>NC_137164.1:41598777-43079524 GCF_951394435.1 Stenella coeruleoalba | reverse complement strand
ACTTTGGATGGATTCTCCATGCTGTTTAGCAAAGACCAACACACCCATTTGTATACCAGATTCCATCTGCTCTCATCTACTTAATGCCATTTCTCCCACAATTCTCCCTAATCTCTCCTCTGAATCATTTTGTGTTTTCCTTTTTCCTAATGAATTTGTACCCATCAATAGACAAATATCCTGATATTCAATGATCCTACTTTCATCTGCTTATATTGCTCATTTCAATTTTCCCCTTTATATCAAAACCCCTCAACACTTGTTTACAGTCAGATTGTCCATCCTAGTCTCCTTTACTGTTTCATCTCTGCTTCCTAACTTTGTAATAATTTAAACCTACAGGGCATAGACCTTGGCCATCTTTTCTACTCACATTCCTTTGGTTATCTCAAATAATCTGATAGCTTTAAACACCATCTATATGAAGACAGTTCTAAATGTACACCTCCACAAAGTCTTTTGACCTGAACTCAAGACCTGTATATTCAGTGGTATATTAACTACCACTTGGTTAGCTAATAAGTATATTAAAATTATAATGTAAAATCCTATACTCCTAATTCCCTCTGCCTCAAAATATGCTGTTTCTACAATTTTCACATTTCAGTAAATGAAAACCATTCTTATAATTGTCAAGATAATTTTTAAAATAATTATTGATTCCTTTATTATTCTTGTGCTAAAATTTAATCTATCACAAATCCTGTTTATCAACCTTCAACATATAACTTAAAATCAACCTTGCTTTGGTAGATGGTATTTTGATACCCCTCCTAGATTTCCTTTACAAAGTCAACACTCAACTCCTAGCTGTTGTGTATTGTCCTCAGCTGGCAGAGGGAAGCCATATTATTGATTAAGTTAGATCTCTTCTACTTCCAGGTGGCCATATTCCATATTTACAGATAGAGGCATACAACAACTCTAAAATGTGGTTTATATTTTACACTGCAAAAATTTCTTCCTCTATCAAGCCAAACTAGAGTTTACTGGCTACCACTTTTGCTTAGATTTTCTTTCTTCTCTATAATACTTCATACTTTACAGAGCTTTGTCTTATGTTTTTTGTTTTTCTAAAAACATTCCTTTAGTAAGTTAAGCACACCAAATTTCTATCTCTTACTTAATTAATTGGAATATATTTCTTGCTTGTGTCCTTCTACTTGTCCTCTAGTCTATTATTAATACAGTTATCAGAATATTCTGTTAAAACAAAATGTGGATAATTTCACTCCTTTATTCCAAATATTCCAATGGCTTCTCACATTACTAGGATAAATGCCTAAGTAAATAACTTAGCCAAAAAACATGGGGTTGGGCTTCCCTGGTGGCGCAGTTGTTGAGAGTCTGCCTGCCGATGCAGGGGACACGGGTTCGTGCCCCGGTCTGGGAAGATCCCACATGCAGAACGGCTGGGCCCGTGAGCCATGGCCACTGAGCCTGCATAGCCGGACCCTGTGCTCCGCAATGGGAGAGGCCACAACAGTGAGAAGCCCGTGTAACACACACACAAAAAAAGAAAAACATGGGGTTATCTGGAGCCTACTTCTTTTTTACCGTTCTCACTTTATCTCATATTATGCTGTCCCTTGTCCACTACACTCTAATGACTCTGGTCTTTTTGCAGTTCTTTGAAACAATTGTCATACTCTCAAACTCATGGCCTTTACACTTGCTCTTTTTTCTGAAAGGAATTCACTTCTTTAAGATATTTACATAGTTTGCTCCTATACTTCTTCCTAATATTTAGTCACACATCAATATTCTATTGCAATGTTCATGACCACCTTGATTAAAATTGCAAACCTAACTTTACTATGGCATTGCATATACCTTTCTCTTATTTGCTGTTTTTTCCCCCAAAGCTCATATCACTTTCTAACTTTATATGTGTATTTAATATTTATTTTATTGTTTCTCTTCATTCACTAGAATGAAAGATTCATGAAGACTGTATGTTTGTCTGTTTTATTCATTGATCATCATCATTGACTAATAATCTCTCAATAAATACATGTTAATTCAAGAGGTTAGCTTACTGAAATTAGCAACAAACTCTTATAATTGTGATTACAACTCTGTATGATCCAATGATCCTTGATACATGTTGCATTTAGTATCCATTTTCATTACTTACATGTCACACTTTAGATTTTGGTATTTAAAAATAAATTTCAAACTACTTTTTATGTTTTCCCTAAAGTCATAAAATAGGTTCAAGTGCACTTTTATTGTATCTTACAATTACTCAAAATATAAATGAAAATTAAACTTTGATAATGTCATCAAAGACCTGTAGCTAACACAACACCTGCATGTATTATACAACAATAAAGGGAAAGAAAACTAAATCTTCCCATGTTCAGCTTCTGTTTTTAACTTCTTCAGCAATGTGATATTTAGAAACCTTGTTTCTTTGAACATAATTATCTAAAATAAGTCAAAGTTAACATTTTAAAGTTATAAAGCATATGGGAGATGATGTTAAAACCTTGAAACATAATTTCATGAAATGCTAGTTGATCCCAGAGGTTGATTATTGCTTTGGTATTTCAAGAATGTGTGTGTGTGTGTGTGTGTGTGTGTGTGTGTGTGTATTTGAACTTAAAAGCATCTAAAGACTTTTAAGTATTTTAGTGTGTACATAATCATATGTATTATCCTAAAGAGGCATTGTAAATTGTTGTTGAACTATTGTCAAACATTTAATTGGATATAAATAAGAAATTTGTTATAATCACAAAGGGGCAGCTATTTACACATAATAATCTAGTTATTTGCTGTTGATTAGTTATTTCCAAATGAACTACATTCAATAATTAGTCATCAAATTCTTGATAGAGCCATCTGTATACTCTGAGGACTAGCAAATATTGATGCAAATGGAAACTTGTTTCGTGAAAGGTTAAAATGACAGAATTACATAAATTACACAATGTATCAATGGGATTGCCTGAAATATATTTTCCTAACTGTTCATATTAAATTATCTTTATTATCATTGAATAATGCCATTTTACTCTAAGTAATAAATACCAAAATATATTGAACAGATGGTTAAAAAAAAAAGAAAAATGGAAATAACAAAAAAATAGTTTAATGATTTAGGCAATTTCACCAAAAATTACCTTACCATGAAATTCACTGGACATTTTGAGGTACCCATACCATTATGTTCATTCTAATACTTCAGGTAACCACATGTAATATTTTACAACTTTGAGAATTTTCAGACATTTTGGGGAAGGAAACCACAGTATGTTTCAGTAATAAACTTTTAAATTTATCTTAAACCTCTTTCTTTTAATGCAGTGAGATTTGAGGACACTTCTGTGAGCATGAGTTTTTGTTTCTTCCAGGAAATTCTTACCCAGGAAATAAATCTATAAATAGTAAGAATACTTTATTGTTATTTAGTAAATTCTTTAAGTCTTATTTATTGCATCAAATAAGTTGTGCATCTGCATAAATACCTCCTTTTTCAGAAAAATAAATTCCTTACCTAAGCATCCAGCTCACTATCAACTTTTAATTATCAAAACAATTTGTTAAGACTCTCATTTTTCTGTGTACAGTATGGTACAGCTAATCAATGTCATTTTAGCTCAGGTTCATCTCACAATGCACAAAGTGGGTCCAAAATGTGTTTATTATTCCCATTTCTGGAATGCATAATTGGAATAGATATATTAGAAGCTGGCAGAATCCCTACATGAGTTCCCAGCCCTATAGAGTGAGGGCTATAATGGTGGGAAAGGCTGAGTGGAAACCACAAGCGGACATTTGGAAGTGTGTAATTTATCCTAATTTTTTTGTCCTTCTAACTACTAGAGAACTTTTGAACCATATAAAACCACTGTATACTCATTATTATCGATTTTTAATCTCATTATTTGTTTCCCTCTTCTTTGTTCTCTTTACTTTATTTTTCTCTTACTCTTCTTCTTTCTTCTTTCCCTTCTTCACTTTCTCTTTTTTCCCTACCTATTTTATTTTAAATGTTGATATTGTTTATGTTTATGTTTAATGCATCTTTTTTTTTAAACATCTTTATTGGGGTATAATTGTTTTACAATGGTGTGTTAGTTTCTGCTTTATAACAAAGTGAATCAGTTATACATATACATATGTTCCCATATCTCTTCCCTCTTGCATCTTCCTCCCACCCTCCCTATCCCACCCCTCCAGGCTGTCACAAAGCACCGAGCCAATATCCCTGTGCCATGTGGCTGCTTCCCACTAGCTATCTAACTTACGTTTGTTAGTGTGTATATGTCCATGACTCTCTCTCGCCCTGTCACAGCTCACCCTTCCCCCTCCCCATATCCTCAAGTCCGTTCTCCAGTAGGTCTGCATCTTTATTCCTGTCTTACCCCTAGGTACTTCATGACATTTTTCCCCTTAAATTCCATATATATGTTTTAGCATACGGTATTTGTCTTTTTCTTTCTGACTTACATCACTCTATATGACAGACTCTAGGTCTATCCACCTCATTACAAATAACTCAATTTCGTTTCTTTTTATGGCTGAGTAATATTCCATTGTATATATGTGCCACATCTTCTTTATCCATTCATCCAATGATGGGCATGTAGGTTGTTTCCATCTCTGGGCTATTGTAAATAGAGCCGCAACGAGCATTTGGGTACATGACTATTTTTGAATTTTGATTTTCTCAGGGTATATGCCCAGTAGTGGGATTGCTGGGTCATATGGTAGTTCTATTTGTAGTTTTTTAAGGAACCTCCATACTGTTCTCCATAGTGGCTGAACCAATTCACATTCCCACCAGCAGTGCAAGAGTGTTCCCTTTTCTTCACATTCTCTCCAGCATTTATGGTTTCTAGATTTTTTGATGATGGCCATTCTGACTGGTGTGAGATGATATCTCATTGTAGTTTTGATTTGCATTTCTCTAATGATTAATGATGTTGAGCATTCTTTCATGTGTTTGTTGGCAGTCTGTATATCTTCTTTGGAGAAATGTCTATTTAGGTCTTCTGCCCATTTTTGGATTGGGTTGTTTGTTTTTTTGTAATTGAGCTGCATGAGCTGCTTGTAAATTTTGGAAATTAATCCTTTGTCAGTTGCTTCATTTGCAAATATTTTCTCCCATTCTGAGGTTGTCTCTTGGTCTTGTTTATGGTTTCCTTTGCTGTGCAAAAGCTTTGAAGTTTCATTAGGTCCCATTTTTTTATTTTTGTTTTTATTTCCATTACTCTAGGAGGTGGGTCAGAAAGGATCTTGCTGTGATTTATGTCATAGAGTGTTCTGCCTATGTTTTCCTCTAAGAATTTGATAGTTTCTGGCCTTACATTTAGGTCTTTAATCCATTTTGAGCTTATTTTTGTGTATGGTGTTAGGGAGTGATCTAATCTCATACTTTTACATGTACCTGTCCAGTTTTCCCAGCACCACTTATTGAAGAGGCTGTCCTTTCTCCACTGTACATTCCTGCCACCTTTATCAAAGATAAGGTGTCCTTATGTGCGTGGGTTTATCTCTGGGCTTTCTATCCTGTTCCATTGATCTATCTTTCTGTTTTTGTGCCAGTACCATGCTGTCTTGATTACTGTAGCTTTGTAGTATAGTCTGAAATCAGGGAGCCTGATTCTTCCAGCTCCTTTTTTCATTCTCAAGGTTGCTTTGGCTATTCGGGGTCTTTTGTGTTTCCATACAAATTGCAAAATTTTTTGTTCTAGTTCTGTGGAAAATGCCAGTGATAATTTGATAGGGATTGCATTGAATCTATAGATTGCTTTGGGTAGTAGAGTCATTTTCACAATGTTGATTCTTCCAATCCAAGAACATGGTATATCTCTCCATTTGTATCATCTTTAATTTCTTTCATCAGTGTCTTATTATTTTCTGCATACAGGTCTTTTTTCTCCTTAGGTAGGTTTATTCCTAGATATTTTATTCTTTTTGTTGCAATGGTAAATGGGAGTGTTTTCTTGATTTCACTTTCAGATTTTTCATCATTAGTATATAGGAATGCCAGAGATTTCTGTGCATTAATTTTGTATCCTGCTACTTTACCAAATACATTGATTAGCTCTAGTAGTTTTCTGGTAACATCGTTAGGATTCTCTATGTATAGGATCATGTCATCTGCAAACAGTGACAGCTTTACTTCTTCTTTTCCGATTTGGATTCCTTTTATTTCCTTTTCTTCTCTGATTGCTGTGGCTAAAACTTCCAAAACTATGTTGAATAAGAGTGGTGAGAGTGGGCAATCTTGTCTTGTTCCTGATCTTAGTGGAAATGCTTTCAGTTTTTCACCATTGAGGATGATGTTGGCTGTGGGCTTGTCATATATGGCCTTTATTATGTTGAGGAAAGTTCCCTCTATGCCTACTTTCTTCAGGGTTTTTATCATAAATGGGTGTTGAATTTTGTCATAAGCTTTCTCAGCATCTATTGAGTTGATCATATGGTTTTTCTCTTTCAATTTGTTAATATGGTGTATCACATTGATAGATTTGTGTATATTGAAGAATCCTTGCATTCCTGGGATAAACCCCACTTGATCATGGTGTATGATCCTATTAATGTGCTGTTGGATTCTGTTTGCTAGTATTTTGTTGAGGATTTTTGCATCTATGTTCATCAGTGATATTGGCCTGTAGTTTTCTTTCTTTGTGACATCCTTGTCTGGTTTTGGTATCAAGGTGATGGTGGCCTCATAGAAGGAATTTGGGAGTGTTCCTCCCTCTGCTATATTTTGGAAGAGTTTGAGAAGGATAGGTGTTAGCTCTTCTCTAAATGTTTGATAGAATTCTCCCGGGAATCCATCTGGTCCTGGGCTTTTGTTTGTTGGAAGATTTTTAATCACAGTTTCAATTTCAGTGCTTGTGATTGGTCTGTTCATATTTTCTCTTTCCTCCTGATTCAGTCTTGGCAGGTTGTGCATTTCTAAGAATTTGTCCATTTCTTCCAGATTGTCCATTTTATTGGCATAGATTTGCTTGTAGTAATCTCTCATGATCTTTTGTATTTCTGCAGTGTCAGTTATTACGTTTCCTTTTTCATTTCTAATTCTATTGATTTGAGTCTTCTCCCTTTTTTTTCTTGATGAGTCTGGCTAGTGGTTTATCTATTTTGTTTATCTTCTCAAAGAACAAGCTTTTAGTTGCATTGATCTTTGCTATTGTTTCCGTCATTTCTTTTTCATTTATTTCTGATCTGATTTTTATGATTTCCTTCTGCTAGCTATGGGGTTTTATTGTTCTTCTTTCTCTAATTGCTTGAGTTGTAAGGTTAGGTTGTTTATTCGAGATGTTTCCTGCTTCTTACGGTGGACTTGTATTGCTATAAACTTCCCTCTTAGAACTGCTTTTGCTGCATCCCATAGGCTTTTGGTCATTGTGTCTCCATTGTCATTTGTTTCTAGGTATTTTTTGATTTCCTCTTTGATTTCTTCAGTGATCACTTCATTATTAAGTAGTGTATTGTTTAGCCTCCATGTGTTTGTATTTTTTACAGGTCTTTTCCTGTAATTGATATCTAGTCTCATGGCGTTATTGTCAGAAAAGATACTTGATACAATTTCAATTTTCTTAAATTTACCAAGGCTTGATTTGTGACCCAAGATATGATCTATCCTGGAGAATGTTCCATGAGCACTTGAGAAAAATGTGTATTCTGTTGTTTTTGGATGGAGTGTCCTATAAATATCAATTAAGTCCATATTGTTTAATGTATCATTTAAAGCTTGTGTTTCCTTATTTATTTTCATTTTGGATGATCTGTCTATGGGTGAAAGTGGGGTGATAAAGTTCCCTACTATGAATGTGTTACTGTCGATTTCCCCTTTTATGGCTGTTAGTATTTGCCTTATATATTGAGGTGCTCCTATGTTCGGTGCATAAATATTTACAATTGTTATATCTTCTTGGATCGATCCCTTGATTATTATGTAGTGTCCTTCTTTGTCTCTTCTAATAGTCCTTATTTTAAAGACTATTTTGTCTGATATGAGAATTGCTACTCCAGCTTTCTTTTGGTTTCCATTTGCATGGAATATCATTTTCCATCCCCTTACTTTCAGTTGTATGTGTCTCTAGGTCTGAAGTGGGTCTCTTGTAGACAACATATATAAGGGTCTTGCTTTTGTATCCATTCAGCCAATCTGTGTCTTTTGGTGGGAGCATTTAGTCCATTTACATTTAAGGCAATTATCGATATGTATGTTCCTATTCCCATTTTCTAAATAGTTTTGGGTTCGTTATTATAGTTCTTTTCCTTCTCTTGTGTCTCTTGTCTAGAAAAGTTCCTTTAACATTTGTTGTAAAGCTGGTTTGGTGGTGCTGAACTCTCTCAGCTTTTGCTTGTCTGTAAAGATTTTAATTTCTCCATCAAATCTGAATGAGATCCTTGCTGGGTAGAGTAGTCTTGGTTGCAGGCCTTTCTCCTTCATCACTTTCAGTATGTTCTGCCACTCCCTTCTGGCTTGTAGGGTTTCTGCTGAGAGATCAGCTGTTAACCTTATGGGGAATCCCTTGTGTGTTATTTTTCCCTTGCTGCTTTTAATGTGCTTTCTTTGTATTACTTTTTGACAGTTTGATTAATATGTATCTTGGCATATTTCTCCTTGGATTTATCCTGTATGGGACTCTCTGTGTTTCCTGGACTTGATTAACTATTTCCTTTCCCATATTAAGGAAGTTTTCAACTACAATCTCTTCAAATATTTTCTCAGTCCATTTCTTTTTCTCTTTTTCTTCTGGAACCCCTATAATTTGAATGTTGGTGCATTTAATGTTGTCCCAGAGGTCTCTGAGACTGTCCTCAGTTCTTTTCATTCTTTTTTCTTTATTCTGCTCTGCAGTAGTTATTTCCACTATTTTATCTTCCAGGTCACTTATCCGTTCTTCTGCCTCAGTTATTCTGCTATTGATCCCATCTAGAGTACTTTTAATTTCATTTATTGTGTTGTTCATCGTTGCTTGTTTCATCTTTATTTCTTCTAGGTCCTTGTTAACTGTTTCTTGCATTTTGACCATTCTATTTTCAAGATTTTGGATCATCCTTACTATCATTATTCTGAATTCTTTTTCAGGTAGACTGCCTATTTCCTCTTCATTTGTTAGGTCTGGTGCATTTTTATCTTGCTACTTTATCTGCTGTGTGTTTTTCTGTCTTCTCATTTTGCTTATCTTACTGTGTTTGGGGTCTCCTTTTTGTAGGCTGCAGGTTCGTAGTTCCCACTGTTTTTGAAGTCTGTCTCCAGTGGCTAAGGTTGGTTCAGTGGGTTGTGTAGGCTTCCTGGTGGAGGGGACTAGTGCCTGTGTTGTGGTGGATGAGGCTGGATCTTGTCTCTCTAGTGGGCAGGTTCATGTCTGGTGGTGTGTTTTGGGGTGTCTGTGGTCTTATTATGATTTTAGCAGCCTCTCTGCTAATGGCTGGGGTTGTGTTCCTGTTTTGCTAGTTGTTTGGCATAGGTTGTCCAGCACTGTAGCTTGCTGGTCGTTGAGTGAAGCTGGGTGCTGGTTTTAAGATGGAGGTCTCTGGGAGATTTTCACCATTTGATATTATGTGGAGCTGGGAGGTCTCTTGTTGACCAGTGTCCTGAAGTTGACTCTCCTACCTCAGAGGCAGAGCCCTGACTCCTGGCTGGAGCACCAAGAGCCTTTCATCCACACAGCTTAGAATAAAAGGGAGAAAAAGTAGAGAGAATTATTAGAAGTATGAGGAAAAAAAGAAGGAAAGGAGGGAAGGAAGGAAGGAAGGAAGGAAGAAAGAAAGAAAGAAAGAAAGAAAGAAGCAAAGAAGGAAAGAAGGCAAGAAAGAAAGAAAGGAGGGAGGAAGGAAGGAGGGAAAGAAGGAAAAATGACAGAAAGAAAGAAGATACAGTAAAAATAAAATAAAGTATAATAAAGTTATTGAATTAAAAAATACTTATTTAGAAAAAATAAAGGGACAGATAGAACCTTAGGACAAATATTGGAAGCAAAGCTATACAGACAAAATCTTACACAAAAGCATACACATACACCCTCACAAAAAGAGGTAAAGGGGGAAAAATCATAAATCTTGCTGTCAGAGACCACCTCCTCAATTTGGGATGATTTGTTATCTAAAGGAGGGAAGGAAGGAAAGAAAGAAAGAAAGAAAGAAAGAAAGAAAGAAAGAAAGAAAGAAAGAAAGAAAGAGAAGTATAATAAAGTTATTAAAATTAATTATTAAGAAAAACAATTAAAAAATAAACAATTAAAAAATTAAAAAAAAACCCATGCACGAATAGAACCCTAGGACAAATGGTGGAACCAAGACTATACAGACAAGATCTCACACAGAAGCATACACATACACATTCACAAAAAGAGGAAAAGGGAAAAAAATCACAGATCTTGCTCTCGAAGCCCACCTCCTCAATTTGGGATGATTCGCTGTCTATTCATGTATTCCACAGATGCAGTGTACATCAAGTTGATTGTGGAGCTTTAGTCCGCTGTTTCTGAGGCTGCTGGGAGAGATTTCCCTTTCTCTTCTTTGTTCTCACAGCTCCCAGGGGCTCAGCTTTGGATTTGGTCCTGCCTCTGCATGTAGGTCGCTGGAGGGCGTCTGTTTTTTGCCCAGACAGGACGGGGTTAAAGGAGCTGCTGATTCAGGGGCTCTGGCACACTCTGGCCGGAGGGGGGGAGGGAGGGGCACTGTGTGCGGGGCGGGCCTGTGGCCGCAGAGGACAGCGTGACATTGCACCAGCCTGAGGCCCGCCGTGCGTTCTCCCGGGGAAGTTGTCCCTGGATCCCGGGACCCTGCTAGTGGCGGGCTGCACAGGCTCCACGGAAGAGTGGTGTGGAGAGTGACCTGTGCTCGCACACAGGCCCCTTGGTGGCGGCAGCAGCAGCCTTAACGTCTCCCGCCCATCTCTGCGGTCCGTGCTTTTAGCCGTGGCTTGTGCCCATCTCTGGGGTCTGCGCTTTTAGCCATGGCTCGCGCCCGTCTCTGGGGTTCGCGCTTTTAGCAGTGGCTCACGCCCGTCTCTGGAGTTCGTTTAAGCAGCGCTCTTAAACCCCTCTCCTCGCGCACCAGGAAACAAAGAGGGAAGAAAAAGTCTCTTGCCTCTTCTGCAGGTGCAGACTGTTCCCCAGACTCCCTCCTGGCTAGCCGTGGTGCACTAACCTCTTTAGACTATGTTCAAGCCACCAACCCCAGTCCTCTCCCTGCACTCCGTCCGAAACCGAAACCCGAGCCTCAGAGCCTCAGCTCGCAACCCCGCCTGCCCCGGCGGGTGAGCAGACAAGCCTCTCGGGCTGGTGAGTGCCGGTCGGCACCGATCCTCTGTGTGGGAATCTCTCCGCTTTGCCCTCCACAGCCGTTGCTGTGCATTCCTCCGCGGCTCCAAAGCTCCCCCCTCTGCCTCCCGCAGTCTCCGCCTGCGAAGGGGCTTCCTAGTGTGTGGAAACCTTTCCTTCTTCACAGCTCCCTCCCACTGGTGCAGGTGCCATCCCTATTCTTTTGTCTCTGTTTTTTCTTTTTTTCTTTTGCCCTACCCAGGTACGTGGGGAGTTTCTTGCCTTTTGGGAGGTCTGAGGTCTTCTGCCAGCCTTCAGTAGGTGTTCTGTAGGAGTTGTTCCACGTGTAGATGTATTTCTGGTGTATCTTTGGGGAGGAAGGTGATCTCCACGTCTTACTCTTCCGCCATCTTCAAGGTCCCCCCAATGCATCTTTTTAAGCCACATTAAATCATCTTTGGAAGATCAAATTTAATTAAACAGATGAATAAATAACAGTATATAGTATGACTTACATTAAAATCTATTTGATTTTCTTGTTTATTATAGTAAAATTTTTCTTTAAAGGTACATAGTATTGAAAGAAAAATATTAAAAAAGAAATATTTTTAAATGTTAAATATATTAGGGGACCACAAATGAAATCCTAGTGCATAGTTGTTGGTTGTTAAAGCCATTGAATTCGGGGCTTCCCTGGTGGTGCAGTGGTTGAGAATCTGCCTGCCAATGCAGGGGACATGGGTTCGAGCCCTGGTATGGGAAGATCCCACATGCGGCGGAGCAACTAGGTCCGTGAGCCACAACTACTGAGCCTGCGCGTCTGGAGCTTGTGCTGCACAACAGGAGAGGCCAAGACAGTAAGAGCCCTGTGCACCACGATGAAGAGTGACCCCCGCTCACTGCAACTAGAGAAAGACCCAACAAATAAATAAATAAAATTTTTTAAAAAAAGCTATTGAATTCTATGTCTGAATGCAAGTAGAGAGAACCACACTATATTTTGATTACTACAGAAAATGGAAACTTTCCCCAATAAAGAAAAAGACTGATTGCTTAAATGGAAAGAAATAGAAATAGTGTACTCCTCTTGCTTTTGATAAGGCTAAAACTTTCTATTGATTTCCCACTGGGGATACAAGTTAAATTTAAATTACTTTATCTGAGAGGAGATATGAGTATAACTATACATCTATATGCATATATATAGATATAGATACATAAAAAATTACCCCTTATATATATGCTTATAATCCCTAAACTAAGAATCAACCCAGATTCTACTGACTTGGTGACAAGATCCAAGATATTTTCATTATCACTCTGGATCAAGACATCTGAACTCATCATATAATCTTTGATTCTAGACAGAGGACCTCAGAGAGCTGAGTGGAGACAACCATAAAACCAAGAATAAACCATTCCACTTAAAATACTACTGTAAATCAAAGTTATAAATTGAATGTGTAAGATAAAATATCTAACACTACAAAGGAATCATCAAAATAAACAATCATATAATTAGTTTATGCTTTTAAGAATGAATATCATAAAATACTTTCAGTGAAATTTTATTGAATTAGCCTCAAAAGAAAATGATGAAATGATATCCATAAGTATCAAAAAATAATGGAACAAAATTGTATAGAAATGAAAGAAAACCTGAGGGTAGAAAAATAGTAATCTTAGAATGAAAAGTATAGTCATTGAATTGATAATGTAGTTAATCAAGAATGCTGGACATAACATCAATCTTTAATAAAAACAATTCTCATCTACATAGACAATAATCAACCTGGAAATGTAAATAATAACAAAAATCATAAGCTACACGGAAATAAGTTGTATAAATACTGTGCAAACCTTCTAGGAATAAAATAATGAGCCATATTATGGCAGATAAAATGGCATTAATAAATTAGGACATCAAATTGCAATGAAATGAACAATTCATCTTTATAAAGATTCCAATTCTTCATGGACTAACTGGTAAATTCAATGGAGCTCCATTCAAAAATCAAATAGTTTTTTTCTGTTTGTTTGATGGCTGGTAAGTTGTCTAGCTGATACTAAAATCTATAATAAAGATTAAGAGGAAATTCTGTTTCCACCCAAAATGGACTCACATGGACATAATCTATCCTTCTGTCTGAAACAAAATAAAACCGGCCAAAACATGTTAAACAAATTTCAAGAAACTTGGAGGTAGGCAACAAAGGACAGTAACTGTGAGAGACAAGATACAAACAAGGTTAGCCCTATGATTGTCCAAACTCCATTCCTTGAGAGTTTCCAGGCCATGGCACATGGAGAGGGAATAGGGACAGAAGCCATCCTGATTTGAGAAGAGTGAGCTGAGAGCTCACAGAGACAGGCTGGCAAAAGTGATTTTACAGAACAGAGTAGTGAAGTGGAGATAGACATCCAGAAATCTGCAAAGGGTACCTATCCATACATGTGAGAAAAATACATGAGGCCAGGGAAAGGACTAGAACAAAAGATTAGTCTTAATAGTGCTAATGCCCTGGACTCACAAGGCCTCTTCACATCACCCAGTAATGAAAATCTCATGATTTATAAGGAATTGGGGTGAGAACACAGAAGAACACATATTTTCTGAGTAGTGAGAAATAATTATTCATAGAATGAACACTACTCTGTCTTACCTGACAAATCTTATCAAATCAGGTCAATTATCTCTCCAAGGACATTTCCCAAGAAACCAAGCATAGCTTCATTTTGAAGAGGTATCCATAGCTGAGGACTACATAATCCATTGTTAGTGTTTCCTCAAGATTAAAAGTCTCTTAAATCCTAGAACACACATGACCATGCTTTTCCAGGAGGAAGGTACTTTAATGACTGACTTCAACATAAGAAACAAAGTCTGATGCCCCAGAAAGAATATTATTTTCTTAAGTTGCTGAGATACGCCCCCCCTACACACACACATATACAGCATATACATCAGTTGCTAAGTACAGGTTGACAGTGTGTCCAAATTTCAAAGTGATTTTTCCCAGGGAGAGGAGATAAGATGGCAGAGGAGTAAGAATGTGGAGTTCACCTCTCTCCATGGATGCATCAGGGATACATCTATAGATGCAATGATTCTCACAGAACACCAGCTGAACAATAGCAGAAGACCTTGGACACTGGAAAGGACTATAAAGATCCCTGCATAACTGGGTAGGATGAAAAAAGGAAGGGAGAAGGAGGAGGAGAGGAAGCCAGATGGGACCTGCACCCCAGGGTGGGGGAGCCAAAGCAGAGGAGAGATTCCCAAATTCAGAGAAACCCCCTCTCTGATGGGGAGATCAATTAGGGCAGAAGGAAAGCATTTGAAACTGTCAAGAGAGGGTGAAGCAGCCAATCTGTGTCAGATGGGACAGATTGAGAAGTACACAGACAGTATGTACTGCAACCCTACATGCACCAGATTGGGACATGTGTTCACAGGTGTGCAAGGGGGCTGGGAGCTGGAGCGTGGGCATTAGAGAACAGACACGGGGCGAGAAATGCTGTTGGCTGTGGGAGATGGACAGAAGGGATGGGAGGGTAGGAATCCACAGCAGGGCATGCCTACGGAGGAAGGCTGGGCTGCCATGGAAGTGGGGTGCTACTGTTGAGTCACATGCAGGGGGAGGAGCCACTATTGTAGCCTCTCTTTCCCCACATGTCGGTGCCTGCAGACAACAATAAAAGAAGCCCTCCCAGGACTGGCTCTTGATTGACAGTCACCAAGCAATAAAAAAAGCCCCCTCAGAGCTAGCCCTCACCCACCTGCTGGTGGGCACCAGAAAATGTTCTCACTAGGGCCATATCTCTTTCACCTGTGGCTGCTGGCTTCCCTGCACATTTGATGCCACTGGGGCTCCCACAATCCAAGCAGTCATGCTACCTCTGCACCCTATCCTCACTGGGGCAGACCCAAGAGCTCCAAGGCAGCCTCAGGACCAGACTCCTCTGGGTGGACCACATGCAGAGGTTGGGAGAAAACCAAAGCTGAACCCCAGATATGAGGCGACTAAGGAAGAGGATCAAAAATCTTTCCATCAGTGTCAAAAGCTGCAGATTAAATACCCAAGATCAGCTAGGTAGACCATGCTTCTATGGAATATCTGAGTAGACGATGAGTGTTCCCACAAATGAAAACAGTTTAGCTCTGGCAGCTGTGAACTTTGTGGGAAAGCACATGCAAGAACAGAGCCAGATCAGAGTCTCAGTGGTCCCCACAGGGCTCACAGCAAGTCCAGAGACCAGCCCATAGGCAGAGGAGGGCCTCTTGGGGAGGTGGAGGTGGGCTGTGGCTCATGGTGTGTGCAAGGACACTTATAGCTGAGACCCCAGAGAAACATAATTATTACTATTATCTTTATTATGTTTTGATTCATTCTGTTGTTGGTTCTGTCTTTTTGTTTTTGTTTGCTTGTTGTTTTAGTTTTTTTTTTTTTTAGTCTTTTGGGCTCTTTGTGTTTTATAACATACTTCTTATTTTTATTTCTTTTTATATATTTTTATTTTTACTTTGCTTTTCCTTTTTGCTGTGTTCTATTCCTTAATTTCTTCTTCTTCTTTAGTATATATATATATATTTCCATTTCTATTTTGTTTTTCTGTTGTTCTGTGTTTTCCCCCTTTTTAAGTCATTTTTATCAGTTTGTTCTGTTTCTTTGCTTCACTCTTCAGTTGGCACACTGCTTTGGTTTTGTTTATAGGTTTTGTGTTTTTGCTACTTTTCTTTTTAATTGTTTGATTTTGTTCTTGGGTTCTGTTTTTGTCTGGTTGTTCTTTTGAATTTTATTTTATTTGGTTCTGTTTTTGTGTCTTTTGTGTGTGTGAATTTCCTTGTTTCTGTATTTGTTTGTTTGATTTTACTTTTCAACATTTGCCTGGGGTTTTGTTAGTCTTTATTTTTTTTTATCCCCTTTATTGCTGGGATTAGCAACTTGCGGGGTCTTGATTCCCCAACTGGAAGTCGGGCCTGAGGCTCTGGGGTTGGAGCACTGAGTCCACGATGCTGGCCCACTAGAGAATTCCTGGCCCCAAGGAAGATTAAAGTCTGGGAGCTCTCACAGAGGCCTCTACCTGAATGCAAGACCCAGCTCTATCCAACAGCCTACAGCTCCCAGCACTGGACACCTCACACCAAACAACAAAAAAGGCAGGAACATGAGCCCACCCATCAGCACGTAGACTATCTAAAGTCATACTAAGCTCACAGACACCCCCAAACAGACTACCTGACATAGCCCTGCTCATCAGAGGGAAAAGGCTCAGCTCCATGCCAGAATGCAGGAACCAGTCCCTCCCATCAGGAAGTCTATGCAAACTACTGGACCAACCTCACTCCTGGGGGCAGATAACAGAGGGAAGAGGGACTATGACCCTGCAGCCTAGGGAAAGGAGACATCAAATACTATAAATTAGACAAAATGAGAAGACAGAGAAATTGCTGGCAGACAAAGGAGCAACATAAAAACCCACAGGACCAAACAACTGAAGAGGAAATAATCAAACTACCTGAAAAGAAATTCAGTGTAATGATAGTAAAGATGATCCAAAATTTCTGAAATATAATGCAGAAATATAAGAAACATTTCACAAGGACCTTGATGAACTAAAGAGCAAACAAACAGTAAAGAACAACACAATAACTGAAATTAAAAATACCCTAGGAGGGCAGACAGCAGAAGCAAGAAGAAGTACAATCCTGCAGACTCTGGAACAAAAACCACATTCACAGAAAGATAGACAAATGAAAAGGCATAGGACTATGTACCAGATGAAGGAACAAGATAAAACCCAAGAAAAACAATTAAATGAAGTGGAGATAAGAACCTTCCAGAAAAAGAAGTCAGAATAATGATAGTAAAGATGATCCAGGACCTCAGGAAAAAATAGAGGCAAAGAACAAGATATGCAAGAACTGTTCAACAAAGACCTAGAAGAATTAAAGAACAAACAAACAGAGATGAACAATACAGTAACTGAAATGAAAACTACACTGGAAGGAATCAATAGCAGAATAACTGAGGCAGAAGAATGGATAAGTGACCTGGTAGACAGAATGGTGGAATTCACTGCCATGGAACAGAATAAAGAAAAAAAGAATGAAAAGGAATAAAGACAGCCTAAGAGACTTCTGGGAAAACTTTAAATGTACCAATATTTGCATCACAGGGGTCCCAGAAGGAGAAGAGAGACAGAAAGGACCCAAGTAAATATTTGAAGAGATTATAGTCAAAAAACATGGGAAAGGATATAGCCACCCAAGACAAGGAAGCACACAGAGAGTTCCAGACAGTATAAACCCATGGAGAAACAAGCCAAGACACATAATAATAAAATTGACAAAAACTAAAGACAAAGAAAAATTATTAAAAGAAACAGAGAAAAACAACAATTAAATAAAAGGGAACTCCCCTAAGGTTAACAGATGATTTCTCAGCAGAAACTCTACAAGCCAGAAGGGAGTAGCACGATATATTTAAAGTAATGAAAGGGAAGAAACTACAACCAAGATTACTCTCCCTGGCAAGGATCACATTCAGATTCGATAGAGAAATCAAAAGCTTTACAGACAAGAAAAGCTAAGAGAATTTAGCACCACAAAACCAGCTTTACAATAAATGCTAAAGAAACTTCTCTAGGCAGGAAACACAAGAGAAGGAAAAGACCAACAAAAACAAACACAAAATAATGAAGAAAATGGTAATAGGAACATACATATCAATAATTAACTTAAATGTAAATGTATTAAATGCTCCAACCAGAAGACACAGACTGGCAGATTAGATACAAAAGAAGACCCATATATATGCTGTCTACAAGAGACCCACTTCAGACCTAGGGACACATACAGACTGACAGTGAGGAGATGGAAAAAGATACTCCAGGCAAATAGAAATCAAAAGAAAGCTGCAGTAGCAATACTCATATCAGACAAAATACACTTTAAAATAAAGACTATTACAAGAGACAAAGAAGGACACTACATAATGATCAAAGGATCAATCTAAGAAGATATAACAATTGTAAGTATTTATGTACACAATATAGGAGCACCTCAGTACATTAGGCAAACTCTAACATCCATAAAGGGGAAATTGTCAGTAACACAATATTAGTAAGGGACTTTAACACCCCACTTACACCAATGGACAGATCATCCAAAATGAAAATAAATAAGGAAACACAAGCTTTAAATGATATATTAGACTAGATGGTCTTGATTGATATTTATAGGACATTCCATCCAAAAACAACAGAATACACTTTCTTCTAAAGTGCACATGGAACATTCTCCAGGACAGATCACATCTTCAGTCACAAATCAAGACTCTGTAAATTTAAGAAATTTGATACCATATCAAGTGTCTTTTCTGACCATAATGCTATGAGACTAGATATCAATTTTAGAAAAAAAAGTTGTAAAAAAACCCAAACACATGGAGGCTAAACAATACATTACTAAATAACCAAGAGATCACTGAAGAAACCAAAAAAGAAATCAAAAAATACCTAGAAACAAATGACAATGAAAACACGGTGACCTAAAACCTATGGGATGCAGAAAAAGCAGTTCAAGGAGAGAAGTTTATAGTAATGCAATCCTACCTCAGGAAACAAGAAAAATCTCAAATAAACAACCTAAACTTATATCTAAAGCAATTAGAGAAAAAAGAACAAGAAAAACCCAAAGTTAACAGAAGGAAAGAAATCATAAAGATCAGAATAGAAATAAATGAAAAAGAAATGAAGGAAATGATAGCAAAGATCAAAAAAACTAAAAGCTCGTTTTTGAGAAGATAAAAAAATCGATAAACCATTAACCAGACTCATCAAGAAAAAACAGAAGACTCAAGTCAACAGAATTAGAAATGAAAAAGGAGAAGTAACAACTGACACTGCAGAAATACAAAAGATCATGAGAGATTACTACAAGCAAATCTATGCCAATAAAATGGACAACCTGGAAGAAATGGACAAATTCTTAGAAAAGTACAACCTTCCAAGCTTGAACCAGGAAGAAATAGAAAATATGAACAGACCAATAACAAGCACTGAAATTGAAACTGTGATTAAAAATCTTCCAACAAACAAAAGCCCAGGGCCAGTTGGCTTCACAGGTGAATTTAATCAAACATTTAGAGAAGAGCTAACATCTATTCTCAAACTCTTCCAAAATACCTCAGAGGGAAGAACACTCCCAAACTCATTCTATGAGGCCACCTTCACCCTGATACCACAATTAGACAAGGGTGTCGCAAAAACAGAAAATTACAGGCCAATATCATGAACATAGATGCAAAATCCTCAACAAAATACTAGTAAACAGAATCTAACAGAACATTAAAAGAATCATACACCTTGATCAATTGGGGTTTATCTCAGGAATGCAAGGATCCTTCAATAGGTACAAATCAATAAATATGATACACCATATTAAAAAAATGAAAGGTTAAAAACCATATGAGGGTCTCAATAGATGCAGAAAAAAAACTTTCAACAAAATTCAGCACCCATTTACGTTAAAAACTCTCCAGAAAGCGGGCATAGAGGGAAACAACATCAACATTATAAAAGCCATATATGACAAATGCAAAACCAACAATATTCTCAATGGTGAAAAACTGAAAGTGTTTCCCTTAGTATCAGGAACAAGAAAAGGGTGCCCAATCCCAGCACTATTATTCATCATAGTTTTGGAAGTCCTAGCCATGGTAATCAGAGAAGAAAAAGAAATAAAATAATACAAATTGGAAAAGAAGAAGTAAAATTGTCACTGTTTGCAGGTGACATGATACTATACATAGAGAATCCTAAAGATACCACCAGAAAACTACTAGAGCTAATCAATGAATTTGGTAAAGTAGCATAATAAAAAATTAATGCACATAAATCTCTTGCATTCCTATACACTAATAGTGAAAGATCAGAAAGAGAAATTAAGGAAACACTCCCATTTACCATTGCAACAAAAAGAATAAAATACTTAGGAATAAACCTACATAAGGAGGCAAAAGACCTGTATGCAGAAAAGTATAAGCCACTGATGAAAGAAATCAAAGATGATACAAACAGATGGAGAAATAAACCATGCTCTTTGATTGGAAGAATCAAAATTGTGAAATGACTATACTACCCAAAACAATCTACAGATTTGATGCAACCACTATAAAATTATCAATGGTATTTTTCATAGAACTAGAACAAAAAAACCCTTACAATCTGTATGGAAACACAAAAACCTCAAATAGCAAAAGCAATCTTGAGAAAGAAAAATGGAGCTTGAGGAATCAGGCTCCCTGACTTCAGACTATACTACAAAGCTACAGTAATCAAGACAGTATGATACCGACACAAAAACAGAAATATAGATCAATATAACAGGATAGAAAGTCCAGAGATAAACCCACAAACCCATAGTCACCTTATCCTTCACAAAGGAGGCAAGAATATACAGTGGAGCAAAGACAGCCTCTTCAATATGTGGTGCTGGAAAAACTGGACAGCTCCCTGTAAAAGAATGAAATTAGAACACTTCCTAACACTACACACAAAAATAAACTCAAAATGGATTAAAGACCTAAATGTAAAGCCAGACACTATAAAACTCTTAGAGGAAAACAGGCAGAACACTCTATGACATAAGTCACAGCAAGATCCTTTTTGACCCACCTCCTATATTAATGGAAATAAAAATAAACAAATGGGACCTAATGAAACTTAAAAGTTTGGCATAACATAGGAAACCATAAACAGGACAAAAGGACAATCCTCAGAATAGGAGAAAATACTTGCAAAAGAAGCAAATGACAAAAGATTAATCTCTAAAATATACAAGCTGCTCATGCAGCTCAATATCAACAAAACAAACAATCCAATCAAAAAAATGGGTAGAAAACCTAAACAGACATTTCACCAAAGAAGAGATACAGGTTGCCAATGAGCACATGAAAAGATGCTCAACATCACTAATCATTAGAGGAGTGCAAATCTAAACAATGATGCAGTATTACCTCACACTAGTCAGAATGGCCATCATCAAAAAATCTACAAACAATAAACGTTGGAGAGGTTGTGGAGAAAAGACCCTCTTGCACTGTTGGTGGGAAAGTAAATTGATAGAGCCACTATGGAGAACAGCATTGAGGTTCCTTAAAATCTTAAAATAGAACCACCATATGACCTAGCAATCCCACTACTGGACATATACCCTGAGAAAACCATAATTCAAAAAGATACATGTACCAAAATATTCATTGTTGCACTCTTTACAATACCCAGGACATGGAAGCAACCTAAGTGTCCATCAACAGATGAATCGATAAAGAAGATGTGGGACATATATACAATGGAATATTACTCAGCTATAAAAAGGAAAAAACTGAGTTATTTGTAGTGAGACTGTTGGACCTAGAGTCTGTCATACAGAGTGAAGTAAGTCAGAAAGAAGAAAACAAATACCATATACTAACACATATATATGGAATCTAAAAAAAATGGTGTAGATGAACCTAGTGGCAAGGCAGGAATAAAAATGCAGACGTAGAGAATGGACTTGAGGACCCAGGGGGAAGGGGAAGCTGGGACAAAGTGAGAGAGTAGCATTGATATATATACACTACCAAATTTAAAATAGATAGCTAGTGGGAAGCTGTTGCATAGCACAGGGAGGTCAGCTTGATGCTTTGTGACAACCTAGAGGAATGAGATAGGGAGCGTGGGAGGGAGGCTCAAGAGAGCATATGGAGATATATGTATACATATAGCTGATTCCCTTTGTTGTACAGCAGAAACTAACACAACATTGTAAAGTAATTATACTCTAATAAAGATGTAAAAACAAACAAAACAAACAAACAGCAACAAAAAAAGTGATCTTCCAGCCAAGTAGTAAGCCATAAGATTCACAGTTGAGTTTGAATAATTAAGTCAAAGTTTTGTTTTTCAAGAACTGTCTGAGGGAAGTCATTCCACCTGTTCTATTGTCTGTGCCATCCTCCAGGTGACAGTTATCCACCCCATGGAGCCACAAATATAAGTAGAGAAGATATACAAAGTAGTTGACAAGGTGTTTTGTGTGGGAGGTGCCAGAGCTGAAAACATCTCTTGTTCCTGATAGGTCATTGCAATGTAACTGGAAATGGCAGCCAAGAATGAGTTAGATTTAAGATTCATGCCATGGTTTGTAAGACCTGCACTGGGGTGTTTTTCTTCATGAGGATGAGTCCAGAGGTGGTTCCAAAAGACAGATGTCACTAATATCCTCTCTTTCCCAATATGTCCTATATTCTAAGGTGGCCCCTCCCCAGATGCAAAGTTTCTGTTCTCTCTCCACTACCACAAAGTCGGTGTGTACCATTCCAATATCTATAGACTTACCTTTTGCCCAGTCATCCTCTTCTTTCACATAGATCTTTCTTCTTCAAGGTCAATTGTGAGAGGGACAAGGTAATTCTTGTAAAACGTATAGATAATATAAGATATAATACCCATTATGTCTTCCACTCTGATCTACTAGTCCAAGGGAAATTCAGCAAGGAATATATTCAACAAAGTAGTAATTATACTTATGGTGTAAGATTGTGAAATTCAAAGAGAAAAATGTAGGTGGCTGGAACAGAATTAACACTGAATCCCCAAGGCCTTATTTTAACTATTCTGACACCTTGGAATTTCTATGAACAAGTTCAGCCTGGGTTGTCATAGGGGAAATAATAAACTGTCATACACAGAAATAGACAGTATGAAATTACAAATTTTTGAAAAAGTCTGTATATCCCCTGTACCTATTGTCTTCATCATTATCTAGATTGAGAAGAGATGATTCCTTTTGGAGGTAACACATTCAGTGAGAAAGCTGTCTTACTAAGGTCAAAGAAGTGAGGGAGATAGAGTCAGAAATCCTTTAGTGGATTTTTTGAGAAGTCCATTCTAGCACTCAACAATACCTTTCTATCAGTGGATGGTGGGGAATGTAGAAGATTCATTAAATAACTCAACATGAGCCCAGTGTTTATTGGCTTCTGTGATAAAAGGTCAGATGGGAAATGATATAGAAAGGTGAAAAGATGACAAATAGTAGTTTTAAGGGCCAGTGTGATGTAGCCAAAGTCAGATGATCAGACTGAAACAGCATCACCATAACCTGAAAACATATAATCAATTTTCTCACATCTCTGATAGTCCTAATAGGGGGATCAAAATCATACGTAGTCAATCTGCAGGTAGGGACAGCACTCCTCTCAACAGGAGATGACTGGGTCAACTTTCGTCAAGTGTCAGAAATCTGGCAAACCTCTGCATCAGAAACATGGAATTGTTTACTGAGAGCCCAGTTTATGTTGGTGACTTGTTTCCATGCTTGATGTAATGATCAATTGAGACAGAAATGATGGAAACCTGGTTACCTTTTGATTAGTAGCTTGATTTCAGTCAGTTTAATCAGAGAATCTTTCCTTACTAATCAGTGGTTCCAAAGAGAGGTGTTTTAAATCTGCCAGTCATAGTTTTCCAAATGTCAGACAAACATCCAGCTCAATAGCAATGGACCAATGGTCAGTAAAAATGTAACAAATTTCATTAGACAAAGTTTTAGACAGAGCAATAAAAACAGCTTTGATTTCTGCCCAGTGAGGGAAGCAAACATATCCATTTTTGGTCCTCCTTAGTTGGTGCTGAGGTTCAACAGCTGTAGCAGCCTAATGGACAACTTCAGTTTTCAGCCTATCTAAACCATCATTGAACCAGGCCTGGAATTTAAGAGAATCTCTTCAAATTAAGAGCCCAGGTGATTCAACAGCTTTGCTTCAACCACTACAGTTGAGGATAAATTTCCCCCTAAATTGATAGCTGCTGATTTTTCATGTACAGGTGAAATAACACTGGGACCCTGCTTTCTGTGTTCTTGAATATTACATACTCATTTCACAAGTAAAGTTTATTGAATTCTTCTCAACTTGTTAAGCATTGAATTTGAATGGCAATGTCATGACAGAGAGTCCATGGGTCAGGAGCCAAGTTTCAGTAAGAGCTAAGTAGCAAGCTAATAGCTTCTTTGTAAAAACTGGTAAAATTGGTAGTCATATCTGGAAGGTGAGTCCAAAACTCAAAGGGTGCCTCCAAGAAGAAGTGGCTTCTCTTTGCCAAAAGCTCCAATCAGCATAATCATCATTCACTGAGACATGTGGCTGTAAGGGATCACCAGGGTTGCAATGCCCCAAATATAATAGAACATGCTAACAGCTTGCTGGATGGATTCTAAAGGTTTGAATCTATTGGTTTGGGTGACACTCAAGATAAGCTTATGTGTTTATATAGGTTTATATAAACCTATATAGCTTATAGGTTTAACCTATATAAAGGAACAAGTAGAATACCCAAGTGAGACATACGCTTTCTCCAATATATAAAGAGTGCAGTAAGGTGCTAGGTTTCTATTTAGGTGAAGGGGAGCTGAAGAGAGACATTGTCCCTTGACTGACAGAGGGATCAGTCATTGCTAAGAAGTCCCCTTACTTTTGTCAGAGTTTATCTTTGGCACCTTCTGAAGGAGGTGTGATAGCACCAGGGCCAGCATCATTGAGACCTAGGCTTCTTATGTGTCATCCAACCATACATCATCTACAAAGTGAAAGTTCTGAACATTAGAAGTTAGAGCCATTCATGCTAAATCCTAATCCACTCAGGGTTGGAAAAACCATGGTAGTTTAGATTCTCCTGTTGGCGTACTACAAACACATATTGGAGACTTTGTGACATGAATGTGAACTTTTCTTGATCCTGGTATGTCCAAGTGATATTAGTCTGTGTAATGAATTTGGTTATAGTTGCAAAGTCTGGAACTGTGAGAGCTATGAGAGCAACAATTGATTTCACTTAACAATAATCCATTGTAAGTTTTCTTTTCCATTGGACATATAAGGCTATTGTATTGAGATATTGCATCTCATACTACTTCTGCTACCTTTAAGTCTTTAAAGTATTTGTTTTTATTTCTCCTCCTGGCATTCTACACTGGTTATGTTGAACCACCCAAGACATTGTAGGGAGATAAGTTGGATAACCATTTATGTATCCCACTAGCACTTCTATACATGTGAAACTTCCTGAATAGAACAATATCTTTGGCCCTATGGAACAGGAGGCTCATGGGTATAATACATTAATTCCTACTAAACACTCATATGTAGGAACAACAATAATACAAATAACTGACCCAAAGGGAGCCATCAGCATGGTCAAGTTAGTGTTCTTCCCCACAGTGAACTCTGCCCAAACACTGGTAGCTGAATAAGGGCACATTTTCCTTCCACAGTCGTGGGTAAGATAACAACTTTGGATCCTGTATTCAACAGAGCCATAATTGATTGAGTTCTTTGCCTCAGAATACCCCAGCATACTCAGATGGGTGCATATAGACTTTGCTTCTTCCCCTTGATGGCAAGATATCCTTACTCACCTCTAATAATCTTTCACTATAAAGTTCCTGAGCTCTAAATGGAGGAGGATAGATTGATCAGGAGGCACACAGTGAGATAGTTGTTCTGTGTCTAAATAAAACTTAGCACTTAATTTTGTTTAAGCTCCATGGCAACAGTTATAGCTCAACCAAATAAACTTTCCAATATATTTTTTAAAAAAATTATTAGAGTATAGTTGATTTACAATGTTGTGTTAGTTTCATGTGTACATTCAAATGAATCAGTTATACATATAACCACTCTTTTTTAGATTCTTTTCCCATATATGTCATTACAGAGTATTGAGTAGAGTTACCTGTGCTATACAGTAGGTCCTTATTAGTTATCTATTTTATATATAGTGGTGTGTATATATCAATCTCAACCTCCCAATTTATCCCTCCCCCCTTACCTCTGGTAACCATAATTTTGTTTTCTACATCTGTGACTCTATTTCTCTTTTGTAAATAAGTTCATGCACACCTTTATTTAGATTCAACATATAAGCAACATCATATGATATTTGTCTTTGTCTGACTTACTTCACTCAGTATGACAATCTCTAAGTCCATCCATGTTGCTGCAAATGGCATTATTTTGTTCCTTTTTATGGCTGAGTAATATTCCATTGTATATATGTGGTTTTGATCTAATGTTATATATTAGGTATTGAGGACCTCATTACTAACATCATCTGTTAGCCTTGGGAATCCCTGATTTAGCTCCAGAAGAAGCCACTAGGTCTATTTTCTAAGACTGGTCACTATACAAACATCCTTGAAAAGATGATCCAGAACAAAGACAGTCAGTGATTCTGTTTTCCAGACTTGAAGTAATGCAAAAGACCCATAGTGGGTTGTCTTTTAACAGTTATAATAGACATAATTTTGTTGGTGCTGTTTTTCTTATTGTTTTTTACAGAAATAGAGAAATAAAACCACAATATTTCACTCTTTCTTATATTAAGCGATTCTTAGCCAAACATACTTTCCTGTCTCTCTCTGAGTAATTCTTAACATACTTTTCTGTCTCTATCTGAACAATTCTTTGATAAAGATTACTTATCTTTGTTTGTGCTAAACAATACTGCGGTTAAGGAAAAATTATTTAGCTCTTTTTTGGGAAACACTTGTTTCTGAAAGATAAGACAGGAAACCAACTAAAATAACTTACTTATCAAGAGTCATAGCTTAATCATCAATACACACATCAGGACTATTACCTCCCTGTGCCATCAATCCAAAGCTATATGTTATAAACTAATGCCAACTGAACTGGGTTCCCATCTTGCAAGACTATCAAAATTGCACAGACCAGACTCTAAAATCCATCTATTTTTGTCTATTCAGGATGCTACAGGAAAATGCCACAGTCTTGGAGGGGGGGGGGCTGTTTATAAACAACAAACATTTCACAGTTCTGGAGGCTGGAAGTCCAGGATCATGGTACCAGCAGATTTGGGGTGTTGTAAGGGTTTCCTAGTTCATAGACAGCTGTCCTTTTCCTGTGTTCTCACATGGCAGAAGAGGCAAGGTATCTCTGAAGCTGCCTTTATGAGGGGACTAATTCCGTTCATGAGGGTTCCATACTCATGTCCTAGTCACCTACCAGTCGCTCCACCTCCAAAAGCCTCACCTTTGGGGTTAAGATTTCAACAAATGAATTTTGAGGAACTCAGACATTCAGATCATAGCAGCACATGAGACATTCTCCTTCTGAGACACTATTTAGGTTCTGTCAAGGCAGTGTTCCATTTCTTTTCTGTAAGTCTAATACTGTTAGCTTTGCTTGACCAACAATAAGAATGATCAGGTTAGCAATGGGTATACAATAATTTTAAAAGGTCAATATTTTTCATAATGTTTGGTTTTGAAACTTTGATATTAATTTTCCATATTTAATCATCACTTGACAAGATAGCATAGGTAGAAGAAGATGTGTATTTCATATTTAATAAAAGACCCCTAAGATTAATTGGACTAATGCTGGAAACAGGGACTCTGTATTTTCAATACCGAATGCACTAACATTAGATCTAAATTTCTCTTAATGCTCAAAGTATCTGACACTGCTAGTGCTCAATGCTCCACATTGCCTAGATGATTGTAACACAACTTGTGACTGGGGCCCTGGAACTTTTTACCTGGCAAACTTTAATATGATTTTCTTGCCATTCAATTTTTATCACTGCTTATTCTTACAAATGATGTATTATATTTTAGGAAATTAATAGCTAAAAGAAAACTCTAAAATACACTTAAAATCTGTGCCATTTTTAAAACAAATAAAGTGTATAAATGTGTACAATTTTATTTATAGTAAGTACTTTCTTTATGCCTTGTTTTTATATTACCACTAAACTGAATGATTTTCTTACATCAATTTAAAATTCTATGGCCATTAATATGTTATACCACTCAAATAACAAATATTTAAGCTACCAGCCCTCTTTTTATTCTTCAAAATTCAGCCACCAAATCAAATAATATACAACCAGAAGATTATATATTTTATACTATTAGAGTAAGATTGGAGGTTTGGGGAAATAAAACTAAAATAAATTGCAATAGTGAAAAGATCTCTTTGGGAAACAGAATATAGATAACATAAAACAAGAACAGTAAGTATAACCAAACAATCTATTCATTAAATTATCTTGTTTCTTTATTTCTGAAGTATATTATTTTCAGTGGCTTTTTGATAGAGACTGGGGATTCTGAGATGTATTTTTTATTAGATACATTTCAGGTGCTTAATTAGCCCTAACAACATCCCAGTACTATTTTAATGTTTGTCTTCAAGTGATCACTCTACAAGAGAAAGTAAAATTTTTACCACTTGGTGGTGCTGGAGGATAATATAAAAAATAAATTATTTCTGGAGCACATTTTGAGAGAGCTGGTTATGGTGAGTTATATAAAATTAATGGAAGGACAGCTTCATTCACCTCAGTCATCCCCTATTGTTCATTTCTTGTTTTGACACAAAGAGTATAAATTAGACAGAATAGTTATTATTGATAGCTTTGGTCCTTGCTAACTAGCAAAGGGAACAGAGATCGTTTAACACAAATT
The DNA here is from genome assembly GCF_951394435.1 of Stenella coeruleoalba. Lineage (NCBI taxonomy): Eukaryota > Metazoa > Chordata > Mammalia > Artiodactyla > Delphinidae > Stenella > Stenella coeruleoalba. Next base: position 43,050,739 of record NC_137164.1, on the reverse strand, counting down.
TCATGTCATTGGAGACTGACAATTAATGATACTATTATTTTCATTTTTAAATTATCCATGCTGCAGTATGAAAGACTGCTCCAATTACACACTTTATTTTCATCCTCCCAAAAGGACAAGTTTTTGTATAGCCACTCATGTTTTTACTTAGCATGCTGACCAGTCAATTATATTATTCTGTTCTTGATGAGAATGCAAGTATTTTAACATGCTATTGGATGTGTTTATAACAAAATGAATAGTAAATACATGTACAAACTTGAGTATTCAATTACAGTCAATATTGGGATATTTTCATATGGAAAATGATAAGCAAATTACTCAATGCTATTTACTATTTTTATTAGTTATTAGAGCCTTGTCTTCAGAAATATAGTGCTTTATCAAAAGCAGGCACTCCTAAAGTGGTGACAGTTTTTCATATTTATTTGGCAGTGTTATTTACTTAGCTCAGCTTTGGGTTTCACACTTTTAAAAAATGCATATATTTTACAATTTGTATGAAGTGTTAGCAGTCATATGTTCCTTCAACCACATAAACACAAGAGAAGAATTATGTCACTGGTATAATTTTTTTTTCTATTATCTACTAACCAAGGGGAAGTCCATGAATTTCTTATGCCCAGAGTTAACCTAGAGTATAGTGCTCCACAGGTGGTGTGAAATGAAAGAACTATATGGAAAGCATTTTCAATGACAAAATGAAAGTTTTCAGTTTCAGTTCACTCCAAAGAAAAGAATCCAGCAGACATATTCTTCATCACATTTGTAGGCAGATACATTATTAACATCTTTGACATGCAAGAAAAGGTAGCCTGAAGGCCCCAAATTCTGGTTTTATATAGATAAAAGGATAAGCACTTTACTCTGCTACTGAATGACAACTGTTTTAAATATAAGGCAAAGAGTTAACCCGAAGCTTATTTGTAACTCTACGTGCCCATTCAACCTTAGGGTCATAGATTACTTGACTTGAGTTTCCGATGATCCTTATGATTATTTCAAATGCAGTTAGTGACGATGAGCGTAGTTAATGAAAAATAACTCATTACAAAATGCATGCAAAGACTAATATAACAGCCCATAGTTTAAAAATCCACTGACTTGGATGGAATTAATCATTCACTTTCCCTAATATAACACATAATGAGAGTGGGCAGTGTAAGTACCTTAGCAAGATCTACTCAGAAAGGTTTAAAAGAAATTCTACTAGGCTGCCTACTATAAGAATCTGAACTTTTGTCAGAATCTGGTTAATATTAGGAAATATTTTTAGCCCTGCTGTAGAGTAGTTTTTTTTCTCAATTAATCTTTTACATTGTTATTCTTTTGTTCTTTGTAGATACAGCAAAAATAATTACCTTTATTTGATCAATTACTCTTAGATTTCCTTCACATCACATTTTCTTCTCCCTGTCAATTTTTGGCGGCCTTCCTTCTTCTTCATAATTACTTTAAGCCTAATATACAAAGAAAACAAACAAGTATAACAAATAAAACATAGAAAATGAAAATTAATATGTTGATACCATGTTAAAATGATAATATTTTGTGTGTATTGGATTTAAAAAAACACTATCAAAATCATTTTAATATTTCCTTTTGATATTATAAGTGTCTATTTAAAAGTTTAAAATTACATATTTGGCTCAAAATTTTAGCATGCATTATCATTCTACAGAACAGCATGGGTAAGGAACAAAAATTTTAAAGGTATTTTTCCCCATGAAAGAAAAATAGATCCCCACAAATCTTAATCAGTTAATCAAACAAGATGCATTTGTTATTTGAAAATGTTCCTTCCATATTTTTTTTTAACACATCACTATTGGAGTATAATTGCTTCACAATACTGTGTTAGTTTCTGTTGTACAACAAAGTGAATAAGCCATATGCATACATATATCCCCATATCCCCTCCTTCTTTTTTTTTTAAAGTTAATATTTTTCATCTTTATTGAGGTATAATTGACAAAGTTAATATTCCAAAAAGGAAAAAATGTACAGGTAAAGTTGTCAGTTACTAATATTTTTACACTTATGACTAAGAGGATTTTTTTAATAAAAAAAATGGAAATCAATTTTTATTTATTTGTCTAAGGTTGATTAATTAACTTGCTGTACATTTTAAGTTGAAACCCAAGCCTTCTGATTCTTAACTACAGTGCTTTAGTTTTGTTTGTTTGTTTTTTACACCTTTATTGGATTATAATTGCTTTACAATGGTGTGTTAGTTTCCACTTTACAACAACAATCCACTTTGTGGGGGATACAGTTCAACCCATAGCACCAGGATATCATACGACATTTATTTGTATTGTCTCCCCAGTCTGCTCTGGTCTGTGATATTTCAAATATATTTTTGTTTACTGTGCGAGTTAAAAATTGATATCCTTTGTGTTTTCTTCTTTTTTCTAAATGAACGTGATTTTTAAAAACTTGAAAAGTTTTTAAAAAGACTATTATTTTCCCATTGAAATACCTTGCATTCACTTGATGTGGGTCTATCCTATTCCATTTACTAAATGGCTGAACTTATGCCAAAATCATACTATCTTTTTTTTTTTTTTTTTTTTTTTTTGTGGTATGGGGGCCTCTCACTGTTGTAGCCTCTCCCGCTGCGGAGCACAGGCTCTGGACACGCAGGCTCAGCGGCCATGGCTCACGGGCCCAGCCGCTCCGCAGCATGTGGGATCCTCCCAGACCAGGGCACGAACCCGTGTCCCCTGCATCGGCAGGTGGACTCTCAACCACTGCACCACCAGGGAAGCCCAAAATCATACTATCTTGATTCCAGTAGCTTTAAAAAGTATTTTTATTTTATTTTATTATTTTTTTTTACAACTTTATTGGAGTATAATTGCTTTACAATGGTATGTTAGTTGCTGCTTTATAACAAAGTGAATCAGTTATACGTATACATATGTTCCCATATCTCTTCCCTCTTGCATCTCCCTCCCTCCCACCCTCCTTATCGCACCCCTCTAGGTGGTCACAAAGCACCAAGCTGATCTCCTTGTGCTATGCGGCTACGTCCCACCAGCTATCTATTCTACGTTTGGTAGTGTATATATGTCCATGCCACTCTCTCACTTTGTCACAGCTTACCTTTCCCCCTCCCCATATCCTTAAGTCCATTCTGTAGTAGGTTTATGTCTTTATTCCTGTCTTACCCCTAGGTTCTTCATGACGTTTTTTTCCCCTTTGATTCCATATATATGTGTTAGCATATGGTGTTTGTTTTTCTCTTTCTGACTTACTTCACTCTGTATGACAGACTCTTGGTCCATCCACCTCACTACAAATAACTCAATTTCATTTCCTTTTATGGCTGAATAATATTCCATTGTATATATGTGCCACATTTTCTTTACCCATTCATCCAATGATGGACACTTAGGTTGTTTCCATCTCTGGGCTATTGTAAATAGAGCTGCAATGAACATTTTGGTACATAACTCTTTTTGAATTTTGGTTTTCTCAGGGTATATGCCCAGTAGTGGGACTGCTGGGTCATATGGTAGTTCTATTTGTAGTTTTTTAAGGAACCTCCATACTGTTCTCCATAGTGGCTGAACCAATTCACATTCCCACCAGCAGTGCAAGAGTGTTCCCTTTTCTCCACACCCTCTCTAGCATTTATTGTTTCTAGATTTTTTGATGATGGCCATTCTGACTGGTGTGAGATGATATCTCATTGTAGTTTTGATTTGCATTTCTCTAATGATTAATGATGTTGAGCATTCTTTCATGTGTTTGTTGGCAGTCTGTATATCTTCTTTGGAGAAATGTCTATTCAGGTCTTCTGCCCATTTTTGGATTGGGTTGTTTGTTTTTTTGTTATTGAGCTTCATGAGCTGCTTGTAAATTTTGGAAATTAATCCTTTGTCAGTTGCTTCATTTGAAAATATTTTCTCCCATTCTGAGGGTTGTCTTTTGGTCTTGTTTATGGTTTCCTTTGCTGTGCAAAAGCTTTGTAGTTTCATTAGGTCTCATTTGTTTATTTTTCTTTTTGTTTCCATTTCTCTAGGAGGTGGGTCAAAAATGATCTTGCTGTGATTTATGTCATAGAGTGTTTTGCGTATGTTTTCCTCTAAGAGTTTGATAGTTTCTGGCCTTACATTTAGGTCTTTAATCCATTTTGAGCTTATTATTGAGTATGGTGTTAGGGAGTGTTCTACTCTCATACTTTTACATGTACCTGTCCAGTTTCCCAGCACCACTTATTGAAGAGGCTGTCCTTTATCCACTGTACATTCCTGCCTCCTTTATCAAAGATAAGGTGACCATATGTGCATGGGTTTTTCTCTGGGCTTTCTATCCTGTTCCATTGATCTATAGTTTTGTTTTTGTGCCAGTACCATACTGTCTTGATTACTGTAGCTTTTTAGTATAGTCTGAAGTCAGGGAGCCTGATTCCTCCAGCTCCGTTTTTTGTTCTCAAGGTTGCTTTGGCTATTCGGGGTCTTTTGTGTTTCCATACAAATTGTGAAATTTTTTGTTCTAGTTCTGTGAAAAATGCCAGTGGTAGTTTGATAGGGATTGCATTGAATCTGTAGATTGCTTTGGGTAGGAGAGTCATTTTCAAAATGTTGATTCTTCTACTCCAAGAACATGGTATATCTCTCCATCTATTTGTATCATCTTTAACTTCTTTCATCAGTGTCTTATAATTTTCTGCATACAGGTCTTTTGTCTCCTTAGGTAGGTTTATTCCTAGATATTTTATTCTTTTTGTTGCAATGGTAAATGGGAGTGTTTTCTTAATTTCACTTTCAGATTTTTCACCATTAGTGTATAGGAATGCCAGAGATTACTGTGCATTAATTTTGTATCCTGCTACTTTACCAAATTCTTGAATAAACAACCAAACCTTGAACCTAAAGCAATTAGCGAAAGAAGAACAATAAAACCCCAGAGTTAGCAGAAGGATAGAAATCATAAAGATCAGATCAGAAATAAATGAAAAAGAAATGAAGGAAACAATAGCAAAAATCAGTAAAACTAAAAGCTGGTTCTTTGAGAAGATAAACAAAATTGATAAACCATTAGCCAGACTCATCAAGAAAAAAAGGAAGAAGTCTCAAATCAATAGAATTAGAAATGAAAAAGGAGAAGTAAAAACTGACACTGTAGAAATACAAAAGATTGTGAGAGATTACTACAAGCAACTCTATGCCAATAAAATGGACAACCTGGAGGAAATGGAGAAATTCTTAGAAATGCACAACCTGCTAAGACTGAATAAGGAAGAAATAGAAAATATGAACAGACCAATCGCAAGCACTGAAACTGAAACTGTGATTAAAAATCTTCCAACAAACAGAAGCCCAGGACCAGATGGCTTCACAAGAGAATTCTATCAAACATTTAGAGAAGAGCTATACCTATCCTTCTCAAATTCTTCCAAAATATAGCAGAGGGAGGAACGCTCCCAAACTCATTCTAGGAGGCCACCATCACCCTGATACCAAAACATGAGAAGGATGTCACAAAGAAAGAAAGCTACAGGCCAATATCACTGATGAACATAGATGCAAAAATCCTCAACAAAATACTAGAAAACAGAATCCAACAGCACATTAATAGGATCATACACCATGATCAAGTGGGGTTTATTCCAGGAACGCAAGGATTCTTCAATATACGCAAATCAATCAACGTGATACACCATATTAACAAATTGAAGGAGAAAAACCATATGAGCAACTCAATAGATGCAGAGAAAGCTTTCGACAAAATTCAACACCCATTTATGATAAAAACCCTGCAGAAAGTAGACACAGAGGGCACTTTCCTCAACATAGTAAACGTCATATATGACAAAACCACAGCCAACACCGTCATCAATGGTGAAAAACTGAAAGCATTTCCACTAAGATCAGGAACAAGACAAGGGTGCCCACTCTCACCACTCTTATTCAACATAGTTTTGGAAGTTTTAGCCACAGCAATCTGAGAATAAAAGGAAATTAAAGGAATCCGAATCAGAAAAGAAGAAGTAAAGCTGTCACTGTTTGCAGATGACATGATACTATACATAGAGAATCCTAAAGATGCTACCAGAAAACTACTAGAGCTAATCAATGAATTTGGTTAAGCAGCAGAATACAAAATTAATGCACAGAAATCTCCCCCGCTTCTTGAGCCTCCCTCCCGCTCTCCCCATCCCACCCCTCTAGGTCGTTGCAAAGCAGAGAACTGATCTCCCTGTTTATGCCGCTGCTTCCCACTAGCTATCTATTTTACATTTGGAGGTGTATATATGTCAATATTACTCTTTAACTCACTATTTGAGTGGAATATTGTTTTTAATGAAATGCTTCTTTCAATGTTTCAAACTTGTATTGTCATTTTCATTCTCTAAGTGTCCAATGACTGGTACTTTCTTAGTAAAACTATTCTTATGTGTTAGATTGATCCTTTTGTGTTAAGCACACAAACAAGTATGAGGGAAATAGTGATAAGTGTGAGAAAGGAAGGGCACCTGCTTAGCCTATCAAAGCAGCCAACTCAACCTAATCCCTCAGTCATGCTGTTGCATGATCCTCAGATGTGCTCCTCCACTCAGAGTCATGGCTACTAGATTTAGATGCTAATGGTACCACCAAGCAGAAACTTCCAACATTAAAAAAACAACATGTGAAATATTATAACATGATATTTTCTTTTTTCTTTTTTTGCAGTATGCGGGGCTCTCACTGTTGTGGCCTCTCCTGTTGTGGAGCACAGGCTCTGGACACGCAGGCTCAGTGGCCATGGCTCACGGGCCCAGCCGCTCCGTGGCATGTGGGATCTTCCCGGGCACGAACCCGTGTCCCCTGCATCGGCAGGCGGACTCTCAACCACTGCACCACCGGGGAAGCCCTAACTTGATATTTTCTTGATTTGGTTGATGAGTTTCTATTAGGCTTTCATTCAGAATTCATAATATTGAAAGTTAACCCATCTGTCCTTTATGAAGAATACATTTTAAAAATGTGTTGTAGTTTCCCCTGAATTGCTGATTTATGAAAGCAAGAGATTACTTTGAAGGGATACCTAACTCCTCTCTCCAAAAATCCTGTTGTTACTACTTTTTATCTAGAAGTGTCCAGCTGTGTTTGTAAAACATGTCTTTTTCTTAATGTTAAGACGAAAATGAGATTCTTTGACAGCTAATTATATATATTCTACAGATAAAAGCATTTATTCTCAAAGAAACCCTTTCTTTGTTAGTTGTAGCATGTTCAAAAACATCATTTGTTCGGAGCATAGCAAAAATTATTCTCTCTATTATAAAAGTATAGTTTCATTTGTTAATATATGCATACATTCAGAAAATGCTGCTGACTTCCTGCTCTCTGCAAGGCATTGTACTATTTACAGCACCAGAAGGTAAGACTAAACCCATCATACTGGAAACTTTTCTTAATGGTAATTCTTTCAGATGATGAGATTTGGTGTAATAGAACCCAATTAAATTTCTGTTCTTTGTTGAATAAACAAAAACTACTGAATTCAAATTGAATTTTTAATGTTGAGTCATTCTTGTTTATTTGTATATTTTATGGTAACAATGGAGGATGACAACCAGAATTGATCAAATTATTTTAATCATCATGCACATTTGAAAATGCCAGAACATTGTAAATAGACTTCTATTATGATTTTCAAAAATATAAGTGAAAATAATAAAGAATAAATATTTCATAAAGCATTTCAAAATCATTTCAGGTAATCTTAATTTTAACAATGATAATTGGAAGTAGTAATTTTTCCTCACTTAGCTTTAGAATACCGAAGACAGAGTCCAGGTAGAGTATTTCCTAAATAATATTGAATAATCACTATAAACTTTAGACTCAATCTTTCCCCCATTTGTTTTATCTTTCAATTCACTATAATTGTTTACAGAGTAAACTGAAATATCTATTTGCACTTAAATACTGCAAATTTAGAGAAAATATATGGTGCACTATAATGTGTTTGCTATGAGATTTCAATGACATCTTAAGCATTATCCCATTAAGACCAATTAATAATTAGTATTATCTAGGTGGTGGTTTTTCATATATTTTATTACTGTAAAACTGTGGATCAGAATATCTAAATCACTTTGCTACATGAACGGTGCATTTAATTGGTGATTCAGTTTATGGAAAAGTAATCCATAATTGAACTATTATGTTACAACTTTCCTTCATATGTTTTAGCTTTTTAAATCTCTTGATTAACAAAGTCTTACTATTCTTTATTTTTGAAAAGTATTCTGATAGTGGTGATTTTTATTTTGATATGTGACTGTAAATGAAAAGAGGCATTTATGACCATCACTACTTTCACAGACAGAATTTTCTTTTGCTTCTTACAGCAAATTTTAAGTAATAAAAATATAGTTATGCTAAAAAAACTCTGACTACTTTTTATTTTAGTGGTTAAAAGAAAATATAATAAAAATCAGTAGATAATAGTGAATTTAAAATGACCCATTGCAGTATTTTAAAAACATATTTTCTTTCTTCCATACATAAAAATGCTCTTCCTTAGAATTATTCTAAAGCAGTTGAATACTTTGGAGACAGGAAGAAATTAAATCTGCAACCAGTGTAGTCACTTAAAATATATGTGACCTTGAATAATTCCCTTTATTTTTAGTGTTCAATTCTAAAGCAATCAAATAATATAACTCTGAAAAGCAATTTTTTTGCTTATATTTTTGCTTAAAAAGGAAGAATGTAGAGGATTTAGAGTAAAATAAACCTACATGTGTTGGCTGCTTAATTGTTGTTGATATTATATTGTATGATAAGATTATCCAAAAAGTAACTAGTAATTATTGGTCAAACCTACCTAAAAGTATTATGTAATAAAAGCATGAGGACTTTAGGAATTTGCATACACCAAGATTCTATGGCAGCATTACTGCTATAAAGTGAATGAGTTAATGTTAAAGATGTGACTACCAGCAAGTGCTGTGAAGAACAAAGTTCCTGTAGATCAAATATGTACTTTGATTTAGCACTTGTAAAGTATTATTTTTCATTGGACTTCAATTTTGTTGTCCATCATTATGACCTTAATGGAAATATCTTGATGAACTCTTTTCTTAGTTTCAAATCATGTCTTTATTGTGGCTTACAAAAGAGCTGGTCCTTAGCTCTCTCTCCAATATTTCCAACTATATTTCCTTTCTCAGTTCCTCAAAAAAGCCAGTTATGGTTTTACTTCAGAGTATTTGTACATGTTCTGTACCTAGAGAATGTCCATTCCCCAAATATTCACATGGTTTCCTCCCTCACTTTATTCAACTCTCTGTTTAGTCTTCACCAAAACCAAAAGGGCTTTTCTGATTATATCTATAACAGCACTTCCTTCCTCTATATATCCCCTTACTGTAATTTATTTTTCATAGTATATACAATTAGCTGTCAATAAGTTACATATTTTCATCTGCTTAGGTTCTGTAACAAACAATGAACAAATCATCCCTGTTTAATCTAGTAAAATTTTATTTCTAATTCACATTATACTTTAGACTCTTGTCAGGATGTTCTCTTCCAAGCACTGACACTTGAGTCATGTATTCTTCCATCATGTGCCTCTGTCATTTTCTAAGGTCCTTGGCATTGTCAGTGAATTAACATAGAGATAGACAGTAAAGAACAAAACAGGATGGCCAGGTTTAAGAGTGGCATACATTAATGTTTCCCTTAAGCCAGCACCCAGTCATGTGTGCTCATTATAACTGAAAGGGAGACTGTAAAAATATGAGTCTATGTGTGCTGTGTGCTCAGAACAAGGAAATGATACTGGTTATCCCTAAACAAGAGTCTAGCACAATATTTACTTTTCCACATGTTATGTTCTGTCCCCTGAACTACCCTTAGAAGGAAACAGTATTATTTGGTTTGTCTCCTGCTCTATCCCCATTGCCTAGAACAGAGCTTTGCATGTGGTAACTGCTCAATAAATATTTTAAGTGAAAAAATAAATGCAGTCTTTTATTTACCTTTTGCTCCACATTGGTCTAAAATCTGAAAACATACACTAGAGACAAAAGAATCTGCTAGCATCTAGTATTCTGAACTAACTGGCACAGATCAGAAATGTAGTTAAAAGCTGGAAGCTCTGGCTCACCCTCATGATGGTCAGCTCAGGTTTTTATTTAATTCCTTTTTGTCACACATTGGCATCAAGTTATTGTATACATAAAATAGACTAAGTTCCTCTCACCATTAAATGGAATTTGCAAATACATAATTTCACTACAAAAATTATTTTAAAATTCAGTTTAAAATTTTGTTAAAAAATGAAAAAAAAATCTTTTTGATGAGAATTTTGATTTATTTACTTTCTCATTCTTTTACTGAGAAAGTGGACTGAATATGACATTTAACTCAGCAGGGCACTGGTTTCTTTCTATAACATTTGCATATAATTTAACAAAACCCTTTAAAACAGTCTTCTTGACCTCTACAATGATATAAGAAAGCTATTGTTTTATTGCTTCTATTTACAGAAAAGGAACATGGGGCTCAGGATCTGTCACTTCCAAAATATCACCAACTCATGAGTAGCTAGGTTTTAACCTGATATGTGTTCCACTTCACTAAGAAACACTTATGAACAGAGCTCTCATAATCTCCAATAGAATTTGCTCAACAAAGTCATCACAATCATTAATTTTCAAATACATGTTTTGATAGTATTGATCACAGTTTCCTAATTTATTGGCTTAAAAAAAAGCATGAATCCAAGCTCACATGGACCTTTTTGTCAGACCTTCATGACAAGTTTTGTAATAGAGAATAAACCAGAAAGGGGAGGGGAGGTGTGATAGTACTCTACAGATGCAGGTCTAGCTCCAAAATGTGGTTACAAAAAGTTGAACTAATTTGCCTCAAATAGTTAGATGACCACCCACAATATGAGAGTAGTAAGTTCAGAAGGTATCCTCTTCAAAGAGTGGTTTTGCAACAATGCTCACTCAGGGTAAATCAGAGCTCATATTATAGGCAAACATTCAAGTGCAAAGTTTATCTTCCATGATGGATGTAGAAATTCACAATTTGAACTGTGACTCAGGGTGTGTTATAGCAACAGTGAGAAATTGAGTTCATATAAAAACAAAAGTCCAGTATTAGGGATGGAAACAAACAAAAGAAGAAGAAGAAGGGGTATAAATGGGATACTCCTTACTTCATAACAGGGCATCCATAAGCTTAGTGCTAGCACTTCAGATTACAGGTTTAAGGGCTGCAGAATCTTTTGAGGCCTTACCTATCAACAAAGAGACAAAGCTAAATATAAAATGTTTGGTGCTTATTGTCCAGATCCTGGACAAGACTGAGCCGTAAACCAATGGTTTTCAGATATTTGTTTTAGAGCAGGGCCACAAGCAGTGCTTAAGTAAGCAGAATTGGGTGTGACCATGGGAGTATAACATCCTAGGGGAAGGTGCTTCTGGAAGGCAGGATGACTTTGAAAATTGCATAGTTTCACTTCTTAGAATTTACAAGTGTTGGTTTTTAACTTCTCTATATATATTTATTTAGAAGAAAGAAAGAGCAACATGAAGTATAGGAAACCAAATTGTGTAAATCCATGATAATGGTTTTCTTATAGAAGGTATGTATGCATGACAGCTATAAAATACTAACCAATAAGAAAGTCTTTTATTAAGAACTTTTTATTTTATAAATTCAGAATTTTATAGTTAAATATTACTTTAAAAAATGCATGGTGTGCCTTTACTTGGTAATAATTAAAAATTATTTTAATACAAAGTACATAAAGATATTTATGACAATAAATGGTCATATTATAATGCTGTGGGAGACAGAACAAGGCTGATGCCTTTTTCCTTCTTCTAATGCAAATATAGCTTTCAGTATTTTTGTTTTGTTTTGTTTCAATGTTGTACCAGACAAGTTTAGTCACTATCTTGGCTCTTTATTCGGTAACTACGTGGGTGAATTTTATAAACCTGAAAATTCTCAAGTATAATCTGTCACCTTTTTAATAAAACTAGCCCAGTCTAGTTATTTTTTCTTATATTGAAAATTGAGTGGTTTAAATGAGTTTATTTTTTTTTATTTGGAGTAAATTTGCTTTACAGTGTTGTGTTAGTTTCTGCTGTGCAATGAAGTGAATCAGCTGTATGTATACTTATATCTGTATACTGTATACTTATATCCCTTCCCTGTTGGACCTTCCTCCCAACCCCTTTATCTCACCCATCTAGGTAGTCACAGAGCACCAAGCTGAGTTTCCTGTGTTGTACAGCAAATTCCCACTAGCTATCTATTTTACACATGGTAGTGTATTTATGTCAAACCTAATCTCCCAATTTGTCCACCCTTCCCTTCGACCCCTGTGTCCACATGTCCTTTCTCTGCATCTAGATCTCTATTCCTGACCTACAAATAGTTTCATCTGTACCATTTTTCTGGATTCCACATATATGCATTAATGTACAATATTTGTTTTTCTCTTTCTGGCTTATTTCACTCTGTATGGCAAATTCTATGTCTAACCACATCACTACAAATGACCGAATTTAATTCCTTTTTATGGCTGAGTAATAGTTCATTGTATATATGTACCACATCTTCTTTAACCATTCATCTACTGTTGGACATTTAGGTTGTTTCCATGTCCTGGCTATTGTAAATAGTGTTACAGTGAATACTGGGGTGCATATGTCCTTTTGAATTATGGTTTTCTCAGAGTATATGCTCAGTAGTGGGATTGCTGGGTCATATGGTAGTTCTATTTTTAGTTTTTTAAGGAACCTCCATACTGTTCTCCATAGCGACTGTATCAATTTACATTCTCCCCAACAGTTCAGGAGGTTTTATTTTCTCCACACCCTCTCCAGCATTTATTGTTTGTAAATTTTTTGATGATGGCCATTCTGACCAGTGTGAGATGATACCTCATTGTGGTTTTGATTTGCATTTCTCTAACAATTAGTGATGTTGAGCATCTTTTCATGTGCATCTTGGCCATCTGCATGTCTTCTTTGGTGAAATGTCTAGTTAGGTCTTCCACCCATTTTTTAATTGGGTTATTTGTTTTGTTTTGTTTTGTTTTTTTGATACTGAGCTCCATGAGTTGTTTGTATATTTTAATCCTTTGTCCATTTCTTCAGTTGCAAATATTTTCTCCCATTCTGAGGATTGTCTTATAGTCTTGTTTATGGTTTCCTTTGCTGTGCAAAAGATTTTAAGTTTAATGAGGTCCCATTTGTTTATTTTTGTGTTTATTTTCATTACTCTAGGATGTGGGTCAAAAAAGGTCTTGTTGTGGTTTATGTCAAAGAGTGTTTTTCCTATGTTTTCCTCTAAAAGTTTTATAGTGTCCAGTCTTACATTTAGGTCTTTAATCTGTTTTGAGTTTCTTTTTGTGTATGGTGTTAAGTATTGTTCTAATTTCAGAAATCTCTAGCATTCCTATACACTAACAATGAAAAATCAGAAAGAGAAATTAAGGAAACAATCCCATTTACCATTGCAACAAAAAGGAGAAAATACCTAGGAATAAACCTATGTAAGGAGGCAAAAGACTTGTACTCAGAAGACTATAAAACACTGATGAAAGAAATCAAAGATGACATAAACAGATGGAGAAATATACCATGTTCTTGGACTGGAAGAATCAATATTGTGAAAATGACTATATTACCCAAAGTAATCTGTAGATTCAATGCAGTCCCTATCAAACTACCAATAGCATTCTTCACAGAATTAGGATAAAAAAATTTACAATTTGTATGGAAACATAAAATACCCCAAATAGCCAAAGCAATCTTGAGAAAGAAAAATGGAGCTAGAGGAATCAGGCTACCTGACTTCAAACTATACTACAAATCTGCAGTAATCAAGACAGTATAGTATTGGCACAAAAACACAAATATACATTTATGGTACAGGATAGAAAGTCCGTAGATAAGCCCATGCAAATATGGTCACCTAATTTATGATGAAGGAGGCAAGAACACACAAAAGAGAAAAGATTGCCCCTCAAGAAGTTATGCTGGGAAAATTGGACAGCTAAATGAGTTTAATTTGATTTGTAGATATTCTGGATATTAATATTTATTAATTTTACATGTTTTAGCATTATATTCAAGTGTGTATTCTTTCTTAATATTTCTTTATGACATTGCTTATTGTGCTAAAAAACATTTTAATGTACTGTAATTGATTACATATCACATTACTTCAATGATTTATAATACTACAACTGCCTTATATCATTTCTGTATATGACTAGTCTAATTTTAACAATAGTTTTCTGTTACATTTATTGATGTCTCTACTCTCATCAGTACTACACTGTCTTAATTTTTGTAAATGTATAGAATATCTCTGCTAGCATTTATAAAGTATCTCTGCCATCTCTTTCCTACTATCTTTGCAGATTAAATTAGGGGAGGATTAAATGTATTAATTCATTGAGTCAGTCCATGAACAATCAGGTTGCCTTTTTGTCTTTCTATTATTTGTGTACCTATCTCCTAAGACACTTTTTATGTCTTTGGCTAGGTTTATTCCTGGCTACATTTTGATTTTTTTGTCAATTATGAATGGGATCTTTGTCTCCAAAGAGTGATAATTATTTTTACGTAATAATTTTTAGTTAACCAACTAGGTTATTTATCCTATTAATTCAAGTGTTGTGTATAAATGAGTTGCTGGATTTTCTATGTAGTCAACCAAGTCAAGTAAAAGCAACAAAGTTTGTATTTCTTTTAATGATTCTTGTTATTTACATATTGTTTCTGATTTTATGGCATTTGCCGAGTGCCTCCAATACAAGGTTGAGTAGACATGGTGGAAAGAACTATATTCATCCTTTAATGTCATTGTTTCTCAATGCCAAGTTTACTATTTATTTTTAATGTATGTCATTTATTAAGTTAAGAACATTTTATTTCTCTTTCCTATATTCTCTTTAAATAACAAATGAATGTTGACATTTGTTAATTTTTTTTTTTTTTTTTTGTGGTACACGGGCCTCTCACTGTTGTGGCCTCTCCCGTTGCGGAACACAGGCTCCGGACGCACAGGCTCAGCGGCCGTGGCTCACGGGCCCAGCCACTCCACGGCATGTGGGATCTTCCCGGACTAGGGCACAAATCCGCGTCCCCTGCATCGTTAGGCGGACTCTCAACCACTGCGCCATCAGGGAAGCCCTGTTAACTATTTTTAAACATCTGTCTGTGAGAGTCATAATTTATCAATTTCTAAGTAATTTCTCAAAATACTCTATTTAATTGGTTTTCAAAGTTAAATAAGGGCTGTAGACCCTTAAATGTTCAAAAAAACTTCCAAACACTACACAGACTTTAATGATTTTAAGAGAATCAATTTCAATAGTTTCAATGTCAATTGTGTTCTTTCTTAATATAGATGTGTCTGAAAATATACCCTTTGAAAATTGTCCTTTTTCATGTAACCAAATAATTCTAATTTTAACCCACCCAGAATTTTTCTATGATGAACTCTCACTGATTATAAATTATGTTGGAATACAAAACTGAAGGAAAATTAAACATATTTGTGTCTGCAAATGTCCTTTAGTCAAGGTATCCTGAAGCCAAAAAGGGCATTGTGTCATGTTCTGCCTTATGCATGTTTTACTTAAGCATGCCTCATGTGATGTAAGGTTTGGCTATGTCAACCCATATTGAGATATTCAAGATCCAGATATATTGTAATGAAGTAGGAGATATGATAACTTTCATTTAATAACTTCACCTCTTCAACTTCTCTCTTATTGTAAAAGAATGGTCACTGCTAAGGGAGAATCCTACAAGAGAAAAGAAAAGAGAGCATACTTAAGGAGCAATGAATGCTATTTATGTGATATTTATTTCATGTTAAAAAATCAGGACAACACTTTCTACTCTATCTATCTATTATAGATTAAATTAATGCCCCACACTTTGTATTCCCTCTCTGAAAACCAAACAAACATCCAATGCCTTTGTCATGTGACATTGCTTTGGTTCCCATTAGTCAGGTGAGTATTTATCCCTGATCCCTTCACATGGGGTTTGGCCTTCTTTGACCAATGGAGTTTAAGAAAAAGAAGAGAAATTGGCAGTTTTAAGTGTTGAGGCTAATACCATAAGAAGCATCAAAAACTTCAACCAACCTTTTTGCATGTTTGCTCTGTACCACAAGAAAAACACAGTGTTGCTTCTTAAGCCTGGATCCTGAGAAAAAATCAGTTGGAGGAAACCCAAATTGCCCCAAAGCCTAGACTACTTTCAAATAAAAACCAAGAAGGCAGACTGAAAGCTCACATTTGCTTTGCTGAAAGTGTGAGGGCAGGGTTAAGCTAAAAAATTATTTTCTCTGCCTCATACAAGACCAATACCTCAGACAGCAAGAAAAAACCAACAACTAAACTAGCTGCCTTCTCATGTATAATTGTGTGATGTTTAGTAATCATTGAGATGTCTCCCTATTTAATCATCGTGACTAATGAACACTGTTATGGGTAAAATTTATTTTGAACTTGATATTATCTGTGTTCTATGAGTCAAGACAAGGCATACAGCTCTAGATTTTCCCATGAACACTTGAAAAGAAGACAACAGGGACCCTCAAGGCAGATGCATGTTTTATGCATACGTGTTTTGTATTCCACTCTTCATTTAAAGAATAGACTCATCTTTAGTGTTATTATAAAGTGTATCTAAATTTAAAGCACTGCTAAAAGTTGAAACATAGTGTAGTGTATTTCTAAATGAAGATTTATTCACTGACAAAGCAAACTGTCACACTGTGAGGAAGAACAAGACAAAAAAAAAGCTTATGTGAAAGCTAATATTTTTCTGCAAAAAGAAAAAAGGGATGTGGCTGAAGTGGAAAACTGAGGATTATATTTAGGTACTGGTGTTCTTGTACCAAAAGAATGCACAGAAAGATAAAATAGAAAGTATTGGGACTAATGCATGTGTTGTAAATTCTAGTACTGGAATTATAAATATCCAAAGAACAACCTGGATTCATTAGGAAGGCTAAATTTAGGACATTTTAACATTGCTTCAAAGTTCTGATAAAAACAATAATTAAAAAAAAAACTATGAGTACTTATGAGCACCAACAAAAGAAGTAGAGTCTCATGCCATATGCATAATAAATACATTAGTCAACATATTTTCTTTTGAGAAGTTACAATTCAAGATACATATTTCTGAGGCTTACAGATATCCATTGAATATATTTTATTATCACATAAATCACCATATAATCAAAATTTTCTACAACAAATGAAAAATAAAACAGAAAATTGAACTTTTTTTTTAGTTAAAAATATGTATTCAGAATTATACTGGTCATTGCACTGGTAAAACAAAACACTTATTACTTATAATAATTAGATAGCATTATGAGAAAATAATGAAGAATAACAGAAGTATAGGCCACAGACCCCAATTCATCAGAGATCTTCCTGGAAAGACAAAAAATAAAAGGAGCAATTACAAGTGAGAACAACGTAACACTTGATAATTTATGTTTATACTTAAATGTCAGTACAGGAAAAGGGGGCAAATAAGATAGAATACTGGGCTTAGGCTCAAGCCTTCCTTAACTTTCTTTTCTCCTCAGTTCTCACTCAAAATAAATAGGCAAAGCATGAGAAGAAAGTGTCCTGGATCACAGGAGAAAGGGATGTTTGACACTCTCTCCAAAAAGAGCATGAATCCATTTCCCACTTCTGAAGACTGTGTGTGAGAGAGATAAGATATCTTGGATTAAATTATTTTATAGGTACTCAAATAATGAAAATGACATTATCTTTGATCTAGAATCTGACAAATCAGATTAAACTGCCCATCTTTAGGGTGGGATAGGAAAGAGTAAAGAAAGGAGTAAACTAAAATGTATATTTGTCAAAATCATGTTTACAAATAACTTTGATAAATACCTACCTTAAAAGAAAAACAAAAGAAGTAGTGTGTTATTTTTCTAGAATGTAGTAGAAATTCAAAGGGAAACAATATTTCTAGAGTTTTCTGAGGAAAAGTAAAAAAAAAAGAAAAGAATTAGCTAAGAGTTAATAAGAAACTGCTAAGAAAATGCATAGCATCATAATCAGAAATGAATCAAATAAGGAAAAAAAACAGAAATATGTAAAAACAAACAAACAAACAAAAAAACACACACAGCTGCAGCAAAGACTGTTATTAATCAGATTACAAGGCTTGTGAGAGAGAGGAAGATATCTTAGCAAAGAATGTACATGACTAATGTATATAAAGGTTAAGCCAAATACAATTTGAGTTTTACAAAAGTTTTAAGGAAAATTCAATGATTTTAACTATATAAAAATATCTATTTTGAAGAGAATGATCTATAAGTTATAAGCCATAGGACATAAATATTTAAAATACATAACAGTCTTGTCAGTGAAGACTTATGCAAATGAAATCAAGTTTCTAATTTCTGACAAATATTATCTAAAGGCAGAATCTAAAAACAACAAAAAAACAACAACAAATGGCAAAATAGAACTCTTATTTCAAAGAAGTATCATCACCAAAATTTAGGAACTCAAGAAAAGTTAGAAAAACACAGGTAAGCAAACATCCTTCTGATATAGTGTGAGCTGTTGATATGGAAATTTTGGACCAAGGGCATTGATATAAATAACTAGTAAAGCTCTAGAATCATTTAGAAAATATGATTTGGTTACATTTTTAAAGAAAGATCAATGACTAATACAATTTTACTGAGGAAAATTATGCTAAGCATAATTTTGAGTATGCACCCCTTTTGAGTATGCATAAGATCTTTTCTAGATTATGAAACCATGAAAACATAGATATATATCAATTAAGATTGTAATAAAGCAAAGTCTCTCATAAGACACTCCAGGACAACATCTACACTCTAAACGTGGAATGAAAAGGTTTAGTAATCTTCTACAGTTTTGTTCTTGCCCTTCTGTTCACCATTGTCAGAAGCAATAAATATATAGTAATACAACTTGAAGCTGAAGTAGAATTCATAAAAGCTTCAGATATTGTATTGGGCATGATTAAACAACAATCCAAGCGCTCCAACTGAAAGGAAGGTAGGTTAAAAATGTTAATTAGGAAGTTGCTGGTATCAGAGTTTTACCTCACTGAGATAAAGAAATTTAAATTTGTAGCACACATCTTAATAAGGAAGTGACTTTAAAAACCTTTAGTATGTATTGATATACCACAGATATTTAGCAAAGTGATATAGAACTTTCAAAAAAGTGAGAATTCAGTATAGTTTTCTAAATGATTATAAGAATCACTGTCATGTATTAAGAAAGAGGCAATGAGAATGGAAAGCAAGGGCAGATGGTTATGAGAGAGATCATGGAGGTGTGATTAACAAAATATGTTCCCTGCCTAAATGTCATAGCAAGAAAAACTAAGAACTTAAGGTGATTCTTAAGTTTCAAACCTTGTTAAGTAGAAACAGTATAATATGTACGTTTAAACTAGAATAGAGAACTCCTGAAGGAAGATTATTTTAGTTTACGTTTGTGTGTGTTGATTACCATCTTGTTAAGTGCACTGAATTTGCTAAGTTATGGAGATACATTCTTCCTTAATTTAAAAAGCCATTTATGTAACTTTCATGGAGAACACAATTTATACAAAGAATCCCTGTATATATCAGAATGGGAAAATAGGAAACTGTGAGAGTTTAACACTTACCAAGCATCACAAATTAGCAAGGGTAAGATTATAACTCCTGCCTGTTTGACTCTAAATCCAATGTTCTCTTTCTCTAACCTAAACCTATTTGTAAAAATGATGAGTTAAATATTTGTTCATTCATTGCTTCATTTCTAAATCCAGGCTTTGGTCCTGGAACTCACAGAGTTAATTCACCTTTTCTCAGCATGGTTTTGTCTTCTGAGCCTTCAAAGCTCAGAGTTGAATTGCTTTCAGTCAGATGTGGTTTCAAAACCAGACTCCCCATTAAATAGGTTTATGACCTTGAGTGACTACCTTAACCTCCCTGAGGCTGAACAAAGCTGTCAATGAGCTCACAAAAAAGGTCACTGAGAGTAGTCCTCACATAGTGCAATTAGGGAAAGGAAGCAGGCCAAATAGTAATTAGAAACAGGAATTGATTCAGATAAGCATCAGGAATACAAAGTGCTGGGTTAGATCAATCAGCCAGTCAATTAATTTGGGTTAAGAAAGGAGGAAGAATCATGAAAGATCGCTTGGATATGTACGTATTAATTCTGACTTCTTTTGTATCTTAACTCTTATGTCATCTGTTTTTAAGGAGTGTTCCTCTGCGAAGCAGAGAGCAGTTTGAAAAGCTAGAGCACTGAATTAAGAATTAAGAATAAACAATTTAATTTATCTTAAAAAATTATTTGCTCATTTTCAATATTTGGGATTAGATTATAGAAATAGCAATGGATTAGAACTAAGGAGATTTGCTTCCCAGTACTTATCTATTAGGAATATGTTGTTGACCTCTACTGCCTGTCCTTGAATAACTCTGAACCGCAATTATCCACTCTGTGGAATGAGGGATTTGGATAAGTAATTTCCAAAGACTCTTTTGAAATAAAATTTCTGATTCTATCCTTGGGTTCTAATGAAATCACAGAGATAGAAAAGGAAGCTTTAAAAAACAAAATATATGCAAATATTAAAGATAAACTGGGATTGAAAAGGAATTGTCCCACATTAAGAAAATGATTTTAAATTAAGGAACCCTTTAATCAGTCATACTACTTTAGAAAAAGGGTGCTTTTATTTATAATATACAAATAAAAATATAAAATATAGATGCAAAAAGAAACCAAAAGTGGATAAACATTTGGAAATATTAATTTGACAAGTATAAGAATATATGTATAAACAATTTGTAAATTTATAGTAATAGTGGAAGGATAAAGGTGGGTAATAAATCCTACCAAATAAAGAAATACAAGACGGTTGCTGTGTTATAATTTAAATAAAAGTATCTAAATATTATTATATGTAAAATAATGGTACACATGCTTAAGGCTTATCACATTTAACGGAAAAGAGAAAAGCTTCTGATTATTAATAAAAAGAAAAAAGCATATCAGAGATGTAAAATTTTAGGTCAGTTTTTAGTGAAATTCTACTGAGACAAAATGGTATCTAAAATTGTAAGTTTGCTCATTTTTATCACATAATTCTAAGAATTAAAAAAAAATCATCAAGTGCACTGCATTTCAATCCATTTTTTCATCATTTCATCAATTACATAATGTCCAAACGTGATAGAGACATATATTCTGAGGTTGTAAGATGTTGACAATGAATTACATTGCCACCTGATCCCAATTCCATTATTTAATGCTTTTTTACTTGCTATACATGGGCTTTTTCTATCATTTTATTTAATTCAACCTGAAAGTGCTGTTAAAAGTGGTGTGTTTGTTGTTCTTGTATCCTACCAGCATGGTTGGCTATAAGGCATGGTTTGAAATTGAATTTCATTAATAGCTCAGCAGCCCACTAGTATCCTCTCTATATGAAGGCATGTCAGATTCATAGAGAACAAGCAGGGACCTGTCTTAGTTTGATCTCACAAGTACCATCCCTTCTAAAATAAAGGAAAATGCTTAATCAAACCACAGGCCTTGATGCATCCTCGTTTCTGAAGACCAAAACCCCAGGCACATGGGTTTGTCTCATTTTTAGATACACATAATAAGATGGTCATTCTGAAAGTTCATTCATGTGTGTGTGATACAACTGTTGACACAGTAGCCTTGCATTCTTTTAGAACATGGGGCACAGTGGGAGTTTGCAACAAGCTCTATTTGTTAGTCAGCTCTCACAATGGATCAGAGTCTAAGTCCTTTCGCCCCAGGTTTCAAAATTGAAACATGAGCCCTCTGAGAACTCTTTCATGTATTTCTTTTACACCGGACTGCAAAAATAATGAGCAATTAGCTCTTGTGATGAGGCACTGCTGTTTAAATGAATGACTTGTAGATATTTCAAGTAGTCCATTTGAATCCTGCAGAAAAGAAAGGAAGTCTACCTAGAATGAGCCTTCCTATTTAGTCTTCAAAGTCCTAGGTTGCTCACCACTAAGCTGAGCTTTTGAATAAAATGGTTGCTTTTAGCCTCCATGAAATGAGGGCACCCTGTCAGAATCATGTTTTTCAAGTTTCATTTCCTAGTGCCAAATTTTCATGCTATAGAACTCTTTAGGTAACCGCCAAGAAAAGTTAAAGCTTTAATATAGAAAACCATATTCCTTTTTGACAGACTTAGTTCTATTTAACAGATTTGTTTGTAGGTTTTACCAGATGTAGAAATTTCATTTGAAAAAAAAAAATTGAAATACTCTATTCTTGAGCCCTTTCCTTAAAAGCTAGTCAAGGACATATCTGGAAGCTGATATTTTTTGTTTTGTTTTGTTTTCCTGCCCAATATTTTTTTAAGCTCATAATGGATCTAAATCATATTAGATTTAAACTGATCTGAAACCCTTTAATCCCAATTTATATAGTTTAGTAATCCATGATTAAAGAATCAATTTCACTTTGATTTTTTTTTCTTTTGTAAAATGTGTGAACACTTTTGGAAAGCACTAAAGTTCCAGTATTAGCATTTAACAAGTTTAGGTCTGGAGACTCTTAGAGGGACAATTGTTTCAGCCACAAATACTTGTACAGAGAGAAATCAGTTTCTCATTGTGAGTTATGCCATTCCATTTCTAATTTTGTATAAATAGTGTCTTAAAATAGAGTCTTATGACAAAAGAGCAAAAGAGTTAAAAATGCTTTCTCTACTCTGCCATTTCATCATGTTACTTCTTTAGGTTACTTTATTTTTTTAAAAAAAAATTAAAAAATAACACATTGAAGCAAACATTGGCACTGTAATTTATTAATATTGGGTCAGATTAGTTTATCAGATCCCTAAGAGAAATACAGAAAAAAAGATGAGTAACTGGTAGGAAATTTTTAAAGGAAAAAATATATATCCACATATGTATAGTTAGAATATGGGGCATAAGAGCCAATCCTGAACGTCTACTCTAATAGATTTTTGGT
Organism: Stenella coeruleoalba; assembly: GCF_951394435.1. Taxonomy (NCBI): domain Eukaryota; kingdom Metazoa; phylum Chordata; class Mammalia; order Artiodactyla; family Delphinidae; genus Stenella; species Stenella coeruleoalba. Next base: position 43,027,687 of record NC_137164.1, on the reverse strand, counting down.
AACTATAAAGAAATGGTTCCCATGAGAGTGTAATCAGAACTATGTGTTTTGCATCTTTACCTAACACAAGATACATCATTCAATCCCTAGCACCTAGCACTTAGAAAGGATTCAAACTTTGCTGAATTAAGAATGTGTGACATCTGTTGTATGAAGTAGTCTTCTGGTAAATTGTACTGATTGAAAATAGGGGACAGAAAGTAGAATAGGGTTCTAGTAGAATCGTGTGCTATAATCAAAGGATTTTGTTTCATCATCTGCTTTCATAGATAAATTCTTGTGTATGACTTCCTTCCTGTGACTATAAGAAAAAGGCCAATCTTTAAAATATCTGTAGAATCTTATCCTGTTTGAATAGAAAAACATTTTAGCTCTTGCTCTCTGCACAATGCTGATGACAGCATAATCAGTGCTGATGACAGTCCTTCTAACAGTCTTTCCTGTTAGAAGGACTACCCAGGACAATGGGGAAAGCGTGCTCCCAGAAGCTAATGACTGCAGTGCTCTAGAGTAGGAGTTGGAGGGACGAAGTCCCCTACATAGCATTCTTCATGTTTTCTGTAAATCTATTTTATCCTCTCCAGGGAAAGATTCAATATGAATGACATAATTTGGATTTCTGCAAAGCAAGAGTATCTCTCTAGTGGAGGATTAAGGACTGAGAAAATTAGAAACACTCCAGGAATTGAAGAAGGTAGGAAGTTAATAGATGGCGAGTAATGAAGAGATCAGAACAAAAGGTCTGGGGGAGATTTGGGGTTTAAAGACCACTTCATCGAAAATTTGAAGTGAAGAAAACCTATCAAGTTGGAAAGTAATGGAACCGTTTATTCAGCTCACAAAACAGACTTTATATGATTGGTATAGAGACTTCCTAAGCAAAAAATTTATAGTGTGGGCACAGCAAAAACTGCACACATGAGAATCAAACAGAATAGAAAGTCCATCATTTTTCTGCATGGCAGGACTTCAATGTCAGAAAATTTCCTGACAAAGAAGATACAAGGCCCACACCTTCCTTGTTCTGCCCCCAATAATGATCTCATTCACTGCAGAGCTACAGGCACGTGGGAGCACAAAATGCTTACACCTGGAAAATAAGTTTCTGGCTTCTCTAAGTTTGCAGCAGCATATGTCTGTCTTATTTTTGGTATGTTTATCTGTCTCAAAACAGTCATTTTAAAAGCAAGTTTCCTGAGCATAGTTTCAGTATCATTTTTATCCAACTACTTGTAAAATAAATAAATGCTGTTTTGCTTTTGTTTGTAATTTTACCCAAGCAGCTGCTTGAAATAGCCATTCTTTGGAATCATTAACTCCCTGGAGGAGAGGTTTGATAGTGATCAGACAGAAGCTGGATGAATGTGGTTTGTGGTTTCCCTGTGTCTGTCATGAGCAGAGAGCCTCTTTGTGTTGTTCTGACTCTTCAGTCTTTCTAACAACCCATGATCCAATCCCTCCCTGCTTCCCAAGTGGAATTCTAATTCAAATGGAAAATTATCATGCTATAGCTACTAGAAGTATTGTGGAACAAATCCAAATGAATAAAGCTTGTCACCTAACTCACAAAATCATCTCCTTTTTTACATTTCCAAGAGATCAGTGAGTAAGAGAAAAGCAAAATTAGAATAATTTTTCATCCTTTCTTTTCCTGAACCACACACCTGGACGATATTTGGGGTGAATGAAAGTGTGAAACTTATACCATACCCATTAACCTCATGATTGCTGGCTCTGATCCTCTAGCTTTACCTTTTTCGACCACTTATCCAAAGACCCTGCATTCATATTGTACCTCACAGAAAAATGCAGATATTTGCAATTCCAGATATAGGTAACTTTGCCTGGCATCCAAACCATGACAAGCTGTTTTCTTCATATGTAAAGAAGAGAATAAATAAGAGTGATTTTGATAGAGTGATTTAGGGATTCTGAAGATTCAACTAAATTTAAATATACAAAATTTACTTTTAAAAAGAGTTAAAGCACTGCTTTTAAAATAAATGAGAAAGAAATCCCATTTTTATTTCATTAAAATTGTCATGAGTCTTTCTTCATTTAATTAGAATCAATTATAAAATGGAAGTCATTTGATACTTGAAACGACTACGTATAAACAGAAACATTTCTCCAACTACCATGGGAGATAGATTTTACATGCTTAATTATTGGAACTTTAACAGAAGACTTAGAGCCTAAGTCAACCAAGATAATCTAACTGTCTCCTCAAGGATTGAGCCTAAGAGCAACAGATTAAAGACAAAACAGATGAAGTGGCTGATTAAAAGGGAAATGCAAGTGCCATTGGAGCTGACTAAGGAAAAAGACTGTACAGCAGAGAAAAATTTTCCTGATTTTTCTGCCAGTCTAATATCAGACTGATTTTTTTTTTTCTTTTTTTTTTTGCTGTATGCGGGCCTCTCACTGTCGTGACTTCTCCCGTTGCAGAGCACAGGCTCCGGGCGCGCAGGCTCAGCGGCCATGGCTCACGGGCCCAGGCCCTCCGCGGCATAGACCGGGGCACGAACCCGTGTCCCCTGCATCGGCAGCCGGACTCTCAACCACTGAGCCACCAGGGAAGCCCCAGACTGATCTTTTATCTCTCCGATTTTTACCCTTAAACTTTTCTATCTCATTAGAGAATTGTTTTCTAATTTTAATAATTAAGACTTTTATAACTTAAAAGTGTTTCCAGGAAAGGGATCTTGAATTCTAAATGAGAATATCTCAGGCAACAAGGGAAACGAGGTCAAGCTCTGTAATCAGATCAAGATCATCCTATCTACTGCAGTGTTCCCATGATCTTTCCGTTGTCTGATCTCTTAACAGAAGGAGCTCTGCCTATTAAAATTCTTCCAAAGATCATGGTGACAGGAATCTGAGTTAAAAAGACAGGGTGAGATTTCAACTTCTTAAGTGCTACTAGGAAGATATTTACTTTTGCATTTTACAAATTTTAAACTTCTTAATAGTTTTTTTTTTTTTTCCTTTTTACGATTGTATTCATGAGGCTCTTATTTATTTGCTAAATCGTGTTCTTTTTTTTCTTGGGAATTCTAAGATATAAAAGGGAAATTCCCAGCTCATATGTATTGCTCTTTGCTTATTTTCCTTTCCCTTCTCTGACTAGAGACAGCTATCCTGTAGGTTCCCTTAAACACCTCCACTCCTTACAGGGGAGTGTGTTGGTTTGAAACTTCAGGAGTACCTGGGATGAAATTCGAAACTGGTCCCTGGAGGGCAAGGGTAATGAAAAAAACCACACCAGATTGGCATGTGGCATGTTTAATAAACAAGGAACTTACGTAAGAGGCTTGTCTTGGGAGACTACAAGACAAGTAGATCTCCACAGCCCACACTCCTCTTCCTCTCCATATCTTAAAAATGTATAGATAGACCTTGAAAAGTGTTCAGTCACATATTCAGTCCAGATGGTCTCAACAATACATTACTCTCATGACTGCATTCTTGAAGTGGCTCCTAGTGTGGGCAGAGTGGGCAGAATGCCCATTCCAAAGACAGGGGAGAAAATAAGGAGCCTCTAATTTCCGGGGTCCCTCTCGCAGTTTACCTTGTGGTCATGTCCTCTTGATGACCTCCTCCAACAAAGTGGTAAAGAGTAGGATGTTTGGGGCTCAACTTTTAGATTGCCCAGGTGCTGGTTGTCTTGTGTTACACTGACCAAGTGCCCTGCTTTTCTTCATTTGTTTTCTTATCCCTATTTTATGGATAATAATAACAACAATAATAAAGCTTACCTCATTGAAATGTTGTGAAAAATGTTCTAAGATATTCCGATTAAAGCAGTTACTTTAATGTATGGCACCTAGGAAGTACTTAATACCAATTTCATTAGTAAGACTAAAGTGTGAGGAAATGGTGTCGATACAGTGTTGGAGGGACTAGAATGTGGCGTGATGCTCTATAAATAGGTAATAAAATGGAGGTAATGCATCACATCTGAACTAGAGCAAGCCTGGAGGATGAAGCACTGGGCAGCCACATGGTGCCCAAAGCCTCTGTATAAGAAGTTTGTGCCACATGGGTAAGAGATAATAAATAGTAAAGAAATAAAACACAACGTTTAAAAACAAAATTTGCTGACTTCTGACTGTTTTGTTATAGTTGTAATTGGTAATAATGTTATGAGATGCAGATAATGAATTAAACATATTATAGAAGTAAATTGTATTTATTGTTTTCTTATTAGGTCACAATTAATATTATAAAAATAAACTATATTTTATAAAATTATTAAAAGTTATACAAATTATTTCTTTCTGCCTTTAGTAACCTGAGAGGAAGATATTATTCGGATATACAAATAAAGAATCTATAGCACAGAGTGTCTATGGTACTAAGTCCAATATCGGTGGTTGAACTTAAATATGAGTCAGGACAATTGCCTAGTTATGTCTCAGGTTCCATTGGTCAGCATTTTAATGTTTCATCTAATCAGTAATATTCCCTAAATGTATACTGATTAATTCATTAAATATTTATTTGATATTTACTATTGGTGTGTGCTCTTTCACAATACATAGACAGGATTATATTCTTAAATAACTTATCATGTCATGGGGAAAACACGTGTATTATTATTTTTAATGTAAGTTCTGATACCTTAAGATGACAAAAATTGCTATACATGTCAAGAGGGCAAGAACTTAATAAAGACTCAGATTTTGTAGTACATCACTTGGCAAGATCTTGTTAACAAGTCACAGCAGTTCTGTGGGGTCAATTTTATTATTATTTCCTTTTCTTGATAAGATCACTGAGGGCAAGAATGAGAGTCACAGTAGCTTGGCCAAAGTCACAAAACTGGCATGAAGCAGAGCTGTGTTGAAATTCAGTGGGTCTAAGTCAAAAGCTTGGGTTCTTAAACACTTGTGAAAATACCTTCACATACTTAGGGGAGAAATTAAAGGCTTGATAACATTGGTAGCATTTAAAATGGGCTACAAAAAAATGGATAGATTTTTCATACAACCATAGAATTTCACAGAAAAAAGGGCTGTTGCGATCCTCTACTTCCACCCCTTTATTTTACTGATGAGGTAAAGAGAACTGTGACAGGCAGAAGTTTGTGGGAGTATGAGACAAAGGTATATTTTATGTAAGTGAAGTGACATAATATAGATCTATTAGGGAAAGGTAATATTTTAGGTAAAGTTTGGTAGTTTAATTTGGCTGGACTATAGTCTGTATTGTGAATATATATATATATATATATATATATCACTATATAGTAGATTATATATCTGTAGACTATTCTAGCATAGTCTATATATGTAGAATAGGCTACATATAAAATTAGTGGGATATAAGACTGAAAATACAGGTTGTGGCTAAAAAGTGAAGGGCTCAAAATGAGCAGATGAGTTTAGAAATGACTCAGTAGTATATGTGGAACCACTGACTAGTTTAGAACAAAAGATTAGCACTGATAGTGTTAAGTTTGAAAATTTTCACCTGGGTAGCATGCAGGACAGGAAAGGGGTGAGAGATCATGAGTAGTTCAGGAAAAAAACAGATGATTGAAATAGAATGATTAATTTGGAAAATGAAAAATGAGCATACATGAACAGTTTATTTCTAGTACAGAATCAATAGGACTTGTCAAGTACTCAATACATGCAGCAGGAAAAGAAAAAGAGCTCATGAAAAGCTAAAAAAAAATCAATGCCTAAAAGAAGGGAGATACCATTAATAGAAATTAGCAAGTCAGCCTTTCAATAATATTACCTGTCATTTATTAAGATCTATTCTTGTATTAGTTTTAAGCTAAGATTTTTACAGACTTGGCTTCATTGAATCTTTAATATAAGACTAATAAATAACTGTATTCTGCTCATTTTACAGGAAAGAACTTCAAGGCACATAAAAGATAGACACTTTCCCTCAAATTGTAGAGGTAATAATGGGTAGAGTCAGGATTTTATTACAGAATTTCATTATCTGGTTCTTAAGTTTCACTATAACATTTTTTGAGAATATAATGAATACAAGTGTCAGTATTTTGAGTCTGAGTTACCAGTATAATATTTATTTTGTAGTCAATGGGAGCTTAGAATTAGGAGAAACATAAAGCTTAATAAATCATTTTGTGAGTTGATAAATTTAGATGTTTTAAAGTCTAGGAGCTGATAACAAGTGAAAAGAGTGCTAGAAGAGAAAAATGCAAGGAAATAGATTTATGGGAATACTTTTATTGTTATTATTAGAAGAAGAGGAAACAGGAGTGGAAGGACGCAAAGGAAGAAGAAGAGAAAAAATAAAACTTTTGATACAATAAGAAAGAACAGCATGAAAAATAGATGGAGAATTATGAAGAATGCAATTTTCTTACAAAGAAAAAAGATAAAAAGTACTATCTTACAAGTCTAGATTAATATGATGCTCATAGTCTTTGTATTATTTAGTTATTATCCTAGCTCATGATATATCTAAATTAAATTTTAATAGTTATGTAGCTTGTATGTTTAACTAAATCAAACATTATAACATCTAACTTACCATGCACCAGAGTGTGTGGTGGAATCTAGAGATAATAGGATGAATATGGCTCAATTTCAAGCCTCTCATTGTTCACACTACATGATCCACTGAAGAAGACAGACATATTAACACACAGTTGTTCATTTTACTATGGAAAATGCTATAGCACAGGTCTGTAAATGAATTGCGTGAAAGTAGGGATCATCCATTCAGTCTGTAACACATGTGTTCTTCATGGAAAGATGGCTTTTTAGATGATTCAAAGGACGATTCAGAAGAGATCATAAGGAAGAGGTGGGCTTTAGAAGGAGGGAAGTTTATGAATGACAGATGTATAAAGGTATGTGATATGTGGCAGGGAATTTTGTGACTCAGGGATAGGAAAATGGGGAAAAAACTGGAAAGAGAGACCACAGCTAGAACAATGTGAGCATTTTGTATTATGTTCAGAGCTTTCTATATGGAAAAGTGAACCATGGAGGGATTTAAATAGAACTGCATCATAAACCAATTGACATTGTTAGAAGTGCCCAGTTTGCAGGCAGGGTTAACTTCAGATTGAAAATAAATGATCGTAAATGATACCAGAGGCAGAGAGGCAAAGAGGTGGTGGTAGAAGTCACCATGAGAGGGAGGTAGAAATATAGGACCACAGTAATTACGGTGGGAACTTTAGGAAGCTGAAAAGTTAGTGTGGTTAGAAAATAGAGGCTTTTTTATTTATATTAAAAAATTGACTTCTTTATGGGTTATCCAAATATGATGGTTTATAGTTGTGAGTTAGAATATGTATAAATATGTGCCTACATACTCCGTACATTCATATTATCAGGGAAATGGTAGACAGAGTGAAGGTTAAATCTCAATCTAGAGTATGTATTTAAGATGTTATCATAACATTCTAAACGTAACCTTTACAGAAAATACATCAACTTATCCAGGCAATGATAGAAAGTGTCTAATTTATGAATGACCTTGCAACTCACTGAACATGTAGAAGGCATTACTGGGCCTAACTGTTTGATTGTGGGAGGCTGAGCCTCTCTATCCAGAATTTAAGTTGTATCTCTGATAAACGAACTGAAGAGAAGAGTAAGTGGAATTAATAAAACTAACATATTGCACAAAAAACATATATTGGATATAAGGTATTTAAAATTTTTTATTGCAATAGTATCAAAGTACTATGAATAATGAATTCATTTTGAATGCAATGATTTTTCACTAAAGTTCACAGCTTCTTGAAAGTCAGTTCTACATTCCAAAGTCAGTGCTTTATATTCAATTTAGTATACACTCATTGATCTCTTTCTATGTGCCAATCAGTGAACTAATTCTAGGACTATAAAGGATGATGGAAGGAGATAGACTCATTGAATTATAGACAGTATCTAAATCAATCCATTAAATTAAACCAGATTGAGGAGACATATAGAATACCCTTCTTTACAGTGAAAAAGATGCTGACTATCAACTCTAGAGGTAATCTCATAATCTAATGATTAATTAGGAATAATAATAATATTAATAACACCTCAAAACTTTAATGAGAAAGGGATTCTAATAATAGAAAATATTCACATTTGATTAAAATACAAATATATGTGAATTGTTATGGCAAATAGATATGAACATAATTTGAAATTTGAGCTTGTTTGGGTAAGTAAATTATGAGTAAATGTCACCTTTTAGACATGTTCAGATTCCATCACGTTTTGCTTTTTTTGTTTATAAATCAAAATTAATTCATCCTTGTCAACACTCAAAATGAAGGTAAATGTAATAAATAGGTTTTAGAAGCACAATAATCGAAATAATCCACAGCTTTACTGTGTTCTACAGTCTCCATGAGTCCTACTTAGTTTCTTCTTTCTTTTCTTTATTTTTTCTTTTATAATATATTTTTTTAATTCTTGCTGTCCTTTTCTTCTTAAATCAGTCCTCTTGAAGTTATTTCAGTTTTATCCAAGTTCTGTTTTAATTTTTGTCATGCCTATTTTTCTCTAGCTTTATTCAGGTGTAACTAACATACAATAAACTTTGCTAATATTTTTAATAGATCTTTATTGGAGTATAATTGCTTCACAGTACTGTGTTAGTTTCTGTTGTATGCCACAGTGAATCAGCCATATGTATACATATGTCCCCATATTCCCTCCCTCTTGAGCCTCCCTCACAAACTCCCTACCCCATCCCTATAGGTCATCTCAAAGCACCAAGCTGATCTCCCTGTGCTATGATGCTGCTTCCCACTAGCTAATTATTTTACATTCGGTAGTGTATATGTGTCGATGTTACTCTCACTTCGTCCCAGCTCCCCACTCCCACCCCATATCCTCCAGTCCATTCTCTATGTCTATATCTTTTTTCCTGCCCTGCAACTAGGTTCATCAGTAGCTTCTTTCTTTCTTTTTTTTTTTTAGATTTCATCTATATGCATTAGCATACAGTATTTGTTTTTCTCTTTCTGACTTAACTTCACTCTGTATGACAGACTCTAGATCCATCCACCTCACTACAAATAACTCAATTTCGTTTCTTTTTATGGCTGAGTAATATTCCATTGTATATATGTGCCATATCTTCTTTATCCATTCATCTGTCAATGGACATTTAGGTTGGTTCCATGTCTTGGCTATTGTAAATAGTGCTGCAATGAACATTGTGGTACATGTCTCTTTTTGAATTATGGTTATCTCAGGGTATATGCCTATTAGTGGGATTGCTGGGTTGTATGGTAGTTCTGTTTTTAGCTTTTTAAAGAACTTCCATACTGTTTTCCATAACGGTTTTATCAATTTACATTTCCACCAACAGTGCAGGAGGGTTCCCTATTCACCACATGCTTTCCAGCACTGATTGTTTCTAGATTTTTTGATAATGGCTATTCTGACCGGTGTGAGGTGATAACACATTGTAGTTTTGATTTACATTTCTCTTATAGTTAATGATGTTGAGCCTCTTTTCATGTGCCTCTTGGCCATCTGTATGTTTTCCTTGGTGAAATGTCTATTTAGGTTTTCCACCCATTTTTTAATTGGATTGTTTGTTTTTATGATATTGAGGTACATGGGCTGTTTGTATATTTTGGAGATTAATCCTTTGTCTGTTGTTTCATTTACAAATATTTTCTCCCATTCTGAGGGTTGTTTTTTGTCTTGTTTATGGTTACCCTTGCTGTGCAAAAGCTTTTTAGTTTAATTAAGTCCCATTTGCTTCTTTTTCATTTTTATTTCTGTTACTCTAGGAGGTGGGTCAAAAAAGATCTTGCTGTGGATTATGGCAAAGAGTGCTTTTCTATGTTTTCCTCTAAGAGTTTTATAGTGTCTGGCCTTACATTTAGGTCTTTAATCCATGTGAACTTTATTTTTGTGTATGGTGTTAGGGAGTGTTCTAATTTCATTCTTTTACATGTAGCTGTCCAGTTTGCCCAGCACCATTATTGAAGGAGCTGTCTTTTCTCCATTGTATGTTCTTGTCTCCTTTGTCATAACTTAGGTGACTATATGTGTGTGGGTTTATCTCTGGGCATTCTATCCTGTTCCATTGATCTATATTTCTGTTTTTGTGCCAGTACCATACTGTCTTGATTACTGAAGCTTTGTGGTATAGTTTTAAGTCAGGAAGCCTAATTCCTCCAGCTCTGTTTTTCTTTCTCAAGATTGCTTTGACTATTTGGGGTCTTTTGTTTTTCCACACAAATTGTAAAATTTTTGGTTCTAATTCCGTGAAGAATGCCATTGGTAGTTTGATAGGGATTGCATTGAATCTGTAGATAGCTTTGGGTTGTATAGTCATTTTCACAAAATGTATTCTTCCAATCTAAGAACATAGTATATTTCTTCATCTGTATATGTCATCTTTGATTTCTTTCATCAGTGTTTTATAGTTTTCTAAGTACAAGTCTTTCGCCTCCTTAGGCAGGTTTATTCCTAGGTATTTTATTATTTTTGTTGCAATGGTAAATGTGAGTATTTCCTTAATTTCTCTTTCTGTTTTTTAATTTTTGGTGTATAGGAATGCTAGAGATTTCTGTGCATTAATTTTGTACCCTGCAACCTTTCCAAATTCATTGATTACTTCTAGTAGTTTTCTAGTGGCATCTTTAGGATTTTCTATGTATAGTATCATGTCATTTGAAAACAGTGACAGTTTTACTTTTTCTTTTCCACTTTGTATTCCTTTTATATCTTTTTCTTCTCTGCTTACCATGGCTATGCCTTTCAAAACTATGCTGAATAATATCAGTGAGAATGGATATCCTTGCTTGTTCCTGATCTTAGAGGGAATGTTTTCAGTTTTTCACCATTGAGTATTATGTTTGGTGTGGGTTTGTCATATATGGCCTTTAGTAGGTGGAGGTCGGTTCCCTCTATGCCTATTTTCTGGAGAGTTTTTATCATAAATGGGTGTTGAATTTTGTCAAAAGATTTTTCTGCATCTACTGAGTGAGCATATGGTTTTTATTCCTTAATTTGTTAATGTGGTATATCACATTGATTGATTTGCATATATTGAAGAATCCTTGCAGCCCTGTGATAAATCACACTTGATCATGGTGTATGATCCTCTAATATGTTGATGGATTCTGTTTGCTAGTATTTGTTCAGGATTTTTTCATCTATGTTCATCAGTGCTATTGGTCTCTAATTTTCTTTTTTTGTGATGTCTTTTTCTGATTTTGTTATCAGGGTGATGGTCGCTTCATAGAATGAATTTGGGAGTATTTCTCTTTCTGCAATTTTTTGGAAGAGTTTGAGAAGAATGGATGTTAGGTCTTTCTAAATGTTTGATAGAATTTGCCTGTGAAGCCATCTGGTCCTTGTCTATTTTTTGTTGGACGATTTTTAATTAGTTTAATTTAATTACTTGTGATAGGTCTGTTTATATTTTCTAATTCTTCCTGATTCAGTCTTGGAAAATTGTACCTTTCCAAGAATTTGTCCATTTCTTCGTGGTTGTCCATTTTATTGGCATATAGTTGCTTGTAGTAGTCTCTTATAATCCTTTGTATTTCTGCGGTGTCAGTTGTAATTTCTCCTTTTTCATTTCTAATTTTACTGAGTTGTGTCCTCTCCCTTTTTTTCCTGATGAGTCTGGCTAAGGGTTTATTAATTTTGATTTTCTTCTCAAAGAACCAGCTTTTAGTTTTATTGATCTCTGCTATTGTTTTCTTCATTTGTTTTTCATTTATTTCTGATCTGCTCCTTATGATTTCTTTCCTTCTGCTAAATTTGGGTTTTCCTTGTTTTTCTTTCTCTAGTTGTTTTAAGTGTAGGGTTAGTTTGTTTATTTGACATTTTTCTTGTTTCTTGAGGTAAGATTGAATTGCTATAAACTTCCATCTTAGACCTGCTTTTGCTGCATCCCATAGGTTTTGGGTCTTCATGTTTTTGTTGTCATTTGTTTCTATGTATTTTTTTTATTTCTTCTTTGATTTCTTCAGTGATCTCTTGGTTATTTAGAATGCATTGTTTAGCCACCATATATTTGTGTTTTTTACAATTTTTTTCCGTGTATTTGATTTCCAATCTCATAGCATTGTGGTCAGTAAAGGTGTTTGATATGATTTCAATTTTCTTAAATTTTCCAAGCCTTGATTTGTGACCCAAGATGTGATCTGTCCTGGAGAACATTCTGTGTGCATTTGAGAAGAAAGTGTATTCTGCCACTTTGGGATAGAATGTTCTATAAATATCAATTAAATCTATCTGGTCTATTGTGTCATTTAAAGCTTGTGTTTCCTTATTTATTTTCTGTTTGGATGATCTGTCCATTGCTGTAAGTGTGGTGTTAAGGTCCCCTACTATTATTGTATTCCTGTCAATTTCTCCTTTCATGGTTGTTAGCATTTGCCTTATGTAGTGAGGTACACCTATTTTGGGTGCGTAAACATTTATAATTGTTTTATCTTTTTCTTGGATGGATCCTTTGATCATTATGTAGTGTCCCTCCTTATATCTTGCAAGAGTCTTTATTTTGAAGTCTATCTTATCTGATATGAGTATTGCTATTCCAGCTTTCTTTTGATTTCCATTTCCAATATCTTTTCCCATCCCTTTACTTTCAATCTGTATGTGTCCCTAGGAGTGTGTCTCTTGTAGGCAGGATATATATGGGTCTTGTTTTTGTAAACATTCAGCCAGTCTGTGTCTTTTGGTTGGGGCATTTAATCCATTTACATTCAAGTTTATTATTGATATGTATGTTCCTGTTACCATTTTCATAATTGTTTTGGGTTTGTTTTTGTGGGTCTTTTTATTTTCTTGTGTTTCCCACCTAGAGAAGTTTCTTTAGCATTTGTTGTAAAGCTGGTTTGGTGGTGCTGAATTCACTTGGTTTTTGTTTGTTTGAAAATCTTTTGATTTCTACATTGAATATCAATGAGATCCTTGCTGGGTAGAGTAATCTTGGTTGCAGGTTTTTCTCTTTCATCACTTTAATTATATCCTGCCACTCCTTTCTGGCCTGCAGAATTTCTGCTGAAAAATCAGCTGATATCCTTATGGGGATCCCTTTGTATGTCATTTTTGTTTTGCCCTTGCTGCTTTTAATGTTATTTCTTTGAATTTATTTTTGTTGGTTTGATTAATATGTGTCTTGGTGTGTTTTTCCTTGGGTTTATACTGTATGGGACTCTGTGCGTCCTGGACTTGAGTGACTATTTCTTTTCCCATGTTAGGGAAGTTTTTGACTATAATCTCTTCAAATATTTTCTCAGACCCTTTCTCTTTCTCTTCTTCTGGGACCCCTATAATTCGAATGTTGGGGGATTTAGTGTTGTCCCAGAGGTCTCTAAGATTGTCTTCAATTCTTTTCATTCTTTTTCTTTATTCTGCTCCTCAGCAGTTATTTCCACCATTTTGTCTTCCAGCTCATTTATTCTTTCTTCTGCCTCAGTTATTCTGTATTTTTTTCCTTCTAGTGTATTTTTCATTTCAGTTATTGTGTTGTTCATCTCTCTTTTGTTTTTCTTTTGTTCTTCTAGATCTTTTTAAACTTTTCTTGTATTTTTTAAATCCATGCCTCCATTTTATTTCTGAGATTCTGGATCATCTTTACTATCAATACTCTGAATTCTTTTTCAGGTATATTGCCTATTTCCTCTTCATTTATTTGGTCTTGTAAGTTTTTACCTTGCTCCTTCATTTGATGACCTTTTTTTTGCCATTTCATTTTTTTTTTTTTTTAAATGAGTGGGATTGTGTTCCTGTCTTACTTGTTGTTTGGCCTGAGTCTTCCAACACTGGAGTTTGTAGGCTATTGGGTAGAGATGGGTCTTGGTCCTGATGAGGACCTCCGTGAGATTTCACTCTGATGAATATTCAGTGGGGTTTGAGGTTCTCTGTTAGTCCAGTGGTTTGGAATTGGAGCTCCCACCACAGGAGCTTCAGCCTGACCCCTGGATCGTGAACTAAGATCCTGCAAGATGCATGTGGTGGCCAAAAAAATTTTAAAAAGATAGAGAACAATAGCAAAGCAAAAAATAAAATTAGACTAGGAAATTAACAGATATGTTAGAAAGAATATAAAAATAAATACAGAAGAATCAACAACTGGAATGTACAACAGTACCAAAATAGTAAGAAAGAGGAGGAGGGAAAAAAAAAAGAAAAGAGGGAAAAGACCTTGGCTGTGCTGGGCCATGCCTAAGGACAGGTGAGGTTTGGGTTGTGTGTGGGGCTTATGCTTACGAACCACAGGGCTAGAAAAGGCCCTGGAGGCTGTGGGTGGTGGGACTCTGGCTCAATGGAACAGAAGGGGCCCAGGTGTGCACCCAACCCCTGGTATCAGATGTTGGAGGACATCACCTGGGAGCTCAACAGGTTACCCATGCCTGAGTGGGTGGGGCAAACATGCTCTCCTTCTCTCCTGCTCCTCCTGGAGAACCCCTCCTGCCTGCCTCTCCTGATCTCCCCAACCACAGGGGCGCTTATCCCGTCTGGCCTCCACTTCTCCTCCCTCTTCAGTCCCCCCACATCCTATCGGTTCACTTGGGGGTTCCTCCCATCTCTTTGGGTGTCCGGGTCTCCCACCAGCAGCGGGCAGCGCCCTAGTTGTTGGGAGACACTAACTAGTGTCTTCCCACACCACCATCTTCTCTTTTCTTTTATTTTCTATCCTTTCCTTCCCTTTCTTTCCATTCCCTTCCCTTCCCTTTCCTCCCTTCCCCTTCCTTTCTTTTTTTTTTTTGTCTAGTTTTGAAGGGACTTACAAATTCACAAAAGTATTATAAGTGAATGGATACAGAATTCATATCTGTGACACTGTCACCTGTATAGATCAAATGTATTCAGTTAAACTGCCATTTCTCAATGTTAAGAGGGAAGAAAAAGTATTTATTTTTTATTCCATTCATGGTAGCACAGTGAAAAACAAACAAACAAAAATTCACAGAACTTTCTTAGCGCTTTGCAAACAAAGAGTAAAATTACAGAAATGTGCAATGGAGCAGCATGACCAAGTCACAGTTCAGTGGCAATTAGTGAGGATGATTGTGCTTGCTCTCTCCAGGAGATTTCACTAAAGAGATTGGCAAGTACATGCTTCACCTATTTGTGGCAAAATATATAATTGGGGGTGATGCAACTAGCAAGGGAGATGTAAAGCTTCACTCATACTGAAAATATATTTGTCTGTTTTAACTGCATTCTTCCTCTGAGTAAAGAGAAAAAAGAAAAAAAAAACATTGAGTAGCTTAATTTATATGAATGATTATTTTTTGTAACTGTTAATTAAGGAAGACCACTTTTATCCACATTTATAGAAGTATCACTGGAAAGGGGAGTCCTTGCTGTTGTATACTGAAATGGAAGAATTTTCTCTTTTCCAAAGAGAAGTCTTATATATTTTATTAGAGCCTCAGGGCAAGAGTCTGCTTGTAAGGTTTCAACATATTATTTATGCATTTACTTCCTTGAATATAAAGGAACATAAATATATTCACTTGGTAGAGCAGAAAGCTTATCTAGTTATCCATTTCAAGTTATCAAACTTTTTTTTTAACATCTTTATTGGACTATAATTGCTTTACAATGTTGTGTTAGTTTCTGCTTTATAACAAAGTGAATCAGCTATACATATATCCCCATATCTCCTCCCTCTTGTGTCTCCCTCCCACCATCCCTATCCCACCTCTCTATGTGGTCACAAAGCACTGAGCTGATCTGCCTGTGCTATGCGGCTGCTTCCCACTACCTATCATTTACATTTGGTAGTATATATAAGTCCACAGCACTCTCTCACTTTGTCCCAGCTTACCCTTCCCCTCCCTGTGTCCTCAAGTCCATTCTCTACATCTGTGTCTTTATTCCTGGCTTGCCCCTATGTTCTTTATAACCTTCTTTTTTTTTTTTAAGATTCCATATATATGTGTTAGCATACAGTATTTGTTTTTCTCTTTCTGACTTACTTCACTTTGTATGACAGACCCTATGTCCATCCAAATCACTACAAATATCTCAATTTCATTTCTTTTTATGGTTGAGTAATATACCATTGTACATATGTGCTATGTCTTCTTTATCCATTCATCTGTCAATGGACACTTAGGTTGGTTCCATGTCTTGACTATCGTAAAGAGTACTGCAATGAACATTGTGGTACATGACTCTTTTTGAATTATGATTATCTCAGGGTATATGCCTAGTAGTGGGATTGCTGGCTTGTATCATAGTTCTATTTTTAGTTTTTTAAGGAATCTCCATAATGTTCTCCATAATGGCTGTATCAATTCACTTTCCCACCAACAGTGCAAGAGGGTTCCCTTTTCTCCACACCCTCTCCAGTACTTATTGTTTGTAGATTTTTTGATGATGGCCGTTCTGACTGGTGTGAAGTGATATCTCATTGTAGTTTTGATTTTTATTTCTCTAATGATTAGAGATGTTGAGCATTCTTTCATGTGTTTGCTGGCAATCTTTATTATTTCTTTGGAGAAATGTCTATTTAGGTCTTCTGCCCATTTTTCGATTGGGTTGTTTTTTTTTTTTAATATTGAGCTGCATAAGCTGCTTGTAAATTTTGGAGATTAATCCTTTGTC
The DNA here is from genome assembly GCF_951394435.1 of Stenella coeruleoalba. Taxonomy (NCBI): domain Eukaryota; kingdom Metazoa; phylum Chordata; class Mammalia; order Artiodactyla; family Delphinidae; genus Stenella; species Stenella coeruleoalba. The sequence continues at coordinate 43,011,143 of NC_137164.1, read as the reverse complement.
AGATGCTTCATTTGAAAATATTTTCTTCCATTCTGAGGGTTGTCTTTTTGCCTTGTTTATGGTCTCCTTTGCTGTGAAAAAGCTTTTAAGTTTCATTAGGTCCCATTTGTTTATTTTTGTTTTTATTTGCATTTCTCTAGGAGGTGGGTCAAAAAGGATCTTGCTGTGATTTATGTCATAGAGTGTTCTGTCATGTTTTCCTCTAAGAGTTTTTTAGTGTCTGGCCTTATATTTAGGTCTTTAGTCCATTTTGAGATTATTCTTGTGTATGTGTTAGGGAGTGTTCTAATTTAATTCTTTTACAGGTAGCTGTCCAGTTTTCCCAGAATCACATATTGAAGGGGCTGTCTTTTCTCCATTGTATATTCTTGCCTCCTTTATCAAAAATGTTGACCATATGTGCGTGGGTTTATCTCTGGGCTTTCTATCCTGTTCCATTGATAAATATTTCTGTTTTTATGCCAGTACCATACTATCTAGATTACTGTATCTTTGTAGTATAGTTGGAAGACAGGGAGCCAGATTCTTCCAGCTCCGTTTTTCTTTCACAAGATTGCTTTTGCTGTTAGGGGTATTTTGTGTTCTTTTTCATTTATTTCTGATCTGAACTTTATGATTTCTTTCCTTCTGCTAATTTTGGGGATTTTTTTGTTCTTTCTCTAATTCCTTTAAGTGTAAGTTTAGGTTTTTTACTTGAGATGTTTCTTGTTTCTTGAGGTAGGATTGTATTGCTATAATCTTCCCTCTAATAACTGCTTTTGCAGCATCCCACAGGTTTTCGGTCATTGTGTTTTCATTGTCATTTGTTTCTAATTATTTTTTGATTTCCTCTTTGATTTCTTCAGTAATCCCTCCGTTATTAAGTAGTGTATTGTTTAGTCTCCATGTGTTGGTATTTTTTACAGATTTTTTTCCTATAATTGGTATCTAGTCTCATAGAGTTGTGGTCCGAAAAGATACGTGATAGGATTTCAATTTTCTTAAATTTACCAAGGCTTGATTTGTGACCCAAGATATGATCTATCCTGGGGAATGTTCCATAAGCACTTGAGAAGCATGTGTATTCTGTTTCATTTGGATGGGATGTCCTATAAATATCAATTAAGTCCATCTTGTTTAATGTATCATTTAAAGCTTGTGTTTCCTTATTTATTTTCATTTTGGAAGATCTGTCCATTGGTGTATGGTGTCAATGTCCCCTACTCTTATTGTGTTACTGTCAATTTCCCCTTTTATGGCTGTTTGCATTTGCCTTGTGTACTGTGGTGCTCCTACGTTGGGTGCATAGATATTTACAATTGTTATATCTTCTTCTTGGATTAATCCTTTGACCATTATGTACTGTCTTTATTTTAAAGTCTATTTTGTCTGATATGGGAATTGCTATTCCAGCTTTCTTCTGATTTCCATTTGCATGGAATATCCTTTTCCATCCTCTCACTTTCAGTCTGTATGTGTCCCTATGTCTGAAGTGGGTCTCTTCTAGACAGCATACACATGGGTCTTCTTTGTGCATCCATTCAGCCAGTCTTTTGGTTGGATCATTTAATCCATTTACTTTTAAGGTAGTTATCAATATGTATGTTCCTATTTCCATTTTCTTAATTGTTTTGGGTTTGTTATTGTAGGTCTTTACCTTCTCTTGTGTTTCCTGCCTAGAGAAGTTGCTTTAGCATTTGTTGTAATGCTGATTTGGTGATGATTAATTTTCTTAGCTTTTGCTTGTCTGTGAAGGTTTTAATTTCTCTGTCAAATCTGAATGAGATCCTTGCTGGGTAGAGTAATCTTGGTTGTAGATTTTTCCCTTTCATCACTTTAAATTTGTCCTGCCAGTCCTCTCGCTTGCAGAGTTTCTGCTGAAAGATCAGCTGTTAACCTTATGGGGATTCCCTTATGTGTTATTTGTTGTTTTCCCCTTGCTGCTTTTAACATTTGTTCTTTGTATTTAATTTTTGATTGTTTGATTAATATGTCTCTTGGCATGTTTCTCCTTGGATTTATCCCGTGTGGGACTCTCTGTGCTTCCTGGACTTGATTAACTATTTCCTTTCCCATTTTAGGGAAGTTTTCAACTATAATTTCTTCAAATATTTTCCCTGTCCCTTTCTTTTTCTCTTCTTCTTCTGGGACCCCTATAATTTGAACGTTGGTGTGTTTAATGTTGCCCAGAAGTTTCTAAGACTGTCCTCAATTCTTTTCATTCATTTTTCTTTATTCTGAGCTGCAGTAGTTATTTCCACTATTTTGTCCTCCAGGTCACTTATCTGTTCTTTTGCCTCAGTTATTCTGCTATTGATTTGTCCTAGAGAATTTTTAATTTCATATATTTTGTTGGTCATCATTATTTGTTTGTTCTTTAGTTCTTCTAGGTCTTTTTAAAATGTTTTTTTGTATTTTCTGCTTTCTATTTCCAAGATTTTAGATCATCTTTACTATCATTACTCTGAATTCTTTTTCAGGTAGACTGCCTATTTCCTCTTCATTTGTTTGGTCTGGTCGTTTTTTTCCTTGCTCCTTCATCTGCTGTGGATTTCTCTGTCTTCCTATTTTGCTTAATTTACTGTGTTTGGCGTCTCTTTTCCATAGGCAGCTGGTCCATAGTTCCCGTTGTTTTTGGTGTTTGCCCCCCAGTGGCTAAGGTTGGTTCAGTGGGTTCTGTAGACTTCGTGGTGGAGGAGACTAGTGCCGGTGTTCATTTGGATGAGGTTGGATCTTGTCTTTCTGGTGGGCAGGACCGCATCCGCTGGTGTGTTTTGGGGTGTCTGTGACCTTATTATGAATTTAGGCAGCCTTTCTACTAATGATGGGGTTGTGTTTCTGTCTTGCTAATTTTTTGGCTTAGGGTGCCCAGCACTGTAGCTTGCTCGTCGTTGATTGGAGTTGGGTCTTAACATTGAAATGGAGATTTCTGGGAGAGCTTTTTACCAGTTGATATTATGTGGAGTAGGAGGTGTCTTGTGGACCAGTGTCCTGAACTCAGCTCTCCCACCTCAGAGGCAAGGCCTGACACCCGGCTGGAGCAACGAGACCCTGTCAGCCACACAACTCAGAAGAAAATGGAGAAAAAAGAAAGAAAGGAAAAATAAAATAATTTTTAAAATAAATAATAAATAAAACTATTAAAAATAAAGAAGAGAGAAACAAAACCAAAAAACAAATCCACCAATTATAACCAGTGCTAAAAACTCTACAAAAAAATAATAACAAAAGAGAAAATAATGACAAAAAACGGAGAGATAGAACACAGAACAAATGGTAAACACAAAGCTATACAGACAAAAACACACAAAGGAGCATACACATACACACTCACAAAAAGAGAAGAAGGAAGAAAATATAATATTGCTTCCAAATTCCACTGCCTCAATTTTGGGTTGATTCGTAATCTGTTCTCGTATTCCACAGATGCAGGGTACATCAATTTGATTGTGGAGATTTAACCTGCTGCTCCTGAAGCTGCTGGGAGAGATTTCTCTTTCTCTTCTTTGTTTGCACAGCTCCTGGGGTTCAGCTTTGGTTTTGGCCCCACCTCTGTGTGTAGGTCTCATGAGGGAGTCTGTCCCTCACTCAGCCAGATGGGGCTGGCAGCAGCTGATTAGGGGGTTCTGGCTCACTCAGACCAGAGGAAGGGAGGGAATGGAATGCAGGGCAAGACTGTGGTGGCAGAGGCCAACGTGACCTTGCAACTGGCTGAGGTGTGCCATTTGTTCTCCAGGGGAATTTGTTCCTGTATCACCGGACCGTGGCAGAGGTGGACTGCACAGCCTCCCGGAATGGGAGGTGTGGATAGTGACCTGTGCTTGCACACAGGCTTCTTGGTGGCTGAAGCAGCAGTCTTAGGATTTCCTGCCCATCTCTGGTGTCTGTGCTGATAGCCGTGGCTGGTGCCCACCTCTGGAGCTTGTTTAGGCAGTGCTCTGAATCCCCTCTCCTCTTGCACCCCAAAACAATTGTCTCTTGCCTCTTAGACAGGTCCAAACTTTTTCCCAGACTCCCTCCAGTCTAGCTCTGGCACAGTAGCCCCCTTCAGGCTGTGTTCAATCAGCCAACCCCAGTCCTCTCACTGAGATCTGACCTCCGAAGCCTGAGCCTCATCTCCCAGCCCCCACCTGTCCCGACGACCGGCAGATGAGCAGATAAGCTTCTTGGGCTGGTGGGTGCTGGTTGTCAGCACCAACCCTTTGTGAGGGAATCTCTCCGCTTTGCCCTCTGCACCCCTGTTGCTGAGCTCTCCTCCGTGGTTCTGAAGCTTCTCCCTCCCCCATCTCCACACCCATCTCCACCAGTGAAATGACTTCCTAGTGTGTGGAAACGTTTCCTCCTTCACAGCTCCCTCCCAGTCGCGCAGGTCCCATCCCTATTCTTTTTCTGTTTTCTTTTGCCCTACCCAGGTATGTGGGGAGTTTCTTGCCTTTTGGGAAGTCTGAGGTCTTCTGCCTGCATTCAGTAGGTGTTCTGTAGGAGTTGTTCCACATGTAGATATGTTTCTGATGTATTTGTGGGGAGGAAGGTGATCTCCATGGCTTACTCTTCCGCCATCTTGAAGGTTTCTATCAATCTCTTTAACACATTTGTGACTCAGCTTTATAATAGAGATTACAGATTTTATCTATGAGATTTTATTCATACTTCTACAAATATTTTAATGTAGATATTGCCATAGGAGAGCATATATTGTATTGATTGCAATATAAATGTCAGAATCAAAGACTATAGGCTTTCAAAAACTACAGGACTAATTTTACCTGATGTACTTAATCAACTTAAAAATTTAGAAGTAGTTCTATTGTTTTTTCTCTTTTTGTATTTCTCAAAAAATGTGGATTGAAACTTTATTTAGATATACCTAGAGACAACTGAATATCATAAATTTAAAAATTATTTAATGTCATACTATTTGTCTTTCATTACTCTACATTAGCACCTGTCATATTGCTTAAGATAGAGAGGACTTCAATAGATATCCGCTTCTCTAATAAGTGAATTAATAAAGTATATAGTCACATTCATAGAAATTAATTTAGACTTGCTCATCATCATCTCATAATTCTTATATGGGTTGAACAAAAAATGGGTGACAAGGAAAATTTGTTTTTTAATTATTTGAAAGTCAGTGAGATTTTCTACAGGAATATATCACCACATCTCTGTGTCACCATTATTATTTGTATCAATTCCTCTTTCAATTTGAGGAAACTGGGCTGAAAATTACTAATATTAAGAGTTTTTCTTGTTAAATATAAATCTTGAGCAAATTATCAGGAAATATTTTGTTTCTGCTTGTTTTTCATCAAGGTAATTATTTTATACATGATAAATGATTTGAAATTTAGTAAAGCCTCTAGTGCATCAATAGCATGATAATATCATGTGTAAGTTTTACATATTTTATAGCAAATAAGAGTAACTTTTCATTATTCATAAATTTACCTAAATATCAATTAAATTTTCAAATTTATTTCAGTAAATTAGTATATAGATTTCTCATGTGTATGATGACACAAAAGAAACTTAGAAAACAGTGACATTTATCATAGGTGTGTTTAATTTAGGTGACTATGATTATATGTATTAGAGAGAGAGGGAGAGAGAGAGAGGAAGGTCTAAATAGAGTGTAGAGGAGAGAGATATTTAAATAGAGTGGACAGGTTGACATGTAAATTACTCAATGAGCTTATGCTAGTGAGTAGGCATGAGAAGGAAGACAGAAAACTGTTTTCTATTGGTTAAATTCAACTGCAGCAAGACCTGTAATGGTTTGAGCATCTCACAATGCAGTGTATAATGTAGAGTGTTCACATGTATGTTACAGATTTTTCATATCACTTGCTTACTAATTTTACCTCTAACCATTTTAAGAAACTTCAGTGCCAGAAGATAAACTAACTGTAGAATCTAATTAATAGGGTTCTTTATGGTTGACTTATGTGACTTTTAGAAAGATTTTGCTTATACTAATTCATTTTCCATACTTGTATACTTCCATACTCAAGCTTACTTTCCACCTTTACACTTGTATTTATAACTCTAAGCTACCTTCTAAGGCAAGTGCATATTTCTAAATTTTAAAAATCTCTTATTTATTAAAAAAGCCAGAATAATATAGTATTATATTCTCTATATCCTTGAAGAAAACATTCTATTGTTATGCTGAAATGAAAAAAGAGAGCTATTTTAAGTAGTGTCTTGATTACTAATTAATAAATTACCATAGTGGTCCCCAAAATTCTTTTCACCACTCTGACAAACTTGAGAAATATTTCAGAGTTCCCATTATGCAAGTAATTTTCAAATGGGAATTAAGCACTCTGAAATGAATATTAGAAAAGTGAAAGGACAGAGAACTATAACTAGGGAGAAGACTTCTCAAGTGATTCTTACACATTTTGGGGGAGTTCTCTTAAGAATCATTGACATGAAAAGATTGGCATATGTGCTGTATAATTGATTCACATGCACACACACACATTTAAGAAAGAAGAATGACAGTAAAGAGGAAAGGGGACAAAATACAATGAAAGGCAAAAACACACAAATCAAATATTGAATAGTTTATAGCTTTGTCTAGTGGTAACTTATTTGTACCATCTGACTCATCTCTCTCAGATACTTTATGAAAATGTCTAAAGTGAAGGAATTTATGATAGATTCTTAATTGGAGGCCAGAGGCCCAAGGAAGTAACATTGGCTGTGTGGCCCTTGCTGCTTTGCACTTTTCCCTAATACTTGAACTACCCAGTACTCACATTCCATTTTAAATATCTTATCATACAATTGCAATAAAATACATGAAATATTTCTTCCTGTTAAGTAAATTATTAACAGCAAAACAAGTTAAAAACTCTCCAGGCTTCAAGGCAGATGATATATCCATGGACACCAAACAATAAGCATAAAATAGAAGACTTTATGCATATGATAATGATGACATTTCATCTTGTCTCTTTAGCATTCAAAATCTTACAAATATTTGATGTCACTTTGGCTTAGGATTTATTAAGATCACTGTCTTTTCTATTTACCCATAAAAGAATTTGCCAGAATATTAAAATCAACAATGTCATGGATTTTAAACTAACTACAAGAGATAAAGTCCAAGAAAACCTTAATATTTCTGTCAGCTTGACTAAACCTCAGGCAGGCTTCTTGCTGCTGTTAGGTTCCTGACCTTTTCTCATAGCAGCTCTTACAGATTCCAAATGCCCTAACCACAGAGGTCCCTCCTCTTCCATTTCTTAAACTATTTTCTTGAGAAAACTTGTCTTTCTTTGTGCCTTGAAGTGTATGTAAATTCTTTCAAAAAGTTTCTTGCTGGTTTTACAATCCAGGGATATCTTTTTCAAGGACCCAGGAACCATCACTTTGAAATGTAAATATCGATCAAGATAGTGTTCCCATGTGCCAGTTTCTCTAGGAGGGTAAGGAGCCAAACTCTTATGACAGCCTTGCTTCAATTAGTAAAACTTCCTCCTGTCATGAGATATCTGGATAAGGCCAATTAGCAAACATAGATAGCCTTACAATTCCCTCCACTCCAGCTCTTAAAAACTCTTCTGCCCTTTTTTCTGTGGAGTTGAGTTCAGAACACACTCTGGTCTCCCTCTAATTGCAATAACCTTGAATAAGTTCTTCCTTACCTATTTACTTTTTCCAGTGAAATCTTTTCTTTGATAGTTATTATCAAGGTTTATAGAATACTTTGGTATATTAAAAGCCCAAAAGAAATTTAAGTCTTGCTGTCCTCTGAATTCTAATGAAGAACATAATTTATTTGAAACCCATCAATGTTACGATTATTCATATATTTATATATATTTTGTATTAATAAAATTATATTATTGATTTAAAAATAAATCTTTAGTGAATCTTCAAATTTTAAACAATTTCATTGAATATAAGTATCCGTATAAAAACTGGTAATAGGAGCTGAGATTTAATAAATAATTTGTCATGCAATATAAATTGTGCCTGTTTTCACACATTGCCAAATGGTATTCTTGTATCTCCCTGTAAAGGAGATACTATTATCATTCCAACAGAAAACTGAGGTTTAGACTAGTTAAGAAAATTGACAGAGGTCACACACTTTGTGAATTTTGAGCCTGAACAAACTTGAAGCCTGAAGTTTTCTATGATTTTGTTTATTTGTAGGGGTAATTATGGTATTTTACAATCATTTTTGGTTATTTCTATAATGATTACATCAGAACATATTCATCTCAGAAATGCCATCTCATTAACTGTACACACATTTGTTTATTCTAGGAATGATGTTTTCCACGTATATTCATTCTGCAAATATCTGAAATTGCACATTTAAGTCTCAACTTTGTTTAATTATTTCTAATTAAAATTATCTTAGTTAAAAATACTTTTAAAAATGATACAATGTTACTTTCCATTTATTCTAGTTTTAGTTCAATGATATTATTTTTAATGGTGTGATCTTTGATTCATATAAAGTGGTTTGTCCCTACATTAAATGAGTCCAAATTGCTGTTGATGTTTTGCTGTGCAGATTGATAACATATTCAATTTTTCTTCTTTTCAGGTTTTATAAGCACTATCAAATAAACATGTTCCAGCTATGAGTCTACCATTCACAATAAGTAGGTTAAGATTGAAAAAGCTAAATAACTATTTTGTGTGAAAAGTAACCCCAATTAATATAATATTAAGTGAATGCCTGTGGTTTAAAACCATCTATGTATTTTCTTTGGCATATATATATATGTATATATATATAAACCCTAACCTAATTATATACAATACATATAGGCTTGAGGCAAATGAAATTGAGTTTCAATCCTCTCTAATACATAGTTTCATGTGCCACAAATTTTCACATATACCAAAGAATCTTCCACATAATGGAAGTAAAAATAATAATAAACTTTCTATACAATAAGGTTATTTAAGATTAATTTATAATACAATACTATTCTCTATTTGTTTTTATCTTTACTTACTTTATTCTGCATTATTTTTTTGAATTTGTATAAAAATCAAATATATCTTGTATAGTCAGGCCTCTTTCAATTGCAACTAATGGAAATTCACTTCTAAGAAGCCAAAACAACAGAAGGCAATTATATTTCTTAATTAAACAAAAAAGCAAAACAAAACATGATATCAGAAGTGGCTAGCCCAAAGTTTTTAATGAAATCAGGGACTTTTTATTCTCTTATCTCTGTTTTTCTCTGACGGTTTTATGATCTCAAGTCAGCTGGATTCATGGCGGGCTATTTCCTAGGTTTATATTCTTAGAGTTCTGTGATCAAAGAGGAAAAGGAACGACTTCATCCTCAAAACAATTTGAAAATTCCTAGGAAAGGACACAGACATACTTGGATCATGTCGTATGCCTACAGCTTGAACCAACATCACTGCTGAGGAGGGGATGCATGTTTATCTCTGTAACAGGGATAGAATAAGATGAATGGATGGCTGGTGTGAAAGTCTAAGCGACTGGTTAGTGAAAAACAGTATACAAGTGTTTCATACTCTAGTAACAGAAATAAGTGACAGGGGTATATAGTAAAGAACTGCAATTGAAGTTTCCTCTGAAAAAGTATGGTGTGCTTAATTTTTATGTTCTTTATCAAGAATTAACATTTCATATACAACATTGTTAATTGCAAACTTCTCCACAGAGTAATATAAATGACATAGGCTAGCTTCATTAGATTAATAAGCCAATGACTTCAATTTTCTAATTATGCACAATGCACTGTTTCTTTCAAAATAAGACATCTTTTAATTAGATAAATATGTCATCTATAGGTCATTGACAGCTAAGATGATCACTGATGATTCAGTTTAGTCCAAGGTAACTTAATACTCCCATGGGATTTCCAGAAAAATTTCATTCTTTTCTAGTAAAGGATAATAGAGAAGCAAAATAAATTTCCAAATCCTTAACTTTTTCATACAGAGTAATCTAACCCAAAAGATAAATGCAATCTTTCCCAGAAACACGTGTGAAGATATCCTTTCAGTGGTGCAAACTAATTGTTTGAAAGAAAGCATATGATTGAAAAAGAAAGATTTTATTTAAAAATAAAATATTTTTTATTGTCAATATTTAATAAAATGTCATTCTTCTTAAGAAGAAAAAATATAAAATGTACTCAAAAGAAAAATATTTGGACCACCAAATAGTCATGGAAAACAATCCTTTCCATTTTTTATGTTCATCTATAAGAATATTAAAATTGATGCTCTGGGAATATTTGCTAAATATATTCTTTTTAAAAGTAACAAAATAATAGTACGTCAATTGAATGATTGCAAGTGGTGTAAATATTATTGCAAACACATAACAAATTGTCTATTTAAAACAAGTATCATGTAAAGATTACAATTAGAAATAGAACAAAAATTTTTCATTTTCCCCCCGGTCTTCATGCCAGTTGTCCAAATAGCATAATGCCAAATAATAAACCAAATAGCATAAGGCCAAATAATTAATATGATTATTAATATCATAGAATATTTTCATATCTATAGTTCTTACACAGAATATTATCAAAATGTTTTATATTCTTACTTATGGTGTCTTATCAGATTTGGCATGTAAACTAATCTTTATAAAGTTACTTATTCCACAAATGATATTGCAACAAAACACACTTATTTATAAAGATAAAAACTTTAGATATGAGATTTGGCATAATATTTTGTGTTTGTTGCAAAAGGATAATTTCATTTTTTCTCAGTGCTTTAATATCCTGAAAGAACAAAATCTTATGTTATTTGTGGACTTAAAGTTTAAAACTCAGAATAGGGATACAATACATATATGTACATTATGTTAATTTTTAATAAACGTCCTTTTTAAAAATATTTTGGAATTATTATTCCATTTCCTTAGGATATGATTTAACTAAAATTTGTTTTTCTGCTAATCTTTTCATTCAAAAGTCCAGATTTATTACCTTTTTTCTGTACTTATAATGCATAAACTTGAACAAACTATTCCTATAAGAAAATATTGCTATATGTTAGCTGAGTAGATTCTTCAGGGATTTCTGGATTCTAGCACACATTTCCATGGATTTTTATCAAGCATCTCTCTGTCTATATAAAACAGATTTAGATCATATGCTCTCAAAAATAACTGAAATGTGAGAATAATTTTTTTTTTCCGGTACACGGGCCTCTCACTGTTGTGGCCTCTCTCATTTTGGAGCACAGGCTCCGGATGCGCAGGCTCAGCGGCCATGGCTCACGGGCCCAGCCGCTCCGTGGCATGTGGGATCTTCCTGGACTGGGGCACAAACCCTTGTCCTCTGCATCGGCAGGCGGACTCTCAACCACTGCGCCACCAGGGAAGCCCGAGAATAATTTTTAAAAATCACTTTCATAGAACTTACAATCCAAAGAGGTCACTAGGCATACATATGTTATTAAAATTTTAGAAGTTTTCTAAAGCACTAGGAATATTGCTAGAATCAAGGAAGATATGATCAAGGAATAAAGTGCCATTTGTTTCGGGCCTTTAGGAGAGTTTATTACCAGATGTGATAGCATGTGGAGAATAATCTAGGTAAAGAGTTGGACCTTGACTAAAGACATAAAATGCAAATAGAAAGTGACATTTCTAAGAAACGACAAGGATTACAGAAATTTATTGGTCTCTAGAATGCATAAATGGGTGTATACAAGAGAAAATGTTTTAAAAATATGCTGGAGATAAATTATTATGCTCTATAAATTACTATTTAAATGTTTGGTTTATTTTGGTCAAAGAGTTTTTATTCAACAAACAACTCATTTGGAGAACTTTTAGAGATTAATTTCATAGTTTGGTGAAGGTTAAATTGAAGAAAAGAATCACATGTAGCAATTCTCAATTCTTTTAATATATGTCCCCCATTTTAATTAATTGTATATACTCATGGCTTCCTTTCTATTATACTGTAATATAGAAATTTTCTGAAATTTAAAATAAATAGTATAATAAAAAGAAAAACAAAATAAAGGGAAATGAGCAAAATTACATGCATATAAAGATTAATTTTTAACTAATTAGAGAGCCTAATGTTTTGGAATAATGCTAAGATACTCTTAAAATAGTATGTCAATTTACATTATTTTAATTTAAGCTTTAATTACAAATATATGTATATCTCTACATATTTGTTTGTGTTTTATCTAAGGAGAAAGATTTTAGGCAGGATGTTATTTAAATAGGGAGCATGATCAACAAAAGTATTAAATGGTGTACTGTTTACATTACAGTCCACAATTTTTAAATTATGCATTTTGATTTTATAAAAGAATTAATAATTTCAAAATACTACAGATTAAGTTCCACTTTGAATTTTATACCAAGAATTGTCCAACATAGATTATATCCATTTAATTATTGAGCTCCCAGTATATTACTACATTAACTGTAATTGATAGGAATGTAGAGACAAAAGTGCCAGAATTACTGCTTTCTCAGAGATTTCAAACCAGAATGATATATTCTGAATAAGATAAAAAAAGATTAATATTATGGAAAAAGAAACATGGAAACATTGGAAATCTATAACGGAATGCTTTCATCTGCTGTAAGGGGCCAAGGAAAACCTCTGTGAGGAAGACATTTTTCAGTTGAAGCCTAAAGGAGTTGTTCTCTTGGGAAATATGTAGGAACTTGTAAAAATGGAAATTCTTGAGCCCCACTCCAGACCTACTAAATCAGAAAGTCTGGGTAGTGAGATCCAGTAACGTGTATTTCTGTGTTGTAGGAGATTTTGATGTGCAGTAAAGTTTGAGTGTCTGACCTGTACTCTTAGAGAAAGAGCAGAAATTGAGTAGGCAAGAGGCAGGAGTGGAATGTTCTAGGCATTACACTTCAGGTACAAAGGCAAAGATGTTCTGCTCAAAGAACTAAAAGAAGGCAAGGGAGAACAGAGCAAAAGAAAAATGAGGAGAAGTGATGCTAGGTATATGATCAGGGGCTTAATTGTCAAAAAATAGGAGGACTGTACTTTATGTTAAGAAGAATTCAGTCATGCATTCAAAGTATGTCATTTTATATAGTCATAAGTCTCCACTCCTTACAATAGCAATATAAATAAGAATCTTATTAAAGGGACAATTTGTCATTCTTATTATGACACCATGAACATTATATTCTCCTTTGTTGCTTTCTTACTTTTGTGTGTTACTGATAAAACAACTTTATGTAGTAGATAAATAAAAATCACTCTTTTCAACATTATTTGACCAATAAATTTAACAAATATGTACAGAAATTAATTAAATAAAACAATTATTTCCATACTTACAATACTCTTATGATATCAGACATTTTAAAGTTCAAAAGACACTTTTGCAAAAATTGAGTTAACAATTTCAATATCCTTTATAAGATCTATTTTATACTTATGAATTTAAAAAGCCTATTCAAGATTCCATACTAAGTAATATCTCTACTAAAGTATACAATCCACACAATTATATATTTTTCATCTGTTTCTTTACTCAAGCACCTAGGTAAGTGCCTGAACCATAGTAGGTACTCAATGAATATGTTGGTTAAATGAATGAGTATTTTAATAAGTTGTTGATTCACTATAGAATTATCAGCTATTAGCGTTTCTAGATTTTAAATGTCAAAATATTTCTTTGGTCATATAATTTTAAAATCTCCCACTACAGATAATCATTTTGCCCATCCTAGTCTTCATCCTTTTATGTACCATTGTAGGCTACATAAATAAATATGTAGAATGTTTTATCAAATATACATCATTCACAACATTTGTCTATTTTTCCACTTCTTATTAACTGACCCTCATACAAATTTTAGCTGGCTGGGGTAAAATAGGACTCACACTTTTTCTTAATAGGAAAAAATATATATATGTATATATGTATGTATACATTTAAAATATATGTATACATGTATATATATATATATATACATGTTAATCTAGTTTGTTTTATGCAGTCATGTGGAGTGAAAGAATCATCTGTCATCTGCGTAAAAATCAAACGGTGAGTAGTCATTGTGCAATACATAGAGACAGCTATTTGTTCATCCTTTCAGACACGACAAAGAGAGGGATTAAAAAGAGATGAGTGAAGATGCACATTTTTCCATTATACGTTTTTATATAACCACAAATAAGCTTTTTACAGCAAGAAGTTTAAAAAGTATGTTTTCTCAGTTCGCTTTTCTCACATGAAAATATATGACTGCCTTGGTAACCTTTTCCATATTTACATCCTACTTCCATTTGGTTATACAAGCTCTCAAAATACCAGGAGACAATAAAGCATTGTAATACATTGGATGAAGCCAGTGAATAGAAGTAATTTTCTAAGTTTGTAACACATTAGTCACATGTTTCTGCAGTCTATTTCTATTTTTTCTCTAAAATAAAATGTATACATTCCAATTGGAAGGATGATATAAAACCAACGTGTAAAACATATATATTTATATATGAAATAAGACAAGTGGAAAAGATATTTACATTTGACAATATCTTTCATAAATGCTAAACAAACTCTCTGAGCCCCTAATTTGACTTGATGTAGAACTCAACATATGCACACACATAAACACACACACACATACCTCATCTCCACAGAAGATCAAATATTTTTTGTCATAAATTAAGTTTTTGTGTGTGTGTGAAAAAAAATCTATATACATATGTAAAATATAACATGTTTTCATTTGGGTCTCCTCTTTGGCACCATGGTGGAAAATGTGTAAGGACAAGCAGAGAACTTCCGTAATAAGTATATATGAGCTAAATTCTAAGCATTTTTATTTATTAGATTCTGATTTGCTCCTTAGCAATAGAGATCCTTAAACATAATGGTAGAAAGTCTGGTTCTAAAGTACACTTACCTGTGTTAAATTTTGAAATTTGTTACACCACTTAGGTGACTTTGACAAGGCAAGTGACATCTTTTAATTAGGAACGGAGTACTCTCATGAGTAAATGAGATATGACATTATGCACTTTGCTCAAATATAGTATTCACGGAAAGTGTGCCATCCTTGGTATTAAAGATAGAACAATATCAAGGTATACTATAGAATTATTTCATTTTTAAAATTTATTAGATCCACTGTATTGTTTCTGTTATACCCCTATCTAAATTAAATTAAATCTATTGAGTTATTTTGATAATATGTGAAGATTTATCAGTAAATAAAAAATACATTTGTGGGGTTTTTATTGTATTACTGTAGAAAATCCCATAGTGTAAATCTACATAAATTATTTCTTTTTATTTCTTGATTTTTTAATCTGCCCTGATTTTCCTACCCTCTGAAAAACCACTAATTATTACTTAGAAAGTCAGATATTTTGTATTTCCCTAATTTTGAAGTCCTGATCCTTTAAGACTGTGATGATTGTTGAACAAAGTAAGAATTTAAATGCTGTAATACTAAAGACTATCATAATGTTGCAAATCTATGTATTTAACATTTTGTTCTGTTATAATCCATTACTTGCTTTTTATATATCTGTTTAGTTATGTACTTATTTGTTCTCCAAACCTGACTTTTTCATGTATCGTCTCACCTTGGCGCCCTGATTAATGAGGTGACCCTTGGTAATTTGCTTTGTGACTTTACGCTTCTCTGGTTAACTCTGCGGGATACTGTTATGTCCCATGTTTCTGAAAGAAAAGCCCATGTGTGTCAGTCTTTTAATGTTTAAAATATATATTTCTGATGTTATAAAGTGGTAGTAATAATTGGTGGAATAATTGGGCTTCTGTTGATCTTTGTGACCTTTGTGATCTTTGATTTTCTGAGAATGGAATCATTTTGTGAATTTTATTGATTGGGTTCAAGTGAGATCAGTGAATCAGTTGTAAAAACCGTACTTCATATTTTGTAATCTTTGAGATGAATGGATTGACCAATTTCAAGGTTTAGAAGAAAAGAATCAGAAACAATGTTGCATTTGTTTACAAATGTGCAGAATGTGTTAGATAAACCAATCAGTATCTACTTACTAGTCTGCAGTCTTCTCTAATTTAATGCTCACACTTTCACAGAGATAAACTACCTGCTGTGTGACCTGATGTATTTGTTCTGACAGCACATTTAAAGAGACTGCTCAAAACCTGGCAATAACTACATTATTCCAAGATAAATAATTTTCCAAAAGACTTACTCCCACACATGTCCAAATAAATAAACAAAGCCAAAGAAATTCATGAGCAAATAAATGTACAAATCCCAAACCTCCCATTTTATATAAAGTAATTGAAACAATTTTTATCTATCTTATTTTATTTTTTATTAATAAAGTCCATCTTTTATTTAGACTTCCTTGGTGGTTTCTTAAAAATCTTTTGCCTGTGCTGCACAGCATGTGGGATCTTACTCCCTGACCAGGGATGGAACCCTGTGCTGGAAATGCAGTCTTAACCACTGGACTGTCAGGGAAGTCCGAAATGCAATTTTTTTAAAAAAAGCATTTCTTTCTTACTATAATTAAGGGAGAAAGTTTAAGGTTATTAGTTATAACACAGACTTCTATCTGTGACTTTATGTAGATTGATTAATGGGTTGAAAACCAATTCAATTATATTAGCTCAAACCACAGTGTGATCAGTTCACATAGAATTGAAAGCTCACAGCAGTTATCTCAGATTCTAACAAAATATAATTTAAAAATAGTTTAAATATTTTATTTTGTGTTATTCATGTATTGTAATCTATTACAAGCAAGACTCACTCTTAAGTTCTGAGTAGAATTCATGTATTCATAATCTATGTCCCTATAATCTATTAAGCAAGATAAATATGTACTCAGAGTATCTGATTACCAAACAGTGTTTTCCTTTTCTTTGAAATTCCAAAAAAGGAGAGTGCTTCAGCCAAAGAAGTCTTCAGGGAGAGGAGGAGAATAAATCATAAGAACATTTTCATCTCTTAGAGTAGTTTGTTTAAGTGAATTAATGTATTCATGTATATATGTGTTTACGTATATATATATATATATATAATGTATATAATGTAATGTAATCTGCATTACATGCATAAATTGTAAATCAGAATATACTCCATCTAGATCTTATATTCAGATCTCAGTGAAACGATATATAATTTTAAAATTCAGATACACTCTGAATGGCAAATACCACATAATAGTATTACTGTTCTATATTATTTTCTTGGTGGTTCATATAATATTTGTTATCAATTTATTTTTAAAAGGAAATGTTATCTATATATTCTATCTTTGAAATTTCATCAATTTCTACATGTTGTTTCATTTTTAAATTATTTTATTTACATGCCCTTTACTTCTGGGAGAAGTATGTCCTCCTAAGCAGTGATTACAATGTTCACAATGTAACTTTTGGCATTAATTGTTTCAGATATTAAATGTATTACTTCATTTTAGATTTCTACAGATTTTTTTTCTAAATTCACAAAATTTTATTTTCAATTCAGTCGATTGAAGCCTGTTTTATACGTTGTAGCACCCTGATCCTAGTTGAGAAAGTCCACATGGTCTAACGTTATTGAGAGTAATAATGTTAACTAATTTCTGAAATTTCTTTCTGTTTAGCAAAGCAATTTTTTTTAAACTGTGACTCCTATGAATATCCTCTTGTGATGCAGAATTGTTCCATAAGAGCATGTTGCTTTTTTTTTCATTTGACTTATATTTTAGTGAAGATTGATTTAACGAAACCCAATATTTAAATACTTTCAGGTAATGAGGAAGCTACTTTTTTGGTTTTCTGAGATTTTATTTCCCAGAATGTGAACTGAAGTGGAAATTGAATTCTTCAACTTCCAGTACAGTATTCAGGGCCTGCAGACTTTGATCTCACATCAGTCTGGCCAAGCATATTGAATGAGCTCTGTCAGCTCACTCCTTTGATTAATTTTGAAATTTGCATGTAATGGGTAGATATTTTATTGAAAAAGAATTTATGAAATTGTGCCATCCCTATAACCAATATACCAAGATGAACTCCTCCTCTGAAACTATTACTAGCAACATCAATATCTGCAATCATACTTCCGAGTCCAAAAGAGAGTATGCTTATTTTAAGGTTTCAGAACCTAAAACCTACCTTCCCCTTCTTCACAGCTGTTCTTAAATCTGCCAGTTACTAATGTATACAATCAATATTTAGAAGAGAGGTTATGGTTGTATGAGGATAATATTTGTGACCACTAATTTTATAGGGAATGCAGAAATATGTGTGTGTGTGTGTGTGTGCGTGTGTGTGTATTAGAATAGCTTGTACTTCTTTAATATAGATTTCTTAGTCTGTTTGGGCTGCTATAACAAAATACCACAGACTGGTAGCTTATAAACAATCAAAACATTTCCCACAGTGCTGGAGGCTGGGAAGTTCAAGATCAGGGTGCCAGCATGGTTGGGTGAGGGTCTTTTCCTGGTTTGTAGCTGCCACCTTTCTGATGTATCCTCACATGGTGGAAGGGACTAAAGTGCTCTGTGGGATCTCTTTTCCAAGAGCACTACTCTTCTTCATGAGGGCTTCACTCTTATGATCTAACCACTTCCCAAGGACCCAACCTTTTAATATCATCACATCTGGTGTTAGTGTTACAACATGTGAGCTTTGGGAGGACACAAATTTTAGACCACAGCAACATGCATATTTTTTATAAGGTTATTTACATATTTATATATTGTATATAGACAGGTGTATAGTTTATAAATATATACACATATATGTACTTATATACACTTATTACAGTATATGTAGACTTACATTTATGTGCATATGTGTATATTATGTATATAATATACATAATGCATATTTGTGTGTGCATGTGTGCAATTTCCTGCGTGTGCACACATGAAAGTATGTTCTCTTGTGTATGATTGATCTATTTTTTGCAAGTTTTATGCATAGAATTGTATTTTTCTGTTACTACAGTTGATACACCAAATATTTCCCCTCATCACCAGTCACAAAATTACCATTTTTCTTCATAAAATCTGTTTCTCTTTATTATAGATATAGCATGTGCTTCCTGTTGGTATAAAAATGAAGACAACACTTTTTAATTCTTGCAAAGTTAAAGGTTTTTGTGTTGTTAAAGATGGTACTTTCATGGACTCTTTTTGTATTTGCTTCCAGTCAGTTTCACATTCCAGTAATCAGAGTAAAATATATTCTTAAATATAACTGTAAATTCTGATATATTTAATGTTTTCTCACTCCCATGCCTCTCTTCTAAATTAATAGTAGTTATCTCCATGTCATTGGGATTAGGCACGGCAGACACCATTAATATGAACATTGTTTCAAGGATGAGTTCTTACTAAGATTTTTGTCCCTAAAGCGTTTTTCAATCATTTTGTTTATATTCTAGAAGTTGATTTAACACTCTAAGTTCCCACATTTCTGGATTTTCTTTATTACTAGAATTTCTACTTGAAAACCACTTGATTTTTCCTTTGTCATCTTCTTCAAATAAAATCCTACTATAAGCAAATAATAGGACCCAACACATACTATCAGCTTGACTCTCTCTTGCCGGTTCACCTAGCACATCAGACACAGTTGCACATGGTAATTACAGACAACAGTTTAGCACATTTTTTCCCAAAAGCAAATCACAATTTGTCAGTACTCCTACCTGTGATCTCTGTTGCCTTCCTGCCTGTCACTTTATCACTAATCCAAGAACATATATTTAATGTATATTTTAGGCTAATACTCTTACTTAGTAATAAAGTTTTGCATTAGAAGTGAGTACTTGTAATATATAACAGTAAAATAAAAATGGTTTAGTACAATAGAAATTTATTCCTGGCTGTCATAATTCAAAAAGAGTTCAACAGGCAGCTTTCTAACTAGTAATTCTGAAAGCAATCCTCCCTCAGTCTTA
The DNA here is from genome assembly GCF_951394435.1 of Stenella coeruleoalba. Classification (NCBI taxonomy): domain Eukaryota; kingdom Metazoa; phylum Chordata; class Mammalia; order Artiodactyla; family Delphinidae; genus Stenella; species Stenella coeruleoalba. Next base: position 42,991,282 of record NC_137164.1, on the reverse strand, counting down.
AGGATACAATGTTCTCCAGGAACTGAGATTTCTCTTTTTTCCCTGCAGATGAGGAAAGAGAAAGAAAATACAGTGGAAAAGATTTACATGGGGCAGACCTGGAAGGCACATCTATCACTTGGGAAGACATTCTATTGGTTAGAACTCAGTGAGGTGGCCGAGGTTCACAGTGAGGGAGTCTACAAAGTGTGGTCCAGCTACATCTCAGGAAAGAAAGGAAGCACGTAGATGTTGCTGGACATAGTCTCTTCTGGAGCTGCTCTAAACTAAGTGGCCCAGAGGCCACATTTTATATGTTATCTTAGTCCCAACTGGAAATACAGAATCACTTATGGTAGTGAATGAAAGGAGAAAATATCATAAGGTGCAATGAGTATTACAGTGATTTGAAGTCAGTGATCACTACTTGACAAGTTCTCATAAAATTTACTGTTGAGAGATCTTTAAAGATTATCCAGTATTTCAGGCTACATAATCATGTCATTTCTTATTCTATTTGTATATTTAGTCAGAGTCTAATCTTTTTCCTGGTCAATATTTTAGCTTTACTTTGCATGTGGACCCTTAGTAAAGCAACATTTTATACATTATCATTGCTGAATTAAGAAAGCTCTGTGTGCAGAGAAAGATTATATTTATTTTCTATATTTCACTTCCTGCATGTATAATATACAAACCTTGATTTGTATAACTTTTTCTAAATATCCCTGTCAAATATTATCAAATTATTATGATTAATGATATATTATAAAAAATAATTCAGAAATTCCAAACGGAAGTGTATCAATTCAGCCCCAGCATTATATCCAGAATATGTAAATTTTAACAAGCCACTTATTTTCTGAGTCCTCAGAACATGCAAACTTATAAAGCTATGCCTAAAAGTATCCTTCCTTTGTGAAGCAGCAACCCAGAATTTACCAAGAACAGGATTCTCATTCTAATTGTTCTTTGCTGAGTCATTGAAGAATCAGGACCATTTGTGGGAAATATTATGTTGAAGTTTTCTCCACCAAAGGTAATTTATACATCATAATTTTACCTTCAATTTCCAATTTGGTGTATAGCTCATTTATTTAATTGTATCAAAAATAAATGAGAAACAGACTCCCTTTTGTGACAGCACTGGAATCATAACTAACTGAAGAACAATCATTGACAGGAAGACACTGGAACTCACCAAAAAGACACCTTACATCCAAAGACAAAGGAGAAGCCACAATGATATGGTAGGAGTGGTGCAATCACAATAAAATCAAATCCCATAACTGCTGTGTGGGTGACTCACAAACTTGAGGACAATTATACCACAGAAGCCTGTCCACTGGAGTGAAGGTTCTGAGCCCCACATCAGGCTTCCCAACCTAGAGGTCCGGCAATGGGAAGAGGAATCCCAGAGAATTAGACTTTGAAGCCTAGTGAGATTTGTTTGCAGGACTTCAACAGGACTGGGAGAAAAAGAGATTCCACTCTTGGAGGGCACACGCAAACTACTGTGTGCATCAGGACCTGGGGAGAGGAGCAGTGACCCCATAGGAGACTGAACCAGACCTACCTACTAGTGTTGGAGGGTCTCCTGAAGAGTCGGGGGGTGGGGCTGTGGCTCACCACAGGGACAAGGATACTAGCAGCAGAAATACTGGGAAGTACTCCTTGGCATGAGCTCTCCTGGAGTCCACCATTAGCCCCAGAAAAGAGCCTGTAGCCTCCAGTGCTGGGATACATCAGGCCAAAGAACCAACAGGGAGGGAACTCAGTCCCACCCATCATCAGACAAGCAGATTAAAGTTTTACTGAACTCTATCCATCAGAACAATACCCAGCTCTGCCCACCACCATTCCCTCCAGTCAGGAAGCTTGCACAAGCTTCTTAGAGAGCCTCAACTACCAGAGGGCAGAAAGCAGAAGCAAGAATTACAATCCTGCAGTCTATGGAGCAAAAACCACATTCACAGAATGATAGACAAAATGAAAAGGCAGAGGACTATGTAGTAGATAAAGGAACAAGATAAAATGCCAGAAGAGCAGCTAAGTGAAGTGGAGATAGGCAACTACCCAGAAAGAGAATTCAGAAAAATGATAGTGAAGATGATCCAGGACCTCATAAAAAAAAAAATGAAGGGAGGGCTTCCCTGGTGGCGCAGTGGTTGAGAGTCTGCCTGCTGATGCAGGGGATACGGGTTCATGCCCCAGTCTGGGAAGATCCCACATGCTGCAGAGTGGCTGAGGCTGTGAGCCATGGCTGCTGAGCCTGCGCATCTGGAGCCTGTTGTTCCGCAACAGGAGAGGCCACAACAGTGAGAGGCCCGTATACCACAAAAAAAAAAAAAAAAAAAAAAAGAAGGGAAAAATTGAGAAGATGCAAGAAATGTTTGACAAAGACCTAGAAGAATTGAAGAACTAACACCTAAAAGAATTAAAGAACAAAAAAAGAGAGATGAACAAAAAAAATCTTAAAAGAAAAATACACTAGAGGGAAACAATAGCAGAATAACTGAGGCAGAAGAATGGATAAGTGACCTGGAAGACAGAAGGGTGTAATTCACTGCTGCAGAACAGAATCAGAATAAAGAAAAATAAATGAAAATAAATGAAAACAGACAAAGAGACATCTGGGACAATATTAAACACACCAACATTCACATTATAGGAGACCTAGAGGAGAAGAGAGAGAGAAAGGACCCAAGAAAATATTTCAAGAGATTATAGTAAAAAATTTCCCTAACATGGGAAAGGAAATAGCCACCCAAGTCCAGGAAGCACAGAGAGTCCCAGGCAGGGTAAACCCAAGGATAAACACACCAAGACACATAGCAATTAAAATGACAAAAATTAAAGACAAAGAAAAATTATTAAAAGCAACAAGGGAAAAATGACAAATAACATACAAGGGAACTCCCATAAGGTTAACAGCTGATTTCTCAGCAGAAACTCTACAAACCAGAAGGGAGTGGCATGATATAATTAAAAAGACGAAAGAGAAGAAACTACAACGAAGATTACTCTACCAGGCAAGGTTCTTATTCAGATTCAAAGGAGAAATCAAAAGCTTTACAGACAAGCAACAGCTAAGAGAATTCAACACCACAAAACCAGCTCTACAATAAATGCTAAAGGAACTTCTCAAAGTGGGAAACACAAGAGGAGAAAAGGACCTACAAAAACAAACCCAAAATAATTAAGAAAATGGTAATAAGAACATACATATCGATAATTACCCTTAAAGTGAAAGTATTAAATGCTCCAACCAAAAGACAAAGGCTTGCTGAATGGATACAAAAACAAGACCCCTATATATGCTGTCTACAAGACAGACACTTCAGACCTAGGGACACATACACATTGAAAGTGAGGGGATGGAAAAAGATATTCCATGCAAATGGATATCAAAAGAAAACTGGAGCAGCAATACTCATATCACATAAAATAGACTTTAAAATAAAGAATGTTACCAGAGAGAAGGAAGGACACTACATAATGATCAAGGGATCAATCCAAGAAGAAGATGTAACAATTATAAATATATATGCACCCAACATAGGAGCACATCAATACATAAGGCAAATGCTAAAATCTATAAAAGAGGAAATCAACAGTAACACAATAATAGAGGGAGATTCTAACACCTCACTTACACCAATGGACAGATCATCCAGACAGAAAATTAATAAGGAAACACAGGCTTTAAATGACACAATAGACTAGTTAGATTTACTTGATATTTACAGGACATTCCATCTGAAAACAGCAGATTACACTTTCTTCTCAAGTGAACATGGATCAATCTCCAGGGTAGATCATATCTTGGGTCACAAATCAAGGCTCAGTAAATTCAAGAAAATTGAAACCATATCAAGCATCTTTTCTGACCACAATGCTATGAGATTAGAAATCAATTACAGGAGAAAAAATGTAAAAAACACAAACACATGGAGACTAAACAAAACATTACTAAATAACCAAGAGATCACTGAAGAAATCAAAGAGGAAATCAAAAAATACCTAGAGAATAATGACAATGAAAACACAATGATCCAAAACCTATGGAATACAGCAAAAGCAGTTCTAAGAGGGAAGTTTATAGCAATACAGTCCTACCTTAAGAAACAAGAAAAATCTCAAATTATCTAACAGTGCACATAAAGAAACTAGGGAAAGAAGAACAAATGAAACCCAAAGTTAGTAGAGGGAAATAAATCATAAAGTTCAGAGCAGAAATAAATGAAATAGAAACAAAGAAAACAATAACATAGATCAATAAAAATAAAAGCTGGTTCTTTGAGAAGATAAAGAAAATTGATAAACCTTTAGCTAGACTCATCAAGAAAAAGAGGAAGAAGACTCAAATCAATAAAATTAGAAATTAAAAAGGAGAAGTTACAACGGACACCACAGAAATACACAGCATCATAAGAGACTACTACAAGCAACTCTATGCCAAAACAATGGACAACCTGGAAGAAATGGACAAATTCTTAGAAAAGTATAACCTTCCAAACTGAACCAGGAAGAAACAGAAAATATGAACAGACCAATCAAGTAATTCAATTGAAACTGTGATTAAAAATCTTCCAACAAAGGAAGATTAGTCCAGGACCAGATGGCTTCACAGGTGAATTCTATGAAACATTTAGTGAGGAGATAACACCCATCTTTCTCAAACTCTTCCAAAAAGTTTCAAAGGAAGGAACACTCCCAAACTCATTCTATGAGACCACCATCACCCTGACAACAAAACCGGACAAAGATACTACAAAAAAAGAAAGTTACAGACCAATATCACTGATGAATATAGATATAAAAGTCCTCAACAAAATATTAGCAAACAGAGTCCAACAACACATTAAAAGGATCATACACCATGATCAAGTGACATTTATCTCAGGGATGCAAGGATTCTTCAATATATGCAAATCAACAAATGTGATACACCATACTAACAAACTGAAGAATAAAACCATATGACCATTTCAATAGAAGCAGAAAAAGCTTTTGACAAAATTCAGTACCCATTTATGACAAAAATTCTCTAAAAAGTGGGCACAGAGGGAACCTACTTCAACATAATAAAGGCCATATATGACAAACCCACAGCAAACATCATTCTCAATTGTGTAAAACTGAAAACATTTCCTCTAAGATCAGGGACAAGAAAAGTATGTTTACACTCACCACTAATATTCAACATAATTTTGGAAGACCTAGCCACAGCAATCAGAGAAGAAAAAGAAATAAAAGTAATACAAATTGGAAAAGAAGTAAAATCATAACTGTTTGAAGATGACATGCTGCTATACATAGATAATCCTAAAGATGCCACCAGAAAACTACTAGAGCTAATCAATGAATTTGGTAAAGTTGCAGGATACAAAATCAATGCACAGAAATCTCTTGCTTTCCTATACACTAACAATGAAAGATCAGAAAAATAAATTAAGGAAACAATACCATTCACCATTGCAAGAAAAAGAATAGAATACCTAGGAATAAATGTACCTAAGGAGGTAAAAGACCTGTACTCAGAAAACTATAAGACACTGATGAAAGAAATCAAAGATGACACAACACATGGAGAGATACACCATGTTTCTGGATTGGAAGAATCAATATTGTGAAAATGACTATACTACCCAAAGCAATCTACAGATTCAATGCAATCCCTATCAAATTACCTGTGGCATTTTTTACAGAACTAGAACAAAAAAAATTTTAATTTATATGGAGACACAAAAGACCCCAAGTAGACAAAGCAATATTGAGGGAATAAAAATGGAGCTAGAGGAATCAGACTCCCTGACTCCAGACTATACCACAAAGCTACAATAATCAAGAGAGTATGGTACTGGCACAAAAACAGAAATATAGATCAATGGAACAGGATAGAAAGCCCAGAGATAAACCCATGCACTTATGGTCAACTAATCTATGATAAAGTAGACAAGGATATACAGTGGAGAAAAGACAGCCTCTTCAATAAGTGGTGCTGGGAAAACTGGACAGCTACATGTAAAAGAATGAAATTAGAATCCTACCTAACACCATATGCAAAAATAAACTCCACATGGATTAAAAACATAAATGTAAGACCAGACACTATAAAACTCTTAGAGAAAAACACACGAAGAGCACTCTTTGGCATAAATCACAGCAAGATCTTTTTTGACCCACCTCCTAGAATAATGAAAATAAAAACAAAATAAACAAATGGGACCTAATGAAAGTTAAAAGCTTTTGCACAGAAAAGGAAACTATAAATAGACAAAAAGACAACCCTCAGAATGGGAAAAAATGTTTGCAAATGAATCAATGGACAAAGGATTAATCTCCAAAATATATAAACAGCTCATGCAGCTCAATATTTAAAAAAAGAAACAACTCAATCCAAAAATGGGCAGAAGACCTAAATAGACATTTCTCCAAGAAGACATACAGATGGCCAAGAGGCACATGAAACACTGCTCAACATCATTAATTATTAGAGAAATGCAAACCGAAACTACAATGAGTTATCAGCTCACACTGGTTAGAATGGGCATCAGCAGAAAATCTACAAACAACAAATGCTGGAGAAGGTGTGGAGAAAAGGGAACCCTCTTGCACTGTTAGTGGGGATTTAAATTGATACAACCACTATGGAGAACAGTATGGAGGTTCCTTAAAAATCTAAAAATAGAATTACCATATGACCCAGCAGTCCCACTACTGGACATATACACAGAGAAAACCATAATTCGAAAGGACACGTGCACCCCAATGTTCATTGCCACACTATTGACTATAGCCAGGTCATGGAAGCAACCTAAATGTCCATCGACAGATGAATGGGTTAAGAAGATTTGGTACCTATACACAATGGAATATTACTCAGCCATAAAATGGAATGAAATTGGGTCAGTTATAGAGACGTGGATGGACCTAGAGACTGTCATACAGAGTGAAAAGTCAGAAAGAGAAAAACAAATATTGTATATTAATGCATATATGTGGAATCTAGAAGAATGGTGCAGATGAACTGGTTTGCAGAAATAGAGGAACAGATGTAGAGAACACACATATGGACACCAAGAGGAGAAAGTGGTGGGTGGTGGGTGGTGTGGTGGTGGGATGAATTGGGAGATTGGGATTGACATATATACACTAATATGTATAAGATATATAACTAATAAGAATCTTCTGTAAAAAATTAAAATAAAATTCAAAAAAAATAAATAAATGGGAAGCAGAGAGAAATAGGAGGACTGTGATGGAGATGAGCAATGACATGGAGTTTTTAAGAGGTTTAAGGACTATTGCTACCCTGAAAATTCTCTCTGAATTGTCCTTTGCCCAGTCTACCAACCAGAGGGTAATTTTCATAATTAGGAAAAAAATGTAGTGGGAACTGGTTTTATACTGAATTATGCCAATTTTGGTTTTAGTTTCTCTAATTTCAGACTGCCTGCTTTGGGCAAAATGGCCTTTTTGAAACAGGGTCACTTTTGCTGCTGCATTTCTTTTATATTTCCAGCAGTATAACTTGGGATCAAGTTTACTTCTTTCTTGATATACTTAAGTTTATTAGAAATAGGCAAACAACTCTTCTATCTTTCCATAAGTTTATTAAAATCTTCCAAACTTTGTATTGTTTTGGAGGAATTCCACAGATCTTACTGTATAATGCTGTCAGTTTTGTCACTAATATTCCAGAGTGGAGGGGATTGACCACCCTCTATACAAAGCACATAATACATTTCCATGTTTTCTCTGAGAGTCTATTATCAGTTGCAATATTCCTAGTATAGCGAGGTATGTTACTAAAAGCTAGTTAAGTTGTATTACTGAGAAATAATATTTAAAAGACCCCCTATATAACAACAAAACTTTAAAGGAAGTGAAGCAGGGAGACCATTAAGGCTTTGAAAATTCTCTCTGTCCCTCTCTCTGGATCCAAGTGGTCATAGTTTCTGTTCCTCTGAATATCTTTTTCTTTCATTCTTCTCTCAGTGGACTGACTTCTTAAACTTTAGTTTTATTGCACATGGTCAAACATATTTTCCAGTTTCCTTATAGTATGGCAACTCTCAATAATAATAATGATCCTATAAGTATATTTTCTTGATATGTCTTTTGATTATTTATCCACTACTAATAAGTCCAGGATCCTAAAAGTCAAATTTCAAATTCTTCACATAAAAATATGATGGTATCACACAACAGTTTTAGCATATCGCTGGCTACAGGTGATCTGCTCATTGGGCAAGTGTACAAATATGCTTCAGTCATCTGAAGGAAAATGATACAGAGCACACAAAAGTGAAGACTCATCATGCACTATAATCATGCTTTATATGAGACTTAATCATATAAAGCTATTAGCTTTTTATTGCTGTGTAACATGTTACTACAAATTTACTGGCTTAACACAACACAAATTTATTATCTCACAGTTCTACAGTTTAGCTGTCCAGGTAGAACGCAACTGCATTCTCTGCTCAGCATCTCATAAGGCTAAAATAAATGTCAACCAGCTACATTCCCATCTGGAACTTGGGGTTCTTCTCCAAATCCACGCATATTATTATTATTATTTATTATTATTTTTTTTTTTTGCCATACGCGGGCCTCTCACTGTTGTGGCCTCTCCCGTTGCGGAGCACAGGCTCCGGACGCACAGGCTCAGCGGTCATGGCTCACGGGCCCAGCCGCTCCACGGCATGTGGGATCTTCCCAGACCGGGGCACGAACCTGTGTCCCCTGCATTGACAGGCAGACTCTCAACCACTGTGCCACCGGGGAAGCCCGCACGCATATTATTGACAAAGTTTCAATTCCTTGTGGTTGTAAAACTAAGATTCCTGTTTTATTGCTGGCTGTTGGCCAGAATTTGTTGACAATTCCTAGAGGGTTTTCTCAAATCCTTGCCATATTGCCTGCTTCAATCTATAATTCTGTCAATAGAGTAGGTCTCTCCATCTTATCTTTTTAACCACATAAAGGGCCAATCCCATTGAAGTGCTTATCATCTAAATCAGATCCAACAAGATAATCTCTCTTTTGATGAACTTAGTACCTTTAATTGCTATTAGTTCAAAAGTAATCACAAATTAGCTAGTAGTAATTAATCACTAATTATAAATTAGTTAATTAGTAAACTTAATTACTAGTGATTAATTAATTAAATCTGAAAATTATGTAATGAAACAATCTCAGGAATGACATTCCATCATATTCAATAATCCTGCCCACATTCAAGGGAAGAGAGTTATATAAGGCATATAATAACAGTACATTAGGGATAGCAATTCTGAGGTCCACCTTAGAATTCTGCCTCCCATCATCCATACTCTGGCCTCCAATGACTTATTTCCCTCTCAAATGCAAAATACTTTATCCCAAGTTTCATCCTATTAGAGTGCCAGCTCATGTCCAACATCATATCGTCTTAGCTAAATCTTATCTTATCAGTTTAAGCCTATAATATCAAAATTATCTATATCTATATCAGGTATGAATGGGGCTCCTGGGTATAAACCATTAAGTACAGCTCCTGGACCACAAATGCTCTTCATCTTTGGACCTGTGAAACTAAAGAAACAAATATATACCCTCAATATATGCCACATATAATGTGGGGCAGATACAGAATAATAGTCATACATATTCTGGTTCAAAAAGAGCGGAAATCTTCAAAACTCCATCTTTTATGTCTCAAATGGCCATCATCTTTTGTGAAATGTCAGTTCAAATCATTTACCAATTGTGTGTGTGTGTGTGTGTATGTCTGTGTCTGTGGTGAGGGATAGTTTGACATTTTCTATTGATAGTAAGAATTCCTTACCATTTTATCAATTCTGGATATAAGTTCAATGTCAGATATAGGTACAATGACTAGTTTTTGAGTCGATTGCTCTCTTTTTATTTCTTAATGATGAAATTTCAAGTGAATGGAAGATTTGAATTTTGAAGTCCAACTTATCAGTTTTTTTTTTCCTTGATGTTTAGTTCTTGTAGTTTCATGTACAGGATATCTTTGACAACACCAAGGTTGTGAAAATGTTTTCCTATTTTTATTCAACATTTTACAGTTTTAGATTTACAGTTAGATCTAGAATTCATTATGAGTTAATATTTTTATATGGTGTGATGTAAAGTTTGAGAATCCTCTTTTCCCATTAGAAAATTCTTTTTTTCTTGGCATAAGTTGTTAGAAACACTATTTTTCTCTTTATTAAAATATCATGAGACATCTTTAGAAAGTCAACTGGACATATATCCATACATTTTAGGATCTAATTCTGTCTTTTGTTCTACAAATCTATCCTTCCATACAGAAATACTAGATTGCTTTATTACAATAGCTTATGAGTCTCACGGTAAGGTGGTGTAAATTCTCTGAAAATGTTCTCCTTTTCAAATTGTTTTGGCTATTCTATGCCTTTTCCCTTTTGATAAAAATTATAGAATCAACATTATAATTTCCTCAGAAATGACCTGATTAGATTTTGTTCAGTATTTCTCTGAATCTGTAGATCCTTTTGAAGAAAATAAACATCTTAACAGTGCTGGGTTGTCAGTCCATAAACATGGTACATATATTAGGTCTTCATTAACATCTCAGCAATGTTTTGCAGTTTTTAGTGCAGAGGTCTTGCATGTCTTTGTTTAAATTATCTTTAATTATATTTTAATACTATGTTAATATTATTTTATATATCATGTTCCAAATATTCCTATTATTATATAGAAACAATATGATTTTTATAGTACTCTTCTATCATATGACCTTATTAAGTTTCCTTCTTCTTTCTAGTAGACTTTCTGTAGATTCTATAGTGTTTTCTCCATGTTTGCAATCATAACACCATGAATATAGACAGTTTTGCTTCTTCCTTTCCAAGTGAGTTGTGTGATTTGTTTTATTTTTTCCCCCTTGTTTAATTTGCCAGCTAGGACTTCTAGCATTATGTTGTATAGGAATGATGAGACTGGGCATAATTTCCCTTTATCCTTTCTTAGGGAGAAAATATTGCCTTTCACTTTGTTCATAACTAAACTTGATATGAATTGTGAGTTTTTTCATTGATCTACTTTATTGGATTTTAAAATCCCCCTCTACTTCTAGCTTGCTGAGCATTTTCATGACTGAGTGAATTTTGCCAAATATTTTATTTGAATTAATTACTATGATCATGCGGATTTTCTCTGTTATTCTATTAGTATCGGGAATTTAATTAATTTATTCTCAACTATTAAGGTAATCTTGCATTATTGCATTAACCACAATTAATTAGTCATGATGGATTATCTTTTTAATATATTGCTGGTTTCAATTTGCTATACAAGCAGAGCATTATAGTATATTACTAGAAAATATATACCAGATTTATTCACACACACACACACGTGTGTTTAAATATATTTCAGGATACTTTCTAAAGGCATTTTTAAGAGTGTCCTCAAATACAAATTAAGATACTTTGTAAAAAGCCCCAACTTAATGTTTTTTAATACTTCCTTGATTTATCAAATTATCAAGCATGCTGTTTGTAGATTTCTTATTTATTTATTCAAAGCCAGTTAACTTGGAAGTTATTATTGTATTGTATTCAATTTGTTACCAAAGATCACTTTCTTTTATAAAATGCATAACTTATATTTTAAATATTGAGCCAAAGAGGATGCTGGTAATAAATTCAAGTTATTGTTATACTGTTCCTAAGAGTTTGTGACTTTTTTTCTTCTACTGATAATTAAGAGAACATGTGCTTTTCTATTTCCAACATAACCCCAAAGATAATTTTTCATTAATCTTTAGTCAATTTTTGTTGTGATACTTTATTTATTTTCTCATTCATGCATTCAATAAATATTTAAACATCAATATTTGGAAGACCATTTTCTAGAACATCTCTGTGGTTAGGTAATTAAGTAAATATGCATTTGTGTCTCTACTATTTGCTTCTCTATTTTATCCATTGCATTTAAATTGAAACCATGTGATAAATGCTGAACAATAAAACATGAGTAGAAGCAAAAGATGATGATTCTGGGAGAAGCATTGATGTTTAGGGTTTGTAATATTAGGGTAGCTTAAATTTAAAACCTCAATCTTTATTTGTTCTTAATTACCATGGTTTGTAATTTGTCTGAAACTATATATTGAAATAAATGTAAATTATTCTCTTTTCACATCCACCTCTATTTTATACTTCAATTTTGTCCTAAAGATAATGTTTCTACTCTTTGCAATTTGAAAATAATATTGTCCTTCATAAATAATGCAGGAACATATATGGATGATGTAACACAATTATTACAATTATTACAATTAACACAATTATTACAATTCAATGTTATTCACCAGAAATCATCTTCATGACAGATTGCAATATCATTCCCAGTTCTTCACTGCTTTTTGTATTTACACCCTTTGTCATGCCATATTCCAGTTTATTCCACTAGAGATGAACTATATTCCCCCAGCCCAATTGATATTTGGCTTAGTTATGTGATTTATTTGGCCAATAGAATGCTGGTGGCAGTAACAGTATATCCGATCTGTTCTGATGCTAAACCTTAAGAGGCATCACATGAAGTTTGTCCTTCTTATGCATCTACCACCATTATCAGAAGAACATCCACTGGTTAAAAGATAATGAGAGATTAGTGTTACAATCAAAAATGGTATAAGAATGTGAGTTTCTATTTGAGCAATTGCAGTTTATTCAATGCGTTTAAAATTTATTGTAGCCTTAATGCACAGAATAAAATGACTTTCAAGCAATTTTTGTTAGCAGTATCTAGAGAATGGGTAACTGACCATTCTGATGACCATAGTGGTAGTCTGCACCTGGTCCTCCTTGTGGCATTTCTAAAAGACACCCCCGCAAAGATTCACCTTGTTGACTAACAGGTAAAATAAAAGAAAGTATTCTAGAGGAAATAATACCAACAGGACTAAAAAAAAAGTGCCACCAAAAAGTGAAGAGTCTGCTCTTCCAGGGGAAAGTGCAGTGAAACATGGTATATTTGTAAAAGATGTTCTGTTCCCCTGCACAGAGGTGCCTGCTATACTGCCTATCACACTCTAACAAAATATTAGTATGCTTTAGTAAGACATGTACAAAGTTTCAAATAAATACATTAAGTACAAAAAAAAGTTATTAATATTTACTGAAATGCAGTGTTTCAATATTCACTCACATAACAAATCACCAGCCCTAGGCATTAGTTTCTACCAAAATCCCCCAGTCAGTAATGTGTTTAACAAAACCAGTCAAAGCATTTTATCTGCATTCATGGACTAGTTCTAATTCATTGCAACAAAGTAGTCTAAATGAAGATTTAAGACAAAACTCATAACTGATTTTTTTTTCATTCACTATAAAATTAGTTACTGAAGAAAAATAACAAATTAAAGTCTAAGGGTGTTTATCCCTTTTTTCAAGTAAGTGTAGAAACAACATTGGCCAATATCATTTTACTTATAAAATGTCTGTTAACAGACACTTATTTAAAAACTCTTTTATTATAAAGGTAGTATGTTTTAATAACCTGCTGATCTACACCAAAATATTGCTTGGAGCACCTACTACTTTGGGCTCCAATAATAGCTCTAAAACTCAATATAAATTTAGACAAATACTGAAACAATTTTATTGATTTTTCTTTTTAACTAAATTTTACCAAACTATAATCACTGACAACATATTGCAAAGATTATTCATATTTGTTCACTGGAATCAGTAATGCTTTATGCCCTTGGTTGACTTATATTTGAAAAATACATTTCCAGAAATAAATTGATATTAGCATACATATAGAATTGACTATTATGTCAATAGTGATTGACAAAGTTGATATGTTGCTGGGTGCCTCATTTTTTTTAAAATTTAAATTAATAGACTTTATTATTTATAACAGTTTTAGGTTTACAGAAAACTTGAGCAAGATAGTACAGAGAGTTCCCATATCCCTTCTTTCCCCTACCCCACAGTTTCCCTATTCACATCTTGCATTAGTGTGGTACATTTGTTGCACTTGGTGAACCCAATATTGATACATTATTATTAACTGAAGTCCATAGTTTACCTTAGAATATACTCTGTGTTATACAGTTCTGTGGGTTTTGACAAATATATAATATCCTGTATTTACCATTACAGTATCATACAAAGTAGTTTCCCTAAAAGTCCTCTCTGCTCTTTTGTCCATTTTTTAATTGGGTTGTTTTTTTCTTATTGCTGAGTTTTAAGAGTTCTTTGTATATTTTGAATACATGTCCTTTAACAAATAGATGTTTTGCAAATATTGTCTCACAGTCTTTGGCTTGTCTTTTCATTTCTTAATGGAGCTCATTTTCAATGAGCGTTTGTTGAATCAACCATTTTCTTTAAAGTCTTGGAATATTTGCTCTATATTCTCTGATTATGGTCTCTCATGTACTCTTCTGAAAGTTTACAGTTTCACTTTTTATGCTTAGGTCTCTATTCCTAATCCACATGGATTTTTTGTTTGTGTACTTAGTATGATGTGTTGGGATTTAATTTAATTTTTTCCCACATGGATAACCAATTGCCCTGGTACCTTTTATTGAACTTAGTAATAACTAATAAGTTCTAATACTTTGTTGACTCACTTGGATTTTCTCAATAATAGTCAATTGGGTGCCTCATTTTAGATTTTTTTTCTTGTAGGCAGAAAATGTAAAATAGCATTTCAATTTTCCAATCCATTTAAACTGAGAAGAAAGTAATTATCCAGAGAAAAATGAAAAAGGGTTTTGCAGTTAGGATATGATTGACATATGGTTAAAATGTGTTTCAGATGTAAAGTCAGGCCAGTATCAATAAAACTGTGTTGACTCAGTTGGTATCCTCAGGCTCCCTTTGCCCACATATAATTGATTTTAAAACTATTACTACAAAAGGAAAAACTAACACTTTGTTATGTCTGTATGGATTTCCACTGATGTAGCCCTATTGTTTTACTTGAAATGCATTTGGGGGAAATGAAAATGTTACCTAAAGCAAGTATAGCTAATTTTCCTTAAGCATTTCCCATAGTGAAAAATAAACTTTGAAGCTTTGTATTTAATTATAATATAGAAAAAAGAATGTCTATATATGTACATGTATAATAACATAATAAATAATACACTACAAAAATAGAGTGTTATCAAATGCAGTTTTAGATACTAGAAAATGAATTATAAATATTTATAAAAGGAAGAACAGAAGGAAAGTAGAATTAAAAATGGAGAGGGAATTTGTACTACATTTAGAAAAGATAAATAATCTATGCAGAGAACTGTTGGAATGAAGAGGTTAAAGAAACTTAAATTCAGAACAGGAGTTTAATCAAAGTATAAAACCACATAATATAATAACTGAGCTCCTATATATCTGGTGAAAGACATGGATTTAAAGAATATATTTTCACTTAAAATGTAAATAAATGGAACTTTCTTTTCAAGAGTTTTAACTTTATATACTGAATAATTATGAAGTTTTAAACTGGAGAAATAACACAATTTGATATATATTTTAGAATGAAAATTCTGGGAACAATATTGGGGATGAATTGGAGAAGGTAGGAAGGCATTCTAGACTGAATTCATTTTGTTTCCACCATCTTCTTCAAGAATCTCCTCATTCCTCTTAGGCAACTTAAGAATTTAAGAACAACCCTTAGTTCATTTCCAATTCCTTTTTCTTGATTTTGCTTCTTTTAAAGCTATGATCATATGTTTCTTCTTTCTTCACTGCTGACTGTCTTTAATTCCTCACCTCCCTTTCATTCAAACTATTGTAGATTGACATGTGCATCAGTGTATGTACTGGAACTGTTCTTAAGATGAAAATTTTTTTACAATTCAATTTTTATAATTATGAGCTACCAAAAGAATATAAGTGAAGCCTCATCAGTTCAAAGCACTTCATAAAATATCTTAGCTTTTGGGGGATAAAAATGTGTAAAAATAATTAAAATGAATGATAATTCATTATTCTTAGAAAATTCTATTGAAATGATGTATCAGAAAATATAGGCATAAAAGCAAGACACAAATTTCAAATTGTACATTATTTTGGACACACTTTTTTGACTGATTGAATTCCAAATATGAATCAAAAACAATTTCATAAATTATGGTAATGACATAATTTCTCTATTTAATACTGTGATAATATGTACCTCATGGGCTGATAAAACTAAGGTGAACTTATTCTAATTAAAATCCTTGTTTGTGCCCCTTTTTCTCCTTGACTTCTTACATGGTCTTTGAGTTGTATATCATCTGGTCTGGAGTACCACTGAGGAAATGCTGATTTTTTTTTCCTCTTTTTACTTTTTATAACCACTGGGCTTCCTGCACACTTGTAAGTCACTGCAGAACCAGGCACTTCAGGGAAGTGATTGATGATAGCAGCCACTGTTGTTGACAGATTTTGATCCCCACCAGAACTTTTACATCCATCTGGTGCCTGAAATATTCAGTTGTTCCTTGATGATTTAGTATCCCAAATCTTATGTTCCAAAATTTATATTTGGAGTGAAAAAATCTGTCATTTTGGAAAAGATGCAATAATTTCCATTATTTTTCAGTATCAGAAAGCTCAAAAGTAACCTTACAGTGAAAGCCATCATGTATCATATTTTTCATAATTAAAAAGAGAATAGCATGCCATTCACTTCCCTGTAGGTAACACCATCTTCCAACTAGAAGTCTATTCTGTGTATCAGATCACAGTACATCTGATTTATGAACTGCTCTGTACATCAACTTATGGTATGATACAGAATATAAAATACATTTTTGCTAATTTAGTATATTCCTGTATTTTCCTTTGTCAATATTTACCAAATACTGTTTTTCAAATAGTCCAAGATGCCAAGTCAATGTAATTAAGCATTTTACCATTAACTAGAAATTTTAATACAAACACTGACAAGAATGTAAAACTTTTTAAGTGAAAGAAAAGTGCCAAATTTAAGAGAGAGTTCAATGTTATGAATAAGTAATGAGTATACTTGTTTATTTTTATGCTTATATTTTCAAAGTTAACTTTGATTTCCTTGAAAAAAGAGTTTTTAGAAGAGACACCTAAAGAAGTATGAGATTATTAATCTGACATTAAATAATTCACAGGGAGAGAATAACCAACATAAACTAAGCAAGGCAAAAATATCTATTTTACGAGATAATATTTGGAAAAAATTTTTTACTTAATTTTATTTTTTGGTAAACTCAGTACTTAGTAGATGATATTTTATGGAGGGTTTCTCAAACTTTGGCATGCATAGGGTTCGTATAAACTTGTTAAATCAGATTCCTGGGAACAACCCTGGAAATTTTGACTTATGATTTTATCCACAGTATCTTTAACAACTTCCCAGGTTTTGAAGATTCTTCCAGGAAGTAGACCACACTTTGAGTAGGACTTCTTTAGGATTCAAATATTAGAAGTACATAAGCAATAAGATATTGGTCCCTAGAAGACTGGTCTAGGAGAAAATGTACATGGTGATTCTCCTACTTTTCTCTAAATCATTCTTCATCAATGAGCAGTTCTGCATTGATAATGAGACCTGCTGTGTCCAGCTCTCCTCTGGGTACAACTTAGTCCCTTTATTACAGAACTTGGTATTTTTTCCTGGTGTCCAGGAAACTTTTGATATTCCATCTTCATTAGTTTGTTCTTCTAACTTGCCCATTAATACTCTAGAACTGCTTTTTAAGCATAAAAATTATTAGACCTAAATTCTTTAGTAACAGATGTCTTGTCTGTCCTGAATATCCAGGCATCTCAAAGTGCCTGTCACCTAGTAAGTGTTCAACAAATGTTTATGGAATAAATAAATAAAACCTAAAATGTAATTCACAGCACAAATTAGTTTGTCTTTATCTAAACCGCTATTTTTTTTCCACAATACCTTATAAACTTTTGTGACTGAACTCACTAATGGCAATTATGATACATATAATCACTAACTTTCTCGTTTGTCTCCCCTATTAGGATGATTTCCTGAAAATAAGTTCTGCTTTCTTCTTACCTCTGGAGTCTCAGCACCTTGCAAGTGATTTGTATATTGTATGGCCATGCTTGATAAATGTCTACAGCACATATTGAGTGCACACCTTTTTCAGATTTCATTGTCTTCTACTCACTTTTGTTCTCAACTCATACTCTCAGGTCAAACTCTGGTTCCTTTAGGAATCCTCCCCTAGACCTCCAAGCTAGGTGAGATTATGCCATTGTACCCATTAATAGCATTCTATTTTGTGTCTGAATACTTATCTGAATGTCATTATATATTTATTTTTAATATTTGATTTCAAAAAAAAATCTCATACCTTCTTAAAGGTAAAAAATACATGTTTATTATGGCTTATTATTTTATCACATAATGCAATTTTCAATAAAACAAGTTGAAACAATACAGTAAATTATTAAAAATCAAATAATGTTAAAGCTATTATTCAAATGAGTAAGAACCAAATAGTTAAACAATGATAGATTTACTTTCCAATAGTGCCATATGTTGCTGTGCTCTTCTTTGGCTTTGTTTCTCATTATTTATCTGCATGCAATCCATAGATCAATGTGCTATTTAATTTAGAATTTCTAATAGTTTTCTGATGGAAAGTGTTTTGAGATACCAGTGATAAAATGTTTACGTTGAAATTTTCAGCTAAACAGTCCAAACTGTAGCATAACAGGTAATTGGGAAAATGCTCCAACAAAAACAAAATGAGTATAAGCAATTAAAATTTACAGTTGAACTAAGCTCAATATAATTATATCATAGATTATCCAGGAAATCAATAGCCATAACTTTATCAAAGAACCATCATCAAAAGGACACACTGGGCAATGTAGATGTATAATGTGCAAAAAATTGAGTGCTTACATTAAAGGAACTCATAATTTTGTCAAAGGCTAAAATGGTTAGATATGAAAACTTATTGTAGGATATAGTCCAAATATAATTTCAAACAGAGTTACAAAATAAAGATATCTAGAAAAATTATTATTTAAAATTATTATTTAATTAAGATGCATAAAGATAAAATACAAACACATAAATGAATGAATAAATACAATATTTCTTTTTATGCCTGTAATTTAATTTATATACATATATGTATATTTTACATATATGAGAGAGAGAGAATGAGAATGGACAATGACTTGGCTGTGAGAAACACATGTAGGAATCTTAAACATTTTATTTTAGTTGTGAAGCAGGCAAGGAAGAAGTAGAGGATGACAGGGTAGGAAGGTATATAAGGCGAAGGATTGTTACCGAACTAAACCCCAGTCCACTCACCTGCATGCTGTAAAGCTAACCTACTGACACTGGATTGTGATGAAGAAATGTGCAGTGTTTATTGCAGGACACCAAACAAGGAGTCCGGGGCAGCTAGTGCTCAAAACACCCCAACTCCTCTATGGGTTTCAAGAAAGCATTTTTAAAGGCCAGATGAAGGAGGGGGAATGCCAGGGTATGTGATCAGCTCGTGCACTATTCTCTGATTAGTTGATGGTGAGGTAACAGGGTCCTGTCTAAGGGGTTAACATTATCAATCCTTAGGCACCAGTAGGTCTGAGGACTATCTGCTCATGGTCATCAAGTAGTTACTTTCTTCCATTTGGTGGTGGTTTTAGCATCTGTAAAACAATTCAGGAAATGTGCACCAGATACAATTATCTAGGTACTTCACAGAAGACCTAAAGCAGAAGATATGGGGGAGAGGTCTATCCTGGGGAGGGCCCTTAGGGTACTGCTGGGTTACAGGATGAAGGCATCTTGAACAGCATTTAAAGGATCTTGTTACTAGTTGTAAAAATAATAGTAGACTCTATATGGAAGACAAACCCACCAAAGGTCTTTGAGTAGTTTATTTGTTGATATTTAAGCTTATAAAATTCTGGGAATAATCATAGGTGTGAGTCTTGGTATCAACTTGTTAGTTTAAAAAGTGAGTAAATTTTTGAGTCTAGATATAATATTTAATCTCCAGCATAGAATTATTACTTAGTATTATTTAATACATTTCATTCCATGAATTACTTTCATCCATTTAAGAGAATCTAACACTATAATTTCTATTCTAATTCCCCAGAAATGTTAGTATATTTTCAATTTTTATTTGCAATAAAAAGGGATTGAAATACATTGCTTACAAAAAAAGATACATCTTCTAAAAAATTGATATTAGAACTGCAAAATAATATTAGTGACCTAAATGACAAAATAAAAAATAAAATAATTACCTAATTGGAAGTATATTATCATTTCTGACACTCTCTTCCCAGTTAAATGCTATTTTAATGGGTACTTTGTTTAGCAGCAGCAGTGTCTCAAAGAGCAGCAAGCTGTGTAACCTTTATAAGACTTAAGTGAAAGGAATGCTATGACTTTAAATGAATTAAACCTTGGGCCCTTCATGACTCCTTCAGTGATTGTACAAAAAAGATATGAGAAAAAAATACTTTTAATTTTAAAATACTGATAATTTCACTCTCTGTTGTCAAAAAAATGTATTAGGAATAGTGTGAATGTGTTATACTACAGCAAAGGTAACAATTCTGTGGAAATCCTTAAAAATAAACCTATTTCTATTATTGCAAGGGAAATTACCATGAAATTATATTCCACTGAGGCAACATTGCAGTAAAATATCTAAACAATGAAAAGTCTAAAATAATTACAGAATTTTTTCAGGATAGAAAAAAATGTTTATATTTAGAGAAAGTTTAAAAATGGACAATGGAGATAGAGTAAACTTTCTGGCTGAAAATCAAATATGTTCTCTACTCCACCTAGTTGAAACCCTTTATGGTAAATACTGAGTGAGAGTGTTTTAAGGAGCCCTTGATATAAACCACCTGCATTTAATATTGCTGTATCTTGTGTGTGCCTTGGGGTGACATATTATTTTGGAAAATATTGTGAAAAATTAAAATTATAAAAGCAGATGGATATTATCTTCATGAACCAGGGAATAGAGATATTTACATGCTATTATGATAAAATAAAAGAAATCAAGTATTGCACATACCCCACCCCAAAAATGTCATAAAAATGTAAGAAGCTGGAAATGCTCCAGCAATGTAAAATCTAGAATATTTTGTGGTAAAAATTGCCACAGAGAGGTGAGTTAGAGGCTGCAAATGAATTCAGTAGTATTAGCAGTAAAATTCTTCCTCTGAAATCTGGGGTCCCTGAGCTTTGGTATCTAGTTGAGCAATCATTGAAGAGCTTTGAGGCTGAAAAACAGTTTGGAAAACTTGTGCCTACATTACTTGGATATGCATTTAATAACTGCTTGGTGGGTATCTCTTTAACCATGGTCAATTATAGTTGATTAATCTATAATTCCCCAATCTCAGAATCCAAGGACATAGCTGTGACTCTCTATGTTCTCCACAATTCCCATCCTAGAATATGATATGCACATACACACACACACACACACACACACACACACACACATGCACACACACACACACACACACAGAAATTAGAAAGTTATTCACTGTCAATTTCTATAATGTGAAGTTTTCTGTGATTCTTAGAATAAATTACAACTGAATGGTACTCTCAAAACATTATTTTATTAATTCTTTCATTAGAAAAGTTTACCTCACTCATTCCAGACTTTAAGAGCATGTTACACTTTTCTCTTTATTAAATTGAGTAATTAATAAATGACATAAACTTGTCTCTATTTAGTTTTCCAATTAAAAAATTATCTGGGCCTTTACTCAGTGGAGATGGAAAACAGTTAGTTGCAAACTGTATAATTATGTTTGCACCTATTTAAAAAGATAAAAGAATATGAAGCCTCAATTCTAATATCAGACCTGCATATTGAAAGTTGCTCTATAAGACAAAGAACTCATTTTCTCTCAATTTAAGCAAAAGTTCTTTCTTCAATATTGGTATATTTGCTGCAGAAGTTAAAGGTTTTTTTTTCTTTTAAGTATATTTTTAAATTTTATTTTTTCAATGATTTGAAATTTAAACAATGTTTGACACTTAAGGAAAGTAAAATAACTTAGAATTTACATTCAATTTAAATGCTGTGAACAAAGTTCTTTAGTACATGGTATAAGAGCTTATCTGAAGTTTCTTTTTACTTCATGTGAAGTCAAATAATAATGATGCTCTCATACAATGTTTTGTCCTTCACATGGTGTATCAATTAATATTTGTTTATTATTTGTAATAAACCACCCCTCAAATATTAGTGTCTTAAAAGAAAAACCATGTATTTAACTCATGATTCTTAGGTGAGCAATTCGTGCTGTTCTTCTAGTCTGGGCTGGGCAATACTCAGCCAGGTTCAATCAAGTTTCTGCTGGGCTCAACCTATGTCTGGGGCAGGTTGATTTGTAATTGCAGGATAGTTAGGACAAATTGGGCCTCTTCCACATGTCTCTTATCCTCCAGTAGGTTATTCTTGTCTTGTTTACATGGTGATCACAAGGCTCCAAGTGATAAAGGAGTGTGTGGAAGGCCCTTGAGACCTGGGATCAAAATTGGCATAATAGTTCACAATATGACTCATTCTGTGTCTGATTTCCCAAAAGAAGTCCAAGCCAGCTTCCAGTCAAGGTTTAGAGAAATGAATTTCATCTACCTGTGGGAAGATGTTCAAAGCATTGTGACCATTTTTGTAATCTACCACACATGGAGGACATGTTGGATGGTTATATATGAATTTTTAACAATGTAGTCCAAGGTCTCAAAAAGAGATCTTGTCTTTCTCAAAAGAGAGCCTGCAGAGTTGCAGCAATGGAAAAGTACCTTGTTTAAAATAGATTTCTTTTTAATATTTTATTCAATGAAATAAAATAGATAAGGAGAAACCTATATTTCACGATCAAATCCATTTCTTTTAACACAAACATGACAGTAGGAAGAAACCAAACGGATATCCTACAAACATTCCATTAAACTCCACTGAGCACGTAATTGTATTTCCTGTTGCTAATCAAGATCAGTCTCCTCATCTAACATATTAACCACACACGTTGACTGCTTCGTCTGTGACATGAAAAATCCCAAATGGTCAGAAGGCAAACTCAAATTTGAGTTCAATGGATACATTCACTAACCTGTATAATGGAAACTTTCCTCCCTTGGTTACAAAGGCTTATAAAATGCAGAGGAAAAAGCCACAGTGATGGGAAGCAAACCTTTTAATTTTATGAGGTATAAATAGTTTGCTGCATCATTTCTACTTCCATCCCTTGTTTCCTGAATTTGAGTGTACTGGCTTTATTTGGAACAACTCCTATATAGTGTACCAGCTAATAGCACAGACTCTGTCCTGTAGGACAGCATCCTACACTCATCAGGTAGGATCTCCCACCTGGAACATAAACCAAATCTTCACAGGCCAGAGGACCATTTTTGTATTTCTGACAATAAGGGAGGGTAAAATCCATAAATTCTCTAATCTTCAGTTTGTTAAATAAACTTTTTGCTTCAAATCAGAAAATGTCCCATAGTTAGAGCAATGTTGAATGGAATAAGCTGGTGAATAAAGCTTTTAACAAATTTCCAACTTATGGTTCTAGCAGAAGCATGGATGGCAAAGAAGGTAAATCAATATTCTATTCCATTCTATAAACCACTTCCACTTCCATAATAGTTTGTCTCCAATGTAATCAACCTGACACCAGTATATTCATATGGGAGCTTATAGTTTGTAACTATTATAAGCCAGGAGGGCACTCAGTACTGACAGTAACCAGGACAATCCTGGTAAGAGAAATTCATATCCCTTTTTTGCATGTGCAACTTAATTTCCAACTCTGTGCCTTCTTTGTTCATACAACAATTATGTAAATACTGTGGTGGTTGGGGAAATAAGTCAACTGACATTCACCAGGTAAGAGATCTTAGATAATTAAGAGGGTTTAGGTCTTTTTGAGCATTTACATGGGACACAGTCTCACTATTAACAGCTTATTTGAAGATGTTTACCCACGTAATTTTCTCCAGAGTTCATTGTTTTCAATCATCTTTTCTAGTACTTATTCTATAATCCTGTTCCTACAAATCCCTGACCAACCAAACAAATAAATAATAACAGATCATGGGGCTTCCCTGATGGTGCAGTGGTTACGAATCCATCTGCCAATGTAGGAGACACGGGTTCGAACCCTGGTCCAGGAAGATCCCACATGCCACAGAGCAACTAAGCCTATGCACCACAACTACTGAGCCTGTGCTCTAGAGCCCACGAGCCACAACTACTGAGCCCACATACCACAACTACTGAAGCCGCGCACCTAGAGCCTATGCTACACAACAAAAGAAGCCACCGCAATGAGAAGCCTGCACACCACAACGAATGAATTGAGGTAGTAGTGTGACAAAAAGAACTGTTGGGGTAATTAGGTCATCCTTTCATGTAGCCTTCATGTACCTGTAGGATGTCTTCTGGGTCAAGCCACATACACTGGAAGATGGAATGATGTTGTCCACATATTTTGGTTTTGAGTCAAGTAGTATATAGTTCATAATGGAGAGTTAGTAACAGAGTCAATTATTATTCCATGCTCTTGTTCTAATCTCAGTGAGTACTAAATAATAAGCCAGAATTCTGTGTTTAAAGATGAATAAAACTCATTGAAGAAAGAGTTAATTTGCACGAAAAACAACTGTTGTATGTTTCCAAAAGAACTTGTCAATGTCTGATACTTTATGTATCAATGTATTCTCTAAGTTAGTATAGCCATTCTTTCCAGTTCCACTATTCAAACCTAGTTGCCTTATGGGCAATGCATTAGGTGGATTAGAGTTAAGCATTTCTTCCAAATTTAAAATATCTTAAGCACTATGCTACTTTCTTTTCTTCATTCAAATGAAACAATTTGCCTTTCCCTTGGGAGGATATTTTCTAACAGATTACAGATCACAACACCCTAAGTAACTTTATGAACGCAGACCCCTCACTTTCTGTGGAATTTATTGCTCAGTTTGGTACCATTTTTTTCCCAATAACAGTATGTGTTATTTACAGCTCACCATATTATCTTGGCATGATGTCTCAATGTATTGGTTATGAGTAATGATCTATAGGATGATGAGATACTCAAACACTATCCAGTGTAAATAGGTACTAATCCAGAAACATTATGGACCCTGGGGCAAAGTGTGGAAGGTGGCCTGCTTGGTTTAACAATTCTAGATCAACTGCTATAGATAAGATGTGGCTGTGATTTTTTTTTTCAAAAAATCTTTTTTTCAGAAACCACATCTCTAACAGCCACTGAAAATGGACTCATTGTTTGATTATAATAAATCAAATTTATTTAAGTGTAGATGTAATAAAAAGTTCATAATCCTTGCATATTTCAAGGCTTTAATGAAATGTTTATTTTGGTTAATCATGTTGGTAGGCAAAATGAACTAGATTGTTATGCTTGTCAGAGAGCTAATAGGGAACTCTGCCAGTGACTTTATATACCCATTCCAACTGTACACTTAGAAACTGAGAAAATAACCACAGGCTGTGTTTACAGAACTACTGGATTCACTAAGCAATTGAAACACATCAAATTTGATTTGTCCAGGTGACAATTTGGACCATAAGCTACCAATATTTTTCTTGATCACTAATTATTGAAACGATTGCCATTTTCCTTTCCTTGGTGCATTTACCTTGGTTATAAGTGTCAGATACCTGGTACCTTGTACAAATCCCTTCAGTGAATGTCAGGCGGTAGATTTATAATATGAATTTTTGCTAAAAATGTGGAGTCGTTTTTCAAGGATACTTTCCCCTCAGTCAAGGGTTTCCATCTCTGAGAACTGACATAAAATTGAGAAATTTAGTAGGGACCATAAATCTTTGGGATGGCTGAAGTTTCTGTTGTTGTTGTTTATCTTGTTTATTTTGTCTTGTTTTAAAATTTTTGGTTGACCAAAAAGTGAGGGAGGAAGTTTTCCAGTATGATATATTTATTTATTTTTGTCCTATGATACCAAGATCAATTGGTCAATATTTTATTTGTCTATTGTTCTACCATCCTGATGACTATACTGATTCTGCTGTTCACTGTGAGAATCACACCAATGTTTCTGATTGCTGAATGCTGCTACATTATTCTGGTACTCTGGGATCTATCATCCCCAGTGAAATCAGGGAGTCCATTCCAGTGGAAATATAGTTCTTTCATTACTAACCTTAAAATTATTTTCAATGATACTCATACTCCCTTCACCAATATATGTTTCAATACTACAAAATAATGAATATCTTTTGCACTCTTTTGTGGAACAAATTTGGATTTGTCAGAATGCACTGAATATGATAAATCTACTCAACATTTCTATCAAACTAATTTTTAAATACTTTTACATCAAGAGGTTTCTAAACTTTATTTCATGTTTCTATTTAACCCAGGTTTCATTTAACCAATAAAGTTTCAAATCAGAATAATTTTAGAAGTGCAGGTTCAAACATTAAAGTCAGAATCTCTAAAAGGTTTCCTTTTTTTGATAATTATTTCATGGTCTCTCAATATAGAACATGAAAGGAGCATATAATGCTTTGGAAATACCTGAGTCTTTAGAATGTAACAGAAATGGGTTTGAATCCATCCTCCAGAATGTATTTGATCTATCACATTGGATGAGTTTTGGAATCTTTATGAGTATCATTATCATCAACAGAAACATCATTATACTATAAAATTGTATTTCATATAAAAGTCATTGTGAGGA
The DNA here is from genome assembly GCF_951394435.1 of Stenella coeruleoalba. NCBI lineage: Eukaryota > Metazoa > Chordata > Mammalia > Artiodactyla > Delphinidae > Stenella > Stenella coeruleoalba. The sequence continues at coordinate 42,964,552 of NC_137164.1, read as the reverse complement.
TTAAATAAATGTCTAATAAATGGCAATGTTATAAAAGCAAACTATTATTAAAAATAAAATGAAACGGTGGTAACTCAATTAAAATTTTCATAATTGTCTACCAGGTAGCTAAAGTGTTTAAATAGAATGCATTAAAACCTCAGATATGATTTTTTTAAAACTATGTGACAGTTAAAACATTCTTGTCTAAACCATGTGTATGCTTTTAACGCTAGCCATATATAGTAGTTGAATGTTTCTGAAACTGAATTCAAAAAATATATACTGAAACATTGCATGTATACAGGCAATACAAACACTACTCTTTAATTTGAATTACTGCACACAAAGCAGTTCCATGTTGACAGATAACTATTATTTGTGAGAAGATGATATATTACTTTAAGTTCTCCTAACTGTCTTTATGTATATTTCTTTTACCCAGGACAGTTGCAATTTAATAATTCATTAAAAGACCATGTGCTATGCCATTTGCCATATGCTATATTTAAGTAGTCTACTCTATTTCCTGCTTGAGTCCTAATTAATATAGCAAACACTTCATTACGTTTCTAAAAAAAACTGACTTTATTTTAAGATTAATTATTAAACTATTGCAGCATCGACAGTTTAAGTACACATATATATTTTTCTTGATAGAAAATTCACAGGGTATAGGGCAAACTTTCTTTATAATATCACTGTAGTCATGCTTAATTTTAGTCTTTCTTTATAGGTTTGGCTTTGCCTTAAGCTACATAATATTCATTTTTAACATAGTATTAACTAGTAATTGAAAGATAATAACATGTAGCACTTAATGAAAGCCACTTAAAAAATGTAAAAAGACAATTATGTGATTTTTTTTAATATCACACAATGACTCACAGATTATCCACACACGAACAGTTCATTAAAAAGTGCACACTCTCCTATTCTCAAGAGGTCTTCCTAAACATTTCACCTTCCCTCACAATTTTGTAGACTCTGGCTATTAGCTTTTCTATTTGATGTAGGAAGTAGTCCTACTTCTTTATTTTTGCTTTTGTCTTCCTTGCCTGGGAAAGCATATCCAAAAAACATGTTACTAAGGCCCATGTCAAAGAGCATACTGCTTATGTTTTCTTCTAGAAGTTTTATGGTTTCAGGCATTACATTTAATTCTTTAATTCTTTTTGAATTTATTTTGTGCATGGTGTGAGAGTAATCCAGTTTGATTCTTTTGCATGTAGCCATCTAGTTCTCCCAACACCATTTATTGAAGATGCTGTCCTTTCCTCATTGTATATTCTTGCCTCCTTTGTTGTAGATTAATTGCCCATATTAGTGTGGGTTCATTTCATTTGTGTTTGGTTTTGTGCCAGAGGATTCCAATGCCATTCCATTTCCCAAGAAAATGAAAACACTAATTTAAAAAGTTATATACCCTCCTATGTTCATTTCAGCATTATTTACAATAGCCAAGACATGGAAGCAACCTAAGTGCCCATAAATAGATAAATAGATAAAGAAAATGTGATATATATGCATTGTATACATGCATACAATGGAATATCACTCAACCATTAAAAATGAATGGAATTTTGCCATTTGTGACAACATGGACGGATCTAGAGTATATTATGAAATACACTTAATAATAAGTTAGACAGAGAAAGACAGATACCATATGATTTCGCTTATATGTGGAATCTAAAAGACAAAACAAATGGACAAACAAAACAGAAACAGAGTTATAGATACAGAGAACAAGAAGTGGTTGCTAGAGGGGAGGTGGGGGGAGGAAAGAAATAGTTGAGGGAGATTAAGAGATGCAAACTTCCAGTTGCAAAATAAATGAACCATGGGTAAGAAATGTACAGTGTGGGAAATTTTTAAAAAAACCAACCTGACTTTTGCTTAAGAATAACATTTTAAAAAGATACTATTTTACTGCTTCCCATTAAATTTCTTACTACCATTTGGAGCACAACTTGCCTTTTTATAAAAAATGAAGTATATTTCTTAAAACAACAGATCAAGAATGAATCATTTATTTCTCCCATGTGCACAAATGACAGTGTGGGCACACACAAATGTACAACAATAAGTAGGGCCAAAAAGAAAACCACAGAACAGTCAAAAGCTGAATGATTGAATATGTGTTTCTCAGCAAGAAGAGACTTAGAAATATGTTTTCATTTGCATAATGACTGGTTTCCTATGCATTAAGGACTAAAACCTGAAATGTCAGTAGTTCATCAATTACCATCTAGTAGTGTCCTGTGATGGGCTTTCTTCTCAGAATTCATTTTCAAGCCATTATAGAATTTCATAAAACATTTCTATTTGTACTTAATTTTGACTTTCAATAAGTTTTGTATTTCAAGCAGAAAAAAAGTATGTTTCTAAAGACAATATTTTAAGATCATATTGGTCCTACTTGAGACAAAGCCCTTTGCTAATACAATGATCTTAAGGCAGAGGAAAATATAAAGCTTGTCATTCTCAGTGAAGAGAAAAATGAACTCATTAAAACTGGCTAACTATTGTTATATAACCAATTTTATTTTTTTGATATCCTGAAGTCTTTGTAGTCTGCTTTATTAATGCATACAATAAATATTTATTAAATGCTCATTTTGTGCCCAGGAATCATATAAAAAGCACTAAAGTAACAAGCATAATTAAGTCCTTGATCCATCACTCCCTATGGAAAAGTAACAGTGTGGAGAGTTATTTTTACTGAAATTGAGTAAAAAAATGAATTTTCAAAGGTATAAATCAGAGGTTAAAATGACAAATAACAGATATTACCTACATTTATATATTAACCAAATAAAAATAAGACAAAAATCTGAACTTATTTGCAGATGCTATGCAAAAGAAATTATATAGATTCCATGTTTTCCAACTGGGACCTAACCTAATAAATAAAAATAAAATACTAAGAAAATAAATACATAACCACATCATACATAGATATAATACTTAGCTTTTTTTTCTTCTTCTTTTATTGTGGTACGCGGGCCTCTCACTGTTGTGGCCTCTCCCGTTGTGGAGCCCAGGCTCCGGACGTGCAGGCTCAGCGGCCATGGCTCACGGGCCCAGCCGCTCCGTGGCATGTGGGATCTTCCCGGACCGGGGCACGAAGCCGTATCCCCTGCATTGGCAGGTGGACTCTCAACCACTGCGCCACCAGGGAAGCCCCAATACTTAACTTTTAAAAAGGAAAATAAAGTAAACCAGGATCACATATAAGAGATATTTTTCAAAATTAACATACACATTATGTTCAAAATAAAACATTAATGTATATGGTAACAGGAATAACAAAATAAAGGAAAAAAATCTTATTACCTATAAATTAGGCAAGGGGCATGGAAAAATATCTTCTTAAATATCCCTTAAAGAAAGAGATAAGAACATTCAAAAGAATACATTTCATAAGTAAGCAACATAACTTGAGAAATTATGTAAAACTTAGTGAAATTAAAATTAAAGTGTGTGTTAAAAGTGGTCATTCTAATAAGACAGAATATGTGATTACCATATTAGTTATTACTGTGTAATAGACTAGCCTGACAATTTCCTGCTGTGGAATCTGGCTAAGAGTGATTCAAAGTTCTTTGAGAAGGTAGAGGATATAACTGAAAGTCATATGCAAAAAGATTGATTTGGAGATGCATGTATCATGTAGGAAAGCTAATTGAGAACTTGTAGCAATGAATATAGAAATGACTTAATGATTTGGCATGGTAACAAAAACTTGACAATACCCTCTTCTCAACTCCACAACAGTCACTGGAGACATTACAGAAATAGCCCTTTTGAAAAGCCAAGGGTTTGCAGTAAATAAAAGTCAAAAGTTAGAAAGAAGGGAGTATATCTAATCACTAAAGTTTTCAAGAATTGGAGAAGGTCAGCCAATGATTTGGGAAGTGACAGTGGTGGAATTGGCTCTAGTTACTGGACGTGTAGGGTTGTTATAAAGTAAGAGGCACCCTACATTGATAACTTTTTCTTGATGTTTGACTCTTATTTTCAAAGAAGGACTACATAGAATGCTGACTATGACAATGAACAGGTCAAGTTAGTGTAACAGAATGACAAGAATGAACCAGGAGAAGTAAAACATACATTGAAGCTACCAAAGATGAGTGTAACCCGTCTTCTTCCAAAAATGTTGGCTACTTGAGTGTTTAAGAGAACATAGGCATGTATGGGACTATATCAGTCAATAAGTCTTGATATTCACACACAGCATGAAGGAAAGAAAACAATGTCAGTGATATTTCCATTGGAGACAGAACTAAGAGCTAACTGAAAAAAGGAAGGTAATTATGAGGCTGGGTTGCAGAGAAGCAAGTTATGTAAAAAGATAAAAAGTGGACTGATGTCAGCAGTGGTTTTAGTTGTGACACGGTTTGTAGGTATTATGTGGGAACTGGAGATGGTGATTAGAGAAAAGAGCTGCATTGTTGATGGAGCATATTGACTTATAATGAATAATTTGTCTTGTTTAGTATTGTAATCATTTATAAAAAATATGAAAACTAATTAGAACATTCACAAGATAATGAAAATGTGTGCAACATGTCCAATATGCCATTCAAAGGAAGTAAATAAATTGGATATAAGGTTAATATCATAAAAAATTGTTGGTAAAATATACAAAACATACCTTTACATATTACAGTACAACCTAGGTCACATTCCTCTCATTTTCTATTGATTCTCTAAGTTCTTTTTCTGACACTCAATTTGAACTAGAAACAATATGTCAAATGGTATCATTTTAGACCATCTGCACATCAAATTATAGTTGGTCTACTGAGTGTTGTAAACTTTCTCTAGTGCATTTTATCCAGATATTTTCTTTCAGGGACAACTGCTTTTTAAGAGTTTCAATGCATTTTCTGACAGGTGAGTCTTAGAAATTTTTTTGCCAATAATTTAAAAATAAAAATGTGGCCTACTTAGAAAATCACTGTAGTATCAAATATAATTTGATACCTTATGAAACTGTAAAATAAAATTACATTTCCTTCACTGTTTCTGTCAGCAGTTATATTAATGTTCATTTGAAATACATCTTATTTCAAGTGAAAAACTTTATGATTTTTATCTTATTTTTATAGTTCTTCATGTTAATTTTATAATTACCTTTTAGATAATTCTAGAAATTAATTATTCAACCAAATTTAAAATATTTTTCATCCACTGCTATGAAATTCAAATACTCTCTGTGTGTGGGGAGGTCTAAAGTTTTACTTCATAGTTTGTTATTCTTATATTATCAATTCATTTTTATTGACTAAAACTCTAACTATTAGAGATTAAGAAACTGAAGGAATGAAGAGATTTTTTTAATACTTTATTTTTTTAGAAAGTTTTAGGTTTGCAACAAAACTGAGAGGAAGGTACAGATATTTCCCATATACTTCTGCCCCCACACATGCATAGCCTCCCCATTATCAGCCTCACTCATCAAACTTCCAGCTATAAATAAAATAAAGTCAGGGGGATGTAATGTACATATAAGAAATATAATTAATACTATTGTAACAACTTTTTATGGTGACAGAAAGTAACTGATCTTATTTCAGTGATATTTTATAATGCAGAGAAATAGCAAATAACTATGTTGTGCACCTGAACCTAATATAATATTGTATGTTAATTATAACTCAGTTTAAAAGATAGTACATTATTTACCAAAGATGAACCTACCCTGACACACAATAATCATCCAAAGTCCATAGTTTATTTTAGGATTCACTCTTGGTGTTTTATATTCTATGGGTTTGGACAGATGTATAATGACATTACAATATCCTATAGAGTATTTCAGTACCCTAAAAATTCTCTGTGCTCCACCTATTCATCTCTCCTCCTTCCCACTCCTGTCAACTGCTGATCATTTTACTGTCTCCATAATTTTGCCTTTTCCAGAATGTTATACAGTTAGAATCATATAGTATGTATCCTTTTCAGATTGGCTTATTTAAGGTTCCTTCATGTCTCTTCATGGCCTGTAGCTCATTTCTTCTTAGTGCTACACTACCTGGAGGCCCACTCAACTTGTCTGAAATCCTGCATGTGTGAGTAACTTGGTGGGTAACCCCCTGGTCCCCAAACCCTCTTCCCTGGGCCTGCAACCGGGCAGGGCTGCTCTTTACACCACCTCCAAGGCTAAAGTCACCACAGGACAAGCAGAGGGAATACTGTCCTTCCCTTCCTGGCAGCTGAGCCAGTTCGTTCCCAAACCTTGCCCTCTTGTCCAAACTCAACTCTGCGTGACCCTGGGAAAGTTACTTAACCTCTCTGTGTCTCACTGTTTTTGTCTGAAAAATGAATATGGAAGCAAATGCCACCCCAAGGAGGGTCCTGGGATTAGTGAGATCTGAAGCTAGTGTGGAGGGTTCTTTACTCACACCACTGGTTTGTCTCTCTAGAAACTTGCAACCCCCTTACAAGGGCTTGCACCTGAAAGCATCCACCTGGTCCTCCAACCCTGTCTTCCTGAGCATCCTCTGTGCACCCCACAGAGCCCATCCTTGTGAGAGTTCCCTGCTCTTAATTCCTCACCCACTCCGAACTCTTGGCCCTAGCCCCTCTAACTCCCTGCCTCTTGCTTCTCTTCTTCACTACATAACAAAACTCCTCACCCACTGCTCCTCCCTTCCTACTGCTCCTCATGCCACACATTCTGGGACCTCCCCAACAGCCCCCCAGTCAAAGTCTCCAGTGGTCTCCACTATCTGCCAAGATCCCTCACTCTCCTTTCTCTCCAATCACCAACCTATTCTTGGATGTGCCATATTGCAGGATCTTGAAATCATATTACTTGTTGAAAATTCACATTTTATAAGTTGAATTCTCTGTGAATTTTCAGAACTATATTAGGAGAAAGATTCTATAAAAGACTGAATTTCCCACTTGTCAAACACATGGAAGTCAGAGACACCAAGATTTGAAGGCTTATGTTAATATCACCACCTTTGGGATTACCCCTTGGTGAGACCATGGGCCTTGAGCTTACATATGTGGTTATTAGAAGTTTGCACAAAAGAATTCATAGACTGAAGGATTAGGTGAATGGATACAATGAGGTTTTGTATATTAATTTCAATTATCTTTATTTAGTTTTTCTAATAAAATAAATATATCATATTATTCTGGTTTTCTTCATCTCCACTGCCATTCACTAGTCAAAGCTACCATCATCTGGATTAGGCAGCCTACACACTTGTCATTTCCATTCTTTCTCTGCTCCAAGTCATTCTCCACTTTTAGAACCCACTTTATAGTTACTGTGATTTTTTAAAGCTATAGATCTGATCAGTTTTGCAAGCTTACTTACTATCCTTCTATGTCTTTCTACACTTAAGTTAAAAATGGGGACATTTTGCATCAGAAGGCAAAAATCCAAAGAATACAGCTCTCTGATGTTAGAATAAAACATGTCTACACAAATGTTTCCATGTGTTACTTATTCCCATTGTAAAGGTATTATAAACTTCATTTACAATATTATTTTGAAATATTATAAACCTTGAAACATGGGACTATTAATATATATTTTTCAACACACCAGGTTTTCCTATGTAAATTACAATAAACATTTTGGAAAGTATTTTTCAAGATATGACCCTTCAAATCACTTTAAAAAGGTTATATGAGTATTTGCTCTGTATTTTTTTAATATATTGAAACTGTGTAACCTAAAATAAATGTGACTCAATTAGGTCAGTTTTCATAAAATAACAATGGGAAGATTCACAATTGTGTCCTTAAATAAAAGAGCTATTTTTATCATAATCTTTTATAAAAAGCTAATTTTATATATTTGGTTAAAATGATATTTTTAAGAAACAGAATATTGATGATAAGTATTAAAAATACTTCAAACTAATAGCAAAATAAATTCATTAGAAGAATTGGCTAGATTTTTTTCTCATTGAGTGATTAATTTGGTGCATAATCTAGGAGAAGCATCTTAATGCCTATTGTTAAATCAGAATTAGTGGAGAGGAGTTTGCATGGTCCTGTGCAGATACATCAAAAATACATCTACATGTGGAACAGCTCCTACAGAACACCTACTGAACACTGGCGGAAGACCTCAAACTTCCAAAAAGGCAAGAAAATCTCCACATAACTGGGTAGAGCAAAAGAAGAAAGAAGGAAAATAAAAAACAGATACAAAGGAATAGGGAAGGGATGGGACCTGTGTCTCTGGGAGGGAGCTGTGAAGGAGGAAAAATTTCTGCACACTAGGAAGCCCCATCACTGGCGGGGACAGTGGAAGCTTCAGAACCTCAGAGGAAAGCACAGAAATAAGGGTGCAGAGGGTAAAGCAGAGATAATTCTGCACAGAAGGTCAGTGCCGGTCAGCACACCCCAGCTTGAGACGCTTGTCTGCCTACAATGGCGGGTGGGTTCTGGGTGCTGAGGCTTGGGCTTTGGATGTCAGACCCCAGGGAAAACACTGGGGTTGGCTGTGTGAAGACAGCCAGAGGGGGCTAGTGAGCCACAGCTGAGGGAGTCCAGGAAGAAGCCTGAACTTGCCAGAGAGGCAAGGAACCATTTTTGCAGGGTGCGTGAGGAGAGGGGCAGGCCTGCCACAGGAGTTTCTTGCTCTGTGCACTCACAGATGGCAGGGAATGGCCTACACGAGCTCCGGAGACTGGCATGAGCAGTGGTTCTTATCTCGGACTCCAGAGGCAGGCACAATGGCTACTGCTGCCACTGCTGCCACCATGGGTCCTGTGAGCAAGCAGAGGTCACTGCCCACACCTTCCTGGGACCCTGTGCTGAGGGTGCTGTGATCTGTGACCAACTTCTCCAGGAGAGCACAAGGTGCACCCCAGGCTTTTGCAAATTTCTGTTGGCCTATGCTGCCACAGGCACTCCCCACACATCCCAGTTGTGACTACCTTACCCTCCCTCTCTCATGGCTGAGTGAGCAAGTGAGCCCTAATCAGCCACTGCTTTTGCCCCCTCTTGCCTGTGTGGGGAACAAACACGTGAGGGTGGCCCACATGCAGAGGTTAGGACACAACCAATGCTGAGCTCCATGGGCAGTGTGACCAAAGAGGGAGGGAAATCTCTCTGTACAGCAGCAGGAGCAGTGGATTAAATCCCTGCATTTGGCTTCGTAAACCCTGCATATGTGGAGTACCTGAATAGACAATGAGTGTTCCCACAATTGAGGCTGTGGACTTTGGGGGCAACTGTGGACTTTGGGGACAAGTAAACACAAGAGTAAGGTCAGATCAGAGTATGAGATGGCCCCACAGTGCCAACAGCAGGTCCAGAGGCCTACCTAGAAGTATTGGAGGACTTCCTGGGGAGGCAGGGATTGGCTGTGGCTCACTGTGGAGGCAAGGACACTGACAGCTGAGGGCCCAGGAAAATGCTATTATTACTACTATATTTTTTTCATTTTGTTCTGTTGTTCTTTCTTTATTATTCTTTTAATTTTTTATTTACTTTTTCTTTTTTTTAGTTTTTATGCTTTTATTTTATTTATTTATTTTTTAAGAGTACATTTTATTTTATTTATTTATTTTTTTTGTGGTACATGGGCCTCTCACTGTTGCTTTTATTTTTAATATTTAATTTTTTTTTCTATTTCTACTTTACGTTTTCCTTATATTGTGTTTTTTCCTTTTTTGTTGTTTTCATTTGTATGGCTTTGTTTTTATCTTCTTTTTATATTTTTCTATTTTTACTTTACTTTTTTGCTGTTTTGTCCTTTTGTTTTCTTTTCTTTTCTTTTTATCTTTTTTTTGATAGTTTTGTGTGTTTTTTTATGCTTCCTTTGCCTTATTTTAGTTTGCTCTGCTTTTGATTTCTTTTTGTTTTCTTTTTTTTTGTTAGTCTAGTTATTAGTGTTTGTTTTCATTTTTTGGTTCATTTATTTGTTTGGTTGCTCTTTTTGTTTTCTCTCTCTTTTTTTTTTTATTTTGAGGATGCGTTTCTTCATGTGTTTTGGTCTGTTTGATTTTGCCTTTACCATTTGTCTTGAGATTTTGTCTGTTTTCTTTCTTTTTCTTTTTTTTTTTTTTTTGCACTGTGCAGCTTGAAGGGGCTGGGCCTGAGCCTCTGAGGTGAGAGAGCTGAGACCAGGATGTTGGACCACCAGAGAACTACCAGCCCCAGGGAGTATTAATTGGTGAGATATCTCCTAGAGGTCTCCCTCTCAACACTAAGACCCAGCTCCAACCAAAGGCCAGCAAGTTCCAGTGCTGGATGCCTCACACCAAACAACTAGGAAGACAAGAACATAACCCCATCCATTAGCAGGCAGGCTGCCTAGAGTCATACTAAGCTCACAGGCACACCAAAACATACCACTGGATGTGGCCCTGCCCATCAGAGGGACAAGATCCAGCTCCAACCCCTAGAACACAGGCACAAATCCCCTCAACCAGGAAGCCTACAAAAGCCACTGGACAAAACCCACCCACTGGGTGCAGACACCAGAAGTAACAGGCATTACGACCATGCAGCCTGCAGAAAGGAGACCTCAAATGCACTAAGTAAACAAAATGAGAAGACAAAGAAATATGCTGCAGATGAAGGAGCAAGGTAAAAATCCACAAGACCAAACAAATGAAGAGGTAATAGACAGTCTACCTGAAAAATAATTCAGAGTAATGATAGTAAAGATTATCCAAAACCTCAGAAATAGAATGGAGAAAATACAAAAAATGTTTAATGAGAACAGAGAAGAACTAAAGAACAAACAAACAGTGCTGAACAACAAAATAACTGAAATTAAAAATACTCTAGAAGGAATCAGTAGCAGAAGAACTGAGGCAGAAGAACAGAAAAGTGAGCTGGAAGATAGAATGGTGGAAAAAACTGCCATGGAGCAAAATAAAAAAAAAAGAATGAAAACAATTGATGGCAGTCTCAGAGACCTCTGGGACAACATTAAACACACCAACATTCAAATTATAGAGGTCCCAGAAGAAGAAAGGAAAGAGAAAGCGTCTGAGAAAACATTTGAAGAGATTATAGTCAATGGCTTGCCTAACATGGGAAAGGAAATAGTCAATCAAGTCCAGGAAGTGCAGTGACTCACATACAGGATAAACTCAAGGAGAACATGCTGAGACACATAATAATCAAACTATCAGAAAGTAAATACAAAGAAAAATATTGAAAGCAGCAAGGGAAAAGAGATAAATAATATGCAAGGGAATCCCCATAAGGTTATCAGTTGATCTTACAGCAGAAACTCTGCAGGCCAGAAGGGAGTGGCAGGATATATTTAAAGTGATGAAAGGGAAAAGCCTACAACAAAGATTACTCTATCTGGCAAAGATCTCATTCACTTTTTTTGTTTGTTTGTTTGTTTACTAACAGCTTTATTGATGAATAATTCACAGATCACAAAATTCACTCTTTTAGAGTGTACAATTCAGTGGTCTTTGGTATATTCAAGGAGTTGTATAACTATCACCACTATTTTATTGCTACCCAAGGAAACCTCGGACACAGTAGCAGTCACTTCTCACCCTGCCCTCTCCCTAGTTGCCAGGAACTACCAGTCTTTTTGTCTGTATGGATTTGTCTGTCCTAGACATTTTGTATAAATGGAATCATATAGTATGTGACCCTTTGTGACCGGCTTCTTTCACATAGCATCATCTTTTCAAGCTTCATCCATGTTGTATGTATCAATAATCCATTCCTTTTTATGGTTAACTAACAGTCCACTACATGGATTTATCACATTTTATGTATCCATTCATCAGTTGGTGGCCATTTGGATTGTTTCTACTTTTGATTTTTATGAATCCTGCTGATATGAACATTCAAATACAGTCTTTTGTGTGGACATATATTTTCATTTCTCTTGGATATATGCCTACAAGTAGAATTGCTGGGTCATATGGTAAATACATGTTTAATCAGTGGAGGAACTGCCGGACTCTTTTGCAAAATGTCTGCACCATTTTACATTCCCACTAACAATGTATGAAGGTTCTAATTTCTGCACAACATTATTGTCTGTCTTTTTTATTATAGCCATTCTAGAATGTGAAGCGGGTTCACACTGTGGTTTTGATATGCATTTCCCTAGTGACTAATGATGTTGAGCATCTTTTCATGTGCTTATTGGCCACTTGCTTATCTTCCTTGGAGAGATGACTATTCAATTATTTCCCAGTTTTAAATTGGGTTATTTGTCCTCTTGTTGTTGAATTACAAGAGTTACTTATGTATACTGGAAACATGCCCTTTATCAGATATATGTTTTGCAAATATTTTCTCCCATTGTGTGGGTTATCTTTTCACTTTTTTTTTTTAAACATCTTTATTGGAGTATAATTGCTTTACAATGGTGTGTTAGTTTCTGTTTTATAACAAAGTGAAACACTTATACATATATATATGTTCCCATATCTCTTCCCTCTTGCATCTCTCTCCCCCCCACCCTCCCTATCCCACCCCTCTAGGAGGTCACAAAGTACCGAGCTGATCTCCCTGTGCTATGTGGCTGCTTCCCACTAGTGATCTATTTTATGTTTAGTAGTGTATATATATTCATGCCACTCTCTCACTTTGTCACAGCTTACCCTTCCCCCTCCCCATATCCTCAGGTCCATTTTCTAGTAGGTCTGTGTCTTTATTCCCATCTTTCCCCTAGGTTCTTCAGGACCCTTTTTGGTGTTTTTTCTTAGATTCCATATATATGTGTTAGCATATGGTATTTGTTTTCCTCTTTCTAACTTACTTACCTCTGTATGACAGATTCTAGGTCCATCCACCTCACTACAAAAAACTCAATTTCGTTTCTTTTTATGGCTGAGTAATATTCCATTGTATATATGTGCCACATCATTATCCATTCATCTGTTGATAGACACTTAGGTTGCTTCCATGTACTGGCTATTGTAAATAGAGCTGCAATTAACATTTTGGCACATGACTCTTTTTGAATTATGGTTTCCTCAGGGTATATACCCAGTAGTGGGATTGCTGGATCATATGGTAGTGCTATTTGTAGTTTTTTAAGGAACCACCATACTGTTCTTCATAGTCCCTGTATCAATTTACATTCCCACCAACAGTGCAAGAGTGTTCCCTTTTCTCCACACCATCTCCAGCATTTATTGTTTCTAGATTTTTTGATGATGGCCATTCTGACAAGTGTGAGATAATATCTCATTGAAGTTTTGATTTGCGTTTCTCTAATGATTAATGATGTTGAGCACTCTGTCATGTGTTTGTTGGCAATCTGTATATCTTCTTTGGAGAAATGTTTATTTAGGTCTTCTGCATATTTTTGGATGGGATTGTTTGCTTTTTTTGATATTGAGCTGCATGAGCTGCTTGTAAATTTTGGAGATTAATCCTTTGTCAGTTGCTTCATTTGCAATATTTTCTCCCATTCTGAGGGTTGTCTTTTGGTCTGTTTATGGTTTCCTTTGCTGTGCAAAAGGTTTTAAGTTTCATTAGCTCCCGTTTCTTTATTTTTGTTTTCATTTCCATTTCTTTAGGAGCTGGGTCAAAAAGGATCTTGCTGTGATTTATGTCATAGAGTGTGCTGCCTATGTTTTCCTCTAAGAGTTTGATTGTGTCTGGCCTTATATTTAGGTCTTTAATCCATTTTGAGTTTATTTTTGTATATGGTGTTAGGGAGTGTTCTAATTTCATACTTTTACATGTAGCTGTATAGTTTTCCCAGCACCATTTATTGAAGAGGCTGTCTTTTCTCCACTGTATATTCTTGCCTCCTTCATCAAAGATAAGGTGACCATATGTATGTGGGTTTGTCTCTGGGCTTTCCTCTTCCATTGACCTATATTTCTGTTTCTGTGCCAGTACCAGGCTGTCTTCATTACTGTAGCTTTGTAGTATAGTCTGAAGTCAGGGAGCTTGATTCCTCAAGCTCCATTTTTCTTTCTCAAGATTGCTTTGGCTGTTTGAGGTCTTTTACATTTCCATACATATTATGACGTTTTTTATTCTAGTTCTGTGAAAAATGTCAGTGGTAGTTTGACAGTGATTGCATTGAATCTGTAGATTGCTTTGGGTAGTAGAGTCATTTTCACAATGTAGATTCTTCCAATCCAAAAACATGGTATATCTCTCCATCTATTTGTATCATCTTTAATTTCTTTCATCAGTGTCTTATAATTTTCTGCATACAGGTCATTTGTCTCCTTAGGTGGGTTTATTCCTAGATATTTTATACTTTTTGTTGCAATGGTAAATGGGAGTGATTTCTTAATTTCACTTTCAGATTTTTCATCATTAGTGTATAAGAATGCTGGAGACTTCTGTGCATTAATTTTGTATCCTTCTACTTTACCAAATTCATTGATTAGCTCTAGTAGCTTTCTGGTAGCATCTTTAGTATTCTTTACATATAGTATCATGTCATATGCAAACAGTGACAGCTTTACTTCTTCTTTTCCGATTTGGATTCCTTTTATTTCCTTTTCTTCTCTGATTGCTGTGGCTAAAACTGCCAAAACTATGTTGAATAAGAGTGGTGAGAGTGGGCAACCTTGTCTTGTTCCTGATCTTATTGGAAATTATTAGAGTTTTTCTCCATTGAGGACAATGTTGGCTGTGGGTTTGTCATATATGGCCTTTATTATGTTGAGGAAAGTTCCCTGTATGCCTACTTTCTTCAGGGTTTTTATTGTAAATGGGTGTTGAATTTTGTTGAAAGACTTCTCTGCATCGATTGAGATGATCATATGGTTTTCTCCTTCAGTTTGTTAATATGGTGTATCACATTGATTTGCATATACTGGAGAATCCTTGCATTCCTGGGAAAAACCCTATTTGTTCATTGTGTATGATCCTTTTAATGTGCTGGTGAATTCTGTTTCTTAGTATTATGTTGAGGATTTTTGCATGTATGTTCGTCAGTGATTTTGGCCTGTAGTTTTTTTTCTTTGTGACGTCTTTGGCTGGTTTTGGTATCAGGGTCATGGTGGCCTCATAGAATGAGTTGGGAGTGTTCCTCCCTCTGCTATATTTTGGAAGATTTTGAGAAGGATAGGTGCTAGCTCGTCACTAAATGTTTGATAGAATTCACCTGTGAAACCATCTAGTCCTTGGCTTTTGTTTGTTGGAAGATTTTTAATGACAGTTTCAATTTCAGTTCTTGTGATTGTTCTGTTCATATTTTCTATTTCTTCCTGATTCAGTCTGAGAAGGCTGTACATTTCTAAGAATTTGTCCATTTCTTCCAGGTTGTCCATTTTATTGGCATATAGTTGCCTGTAGTAATCTCTCATGATCCTTTTGTATTTCAGCAGTGTCAGTTGTTACTTCTCCTTTTTCATTTCTAATTCTATTGATTTGAGTCTTCTCCCTTTTATTCTTGATGAGTCTGGCTAATGGTTTATCAATTATGTTTACCTTCTCAAAGAACCAGCTTTTAGTTTTATTGATCTTTGCTCTCATTTCCTTCATTTCTTTTTCATTTATTTCTGATCTGATCTTTATGATTACTTTCCTTCTGCTAACATTGGGGTTTTTGTTCTTCTTTCTTTAATTGCTTTAGGTTTAAGGTTAGGTTGTTTATTTGAGATGTAGAAACTAGAAAGTTTCTCAAGTTAGTATTTTATTGCTATAAACTTCCCTCTTAGAACTGCTTTTGCTGCATCCCTTAGGTTTAGTGTCATGGTGTTTTCATTGCCATTTGCTTCTAGGAATTTTTTGTTTTCCTCTCTGATTTCTTCAGTGATCTCTTGGTTATTGAGTAGTGTGCTGTTTAGCCTCCATGTGCTTGTATTTTTTACAGATTTTTTCCTGTAATTGATATTTAGTCACATAGCATTGTGGTCAGAAAAGATACTTGATACAATTTCAATTTTCTTAAATTTACCAAGGCTTGATTTGTGACCTTAGATATGGTCTATCCTGGAGAACGTTCCATGAGCACTTGAGAAGAATGTATATTCTGTAGTTTTTGGATGGAATATCCTATAAATATCAATTAAGTCCATCTTGTTTAATGTATCATTTAAGGTTTGTGTTTCCTTATTTATTTTCATTTTGGATGATCTGTCCATTGGTGAAAGTGGGGTGTTAAATTCCCCTACTATGATTGTGTTACTGCTGATTTCCTCTTTTATGGCTGTTAGTATTTGCCTTATGTAATGAGGTGTCCCATATGTTGGGTTCATAAATATTTACAATTGCTATATCTTCTTCTTGGATTGATCCCTTTGATCATTATGTACTGTCCTTCTTTTTCTCTTGTAAGAGTCTTTATTTTAAAGTCTATTTTGTCTGAAATGAGAATTGCTACTCCAGGCTTCTTTGGATTTCCATTTGCATGGAATATCTTTTTCCATCCCCTCACTTTCAGTCTGTATGTGTCCCTAGGTTTGAAGTGTGATTTTTGTATACAGCATATATACAGGTTTTGTTTTTGTATCCATTCAGCCAGTCTATTTCTTTTGGTTGGAGCATTTAATCCATTTACATTTAAGGTAGTTATTAAGACATATGTTCCTGTTACCATTTTCTTAATTATTTGGGGTTTGTTATTATAGGTCTTTTCCTTCTCTTCTGTCTCCTACCCTGAGGAGTTCCTTGATCATTTGTTGTAAAGCTGGTTTTGTGGTGCTGGATTCTCTTAGCTTTTGTTTGTCTCTAAAGTTTTAAATTTCTCCATTGAATCTGAATGAGATCCCTGCTGGATAGAGTAATCTTGGTGTAGTTTTTTCCCTTTCATCAGGTTAACTATGTCCTGCCACTCCCTCCTGGCTTGCAGAGTTTCTCCTGAAAGATAAGCTGTTAACCTTAGGGGGATTTCCTTGTGTGTTATTTGTTTTTTTCCCTTGCTTCTTTTTATTATTTGTTCTTTGTATTTAATTTTTGATAGTTTGATTAATATGTGTCTTGGCATGTTTCTCCTTGGATTTATCCTGTATGGGAGTCTCTGTATTTCCTGGAATTGATTAAGTATTTCCTTTCCCATATTAGGGAAGCTTTCAACTATAATCTCTTCAAATATTTTCTCAGTTCGTTTCTTTTCTCTTCTTCTGAGACCCATATAATTCGAATGTTGCTGACTTTAATGTTGTCCCAGAGGTCTCTGAGACTGTCCTCAGATCTTTTCATTCTTTTTTCTGCTCTGTAGTAGTTTTTTCCAGTATTTTATCTTCTAGATCATTTTTCCATATTTCTGCCTGTTATTCTGCTATTGAACCCTTTTAGAGAATTTTTAATGTATTGTTTTTTTCATCATTGTGTGTTTGCTGTTTAGTTAGTTCTTCTAGGCCCTTGTTAAACATTTCTTGTATTTTCTCTATTCTGTTTCCAAGATTTTGGATTGTCTTTACTATCAATATTCTGAATTCTTTTTCAGGTAGACTGCCTGTTTCATCTTCCTTTTTTAGGTCTGGTGAGTTTTTACCTTGCTCCTTCATCTGCTGTGTGTTTCTCTGTCTTCTCATTTTGCTTAGCTTACTGTGTTTGTGTTCTCCTTTTCACAGGCTGAAGGTTCCTATTGTTTTTTGGTGTCTGTCTCCAGTGACTAAGGTTGGTTCAGTGGGTTGTGTAGTCTTCCTGGTGGAGGGGACTAGTGCCTGTGTTCTGGTGGATGAGTCTGCATCTTGTCTTTCTCATGGTCAGGTCCACGTCTGGTGGTGTGTTTTGGGGTGTCTGTGACCTTATTATGATTTTAGGCAGCCTCTCTGTTGATAGATGGGGTTGTGTTCCTGTCTTGCTAGTTGTTTGGCATCAGGTGTCCAGCACCGTAGCTTGCTGGTCAATGAGTGAAGTTGGGTCTTGGCATTGAGATGGAGATCTCTGTGAGAATTTCGCCATTTGATATTACATGGAGCTGGGAGGTCTCTTGTGGACCAGTGTCCTGAACTTGGCTCTCCCATCTCAGAGGCACAGCCCTCATGACTGGCCAGAGCACCAAGAGACTTTCATCCACAGGGCTCAGAATAAAAGAGAGAACAAATAGGAAGAAAGAAAGAAAGAAAGAAGATAAAATGAAATAAAATAAAGTAAAATAAAATAAAAAAATAAAGAATAGTTATTAAGAAGAAAATTTTAAAAAGTAAAAAAAAAAAAAAAATGGACAGACAGAATCCTCAGACAAATGGTAAAAGCTAAGCTATACACACAATGTCAAACACAGAAGTATATACATACACACTCACAAAAAGTGAAAAATGGGGAAAAAAATATATCTTGGCTCCCAAAGTCCACCTCCTCAATTTGGGATGATTCATTGTCTATTCCAGTATTCCACAGATGCAGGGTACATCAAGTTGATTGTGGAGATTTAATCCACTGCCCCTGAGGCTGCTGGGAGAAATTTCCCTTTCTCTTCTTTGTTCACACAGCTCCCGGGGTTCAGCTTTGAATTTGGACCTGCATGTAGGTTGCCTGAGTTCATCTGTTCCTCGCTCAGAGAGGATGGCATTAAAGGAGCAGCTAATTCGGGAACTCAGGCTGGGGGTATGGAGCGGTACGGATGTGGGGTGAGCCTGTGGTGGCAGAGGCCAGCATGACATTGCAATAGTCTGAGGCACGCCATGTGTTCTCCCGGGGAAGTTGTCCCTGGATCATGGGACCCTGGGAGTGGTGGGCTGCACAGGATCCTGGGAGGGGAGGTGTGGAGAGTGACCTGTGCTTGCACACAGATGTTTTGGTGGAAGCTGCAGCAGCCTTAGTGTCCCATGCCCATTTCTGGAGTTTGTGCTGATAGACATGGCTCGTGCCCATCTCTAGAGCTCCTTTAAGCAGCACTCTTAATCCCCTCCCCTCACACACCAGGAAACAAAGAGGGAAGAAAAAGTCTCTTACCTCTATGGAAGGTCCAGACTTTTTCCCAGACTCCCTCCCGGCTAGCTGTGGTGCAGTAGTCCCTTCAGGCTGTGTTTACACAGCCAACCCCAGTCCTCTTCCTGGGATCCGACTGAAGCCTGATTCTGGGCAGCCCCTGCCTGCCCCGGCAGGTGAGCAGACAAGTCTCTCGGGCTGGTGAGTGCTAGTCAGCACAGTTCTCTGTGCAGGAATCTCTCTACTTTGCCCTCTGCACCCCTGTTGCTGTGCTCTGCTCTATGGCTCTGAAGCTTCCCCCATCTGGCACCCACAGTCTCCACCCGCGAAGGGGCTTCCTAGTGTGTGGAAACCTTTCCTCCTTCACAGCTCCCTCCCAGTGGTGCAGGTCCCATCCATATTCCTTTGTCTCTGTTTTTTCTTTTTTCTTTTTCCCTACCCAGGTACCTGTGGAGTTTCTTGCCTTTTGGGAGGTCTGAGGTCTTCTGTCATTGTTCAGTAGGTGTTCTATAGCAGCTGTTTCACATGTAGATGTATTTCTAATGTATTTGTGGGGATAAAGGTGATCGCTGCATCTTACTCTTCTGCCATCCTGAAGCTCCTCCCCCTCATTCAGTTTTGACAGAGAAATCAAAAGCTTTATAGGCAAGCAAAAGCTAAGACAATTCAGTACCATCAAACCAGCTCTACAACATGCTAAAGGAACTTCTCTAATCAGGAAACACAAGGGAAGAAAAGGATCTAAAAAACAAAAGCAAAGCAATTAAGAAAATGGTAATATGAACATACATATTGATAATTACCTTAAATGTGAATGAATTTAATGCTCCAACCAAAAGACGCAGACTGGCTGCATGGATACAAAAAGGAAACCCATATATATACTGTCTACAAGAGACCCACTTCAAACCTAGGGACACATACAAACTGAAAGTGAGAGGATGGGAAAAGATATTCCATCAAATGAAAATGGAAAAAACTGCTGAAGTGGAAATACTCATATCAGATAAATTAGACTTTAAAATAAAGAATGTTATAAGGGACAAGGAAGAACACTACATAATGATTAAGAGGTCAATCCAAGAAGAAGGTATAACAATTATAAATATATATGTGCCCAATAAAGGAGCACCTCAATACATAAGGCAAATGCTAACAGCCATTAAAAGGGAAATAGTAACACGATAATAGTGGGGGGTTTTAACACCTCACTTACACGAATGGACAGATCATCAAGACAGAAAATTAATAAGGAAACACAAGCTTTAAATGACACAATAGACCAGATAGATTTAATTGATATTTATAGGACAGTCCATCCAAAATCTGCAGATTACACTTTCTTCTTAAGTGCCCATGGAACATTCTCCAGGATAGGTCACAAATCAAGCCTCAGTAAATTTAAGATAATTGAAATAATATCAAACACCTTTTCCAAACACAACACTAATGTATTAGATATAAATTACAGGAGAAAAGAACTGTAAAAAACAGAAACACATGGTTGCTAAACTATACGCTACTAAATAACCAAGAGATCACTGAAGAAATCAAAGGGAAAAGCAAAAAATGCCTAGAGACAAATGACAATGAAAACCCAACGACCCCAGCCTATGGGATGCAGAAAAAGCAGTTCTAAGAGTAAAGTTTACAGCAATACAATCCTACCTCAAGAAATAAGAAAAATCTCAAACAAACAACCTAACCTTACACCTAAAAGAACTAGAGAAAGAAGAAACAAAAAAATTAAAAAACAACAACAACCAAAAAAACAAAGTTAGTAGAAGGAAAGAAATCATAAAGATTACAGCAAGAATAAATGAAATATAAACAAAGAAAACTACAGCAGAGATTAATAAAACTAAAAGCTGGTTCTTTGAGAAGATAAACAGAATTGATAAACCTTTAGCCACACTCATCAAGAAAAAGAGGGAGAGGACTCAAATCAATAAAATTAGAAATTAAAAATAAGTTACAATGGACACTGCAGAAATTCAAAGGATCATAATCAACTACTACAGGCAACCATATGCCAATAAAATGGACAGCCTGGAAGAAATGGACAAATTCTTAGAAAGGAATAACCTTCCAAGCCTGAAACAGGAAGAAATAGATAAACTGAACAGACCAAGCAGTGAAATTGAGACTGTGATTAAAAATCTTCCAAAAACAAAAGCCCAAGAACAGATGTCTTCACAGGTGAATTCTATCAAACACTTAGTGAAGAGATAGCACCCACCTTTCTCTACTCTTCCAAAAAAGTGCAGAGGTTGCAACACTCCCAAACTCATTCTATGAGGCCACCATCACCCTGATACTAAAACCGGACAAAGATATCACCTAAAAAGAAAATTACAGACCAATATCACTGATGAATATAGGTGCAAAAATCCTCAACAAAATACTAAGCAAACAGAATCCAACAATGCATTAAAAGGATCATACACCATGATCAAGTGGCATTTATCACAGGGATGCAAGGATTCTTCAATATATGCAAATCAATCAATGTTATACACCACAATAACAAACTGAAGAATAAATCCATATTATCATCTCAATAGATGCAGAGAAAGCTTTTGACAAAATTCAACACCCATTTATGATAAAAACTATCTAGAAAGTGAGCACAGAAGGAACCTACCTCAGCATAATAAAGGTCATTTATGGCAAACCAACAGCAGACCTCATTCTCCATGGTGAAAAATTGAAAACATTTCCTCTATGATATGCATCAAGAGAAATATGTGCACTCTTGCCACTATTATTCAACATAGTTTTGGAAGTCCTAGCTATGACAATCGGAGAAGAAAAAGAAATAAAAGGAATATAAATTGGAAGGGAAGAAGTAAAACTGTCACTGTTTGCAGATGACATGATACTATACATAGAGAATCCTAAAGATTCTACCAGAAAACTACTAGAGCTAATCAATGAATTTGGTAAATTTGCAGTATACAAAATTAATGCACAGAAATCTCTTGCATTTCTATACAGTAACAACAAAATATCTGAAAAACAAATTAAGGGAACAATCCCATTCACCACTGCAACAAAAAGAAGAAAATACCTAGGAATAAACCTACCTAAGGAGGTAAAATACATGTACACAAAAAATTATAAGACACTGATGAAAGAAATAAAAAATGACACAGATGGTGAGATACACCATGCACTTGGATTGGAAAAATCCATATTGTGGCAATGACTATACTACCTAAAGTGATCTATAGACTCAGTGCAATTCCTATCAAACTACCACTGGCATTTTTCACAGAACTTGAACAAAAAATCTTAAAATTTGTATGGAGACACAAAAGACCCCAAATAAAAAAAGCAATCTTGAGGAAGAAAAACGGAGCTGGAGGAATCAGACTCTCTGATGTCAGAATAAACTACACACTTATAGTAATCAAGACAATATGGTACTGGCACAAAAACAGAAATATAGATGACTAGAACAGGATAGAAAGCCCAGAGATAAACCCACACACCTATGGTCAACTAATCTATGACAAAATAGGCAAAGATATACAATGGGGCAAAGACAGCCTCTTCAATAAGCAGTGCTGGGAAAACTGGACAGCTCCATGTAACAGAATGAAATTAGAACAATCCCTAACACCATACACAAAAATAAACTCAAAATGGATTAAAGTACTAAATGTAAGACTGGACACTATAAACTCTTACAGGAAAACATTGGAAGAACACTCTTTGACATAAATCACAGTAAGAACTTTTTTGACCCACCTCCTACAGTAATGGATATAAAAACAAAAATAAACAAATGGGACCTAAGAAAACTTAAAAGCTTTTGCACAACAAAGGAAACCATAAACAAGACGAAAAGACAACCCTCAAAGTGCAAGAAAATATTTGCAAATGAATAAGTGGACAAAGGATTAATCTCCAACATATATAAACAGCTCATGCAACTCAATGTCAAAAGAACAAAGAACCCAATCAAAAATGGGCAGAAGACTTAAATAGACATTTCTCCAAAGAAGATATACAGATGACCAACAAGCACATGAAAAGATGTTCAATGTCACTAATTATTAGAGAAATGCAAATCAAAATTACAATGATGTATCACCTCACACCAGTCAGAATGGCCATCATCAAAAAATCTACAAACAATCCTTGCTGGAGAGGGTGTGGAGAAAAGGCAGCCCTCTTACACTGTTAGTGGGAAAGTAAATTGATACAGCCACTATGGAGAACAGTATGGAGTTTCCTTAAAATAAAGGATAATAGAATTACCATGTGACCCAGCAATCCCACTACTGGGCATATACCCAGAGAAAACCATAATTCAAAAAGACACATGCATCCCAATATTCATTGCAGCACTATTTACAATAGCCACATGCACCTCAATATTCATTGCAGCACTATTTACAATAGCCAGGACATGGAAGCAACCTAAAAGTCCATCAACAGACAAATGGATAAAGATTTGTTACATATATACAATAGAATATTACCAGCCATAAAAGGGAATGAAAATGTGTCATTTGTAGAGATGTGGATGGACCTAGAGACTGTCATACAGAGGGAAGTTAGTCGGAAAGAGAAAAACAAATATTGTATATGAACACATATATCTGGATCCTGGAAAAATGGCACAAATGAACTTGTTTGCAAGGTAGAAATAGAGACACAGATGGAGAGAACAAATGTATGGACCCCAAGGTGGGAAAGCAGGGGGGTGCTTTGTGGTGATGGAATGAATTGAGAGATTGGGATTGATATATATATACACTAATATGTATAAAATGGATAACTAACAAGAACCTTCTATATAGCCCAAGGAACTCCACTTTACTTCACTGTACATTGGAAACTAACACAACATTGTAAAACAATTATACCCCAATAAAAAAAAATCAGAATTAGCTTTGAATTAAAATGGAAGGGACTTAGAGTTATCAGCTATCTGCAACATAGTTACTTATGGTTTTCCATTTTTAATTAGTTGTAATTTACATAATTTACATTCAGTAAAATTTACCCTTTTAATTTCATAAATACATTCATTCATGTGACCACCACCAATATGATACCTATAGACTCTACGGTGAGTTGAGAAAAAATAATGTCATTTTATGACAATTTGAAGCCAATGGAAGGTGATGGAAGCTTGAGAATTTAATACCAGTAAAGGATGGTTTGATAATTTTAGAAAAAGATTTGGCTTAAAAAATATCAAGATAATGGGAGAAGCAGTTTTTGCCTACCCAGAGGTAGCAGATGATTTGCCAGACACCATTAAGGTAATCACTGAGGAAAAAAATATCTGCCTGAAGAGGTTTTTAATGCAGATGAAAGTGTCATATTCTGGAAGAAAAAGCCACAAATGACATTTATTAGTAAGGAAGATAAGTGAGTCCCAGGATATAAGGCAGAAAGAGATAGACTAACTCTACTGTTTTGTGCAAATGCAGTCTAGTTTATAATCAGGACTGCCCTTATCTATAAAGCTTCTAAACACTGAATCTTGAAAGGAAATGATAAACACCAGCTGCTAGTTTTTTGGTTGTACAACAATAAGGCTTTGACAACAACAATGAGAACACATTTTCTGGAAGAGTTCCATCCATAATTTGTCCCCGAAATCAGAAAGTACTTTGCCAGTAAGATACTGCTTTTTAATATTATTTTGATATTGGACAATGCCCCTTGCCTCCCAGACCCCATGAGGCCAACACCAAAGATGTCAGAGTGGTCTGCTTGCCCCCAAGCACAATGTCTCTAATTCAGCCTCTGTATACGGGGGTCATAAGGACTTCTAAGGCTCATTACACACAGTAAGTACTCTATGGAGAGGATGGTTAATGCTATGAAAGAAAACCCCATAGAGGGAACATCATGGAAGTCTGGAAGGATCACACCATTGAAGATGTCTTCATTATTAAAAAAGCTATGAAAGCCATCAAGCCTGAAACAATAAATTCCTGCTGAAGAAAACTGTATCCGGATGTTGTGCATGACTTCATAGGATTTATGACAGAGCCAATCAAGGAAATTATGAAAGAAATAATGGATACAGCAAAAAAGGTGGAGGGTGAAGTGTTTCACAATTTAGATCTTGAAGAAATTGAAGAACTAACAGCACACCAATGGATTGACAGAAGACAACTTAATGATTGCTTCTGAACCAGTGCCATACAAAGAGGAAGAAGACATAGAAGCAGTCTCAGAAAATAAATTGACATTAGCCAATCTGGCAGAAGTGTTCTGATTATTCAAGACTGCTTTCACTTCTTTTATGACATGGATCTTTCTATGATATGAGCACTGAAACTAAAGAAAACAGTGGAAAGATTTGTACCATATAGAAATATCTTTAGAGAAATGAAAAAGCAAAAAAAAAAAAAAAAAAAAAAGACATAATATGATGTACCTCCATGAAGTTACATTGAGTGTGCTTACCTCTCCTGCCTTCCTTTTCACATCCTCCACCTCTGCCACTTCTGTCACCCCTGAGACAGAAATATCAACTCCTCCTCTGCCTCGGCTGACTGAACTTGAAGACGACTAGGATGAAGATATTTTTGATCATCCACTTCCACTTAATGAATTGTAGAAAACCATCATACAATATAGTTAATAAACTTTTCTGCTGTGTGTGTGTATCTTCATGTGAAATCTAATAACTGTATGGTAAGAACTGTATGAGATGTTTTTATGTAAACATTATAATTGCCTAATCACCATCATCGTTATCACCTAGTATCCATCATGTAAATCATCATGTGCAAGACTTGTATTGAAGTGCATAGCCTATCCTTACATAGGCATAAGAGGAGTGATATTTAATGTAAACTTAATAATGTGTTAGTTTTCTTACTGTTTTATAACTTTACTCTCAAGTAATTATATTCTCATACAGTATGCCTCTCTCTTGTAATTGGAGAAACTGTATATCAGCCTGTCATCTCAGGTAAATATTTTTTAAATTGTAGCAATGTATCTAATGCTGCATTATGATTATCACTTCAATACTATATGCCATAAAAATTTTATAACAATTCATTTATTAGCATATGTTATGTTACCTTGAAATAATCCTATTGATTACACTAGGCTACTGTAAAACAATCATATTGCTGCTTCCTCATAATCAATGCATGAAGGGTTAAACCTGTAAATAAATATGAATTTCTTTTTCATATTATCTCTTCATTTTTTATGTCTACTGTTAGCAATACATATAAAGTTGTTATATTGATGTAGGTACTGACAGATAATTCACCTTATAAATAGATGACATAAACTTATGGTAAAAATAAATACCATAAAGGTATTTTCTCTTCCTTATGATTTTCTTAATAACACTTTCTTTCCTCTGGCTTACTTTTTGTAAGAATACAGTATATAATATATGTAATATAAAATATGTATTAATTGACCATTTATGTTATTGGTAAGGCTTCCAGTCAACAGTAGGCTGCTAATAGTTATGTTTTGGGAGAGTCAAAAGTTAGAGGCAGATTTTCAACTGTACAGTTGATTGGTGCCCCATCCCTCATGTTGTCCAAGAGTCAACAGTATTGTGTTTTACCTTTAGCTATATACATGCTTAATTTTAAAAATGGAAATTTATCTTATATTTTCATGTTCAGCTCAAATTGAAAATATAGAACCACTTGTCTTCCTCCTCCGTAAATAATCTTCCTCTGTAGACTGCTTCCCTTTGTAAATTGCTTGGTACTTTCAGTAAAGTTTTAAAAAGTACAATGTGATAGTATTTGGAACATAAGCAATAGATTTGCAAATGTTTTCTGTGTAAATAATTCTGGCTTTAAAACATTTGTTATAATATTAAGCCTCAGAACATTCAGTGTCCATACTTTCGCTTCAGTTTCTTCTGAAAAGATAAAACCTAAGAATTAAACATCAGGCAGTGAAATAAGAGTTGATGTAATAAAGTTTTTTTTTTTAAGATGCCATATTATTTTTCAGAGGTATCAAACTTTTTCATTAATATTTGTGGATATTTAAAAATTGGACAATATAATCTACTACATATCTTTACAATCTGGGAAATGTTTGCCAAGCACAGGAAGTTAAATATCATTCTTCCTCATCCACATTTTCCCTGATCCATTCTAACTTGTAGGTAACAAAGACTCTATGTTTCCCAATGCTCCCCTCCTAGAGCTAAAGAAACAGGAAAAAGAAATAGGAAGTTTAAAAGAAAAAATAAGTTTAGTCTATTGTTAATAGAATGTCTTTAAAAATATATGTGCTACTTGTCACCAGTGACTATAATACTATCAGTTCAACCTAATAAGATAGAGCTACATTTTTTCAAGAATGGCGATGAATTCTCTTTATATTATATTTTGTATGATTTACAATAAGCATCACTAAACCACAGCATTATATGCATAAGGTCATAGTATCTTAAATTACTTAATGCACTGTATTCATGCAAGCAAGACAACCATATGGGTGAGTTACATTTTTTATTATGTAAGCTTTAACTTTTTTCTTTAACATTTTATCAGCACAATTCAGTACAAAGAGTTTAAACATTTTCTTTATTAAACCTCTTAGGGAATAAATAACCTGCATATTTTCTTTGTATTAAACAACATAGTAATAACTTTTAATTTTAAATTCCAAAGGAAATAAATATAACACAGATTTTCACTGGTATATCATAAATTATGTCAAATTTGTCTTGTGAGATGGGATAAAAAAGTTATATAAATATGACAATGGAACATTTGGTATTCAAAATTCCATTGGGACTACTTCTGTATATTACATGCAACCTTTCTGATTTGGTATAATCAAATGATTCTAATTTACGAAGTTCTCTTAAACAGCTGCATCATATTTTAAATGTATATTGCTAGACTCATCAATATGAAAAACGTCAAAAGACACTTCATTTTGGAAATTGAGGTCGGTAGCTTTTCATAAAAACAAGGAGTTCATTATATTTCGAAAGATGTATTTTTTACATTTATGCTTTGAAATGATCACTATCATAAAAGTTGAATTAGAGGGATTTCACTATTCGGGGATGCTGAAAAATGTTAATTTTTAATTTTATGGCATTAAGTTCACATCTTTGTGCCTAATCCCAAGAAGCAAAACAAAATAAACACATTAGCTGCATATTCTATCACCTCTCTACAATGTTGTAAGTAACTAATTTGGTCAGTTTGAAAAAAGAAGGAAGAGGAGGAGGAGGACAAAGAAGGGGAAGAACTCATGCAAATTCATAAACAGAAAACACAAGTACCCAATTAACCAAAAATATTTTAAATGAAAATATGTCATTAAATTCCAGACTGGATTTATAAGAAAATAAATGCCTCTATGCATATATTGATAACATTCTGCACCTCAAAAGAAAAAAAAAATGATAGTCTCATAAGCTTTCAGGGAGAAAGTACAGGTTACATACAAAGAGTAAAAGACATGCTGGCATTGGGATACTCCCTTTCCAGTCTTGATCCAAGAAAAGAGGCCAAAGAAAGAATAGGATTACAATTCATAAATGCTGTAACCAGGCAAAGTGAGGATATCTTAAGGATATACAAGAATTTAGTACCACATCAGAGCCCCCACAAATAGTAATTTAAAAAATTTTAAAAAGCACTATACAGTTACCTCAACTTGGAAGAAGATGAATGGAGGAGGACATAGTTAGCAATATATATACAACTCAATTTTATTTCTTTACATGGCTGAGTAATATTGCATTGTATATGTGCCACATCTTCTTTTCATTCATCTGTTGATGGACACTTTGGTTGCTTCCAGGTTCTGGCTCTTGTAAATAGTGCTGCAATGGACATTGTGGTACATGACTCTTTATGAATTATGGTTTTCTCAGAGTATATGACCAGTAGTGGGATTGCTGGGTCATATGGTAGTTCTACTTTTAGTTTTTAAAGGAACTTCCATACTGTCCTCCACAGTGGTTGTATCAATTTACATTCACACCAACAGTGCAAGAGGGTTCCCTTTTCTCCACACCCTCTCCAGCAAGGATTATTTGTAGATTTTTTGATGATGGCCATTCTGACTGGTGTGAGGTGATAACTCATTGTAGTTTTGATTTGCATTTCTCTAATGATTAGAAATGTTGAGCATTCTTTCATGTGTTTTTTGGCAATCTGTATATCTTCTTTGGATAAATGTCTCTTTAGGCCTTCTGTCCATTTTGGGATTGGGTTGTTTGTTTTTTTGATATTGAGCTGCATGAGCTGCTTGTAAATTTTGGAGACCACTCCTTTGTTAGTTGCTTCATTTGCAAATATTTTCTCCCATTCTGAGGATTGTCTTTTTGTATTGTTTATGGTTTCCTTTGTTGTGCAAAAAAATTTAAGTTTCATTAGGTCCCATTTGTTTATTTTCATTTTTATTTCCATTTCTCTATGAGGTGGGTCAAAAAGGATCTTGCTGTGATTTAATTCTTAGAGTGTTCTGCCTATGTTTTCCTCTAAGAGTTTTATAGTGTCTGGTCTTGTATTTAGTTTTTAAATCCATTTTGAGTTTATTTTTGTGTAGGGTGTTAGGGAGTGCTCTAATTTCATTCCTTTACATTTAGCTGTCCAGTTTTCCCAGCACCATTTATTGAAGAGGCTGTCTTTTCTGTATATTCTTGCCTCCATTATAAAGAAAAAAGGTGACCATATGTGCGTGGATTTATCTATCTCTGGGCTTTCTATCCTGTTCCATTGACCTATATTTCTGTTTTTGTGCCAGTACCATACTGTCTTGATGACTGTAACTATGTAGTATAGTCTGAAGTCCAGGAGCCTGATTCCTCCAGCTCCACATGTCTTTCTCAACATTGCTTTGGTTATCCGGGGTCTTTTGTGTTTCCATACAAATTGTGTAATTTTTTGTTCCAGTTCTGTGAAAAATGCCATTGGTAGTTTGATAGGGATTGCATTGAATCTGTAGATTGCTTTTGGATAGTATAGTTAATTTTACAATGTTGAGTCTTCCAGTCCAAGAACATGGTATATCTCTCCACCTGTTTGTATCACCTTTAATTTTTTCAACACTGTCTTATAGTTTTCTGCATACAGGTATTTTGTCTCCTTAGGTAGGTTTATTCCTAGGATTTTATTCTTTCTGTTGCAATGGTAAATGGGAGTGTTTCCTTAATTTCCCTTTTAGATATTTCATTATTAGTTATAGGAATGCAAGTGATTTCTGTGCATTAATTTTGTATCCTGCTATTTTACCAAATTCATTGATTAGCTCCAATAATTTTCTGGTAGCATCCTTAGAATTCTTTAGGTATAGTATCATGTCATCTGCAAACAGTGACAGCTTCACTTCTTTTTTGATTTGGATTCCTTTTATTTCTTTTTCTTCTCTATTTGTTGTAGGAAAACTTCCAAAAGTATGTTGAATAATAGTGGTGAGAGTGGGCAACCTTGTCTTATTCCTGATCTTAGAGGAAATTGTTCAGTTTTTCACCATTGAGAATGATGTTGGCTGTGGGTCTGTCATATATGGCCTTTAATATGCTGAGCTAAGTTCCCTCCATGCCTACTTTCTGGAGTGTTTTTATCATAAATGGGTGTTGAATTTTGTCAAAAGCTTTTTCTACATGTATTGAGATGATCATATGGTTTTTCTCCTTCAATTTGTTGATATGTTGTATCACATTGATTTTTGTATATTGAAGAATCCTTACATTCCTGGTATAAACTCCACTTGATCATGGTGTAGGATCCTTTTAATGTGCTGTTGGATTCTGTTTGCTAGTATTTGCTGAGGATTTGTGATATGGGCTTGTGATATGGGATGGTAGTTTTCTTTCTTTGTGATATCTTTGTCTGGTTTTGGTATCAGGGTGATGGTGGCCCTGCAGAATGAGTTTAGGAGTGTTCCTCCCTCTGCTATATTTCGGAAATGTTTGAGAAGGATAGGTGTTAGCTCTTCTCTAAATATTTGATACAGTTCACCTGTGAAGCCATCTGGTCCTGGGTTTTTCTTTGTCAGAAGATTTTTAATCACAGTTTCAATTTCAGTGCTTATGATTGCTCTGTTCATATTTTCTTTCTTCCTGATTCAGTCTCGGAAGGTTGTGCTTTTCTAAGAATTTGTCCATTTCTTCCAGGTTGTCCAATGTATTGGCATATGATTGCTTTTAGTAATCTCTCATGATCCTTTGTATTTCTTCAGTGCCAGATATAACTTCTCCTTTCTCATTTCTAATTCTATTGATTTGAGTCTTCTCCCATTTTTTCTTGATTAGTCTGGCTAATGGTATATCAATTTTGTTTATCATCTCAGTGAACTAGCTTTTAGTTTTATTGATCTTTACTATTATTTTCTTCATTTCTTTTTCATTTATTTCTGGTCAGATATTTATGATTTCTTTCTTTCTGCTAACTTTGTGGTTTCCTTGTTCTTCTTTCTCTAATTGCTTTAGGTGTAAGGTTAAGTTGTTTATTTGAGATGTTTCTTGTTTCTTGAGGTAGGATTTTATTGCTATGAACTCCCCTCTTAGATCTGCTTTTGCTGCATCCCATACGTTTTGGCTCATTGGGTTTTCATTGTCATTTGTTTCTAGGTATTTTTGATTTCCTCTTTGATTTCTTCAGTGATTTCTTAGTTATTTAGTAGTGTATTGTTAAGCCTCTATGTGTTTATAAGTTTTACAAATTTTTTTTTCCTGTAACTGATATCTGGTCTCATAGCATTGTAGTCAGAAAAGATACTTGATACAATTTCAATTTTCTTAAATTTGTCAAGGCTTGATTTGTGACCCACGATCTATCCTGGAGAATGTTCTACGAGCACGTGAGAAGAAAGTGTATTCTGTTGTTTTTGGATGGAATGTCCTATGAATATCAATTAAGTCCATCTTGTTTAATGTATCATT
The DNA here is from genome assembly GCF_951394435.1 of Stenella coeruleoalba. Classification (NCBI taxonomy): domain Eukaryota; kingdom Metazoa; phylum Chordata; class Mammalia; order Artiodactyla; family Delphinidae; genus Stenella; species Stenella coeruleoalba. The sequence goes on along the minus strand of NC_137164.1, from coordinate 42,932,925 downwards.
TAAAGCTTGTGTTTCCTTATTTATTTTCATTTTGGATGATCAACCCATTGGTGAAAGTGGGGTGTTAAAGTCAGCTACTATGTTTGTGTTACTGTCAATTTCCCCTCATAAGGCTGTTAATATTTGTCTTATGTATTATGGTGCTTCTATGTTGCATACATAAATATTTACAATTGTTTTATCTTCTTCTTGGATTGATCCCTTTATCATTATGTAGAGTCCTTTTTTGTCTCTTGTAATAGACTTTATTTTAAAGTCTATTTTGGCTGATATGAGAATTGCTACTCCAGCTTTCTTTTGATTTCCATTTGAATGGAACATCTTTTTCATTCCCTTCACTTTCAGTCTGTATGTTTCCCTAGGTCAGAAGTGGGTCTCTTGTAGACAGCATATATACTGGTCTTGTTTTTGTATCCATTCAGCCAGTCTATGTCTTTTGTTTGGAGCATTTAATCCATTTACATTTAAGGTAGTTATCGATATGTAGTTTCCTATTACTATTTTATTAATTGTTTGGTGTTTGTTTTTGTAGGTGTTTTCCTTCTTTTTTGTTTCCTGCCTAGCGAAGTTCTTTTAGCATTTGTTGTAAAGCTGGTTTGGTGGTGCTGAATTCTCTTAGATTTTGCTTGTCTCTAAAGGTTTTAATTTCTCCATCAAATCTGAATGAGATCCCTGCTGGATAGAGTAATTATAGTGTAGGTTTTTCCCTTTCATCACATTAACTATGTCCTGTCACTCCCTTCTGGCCTGCAGGGTTTCTGCTGAAAGATCACCTGTTAACCTTATGGGGATTCCCTTATGTGTTATTTGTTTTTTTCCCCTTGATGCTTTTAATATTTTCTCTTAGTGTCTAATTTTTGTTAGTTTGATTAATATGTGTCTTGGCATGTTTCTCCTTGGATTTATCCTGTATGGGACTCTCTGTGCTTCCTTGACTTGATTAACTATTTCCTTTCCCATATTAGGGAAGTTTTCAACTATAATCTCTTCAAATATTTTCTCAGTCCCTTTCTTTTTCTCTCCTTCTTCTGGAACCCCTATAATTCGAATGTTGGTGTGTTTAATGTTGTCCCAGAGGTCTCTGAGACTGTCCTCAATTCTTTGCATTCTTTTTTCTTTATTTGCTCTGTATTAGTTATTTCCACTCTTTTATCTTCCAGGTCACTTATGCTTTCTTCTGCCTCATTTTTTCTGCTACTGATCTCTTCTAGAGAATTTTAAATTTCATTTATTGTGTTGCTGATCATTGTTTGTTTGCTCTTTAGTTCTTCTAGAACTTTGTTAAATGTTTCTTATATTTTCTCCATTCTATTTGCATAATTTTGGATCATCTTTACTATCATTACTCTGTCTTCTTTTTCAGGTAAACTGCCTATTTCCTCTTCATTTGTTTGGTTTGGTGGTTTTTTGCCTTGTTCCTTCATCTGCTGTGTGCTTCTCTGTTCTCTCATTTTACTTAATTTACTGTGTTTTGTGTCTCATTTTCACAGGCCATATGTTTGTAGTTCCTGTTGTTTTTGGTGTCTGCCCCCAGTGGGTAAGGTTGGTTCACTGGGTTGTGTAGGCTTCCTCATGGAGGGGACTGGTACCTGTGTTCTGGTGGATGAAGCTGGATCTTGTCTTCTGGTGGGCAGGTCCACGTCTGGTGACGTGTTTTGGGCTTTTTGTGACCTCATTATGATTTTTGCAACCTCTCTGCTAATGGGTGGGGTTGTTTTCCTGTCTTGCCAGTTGTTTGGCATACAGTGTCCAGCACTATAGCTTGCTGGTCACTGAGTGGAGCTGAGTCTTATCGTTGAGATGGAGATCTGTGGGAGAGCTTTCTCTGTTTGATATTAAATGTAGCCAGGATGTCTCCGGCAGACCAATGTACTGAACTGAGCGCTCCCACCTAAGAGGCATAGTCCTGACACCCAGCAGGAGTACCAAGACCCTATGAGCCACACAGCTCAGAAGAAAAGGGAGAAAAAAGAAAGAAAGAAAAAAATATAATAAAATAGTTATTAAAATAATAAATAAAAAATACTAAAAATTTAAAAAGTAATAAAAAGAGAGGAGTTTAAAGATGGTGGAAGAGTAAGATGCAGAGATCACCTTCCTCCCAACAAATACATCAGAAATACATCTACATGCAGAACAACCCTTACTGAACACTGGCAGAAGATCTAAGACCTCCCAGAAGGCAAGAAACTCCCCACATACCTGGGTAGGGTGAAAGAAAAAACAGGGACAAAAGAATAGGGATGGCACCTGCACCAGTGAGAGGGAGCTGTGAAGGAGGAAACATTGACACACACTAGGAAACCCCTTCTCAGGCAGAGACTGTGGGTGGTGGAGCCGGGAAGCTTCGGAGCCATGGAGGAGACCACAGAAACAGGGGTGTGGAGGGCAAAGCAGAGAGATTCCTGCACAGAGGATCAGTGCCGACCAGCACTCACCAGCCCGAGAGGCTTACCTGCTCCCCCGCCAGAATGAGTGGGGGCTGGGAGCTGAGGCACAGGTTTTGGAGGTCAGATCCTAGGGAGAGGACTGGGGTTATCTGCATGAACAGAGCCTGAAGGGGTTAGTGCACCACAGCTAGCCAGTAAGGAGTCCGGGAAAAACACTGGAGCTGCCAAAGAGACAAGAGAACTTTTCTTACCTGTTTTCTGGCTCATGAGGAGAGGGGATTAAGAGGGCTGCTTAAAGGAGCTCCAGAGATGGATGCAAGCCACAGCTATAAACATGGATGCAAGAGACGAGCATCAGATGCTAAGGCTGCTGATGCAACAACCAAGAAGCCTGTGTGCAAGTACAAGTCACTATCCACACCTCCCCTCTGGGGAGCCTGTGCAATCCACCACTGCCAGGGTCCCGAGATCCAGGGACAACTTCCCTGGGAGAACAAATGGTGTGCCTCAGACTGGTGCAAGGTCACGCCGGCCTCTGCCACTGTAGTCTCAACCCACATCCATACCCCTCCCTACTCCCTGACTGAGTGAGTCAGAGCCCCGAATCAGCTACTCCTTTAACCCTGTCATGTCTCAGCAAAGAACAGAGGTCCTCAGGCGACCTACATGCAGAGACAGGGCCAAATCCAAAGCTGAACCCCGGGAACTGTGCAAACAAAGAAGAGAAAGGTAAATTTCTCCCAGCAGCCTCAGAAGCAGCAGATTAAATCTCCACAATCAACATGATGTATCCTGCATCTGTGGAATACCTGAATAGACAATGAACCATCCCAAGTTGAGGAGGTGGACTTTGGGAGCAATGATATATATATATTTCCCTTTCTCTCTTCTTGTAAGTGTGTATGTGTATGCTTCTGCATGTGATTTTGTCTGTATAACTTTGCTTTTATCATTTGTCCTAGGGTTCTGTCTGTCCTTTTATTTTACTTTAAAAAATTTTCTTAATAATTATTTTTTAGTTTTTATTTTAATAAATTATTTTATTTTACTTTATTTTATTTTATCTTCTTCTTTCTTATTTTTTGCCCTTTTATTCTCATCTGTGTAAAGGACAGGATCTTGGTGCTCCAGCCAGGTGGCAGGGCTGTGCCACTGAGGTGGGAGAGCCAACTTCAGGACACTGATCCACAAGAGACCTCCCAGCTCCATGTAATATGAAACGACAAAAGTCTCCCAGATATCTCCACCTCAACACAAAGATGCAGCTCCACTCAAAGACAAGCAAGCTACAGTGCTGGACACCCTATGCCAAACAACTAGCAAGACAGGAACACAACTCCATCCATTAGCAGAGAGGCTGCCTAAAATCATAATAAGGTCACAGACACCCCAAAACACACCACCAGACGTGGACCTGACAATGAGAAAGACAAGATGCAGCCTCATCCACCAGAACACAGGCACTAGTCACCTCCACCAGGAAGCCTACACAACCCACTGAACCAAACTTAGCCAGTGGGGAAAGACACCAAAAACAACAGGAACTATGAACCTGCAGCCTGCGAAAAGGAGAACCCAAACACAGTAAGTTAAAATGAGAAACACACAGCAGATGAAAGAGCAAGGGTAAAACGCACAAGACCAAACAAATGAAGATGAATTAAGCAGTCTCCCTGAAAAATAATGCAGAATAATGATAGTAAAGAGGATCCAAAAATTTGGAAATAGAATAGAGAAATTAAAAGAAACATTTAACAAGGACCAAGAAGAACTAAAGAGCAAACAAACAGTGATGAACAACAAAATAAATGAAACTAAAAATTCCCTAGAAGGGATCAATAGCAGAATAACTGAGCCAGAACAACGGATAAGTGACCTGGAAGAAAAAATAGTGGAAATTACTACTGCAGGGCAGAATAAAGAAAAAAGAATGAAAAGAATTGAGGAGTGTCTCAGAGAACTCTGGGACAATATTAACCACACCAACATTCAAATTACAGGGGTCCCAGGAGAAGGAGAGAGAAAGAAACGGACTGAGAAAATATTTGAAGAATTATAATTGAAAACTTCCCTAATATGGGAAAGGAAATAGTTAAACAATCTAGGAAGCACAGAGAGTCCCATACAAGTTAAATCCAAGGAGAAACACACCAAGACACATATTAATCAAACAATAAAAACTTAAATACAAAGAACAAATATTAAAAGCAGCAAGGGTAAGACAGCAAATAAAACGTAAGGGAATCCCCACAAGGTTAACAGCTGATCATTCAGCAGAAACTCTGCAAGCCAGAAGGGAGTGACAGGACATATTTAAAGTGATGAAGGAGAAAAACCTACAACCAAGATTACTCTACCTAGCAAGGATCTCATTCAGATTCGATGGAGAAATTAAAACCTTTAAAGACAAGCAAAACAAATAGAATTCAACACCACCAAACCAGCTTTACAAGAAATGCTCAAGGAAATTCTCTAGGCAGGAAACACAAGAGAAAAAATGACCTACAATAATACACAGAAAACAATTAAGGAAAACGGTAATAGGAACATACATATCAATAACCACCTTAAATGTAAATGTATTAACTCCTCCAACCAAAAGACATAGACTAGCTGAATGGATACAAAAACAAGACAAATATATATGCTGTCTACAAGAGACCCACTTCAGACCTAGGGACACATACAGACTGAAAGTGAGGAGATGGAAAAAGATATTCCATGCAAATGGAAATCAAAAGAAAGCTGGTGTAGCAATTCTCATATCAGACAAAATAGCCGTTAAAACAAAGACTATTACAAGAGACAAGGACACTACATAATGATCAAGGGATCGAGCCAAGAAGAAGATATAACAATTGTAAATATTTATGCACCCAACATAAGAGCACCTCAATACAAAAGGCAAATACTAACAGCCATAATAGGGGAAATCAACAGTAACACAATCATAGTAGGGGACTTTAACACCCCACATTCACCAATGGACAGATCATCCAAATGAAAATAAATAAGGAAGCACAAGCTTTAAATGATACATTAAACAAGATGGACTTAGGAGATATTTATAGGACATTCCATCCAAAAACAACTGAATATACGTTCTTCTCAAGCGCTTATGGCACATTCTCCAGGATAGATCATATCTTGGGTCACAAATCAAGCCTTGGTAAATTTAACAAAATTGAAATCATACCAAGTATTTTTCCAACCACAACTCTATGAGATTAGATATCAATTACAGGAAAAAATATGTAAAGAAACCAAACACATGGAGGCTAAACAACACACTACTTAATAACGAAGAGATAACTGAAGAAATCAAAGAGGAAATCAAAAAATACCTAAAAACAAATGACAATGAAAGCACAACAACCCAAAACCTATGGGATGTAGCAAAAGCAGTTCTAAGAGGGAAGTTTATAGCAATACAATCCTACCTTATGAAAAAAGAAGCACCTCAAATAAATAACCTAAACTTACATCCAAAGCAATTAGAGAAAGAAGAACAAAAATCCCACAAAGTTAGCAGAAGGAAAGAAATCATAAAGATCAGAATAGAAATAAATGAAAAACAAATAAAGGAAATGATAGCATAGATCAATAAAACTACAAGCTGGTGCTTTGAGAAGATAAACAAAATTGATAAACCATTAGACAGACTTATCAAGAAAAAAAGGGATCTAATTCAAATCAATAGAATTAGAAATGAAAAAGGAGAAGTAATAGCTGACACTGCAGAAATACAAAGGATCATGAGAGGTTACTACAAGCTAGTATATACCAATAAAATAGACAACCTGGAAGAACTAGACATATTCTGAGAAATACACAACCTTCCAAGACTGAACCAGGAAAAAATAGAAAATATGAACAGATCAATCAGAAGCACTGTAATTGAAACTGGATTAAAAAGCTTTGAACAAACAAAAGCCCAAGACCACAGGGCTTCACAGGTGAATTCTATCAAACATTTAAAGAAGAGCTAACACCTATACTTCTCAAACTCTTTCAAAATATAGCAGAGGGAGGAACACTCCCAAACTCATTCTATGAGGCCACTACCACACTGATACCAAAACCAGACAAAGATGTCACAAAGAAAGAAAACTACAGGGCAATATCGTTGATGAACATAGATGCAAAAATCCTCAACAAAATACTACCAAACATAATCCACCAGTACATTAAAAGTATCATACACTATGGTCAAGTGGGGTTTATCCCAGGAATGCAAGGATTCTTCAATATACGAAAATTAATCAACGTGATACACCAAATTAACAAATTGAAGGAGAAAAAACATATGATCATCTAAATACATGCAGAGAAATGTTTTGACAAAATTCAACACCCCTTTATGATAAAAACCCTTCAGAAAGTAGGCATAGAGGGAACTTTCTTCAACATAATAAAAGCCATATATGACAAACTCACAGCCAACATCGTCCTCAGTGGTCAAAAATTGAAACCATTTCCACTAAGATCAGGAACAAAACAAGGTTGCCCACTCTCACCACTATTATTCATCATAGATTTGGAAGTTTTAGCCACAGCAATCAGAGAAGAAAAAGAAATAAAAGGAATCCAAATCAGAAAAGAAGAAGTAAAGCTGTCACTGTTTGCAGATGACATGATACTTTACACAGAGAATCCTAAAATTGCTACTAGAAAACTACTAGAGCTAATCAATGAATTTGGTTATGTAGCAGGATACAAAATTAATGCACAGAAATCTCTGGCATTCCTTTACACTAATGATGAAAAATCTGAAAATGAAATTAAGGAAACACTCCCATTTACCATTGCAACAAAAAGAATAAAATATCTAGGAATAAACCTACCTAAGGAGACAAAAGACCTGTATGCAGAAAATTATTACACTGATGAAAGAAATTAAAGATGATACAAATAGATGGAGAGATATACTATGCTCCTGGATTGGAAAAATCAACATTGTGAAAATGATTTTACACCCAAAGCAATCTGCAGATTTAGTTAAATCCCTATCAAATTACTACTGGCATTTTTCAGAGAACTAGAACAAAAAATTCACAATTTGTATGGAAACACAAAACACCCTGAATAGACAAAGCAATCTTGGGAAAGAAAAGCGGGGGTGCAGGAATCAGGCTCCCTGACTTCAGACTATACTACAAAGCTACAGTAATCAAGACAGTATGGTACTGGCACAGAAACAGAAATATAGATCAATGGAACAGGATAGAAAGCTCAGAGATAAGCTTATGCACATAGGGTCACCTTATCTTCAATAAAGGATGCAAGAATATACAGTGGAGAAAAGACAGCCTCTTCAATAAATGGTGTGGGGAAAACTGCACAGCTACATGTAAAAGAATGAAATTAGAGCAGTCCTTAACACCATACACAAAAATAAACTCAAATTGGATTAAAGACCTACATGTAAAGCCAGACACCATCAAACTCTTAGAGGATAACATAGGCAGAACACTCTGTGACATAAATCACAGCAAGATCCTTTTTGACCCACGTCCTAGAGAAATGGAAATAAAAGCAAAAATAAACAAATGGGACCTAATGAAACTTAAATTTTTTTGCATTGCAATGGAAACCATAAACAAGATGAAAAGACAACTCTCAGAATGGGAGAAAATTTTTGTAAATAAAGCAACTAACAAGGGATTAATCTCCAAAATTTACAAGCAGCTCATGCAGCTCAATGTCAAAAAAACAAATAACCCAATCCAAAAATGTTCAGAAGACCTAAATAGACATTTCTCCAAAGAAGATATACAGATTGCCAACAGACATATGAAAGAATGTTCAACAGCATTAATCATTAGAAAACTGCAAATCGAAACTACAATGAGATATCATCTCATACCAGTCAGAATGGCCATCATCAAAAAATCTACAAAAAATAAATGCTGGAGAGGGTGTGGAGAAAAGGGAACACTTTTGCACTGTTGGTGGGAATGCAAATTGATACAGCCACTATGGAGAACAGTGTGGAGGTTCCTTAAAAAACTAAAAACAGAACTACCATACAACCCAGCAATCCCACTACTGGGCATATACTCTGAGAAACCATAATTCCAAAAGAGTCATGTACCACAATGTTCATTGCAGCTCTATATACAATAGCCAGGACATGGAATCAACCTAAGTGTCCATCAACAGATGAATGGATAAAGAAGATGTGACACATATATACAATGGAATATTGCTCATAAAAAGGAAGAAACTGAGTTACTTGTAGTGAAGCGGATGGGCCTAGCGACTGTCATACAGAGTGAAGTAAGTCAGACAGAGAAAAACAAATACCGCATGCTAACACATATATATGGAATCTAAAAAAAAAAAAATATGGTCATGAAGAACCTAGGGGCAAACCAGGAATAAAGATGCAGACCTACTAGAGAATGGATTTGTGGATGCGGGGAGGGGGAAGGGTAAGCTGGGACAACTAGAGAGTGGCATGGACATATATACACTACCAAATGTAAAATAGATAGCTAGTGGGAAGCAGCAGCATAGCACAGGGAGATCAGCTCGGTGCTTTGTGACCACCTAGAGGGGTGGGATAGGGACTGTGGGAGGAAGGAAACACAAAAGGGAAGAGATATGGGGACATATGTGTATTTATAACTGATTCACTTTGTTATAGAGTAGAAACTAACACACCATTGTAAAGCGATTATACTCCAATAAAGATGCTAAATACAAAAATAATAAATAAAAGAAAGAAAGAAAGAAGAGAGCAACTAAACCAAAAATTAAATCCACCAATGATAACAAGCACTGAAAACTATACTAATAAAATAAAATAAAAAAGGACAGAACCCTAGGACTGTAGGGCGCGGTCAGCTAACTGCTACGGCAGGAAGCTGAAATAAGCTGAGTCATCCTTCCTGTGGCCACTGCGCTTGCGCTAAGTATACTAATGAGGTTTTAAAGTAGCGACCTATCCGATGCTGGCTCACAAATCGCACCATCGGCGAAAGCCAATCACAGAGCGACACATGTTCTTAATCCCTATATAAGCAGACTGCTATAGGATTGCGGGGTCTTCCTTCCATCTTTCTTCAACCAAGCTGTGCTCCAATAAAGTGTGATACGAGAAGAATCTTGCGTGTGGCGGCTCGTTATTCTGCCGGTCAGAAACGGCTCGCCGCATAGGACAAATTGTAAAAACAAAGCTATACGAAATCACACAAAGAAGCATACACATCTACACTCACAATAAGAGAATAAGAGAAAAAAAAAATGTATATATGAAAAAATTAAAGGAAGAGAGCAACCAAATCAATAAGCGAATCTACCATTGATAATGAACTCTAAATACTAAACTAAGATAAACATATAATCAGAAACCAATTAGAGGCAGAAATCAAACCCCCGGTCTACAGTTGCTCTCAAAAGCCACTGTCTCAATTTTGGGATGATTTGTTGTCTATTCAGGTATTCCACAGATGCAGGGTACATCAGGTTGACTGTGGAAATTTAATCCCCTTCTCCTGAGGCTGCTGGGGGAAATTTCCCTTTCTCTATTTTGTTCGCACAGCTCCTGGGGTTCAGCTTTGTATTGGCCCCACCTCTGCATGTAGGTCGCCTGAGAGCACCTATTCTTTGCTCAGACAGGACAGAGTTAAAGTAGCAGCTGATTAGTGGGCTCTGGCTCACTGAGATTGGGAGGAGGGAGGGGTAAGGAATGCAGGGCAAGCCTGAGGCAGTAGAGGCCGGCATGACATTGCAACAGCCTGAGGGTCACTGGGTGTTCTCCCAGGGAAGCTGTCCCTGGATCACGGGACACTCGCAGTGGCAGCCTGCACAGGATCTTGGGAGCGGAGATGTGGTTAGTGACCTGTACTTGCACACAGGCTTCTTGGTGGCTGCAGCAGCAGTCTTAGGATTTCCTGCCCATCTCTGGTGTCCGTGCTGATAGCCGCAGCTCATGCCCTTTTCTGGAGCTCGTTTAGGCAGTGCTCTGAATCCCCCTTCTCACGCACCCCAAAACAATGGTCTCTTGCCTCTTAGGCAGGTCCAGACTTTTTCCTGGACTCCCTCCCAGCAAGCTGTGGCACATTAGCCCCCTTCAGGCTGTGTTCATGCAGCTAACCCCAGTCCTCTCCCTGGGATCTGATCTCTGAAGCCTGACCTCAGCTCCCAGCCCCCACCCACCCCAGCAGGTGAGCAGACAAGACTTTCAGGCTGGTCAGCACTGATCCTCTGTGCAGGAATCTCTCCACTTTGCCCTATGCACCCCTATTGCTGTGCTCTCCTCCATGGCTCCGAAGTTTCCCCCTGCCACCCTCCTATCTCCACCAGTGAAGGGGATTCTTAGTGTGTGGAAACTTTTCGTCCTTCACAGCTCCCTCTTAGAGGGAGGGAGTGTTTTTTCTTTTGCTCTACCCAGTTTCATGGGGAGTTTCTTGCCTTTTGGGAAGTCTGAGGTCTTCTGCCAGCATTCAGTAGGTGTTCTGTAGGAGTTGTTCCATATGTAGATGTATTTCTGATGTATTTGTGGGGAGGAAGGTGATCTCTATGTCTTACTTCTCCACCATCTTGAAGGTCTTCTCTCAATTTATTTTAAATATATGTACACATTCATAAATAAAATGAGTAACAACAGACTATCTAGAAAATTTTAATATAAATTCTAAATAAGAGCTCTAAAATTGAGAACTCTTCCCTAAATGAAAGCCAAATAAGTACTAAAGTACCTTAACAAATTCCAGTGGGGATGGGAGGAAGAAAATATAACCAGTAATAAATTACAAAGTTAAATAAAGTTAATACAAATAATAATATTAATTATAGTAGTCATTATGTCTAAGGGAAATTCATTAATTCTTCCATTAAATTTGAGGCTATTTGATCAGCTTAAAAGATGCAACTCCAGTTACATTCCAATTATAAGGGGCACACTGACTTAATGAGGACAAATATGGTATACAGCTAGATTTTAGTAACTACAATATAATAATCAAGAAATAGACATTAATTTCAGAGATGGGATTTAATTTTAAGCTTGAAAAGATTAAAATAGAAAAATTTTACACAGTGTATACAATATCTAACATGAACCAAATGACATGGTAGTTAAAAATCTATTTTAAAGAAACCTATTAAAAATTCAAGGACATACTTGTTATTGGATTTTTGGAATTTTTTCAGGAGGAAAATTCAATAGTCACAAAGGTACACAGACTCAGTATAAAAATATAATTAATATGGCAGTAAATAAAAGACAAAAAAAATTTTGCCTGTAGGAAGCTTTTATTTTTTGTTTGGGAAAACAATAACTTACCACGCCAATAAGTATATTATTTAATTTAGTATTTAATATTATATTCTACCTAGGGATGTGAAGTGTATATATTCATTAAACATATAACTAAATAAGTTACATTTTATAGTAATCATGACTGTAATTAAAAGAGGAAAAATTGTAAAACCAAGTAAAGGAGACCTGAGAACAGTCACACGGTGAGGAGTTTCAATTTGAAAAATGACATTCAATTTGAATTTCTATTCAAAAATAGGCTTCATGCATATATATATATATATATATATAATATATTATATTATAGTATATATAAAATGGAATATTACTCAGCCATGATAAATAATGAAATAATGTCATTTGCAGCAACATGGATAGACCAAGAGGTTATCATACTAAGTAAAGTAAGCCAGACAAAGACAAATATCATATGATATCACTTATATATGGAATCTTAAAAAAAATACAAATGAACTTATATACAAAACAGAAATAGACCCACAGACATGGAAAACAAACTTATCATTACCAAAAGGGAAAAGAGTGAGAGAGATAAATTAGGAGCTTGGGATTAACATATACACACTACTATATATAAAATAGAGAATCAACCAGGACCTACTTACTCTATAGCAATAGAGAACTATACTCAGTGTTTTGTAATAACCTATAAGGGAAAAGAATCTGAAAAATTTTGCTTTACCCCTGAAACTAACACAATATTGTAAATCAACTACACTTCAATTAAAAAAAAAATAGGCTTCATGGGAAAATGGCATGTGACCAAAGACTTGAAGGAGTAAGAGTGTTGACCATGAAGATATCTGGTGGAAGAACTTTCCAGGCAGAGGGAACAGCCAGTGACAGTTTGAATGGAGCCAGTGGGTAATAAGAAAATAAAGGATGAGGTGAGAGAGGTAACTGGAGAACTAGAGAATAATCCATAGGGCTTTATTGGGGTGGGTAGGTAACTACAGAATAATTGGTAGGAGCTCATGGGCCATTATAAAAATTTTGCTTTTGACTCAATAAAATTGGTGATCTTGAAAATTTTTGAGCAAAAATGATAATTGCTGAAAATAAAATGAATGTTTTATTTTACCTTTTACCTATTTAACCTTTTACCTATTAATTGTTTTAATCTGGCTTGGGGTATGGAATACAATTTATAATTGAGCTCACCAGCAAATAAGCAAGGGAAAAACATTCAAATAGTTTGATAATATATTATACATTATTAAGGGATTTAAAGGCAAAGATAAAATTTCGGTATAAATGTTGAAAACCTCAGATTTTTTTTTTCCTTAATAGAGTTTTTTAAAAACGTATTTATGTATTTTTGACTGTGTTGGGTCTTCATTGCTGCGTGAGGGCTTTCTCTAGTTGTGGCGAGCAGGGACTACTCTTTGCTGGGGTGTGCAGGCTTCTCATTGCAGTGGCTTCTCTTTTTGCAGAGCAAGGGCTCTAGGCATGCAGGCTTCAGTAGTTGTGGCACATGGGTTCAGTAGTTGTGGCTCGTGGGCTATAGAGTGCAGGCTCAGTAGCCGTGGCACACGGGCTTAGTTGCTCTGTGGCATGTGGGTTCTTCTCTGATCAGGACTCAAACCCATGTTCCCTGCATTAGCAGGCAGATTCTTAACTACTACGCCACCAGGAAAGCCTGCATTAATAGAGTTTTATTCTTATCTATGTAGACTGAATTCCCAGTAAAAGAAAATATTTCTTTTTATAATTCTAAGCCTAAAAATATATATTCTAAGATATTTACCATTGTATTCATTTTCTTAAAAAAATCTCTTTTTAAAAATATTTTCAGAATTAATAAAATGTTATATTTTGTATTGTAGTAAAAATAATCCAGAAAGCTATGTTTTCCTGCATAACAGTTTTAAATATTCCCGTGATTTATAATTTGTAAAATTTATATTTCAAAATATCATGTACAATGTTAGTGCTGCAACATCACAGATTCATTGATTCTGAATAAAACCAACTAGTGTTATTTATTTTAATCATTCAGGGTACATTTTATTTTCTGATCCTAGATATTGTATTGTAGGGGGATATTTTGCAGATGTCAAAACTCATGAGTAACTCATTAAGGCCACATGGCTCTATGTAGCAAAACAGATTCATAACTTGCTCTGTGCTCCTTCTCTTAAACCACAGATGAACAGTGATGGAACAGAAAATATTACCTCTCCCAAAAAAGAAATTTAAATATTTCTTTTTTAAAAGTAAATGCTGATCATATATTATTTTATTATGTCCTCTTAATCTCTCTTTGGTGTGTTAGAGTTAACAGGGAACTTTTTAATATTGTCAGAATAGTTAATCTAAAGTCAAACTATGCTTGAGTCTGAAAGTTTCTGTTTTCTTGATTGCATTAAATGCAGAGTGCTCACTTATATGCACAAACACTGACATTCAGCAGAGCCCTTATTACCACGCTGAGCAGTGTGGATTCAAATTAAAGCTGCCTGTTAGACAACGGCTTGAATAAGCTAAGGCTTGTTAAAACAATGTCAATGAGCCCCTATTGTATTGAGCAGCTTCATTTTTTCAGTCTTTCAAATTTGTTCACATGAGGCCTGGGTAGTGCTGAAACTGATTAAGTCTGAAATAGGCCTGGAAACTCTCTAATGAGCCACTTGAGGTGAAGGGAATTAGAAAAATCAGAAACAAAGAGACATATAAATTTTACTTTAGGTTAAAAACATGGTGATATAACTTCCCCTATGTGTCATAATTTTTTTCAGGCATATTTTAAAAATCTGGCTAAATAGATCATTTATAAGATAGTTAGACTAACATAACAGTTATCTGCATTTATATTTTTAGTGTAATTTGGCAGAGCTTTCTAAGGCTTTTCTGACTTGTTTTCTTCTCCTACAATTATTTTCTTTACTATGAAAATCTTTTCTTGTGGCCAGGTAAAATCTGTTCTCAGTGTTACTGAACCCAGGTTCGGCTACTCTCTGCTCAAAAGTCAATAATTTGAGGGGCAAGTGTTAGTAGAAAGGAAAGGTGTTTTAATCAGAAAAGCCAGCAATCTGGGGAGATGGTGGACTCAGGTCCAGAGGCCAACTCCAAAGATTCTGCTCAGCCATGACAGTTTTTAAAGAGAAAACTGGAGGAGGGCAAAGAAACTCAGTAAATCATTGAGGCAGGAGGTTGGATTCTGCATCATTCTCCATTGTGTGCAGACTGGTTGACTCTCTTTTCAGATGTTATCTTGCCGGAGTGATCTGACTGAAGAATTTCTTAGGAATGGGCTGTTTGGGGTAGAGAGCTAGCCATTTTTTTAACTGCTTAATTGTTCATTCTTCTTTTTATCTAGGAGTTATGTTAAATTGCCTAGTGATCTCATTCCTATGATTAGGTTCTTTTAAGGTTAGAGGAGAACAGAAATCTGCAAACAGGAAAGGGGCAGAGAGCTGCTTTCACCAAAGGGAAAAATACCTTATAAAAAATGAAGTCCCCTGCTCAACAGTTACTATTGTTGTGTTACTTTATACCTTATGAAATTAAAAGGAAATATTTGAAAATTAATTTTAAAATTAGTATGTCTATCTGAGTATTTCTAGTAACTACATGATGAAATCTAAACACTGTATCAGTTATAAAGGATTGACACTTTATATGATCACCATGCCACAGGGTAGGTGTAAAAACACAGGCTCAAACACAAACATGCACTTTGAAATACGATTTACATACTTGTTTAGATTATAGACATCAACGTTATCAAGCTGTTTAAACTTTTTTTAAGATTACAGATATCAGAAATTTTAAATTGTTAAAAAAATGTAATTTCATATCAACCTACTCATGATTTTCTTAACCGTTGTTTGGTTCTTACCCACAGACGTTAGTGATTCTCCTACCCGCAGTGGACACAAGTTGCCAATCACTCTGGGGTACTTGAGAAGTTAAACATTTTTGAAAAATAGAGATGAAAGTAATACCAATATAATGATATAGCAATTGACAAGGAATCTCCCAGCTATTTAAGGAACATATTAGAAATTATCATCTATAGATGTTCTATAGAAGTGACCTACACTTAATGGGACATTATTTCTTCTACCACTATTTTATTGATATGAGAAACAAATTAAAATAATCTAAATGCATCCTGATAATCATTAAGTGCTATGAAGTGTGGGAATATCATATGGTCAAGGCATGAACTGATAAAGAAGGGGTGGGAGAAACAGCACACACAGACAGTTGCTCACAGGAGAGGAATTACATTTTTCCTTTTTTACTGTTACCCAATCTTGAGATCTTTGTGATTTTTTTTTAACATCTTTATTGGGGTATAATTGCTTTACAATGGTGTGTTAGTTTCTGCTTTATAACAAAGTGAATCAGTCATACATAAACATATGTTCCCATATGTCTTCCCTCTTGCGTCTCCCTCCCTCCCACCCTCCCTATCCCACCCCTCCAGGCTGCCACAAAGCACCGAGCCAATATCCCTGTGCCATGCGGCTGCTTCCCACTAGCTATCTACCTTACTACCTTTGTTGGTGTGTATATGCCCATGACTCTCTCTCGCCCTGTCACAGCTCACCCTTCCCCCTCCCCATAACCTCAAGTCCGTTCTCTAGGAGGCCTGCGTCTTTATTCCTGCATTACCCCTAGGTTTTTCATGACATTTTTTTTCTTAAATTCCATATATATGTGTTAGCAGGCGGTATTTGTCTTTTTCTTTCTGACTTACTTCACTCTGTATGACAGACTCTAGCTCTATCCACCTCATTACAAATAGCTCAATTTCGTTTCTTTTTATGGCTGAGTAATATTCCATTGTATATATGTGCCACATCTTCTTTATCCATTCATCCGATGATGGGCACTTAGGTTGTTTCCATCTCTGGGCTATTGTAAATAGAGCTGCAATGAACATTTTGGTACATGACTCTTTTTGAATTTTGGTTTTCTCAGGGTATATGCCCAGTAGTGGGATTGCTGGGTCATATGGTAGCTCTATTTGTAGCTTTTTAAGGAACCTCCATACTGTTCTCCATAGTGGCTGAACCAATTCACATTCCCACCAGCAGTGCAAGAGTGTTCCCTTTTCTTCACATTCTCTCCAGCATTTATTGTTTCTAGATTTTTTGATGATGGCCATTCTGACTGGTGTGAGATGATATCTCATTGTAGTTTTGATTTGCATTTCTCTAATGATTAATGATGTTGAGCATTCTTTCATGTGTTTGTTGGCAGTCTGTATATCTTCTTTGGAGAAATGTCTATTTAGGTCTTCTGCCCATTTTTGGATTGGGTTGTTTGTTTTTTTGTAATTGAGCTGCATGAGCTGCTTGTAAATTTTGGAAATTAATCCTTTCTCGGTTGCTTCATTTGCAAATATTTTCTCCCATTCTGAGGTTGTCTCTTGGTCTTGTTTATGGTTTCCTTTGCTGTGCAAAAGCTTTGAAGTTTCATTAGGTCCCATTTTTTTATTTTTGTTTTTATTTCCATTACTCTAGGAGGTGGGTCAGAAAGGATCTTGCTGTGATTTATGTCATAGAGTGTTCTGCTTATGTTTTCCTCTAAGAGTTTGATAGTTTCTGGCCTTACATTTAGGTCTTTAATCCATTTTGAGCTTATTTTTGCGTATGGTGTTAGGGAGTGATCTAATCTCATACTTTTACATGTAACTGTCCAGTTTTCCCAGCACCACTTATTGAAGAGTCTGTCCTTTCTCCACTGTACATTACTGCCCCCTTTATCAAAGATAAGGTGTCCATATGTGCATGGGTTTATCTCTGGGCTTTCTATCCTGTTCCATTGATCTATCTTTCTGTTTTTGTGCCAGTACCATACCGTCTTGATAACTGTAGCTTTGTAGTATACTCTGAAGTCAGGGAGCCTGATTCCTCCAGTTCCTTCTTTCGTTCTCAAGATTGCTTTGGCTATTCAGGGTCTTTTGTGTTTCCATACAAATTGCAAAATTTTTTGTTCTAGTTCTGTGAAAAATGCCAGTGGTAGTTTGATAGGGATTGCATTGAATCTATAGATTGCTTTGGGTAGTAGAGTCATTTTCACAATGTTGATTCTTCCAATCCAAGAACATGGTATATCTCTCCATCTATTTGTATCATCTTTAATTTCTTTCACCAGTGTCTTATAATTTTCTGCATACAGGTCTTTCGTCTCCTTAGGTAGGTTTATTCCTAGATATTTTATTCTTTTTGTTGCAATGGTAAATGGGAGTGTTTTCTTGATTTCACTTTCAGATTTTTCATCATTAGTATATAGGAATGCCAGAGATTTCTGTGCATTAATTTTGTATCCTGCCACTTTACCAAATTCATTGATTAGCTCTAGTAGTTTTCTGGTAGCATCTTTAGGATTCTCTATGTATAGGATCATGTCATCTGCAAACAGTGACAGCTTTACTTCTTGTTTTCCAATTTGGATTCCTTTTATTTCCTTTTCTTCTCTGATTGCTGTGGCTAAAACTTCCAAAACTATGTTGAATAAGAGTGGTGAGAGTGGGCAACCTTGTCTTGTTCCTGATCTTAGTGGAAATGCTTTCAGTTTTTCACCATTGAGGATGATGTTTGCTGTGGGCTTGTCATATATGGCCTTTATTATGTTGAGGAAAGTTCCCTCTATGCCTACTTTCTGCAGGGTTTTTATCATAAATGGGTGTTGAATTTTGTCAAAAGCTTTCTCTGCATCTATTGAGATGATCATATGGTTTTTCTCCTTCAATTTGTTAATATGGTTTATCACATTGATAGATTTGCGTATATTGAAGAATCCTTGCATTCCTGGAATAAACCCCACTTGATCATGGTGTATGATCCTATTAATGTGCTGTTGGATTCTGTTTGCTAGTATTTTGTTGAGGATTTTTGCATCTATGTTCATTAGTGATATTGGCCTGTAGTTTTCTTTCTTTGTGACATCCTTGTCTGCTTTTGGTATCAAGGTGATGGTGGCCTCGTAGAAGGAGTTTGGGAGTGTTCCTCCCTCTGCTATATTTTGGAGGAGTTTGAGAAGGATAGGTGTTAGCTCTTCTTTAAATGTTTGATAGAATTTGCCTGTGAAGCCATCTGGTCCTGGGCTTTTCTTTGTTGGAAGATTTTTAATCACAGTTTCAATTTCAGTGCTTGTGATTGGTCTGTTCATATTTTCTATTTCTTCCTGATTCAGTCTTGGCAGGTTGTGCATTTCTAAGAATTTGTCCATTTCTTCCAGATTCTCCATTTTATTGGCATAGAGTTGCTTGTAGTAATCTCTCATGATCTCTTTTATTTCTGCAGTGTCAGTTGTTACCTCTCCTTTTACATTTCTAATTCTATTGATCTGAGTCTTCTCCCACTTTTTCTTGATGAGTCTGGCTAGTGGTTTATCTATTTTGTTTATCTTCTCAAAGAACCAGCTTTTAGTTTTATTGATCTTTGCTATCATTTCCTTCATTTCTTTTTCATTTATTTCTGATCTGATTTTTATGATTTCTCTCCTTCTGCTAGCTTTGGGGTTTTTTTGTTCTTCTTTCTCTAATTGCTTGAGGTGCAAGGTTAGGTTGTTTATTCGAGATGTTTCCTGCTTCTTAAGGTGGGCTTGTATTGTTATAAACTTCCCCCTTAGAACTGCTTTTGCTGCATCCCACAGGTTTTGGGTTGTTGTGTCTCCATTGTCATTTGTTTCTAGGTATTTTTTGATTTCCTCTTTGATTTCTTCAGTGATCACTTCATTATTAAGTAGTGTATTGTTTAGCCTCCATGTGTTTGTACTTTTTACAGATCTTTTCCTGTAATTGATATCTAGTCTCATGGCGTTGTGGTCAGAAAAGATACTTGATACAATTTCAATTTTCTTAAATTTACCAAGGCTTGATTTGTGACCTAAGATATGATCTATCCTGGAGAATGTTCCATGAGCACTTGAGAAAAATGTGTATTCTGTTGTTTTTAGATGGAGTGTCCTATAAATATCAATTAAGTCCATCTTGTTTAATGTATCATTTAAAGCCTGTGTTTCCTTATTTATTTTCATTTTAGATGATCTGTCCATGGGTGAAAGTGGGGTGTTAAAGTCCCTAATATGAATGTGTTACTGTCAATTTCCCCTTTTATGGCTGTTAGTATTTGCCTTATGTATTGAGGTGCTCCTATGTTGGGTGCATAAATATTTACAATTGTTATATCTCCTTCTTGGATCGATCCCTTGATCATTATGTAGTGTCCTTCTTTGTCTCTTTTAATAGTCCTTATTTTAAAGTGTATTTTGTCTGATATGAGAATTGCTACTCCAGCTTTCTTTTGATTTCCATTTGCATGGAATATCTTTTTACATCCCCTTACTTTTAGTTGTATGTGTCTCTAGGTCTGAAGTGTGTCTCTTGTAGACAGCATATATAAGTGTCTTGTTTTTGTATCCATTCGGCTAATCTGTGTCTTTTGGTGGGAGCATTTAGTCCATTTACATTTAAGGTAATTATTGATATGTATGTTCCTATTCCCATTTTCTAAATTGTTTTGTGTTCGTTATTATAGGTCTTTTCCTTCTCTTGTGTTTCTTGCCTAGAAAAGATCCTTTAGCTTTGTTGTAAAGCTGGTTTGGTGGTGCTGAACTCTCTCAGCTTTTGCTTGTCTGTAAAGGTTTTAATTTCTCCATCAAATCTGAATGAGATCCTTGCTGGGTAGAGTAGTCTTGGCTGCAGGTTTTTCTCCTTCATCACTTTCAGTATGTCCGGCCACTCCCTTCTGGCTTGTAGGGTTTCTGCTGAGAGATCAGCTGTTAACCTTATGGGGATTCCCTTATGTGTTATTTGTTGTTTTTCCCTTGCTGCTTTTAATATGCTTTCTTTGTATTTAATTTTTGACAGTTTGATTAATATGTGCCTTGGCATATTTCTCCTTGGATTTATCCTGTATGGGACTCTCTGTGCTTCCTGGACTTGATTAACTATTTCCTTTCCCATATTAGGGAAGTTTTCAACTATAATCTCTTCAAATATTTTCTCAGTCCCTTTCTTTTTCTTTTCTTCTTCTGGAATCCGTATAATTCAAATGTTTGTGTGTTTAATGTTGTCCCAGAGGTCTCTGAGACTGTCCTCAGTTCTTTTCATTCCTTTTTCTTTATTCTGCTCTGCAGTAGTTATTTCCACTATTTTATCTTCCAGGTCACTTATCCGTTCTTCTGCCTCACTTATTCTGCTATTGATCCCATCTAGAGTACTTTTAATTTCATTTATTGTGTTGTTCATCGTTGCTTGTTTCATTTTTATTTCTTCTAGGTCCTTGTTAACTGATTCTTGCATTTTGTCCATTCTACTTCCAAGATTTCGGATCATCCTTACTATCATTATTCTGAATTCTTTTTCAGGTAGACTGGCTATTTCCTCTTCATTTGTTAGGTCTGGCGCATGTTTATCTTGCTCCTTCATCTGCTGTGTGGTTTTCTGTCTTCTCATTTTGCTTATCCTACTGTGTTTGGGGTCTCCTTTTTGCAGACTGCAGGTTCGTAGTTCCCGCTGTTTTTGATGTCTGTCTCCAGTGGCTAAGGTTGGTTCAGTGGGTTGTGTAGGCTTCCTGGTGGAGGGGACTAGTGCCTCTGTTGTGGTGGATGAAGCTGGATCTTGTCTCTCTAGTGGGCAGGTTCACGTCTGGTGGTGTGTTTTGGGGTGTCTGTGGCCTTATTATGATTTTAGGCAGCCTCTCTACTAATGGGTGGGGTTGTGTTCCTGTTTTGCTAGTTGTTTGGCATAGGTTTTCCAGCACTGTGGCTTGCTGGTCGTTGAGTGAAGCTGGGTGCTGGTGTTAAGATGGAGGTCTCTGGGAGATTTTTGCCGTTTGATATTATGTGGAGCTGGGAGGTCTCTTGTGGACCAGTGTCCTGAAGTTGGCTCTCCTACCTCAGAGGCAGAGCCTTGACTCCTGGCTGGAGCACCAAGAGCCTTTCATCCACACGGCTCAGAATAAAAGGGAGAAAAAGTAGAGGGAATTAGTAGAAGTATGAGGAAAGAAAGAAGGAAAGGAGGGAAGGAAGGAAGAAAGAAAGAAAGAAAGAAGCAAAGAAGGAAAGAAGGAAAGAAAGGAGGGAGGGAGGGAGGGAGGAAGGAAGGAAGGAGGGAAAGAAGGAAAAACAGAAAGAAAGAAGATACAGTAAAAATAAAATAAAGTATAATAAAGTTATTGAATTAAAAAATTCTTATTTAGAGAAAAAAAAAAAGAAGGACGGAAAGAACCTTAGGACAAATGTTGGAAGCAAAGCTATACAGACAAAATCTTACACAGAAGCATACACATACACCCTCACTAAAAGACGTAAAGGGGGAAAAATCATAAATCTTGCTGTCAGAGACCACCTCCTCAATTTGGGATGATTCGTTTTCTAAAGGATGGAAGGAAGGAAGGTAAGAAAGAAAGAAAGAAAGGACGAAGGTATAGGATGAAGTATAATAACGTTATTAAAATTAATTATTAAGAAAAAAACATGGACGGATAGAACCCTAGAACAAATGGTGGAAGCAAGACTATACAGACAAGATCTCACACAGAAGCATACACATACACACTCACAAAAAGAGGAAAAGGGGAAAAAATCATAGATCTTGCTCCTAAAGTCCACTTCCTTAATTTGGGATGATTGGTTGTCTATTCATGTATTCCACAGATGCAGGGTATATCAAGTTGATTGTGGAGCTTTAATCCGCTGCTTCTGAGGCTGCTGGGAGAGATTTCCCTTTCTCTTCTTTGTTCTCACAGCTCCCAGGGGCTCAGCTTTGGATTTGGCCCTGCCTCTGCGTGTAGGTCGCTGGAGGGCGTCTGTTTTTTGCTCAGACAGGACGGGGTTAAAGGAGCCGCTGATTCGGGGGTTCTGGCGCACTGAGGCCGGCGGGGAGGGAGGGGCACGGAGTGCGGGGCGGGCCTGCGGCGGCAAAGTCCGGCGTGACCTTGCACCAGCCTGAGGCGCGCTGTGCGTTCTCCCGGGGAAGTTGTCCCTGGATCCCGGGAACCTGGCAGTGGCGGGCTGCACAGGCTCCACGGAAGAGGGGTGTGGAGAGTGACCTGTGCTCGCACACAGGCCCCTTGGTGGCGGCAGCAGCAGCCTTAACGTCTCCCGCCCGCCTCTGGAGTCTGCGCGTTCAGCCGCGGCTCGCGCCCGTCTCTGGGGTCCGCGCTTTTAGCCGCGGCTCGCGCCCGTCTCTGGGGTTCCTTTAAGCAGCGTTCTTAAACCCCTCTCCTCACGCACAGGAAACAAAGAGGGAAGAAAAAGTCTCTTGCCTCTTCGGCAGGTGCAGACTTTTCCCCGGACTCCCTCCCGGCTAGCTGTGGTGCACTAACCCCTTCAGGCTATGTTCAAGCCGCCAACCCCAGTCCTCTCCCTGCGCTCCGTCTGAAACCGAAACCCGAGCCTCAGAGCCTCAGCTCGCAGCCCCGCCCGCCCCGGCAGGTGAGCGAGCCTCAGAGCCTCAGCTCGCAGCCCCGCCTGCCCCGGCGGGTGAGCAGACAAGCCTCTCGGGCTGGTGAGTGCCGGTCGGCACCGATCCTCTGTGCGGGAATCTCCCCGCTTTGCCCTCCGCACCCGTTGCTGTGCACTCCTCCGCGGCTTCGAAGCTCCCCCCTCCGCCTCCCGCAGTCTCCACCCGCGAAGGGGCTTCCTAGTGTGTGGAAACTTTTCCTCCTTCACAGCTCCCTCCCACTGGTGCAGGTGCCGTCCCTATTCTTTTGTCTCTGTTTTTTTCTTTTTTTCTTTTGCCCTACCCAGGTACGTGGGAGTTTCTTGCCTTTTGGGAGGTCTGAGGTCTTCTGCCAGCGTTCAGTAGGTGTTCTGTAGGAGTTGTTCCACGTGTAGATGTATTTCTGGTGTATCTGTGGGGAGGAAGGTGATCTCCGCGTCTTACTCTTCCGCCATCTTCAAGGTCCCCCCCGATCTTTGTGATCTTGACAGTAAACAGTGTTTTAGTAACATTTAATTATAACATGTCAATGGAGAGCATCATTCTGCCTCTTGGAGAATGTATTTATTCATTACAATACTAGACTGGAGAGCCACACAGTCTTGGGGAAAAATGCAGATTCTTTTCTAAGAGGTAAATATTTAGGATTTATTCTCAACATTAAAATCTGAAACAGTCAATAGATCTGAACCTAATCTTTTAAAATTTAACCGACATAATCTTTAGAATTGAAACATTTAAAAACACCAAAGTTAAGGTTTATTTCAAGAGCATCAATAGGAATACAATTTAAACTGACCCAAATTTCTGAAGTCTATAAAAAGTTGAGTTTTATAAAGCACCCCATCTTCCTCACTTTGGTTTTTCTGTGTCTGGCCATCCACTCTGCACACGAAGAGTGGCCTCTGCCTGCATCTCACCTTGGCAGCTTCTTTCCCTCTTTCAGGTGTCTACTTCTCCAAAAGGTCTTGGACTTATTTGTTTTCTAGTTCTACAACAGTCCCCTCACCTACATCTGCCCTCGATGCATCCCACACTTTTATTCATGATTTTTATCAAACATAATAATATTTTTATGTGTACATTTGCTTATTTGCTGTCTAATAACCTTCCTAGGTGGTAATTTTCAAGTGGTTATGGACATGATTATGTTGTTCATCATTTTATATAAAGGACCTAATATATTTTCTGGAACTTAATGATTAAGAGGAGAGTTCCATAAGAGGAACTCAATGAATATTTATGGAATGAGAGAACCATAAGGGAGATAACAGACATTAAATATCATATAATTTTTAATATTGTATACTAAGGGTTAACAATATGAAAACAATGTTGAAGTAGGAAACTCCTAAGCAAGACCCTGAAGACTGCAATAGCACTTGTTACATGTGGCATCTAAAGGTCAGTAAATGCTTCATGAAAGCCTTTTGATAACAGCTGTCATTACAACTTTACTACAAAGTGAGCTATAGTTATAAAAGCACTCATGGGGAATGGTAGGCACTTTGAGACCAAAGGTTTGCTGCTGGAGCTATTTTTACATGTCAGGTCTACTTACAAATAGAGCAGTGAGCAAGACAAATGAAGAGTATGTGCAGACTTGGTGGACAATGACTGTGTGGCTTTTGTTCAAAGTTTGCAATTTATTATTTCAGATCCTGAGCATATTCCCTATAGGACACTG
This sequence comes from Stenella coeruleoalba, assembly GCF_951394435.1. NCBI lineage: Eukaryota > Metazoa > Chordata > Mammalia > Artiodactyla > Delphinidae > Stenella > Stenella coeruleoalba. Next base: position 42,908,152 of record NC_137164.1, on the reverse strand, counting down.
AATATTAAGAAGGGGATATAAATCCACTCCCCCCAAATGTATGACTTGTTCTATTAACAATTGTCTCTAAAATGTAGAGCATTTTTAAAAGTCTAAATTCCTAGATGAAATAGAGAAGTGAATTGCAGCATTTGTAAGACTCAATTCTGAGGGCATTTCTACTCTGTTCCTTGTGCACAACAGAAGAGTAGTTGTGCCTAATTGGGAAGTAAGATTTTGTTTGTCATTTTGGTTTTTATAGCTTGAGAACTCCAGTGGCCAAATAAAGTATGAAAATGTAAAAGAAAAAAACAATGCTAGATAATAGTCACTCAGTCACATTATTTTATAGAGGATGGGTCTGGCACCACGAGGTTAACTGATTTGTCAAATGTTGCATAATTGTATGTATCAAAGGTGGATAATAATCCAGCTGTGAGGACCAAATGAGATGATAGTGCTTAGCAAAGCATAAATCAGATAAACTGATGTGCTGGTATAATTCACATGTAAATTGTGTTTGTGACAGTGTATAAATGTTTTTATTTTGATTAATTTAAAAATCCAATGCTATTGGTGTTACATACTAGAAAAAGTGCCGAACTGACAGACAGACTCTCTCATTTTGGCAAGTACTTAAACTTCCAGATTTCAATTTCTGTGAATTTTAAAATAAGAGTGTATAAGCTGACAAGACATATTTCATTAATTTAAAAGTCGGGGAGTATGAAGAAAATATTTCATTTATAGCTGATGTTCTCATGTCCTTTATTTATTTACTTTTTGACCCCAAGATTTTTTTTTAATTGAAGTATAGTTGATTTACAATATTGTGTTACTTTCAGGTGTACAGCTTCTGGAGAAATGTCAAACACATCCCAATAATAGGAATGGCTCCGTTAAGTCACTAGATAATACATTTTTCCCCATTTTCCTCCAAAATGGTTTTCTTTTAATATCCACATTCACCTCTGAATCTGTGTACCCAAGTATCTGCTAGTAATTATTTGGAAGACCTTTGTTATAATGGAAACTTGTTCAGTTTGTTCTGAATTTTGTCCCATTTAGCATTAGAAATTACCTCCCAGTTTATTCTTTCTGACCTAATATTTTTAAGGGCCTTGTAAACTGTGAGTCTTTCCTGTGATTTTCTTGCATTTACAGGTATTTTTTGATGTGTGGAAGGTTTGAGTAATAAAGCCTTGAAACATGGTGTCTGGTAAGCTGAAAGTCCTGCTTAAGCAAGGCAAACTTGACTCCACAAAGAAGAACCATGCTTTGTGGGTTGGGCTCTGAGGCTGATCATCAAAGAATAATCTAAGACTATGGAAGAATTGATTGTTTTCTTATATTTAAATGTATGTGAAGGAGAGCAACCTATGGGAAGACAGTATCTGACCAAAGCAAGAATGGGATTCAAAGACAAAAGCTACTGATAGGTCAGTTTAAATGAGTTCACACCTTGGCAGTTCAGGATGGTTTGTGATAAGGAGGTCTGTGAAGGCTATTGCTCAAGTCCTGAGCCTGGAGAGGTTCTCCTGTGGTTTTTAGGAATGCTGCCCAGACCATGAAGTGGAGTTCAAAGAGTATAGTGAAGTCATAGAGCACAAAGTGTTGTAAGTGGCAACAGCAGGCTGTTCTTTATGCCAATTCTAGTCACGTTTCTAAGAAGTTGTTCATATACATTCCTCTTGGTCTCTGACCCCTCTGTTTTTTTCCGGAAATTTGTGACATAATTCAGAGTCAGGGTCATGCAGCAACCAAGTTTCTAAGTATTTACATGTTCAAGGATCATTGAAAATTTTATTATTACAGAAAAAGATATAATTTTCCTTATTTATAACTCTAAAATCCTTTAAAGACAAGGAATCTAGTATGAAGTTTTCAGTTCACTCCAGAAAAAAGAATATTTGTTCACTCAATATTCTTATCGAAGGCCTTATCAAAAAAAATGATGCTTTGAGATATAGCAGGAGTGTTGGGGTCATTCTTTGAAAATGTGCTACTCATCATACATTTTAAGTTTAATCACATTTTACATCATTATGGAGAGGAAACTGATGTAGCATCTCTCTTCTCAGTATTGAGTGTAAGCTTACAACCAGTGGAAAAAATGAATAATAGAGTTGTTATGTGGTAGAAACTGTATTTGAACTCAAGTCTCACTAAGACTAGTGCATATATTTTAGGCAGGGGTATTTAGTTCCCTTAAAACTGTCAAACCTAAGCCACTGATTTTAAACAAAGTACATATTTGAAGTGTCAGTGATGACCTCTTTCCCCTAACAGTATGATAGAATACTTAGTTTAATTCTTTCATTTTTGACAACTAGCATGTTTCTCAAATAGTTGCTGAACGCCCTATTCAGCAGAAATTCAGTATTGTTTACAAGATTTTTGCTGTTAGTCAGTCCTAGATAACTAAGGCTTGAGTAACTGTGAGCTTAAGCATAAAATCTTCTTAGTCATTTTATCACAAAATCCTCACAAATACTTCTGCCTTTTCCACAATTCAATAAGAAAAAGAATTATATCAATATAGTAAGCACTATTCTACTATGGGTTCAATCAGTTCTCAGATATCCAAAAAAGAAAAGGAGGGTTTTGGGAGGAGAAGGAATTTCTTCAAGGTTTCTTAACGTATAGTCTCAGCAAAGAAAATATTCAAACTCATATTTGTTTATATGTATTGTTTATAATACATACATATAATAAATACATTGTTTGGCTAATTCCTGGGCCAAAAAGTGATATATGTTTATTTAGCATGTTTATATAATTATATAACTATGCAGTCATATACTCCACAATTTTAAAATTGTATGTTAATCCTACATATAATTTTCTATGCATAGTATATAACATTATGCAATGTATTATGTAATTATAAAATTTCATATGCATTTAATAAATTACTTTATATATATAATTTCATTTTTAAACTTTGTATAGCATATTTATGTATTGTATATTATTCAAACTTTTCCTTCTGAACAGATACTTATCTCTCCTATCTTCATTCCATTTTATACAAAGTATATTTAGAAGCAAGATTGCAATTCTCTGTTTTTTGAGGAATGCAGTCAATGTTTAGACAGATTAACTTAAATTTTGAATAAAACCTCTGAAGGAAAAATCATTTTAACATTTTGGCCAAATAATTATAAATATGTAATATTTAATTTAATAGAAAAATTTAAAATTTAATACGAAAAGAGACAACATTGGAAATTTGTGGTGAGCTAAATTACTTAATTTATATGACAGCCTTGTCTATGATAAAATTAGATAATCTTTAGATTTCAGTTATTTATATTGCTTTACCTCAGTGATACTATATTTCAACATTCACTCTTATAAGATAGGATTGCATATAGAAAAGGTAAATATCATTTGGGAGGATTTTTGTAGGGAGACCAGGATATTACCAAATCGCATGATAAGAACAATGTTAGAACATCAAGAAAACATCTTATTTAACCAGGCTCAAGGTGAATTGCAACTTTCATGCTACTTGATATTTTTATTTTTTCCTTACTCTACTCGTACATCTTTTTCACATCTCTATGCCCCCTTCCACTCCCACCTCTAATAACTAAGATCTCTAGCTAACTAGCTACTGGAAGTAATAAACAACAACCTCCTTGAGGCTAATTGAGTGGATTTTCTTTATAATAATAACCCTATGAGATAGGTCCTGTAATTCACCCCATTTGATAAAAAAGAAATAGGTTCAGAGAGGTAAAGTAACTTGTTTAAAGACAAATAGTTGTTATATAATAGAAACTGGATTTAAACTCAGGACCCACTAACTCTAAAAATCTATACTCTTAACCACTAACTGACATTGCCTGTATAAAGAATTCCTGCATACACATTCACTACTTTGGCACATTGCCAACACCTAAGTCAGAAACTTACTGTCTCCTTATCCACATACTATTCTTGTAAGTCAATCATTGAGATTCTATCCAAACACTTTACATTTTTCAAAGACTGTATTATCCATATTTATAGCTACATTTTTTTCAACCTAGGTAAATACTGGTATTTTCTCATATGCAAGGATATACTGAGAATCTTTGAATATAGATGGAAAATATAGACAGAGCTGATTTCCCTGTATAAAGGAAGATTATTCCTTATTGATCTTTTCATTTCTCTTAAATTACAAAATTACAGTGGCTTGAAAACGTGATAGTAGAATGATGGTTACCAGGGGATGAGGGAGTCAGGAGGGAGGAAAGGGGAGTTATTTAATGGGTGTAGAGTTTTAGATTTGCAAGATGAAAAAGTTCTGGGGAGTTATTTAACAAAAATGTGAATATGCTTAACACTACTGTACTGCACACTTAGATGGTTAAGATGGTAAGTTTTAGGGATCTTTTATCACAATAAAAAAGTAAAATAAAATCACATTAAACTTTAATATATGTTTATTGAAGATATATCATACACAATATAATAATTTATTTTACATGTGCTGAAACCTTAAACGTTATTTTTTCCTAAATCTACATATTTTAGCATATACCTGTACTCCTTAATCCCTAACATACAACATATAACTCTTTCTCCCATTTAATTCTTTCCTTGCTATTCAGCGGATGCCTTCATCTGTACTTGACTGTTGGATATAACGTGCAACATTTAGCAGTTAAATGAATCAGGTAAACAGGGTTCAAGACACAGAATATCATGCTTTTGGGCATGTGAATTTGGGCAGGACACTTTCTTTCTCTTTAGTTTCCTCATTTGTAAATGTAAATACCAAAGGTACTTATTTCAGATATCATGAGAATTAAATGTTATGCATTTGAATATCTTATCACACCTATTGATACATAGGGACCACCAATTGAATAAAATCTAGAGTAATATTAATATTATGTTTTAAATTGTATTGTTCTGTATTCACATTTTTGCTTCTCTGTGGCATGGATCTCAGATTTGCTCTCCAAGGAAAATTATATAATATGAACAAATATAAGGAACTATAAGCAGATGTTTGTGAAACTAATTTCCTTTTCTTCTTGGGCAACAATTGACTAAATTTCTTTGCTTCTTATGAAATTAAAACTACCATAAGACTAAGTTCTGTTTCACTAGATATTGAACACAATTTATGTGGTCTCCTTCTAGCGTCAAGCTCATAAAATTCATTATGCCCCATGTTCATTCATTATGCTCAATGTTCTGGTTATTTTTGCAAGTTTGAGATAATACAGCAAATCTAAAAGTTATATGATAAAATGGTGAAACCATAAGATGGAAGGAGTCTATCTAGATAAGAGTCATCTATCAAGTAGAAACATATATTTTGGGCTTTACATAAACAAGACAAGAACTAACACCTTTTGCTATTTAAATTTTTATAGATTGTGAGGTTTGTTTGTTCTACCTGCTAAATAAAGAAATTGGTACTTTGAAGTAACAGAACAGAGGAATCTCACAAGGCCAGTCAAGCCTAATTTCATAATCACTATGGCTAATGATTGCTGTGTATCTCAAATGCTTCCCTTTTATGAATGAGTCTTTATTATAATTGTCCTGGACTCTCCCACCATTGTTAATTGGTCAAGAGGCAGTAGAAACCTTGTCTTTTTAGTTCATGTGTTTCAAGAGTAAGGGAAGCAAGTCAGGTTGTAATAGAGAGGACTTCATCAGATGGAGAGCCTGAGATTAAGCTGAATGCAATAAGTAGAGGGGACCTTAAAAAGTCTCCTTGGGGAAATGATGAGCATGTTGTTTTATGTACAGAAAAATGTTAAAATAAAGAATTGGTATCAAGAAGAGAAGATTGTGGTATAAATTGGCTAGCTGTTCATATAAATTATTTCCTCTTATTTCTAGATACAGCAATTAGACTTCTGTCTAGTTGGCATTGTCATGTGACTGTATTCACCACAGGGGAAGTATTCAGTGGATTGCACATAGGTAATTTTTGAAAGCCAGCCATGAATGTCAGATATAGGGTTTAATGTGGAATTCAATGAGATGGTTCTAAAATTTATATGTAAGAGCTAAAAGCCACAAATAGGCCAAAGCAAGACATTCCTAAAAAGGTAAATTGAGAAATTAAGTTGATGTGGTATAGTGCAGGAAGACACGCCAATGGAATAGAGAGACCAGAAAGAGATCTACACATGTATAGAAACTATTCAATATGTAGTGCTAGGGCATTTGGGTACGAAGAAAGAGAAAAAGTGAAACTGTATCTCTACATTATACAACAACTGAAAATGCACTACAGATGAATTAAAGACAATGTTTTCAGAGAAAATATGAAATAATATTCTTATGACCTTGACATGGGAAACAATTTTTGGGACAAGACAAAAAATTGCTATGTATATTGAAGCAGGCCAATCGTTTCATACATTAAAATTAATAAATTCTGTAAGTTAAAAGGCATATTAATGACATAAAAACTGCCATAAAATGGAACAAATTATAGCATATGTAATTGACAAAGGATTTTTATTTAAAATCTATAAAGAACTCTAATAAATCAATAAGAAACAAACAAGCTATTTGGAAAATGGTTAAAAGACAGGAATTAACAGAAAGAATCATCCCAAGTGGTCCATAACATTTGAAAGGATATTCAACCTCTTTACTAGTTATGAAATGTACATTAGAATGCCCATAACAAACAATATCAGATCTACCAAACTAGGAACAATTCAAAGTTTTCTCAGTACAAAATATTGTTATGGATGTATAGGAATGGCAACTCTCACTAAAACTGGGGAAACTACAAATTAGATGAAGTTAAAAAAAATTTTAATGTATCTTGTATACTCTACCATTTCTTTTTATCATATATTCCTTTTTATCTGTATATTCCTTTTTATCTATATACTCTAAAGAAATTATGTTACATATGCACCAGGAGATATTTATAAGAATACTTATGCAAAGGCATTCATACCAGCAAAACTTTTACTATAACACAAATGTCCATTAAATGCAATGGAAATTTTAAAATGTGGTATATTAATATGATGAAATATTATACATAGGTGAAAATTTGCATGGAAAAATATCCAAAAAATGAGTAAAAGATGTAAACCAAAGAAATACAATTTTATACCATTTGTATTAATTTGAGAAACATGGAAACTAAATAACCTATTGTTTAGGAATTTTTTCAGAGTTGAGAGAACTCTAAAGAAAATTAAGGAATAATTATTTTAATCAAATAAGTTAGGTATCTTGCTTGCAAAAAAATCACAGCAACTTTATAGAATTTAAGCCCATTTTTTGCTAATGCAAAGTTCAATGCAAATGAGGGCATCATCTATATGGTGAAATACAAATCCAGGTTGTTTGATCTTGTGCCCTACCAGTTTTTCTTAGCAGAAGACAAAAGAGAATTGAGTGAGTACTACACAGAATTTAACATGGCTTCATGGAGAAGTAAGAAATTTCACTGCCAGTCATATCTCAGTTTTTAGTAGTACATAGCCTTGCCTACCTGTTGGATAGGGAAAGGGAATGGAAAATTTTCCCTCTCAAAGGTCCAGGTAGAAAAAGTACACAAGGGATTGATGAGCAGTATTAATGTCTACCAGACCAATTAACACAAAATCCAGCATAAAAGTTCTCTAGAAGGAGAGGTAGGGAAGGAGGAGGGGATATGTATATGGGAGGGGAGCAAATCAGGGAGGGGAGGCTTCAAAGCTATCAGAAATATTCTTTTTTTCATCCTTTTTTAAGTGTAGGTAGTGGGTAAATGTGTTTCCATTTAATGATTATTATATAAGCTATATATATACTTTTGTATGTATGACATGCTTCAAAATAAGAAATATAATATGCACATTATATATATGATATGGTATGTCATATATCACAAAATATTATAATATGGTAAGTAGATTAATGAATACTAGAGTGTCGACATATTATCGCACAAAACTGTGAGTATGTTACATGACAAAAAGAATTTAGCAGTTGTGATTAAGGTTAAGGACCAGAGATGGGGAGGTTATCCAGGAGTATCGAAGTGAGCCCAACCTAATCTTATGGATCCTTAAAAACGGGAGAACATTTCCCAGTTGTGGTCAGAATAAGATGTAATACCGAAGGGTCAGAGATCTGCAACTCTGCTTCCTTTACAGATGAAGGAAGGAGACTACAAACAGCTTCTAGAGGTTGGAAAAAGGCAAGAAAGAGGATTCTCCCATAGGGGCTCCAAAGGAACATGGCTCTGCCCACAGCTTGATTTTAGCCTCAAGTTAGACCTACAGAACTACAGTTAATAAATTTGTGTTTTTTTAATTCTATAAGTTTGTGATAATTTGTTATGGCAACAATGGGAAACAAATATATACTTATACACACACATATGTACACATATGTACATACACACTACTTTCATAAACAAATGTATGTTTTACTGCAATAAGATGGATACCTGAAATTATTCTGGTATTCTGTTCCCAATTTTTGCCGTATACAGAAATCATCCTAATGTATGGTTCATTAATGTGTTTTGAAGAAGGCTAATTTTTTTCCAATCTAGTTTTTACTGAAATGTTCAAAACAATAAAAAGCACCAAGAAAAATTTAGAAAATCTGGGATATGGATGTGTAAAACTATAGCAAGATATCACTTCTAGGTCAAAGAGCATGAAGTAATCAACTTTCCCAAGAACAGGGCAGTCAGAATGTCAAAACTGATGAAAGTTAAAGTTGACTGAAGAAATGGCTGTTAAAATTGTTCAATCAGGGAACCTGTAGCAAAACAAACAAAAAAATATTGTAACTTTTTTTTTCTGTTAAAAGGATTTGTAGAAATAAGCACAAAATTTGGAAAGGCAGACAACTACAGGACAGAAATTTGGATATAAAATACAGCATATGTCTGGAAGCCAAGGAGCAATGATTTATTTTCTTTAAGGACTGTATGTGGGAAGAATACTCCCAATTATTTATAGGAGCAGAGAAATGGATCTAATTGAAAACAAGAGATGTATGCCAACACTGCTTGAGCATTTTGATTACAGGTTACTTCCGCAATTTTCTTCCTTTTGTTTTCATGCATTGTACTAAGATTTAAAGTTATTATTCTTGTTTAGTTTCCCATCCTAAATCAAAAATTATTGAGTTTAGATACGTGGGTTATGGACTGTCCTCAAATTGCCTTGAACTTTGTGAAACTCCATTTAAATATTTTTTTATATGTGACTCCATTTGTTTACCGAGAAAAGACATAAACTTTCACTATTTAAAAAATTTTTTTTAGACTGAGGGATTTTATTTTTTAACACCTTTATTAGAGTATAACTGTTTTGCAATGGTGTGTTAGTTTCTGTTTTACAACAAGTGAATCAGCTATACGTATACATATATCCCCATATCTCCTCCCTCTTGCGTCTCCCTCCAATACTCCCTATCCCACCCCTCTAGGTGGTCACAAAGCACCGAGCTGATCTCCCTGTGCTATGTGGCTGCTCCCCCCAAGCTATCTATTTTACACTTGGTGGATATATAAGTCCATGTCAATCTCTCACTTCATCCCAGCTTGCCATTCCCCCCTCCCAATGTCCTCAAGTCCATTCTCTACATCTGTGTCTTTATTCCTGTCCTGTCCCTAGGTTCTTCAGAACCATTATTATTTTAGATTCCATATATATGTGTCAGCATACGGTATTTATTTTTCTCTTTCTGACTTACTTCACTCTGTATGACAGTCTCTAGGCCAATCCACCTCACTACAAATAACTCAATTTCATTTCTTTTTTTATGGCTGAGTAATATTCCATCACATATATGTGTGACATCTTTTTTATCCATTCATCTGTCAGTGGACACTTAGGTTGCTTCCATGTCCTGGCTATTGTAAATAGAGCTGCAATGAACGTTGTAGTACATGACTCTTTTTGAATTATGGTTTTCTCAGAATATATGCCCAGTAGTGGGATTGGTGGGTCATATGGTAGTTCTATTTTTAGTTATTTAAGAAACCTCCATACTGTTCACCATAGTGGCTATATCAATAAATGGCTATATCACCAACAGTGCAAGAGGGTTCCCTTTTCTCCACACTCTCTCCAGCACTTGTTGTTTGTAGGTTTTTTGGTGATGGCCAATCTGACTCCTGTGAGTGTCTTATAGTTTTCTGCATAAAGGTATTTTGTCTTCTTAGGTAGGTTTATTCCTAAGCATTTTATTCTTTTTGTTGCAATGGTAAATGGGAGTGTTTTCTTGATTTCCTTAAGTTTCCTTAATTTCTCTTTCAGAATTTTCATCATTAGTGTATACGAATGCAAGAGATTTCTGTGCATTAATATTGTACCCTTCTACTTTACCAAATTCACTGATTAGCTCTCGTAGTTTTCTGGTAGCATCTTTAGGATTCTCTATGTATAGTATCATGTCATCTGCAAACAGTGACAGCTTTACTTCTTTTTTTCCATTTTGGATTCCTTTTATTTCTTTTTCTTCTCTGATTACTGTGGATAAAACTTCCAAAACTATGTTGAATTATAGTGATGAGAGTGGACAACCTTGTCTTGTTCCTTCTCTTAGAGGAAATGGTTTCAGTTTTTCACCATTGAGAAAAATGTTGGCTGTGGGTTTGTCATATATGGCCTTTATTATGTTGAGGTAAGTTCCCTCTATGCCTACTTTCTGGAGGGTATATATCATAAATGGTGCTGAATTTTGTCAAAAGATTTTTCTGCATCTGTTGAGATGATCATATGGTTTTTAATCCTTCAACTTGTTGATATGGTGTTCCACACTGATTTGCACATATTGAAGAATCCTTGCATTCCTGGGATAAACCCCACTTGATCATGGTGTATGATCCTTTTAATATGCTGTTGGATTCTGTTGCTAGTATTCTGTTGAGGATTTTTGCATGTGTGTTCATCAGTGATATTGGCCTGTAGTTTTCTTTCTTTGTGACATCTTTGTCTGGTTTTTGTATCAGGGTGATGGTGGCCTCATAGAATGAGTTTTGGCATGTTCCTCCCTCTGTTATATGTTGGAAGTGTTTGAGAATGATAGGTGTTAGCTCTTCCCTAAATGTTTGATAGAATTCACATGTGAAGCCATCGGGTCCTGGGCTTTTGTTGGGAGATTTAAATTTATAAATTTTGTTGGGAGATTTAAATTTTGTTGGGAGATTTAAATTTATAAATTTAAATTTATAAATTTCCCTCTTAGAACTGCTATGGCTGCATCCTGTAGGTTTGGGGTCATCGTGTTTTCATTGTCATTTGTTTCTACATATTTTTTTATTTCCTCTTTGATTTCTTCAGTGATTTCTTGGTTATTGAGGAGTGTATTGTTTAGCCTCCATGTGTTTGTATATTTTACAGCTTTTTTCCTGTAATTGACATCTGGTCTAATAGCATTGTGGTCAGAAAAGATACTTGATATGATTTCAATTTTCTTAAATTTACCAAGGCTTGATTTGTGACCCAGGATATGATCTACCCTGGAGAATGTTCCATGAGCACTTGAGAAGAAAGTGTATTCTGTTTCTTTTGGATGTAATGTCCTATAAATATCAAGTCCATCTTGTTTAATGTATCATTTAAAGCTTGTGTTTCCTTATTTATTTTCATTTTGGAAGATCTGTCCATTGGTGTATGTGAGGTGTCAATGTCCCCTACTATTATTGTGTTACTGTCAATTTCACCTTTTATGGCTGTTTACATTTTCCTTGTGTACTGGGGTGCTCCTATGTTGGGTGCATAGATATTTACAATTGTTATATCTTCTTCTTGGATTAATCCCTTGATCATTATGTAGTGTCCTTCTTTTTCTCTTGTAATAGTCTTTATTTTAAAGTCTATGTTTTCTGATATGGGAATTGCTACTCCAGCTTTCTTTTGATTTCCATTTGCAATGAATATCTTTTTCCATTCTCTCACTTTCAGTCTGTATGTGTCCCTAGGTGTGAAGTGGGTATCTTGTAGACAGCATATATACAGGTCTTATATTTGTATCCATTCAGCCAGTCTATGTCTTTTAGTTGGAGCATTTAATCCATTTACATATAAGGTAGTTATTCATATGTATGTTCCTATTACCGTGTTCTTTAATTGTTTTGAGTTTATTATTGTAGGGTTTTTTTATCTTGTGTTTCCTGTCTAGAGAAGTTCCTTTAGCATTTGTTGTAAAGCTGGTTTAGTGGTGCTGAATTCTTTTAGCTTTTGCTTGTCTGTAAAGGTTTTAATTTCTCCATCAAATCTGAATGAGATCCTTGCTGGGTAGAGTAATCTTGATTGTAGGTTTTCTCCTTCATCACTTTAAATATGTCCTTCCTCTCCCTTCTGGCTTGCAGAGTTTCTGCTGAAAGATCAGCTGTTAACCTTATGGGGATTCTCTTGTATGTTATTTGTTGTTTTTCCTTACAGCTTTTATTATTTTTTCTTTGTATTTAATTTTTGATAGTTTGTTTAGTATGTTTCTTGGTGTTTTTCTCCTGGTATTTATCCTGTATAGGACTCTCTGCACTTCCTGGACTTGATTGACTATTTCTTTTCCCATATTAGTGAAGTTTTCAATTGTAATCTCTTCAAATATTTTTACAGTCCCTTTCTTTTTCTCTTCTTCTTCTGGGACACTTATAATTTGAATGTTGGTGTGTTTAATGTTGCCTCAGAGGTCTCTAAGACTGTCCTCAATTCTTTTAATTATTTTTTTCTTTATTCTGCTCTGCAGTAGTTATTTCCACTACTTTATCTTCCAGGTCATTTATCCATTGTTCTGCCTCAGTTATTCTGCTCTTGATTCCTTCTAGAGAATATTTTATTTCAATTATTGTGTTGTTGATCATTGTTTGTTTGCTTTTTAGTTCTTCTAGGTCCTTGTTAATCATTTCTTGTATTTTCTCCATTCTATTTCCAAGATTTTGGATCATCTTTAGTGTCATTACTCTGAATTCTTTTTCAGGTATTTCTCTTCATTTGTTTGGTCTGGTGGGTTTTTACCTTGGTCCTTCATCTGCTGTGTGTTTCTCTGCCTTCTCGTTTTGCTTAACTTACTGTGTCTGGGGTTTCCTTTTCACAGGCTGCAGGTTCCCGTTGTTTTTGGTGTCTGTCTCCAGTGGCTAAGGTTGGTTCAGTGGGTTGTGTAGGCTTCCTGGTGGAGGGGACTAGTATTCTGGTGGGTGAGGCTGGATCTTGTCTTTCTGATCATCAGGACTGTGTCTGGTGGTGTGTTTTGGGGCGTCTGTGGCCTTATTATGATTTTAGGCAGCCTCTGTGCTAATGGGTGGGGTTGTGCTCCCGTCTTGCTAGTTGTTTGGTATTGGGTGTCCACACTCTATATTCCTGGTTGTTGAGTGGGGCTGGGTCTTAGTGTTGAGATCGAGATCTCTGGGAGAGCTTCTGCAGTTTGATATTATGTGGAGCTGGAGGTCTCTGGTGAACTACTGTCCTGAATTCTGCTCTCCCACCTCAGAGACACAGTCATGACACCTGCCTGGAGCACCAAGAACCTGTCAGCCACACGGCTCAGAAGAAAAGGGAGCAATAAAAAAAGAAAGAAAATAAAAAGAAATATAGTTATTAAAATTAAAAATTATTAAAAATTAAAAAGTAATAATAAAGAAAGCAAGAAGAAAGAAAGAAGATAGAAACCAAACCAAAGATCAAATCCACCAATGATAACAAGCACTAAAAACTATACTAAAAAAGAAAAGAAAAAAAAAAAAAGGACAGAGAGAACCCTAAGATATATGGTAAAAGTAAAGCTATACAGACAAAAGCACACAAAGAAGCATGCCCATAAACACTCACAAAAAGAGAAAAAGGAAAAGAAATATGTATATCTATATTAAAAAAAAAGGAAGAGAACACCCAAATCAATAAACAAATCTACCAATGATAATAAACTCTAAATACTAAACTAAGATAAACATAAAACCAGAAACCAGTTAGTCATATGCAGCAAACCCTAAGTCTACAGTTGTTCCCAAAGTCAACTACCTCAATTTTGGGATGATTCATTTTCTATTCACATATTCCATAGATGCAGGGCACGTCAAGTTGATTGTGGAGATTTAATCCGCTGCTCCTTAGGCTGCTGGGAGAAATTTCCCTTTCTCTTCTTTTTTCGCACAGCTCCTGGGGTTCAATTTTGGATTGGCTCTTCCTCTGTGTGTAGGTCACCTGAGGGTGTCTGTTCCTGCCCAGACAGGATGGGGTTAAAGGAGCAGCTGTTAGGGGCCTCTGGCTCACTCAGTCCGGGGAGAAGAAGGAGTACAGAATGCAGGCTGAGCCTGCAGTGGCAGAGGCCGGCATGATGTCACAACAGCCGGAGTGTCACCAGGTGTTCTCCCAGGAAAGCTGTCCCTGGATCACAGGACCCAGGTAGTGATGGGCTGCACATGCTCCCAGGAGAGGAGGCGTGGATAGCGACCTGTGCTTGCACTCAGGCTTCTTGGTGGCTGCAGCAGCAGCCTTAGCATTTCATGCCTGTCTCTGGGGTCCGTGTTGATAGCTGTGACTCTTGCCCATATCTGGAGCTTGTTTAGGCAGTGCTCTGAATCCCCTCTCCTCACACACCCCAAAATAATATTCTCTTGCCTCCTAGGCAGGTTCAGACTTTTTCCCGACTCCCTCCCGGCTAGCTGTGGTACACTAGCCCCCTTCAGGCTGTGTTCACACAGCCAACCCGAGTCCTCTCCCTGGGATCCGACCTCCAAGCCAGAGACTCAGATCCCAGCCACCACTCACCGAGGTGGGTGAGCAGACAAGCTTCCTGACAGGTGAGCAGACAAGCCTCTCAGGCTGGTGAGTGCTGGTTGGCAGCAATCCTCTGTGAGGCAATCTCTCCACTTTGCCCTCTGTACCCCTGTTGCTGCGCTCTCCTTCATGGCTCTGAAGCTTCCCCCACCCCGTGACCCCCCATCTCCACCAGTGAAGGGGCTTCCTAGTGTGTGGAAGCTATTCCTCCTTCACAGCTCCCTCCCTGAGGTGCAGGTCCCATCCTTATTCTTTTGTTTCTGTTTTTTCTTTTTTCTTTTGCCCTACCCAGTTATGTGGGGAGTTTCTTGCCTTTTGGGAAGTCTGAGGTTTTCTGCCAGCATTCAGTAGGTGTTCTGTAGGAGTTGTTCCACATGTAGTTGTATTTCTGATGTATTTATGGGGAGAAAGTTGATCTCCACGTCTTACTCTTCCACCATCTTGAAGGTCTCCCTCAACTTTCACTATATATATTATTTTTTTTACTTCTTTTTTTTTTTTTTTTTGCAGTACGCGGGCCTCTCACTGCTGTGGCTTCTCCCGTTGCAGAGCACAGGCTCTGGATGCACAGGCTCAGCGGCCATGGCTCATGGGCCTAGCTGCTCTGTGGCATGTGGGATCTTCCCGGACCGGGGCACGAACCCGTGTCCCCTGCATCGGCAGGCAGACTCTCAACCACTGCGCCACCAGGGAAGCCCTTTTTTTTGAAGATCTATAATGTATTCCATCTGAATGAAGAATCCAAGAATTAAATAGCCTCCTTGAACATTATCATATGGATAAATGACTCTGGAACAAGGTTTTGGAAAAGGAAAATAAAAGCCATCTTGTATTTCTAAAGGTCTAAAGGGAAAAACAAATATAATTACTGTTGTGTGCATGCAACCTTCCTCCTGAGTGTAATTTGTATTTTGACAATGATGCCAGTGTGTGCTGGGGGGTTTGGTCTTTTTTTTTCTCTGTGTGAAGGAAAAAAGTAATCTCTCCTTGTATTCAGAGGATTAAAACTCAATACTATTTGCTTAAACTGTTACACTGAGTTAAAGTTTGAACATAAAAAACAAAATAAAAATAAAATATGCATCTTCAAAGCTTTCGTATATAAAAAAAGAAGCACCCAATATCTGATGTGTTAACTACCTTCCTTTCTGAGCCCTTAATATGACTGATATCTTTACCATTTTATTTATTTAAACTAAGATCCAAAAATTAAGTACATTAAGAGTATATTCAGAAATTTAAAATTAGTCTACACTAATTTTTCCAGGTGAGCCTGGAAGAGAGAAACTTTATCAATCAACATGAATAGAGCAGTGGAACAGGCTGGCAGCATCTTCAGTGTTCTCCATTCCTCTTGCTGGATACATAGTAACAGTAAGAACAGTTCTCCAGCTTGTTAGGGGCATATGACTAGGTCTTCTAAGGGAATATGTAGTCCTAAAATATCCTTAGAGATCCACAGCTCCTGCTGTGTTCCCTGTTCATGAAGCTGGAAACCAAAGGCTGAATTGGAGAAAACACAAGATGGGAGGTGGGACCTTGGCACCATCATTTAGAGAAGAGTCGCCCTGGAAAAATATTATGTGTGTTTGTTTTCAAGAAGCCAATGCTATTTGACTACTGCATAAAAAATAAACAGTCTTAAACAAATAAAACCTACTGCAAGTGATATTTTATATGAAAGGAAAGAATGGGCATGTGAAAATTGGGACAGCAGAGAGCCATTTCTTAGGTTATAGAAACAGATTTTCAGGGCTTGCACTGTGCAGACTGCACTAGAGTAGGGAAAACTTACATGCGTGTATAAGTGGAGGTGTCAGTGTTATGGTATAAGCAGGGAGAAGAATCCTTTCTAAAGCCTGTCAGGAATTTCAGGAAGTGAACTTGCATGGTGTACTGGAATAAGTTCCAGGTAGAGAGAAGTGTACTGCCGATGGCAGGCATTGACTAATCGGTATGACTCACACTTGCTGCATCAATAGAATCACCTGGGACTCTTGTTAATAATTGAGTTTCCTGAATTAGATTCTCCAGGAGGCCCTGAGACCAGTATTTTTAAGCCAAGCCACCCAACTGACCCCCATGATGAGGCAAGTTTGATAACATCAGTGTACACCAACAGGGACTGATCTTTGGGGGTAATACATAAGCTGTGTCAAGTCAGTCAGTCCACTAGACTTCTCCAGGATTCTTGTAGATCAGTCCTATTTTTTTGTTTATTCTGTCTCTGCTTTATGGAAATATCTCTCAAGTTTCAGTTGTTAAATCCTTGTTATTTAAAAATCTTGCTCTCTACTGACCAAAATTTCAAGCTCTGACTCTGAAGAGGTTAAACTTTCTAAACAAACAGGTTGTGACAATGGGCGTATCTTGGAGCACCAAGTGACAACTGTGAAAATAATTCACTATTAATGTTCATACACCTGTAAATGGCAAGTGCATTTGGCCTATTAACTTTTCATCATGCTGTCAGTGGCCATGGGACCCAGAAAGACAGCCTTTCTCAAAATGCCATGCTTTACATCCCTTGTGGAGACTCAGCCTCTCTAACGTGGAGCACTTAGCTCAAGGGAACATTTAGAGAGAGAGGGAGAGGGAAGGGGAGGAGACCAAAAAAAAAAAAAAAAGAGATGCAGACAAATAAAAATACTTTAATGTTTACCTAAATTTTAAATCATCTGTGTTGTATTCCTTCCAGGGAAACTTATAAAAGTTTAGTCTTATGAAGTTAATTAAATATTTCAAACAATATATCAATAGATGTTTTTTCTATTTTAGATCTGAGTGGTGAAAATGTATGCCACTTTTGAAGGTCAAATTTTAAAATCTGGAAAGGCAGCTCTAAAAAGTAACATTAATGCTTCCCTGGTGCTAGTTTTGTGGTTGAGTCACTGCTGACTCTAAAGCAATCCACAGTGTCTCGTGAGGAATAATACGATGTGGGCATGCACATAATCGTTGCCCTACAAGTGAGACACCACCTAGTAGAACTTATAATTCTCAGTGTATACTTTTCCCTTTGGAACTTTAATACATTTTTAAAATTTGCTGTTGAGAGTGGATTGTAGTTTTTTTACTCTGTCATTATAGCACCAGAAAATGAAACAATGGGTTTGGCTATGTAACCCCAGGGATTACAGTATTAAAAACAAAACAGAACAGAATGAACACCAAAAGCTGCAAGAACATTTTCTGTTGAGATAATATTTTCATGATTTTTGTTTTTAGCTTGGAAACAATAATGAAAAATGCCATACTAGTTATTGAAATCAAAAGATCTAGGGGAAAGCCTAAAACATCTTTATTGAAAACTGAGAAATTTGTCTTTTTCCTTCTTTTAAGAAGGTGGGGTTAAAAGTTTATTCTGACCTTTTAACTTCAGCCTATTCAGAGATTTGAGATGACAGTTTAATATTATGTGAATAAATAGTATCAAGACCCTTTCTATCAGTTATCTGATTACCATCAGCCCATTTCATCCATGTCAAATGTACTAGTCTGTTCTATTCTAGGTATATAATATATTATAGTTATAATATTCATATATGATCAATAATATATATAACATATTATGATTTTAATACATATTATAGTTACAATAGGGCAAAAGATCAAAACTACAATTCATGGTAACTTGAGTTTATATGCATATGTCTAATGTTAGGGATTATAATAAATGTTCTTTTTTGAAAAAATATATCTAAAATACTGTCTAAACTTAGAAACATAGAAATTATATTCTCTGTAACACTTCCCTTACTCCAAAAAAAGATGGGCTTTTTGCAAGTGTCTTATGTTGGGTTTCTTTGCAAACCTTTTTATCTCAGAAGAGTTTACACTTAAGAACAAGAAACTAAAGCACCAAGTCAGCTCTATGTCTTTTGCATCCACCAGCATGGCTGGCACTGGTACCTTTCATGTGCATTGGGCAATAAGATTTCCCTCTTCACAAATATACACACTTAATCTTTCCCAGGCCAACTGAAGGCTACCATTAAAGATGCATTATTCAGAGAAGTAGTGCTTTATTTAAAAACACAAAATTCTGTAGCAGTGTAACAATATTTCAATTAATTATTCTTTTCTTTTCACAGTATTTATTTTATTTCAAGGATATTATTACAGCTCTCAGAGGTGAATACTTGTAATTAGTCATTCATTCACTCTCTTCTAAGAGTTTATGGATTTTAAAATTATGTTTTTTGGTTATTTATTGTTTTTTTTTTGTTTGTTTCTTTTGAAGAAAAGAAGAAGGATAGCTCAGGACTCTGGTTTTGATTTGTTTTATTTATTTCGAAGAAAAGAAGGATTGCTCAGGGCTCTGAATCCCTGAATCATTTGAACAGTCATCTGTCACTGTTCTAGGATCCCTAGAGAAAAATGGAATATGAAAAAAAAAAAAAAACAGGAAACTGCACATCATTTGTTAGCCATAGTCTCAATTTCAATTCCCAATGTAAAACCCATGTCATGCTAAACTGGCCTTGGACCAAGCAGGATTTCATAGTGGCCTAATATGTAGGTCCAGAGAGACAAGACTGAATAATGTCCTTTCCTCAAAAACTCCCTCTGTCTACCACCTCCTATATCTGATCAAGATCAAATCCCACATAGTCTACCTTCTAAATATCTATAGTCTGCTCAATTCTTATTACCCCTACTAACATTCCTCTTATCCAGGCCATTACACTCTCTCTACAATATTCAGCAACCTCCTACAGAGCCCTAGCACTTCCTCTTTTGTCCCCATCTGATCTATTCTCAATGTCTTCTTTTAGCTGAATATTTTGCCATCAGTTTTTTGTGGGTTTTTTTTTTTTTGGTCATCATGTTTTACTCTAGACTCTATAAATGCTGCTTATGTGCTGGAGTATTCCTCTTTGTTCATCTTTCACTCAGCTCTCATCATGGAAGTTAGTATCTTTTAGAAATTTTTACTCTATGTTAGGGAATTCTGCTATAGGCTTACTATACTTTTCTTATTGTAGCCACATAGGAGTACCCAAAATGTTAGTCCTTATATTTCTATGTAACTAACAAACTCTGTAAACTCTGTGGGTCAGGGATCAAATGTATCTTGCTCAAATATGCAAATACCTAGGGGGAGTGACTGGCAAATACACTTATCTGTGGAAAAATGTTGATGGATAGCGAAGAAAGTATGGAAAATTGAAAGGAAAGAAAAATAAGGGACAGGAATAGAAATTGCTTGGTTGCAGAAAGTTTAACACTCCTTCCCCTCAATGTTCAAACCCTGTAACATGACCCTGTTGTAGCCTTGGCTTTGACATATGCCAGGATTCCTTCTTAGAGATATATTGGGGGTGGGGTGGAGATAGGGAAGGGACACTAGAGCCAATTTTAAAAGTTAGATTTAATGTTAAATGTAATTAGTAGCTTAGTGATTAAGAAGGGGGTCTCTGGAGTCAAACTATTAGATTCATTACTAAGCTATATGACTTGAAGCAGATTACTAAACCTCTCTGTGACACAATTTACTCTTCTGTAATATGAAAATTAATAGTCTCTAATATATAAAATCATTTTGAAGATTAAGTGAGATTATATAATATACATATAAAGTACTTAGAAAAGTGCCAAAGAGACATTGATATAAATTTATTAACTATGAGAATCTAAATGGTATATTAAATTATGCAGACCTTGAAAGGTTAAACTGCTTTCTAAGGAAGAGTAATGAAGAATAAATGTTACATATATGAAAGTTAAGACATAAAACAATAAATTAAATGCTCATGAATCAACCATGCAACTTAAGAGCTTAAACACTACCAATAACTTTTGAGAGCTGACAACAACATAATTCCCTGTCCCTGTGTTAAATAGAACTAAAGAATTATACTGCTTTGTCCCTTTTAATCTAAAACAGTCTCTGCCTCATATTGTTTTTCCTTTTTTCTCTTCTTTTTTTTTTTTTTCTTTGTCAGGGGAAAGCCAGTTTTATTGAGCAAAGTTCTCAGGACCTGGGGTTTAGGTCTCCCCTGGTTTGCCATGTCATAAACATTCTTGAAAGGTTAAAACCAGTTATCTTGTGTCATAACTCAAATCGTATATTTATACAGTTGTTTATTAAGTTAGATTCAAGTTAAAAATATCAGCAAGAATACTTCATTATTAGTGTTGTATATATCCCATAATATCACATCAGGAAGTACATACTACCAGTTTTTACCATTATTAGTGATAATATGAACCCTTTGTTAAAATTACGTCTGCCATATTTCTCTATTTTAAAAGTAACTTTCTTCTTTACAATTAAAACTGAATCTATTGGATGATACTTTAAGTCAGTGACCTTTTAATAAATGGTTTTCTCATACATTAATGATATTTTTCTAAATTAAATACTATACTGGGAGTTGTACAGTCATGGTTTTATAATTCCATCATTTATTTATTGGCTGGCATACTTTTATAAAGCAGAACTTTCACATTTGTTTTCCCCCTTATCTCTTTCTCTGACTTTCTTTATGTGTATCACTAAAGGTGCACAGATTTACTTCACTTGAAATTTACAAAAGAAATATTTGATAGTATAGCCTTGCTTTTATTAAAAAGTTTCAGAGAGGTAGAGAGACAGACTGTAATTTGAGTCATGTGTATACTAAAGAAAGGAAATATGAGAATAAATTACTAGGTAAAATTAGACAATAGGGTTCTATGATTATGATTAACCTGAAGTTGAAATATATTTCTTATGATTCAGCAGCCAGTAACAGGAAATGATGAAGCCATATACATAATACCATGTTATTGTTGATGAAACCATAATTACCAAGACTGCTCTTAATTGAGGTGGCACTACTCCAAGAAATGAAGTAAAATCATAGTTAGAAAACAAGATTTTAGTGTAGGAGCTGAATAGTACTAATAATAAAGCACAAAATTATGATTCTTACATGAATCTATTATTAAATTTAGGTTAAGATATTTGTAAAAGTTGAAACTTAACTGGAATATTAAAAGTGCTTTTTCTAAACTACTAAGGTTGAATAACATTTTGAAGAACACTTTTTACAGAATTTTTATAGTATTTGGTAGAAAAACTACCTAAAAAGCTTAAATTGTAGTCTTAAATTTAATTTAATACCTACTGCCTAGTCTTTAACACTCTACTGGAATAGGGATTATTATTTTCCATACCTTTTATGTGAGACATGTGAGGAAACTGATAGGCTTCAGAGTTTAAAGTGACAAAATTCACTGAGATAATTAAATTATAATGTCATATAAGTAATGGGTGCTCAACACCAACCCAGGAAGTCTTATTACTTTATGCATACTCATAAACCTTGTGATATATTGCTATCTGTTTTTTTAAAGCAAACCTGCTCATCTTCATCTGCCCCTTTTGGGTTCAGTTGTACCACATTCTACCAGTTACTCAAATACCCATATATTCTTGAAAACTTCAGTTCTTCAATCTCTAAAATAATTGATAGTAGAGTCTCTTATGTCTATCTGATAAATGTCACTTTGGTCTGTCCCTATTCCTCTTCTTTACTTACTTAACTGTTAAGTCATGGTTGTTAAAAACACAAATCGTGTCCATCTATACCACCACATCTCCCCACTTCAAAACCTGTGAAGGTGCTCCACTGCTTATAGAATAAATTTCTAAAGTAGGACCTACAAAACCCTGAGCAGTCTGTATCAAAAATACTCCTCAACTCCACCTTACCTCTTCCCTTGTGCACTTCATTCAACTTTCTTTGTCCTCTGCACACATGGCATGTACCTTTACTACCTGGACTGCTCTTTCCATTTTCACATGCTGGTCAATTCCTATTCATCCTTCAAGACTTGACTCAAATGTTGCCTCTCTGAACACATTCCATGTCTCTCTCTATAGATATAGATATAGATGTAGATATAGATATATCTTCTCTAGGACTTTACACACTGCAGTAAATTTTTTTTCTTTACATGCCTATCGCTTCTCACTAAACTCTGAGGTTCAAATAAGTCAAAACCATACATTTCCATCATAGATTGTGTTCATTTTATCTTCATATTCACAGTACTTAGCACAGTATTTGACACAGAGAAATCACTCAGAAAATATTTGTTGGATGATTGATCATAAACTGCCACTTTTTCACAAGGATCCATTTTCTACTATGTATTTTGGGGGAAAAGCTCTCCCAGAATGAATTACTAAGAAATTATCATTTCATAAAAAGAAATTATATATTATGGTAATTATAAATTCACTTTATCCACAATAGTGGCTAAAACTTTCCTTTCCTTTTATGGGGCTGTCACTAAGAAGAAGACCTCTTCTTTGTTCTACAGTGTCTTTGCTGTTACTCTTCTAGACTTGCACTGTTTTTTTCCTACCTTCCTCAATAAACAATAGCTATAATGAATAAGCAGAAAGAATGCTCTCCTAAATACACAAAACATATTTCTTCTACAAGTGTTTGTTTGTTCCTAGTGGTAAATGGAGGTAACATGCTTTTTCCCCTCTCTATTTTAAAGGATGCATCAATGCCAAATGTACTTATACTGCACCTATTCGAGAATTCAAATTAACAGTTTGAAAACTTGACATATTGACAATGGTGGCTAAAACTTTTTGTAGGTTCAATATCTTTAGAACATGACCCTATTCATAAAACTTAACAATGAATTCAATTAGTTAATGAATACTCACTGAGCATCCATCTGTGGCAGACCCTTAGTAAGCCATTTGTAGGAAAGATGACATGCTACCCTTAGGAACCACAGGATGTAGAGGGATTTAAATATCTTCTGGTGAAGCATTTTATACTATTCTTCCATACTCTTTAGCTAATTCTTCTCTTTCACTTGCAGATAAGCCTAAAAGCAGATAGGGGAAAATTAGCAAACGAAATTTGCTTTAATTCATATCACAGGCAAAGCTAGGTAGAAGACAGCATAAATTTATGACTAAGACACAGGATTTCTATCACTGATTTCTATTGTTAAAAAAATCAGTATATGGAAATATAAGATAAATACAGGGCTCTGATTAAAACAGTGAAGGAGACAAAAATCACAATTATTTTTGTCTATACTATCTTGATTTTACCTCATTGTTCTTATTGCCACTCTTCAACCCCCAAATCAGTGGTGTGCTGGTAAAATGACCCTATAGAAAAAAGAAAAAAAAAATCCCTTAGTTTATCATTTGCCCATTTCCATGGTGTAAATACTCTGAGCATGGTCAATTTCAAACTACCAACTATGAAGTTGGTAAGAAATGCTAAAAATCAGCTTCACAATCAACACAAGCTGGCTCCAACTCACCAGTGGATCCCCTTCACAGGCATGCAGCTTGAAGCACAGACAGACACACAAACCTACGTTATGTTCTCATTAATAGATATTACAATGTATGTAATAATGTATTACATACATTAATATGAATTTTACTCATTGTATTAACTCTCCCAACCAAGGACATTGTATTTTAAATATCATCACTAAATTTAGAAAGTAAAATAACAACACTATTACCCCCATGTAATAACTGTAAACCTCATGAATCACACTTGAATATGCTATCTATTCTGTGGAGGTTGTACAGCTGTTTGTTAAAATGGTTAAGTTAGAAGGCTTAGATAGAAGTGGTTTAGAAAGATTACAATTTATATTTCTTAATATAAAATCTTATTGGTTGAAAATGCATGCATCAATTTCTTACAGTACCTACAAGATGGTAGGTACTATAAGCTTTCCTTATATTATTTCATGTGATTGGGAAAACATCATTATTAGTACTTAAAATTTAATGCTGATATAATTTCAGGAAAGTATTTTAAAAGCAAAATTCATGGAAATTAAATTTGTTTAAATGATAAAAACAAAACATACTATGGACTAGTACTTTCTAAACGGTGAGCAACATTATGCATTAAATTAAAAAATAGAAATTGTTTAATTCATCCAGCTAGAGTATGAAATGCAACATGTAGTCACTGAAGAAAAATATGTAACAATCGCTTTCATAGATTTTGCAAAATGAAAATGCCTTTAAGTAATAGCCAGAAATAGGTAAGAGAAAAATTAAATATCTTAATAATTGTTAGTTTTTCAAATGAAACACCTTTGTAGAGAGTAATGCATTCAGCATATTTCTGCCTTTGGCAATTCAATTAATTGTGTATTTTAATATAAATGCTTTCTAACTGCAATTCACTTTAATCATTTAAGAAGCTCAATATTGAGCTCTTTAGACTAAGATAAAGCTGTGAGAAAAATCCTCTATGATATTCTTCTATATTTTGGTATTAGTTTCACTTTTAAATAAAATTCTGAAAATACCCCTAGAAGACTATTAAGTATTTATGTTTGTAGTAATACACAAATTATTTCATGTATTCTACATTTTTAAGTATACAAGAGCATGAGAGAAAGTTGTAAGATATTCATAGTTCTGACAGACTTAGTCACTGCATTTCTTAAATAATCTGAAAATATTTTATCTAGTTATTTGATGTAGTATAAACCTTTTGTTTAAGTTGTAGAAATAGCAATGTTCAGAAAAGAAAATAGTAAAAATATTAACCAATATGGATTTGGAGTTGCACTTAACTTCTGAAAATCACATGTACCTGTTTAAAGTATGTCTCCCAGGGATCCATGCACTTATTCTACTATCATATCTTTCTATTTAATCTTCTTTATTTTTTTCTTCTTTTCCATTACTACATAGCCCAAGGTACTTGAAACTGTCCAGGTGTGAAGCATCTTCAGCTTTTAGACTTACAGAATTTAGAATTTCACGTGTGTTTGTGTATGTGTGGTGCTGATCTTAATCATCTGTGCTGTTTCAAGATTAACTTTAATACTAAATGAAACTCTCTCATTGGTGAATATCTTTTTCCTAATGGTTAATAAGCATTGAATTATCTACTGTGCTCTGTGGTGCTACAAATTTTTTTTAGAATTTGACGATGTGAATTCTAAAATAAATGCTTTTTACTTTTTATCTTATTTCTACTGGAACTGAGTGAGTTTATTATGTATGAGATCTCAAAGTTCTTATCACTTGGAAGTAACAGAAATGTGTTTCCTTTATCTTGTGGCACCAGGGAGCCCAGTGTTTGCCTTAAAAAGCTAGAACAAGACTGCTTGTGAAGAGTAGACTGTTTCTATTATTTTCAGTAATAGAAACAATTGTTAAAGTAATTGTGATTTGCGTTGAATTACTGTGGATTAGGATTTTACTGTGCTTTCATTTAATTAAAATCCTTAGAATATAGTGTTTATAATTCAATGGGAAAATAAAGAAAATCAAATGTTTTAGAAATGACTAAAAATTATTCCATTATGCCAGATGCAAAGAGTTTACAATACAAAATGTACATCATCTAGCCCTACATGTACTTGAAGTTGCACTATGCAGTCCTTGAATATATATCCTACTCATATATTCATACATATATTTTTACATGCATTTATATTATCAAATCATTATTTAAGAAAAACAATGAATAATAAGGTGAATCAGAGTGCATATTAGAAACACTGGTCATATGTTTCTTTATACTTATTTAAATATTTTTTTAGTTTAGTTTTATTTTTTTTTATTTAATTATCCTGTCAGTCAGTTCATAGATCTCCAACACAAAACAAAGGAAAACTACAGTAAGTATGCCACAACACTGTGTTAATAAAAAACATAGGGAAAACCTTTCCAGTGTTTTCTCTCTCGTTGATTCAGTTTATGTTTCACTAGCTTTATTAGACTTCCATGGTATCAGAACTAAGGAAGTTTAGGAAGTGGAGCCTCTGTGTCCCACACATGGAGAGTCACAACCCACAAATTCAGGGTTCTGAGCAATTGTGCAGTAAAGAAAACTGTTTAGTTTTGTTTACCCTAGTTTTTCCCAAGTGCACTTGACCAGAGAACTATGTTTCAAATAACCTCTCTAAGCATCCCAAAGATCTAGTATTCTACAGAAAATTCTTTATTGAATGCTATTCTGAGCTAAGCAAGTACTCAAATATATATAACAAATTATTTTGTAGTCTTCTCACCTTTTCAGCACAGATCAGTGAAGCTAAATCTAAATCCACTCTGTAGCGTGTTTGTATGTATCTGGCCACAACACCTTATCACTACCCATACAGAAGAGCTGCTTTAAGTCCAGGGAAGAACTCAACATCTTAAAGAAATGTGCTGCCCAATGTGCATGCATGTAAACTATGTATCCAGAGTCAGGTACACACTTGTCACATCAAAGACCAACATGTTAGGTTTGCCTAACATAAATATATGAAAATTTTCAAAGATGGGTTGGGATAGCTTGTGCACTAATCACATCAGAGCCTAACATATCAGTGTTCACAAAATATAAAGTTAAGCTTTCCTGTTTCTACTGCAGAGGAGTATGCAATTCCTCTCCCCAGCTAACATTACAAGGTTGAATATCTTGTCAAAGTCTCTGAAAACTTTATATTACATTCAGTAACCATGATGTTCTACAAAACCACATGGGGAGTGAGCACCCACAACTGGAAGGAGACAAATGAACCAGTGCAAAAACCTATCTAAAGGTTAAAGCACTATGTCCTCATCCCACCACAAGGAAATCTGTGTTTGTGTGATAGGTTTAATAGTAAGATGTTGTTTAGATATATTAGATGACATATGTTGGATATTTTTTAATGCTGAGCAATCCTAATGGAAAATAAATAATTTAAACCTTGTTTTGTAAGTCTTAAGTTCAAAAGGTTAAGTTTTAGGAAGATGAAGCTTATCCTTCTCACTTTGACTTCATTGGTTCACACTTTATAAAATACAATAACAATGGACCAAATTTTAAAAATTACCTTCTTGTACATTTTAACTTTCTTTTCTGAGTTTCTTGGGGGCCTCTCACTGTTGTGGCCTCTCCCGTTGCGGAGTACAGGCTCCGGACGTGCAGGCTCAGCGGCCATGGCTCACGGGCCCAGCCGTTCCACCATAAGTGAGATCTTCCTGGACTGGGGCACGAACCTGTGTCCCCTGCATCGGCAGGCAGACTCTCAACACTGCGCCACCAGGGAAGCCCCTCTTTTGAGTTTCTTATCAGGTGTTCTCTGAGATACAACCATAAATATGTCAAGCCCTCCCACCTCCTGTTTTAATGTGCAAGAAAGAAAAAGGGGGGGAAAGAGAATGAACAATCTTTGAGGGCTTTTCACTCTTTCAACAACAAGTGTAGAGAGTGAAATGAATTTACATTCTTCAATAAAAAAAGTTTGGAATCCACCATAAAAAGATGGAGAAGTAAATTTCTACACTATAAAAAATTACTATATCAGCACCATAATATCTTCCCACTCTTCACCTTCAATCTCGGAGCAACCCTAGCAGTCATTTATAATTAATTTTCAACCTCTGATGAATTAAGGTGGGTAAATAAACAAAAGACACATATAAACTGAAGGGTTTCCTTCTTTGTGGGAATTGGAACTCTATTGGTTGTGGGAATCATTTGGGGAATTTTATTCTAGGTTACTCCTTTTTAGGTTGGCTTCTTGGGTGAGTAACCCCTCCCCACAAGGGTGAAGCCTTGGAGCATAAAAATTGCTAGCCCAATATCTGGTATGAGAAAGTGAGAAATAAAGGTAAGAAGTTAAAGATGGGGAGCATAGCTCTGGAGATGAAATTCAATAGGAAATTCTATAATTGTTGGTTCTTTGCCATTTGAGTTCATGAAAAATATTGTCTCCTCACAAGCCTGAATTTTTTTTAACTACAAAAATAATTATAAAATAAAAATCCTTATGTTTATCTATGCATGCCTATCTATTTATTTGCTTTGCGAATACAAAGCTTTAGTTGATAAATGTATGAGAGTCTTACTTTTGGAAATCCCAAGAGTTATATAGGCTTATTTATATTACTATGAATTGGTTTTTATTTTAATGATAAAGCATAGGCAATCAATATCTACTTTCATTTTGGAAGATTCTAAAGAGGTATTAATCAAATCAATTTTTTTTTTAATTTCAAGGGTGCTTATGTAAGAATATATCCTCAACAGTTATTGTTGGTAATTCTTCCTAAAATAGCAGAAAAAAATGTGTATCTAAGTGAAATTTATGATTTTGAAAACTTTATTTGAATTGATAGTTTTAGCCGCCTCTGCATAAATGTTTTCAAATCATGTAAATGAATAGTTTTTCTTCCATTCTTTAGAGAAGATATCAAGCTGAAGTGAAATTAACTGATGAAAAGACTAAAGTTCTATTTAAGTTATGATATAAAATTGACCTTTCACATATATGAGGTAATTATAGTTTGATAAGACAATAACTTTAAAGCATATTAATTTATAGCAATAGATAATATAATATATAAGATAAAATTAAAATACCATGACTTATTTCTTTTCTATTAAGAACTCAAAATTGTATCATTTATTTGGACTGAAAGAGCCAAAAAAAGCAAGATAGAGCAGCCATTGTTAAAACGTTAACTCTCTACTATTGAGAGGAGTACTGCACAAGAGTATTTTTATTTTCCAAACTTGTTTGGCTAAAGATTAACAGTGGCTGTTCTCTGTTC
This sequence comes from Stenella coeruleoalba, assembly GCF_951394435.1. Classification (NCBI taxonomy): domain Eukaryota; kingdom Metazoa; phylum Chordata; class Mammalia; order Artiodactyla; family Delphinidae; genus Stenella; species Stenella coeruleoalba. The sequence continues at coordinate 42,878,911 of NC_137164.1, read as the reverse complement.
AGAATAATCTCAATTTTTTTCCTCTTCTTTAGGGACAATGAAAAAGAGTTCTCTTCTTTCTGACTGATACATTCTAAGTGACTAAATTATGGATGTCAATGATCTTCTTTTAATAGCATTATTAACACTTTCTTTTCCTGGTTTACTTTCTACTCAACTTTGTTTTCCTCATAAATCTCACAGAGTTCTCCTTACTCTAACTGTTCCTTTTTTCATCTTGTTCAATAAATAGGTACTCTCTCTGTTTAAGTCCTTAGGTTTTTCTCTCTTAACTTATTATGGTGTCTTGTATTACAAAAAGAGCATTTATTTAAAAAAAAACCTTCATAAAATGAATGTGTCTACCTAGAAATAAAATGAGGTTGGAGGTTTTTTTTTTTTTTTCCTTTTTCAACTACTCCTTAAAAAGTAGAGCACAAAAGAGTATGGTGCTGAATTACACTGAGATTTAATTAAGCTTTAAAAAGATAAAAATGAATAAGGGCATCTCTATTTGGAATTAGGCAATTTTTAAATTTCAGAAATAGTTTGGCCCTTCCCCCTTACACCAGTCTTTTTCTCCTAAGGATGTGCTTTCTCTCATATCTTTCTCCATGTTCCTTTCTAAATATTTCAAAATTCAATGGTTTCTTTGCCAACTCTGCTTCACTTGTATCTTTTATAGATACTTGCAACATAGCTTTAAAATTAGAATATTATTTCAGGCAAAAGAAACTAAATAATTTTCATAAGTAATGCAATTATGGTATAATTTCTTTACATGCCTGAATTTATTATGAGATCAGCAACTGGGGTTAATATTTCAGAATATGAAATGAATTAAGTTTGTTTGAAACTTCCATTGAGAGAGAAGGAGTGTGTGTGTGTGTGTGTGTGTGTGTGTGTGTGTGTGTGTATGTAAGTATGTGTGTTTTTTCTTCAGGACAGATGCATACTAAGCAATGGAAACTTAGAATAATGGTCCTTAAAAATACACTTTGTAAGGCTTCCCTGGTGGCGCAGTGGTTGAGAGTCTGCCTGCCAACACAGAGGACAAGGGTTCGTGCCCCGGTGCGGGAAGATCCCACATGCCACAAAGCGGCTGGGCCCGTGAGCCATGGCCGCTGACCCTGCGCGTCTGGAGCCTGTGCTCCGCAACGGGAGAGGCCACAACAGTGACAGGCCTGCGTACCGCAAAAAAAAAAAAAAAAAAAAAAAAAAACTTTGTAATTATTTATGTTTCTAGATGAAACAACAGAGCATATTATTTTACAAGAAGTGTACACTGATGCATATGCATACATACATTCTTTCATTACTCTATATAAAACTGGAAATTCTGAATAGAACATTAAGTTCCTGATAATCTGAGACACAGTGCTATTGAAATGTTGAAAAGAATATTTGATTGAAATAGACAAATCAACTGTTTGCCTTAGAGTAGGATTTCAGAAATAGGGAACAGGACCTTTCAGGTTATAAATGATTAAATTAAAGACTTAACCTTGAACTCAAGAGGATAAACACAAAGAAAAATCCCTGATATCTGGTGTGTAATCTATACAGTACCTCAAATTGAACACTGGGTGGCAATGTTTACCCACTTTTATTTTCATTTTGTATTTTTCAACAATTAAAAAGCTGAAAAACTGAAGGACAAACTGAACTTTCTGGTCCTCAAGGTTATTTGTGGGTCCTAAGGCACTGAGAAAAATCTCTTCTTTTAAAGGTGTTCTGATTTCTTTGTTCCACACACAGAAGAGAGTTTTGTAGTCTACTCCTGAAATACCATCCTCAATCCATTAATTGATCCTACCAAAGTGAGACATGCTATGGAGAATTACCAGTGGATCCATAAAAATGAAATAAGAATTTCTAAAGAGATAGAAAAAATCATAAAATATAGAAACATGAAAATAATTTGGAATGTTTATTCTTGTGATTTAAATATTGAGGGGTGACAATGAACCATTTCTGAATCAAAGGCAGTGTGGTGAATTTCTTTTTCTGAGTTTGATTGACATTCAGAACTATTTAGTAGAACAAATCAGATTAAAAATTAAAAACACATTGTTCAAAACAGTCAAAACCAAATAAGTCCAACTTTATTTTAACTAAATTTTTTCTCTCAATCCTTACATTCAGATCTAGTGCTGGCCCTGGGGAAAAGTGTTGAGGGAAAATAGACTACAGCAACTTCCTATTTCATTTTCAGAGCTCACCTCCAACCTTAAATAAGAAACAGAAAATGACCTCTGATGCTTTTCTGGAAAGTACTGGGAAGCTTCAATTCAGTTGTTTGGGTTTTCACCAGAATTCTAGTTAGAATGGATTCCAACCTGGTTGTCATACATAGGACTTGTGTTTCACAATATTAGTAGTTTTACTTGAGACAAAGCAAGGTTTAATATATCATTTCTTGACCTAGAAATAGGCTTTTAATAACTGATTTGGTTTTGATCTTTCTCTGCATTTATTTTGTATCATTGTAACATTCCTTATCTTATTGTAGCTATCTTGTACCCTTTGAAATAGGAGAAAAGATGACAGCAAGAAAAGAAAGGAGCTTCCAAATGTCTCTATCAGAAATATAGCAAAAATACTAATGAGAAAAAGGAGAAGAAAACAGTTGCAGATGACTGCAACGAATATATACATGCTATAGCTCACTGGAAATAAGATAGAGAGGAATCTCCTCCTGCAATAGGTTGCAATTGTTCTTCCATAAAATGCAGTGCATTACTGCACAGAGAGAGGGGAAAAATGAAAGAAAACTCCACTGAGTCAGATCTTAATTTTCTATAGCTAACATAGATATAATTTTAAAAATAATAAAGATAAATAATAGAAAGAGACACATTGAAAATGGTAAGTTTTCTATTTATAGAATTTGAAATTCTATTTATAGATTTTGAAAAATATCATTAATTTAAAAAACTATGTAAATTTGAAGATTAGAAATAAGTAGGCAGACTTCCACTCCTAGCCTTTGGTGGAACCATCCCACCACAAACAAGTAGAAAATAGACAAAATATGTGGAAAAGAAAAACAAAAAAACTAAGACTAGAACTTGGAATCTTTCAGGGAGACTCTTACCTATTTTTGTTTCACTTGCTCACCAGAGTTGATCCCTACTTAAATTTTAGGCTCATTATTTTTTTTTCTAAATCTTTTAAAAAATAAATTTATTTATTTTTGACTGCATTGGGTCTTTGCTGCTGCGCGCAGGCTTTCTTTTTAGTTGCAGCGAGTGGGGGCTACTCTTCGTTGCGGTGCATGGGCTTCTCATTGTGGTGGCTTCTCTTGTTGCGGAGCATGGGCTCTAGGTGCGTGGGTTTCAGTAGTTGTGGCACACGGGCTTAGTTGCTCCAGGGCATGTGCGATCTACCTGGACCAGGGCTCCACCCGTGTCCCCTGCATTGGCAGGCAGATTCTTAACCACTGTGCCACCAGGGAAGCTCTGTTTTCTAAATTTTTATCCCTTATGTATATACCACATGTAGAAAGTTTATTATTTAGTCTTCCCTTGTTTTAAACTACATCAAATAAACATGGAATCATGCATTCATTTGTAACTTCCTTATACATTATGTTTTTTGAGTTTCTGTTTAATCTGAATTTAGTTTTTCCCTAATATGCATAGTCACAACTTATTTAATTATTTGTGTCTTGATAAATAACAAAATCCAAACACAAACAAAATGAAACTTGCTTTTTGTTTAACATATTTTGGTCATATGGCATAATTCGAGTTTTGCAAGACCCTCTGCGATACTTTGTTCAGTGAAAATGCAGTAACATATCTCTTCACTGCTTGTTTTGAAGATCATTTATGAATTTATTGTGTGTCCCATTATTTAGAATTGATATCTCAAACAATGTCAACAGTATCCTTTAACTTGTGGCCACCCAAGTATACATATATGCATGTATTTGTCTCTGGAGTTGCTGAATTGGGAGAGGCAATGAACATGGGCACAAGAGATTCATATCCTCAGCCATGAACATGTGCTCTCAGTCTTGATTCATAATGCTTTCCTTATTTCTCTTTTGTGGTAAAAAAGGAAAGATAATCATAGGAGCTGTGATAAAGACAACTGAATACATGGATTCTCTATCTTCAAACTAATTCATAGTATTCTTTGCCTTGTCCACTAAAAACATATTTCCTTTTTGATCATAAAACACAGTAGAGAAATATGTCTTCATAAGGCTAGCTTAGCTGTTGGGAAAAATAATGGTTTTATTAGTCTTATTTATTATTAATTAGTTCATTATGTTTTAAAATTAGAAAATATTTTAGATTAATTATAATATAATCACTTAATCAGTATTGCTCCAACATTTAATTGATTTTTGCTATCAAAGCCTAAAATCTCAGAGTCTCAAAGTCCTTTAAACAATAAAAGTATTTGAAGTTTTAATCAGTTTTGTTGAGGTATAACAGTTTCCTCAAGTTTAAGGGCACAATTTGATGAGTTTTGATAAATGCATACCATGTTATAACCACCAGAGAAATCATAATACTGAACATTTCTATCAGGTTAAATTTCACCAGTTCTTCCCTTAAAATTACCTTTCTGTTCCAGGATCCAGTACAGATGTATTAGTCTCTGGAGCAGTCATAAGAAAATACTGTAGGATGGGTGGTTTAACAACAGAAATTTGTTTCCCACAGTCCCCAAGGCAGGAAGTCCAAGATCAAAGGGTTGGCAAGTTAGATTTCATCATGAGTGCTCTTCTCTTGGCTTCGGGGTGACTGCCCTCTTGTCCTGTGCTCACTTGGTCTCTTCTTTGTGCCTGCATGGAGAGAGAAGTATATCTCTCTCTCTTCCTCTTGTTGTAAGGCAAACAATTTTTACTGGATTAGGGTTCATCCTTATGAACTCATTCAACCTTAATTATCTCCTCAAGGGGCTGTCCACAAAGATAGTGACATTGGAGATTAGGGTTTCAACTCACGAATTTGTGGGGGATACAGTTCAGCCCATAGCACCAGGTTATCATACAACATTTATTTGTATTGTCTCCCCAGTCTGCTCTGGTCTGTGATATTTCAAATATATTTTTGTTTACTGTGTGAGTTAAAAATTGATATCCTTTGTGTTTTCTTTTTTTTTTCCCAAATGAACGTGATTTTTAAAAACTTGAAAAGTTTTTAAAAAGACTATTATTTTCCCATTGAAATACCCTGCATTCACTTGATGTGGGTCTATCCTATTCCATTTACTAAATGGTTGACCTTATGCCAAAATCATACTATCTTTTTTTTTTTTTTTTTTTTTTGTGGTATGGGGGCCTCTCACTGTTGTGACCTCTCCCGCTGCGGAGCCCAGGCTCCGGACACGCAGGCTCAGCGGCCATGGCTCAAGGGTCCAGCCGCTCCACGGCATGTGGGATCCTCCCAGACCAGGGCACGAACCCGTGTCCCCTGCATCAGCAGGCGGACTCTCAACCACTGCGCCACCAGGGAAGCCCAAAATCATACTATCTTGATTCCAGTAGCTTTAAAAAGTATTTTTATTTTATTTTATTATTTTTTTTACATCTTTATTGGAGTATAATTGCTTTACAATGGTGTGTTAGTTTCTGCTTTATAACAAAGTGAATCAGTTATACATATACATATGTTCCCATATCTCTTCCCTCTTGCCGTCTCCCTCCCTCCCAACCTCCCTATTCCACCCCTCCAGGCGGTAACAAAGCACCAAGCTGATCTCCCTGTGCTATGTGGCTGCTTTCCACTAGCTATCTACATTACGTTTGGTAGTGTATATATGTCCATGCCTCTCTCACGCTTTGTCACACCTTACCCGTCCCCCTCCCCATATTCTCAAGTCCATTCTCTAGTAGGTCTGTGTCTTTATTCTCGTCTTACCCCTAGGTTCTTCATGACATTTATTTTTTCTTAAATTCCATATATATGTGTTAGCATATGGTATTTGTCTTTCTCTTTCTGACGTACTTCACTCTGTATGACAGACTCTAGGTCCATCCACCTCATTAAAAATAGCTCAATTTCGTTTCTTTTTATGGCTGAGTAATATTCCATTGTATGTATGTGCCACATCTTCTTTATCCACTCATCCGATGATGGACACTTAGGTTGTTTCCATCTCCGGGCTATTGTAAATAGAGCTGCAATGAACATTTTGGTACATGACTCTTTTGGAATTATGGTTTTCTCAGGGTATATGCCCAGTAGTGGGATTGCTGGGTCATATGGTAGTTCTATTTGTAGTTTTTTTAAGGAACCTCCTTACTGTTCTCCAGAGTGGCTCTATCAATTTACATTCCCACCAACAGTGCAAGAGGGTTCCCTTTCTCCACACCCACTCCAGCATTTATTGTTTCTAGATTTTTAGATGATGGCCACTCTGACTGGTGTGAGATGATATCTCATTGTAGTTTTGATTTGCATTTCTCTAATGATTAGTGATGTTGAGCATTCTTTCATGTGTTTGTTGGCAGTCTGTATATCTTCTTTGAAGAAATGTCTATTTAGGTCTTCTGCCCATTTTTGGATTGGATTGTTTGTGTTTTTGTTATAGAGCTGCATGAGCTGCTTATAAATTTTGGAGATTAATCCTTTGTCAGTTGCTTCATTTGCAAATATTTTCTCCCATTCTGAGGGTTGTCTTTTGGTCTTGTTTATGGTTTCCTTTGCTGTGCAAAAGCTTTGAAGTTTCATTAGGTCCCATTTGTTTATTTTTGTTTTATTTCCATTTCTCTAGGAGGTGGGTCACAAAGGATCTTGCTGTGATTTATGTCATAGAGTGTTCTGCCTATGTTTTCCTCTAAGAGTTTGATAGTTTCTGGCCTTACGTTTAGGTCTTTAATCTATTTTGAGCTTATTTTTGTGTATGGTGTTAGGGAGTGATCTAATCTCATACTTTTACATGTACCCGTCCAGTTTTCCCAGCACCACTTATTGAAGAGGCTTTCCTTTCTCCACTGTACATTCCTGCCTCCTTTATCAAAGATAAGGTGACCATATGTGCGTGGGTTTATCTCTGGGTTTTCTATCCTGTTCCATTGATCTATCTTTCTGTTTTTGTGCCAGTACCATAATGTCTTGATTACTGTAACTTTGTAGTATAGTCTGAAGTCAGGGAGCCTGATTCCTCCAGCTCCATTTTTTGTTCTCAAGATTGCTTTGGTTATTCGGGGTCTTTTGTGTTTCCATACAAATTGTGAAATTTTTTGTTCTAGTTCTGTGAAAAATACCAGTGGTAGTTTGATAGGGATTGTATTGAATCTGTAAATTGCTCTGGGTAGTAGTCATTTTCACAGTATTGATTCTTCCAATCCAAGAACATGGTATATCTCTCCACCTATTTGTATCATCTTTAATTTCTTTCATCAGTGTCTTATAATTTTCTGCATATAGGTCTTTTGTCTCCTTAGGTAGGTTTATTCCTAGATATTTTATTCTTTTTGTTGCAGTGGTAAATGGGAGTATTTTCTTGATTTCACTTTCATATGTTTCATCATTAGTGTATAGGAATGCCAGAGATTTCTGTGCATTATTTTTGTATCCTGCTACTTTACCAAATTCATTGATTAGCTCTAGTAGTTTTCTGGTAGCATCTTTAGGATACTCTATGTATAATATCATGTCATCTGCAAACAGTGACAGCTTTACTTCTTCTTTTCCGATTTGGATTCCTTTTATTTCCTTTTCTTCTCTGCTTGCTGTGGCTAAAACTTCCAAAACTATGTTGAATAAGAGTGGTGAGAGTGGGCAACCTTGTTTTGTTCCTGATCTTGGTGGAAATGCTTTCAGTTTTTCACCATTGAGGATGATGTTGGCTGTGGGTTTGTCATATATGACCTTTATTATGTTGAGGAAAGTTCCCTCTATGCCTACTTTCTGCAGGGTTTTTTATCATAAATGGGTGTTGAATTTTGTTGAAAGCTTTCTCTGTATCTATTGAGATGATCATATGGTTTTTCTCCTTCAATTTGTTAATATGGTTTATCACATTGATTGATTTGCGTATATTAAAGAATCCTTGCATTCCTGGAATAAACCCCACTTGATCATGGTGTATGATCCTTTTAATATGCTGTTGGATTCTGTTTACTAGTATTTTGTTGAGGATTTTTGCATCTGTGTTCATCAATGACATTGGCCTGTAGTTTTCTTTCTTTGTGACATCCTTGTCTGGTTTTGGTATCAAGGTGATGGTGGCCTTGTAGAATGAGTTTGCATGTGTTCTTCCCTCTGCTATATTTTGGAAGAGTTTGAGAAGGATTGGTGTTATCTCTTCTCTAAATGTTTGATAGAATTTGCCTGTGAAGCCATCTGGTCCTGGGCTTTTGTTTGTTGGAAGATTTTTAATCACAATTTCTATTTCATTGCTTGTGATTAGTCTATTCATATTTTCTATATTTTCCTGATTCAGTCTTGGCAGGGTGTACATTTCTAAGAATTTGTCCATTTCTTCCAGGTTGTCCATATTTTTGGCATAGAGTTGCTTGTAGTAATCTCTCATGATCTTTTGTATTTCTGCAGTGTCAGTTGTTACTTCTCCTTTTTCATTTCTAATTCTATTGATTTGAGTCTTCTCCCTTTTTTTCTTGATGAGTCTGGCTAATGGTTTATCAATCTTGTTTATCTTCTCAAAGAACCAGCTTTTAGTTTTATTGATCTTTGCTATTATTTCCTTTATTGCTTTTTCATTTATTTCTGATCTGATTTTTATGATTTCTTTCCTTCTGCTAACTTTAGGGTTTTTTTGTTCTTCTTTCTCTAATTGCTTTAGGTGCAACATTAGGTTGTTTATTCGAGATGTTTCCTGTTTCTTAAGGTAGGATTGTATTGCTATAAACTTCCCTCTTAGAACAGCTTTTGCTGCAACCCATAGATTTTGGGTTGTTCTATCTCCATTTTCATTTGTTTCTAGGTATTTTTTTATTTCCTCTTTGCTTTCTTCAGTGTTCACTTCATTATTACATACTGTACTGTTTAACCTCCATGTGTTTGTATTTTTTACAGAGCTTTTCCAGTAATTGATATCTAGTCTCAGAGCATTGTGGTTGGAAAAGATACTTGATACAATTTCAATTTTCTTAAATTTACCAAGGCTTGATTTGTGACTGAAAATATGATCTATCCTGGAGGATGTTGCATGAACACTTGAGAAAAATGTGTATTCTGTTGTTTCTGGATGGAATGTCTTATAAATATCAATTAAGTCCAACTTGTTTAATGTATCATTTAAAGCTTGTGTTTGCTTATTCATTTTCATTTTGGATGATCTGTCCATTGGTGGAAGTGGGGTGTTAAAGTCCCCTACCATGAATGTGTTACTGTCAGTTTCCCCTTTTATGGCTGTTAGTATTTGCCTTATGTGTTGAGGTGCTCCTATGTTGGGTGCATAGATATTTACAATTGTTGTATGTTCTTCTTGGATCGATCCCTTGATCATTATGTAGTGTCCTTCTTTACCTCTTCTAATAATCTTTCTTTTAAAGTCTATTTTGTCTGATATGAGAATTGCTACTCCAGCTTTCTTTTGGTTTCCATTTGCATGAAATATCTTTGTCCATCCCCTTACTTTCAGTCTGTATGTGTCTCTAGGTCTGAAGTGGGTCACTTGTAGACAGCAAATATATGGGTCTTGTTTTTGTATCCATTCAGCTAATCTGTGTCTTTTTGTGGGAGCATTTAGTCCATTTACATTTAAGGTAATTATCAATATATATGTTCCTATTCCCATTTTCTTAATTGTTTTGGGCTCGTTATTGTAGGTCTTTTCCTTCTCTTGTGTTTCTTGCCTAGAGAAGTTCCTTTAGCAGTTGTTGTAAAGGTGGTTTGGTGGTCATGAACTCTCTTAGCTTTTGCTTGTCTGTAAAGGTTTTAATTTCTCCATCAAATCTGAATGAGATCCTTGCTAGGTAGAGTAATCTTGGCTGCAAACAAAAAGAAGGAATTTTGTTAATTCCTTCATCACTTTAAATATGTCCTGCCAGTCCCTTCTGGCTTGCAGAGTTCCTGCTGAAAGATCAGCTGTTTACCTTATGGGGATTCCCTTATGTGTTATTTGTTGTTTTTCCCTTGCTGATTTTAATATGTTTTCTTTGTATTTAATTTTTGACTGTTTGATTAAAATGTGTCTTGGCGTGTTTCTCCTCGGATTTATCCTGTATGGGACTCTCTGTGCTTCCTGGACTGGATTAACTATTTCCTTTCCCATATTAGGGAAGTTTTCAACTATAATCTCTTCAAATATTTTCTCAGTCCCTTTCTTTTTCTCTTCTTCTTCTGGAAGCCCTATAATTCGAATGTTGGTGCATTTAATGTTGTCCCAGAAGTCTCTGAGACTGTTGTCAGTTCTTTTCATTCTGTTTTCTTTATTCTGCTCTTCAGTAGATATTTCCACTATTTTATCTTCCAGGTCACTTATGCGTTCTTCTGCCTCAGTTATTCTGCTATTGATCCCATCTATAGTAATTTTAATTTCATTTATTGTGGTGTTCAATGTTGTTTGTTTCATCTTTAGTTCTTCTAAGTCCTTGTTAAATGTTTCTTGCATTTTGTCCATTCTATTTCCAAGATTTTGGATCTTTACTGTCATTATTATGAATTTTTTTTCAGGTAGACTGCTTATTTCCTCTTCATTTGTTAGGTCTGGTGGGTTTTTATCTTGGTCCTTCATCTGCTGTGTGATTTTTTGTCTTCTCATTTGGCTTATCTTACTGTGTTTGGGGTCTCCTTTTTGCAGGCTGAAGGTTCATAGTTCCCGTTGTTTTTGGTGTCTGTCCCCAGTGGCTAATGTTGGTTCAGTGGGTTGTGTAGGCTTCCTGGTGGAGGGGACTAGTGCCTGTGTTCTGGTGGATGAGGCTGTATCTTGTTTTTCTGGTGGGCAGGTCCACATCTGGTGGTGTGTTTTGGTGTGTCTGTGGACTTATTATAATTTTAGGCAGCCTCTCTGTTAATGGGTGGGGTTGTGTTCCTTTTTTGCTAGTTGTTTGGCATAGGATGTCCAGCACTGTAGCTTACTGGTCGTTGCGTGAAGGTGGGTGCTGGTGTTGAGATGGAGATCTCTAGGAGATTTTTGCCATTTCATATTATGTGGAGCTGGGAGGTCTCTTGTGGACAAGTGTGCTGATGTTGGCTCTCCCACCTCTGAGGCACAGCACTGACTCCTGGCTGCAGCACCAAGAGACTTTCATCCACATGGCTCAGAATAAAAGGGAGAAAATGTAGAAAGAAAGAATTAGTAGAAGTAGAAAGAAAGAAAGAAAGAAGGGAGGGAGGGAGGAAGGAGAAAAAGGAGGAAAGTAGAATAAAATAAAGTAAGATAAAATATAATAAAGTTATTAAAATAAAAAAATAATTATTAAGAAAAATAGAAAAAAAATAATAAAACAAAACAAAACAAAAACGATGGACAGATAGAACCTAGGACAAATCATAGGAGCAAAGCTATACAAACAAAATCTCACACAGAAGCATACACATACACACTCACAAATAGAGGAAAAGGGGAAAAAATCATAAATCTTGCTCTCAAATTCCACCTCCTCAATTTGGGATGATTCACTGTCTAAAGGAAGGAAGGAAGGAAAGAAAGAAAGAAAGATAGGAGATAAAGTAAAATAAAATAAAGTTATTAAAATAAAAAATAATTATTAAGAAAAAAAAATAAAACAAAAAAACGGATAGATAGAACCCTAGAACAAATGGTGGAAGCAAAGCTATACAGACAAAATCTCACACGGAAGAATACACATACACACTCACAAAAAGAGGAAAAGGAGAAAAATCATAAATCTTGCTCTCAAAGTCCATTCCCTCAATTTGGGATGATTTGTTGTCTATTCGTGTATTCCACAGATGCAGAGTTCATCAAGTTGATTGCGGAGCTTTAATCCGCTGTTTTTGAGGCTGCTGGGAGAGATTTCCCTTTCTCTTCTTTGTTCTCACAGCTCCCGGGGTCTCAGCTTTGGATTTGGCCCCACCTCTGCACGTAGGTTGCTGGAGGGCCTCTGTTTTTTGCTCAGACAGGACGGGGTTAAAGGAGCCGCTGATTCGGGGGCTCTGGCTCACTCAGGCTGGGGTGAGGGAGAGGCACTGTGTTTGGGGCGAGCCTGCGGCAGCAGAGGCCAGCGTGACGTTGCACCAGCCTGAGGCATGCCATGTGTTCTCCCAGGGCAGTTGTCCCTGGATCCCGGGACCCTGGCAGTGGCTGGCTGCACAGCCTCCCCAGAAGAGGGGTGTGGATAGTGACATGTTCTCACCCACAGGTTTCTTGGTGCTGGCAGCAGCAGCCTTAGCGTCTCATGCCCATCCCTGAGGTCCGCAATTTTAGCCATGGCTCACACCCGTCTCTGGAGCTCCTTTAAGCAGCACTCTTAATCCCCTCTACTTGCGCACCAGGAAACAAAGAGGGAAGAAAAAGTCTCTTGCCTCTTCGGCATGTCCAGAGTTTTCCCCGTACTCCCTCACAGCTAGCTGTGGTGCACTCACCCACTGCAGGCTGTGTTCACGTTGCCAACCCCTGTCCGCTCCTGGTGGTCTGACCGAAGCTCGAGCCTCAACTCCCAGGCCTGCCCGCCCCAGCGAGTGAGCAGACAAGCCTCTCGGGCTGGTGAGTGCTGGTCGGCACCAACCCACTGTGCAGGAATCTCTCCCCACTTTGCCTTCTGCACCCCTGTTGCTGTGCTCTCCTCCGCAGCTCCGAAGCTTTCCCCCTCTACCACTTGCAGTCTCTGCCCGTGAAGGGGCTTCCTAGTGTGTGGAAACCTTTCCTCCTTCCCAGCCCCCTCCCACTGGTGCCGGTCCCATCTCTATCCTTTTGTCTCTGTTTATTCTTTTTTCTTTTGCCCTACCCAGGTATGTGGGGGGGTTTCTTGCCTTTTGGGAGGTCTGAGGTTTCTGCCAGCGTTCAGTAGGGGTTCTGTAGGAGTTGTTCCACGTTTAGATGTATTTCTGGTGTATCTGTGGGGAGGAAGGTGATCTCCACCTCTTACTATTCCACCATCTTCCCGGAAGCTCTATAAAGTATTGATATTAGGTATTTTAGATATCTGACTTTGTTCTTCCTTTGAAATATATTTTTTTCATTATTTCATTTTCTTTGAATTTCAAATGTGATTTCATTGAATCTATACAACAATTAGGGAAGAATTGACATCTTAGCCACATTGAGTATTTCAATTCCTAAGCATGATACCTGTCTCCAGCAAGATGTTATCTTTAGGGCTTCCCTGGTGGTGCAGTGGTTGAGAGTCCGCCTGCCGATGCAGGGGACATGGGTTCATGCCCCGGTCTGGGAAGATCCCACATGCCACAGAGCGGCTGGACCGGTGAGCCATGGCCACTGAGCCTGCACGTCCAGAGCCTGTTCTCCGCAATGGGAGAGGTCACAACAGTGGCCGCATACAGCAAAAAAAAAAAAAAAAAAAAAAAAAAAAAAATTCTTCTTTACTATAATGTTTTGCACTGTTTTTGCACATATTTGTTAAAATTTCCTAAGTATTTTTAATGGATCTTTAAGCAATAGTTTTTATTCCAATTATTTAATTGTTCATGATAGGATTCAGAAGTTGAGTATTAACCTTCTGTTCTATAATCTTACTCACTAATTTTAGTAGCTACTTTGTAAACTTATTATGATTTTCTACATAGAAAGTCATATTGCTGGTGAATAAAGACAATTTTATTTCCCCTTTTCTCTAACGGTGTGCCTTTTACTCCTTTTTGTTGCCTTGCTGCAGTGGCTGAGACTTCCAATAACATGTTGAATAGAAGTAGTGAGAGTGGATATCCCGGCCTTGATATCCTTGCTTTATTGTTATGTGGAGATTTTTTTCAGAAATAACTTTTACCAGATTGAGTGAGTACTTTTAAATCCCTAGTTTGCTAAGAGTACTTATAGTAAATACGGGTTTAACTTTGCAAAGTTATTTTTTCTGGATATATTAAGAAGGTCACATGTGTTTTATTTTGTACTTTATTATTATAGTGTGTTCCATTGATAGATTTTCAAATGTTACATAAACTTTGCATTCCCTGGGTAAAACCCACTTGATCATAATGTATAGTCCTTTAAATACATATTTATAAATTTGGTTGTCAAGATTTTGTTAAGCATTTTTACATTTATATTTATAGTTTTCTTTGTAATTCCTTTGGTTTTGATTTCAGGGTATTCTGGGCCTATAAAATGAGGTAAAAATATTTCCTATTCTATTCTATATTTTGAAAGAGCTTTTGTAGAAATCTTATAATTTCTTTTCATACCAATTTGGTAAAATTCACCACCGAAGCTGTCTTGTTCTGGAGTCTTTCTTCAGTGGCAATGTTTTCAATTACAAATAGTTTTTATTTTTTAATAAATTTATTCTTTTGATCTAGTTTACCAAATTATTGGGATAAAGTAATTTATAATACTCCATTTTAAACATTTAAAATTTATAGGATTTGCCATTTGTCCCCTCTTACTTCCCTGATGTTGCTACTGTGTGTCTACTCATTTTTTTAAACTAATCAGACTGGCTAGAAGTTTATTCCCTTTCAAAAAATATCTATTCAAATAACCAGTATTGAAAAGCTAGAAGCAGCTTAGATGATTGATTTGAGACATTTCTTCTTTTTCTTTCTGAGCACTAGTTTAGCTGCATCCCATACATACATTTTATGTTGTGATTAATTTTCACTCATTCAGATTAGGTGGAAAAAAGTATGTAATCATATACATATTTTTCTTGTGATTGCTTTGCTAAGCCATGGCTCATTTAAGAGTATGTGGTTTAATTCCCAAATATTTGGATGTTTTTCATATATTTTTCTATTTTTGATTTGTAATTTAATTCCTTTTTGATCATAGAAAATAATTCATATGATTTCAATAACCTTGCATTCATTGAGATGTGTTTTACCCAGAATATATTCTACCTTGGTGAATATCCTATGTATATTTGGAAGAAAGAAAATGTATTGTTAAGTGGAGCATTCAGTATCTAAAAAGACCAGTTTTTATTAATTAGTGTTGTTCCAGTTTTTCAGAGCCTTGCTTTTTTTTCTCTCTAGTTGTTGATTCATTATTAAAAGCAGAGCTTTGAAATCTCCAACAGTAATTGTGGATTCATATATTTTTTCCATTTTTTTCTCTCATTTATTTCCATTTCAGTTATTCTGAAGCTCTGTTATTAGGAGCAAGTACACCTTTAGGATTGTTGTCTTCCTGCTATTTTTATTCCTCTATTATTATGAAAAATACCGCCTTATCCCTGTCTATTTTCTCTGACATTAGCTTTTCTTATGCATGTGTTAGTGGTATTTGTCCATCCTTTTACTATTATCTGACCTTCATTTTTATATTTAAAATAATTTTCATGTAGCTACATGTAGCTGTTTATAGCTTTTAATACAATTTGATGATTTTTGTATTTATTGAAATCTTTAGATTATTTACATCTAATTCAATTACCAACATCTTTAATGCCAGTTTAAATCTACCACCTTAACATTTGTTTTATTTGCCTCAGGTGGTCTTTGTTCCTTTCTTATTTTTTTCCAGTGTATTATTATTATACTTTTTATCATTTTAGTTTACTTCTCTCATTGGATTTTAAGTACACTGCTGTTTTATATTTTAGCTGGTGCTTTAAGATTGTCTTTTTTAGCCTTCAAATAATACTATACTTCTTCATATATATTTTTAGAATTTATAACTGTAAACTTTCATTTCCTCTTTATTTTGTTATAGTTATCATATATACTACTTTTACTTACATGTTAAATATCACAATATATTAGTATTATATTTCACCTTAAACAATTTATTATATTTTAAAGAAATTAAGATCTGAGAAATATATATATTATCATTAACAATGTATAACCTTCTAGACCTTCTTCATTATTTTTGTTGATTCACATTTCTATCTTATATCATTTCTCTTCTGCCTAAAGCATGTTTTTAACACTTTTCTTGTTTTTTGGTAGTGCAGGTCTCCTGGTGATAAACTCTCAGTCTTTATTTTTGAAAGATATTTTATTGAGTATAAAATTCTAATCTGACTTTCTTTTCTCAGTGCTTTAAGTATGTCACTCCATTGTCTTTTATCTACATTTTATCAGATGTCTACATATCTAATGAGAAACATTTTAATTACATTATTCTTATCTTTATTCCTTGGTATATAATATTTTATCCCTCCCTCTCTCTATAATCCCTTTAAGATTTTATCTTTGTCACTTGCTTTCAGCAATTTGATTATAGTGTGCCTTGTGTTTTTTTGTGTGTTTTTTTATTGTTTTTGTTTTTCTAATTTATTCATCAATGATCTTCTGAGATCTGCAAGATATGATTTTTGTTATATTTTGTTAAATTGTTTCTTTCTTTTTTCTTCTTCTTAACATTCCTGCTGGGACTGCAGCCTGACTTTTTTTTCCCTTTGGGTCACTCATGTTTTGTTCATATTTCACCAGTTCTTTTCTCCTTGCTTTCCTTTTTATTTCCTCTCTGTGCTTCATTGCGGATAGTTATTTGCTGTGTCTTTGTTTACTGAAGTTTTTGTCACCAGTGTCTCATCTACTGTTAATCTCATCCAAAGTATATTTTATGTAAAATACTGATTTTTAACTCTACTTGTTTGGCTATATATATATATATATATACACATACATATTTTCTATTTTTTCCTCACATTGATTTTGTTTTCATCTACTTTCTTGGACATATAAAACATTATTATAATTGATATTTTAATGTACTTTTGGTCAAAACAATGAAGGGAATGTGACTTTACCCCACTTGGAAGCTAACAAGTTGGCCTGCAACACTACAACAGACTTTTGAATGATTGAAGAAGACATGATACTTGTGGGATATAAACAATGGACTGTTTAGTGCTCACAAAAATATCAGTAGCCAGATAATCAGCATTTTCACCCTGCTTCTTCAAGCACCAATGTCTATAAGGCAAAGAGGGTTGGATGACCCCTGTTTTGCATGACAGGATCATCTACCTGCCTTTTGCTTCAGAGAAAGACACTGTCTTTATTATTCTGGACCTTAAGGATGCCTGCACTTTGCTCTGGAGGGAGGCATCATCTTTGTCTTTCAAGGCTATAAGAAGCCCTACATTTTGCTCTGAAGGGAGAAAACATCTGTCTCCAACGTTGTTCACTTTACAAACTTTCTTGGACACATTCAGGAAAAAAAATCAATCAGCACACTTTACTCACAAGACAAGCAGAAATGTAAGGGAAGCTTCAAGAAGAAAATTATCTCCCAATATTGTCTGCAAATTCCATTTCCTCTGAGTTGCTGGGAATATTTATGGATTTTTCTCCTATTAGTTTTATTTTCTTGATGTTTTGAATGCCAGGCAATTTTTTTATAGGGTGTTGGATATTGTTAATGTACTGTAGGATACTCAATTGTGTTTCATTGTTTTAAAAAATAGTGTTGGATTTTTTTTTTAAGTAGTAGTTTAGGCACACAGTTAAGTTTTTTGGAATCAGTTTGACCCATTAGATGCTGACTTATAAACTTTGTTAGACCAGCTCCAAAGCAACCTAAAGGTGTAAGTGTGGTTTAGCCAAACTCTTCTAAATATTCTTTCCAATGCCCTACCTATCAAGAGACTTTTCCATTCTGACTGATGGGAACATGAACTATTCTTTGCTTTGTTTGAACTCTGGGAATCGTTTGGATTACAGCTTTCTAATGGTTATTTTCTGGCCTCAAATAAGTTTCCTCTCATGCATGTACAGCTCAGAACTCAGCCAAAGGATTGAAGGGACCCTCTTAAGATGTCCAGATTTTTTGGGGGATTGGTGGTGTACAGCTACCTCTTCACCTGTACTCTGCCCCACAGATTCTCAATGCTTTCACCTCCTTAATCTCTGATCTCTGTTTCCTGAATTTGACTAGAATGCAGGCTCCATTTGGTCTTTTTTCTCTCTGTGTTGTGACCTGGAAAATTTTTTGAAGTAGTAAGCTGATGCAGTTTTAGAGCTCACTTTATTTGTTTTTCCTCCTCTTCATGATCATTGTCCTTTGCTCTCTGTTTTCAATGTGTGAAAATTTTTGTTTCATATATTTTTTATCTTTTTCTAGTTGTTTGAGGGAAGAGGGTAAATTTGGTTCCTGTTACTAGATCATGGCCTTAAGCAAAACTAACCAGAAAGGTTTTATCTCTCTCCTGTCTTTTAGCTAACATCCATATTTTGAAAAGTGTTTTAAATTCATTCCAGTATCTACTTTGTCATTAAATTCAAAGTTTTAGTATAGCTTACTCTGTCTTAAAAAGTAAATCCATGATCATAGTAATGATAAAACATAGAATGCAGCTATTTCTAAACAGACATGATATTTATTTTCCCCAGTTTCATGGAGGTGTAATTCATAAATAAAATTGTAAGGTATTTAAAATGAACAATGTGATGATTTGATATACTTATACATTGTGAAAGGATTATCTCCCATTGAGTTAAATAACACATCCATCACTTCACACATTTATCTTTTGGTGTGTGTGAGAACTTTTGAGTTCTACTCTCTTAGCAAATTTCAGTTATACAATTCAATGTTATCAACCAAAGTCACTATGCTATACATTACATGCTCTGACTGTATTCACCTTAAAACTGAAAGTTTGCATTTTTTCAACCTCTTCCTATTTCTCCTAGTCCACAGTACTTGGCAACCATTTTCCTACTGTCTGTTACTGTGAGTATGACTATTTGTTTTAGATTCTGTGTATAAGTGCGACCATGCAGTATTTATCTTTGGCTTATTTTGCTTCACATAAGGTGATATTTAAAGTATACAACAATCAGGGCAAAATGGGCACCAAATAATGAGAATGACATCAACCAAAAATAAACAATAAGGTCATATTTGTGTGTACTTGGAAACAATGTTTTTAGTACACAAACACACACACAGAAGTATGTGAATACATGTGTACATATTTTCATTGCTGAATTATTTTCTTCTTTAAAAGTAAAACATTTAATATGCTAGAATATTTAATTGCATATTAGCATGCTACAAAAACTTTAACTTGATTTTACTTATGTATGAAACACATCATTGACTTTGTAAAAATTATCAACTCACTCTTTCATTGCTTAAAATGTCATTGTCTTGGTTCTTTATTCACTAAAACTGCTGTTGCTTCTGTGTTTTCCTATTGCCTTTTGAGTTCAAATCTAAGATTTTCAGGTATCCTACCATTCTAAATTTCAACAACTTAGAAGTAATTGTAAACTTTGAGATAAAACAAATATGATTCAAATAGTTACCATATAAAGCATTTTTTTCCCCTCTGAGGAATTCAAGGGATCCTATTAAAAGTAATTTTAAAAAATTGTTTCTCTGAGAAGCAACTTCCATAATTCTCAGTAGCCTCCTAGAGAAGGAGGGATTGACTGCATGACTAAATTACTAGATGCACAGTGAGGAACTTTCAGAGATTCAGTGCAAATTTTGGAGCAATCCATGGGAAATTATTAAATATTAATCAGTAGAAGGATTTTATATATCTAACTTAATGAAACATGTGATTAGTCCTTAAAAAAGATATCACTGCTTAATGTAAAGTTTAATAGAAGAGGTTTTTGTTTACAAAATTTATTTTTAGGCCTGTATACAATATATATGTTTTAATAAGATCAAATTTGTTTCTTTGCAAGGTCAACCAAATATTACTATTACTTGAAATCTATACCTCCTCCAAGGATACTTCCCAACGTATAACAAAGGCTAGTAAACCAATTAGTAGAATGGTTTATTTTACTTAATAACTTTGGCTCAAAAGCAGTAAGATCTTGAAAAAAAAACATAGACTGCAAAGATTATATATTTACTGTCCTGTCACAACAGGAAAATATAAAAGCTAAGGACATAGCCAACAACCACTTCTTCTGTAATAATGTATTTTTTCCAACAGAAATATCAATGATTATAATACTATGCACTGCAATGGAGTCCTAATGTTGCAAGATGTTTCTATAATAAAGTATAGCTGAGACAATCATTTCCATTAAGGTTCATGTTGCTTATTAATGGTGTATTAGTCAATATGAGAAGGAGTTAAGAATGCATGTAAGTGCTGGAATAACAAGGGCTGCAGATATTTTTTATTTTAAGGTGAAATAAACAATAATTGTTTCAGCAAACTTTGTTTACCTACATGTTTTTCTTCTATTTCTTGCCAGCATTTTTAAAAAAATTTTTATTGAAATATAGTTGACTTACAATGTTGTGTTAGTTTCAGGTATATGGTAAAGTATATATAGTTATATATATAGTTCTCTTCCAATTATAGGTTACTACAAAATTTTGAATATACCCAGCTTCTTTTTCACTTCTATGTTTGTTTTATGTGATTTTTATGTTTGTACGAATCTACGTTAGGGGTAACAGTTTACATATAGCTTTTCCTCACTTAAAATTAACATGATATTTATATCAATATCAAAAAAAACCCCTGTGATTTCATAATAGCTAATTTTTTAAAAAGTAGTCCCTAAATCAAAAAATAAAACATTTTGGCCAATATAAAGTGAGATTACCTATTTATGAAATTATGCTTATTATTTTAATAGAGAAGTATACCATCTCCATGAATTCACATACTTTTGCAAGTGAAAGTTTTGATTCATAATATAAAGAAAGTGAATGTCACCAGATTAGGTCCTGTTGACTGGCTTCCAAAAGGTCAACAGGGTACCATTTTCTTGATGATTTTGCCACTGTCAAGAAGGTACATCTAAGACAAGCAGGCTCAAGACATGATTTCATTAGGATACATGGAATGCATCTGTTTCTCCAGAATCATCTTAATTTAACTGCATTCTCAAAACTCAGCCATAAAATCAGAATTGATTTTTGGCAATACAGACATTTCAGCTATAATCCAATACATGCATCCCTAAAAAAATTGCAAAACATTAACAAAAACATGAATGTATTATTAGAGCTAACTTGGGCTACCTGAACAGGCAATTCAGCTTGGGCGGAGATTGTCAAAATGAATATTTTAAGTGAACAACAGCAACAAAATAGAATGGAAACGCTTACATCACTGCACTTACTATATTGCTGGTAGATATTGAGACCATGAGAATGGAAGAGAAATTATTTGCCTGTGGGATTGCCACAGGAGGGAGTTGTAAGCAAGAGTCTGAGAGGCTGACAAAGCCTGAGGGTGCTCCTTTCAATAGCAGATGCTTGGTTTTCATGTTTGTAAAAAACAGTTGAAATAACTCCCACTGCCAGTGACAGGAACCAAGCTTAGGGCTGTGTTTTCTTTTTTTTCCTCCACCATGCTCAATATTTTGTTTTCCCTTACCTGGGAAAGAAAATAGAATATGAACTAACCTGACTGCATATTATACTGATATCTTTCTCCATTTATGAAACATATATATGTATATATATATATATATATATATATATATGTATGTGTGTATATATATACACACATACATATATATATATATAGATAGAGAGAGTGAGAGACAGACAGACAGACAGACAGACAGACAAAGAGACAGAGAGTGTCTCCTGCCATATCAATAAACAAAGGATGTTGTAGCCATCAAATCATCAGCCTCAGCAGTGCAGCCTGAGGGGATTCAGGATGGAGAAAAACAGGATACTAGTCCTAGATAGTTAAGGTGCCTGTCAAAGGAATGATTTTATTAAGCCCAGACTGTTGTATTTTCCAAACATAGAAAAGCACTAAATTCATTAAGTTGAGATGTCCTATTTTCTTTAATTAATAGTAATCTTTTGATGTTCCAACTACTTTTTCTTTTTTGCAAAAACTCATATATATTCTGGCTCCTCCCTCTTTATAACATTCCCTCAGAGCTATCTGAGAGGCTGACGCCCAAGTTTAAGTTCTGGATATGTCTGCTGAATAAAACATAATTCTCAACTTTTAGCCTGTGCATTTTTTTCAGTTGACAGTTTTCTTGATGAAGGAAGGGATGCAAAGCAAAATTCTCTCCTTCACCAAAGAGAAGCCTCGGTACCAGCAGAGTCCTCTTGGGTCCGTCCACTTCCTGGGAGAGTCCAGACAAATTTGGGAGGGTCCATCTGGGTTCTT
Organism: Stenella coeruleoalba; assembly: GCF_951394435.1. Classification (NCBI taxonomy): domain Eukaryota; kingdom Metazoa; phylum Chordata; class Mammalia; order Artiodactyla; family Delphinidae; genus Stenella; species Stenella coeruleoalba. The sequence goes on along the minus strand of NC_137164.1, from coordinate 42,856,845 downwards.
GGATCTCCTGATTATGGGTTGATTATCCCAAGTTTTATTTGGAAGTATATAACAGGTACCTTGCTCCCTAGTTGAAAGATACTGGGGAGTGACCTGTCAGTAGAAAGACACTGGGAGTTGCTCAGTTGAAAGACACTGAGTAGGGTTGGACTGGATAATTAGGTGGGAAACTGGACTGTCATTTTTCCTCAAATTGGCTGCTTTAATAGAGTTTGAGTACAGGAAAGATATCTCTTGAGAGCTTTCAGTGCTGAAGAAGGGACATTTCACTTTGGCTGGCAGCTGCTTTCTCAGGCAACTGAGAAACTTGCAGAAATGATGGAGGCAAGTTCTGATACTGTGCAGCTGTCCCTATAGGGAAACCCACTCATTTTAATTAAAAACTAGCTCTGATGGGGATGGACATTAGAGCTGGTCATGCTGTAATCTGATCATTCACAATGGCTTTAGGCTACCAAAGGTAGAATCTGACACACTTAAGAGGGCTGAAAAGACTCTAGGGTAGAATCTCGAGGAGTTAAGCTCACAAACTGCAGATTGTCCCACCACATGATTGTCATCAGCAATTTTATCTCAACAAACTGATCTCAGAATGAACAAAGCTTTCAAAATAAAAGAAAAAGGAAGGACAGATTGCCACTCTCCAATTAATATCCCAGAGAGGTTTACGTATGTACAAAACTTACAAGTATTTACTTAATTAAGAATTAAAGGAAATCTCACCCTGAAAATGGCTAAGATGGAGCTCTTTTATTAGGTATGCGGTTAAGTTAGAGAAAGCTGGATAAAACATCTTTTCAGAAGTCTCATCTTAAATAAACAAAAGTGTTTCTAGGGGAATTTGCATTTCTCTACCTGTCTTTGAGATGTAAACATTCTATCTGATTTTCTTAGGCATTTCTGTGTTTTGTGTGTCTGTGTGTTTGGTTCTGTGTGTGTGTTTTGAAAGCTTAGTCTCTGGCATCTGGAAAGTATACATATGGTATACATTTGATAGCCAGTGAAATAAACTGGGATTCTTAGCAGTCCTATCTGACTGTGCCAGCTCTCAGGGGCTTTTATCATCTAAATCTAAACATTTGTTGCATCAGCCTGTACAAAGAATGCCTTTATTTTCTTAGTCTATTATTTTGGAATAAACTCTCTGGATCTTGTATAGGTGACATAATTTGCATTCTCTTGTGGGGATGCCTCTTGCATTTTATTAGTTTGAGTCACTAGTAAGATATATTATTAATGGCCAGATGATAGATCATTTAAATTGGAGAAACCTAATTGCTAAATAGGTCTAAATTTAATAGGTCTAAATTTGCCTAATTTTCTTTTTTATGAGAGGGAAACTAAAAATGTTTGGGTTTAATAGACTCATGTCTTGTACCACATTGAGGAAAGAAATTATGCTATAAGACAATGTATGTTTCTAGAGGTTATGGAATATTCTAGTCAGAAAATGCTGGTATAAAAAACAGTTCACAATTACATGCTCCTTGTTTTTTTTTGTTACAGATTAAGGTTTTTAAGGTTCAAAATTGCAATATGTAATTAAAACCACTAAAGATGATAAGGGAAATATTTCAGTATGCAAGGAAAGTAGGATGTGCGTTTTCAGCAAGAGAAGGTATGAGGAATGGAAATACATTTTGTTAAGGGGAAAGAATGATTTTGTCCTAGAGCTGGTTGTTTCTGGATGGAAAAGTAAGGGACAAACTAATATGAGTACAGAAATTTGTGGCAGGTTTGTAAAAAGTGAGCCCTGAAAAAGAGTTTTATACATGGTCAGGCTGGGATTAGATTAAATTTAATTAGGTGAATGGATTTTGTTTTTAAAAGTAGGCTGATGCAAGACTGGATTTCGTTCCTCTCCCTGTTAAGAGAACAAATTTTTCTTGAAATACTGCCTTTGATAATAGATTGTGTGAATTACTTTACCTTTAAGTAATCTGTATTTGTTTTTGAAGTCTTGTGTCACTTTTGTTAAATAAATTAGTATTATTTCACAGTGACCTATGATTCTATTTGACCAAGTGTTTTGAAATCTTTTTTGATATTTTTTACAAACTTCCCAAACATCAAGTTCTAATTGAAGTTCTTTTGACTCCAGCTAACTCTGGGATGCTCCAAAGAAATCCTGTGGCTTCTCAGAGAGGAGTGCTAAACTAATTAGGCTTATTATGTATGTTAAATTACTTGAGAAGCACTGTCAAGTGATTGAAGATAAACTTTCTTAGGTTATATGGTATGAGTAAATGTCATTAATTCTTAAAAATCTGATATGCCCTGGTATATTTTATCAGTCTTAATTCTAGATATTATCTTAAAATGTCTGTCACAGAATATCCAAGTTTTTTGTCAATTGCTTTGCAGACCTTTAACTATGCCATTTTAAGTATATTTTCATTTATAAACAATCATTGTTTTATTCTGGTGCTTTTACAAAATGAAGATCTTCAAGAAGATTCATAAAAAGGACTTTGTGTTAAATATGTGTCTGATAACTTTTAGATCATAGCTCTAAAATGGGTAAGAATTCAGAAAACTCTAATGGAAAACCTGACAACTTCATCCAGATCTACAGGAATTAATTACATGAGGCTGGATGAACTGATAAATAAGATTTACAACTTTCTGACTTCTTTCTGAAATATACTGGCTTTTAATATTTGTTTTATGGAAAAAATACTTTTTTCTTATGCTATGACCTACAATAAGTTGGTAAATTATACCTTTGTAAATGAAGATGAAACCTTTATCTTTTTCTTTCTACCTGATCATTCCAGAATTTGGCTTCTCCAGCTGGCATCCCAGTGGAATTGATGGCTTATTATGACCAGATTACAACTAGTTTACTAATCATTGTTTTAATTTGTTCTGTCTTATTTTCAAATTATTTATGCCTTGTGCCTCTCTCTGCTGTACTATGACATTAATGTTATTAGCTCTATTACTTATATCCTGTCTATTTTATAACATGTTTGTCTCTTACATTATCCAATGTGTATAACAAGACCTCTGACAAAATTAATGACACCAAAAAAAATCTTGGGTCAGTTGATCACATATATAGTTCTACATATTGTAGACTAATTGTAATAGTGCACCTCTAAGTATGAGAAGAAACAACAAGGGAAAACATTTCAAGGATCATAATAGACTAGCAAAACAGGCAACTCCAAGAATTTTAGATTATCAATAGGGCTTAATCCAAAAAAAAATTTTAAATCAGCACGTTGAGTGACCTACCAACAGAATTTTTGCCTGATCTAGAAATGAGACCTTCTAGTACTGTGGGACAAAATTGGTCATAAAATGCTGTCCAAACATTGGTAAAATTTATGACCAAGAAGAAGTGCTGTGGATGAAGAATGTCACCTACCATATCAGTAAACAAAGGATGTCCTGGCCATCAAACAATCAGCCTCCGCAGCCACCCCCAACAGTGTACCCTGAGGGGATTCAGTATGGAGAAAAACAGAATACTGGTCCTAGATAGTTAAGGTACATGCCAAAGAAATGATTTCAGTGAGCCCACACTGTTGCATCTTCCCAAACATAGAAAAGCACTAAATTCATTTAGTTGATATGTCTGATTTTCTTTAATTAATAGTAATTTTTGATGTTTTGACTATGTTTTTTTTTTGCAAAAACTCATATATATTCTGGCTTCTCCCTCACCTCTGTAACATTCCCTCAGAGCTATCTGAGACACTGACTCCTAGGCTTAAATCCTTGGTATGTCCACTGCATAAAACATAATTCTCAACTTTTTTGTTGCACATTTTTTTCTTCAAAAAAAAATATATATATATACACATTACATGGTGTGGAAGAATAGACTGAATAGAAATCTAACCTGGAGCTGATAGGAAATTTCTCATTGATAGGGTCAGCTTTATTCTATAACATTTAGTAAATAAAAAAAACTAAATAAGTCAAAGTATACTTGGTGAGTTATAATAAGATTAAAGAGAGATGTGTAAAATTCAAATGTTTCATGGCATCAAGCTAAAACGTTTTGTTCTCTAAAGTAAGCGTGTCTTACCAGTGGGGCATTGTACACAATTTCATTGATTAAAGCCTCACTGTGAAGTTTTTTGTGAGCACTTAATGATTTTTCACCTCTTTCTGTGATTCCAGGGCTCAGGAGGACCTGATTATGTTGATGTATTGCTTCTTATTTTATATATATATATATATATATATATATATATATATATATATATATATATATATATATATATATTTGCAGTACGCGGGCCTCTCACTGTTGTGGCCTCTCCTGTTGCAGAGCACAGGCTCCGGACTCACAGGCTCCAGAGACGCAGGCTCAGTGGCCATGGCTCACGGGCCCAGCTGTTCCACGGCATGTGGGATCTTCCCGGACCGGGACACGAACCCGTGTCCCCTGCATCGGCAGGCGGACTCTCAACCACTGAGCCACCAGGGAAGCCTTCTTATTATATTTTGATACTGCTAGTTACTATCAAGATCTACTTATCTGAACATAATTATATAATTTAGTTGAATTTGATTTATTTCAGCTTCTATACATTGTGTTTTAAATTTTTAACTCTAGATCAAAGTTTCTCACCATTGACAAATTGGGATAAATAATTCCATGTTGTAAGGACTGTACATTATAAGATGTTTAGCCACATATCTGACCTCTTCCCATTAAATTTCAAATAACACATATAAAGTTCCAGTAGCATGTCCTCTCCAATTGTGACAATGAAAAATGTCTCCAGACATTGCTAAAATCACCTCAGGCTCAAAAATCCCTGTTGAGACACTGCCCTAAATGGCAATATTAATAGTAAATTAAGGAGTTGTTTTTAACTCTTACTTTCTTCCTAAGAGAGTATTTCTTCCATTTGTTAGGGAACTGTTAACCATAATTGCCTGCCTTGGCAGAGCATGATGATAACCACTTGTATGAGTTGTCTCACAATAGGAGGTCTCAATAAGGGACATGGTGCTGCCTCCAAAAACTAAACAAGAGAATTTGGGAGGGGCCAAAAAGAGGGAGGAGACACCAGCCCAAAATATTATCCTACCAACTTCCCAGAATCCTTTGTGCCTGGAATCCATCTTGGCTGAGAGATGTGCTTGCTTCCCGGAAAGAACTTGAGTCAGGCCAAATATGGGCCAAGAAAGATGATTGGCCAGAGACAATCTGGAAACTAGCTCCACTACTATAAAACCTGAGACTGTGAACCACGTGGCACAGCAGTCCTCCTGGGTTCCCTTAACCTACCACTCTCGGCTCCAGGTGCCCCTTTCGAATGAAGTCCTTTGCTTTGTCAGTACGTGTGTCTCCTGGGACAATTCATTTCAAAGTGTTAGATAAGAGCCCACTCTTGGGCCCTGGAAGGGGACCCCTTTCCTGAGACACATCTACCTTATAGCTTCCAGGGATAGGAAGGATTAGAGAGCAGAGACTCTGCCCCCTCCAAGACCAAAGAAATAAAGAAGTTTGAAAACTAACTGATATAAGTATGGCTTAGTGATTTTTGTTTTAATTCCCATGATTGCATCCTTAATATGCCAGTTATCACTTCTGTATGCAAGGTTTAGTTACAGTGATGTACATGTGTTTATAGTTTATCTGTTCCTCTCTTAGAAACAGTGTTTTGCTAGTGCTTACCAACAATAATACCATCAAAGATATTATATCTTGCAAGATTTAAACAATAGATATTGTGAGATAAAAATCAGACATTCACAAATATCAACTTAAAAAGTATTGTTATCCAATACATAAATTATTTTTCTGCTAGATGTAATATAGTTCTCACCAAAAGATAATTCTCTTGAATAATATCTCATCTTGAAAATTCTAAATACATATTAAAATAATAAATGTTATGTTCTTCCATAAAGAATAATGTTCAATGGTGCTTAAATCCATATTTTTCAACGTCATTTGAAGTATGACATTTTCTGTAGATAATCTTTATCATTCAAAACTGATAAGAAAAGTTTTTTTTTAAATGTTCCATATTTCCAACTGAATTCTTTATTTTGCTCTATTTTGTGTAAGAGTAGACAAAGTTTGTACTTGAAGCAAAACAGACATGAAGGTAGATCTTTGTAGATTGTAGTTCATTTACAAGTTGAGTCTTTTTAGGCTTTAATTAGCTTACAAGATTTCTTTGTTTCACCATGTTCCACTTGTGGTTCACAAGCATCTTGCTCTCAATATAGGGGTTCCAAATTATTAGCTTGTTTTCTTTTGCTGAAGTTTTTCTTAACCATTTTCTGCCTCAAATTCTCTATCTGTGAAGTGAATATAAAAAGAACTTCTCTACACACATGTATTAATGACTCAGGATTTACCTAAGCCACAGTAGGTTTTAGGCATTCTCTAACATGGGGTAGAGAAAAACTGTGAATTTTATAGTCAAATAGATCAGTCAGATGAAATGTCTGATGATTACTGTGTGTGTGTGTGTTTGTGTGTGTGTGTGTAAGGAAAAATCATTAGTCCATTTTAATATTGACTACTTCATCGTTTAAAACTGACATATTAATAATGGCCCTGAAGATGTGTTGTAATTTAACTCATATAATACAATAAGAGGTATTTTAGATAATACATATAAGATTTCTAATGTATTTTCCCATTTCTTTTCCTCTTTCATGCTACAAATGTGCCCCTATCATGTACCAGGTATTGGTTAGAACACTTGGATATATCGGTGAACAAACAGCAAAACTTCTATCCCTGTGGGTCTTAAACAATTTTCCACATTGGCAGCTGGCTCTGATAAAGTGACTAAAGCATGGGAGTACGTAATTATGCAAAGACTGAGCCTAGCAGCCAGGCTTTGGGAACATTAGACATACAGAGAGATAACTGTCTTTGGTGATAAAAAAAGACCATCCTTGGTATTTTCTGTAAGAGTAACAGTAAATTACTTAACATCAACGAATTTTCTTTTACTTATGATTAATTTTCCTTTATTTCTAAAATCAGAATAAAATATCTATTTGAAGTTTGCAACAGTATCTGCAGTAAAAAATTTACAGTTTTCAGCCAGGCATTTAAAGCAATATTTGTTTCCATTAAACACATCACCCTCAAACTTTATCATTTCCATTTCTGATTCAGTAGCTCCTCGATGGGAACTGAGAATTTGCATTTCTGACAAGTTTCCAGGTGAGTTAATGGGTGCAGTAGCACAACTGGAGTATGTGGATAGATAATGTTGCCTGCCATTTCAGTAAACAAATGTTGAGGCTATCAGTCCATTAGCCACTGCATCCACCCCTGCTAGTGCACCCTGAGGGTAATTCAGGATAGAGAAAAACAGGATACTGGCCCTGGATAGTTAAGGTGCATATCAATGGAATAATTTCATTATGACCAGATTGTGCATCTTCCTCTACATTGAAAAGTGCAAAATTCATTAACTTGAGATGTCTGATTTTCTTTAACTAACAGTAATCTTTTGCTGTTCCAAAGTACTATTGCCCTGAGCAAGCACTTTTACGGGGTAATTTGTGTCAGCCACACAGATCAGATTCAAATATATAAGTAAAATTCTCATAAGTTAAAAGAACAAACAAATAAATATAATTTTTTAAATAATATCTTCTAACTAATTTTCATTTTAATGTATTGGTTGTGTCATATGTCTTGGGATCTGCTTAGTGGTAAAATTAATGTATTGTTTTATTTACATATTTCAGAAAGGCCTACACCCTTCTAATTCTACTTGTCTTTCTGTTAAAGTTTAGTGACTATATTAAATAACAAAGAAATGTAATAAGTAAAATTATATATAAATGAGAAATTTTATAACTATGCTTTTGTACTTTAAATTATATTTACTACTTTTATTTATTCTAATAATTACCTTTAAAAATCTGTTACCTTTGAGGCTTCATTGGTAAAAGGGTGTTTGATAATTTAATTATAAGTTTTATTCAAAGCTATAATGAAGTTAAAATACTTTAGAATTAAGACTGGTCAAGTACCTAATTACATATAAAATATATTTCCTTTTCCTTTTCAGTTTTGCTGAATGAGAAATGAGACAGCAATATTCTTTCCTGGGACATTTCTCAGTGAGTTGCCATCTTAGGAATTTTTCAACCTCTTGGCAGAGTTAATCCAATTCTCCTTAGAATCTTTTAAGTTGTCTGCAAATATAAAGGAAAATCCCATTAATATGTGTTATTTGCAATGTTTGTAATATGGTTAAACTATGTAGCATGCAAACTTTTTCATTTATTATATCTTTAATTCACTTAAATACTTTTTAAAAATCAAAATGTATTCAAATAGATACATTCATTTAGAGTTCAATTTTAGTCCCATGATTTTGAAAATGTATCTGATTCAACTTTGGAGCAGGTAAATAATTTTCATTTTTCATAGAAAATTAGTTTTCCATTGTTGATTCAATATTGCTTTCTTGCATATAAATTTGCAAGAAAAATAATTATCATCAAGTCTGATTCAGAGCTCCATGACCAGAAGATCATTAGCAAAGGACACTTTTAGAGTAACGGCGGGATAAAACCAATACTCCATTCTTTTATTTAGCTTCATCTGTATTCTGTGTGACTAAAGACGGAAGTAGCATTAAAGATTACTCCCACTTAAAACAAAAATAGTGTTGTAATCAAAATCAAAATAACTTCCAGTGAAGAAAAAAATAAGTGAGTAATTCATGTCTTTCATCACTTCCTTATAATTGAATTCTGGACAGTGTCTCTTTTGTAGCTGTGAAATTAAACTTTCATGTGAGAGCAGTGGCCAGCTCTCTGTTTTACTCAATAAGAGAGATTCATATAATTAATATATGCTGACCATATCCAATGTTTATTTTACCATAAGCACTCTCTACTTCTCAGAAAATAATTGTGGAATATACCTGTTTAATATATTTCAATAATAGACATTAAATCTATTTGTTTATAAAACAATAAAAATACAATTAACAAAATTTTATCTTACAAATGCATGTCAACCCCTAAATATAAATTTTTAAAAGTCAATTTTGAGTTTTCTGAGACATTTCTGATCTCTGCCAGGACTTGGGCAAGAGATTTGCTTTGATTCTGAAGGTAAATAAATAAACTCATATAACATAAAAACAACAATTGAAACAGCCCACAAAGATAAGACTGAGATCCTAAAAGAGCACTGTAATTTTAAGAGAGTTGTATTTCAAGCTGTTGGGAGTAAGAATAATTACAACCTGGCTGATATTCAGGGTCTTCAAACTAATTTTCTATGAAAGATAGAAATTGTTGTTGTAGGGCATGTCTTTGCATCTTTGTGTCACAAGACCAAAAACACACTTTGCTTCTACCCTCTTTTAATTGGCATCTGTTTTTTAATTCTTGACTGGTCCTCATAAGGTTTTAGTTAGGATGGTCACTTCTTTAATGTTAACACAATGTTGACTACTCCTTTGAAACAAAATGTAAGCTATGCTTTTCACATTTTGTTATCTATTTGTTGACTTCTCAGTGCTCATAATTTTAAAGGAAATTCTTTGGATGTTAACAATTCATTGACAATGCAAATTGGTGTAATATTTTAAATATTCATATATATATATATTTGACATTTGAAGTAAAATATAGAGTTGGGGGAAAAAAACACTATAAACTCAAAAATTTCCAAGATTTAAGCAGTTAGAACTTTGAAGTAACTATACTGTCCTTTCATTTGTCCTCAAATTTTATGAGAAAACTACAGAGGGCATGTAAAAAATGATAGAGACTTCATAAAGAAAATTCCAGGGTTTATATAAAGTCAGTGAAGATCTAATTTAACTCCATCATCTACATCTAGAGTTCCATACAGTCATTGATTTTCTCCAAAACTTGCCCTGTAGTTTATTGCCTCATTTATTCACACTATTTTTTCTGCAATAGCTAAATCCTGTCGTTTCTACCTATTGAAATCCTATTTATCTGTCAAGCTTCAGCTAACATGTCATCTACAAAGAAGAATTTTGCAATCTCTATCCCCTAGTAGTCAGTAGGGAGGGCTTCTGAAATAGCATAGTATTTTTATGCCACTCATACAACAGGTTACCTTGTATTATAGTCATTTACAATCTGTAAAGATTGTATGCTTCTTGAGGATAGGTATTATTCATTTTTCAGTCCCCAGAGTATTGAAAGTTTTAGGTAACCTATAAATATTTGGTAAATAAGTAAAGGGATGAGTATGAGGGATTTTGTGACTCTCACACAACTCAAGAAAGAATATATTTCACTCATTTATTAAACATTTATTAAATGATATCTTACAATTTCTTTACATGTACTGAACCACTTAATTCTCTTTGTGACAGATTGATTTTATTGATGGTTCTAATTCTTCACCCATCCTTGCATCCTGAACCTTATCACTCACATGACTTTGCAGATCCTGCCATCAAGAGGATGACTAGGTGAGCTGACTTTACTCCTCATGTCTTTCATCTCTCATCAGGTAGTCAAGCATGGCTTAGTCTAGAAAAGCTGAGGCCAACTGATTCATATCCCAACATATAAGGAGGCCAACCAAGATCAGCAAAGCCATCTGTTAACCATTCCCAATATGTTAGCAGTAAATACTTCTTAATGTATACAACTATTTTACTCTGATGCTTCTCTGAAAGTTCTTGCAATCTACTACAGACCTGAGTGTTTTGTCTTGTGAAAAGGTCCTATACCACGTTTGTTTGGGTACAAGCATCTATGTTTTATCTATAAGTTAAGGAATCACTTAAACAACTTTGATATCATGTGGACTGAGTTGGGTTTTCCAGAACACTTATCTAGAAGCAGGTAGGTTCATTAGACTTCAAGCCAAGAGGTAGCAGAACAAAAATTAAATGTATAGGATTGAATCAGCTGATAGTAGGTTTTGTTTAAATATTGTTGATCTTTTAATGTTATATTTTCTGAATATATAAGCAAGAATTTTCTCTTTTTCCTTAAGCTATCTATAAGTTATAATTGTTTAGTAGACTATGCTATAGTAAACAGAAATTAAACATTTGTAAATCATATATTTTTCTGCTTGCCTGACCTCTCCAGAATTTGGGAACTCTTATTAGGTTTTCTTACATAGCAATCTGATTGTTTGATCTGTATGAATCCATCCTCCTTGTTACTAGGACTTGATTAGAAACATTATATACGTATCCAAGGCCTTACCTTATTTGAGAATGATGCTAATTTAATAGATATAACTAGGTACTTTTAAGGGACTAAGCTTGACTTCATGGAGTCAATGCTTACAAAGCCTTTTGGGAAAACTTACCTCATACCTGACTACAGTGTTCATGTGTCTCAAACATACAGATGAATAAGGGAGGTCAATTTCTATTAGACCCAAGAATCTTAAGATATTTTGAGGACCTTAAGAAGAGATGAATTCACCCAAATTTATAGATAATATAGGTGAAATGTCCTGGTTGAGTTCTTGGCTTTACTTCTTAGCCTCAGAAATTCCTTAGATTCCTTATGAAGGCATCTTCAGCACAGAAAACTGAACAAGGCCAATATAATTCTTTCTATACCTGTATAAGTAATCAGACTGAATTGGATAAGATCAGCCTTATTTTATGAAGAAAAATACAATTTCTTTGAAGATATTTTTAACAAAATTGTAAAGTAGTGACTGTAGTGAGAAATTTTGTTTCAGTAGAAAACCATGCATAATCTAAAATGCACCCTTGTTGGGGAAGGAAATTTTGGCAAAGCCCTGCAAATTGAATTCTGGATTCTCTTACCTTGGCCAAATTATCAACCCTTTGCAAATTTTCAATTCTTTCAGTTTCCTTCAATATAACTGCATTCCTCCAAATTGATGTTTCCAATATTTCCTGATTGACACCTCCAAGAACTAAAATCCAATTTTCCAGATTCCTATGGGGACTGTAGGTTGCCTTGCAAATGGCCTTTTCTGCCAGGATCTGAGGAAGCCCTTGAAGCTGAAGCCCAGCTTCTTGACATGAGCCTTGAGGGACTCATTAGCCAGCAGATCATGCATGGCTCAGATTTCTTCCTGGATAAACCATTATATGGGCCACTAAGGGAGTGCTACACAATGCTCAAGTAATATATGCCCTTATAAAAGAGATAACTAGTAAATTTCAGAAATTAATGGAAGGGTATATAATGATATATGCTTTATATATATATATATATATATATATATATATATATATATATATATTTTTTTTTTTTTTTGCGGTACGCGGGCCTCTCACTGTTGTGGTCTCTCCCGTTGCGGAGCAACAGGCTCTGGACGCTCAGGCTCAGCGGCCATGGCTCACGGGCACAGCCGCTCCGCGGCATGTGGGATCTTCCCGGACCGGGTCACGAACCCACGTCCCCTGCATCGGCAGGCGGACTTTCAACCACTGCGCCACCAGGGAAGCCCCTAATATATTTTTATAATAGCATTTTTACCAGAACTAGAAGAGCTTTTTTTTTCCTTTCTTTCTTTGACTGACTGTCAATAATCAATGGATTTTCCTTATTTGATTTTTGGAGAATTGTCAAATATATTCTCACTTTACAATCTCATTATATTTCCCATCAACTCTAAGAAACCTGTGGCTTGGAACAAGTAAGAAGTCAGAATAAAGAGTGGTTTCAAGATGCAAACCAAAATCTTCAGGGACAGATTGTCTCACAGGCTAAAATAATAAACTTCTATCATGCTAGCTTGTAGATTGCAATTTTCAATGACTTCAGTTGTTATGATGATTTGGCAGTTTTTCTTAAATTGGATCTTGACTTCCAAACTTCAGTTGCAGAATCCACTTATTGCACAATAACATTATTAGAAATTACTCTATGCAAAAGGTGGTAAATGGTTCCCAGTTTGACCATTCACTCCAGTCAAGTCCAGAAGAATTGTTCACTTCCCAAAAGGAAAAGTAAATGATTACATCAACATAGCAAGAATAGGGAATATATATTTTATTCACTATTTAAAAAAAAATAACCTGAATTTAGAATTCTGTAAAAATCTACAGTATGGGATTCATAAAATTATGACATGTTGAATAGAAAATTCAAGCAATTAAAACCCAAGTATGAACTTTATTGATTCAAAATATTTTAACAAAATATTTGATTTTTTTGAAAATGCATATTTCCTCTATTGTTAGAAGAATTATTATATATTTAGTATTAATTCTCCCAAATTGGAAAACATATGTAACCAAAAGGCTATTCAAAGAGTGCCGATGTCAAATGCTTCTCCAAATAGGAAGGACTACATTTTAGTCAATTATTCTAATGGCTGTTTTGCATAAAATAAAAATTTTCAAAATTCCTCATATAGATGTTTTAGAAAGCAAACTGTATGAGTCTATCCATCAGTTATATGGCAAAAATAAATGATTAAGTACATAATTTTAAAAAATCTAGATAGATTTTCATGGTCAACATATAGGTACAAATATTTTGCAGTTACACACTTTTCAGTACAACTTAAGAACAATGAAGTTTTCAACCTTGTTTACTGAAATGCACCACTTCTGGGAATAGTTGGTAAATTTCTATGATAAAGCTATGGATGTGATAACTTTCTAGCAAAGGAACCTGAGAGATAAATAAAGTATCAGTTAACAGTTTAAACTCTAAAGGGAGGAAAAACTAAATTTAAATCTTATGTTTGTCAGTAACTTTCTTGCTTTATGATTTGAACAAGTTATCCTCTGTAACTCTCATTTTCCACATCAATATGTTTAATTTGCAAAGTTAGTATAAAATTGCTCTGTACTAAGGCAGTATTTCTCAAACTTCTACCATCTATGTGCCACTCTCACTAATTGTGTCTTTTCTGCATGTCATGAAAAATATTAGTTATTTAATATATTTTAAAATTTACTTATATAATTAAATTTATGTAATTAAAAAATGTTTTATCAAAGTAATAAAGGAAATTCCACTATTATTACCATAAATACAAGCAAATATAACATTTCATTAAAAATGAAGAGCAGTAGAACTTCCCTGGTGGTGCAGTGGTTAAGAATCTGCCTGCCAATGCAGGGCTCAAGGGGTTGAATCCTGGTCCGGGAAGATCCCACATGTCATGGAGCAACTACTGAGCCTGGGCTCTAGATCCTGTGAGCCACTGCTACTGAAGCCCATGCACCTAGAGCCCATGCTCCACAAGAGGAGCCACTGCAATGAGAAGCCCACACAGAGCAACAAATTGTAGCCCCCGCTCCTTGCAACTAGAGAAAGCCCGCATGCAGCAACGAAGACCCAACACAGCCAAAAATGAATAAATAAACAAATAAATAAAGTTATAGAAATAATAAAAAGCACTAATATATAAATTATATTTAGATCCTTTTTCCTAATGAAGGCCCTGATCAAGAGACTTATATTTTCCTAATAATACAATATAAAACATAAATTAACAAATTTGAGAATTTGCTATTGACAACTGAATCAAAAGACATGCAAGATTATGGAAAATAGGATGTCTTTTTCACTATGTAATACTTATTAAAGCTAATAAATGAAAACTCTTCCCAACTTTGTCAGTGAGAACAAAAAAAATGCCAAATATTGCAAAGGATAGAGCAGTGGTCCCCAACTTTTTGGCACCAGGGACCGGTTTCGTGGAAGACAATTTTTCCACAGACCGGGGTGGGGCAGGTTGAAGGATCATTCAAGCACATTACATTTATTGTTCACTTTATTTCTATTATTATTACATTGTAATATATAATGAAATAATTATACAACTCACCATAATGCAGAATTGGTGGGAGACCTGAGCTTGTTTTTCTTCAAGTAGGTGGTCCCATCTGGGGGTGATGGGAGACAGTGACACCCGAAGTGTGCTGCTTATGTCCAGTCTACACCATAATCCCATTTTTGTTGCTGTCACTGCAGGAAACCCTGCTTCACAAAGATTGGATTTTGGAAATGGAAGCAGGCTTTTCAGTGCTTTTGTGGCAATGTCAGGCTATTTTGCCTTGACTTTAAACCAGAACACATGGAGATTTGAAGTTGCCTCAAATGTACTTTTAAGACCACCATCATTTGCGATCTCAAGCAGTTGGTCCTCTTCTAGTATGGACCATGTCGATTCACCTGGCTTATTCACCAATTGGTCGCGGATCCATTCCTTCCCAGCTTGGGGGTCTTTTGTGCTTGGGAAGTAATGCTCAAACTCTTTCGAAAGCTGAGATAGGTGATCATGCACCAGCTGGGAGAAAGAAAGCTCTGGCTCAATCTCTTTTGAAATTTCTGCTAATGTTTGAAACATGTCAAAAATCCCAATATTCTCTCATCACCCCCAAAATTCCAGTTTGGCTTTGAATGCAGCCACTTTATCTGCCAACTTGAACAAGTTGGTGTTCTCTCTTGAAGTGACATATTGAATTCATTGAGCAGATTGAATATGTCACAAGCAAGTTTTGAGACCCATTCTGTGTCACTGAAATGTGCTGCCAGTGGTGACTGTTTTTCTAAAAGAAATCTCTGGAGTGGCTCTCGTAACTCAAAAACTCTGGCCGGTGATCTACCTTTAGAAAGCCATCTCACTTCTGTGTATAAGAGAAGACATGTGTCCTCTGCATCGATATCCTCACAGGGCTGCACAAACAGACATGTCTTTAATGTGGTTGATAATATTAATCACATCCTGCCAAACGTTGTTAAGTTCAGGAGACATTTTTTGGCTAGCCAGCATTTCTCTATGGATGACACAGTGCGTAGACTCACATTCAGAAGCGACCTCTTTGATCCAGGTAGTGAAACCAGAAACCTGTCCAGTCATAGTCACTCCGTCCATGCATATACTGACACAAAATGACCAATTCAGTTTTCCTGATATGTAATCATTCAAAGACTTGAATAGTTCTGCAGCTGTGGTGTTCATTGGCAACAAAAGTGCACATAACATATCTGCATGCACATCCTCCTGAAAAATATATCACACAAAAACAAGCATTGTTGCCTTGTTGTCAACATCAATAAACCCATCAACCTGGATTGCATATCATGGTGACTCATTAATACTCTCTAACAATTGTGCCTCAATATCCTCTGTTATTTTCATCTAGCTATGGTGCTAGCCAAAAGATGAATATGTGCCACCATTTGAACTGCAACCTCCTCTAAAAGTTCACAACAAATGTCCTTAGCAACAGGCAGGATCAACTCTTCACCAACAGTAAAGGGCTTCTTAGCTTTAGCAATGCAATTGGCGACTAAGAATTATACTCTCAGTGCAGACACATTTGATGAAGTGGTGGCCTTCAATAATTGCTTCTGTTCTTCCTGTTAACATTTTTTTTTTCTTTTGAGAAACTACAGAGTCTTGTCTTTTAATGCAGGGTGCTTGGTCTCCATGTGGCAAAGTAGTTTTGAAGGTTTCATGGCTTCGTTGGATAGCCGGTCACAACATATTATACAAAGCAGGCATGGAGAATGTGGATCACCTGTTTCACTGAACCCGTAATTTAAGTAGGACTCTTGGTATTTTCTTTTAAATGCAGCTTTCCTTTGTTGGCAGTCTTAGAGTCTTCTGCTGTCTCATCATTGAGTCTTTCCCCCTTTTTAAAAATTTCTCTGCAATGTTTGTTTTTTACTTATTTTGGCTAGGGTTAGCTTATGGGCTTACCAAAACTGTGACTGAGACAAGTGCGCAGTGTGGGAAAGAGGCGTGGAGGGAAGTGCTAAATAAAATAATGGGCGTGCCATGACGGACTAAAATAAGTGTCGGATTCTGACTTAAAGCCTGCCGCCAGATGCAGTTGTACAATTGAAGTACATCAACTCACTTGCCACTATAAATCTTGCCACTAGATGCAGCTTAATTGTCACTTGCCACTCGCTGATAGGGTTTTGCTATGAGACTGCAGGCAATTGATTTATTATGGTCTCTGTGCAGTCAAACCTCTCTGCTAATGATAATCTTTATTTGCAGCCACTCCCCAGTGCTAGCATCACCACCTCAGCTCCACCTCAAATCATCAGAAATTAGATTCTCATAAGAATTTCGCAACCTAGATCCCTCATATGCGCAGTTCACAGTTAGGGTCCATGCTTCTATGAGAATCTAATGCCGCCACTGATCTGACAGGAGGCGGAGCTCAGGCTGTAATGAGAGTGATGGGGAGCTGCTGTAAATATCGATGAAGCTTCGCTCTCTCACCTGCCACTCACTTTCTGCTGTGCGGCCCGGTTCCTAGCATACCATGAACTGGTACTGGATTTGGGGACCCTGGAATAGAGGTAGAAAAAATTACTGACCAATATCTCTTATGAACATATATGCTAAAATTCTTAACAATATATTAGAAAGTGGAATCCTATTTAAAAGTGATAATACAACTTTTAAAATTGGGACATATTTCCAAGGAATGAAAGATTTGTTTAATATTTGAAAATCAATGTAATTCACAATATTAATAGGTTAAAGGACAAAGGCCTTATGATCTCAAAGGTACAGCAAAATGCTCAAATAGTACACCCTCCCCAAAAAATGCTACAAACTCTCAGAAAACTAGGAAGGGAAGATAACTTACTCAACCTGGTAGAGAGCATCTGTGAAAATGCCTATAGGTAACATTTATTTAGTAATGAAATAATGAAGGGTTTTTACCTAAAGTCAGAAGTAACTATTAGATATGAATTTTGGAAGATTACAGGACAAAAGGCCAACCTACAAAAAAAAAATAAAGTGTATCTTTATATTCTAGCAGGAAGCAACTGGAAAATAAAAATTTTAAGAGATAATATTTAGGGACTTCTGCTTTTGACCAAAATGGTAGAAAAATTTATCTTTCCAACTGAAACAAATAAAAATGATATGTAAACAACACTTTTCAAGACACAACATCAGACAATGAAAGAGAATGATCTCTGATAGATAGGAAACAAGAGATGTGGATCCTTCTATTGGCAAAATTACTACCTCAAGAGCATTTCCAAGTGGTGGTGCAGGGAAAGATAATCCAGATGAAGTTCTTGAGCTTCTTGGGTTGAGAAGACTGACTGAATATTCAATAACAGCAAGATGATATGAATTCATTGGACCACGTACCAGAGAGGAGAAACTTGCATGAAGAGGGAATACTGGAAAACTGTGAAGGGTCTTTTTCAACTATTCAGCAGAATACTGTCCAGAACATATAAGTAAGGTAACTACATAATGCATGGAAAGAATGTCTAGAATGTATTAGAGAGAATAGTACTCAGTTCCCTTATGAGTGCCTGGAAAATACCTTGATTCATGGGTCATCATGTAGAGGATTCAGAAGAGTTTTGCCTTAGAGTAGAGAATAATTGGCTCCAAAACCTACTATTGTGAATCTTAACATAATTTAAAAACATGACCAAAAAGATAAAACTACTTTAGAGTAATTTAATGATATCTCAGTATAAAACTCGATAATATATAGGAACTAAAAAATATCCATTACCCAATAAGTTAAAATTTTACATTTCTGTCATTCAAACAAGTATAAACAAGCATGTTCCCCAACATGGTAACTTGCTTCATCAAAGCCAGCAAAGGTGAAATTCACTACAAGGACAGAAGAAATTCACTACAAGGACAGAAGAAATTCACTACAAGTACAGAAGTCGTTACTTTATGTAACCTAATCATAAAGATGATTACTTTATCATAAAGATTATCACTTTTGTCATATTCTATTGATTAGAATCAAGTCACAACTCCCAACCACACTTTAAAAGAAAGGAGATTACCAAACACTTAAATACCAGGAGGTAAATATCCTTGTGGCTTATATTAGAGGGTGACTACTACAATAATAAAATTGCTCAAATTCAATTATGCAAGAGAAAAAATTAAAGCAAGCAGAGGGGAAAATAAAAGCACATTATGTACAGAAGAAAAAAGATTAAGGATGATAGCAAATTTCTTAGTAAAAACAAATACAGAAGAGAAAAAAGGAATCAACATCTTTAAAATACTGAAATAAAAATTACCGTTCACCTAAAATTCTATACTTAGCAAAAATATACTTTTATAATAAATGTGAAATAAAGATTTTTCAGAAATGTAAAAGCTGAAAGTGTTCATCCCCAGCACATGTGCATTACAGAAATATTAACAGAAATTTCAGGCAGAATATGTATTAATAGATATCTATTCATGCATTAATACATTATCCCACAACTTAGTCACTTACAACCAAAAGTATTTATCTCACATAATTTCTGAGATTCATGAGTACAAGAATGGCTTAGCTGGGTGGTTCTAGTACAGGACCTCTCACATATATTGTCACTTTGTCAGCTGGGGCTTTGGTTATTTCAGTACTCATTGGGGGCTTGAGAATTTCTACCAAGGTGCCTAGATGTCCTCATGACATGACAGGTGGTTTCGCAAAGAACAAATGATCAGAAACACAAACACACACACACACACACACACACACACAGAAAGAGAGAGAGAATCTCATTATGGAAACTACAGTCTTTTTTGACCTAACCTTGGAAGCAGAATCCATCACTTCTTCTGTATGATGTTACTGGTCTCACAGGCAAACCCTCATACAATGTGGTAGGAGACTACACACGGTTACAATGATCAGAATGTGGGAATCATTGAGGTTTATTTCAGGCTAGCTACTGCAGTCTGCCCTCTGACTCCAAAGATTAATGTACCTGTCACCTGCAAAATATATGTCCACCTTCCCAAGGCTCACAAAATCTCATCTCATTAAAAAGTCACCTCAAAATCAGAATCTTATCATCTAAATTAGGTCTAAGTCTGAATTAAGCTCCTTGGGTTTAGTTCCTATAGCACTGTCCTCAAGCCTGGTTTCTCTTAACCTGTGAAATTTAAGTTATTTGACTCTCATTCACGCAATATATAATGGCGGAATATGCATAGGAAATCCGCTAAAGACATATATGTTCAAAAGAGAGTAAAACAGGAGACACAACACAGAACCTTGAAATCCAGTTAGGCAGATGTTGGAAGTACCTTGATTAGTTCTAAAGGCCTGGAAAAAATTCTTCATGGCTCTTAGCTCTGCCATCTCGGCTGTTATTTCTGCCTTCTCTGTCTTCCTTCCTTTTACATGAAGGTAGCACATGTTTGTAGCTGAGTAATGTTTTTCAGCCTGCTTCCCAATAGTAGAATGGGGAGGAGGGAAGGAGATAGAGGGCAGAGGTGATACAAAGGCCTCTTTTCATGATGAATGGGCTCTGTCCCTTTCAGTTCAAGCTGGCAATGCTTTTTCATATATAATTCTTTTTGAGCCTTCTGTGAATCTTATTGAAGTCCACTCAATATGACAAAAGCTACACCAACTAATCTCTGTGAGGTAAGATAGGCTTAACCTCAGATGGGTCTCTGCTGAAAAACAGCACTCAATTTTCCTAGGAGTCCTAATATTTGGTTGAGAATATATGTAATCTGCACAGTACTGGCTCAGGCTCTCTCACACAGTTGACGTACAGGATGGGAAAGGAACACAGAAGGATATGAACCCCAGAAATTGGAGATTAAGGAGGCAAACTTGGAGACTGACTACAACAGAGGGAAAATGATGCTAGATGGAAATTCTGAAGTAAAATATCAAAAATGGTAACTATAGGGTTAAATATATAGACTTTTTCTTATTATCTAAATTTCTTTAAAGAAAAATTGACTTTAAATAAAAACAATAAGAATATAGTGTCATTAATATTAAGCTGATATTATTTATGCCTATGTAAGCATATCCATCATGTTGAGTCTAATCTATGAAGGTATAGATTAAAGACAACATAATTAAATGTAAATTGTATGACAAAAATAACACAAAGACCAAGATGAGAATAGCTGAAATAATATATTGAACTTTTCTTATACTATAGACATATGGTATAATATCATACGTCAAAGGAAAACTGTGATAAATTAAAGATATGTAATATAAACACTAAAACAACCACTAAAATAACAAAGCAAAGAGTTATAAATAATGAGATTTCAGGAAGAAAAAAGATAATTGTAAGCATCACTCAATCCCAAAAAAGCAGAGAAAGAGGAAAAGGGGGAACAAACAGCAGATGAGACAAATAGAAAACAATAGCAATTTGATAGATTAAACTAATTATGTCAGTTTTCATATTGTAAAATATCTGAACATTACTAAAAAACTAAAGACCTAAATAATTGTACAGATATATATTGTTCCTAGTTCAGAAGACATGATATTGTTAAGATGTCAGTTCTTCTCAAATTTGTCTTTATAGTCCACACGTTTCCATCAAAATTCCATAGAAATTTTTGAAGAAATTGAAAAGCTGATTCAAAAATCCGTATGTAAAAGCAAGGGTCCTAGAATAGCCAATCCATTTTTGAAAAGAAGAACAAATCTGGAGGATTAACAACTATGTCAACAAGTCTAAATAATCAAAGTGTTCCTATTTATATCACATGGACATTTATAATATGCTTCTTTATCAACTGTCTTATACCCAGGGTCATCATTTTCAGGGCTAGAAACCAATCTGTTAAATGTCTACATTTTTATTTTCTTCTCTCCAGTGAAAAACTGTATTTACAACATTTTAATGTTGAAAGGTTTTTTTCTTCTTGCCTTTTCTAACATTCAATTATACTCAAACTGGTGCATTACACTATAATGTTTAAAACACACTCTAAAAATATAGTTAGCAGGATTCAGCACAGGATAGTTGTACGTTTGGTGGGATGCTCTATCTATCTGTGGCTAATGTAACTTCCCTAAATGTACTACTTCTTATTTCCCTGTAACCAATACAAATCTATGTAAAATATTAACTTCCACGGGTTAAATTTCAGAAAAATAAAACTATAAAACATATTATATTCCCAGAGCATACTGATTGCTATCACACTGGGGTGAAAGAAGAAAAAATGCCTGATGCAGGAACAGTAACAGAAAATAGCCATAAAGAACTTTTGCCAACTTATGTTAATGTAGTGGCAAATGAAGCATTTATTTTTATCAAATGAGAATTCATTTGTTTTAGATAGAAAAATACCAGACATTATAAAATGAGACACTAAAGCAAAAAAAAAAAAAAAAAGTTAACATCAGTGAAGATGTTTCTATAGTCATAGAAATTTAGAGCCTTGGTGAATGAAAACATTATTTACAGTTATTCGAGGTACATAAGAGTTTGGGTTGAGGCTTCAACTAACCAAGAGTCACAAAATATTGTCAGTCATACCCATTTTATATTATGTGTGTTAGTATTAAACACACACACACACAAAATGGAGAATAGTTTATACAGTTTATCATCTGTTTAGAATTTTTAACACCATTTACTTTAATTTGCATAAGACAATAAAAGTATGTGGGCTGTTTTAGATACATATTATCCATCTCTCCTTGCCTTGCTGGGAGGTCTTGAAGAATGAGCTCTGTGAGCTATGTCATAAGAGGGCTTCCTGTTGTACTATGAAAGCTATGAAAGTTACTAATGGGAGAGCAGAGGACACAGGAGAGGGAGGGCAGCCATTTCTTCCCTATTCTTTCCCAGTTTCTGCACAATATCTCAGAAGATAATTATTTCCCTCCAGGACTATAGCTCTTCCAAGTCCACTTCTTAACACGTTCTTGTAATGCTGTTTTCTCACATTATACTACAGATTTGGGTGCTAGAATAACATCCCAAGGGTGTTTTTCTCCAGATATTTTTATCATCCCAGTAGTCTTTTCCTAACCCTGCCTAAATCTGTAAGTGGTCCTTTCATTTGGACCATCTGGGAGAATTCTGTTTTCTACAGTAATTCTAACTGATAATGATTTGCATTACTGAATTTTTTGTTTTGATGACAGGACTGATATGATTTTTTTCATAAATATCAAGGTTTTTGTATTAAGTAGCAGATATCTTTAACATTAATATGAATAATCATATTTGAAGTTTATTGAATGTTTAATATGTAGTAGGTAATATTATGAGCAACATATATTTATCTTTCAATCCTCCCAGTAGTCCTTTCAATACTGTTGCAAACTAACCAAAGTCAATCTCATGGTGGTTCACAATTGTCAAGTTCTTTTGGTAAATTTAGTGGTAGACTATACAGAAGGATTTCCTTACTTGTAGTATGTGAGAATAAAAGCAAGTCTTATTCTAAATCTTGGCAACAATGCATTAGGCCTGATTTTTGAAAGGTTTGGTGAAAGGCCCACACTTTATTTGGAAACACAAATCAAGTCAGGAGACAGTGTCCTCTGTGAACTAGAAGAAAATCCATGAGTAATGAGATTTAGATCTGAGCCCTGTTCAAATGGTAGTAGATATCCTTCTTTCCAGTTTTCTTATAGCTCATTCATATAACAAGAGTGAGTCCCATAAAACTGTGAGACTCATGAAAACAAGAACAGTGAATCCTAACCACTTTTCCTGAACATCACTCATTTCACCAATTAAAATTTACTTCTAATGTCTCTCATGTTAATTGACATATACTCTGGTACAGATTTCAATAATGATATTTGATGTTACCAGAAAAGCAAATCTTCTGTGTTGATTCTACTAACGTATTTCAAATGTTAATCACCTCAAGGTATAAATTAAGGGTCACATAATCATATTATAATGGTTCTATAGAAATATATATATATATATATTTTTTTTTTTTTTGCGGTACGTGGGCCTCTCACTGTCGTGGCCTCTCCCATTGTGGAGCACAGGCTCTGAACGTGCAGGCTCAGCAGCCATGGCTCACGGGCCCAGCTGCTCCGCGGCATGTGGGATCTTCCCGGACTGGGGCACAAACCCGCATCCCCCGCATCGACAGGCGGACTCTCAACCACTGTGCCACCAGGGAAACCCTATAGAAATATTTTTGATCAGTTTATTTTTGCTAGCAGAAAAAATGCAAAAAGCCAACTCCTAACAAAACCAAGAATCATTACAGCAGATGTGGTAACAGTTTGTAAACACAATCTCATAAAACCCATGTCTACTCTATTTATACTTCACCTTCTGATCAGTAACTAGCCGTGGCCCCCCTCCCACTATCTCTCTGTCTCTCTCTTTTCCCTCCCTCTCCCTGTCTCTTGCTCTTGATCTCTTACATACACATGCACACACACACACAAACACACACACATTATCATTTTGCCAAACCATTGGATAGTTGCATATTATTTGATGCTTTGTCCCTAAACACCTAAATATCTCTTAATGGAATATTACTCAGCCATAAAAAGAAACGAAATTGAGCTATTTGTAATGAGGTGGATAGACCTAGAGTCTGTCATACAGAGTGAAGTAAGTCAGAAAGAGAAAGACAAATACCGTATGCTAACACATATATATGGAATTTAAGAAAAAAAAATGTCATGAAGAACCTAGGGGTAAGACAGGAATAAAGACACAGACCTACCAGAGAATGGACTTGAGGATATGGGGAGGGGGAAGGGTAAGCTGTGACAAAGCGAGAGAGAGGCATGGACATATACACACTACCTAAGGTAAGGTAGATAGCTAGTGGGAAGCAGCCGCATAGCACAGGGAGATCAACTCGGTGCTTTGTGACTGCCTGGAGGGGTGGGATAGGGAGGGTGGGAGGGAGGGAGATGCAAGAGGGAGGAGATATGGGAACATATGTATATGTATAACTGATTCACTTTGTTATAAAGCAGAAACTAACACACCATTGTAAAGCAATTATATTCCAATAAAGATGTAAAAAAAATAGGATATTGTCCTATATATTATAATCATAATATAATTACCAAACTCAGAAAATTTATCATTAATACTACCAAAGCAAAAACTGCACCAGTCAAAAGTAAATATGGTAAGAAAAACTTTATTCAAGGCTGTTGCAATACTGTAGAGAGACCAGAACATATCCTGAATTCAACTCTACTGAAATAATGAACTGCAGAATTATTAAGACCTGGAGTAGGCCTTCTCTGATTGCTAATTGACCTTACCAAAAAAAGGAAACTTTATCTTATCTTCATGATAGGACACAGTTTTACAACTTGAAGTAAGACACCCACCAAAATTTGGCTCCTACCTTCCCACAGAGACTGAGAGATAGGAGCTCTATTTTCCATGATGATATTTCAAAGAGATGACACAAAGGTGCATGAGAGAGTCAGTTCTAGTTTGTAATACTGATAAGAGGCTTTAAAAAGATTTACATCTCAAAGAAGCAGAGAAAGAATTTGCAATGACAAGTTTTTTGAAGTATATCCTATAAAAAAAGGAGCGGAGGGACTTTTTTGGTTAGACCAGCTGGATTCTCTAAAAACTTGGAGTAAGAGAGAGGGCAGGGGCCTAGAGGCAGGGAGAATCCTATTTAAACCTTAGACTGAGGGAAATGTTAAGATCATCTTGGTTAACACAATATTAATCATTCAATATTAATTATTTGCTAAAAGAAAATCAATATTAAAATTTCCTCATTTGTTCACAAAATGTTCTTTATAGCTATTTTAAAAATCTGGGATCCAAGAAATAAACATGAATTGCTTTTCGTTTTCATGGACTTTAGTCTCTTGAAATCTAGACAAATGCTTCAGCTCTCATTTTTATGTGATGTTGACATTTGTGAAGAGAGCAGGCCAATTGTTTTATAGAAGTCTATCTATACTGAGTTATTTTTATAAGTTAGTATACACACAATGTAATAAGTAGGTATTATCCTTGTCATTCATTACCTTTTTTCTGATATTTAAACTTTCAAATACCTAAAAATAAATTTGCCTGCTTTTAATTGATTATTAAATAAACTAAACCATTTTGTGATTATATAAGCAATGGACTTTTAGCTTTAGGAATTTTAAAATCTTCTCACATGTACACAGAATAAGTTGAAAGCTCAAACATAAGGTCTTCCTGATCATCATAAAATGGTGAATTAGCATAAACTTCCTTCAATAGTAGCCCTAAGTAAACTACAGATGTGAGAAAGAAGCATGGATCTGAATAATAAATATAAACAATGAAACATTAAAAGGTAGATCGAGGACTATGCAGTACCTGCTTGGAGTGTCTGGGAGCTGGTGATAGGACACCCCCTGATCAGCAGTGAGGGTTTAGTTTGGGGAATAACCTTTAAGTTTTGTTCTTACGTCTTTCTCTTATACTCACCCATTTTAGTGTTGACATGAAAATGTCAGGGCTGAATAAAGGACCGCTGTAGAAAGAACCAACTTCTGCCTCAGAGCTGATGAATTACGGTCTAATACTTCCAGTTCTAAATTTTTTCTAAGTGATTTACTGTGAAACTTTACTCAGAGACATTGCCAGTTGAGAGTCAGGAAACAGGGATGGTGTAGTGCCTGGTGCTTCTAGGCTTGGGGTTCTTTGCCACTCATTTTTGACAAAGAAAACTGACGAGATAAGCAAACAAGACCATTAAAATGATTGACAGCAAATCAATTTACAGAAGACAATTATATTGTCAAAACCAGTAATATCCAACTAAAAAATATAAATGACACGCTGTCAACAAAAACTAAATTACCTAGGAATTAACTTAAAAAAGAATA
The DNA here is from genome assembly GCF_951394435.1 of Stenella coeruleoalba. Taxonomy (NCBI): domain Eukaryota; kingdom Metazoa; phylum Chordata; class Mammalia; order Artiodactyla; family Delphinidae; genus Stenella; species Stenella coeruleoalba. Next base: position 42,830,368 of record NC_137164.1, on the reverse strand, counting down.
CAAAAGAACTAAAAGGAGAAATAAGTGTTATAACCTTATTAAGGGTTATATAGAAAGTAATGGAGATTGAAAATATTTGTTATTCTGTTGGTTTAATAAAAAAATATTAATTTTTCTAAAATGAATTTATAAATTCAATGTAATCTCAATCCTAATTCCAGCTGGAAATAAAGAGCCCCATAACATCATTTTAATATTTATATGATAAATAGTTCACAAATATCCAAGTTAAACTCTTAAAATGTGGTTTCTTAACTCACCAAAGACACAAAGCATGAAGAATAAAATGATATATGATTAAATTAAGGATTTCCATTCAATGATAGCAAGATCAAGTTAACTGACATGACATTTTTAGAAAGATATTTGCAATATCTAAAGCAAACAAAGGTGAATACCTAGATAATATAAAAACACCTAAAAACCAATAAGGAAATGAAGGAACCAAAGGAGAATAATAGGTTAAAAAATGTAATTCATAAAAGAATAAAGGCAAAACAAAAATATATGTTCAAACATATTCGTTAATTACTGCTATTTTAAAACAATGTTGCTCTATACTTTATATTTTTTAGATTGTCAAAATAAAAGGTTAGATAATGAATGCCATGTGTTGTCAGGGTTATGGAATATGGAAGCTTCATGCAATACTGGCAATGAAAAAGGCTGATGCAGCCATTAAGGAAAGTATTCTGGCATTATTTGGTCAGATTAAGAATGTGAACACTATGATGCAGGAATCTTATTTTTTGGTACATACCCACAGAAATTCTTACACATATACACAGAGTATATTTACTAATATAGATTGTGGTAATGAGGCATGAGAGAAAAATCTAGTTGATCATCCCTAGGGCAACGAAGAAAGACAATTTAATGAAGCATACTGTTGAACATTGTTAGTATTTATAAACAATACAGATAATTTTTGAAAATTATTTGATTAAAAAATAAATTTAAATTATGAAGTCTATTGCACAATGCAACTAAACTAAAAATACACATAAACAGATTCACAGATATAGAAAATAAACTAGTGTTTATCAAAGGGAAAGAGGAGGGCAAATTAGGGGTATGAGATTAAGAGATACAAACTAGTATGTATAAAATAGATAAGTATCAAGGTTATACTATATAGCATAGAGAATTATAGCAATTATCTCATAATAACTTTTAATGGAGTGTAATCTGTAAAAATACTGAATCACTATGCTATACACCTGAAACTAACATAATATTATAAATCAACTACACTTCAGTGAAAATAAAAATAAACAACATACACAAATAGAAGAACTTTCATCAAATGCATTAGAACAATTTAATATGAAGGGAAAATGAAAGGGTAATAGGATGGGGAGTAAACAGCAAATAAGTGTGACTACTGACTAGTGAGGTACCAAAAATAAACAAATAAAAGGATCCTTTGCTAAGTGACTTTCCTTTCTCACAAATTTAGGTCTCAGACTCTGAACCCAAAAAGCATTCCAGTGCAGCAAATGGGAAGCTTAGGGAGCTGCATCTTATCATCCTCTACCAGAACTGATGGGATTGTACCCTCCAATAATCAATAAGAAAGCTCAATGCTGTGTAAAACTTGGGAATTTTTTCCTTCTCTTTCTTCTTCCCTCCCTCCCTTCCTCTCTCCCGCCCTCTTTCCTTACTTTCCTCTCTCCCTCTTTTCTTTTCTCTTTTCTTTTCCTTTCCTTTCTTTCCTTTCCTCTTTCCTTCTTTTCCTCTCTCCTTCCTTCCTTCTTACTTTCTTTGATTTGTTCAGTTCATTCGTTCATTTATTTTTACAGTTTAACAATTTTTAATGGTATAGATTGGTTACAGGAATGGGATTTTATTTTCAGATCCATGAATCAATCAAAATTATTAATGCACTTTTTGTTCAAAAGAAAAAGGATAGAAAAAAATAACATGATACTTTGATTCCAGAATATCTGTCTATGCATCCCTGCATAGCTTATGTGGGCAAATATGGCAGATCATTTGGGACATATAAGTAAAATTTGAATGACATAGACCTGGGAATTGTTTAAAGTGTGAAACAAGGAGCACCAAATGAGGCAAATGTAATTAGACTATTTCCTAGTTATGTGACAGCACTGGTAAATAAAAAGCAAAAACAAAAATGGTAAGGGTAGAATAAAGATAGAAACTAAAGCAAAAAAGAGTACATAGTACTGGTTCTTCCAGTTACTGGAAAACCTTCAGGTACTTCTGCTGTTGTTGCTACTTAAGTAGAAATGATATTTACTTATAAGGTAAATACTCCCCCCCTTGATTAAAGAGGAAATAATTTGAAAATGATTAACTGAAAGACAGGGATCTTCTAGCACAATCCCTGGCAGGTGGAACCAAGGTCTTAGGCAATTATATGGGAGAAAAGTTTACAAGAAATATGAGAAACTTTTAGAGGTGACCAGATATAGGCAGTTAATGTGCAATGCCCATTAGAGGTAGAGAGAACACTCTAAAAGACCCACAGGTAAAATGTGGAGGATACAGATATGCTCTGGTAAAAGACTGAAAATTATGAAAGGAGAATTAGTTTTGTGTTTTGTTACCATTACATTAAAGTATAATTGAGATGGTATTATGTGCAAATGGAGAGATTTGAACCTACTATTTTTAAAATTGGAGGTGAGCCGAATATACCCTTTACCTGATTAAAATTGGACATTTGAGGGGCTTCCCTGGTGGCGCAGTGGTTGAGTGTCCGCCTGCTGATGCAGGGGACACGGGTTTGTGTCCCATTCCGGAAAGATCCCACATGCTGCGGAGCGGCTGAGCCTCGCGTCCGGAGCCTGTGCTCCGCAACGGGAGAGACCACAACAGTGAGAGGCCCCCGTACCGCAAACAAACAAACAAACAAAAAAAATTGGACATCTGAAAAGCTTTGAAATTTCTCTGACCATCTTCTATAATAAATATTAACAAATACAGAGTTCTGGGAATATAATAAGATATTATTCCTCTGATTAAGAAATGGATCCAAGTAAGGGTATTTATTTCCAATAACTAACTTTTTAACAACTCCTTCTGGCAGTAGGTTCATAGAGATTGACAGTAAGGCTATTGGGCAGCAAACAAGGCAATTTCACTAAGAGATTTTTCTGGAAGAGATATGATAAAGAAATGCAACAAGACAAAGGTTATTGATATGTCAAAATAAATTTAACTAGCCCACTCTTACCCATTCTTTTTTATAATACAACCAAACATTATCCACATTTATGTGGAGTGGACTTCAGTACTTTCTCCTGTTTCTCTAAATAGAATATTTAATTCACTGGTATACTATCATAAAGGAATACAACAGCATTTAGACTGTAAAAATCATTAGAATCCATTGATGCATTAAGTTGAAAGTATAGTGATAATTGCTTCCTTAGAGAGACAGGAAAATAGGACAGTAGTCAGCAATATAACAAATAAAGACTGAATGATTTAACCAGACAAAATTCAAAATTGAGCAGAGTCTGTGAAATGTTGGGGACGATTATCATGGGCTGAAGTATCTCTCCAAAAATGAGAAATAGAGTCCTATTTTTTACTGACCCTCACAACAAAATGGGTAGTACAGAAACTAATAGGAAAATTTGGGTTCTACTGAATCACATCTCTCATTTAGGAAGAATGGTGGACTCTATCCACAAGGTCCTGAGACTTGTATTTGAATGATGCCTAAAAATAAATAAGTATTAAAAGATATTAAAAGGCTGTGGCTCAAACATTGCTTGAAGAACATTGTGATGCAAACACTCAAATAATTTTAAGAGTTGCTGAAATTAAAAGAATAAAGAATGAAGCCTTTGGTAGGAATTAAAAATTACACCTCATTGAAGATTGCTTGGATTTTGGATTTGAAATATGTTTACTGTAGCGTATTGGTATCTTGTCACTGGGCATAAAAAGAGACATCTTTCAACATAAAATGACATCAGCATGCCCAGTGAACAGAGAAACCTATCATGTTATGTTAAACATCAGAGAAATATTTGAATGAAGTAGAAGCAGTTCAAAATTCAAGATCATGTGACAGGAAATGTTAGAGGGAGTCCATTTTCTTTATGAAAAGCTTACTTTGATACCTTTAGAGGTAATGTTGGAGACCTCAGGACCTCACAGTTTATAATGTCACATGGTTTGAACCACAATTTCACTTGCAACCAAGGAAAAAACAGGCTTTCTGATTTACTGGTGACAGTCCCTGGATTGAAGGTCATGTTATTGTTTGGGAATCAGTAAAAATAAGCCCTGAAGTTGGTCATATCTAGGTGAAGGAAGGTGGGAGTAAATGTATGCCATAAATACAGATGAATGTTCAGTACTGAGCAGTGTAAGAGGAATTAGATATATCCTCAGAAAAATGTTAAAATATTTACAGACTCTTGGACTAAATACGATAGTTTTGAGATGCAACCAAGCAAATGGATCCTAGATGACTGGACACCACAAATATCAGGTATTTAGTTACAGAAGTTCTTCTGGAAATTTAGAGGAAGAATTAAGACTTAGTAGCTAACACAGAAGGGGGTTGGGATTTTAAAGCAGATGCCTTTGGCAGATCCTTTGTACCAGACACTTTGGTAAATGAAATAAAGCAACACAATGGTGTTCAAGCAATCCAAAGAGAGGCCAAATGGTGAAATGTTCCTTTTACATTCACTAAATCTCTGTTGTGTTAAAGGATTGTACTTAGTATCATCAGGAAAAAAATAAAGTCTAAATATAGATTAAGAAGAATTCCTTGACGTCAAAGACCTATGCACAAGGACAAACAGATTATATTGGAACTTACTACCCAATAGAAAATTTCACAGGGCAATCCTCAATTCTGACTGCATTTTTTGTTTGTTTTTTTTGGCTTTGCACACATCACCTTAATGCCCAATGACAAAAATATATGTGATAGTTTAATCAGCACTAGCTCAAACAAGCCAAGCAGGAGCTTTAGGAACAAAATTTGAAATTCTGAATCATACCACAGTTAAAATACTGGAGTCTTACCATTATATTGAAAAATATTTGCTAAACTTAATATGTGCATTATTGGGAGCTCTATTCCAAGACTAGTCCTGACTGATAGTTAGTATTGAAAAAAAATAAAATAAGTTTCGAGGGATTGAACATGTTTTTAAGTTGATAGGACCCCACACATATCAACAAAGCTGGGAGAGGTTGTGGACACTCACCAAAAAGAACTAACGATTATTTTACCCTTTATGAAATCTAATACTTTAAAGATCAGTGGCCAGAAATGCTAGCGGTCTGCTAGTGGTCTTAAGTCCAAACATGAATTTAGGTATAAAGTTATTGTTGTTTAAATTTTTTTTATTACTTTCAATCAAAGAAAATTTAATAATTTTATACAAGTCAAAAAATAAATGTTAAAATTAGCAATATTAATTCAGTGAAAAAGGTCTAGTTTGAGAACATTAAATTACTGCATGAAAAATAAATCTGATATAATTGACAGTCGGGACACAGCTTCTTTTGAGTTTATCATGACTAAAGCTATGCCTTATGATGGTTCAAGACTTCCTCAATACTTTAAGTAAGAAATACCAGTATCATGAAACTTTCTTTTGGAAAAAACAATGCGATTGTTTTTGGTCCTCCTTGACCAGAATAAATCTTTACTTATTTATTTGCCATTTCTTTTTTAATACCTGATACTGTTCCAGATGACTATTTTTATTGATTGATTGATTGATTTTTGTCTGCATTATGTCTTCATTGCTGCACGTGGGCTTTTCTCTAGTTGCAGCCTGGGGGGGGGCTACTCTTTGTTGCAGTGTGCAGGCTTCTCATTGTGGTGGCTTCTCTTGTTGTTGAGCACGGGCTCTAGGCATGTGGGCTTCATTAGTTGTGGCATGCAGGCTCAGCAGTTGTGGTTCACAGGGTCTAGAATGCAGGCTCAGTAGTTGTGGCAGATGGGATTTGTTGCTCCACAGCATGTGGAATCTTCCCAGGACCAGGGCTTGAACCCGTGTTCCCTGTAGTGGCAGGTGTATTCTTAACCACTGAGCCACCAGGGAAGTCCCCTCCATTTTTTAAAGTAATTAATTTATTTACTTATTTTTAAGGTCAACTGCCATTTTATTGGAGGCACCATCATGGGACTAAAAGCCAGGGCTGTCACCATTAGCTCAGCCATGGAAAGAGGTGGGTGTATACTGGATGAGAAAGGGCTTAGCACCCTATATCATTGCCCCACCATCCCTAAAAGCAGGAGGAGGTGGGTCACCTTGGCATCTCCAGCCTGGGCTGCTCCCAGAGAGGGAAAAGCAGAGCAGAGCAGTGGAGGGGGTCTAGAATTCAATGTGCAAGACTCTGGTGTCAGCTCTTGTAACCTTAATGTCCCACCAAACCCCCAGCCTGTGTCTTTTAAGGAAGGGCCTGAGGAAGGAAGCTGCCATGGCTCAGGCTGGCCCATAGCTAGTGAGAGTGCAGGATTAAGTGAAAGAAGAAGAGGCTCTCATGAGAAAAATGACAGGAACAGAGAGAAGACCATGAGAGGGTAGGAGAATTCCAAGAATGAGGCAGGAACAGCAAAGTGGCAGGCCAAGGCCTTTTGGGGTTTCCCTGAGCAAGTTCAAACCACTTCTGGAGACACTTCTACTGTTCCCATGCTCAGGGCTCACCTTGAAGGAATTGCTCCAAATCTTCTCACACAAGTCAGTGAGGGTGGGGAAGTAATGCGAGAAAGGGTAGCAGAGGGTCCTTGCAGGGCAACGATTCTTCCTGACTCCAGTCCCAACCACCAATCCTGTCAGATTTGCAAATGTAGGATGTGCAGCATCAGCCCACCACCACTCATAGCCCTCCCAGTATAGTGGCTGTCCGAAATTCCTTCTTCATGCTGGATCCAAGGCCCCAGGTTCAGGGAGTAACATAGAAGCAGACCCCCTTGGTAAACTGCTTCTGACAGCCTGGGTTCATCAATCTACAGTGAACCAAGCTGAGACTGTAGAGCCAGTACACATCCCAAAGTGCTTCCCAGCTTGTGTTGGCCATGCAGCAGGCATTCAGGGAGTAGATGTATGGAGGGAGAAGGAGAGGGAGAGAAAGAGGGGGAGGGAAGGAGAAGGGAAGGGGGAGGGGGAGGGGGAGAGGAAGGAAATCCTGCTTGTGTTTGATCTGGTGCAGGGTGCTCAGAGCTGCTCCTGGTCAATTCTACTTGACACCAATGCAATCCTAAACAGAAATGCAAATACAAGTATTGAAAGTATATGGAAGTATTATGTTTGTGAAACAGTTTTCTGGATGATATAAAAACTACTTATTTCGAGGACTTCCTCTTCACCCCAAGACAGAGTTACAAGGAAACAACACAGAACTGGAAAAAAAAATGTGTATGTCAATAGTTTCAGACATTTGAAATGAGGCAGTGCAAAACAGTGAATATGAGAAAGGGGAAATAAAGTGAGCCCTAAAAGTGTCCCCACTAAATGCCTGAAGAGACTACTGGCAATGGCAATAGTGGAACCCAGGCAGACCTGCCTGTCACCCTGAGTTGAGAAGAAGGAACTGAGAGTCTGTAGAGACCAAGACAACTGGAGGTTTTAGGGAATAGTACAGGTGAGAAGTAAGTTGTACAGAAAGAGAGCTTCAGAGATCTGAATGCAATTTAGTACTGATCAACACATGGGTTTGAGTAAAATACCTGAGGTCAGGAAAAGAATCACCTGAAACAGGTTCAAAGAAAAATTTTTCTACAGAGCAATTAATAATTTGTGTTCCACTAGCTAAGGTGGAAAAATGTTGTAAATCATGGGGTATTGAGTAGAATAATCAGAAAGCTGTTGTTTCATTGGTGAAATAAAATTAGTCTAAAACTATAGACTTACTCTAGATTATGTAAGGTTGAAACTACATGCAACTAAAACAATTGGATTGAAAACAACAAGAATATTTTTAGATATGTAAAAATATCTAGTGATCAACAAGGTAAAATTCAATGTGTCTGGCATTGCATCCAAAAATTACCAGGCAAGCAAAAGATAAAAATGTGACCCCCAAATCAGGAGAAAATAAATCAAAAGAGACCAGAAATGATACCAGTAGAAACCATATGCTGAATATCTCTCTCTGTTTCTCTGTCTCTCTGTCTCTGTCTCTGTCTCTCTGTCTCTGTCTCTCTTTCTCTCTCTCTCTCTCTCTCTCTCTCTCTCTCTCTATATATATATATATATATACATATACACACACACGTATTGTTAGTTTGCTTATTTTTATTTTTATATGGTTTGGCATATATACACATATATGTGTGTGTGTGTGTGTGTGTGTGTATATATATATACACACACACAGAGATATATGCCATTGTTGTACTTGATTTTTTACATAAATTATCGTTATAGCAGCATGCCTGTTTAAATGTCTTTTTCAATAATGAAGTTTGAAATGCTAAGTCTCTTTTTTAAATCTACCATTTAAAAATACTATCTATTGTATTGGGTTTTAGACATTCTTTTTATTGAATTATAGTTGATATATAATGTTATATTAGTTCAGGTGTTCAGCATAGGGATTCAGTATTTTTACAGATTATACTACACAATAGGTTATTACAAGATATTTTTAACTCCCTGTACTATGCAATATATCCTTGTTGCTTATATATATTTTACATAGTAGCTCATATTTTTTAATGCTATACCCCTAATTTGCCTCACCTTCTTTGTTTTACCCTTTGTTAATAAGTTTTTTTATATACCTGTGAGTCTATTTATGTTTACACATACACTCATTTGTATTATTTTTTTAGATTCCATATATAAGTGACATCATACAGTATTTGTCTTCCTCTGTCTGACATTTCACTTAGTCTAATATTCTCTAGGTCCAGCCATGTTGCTGAAAACGACAAAATTTCATTCTTTTCTTCTGGCTGAGTAATATTCCTTTATATGTATATGGTTATATATATATATATATTCATATATATATGTATATATATATATATATATTCACATCTTCTTATGCCAGTCCTTCGTTGAGAGGGTACTTGGGTTGCTTCCATATCTTGGCTACTCTATTTAGATAGTGCTGCTATGAACACTGGGGAGCATGTATTTTTTTGAGTTACTGTTTTCATTTTTCTCTGGATATATATCCAAGAGTGGAATTGCTGGATCATATCATAGTTAGATTTTTGGTTTTTTGAGGAAACTCCATACTGTTTTTCATAGTGGCTGCACCAATTTACATTACCACCCACGATGTACAAGTCTTCCCTTTTCTCCACATCCTCTCTAAAATTAGTTATTTGTAGACTTTTTAATGATAGCCATTCTGAGAGGTATGAGGTGATATCTCATGTTGACTTGATTTGCATTTCTCTAATAATTAGTGATGTTGAGTATCTTTTCATGTGCCTGTTATCCATCTGTATGTCTTCCTTGTAAAACTGTTTATTCACTTCTTCTGCCCATTGTTTGATTAAATTGGGGTTTTTTGATATTGATTTTTATGAGCTATTTGTATATTTTGGATATTGACCTCTTGTCAGTCACATCATTTGAAAATATTTTCTCCCATTCCATAGGTCATCTTTTCATTTTATCAATGGTTTCCTTTCCTGTGCTTTGAAGTTTCATTAGTTTCCATTTGTTTATTTCTATTTTTATTTATTTTGCCTTAGGAAACTGATCCAAAAAATATTGCTATGATTTATATCAAAGCATGTTCTGCTTATGTTGTCTTCTGGGAGTTTTATGGTGTTATGTCTTATAGTTAGGTCTTTAAACTATTTTGAGTTTATTTTTGTATATGGTGTGAGGGAATGTTCTAATCTCATTGTTTTACATGTGGTTGTGCAGCTTTCTGAGCACCACTCCACTCCATTGTATATTCTTGCCTTCTTTGTCATAGATAAATTGACCATAGGTGCTCTCTATTCTGGGCTCTCTATTCTATTCCATTGATCTATGTATCTGTTTTTGTGCCAAACCATGCTGTTTTGATTACTGTAGCTTTGTAGCATAATCTGAAGTCTTAGAGGGTTATATCTCTAGCTTTGTTCTGTTTTCTCAAGATTGCTTTGGCAATTTGAAATCTATTGTCATTCCATCTGAATTTTAGGATTATTTGTTCTAGTTTTGTGAAAAGTGTCATGGGTATTTGATAGGGACTGAATTAAATATGTAGATTGCTTTGGATAATGTGGCCATTTTAAAAAACATGAATCCTTCCAATCCAAAGCATGGAGTATCTTTCCATTTCTTTGGATCTTCTTTAATTTCCTTCATTAATGTTTTATAATTTTTAGGGTGTAGGCTTTTCACCTCCTTAGTAAGGTTTATTCCTAGTATTGTATTCCTTCTGATGTAATTTTAAACAAGATTGGTTTCTTTTTAATTTTCTCTTTGTGAGATTTCATTATTCATAAATAAAAACACAAGAGAATTCTGTATATGAATCGTGTGTCCTGAAACCTTTTTTTCTTGTCTGATTGCTGTGGCTAGGACTTCCAATACGATGTTAAATAGAAGTGGTGAGAGCGGGCATCTTTGTCTTTTTCATGAATTCAGCAGGAAGATTTTCATTGTTTTACCATTGAGTATGATGTTGGCTGTGGATTTGTTGTAAATGGCCTTTATTATGTTAAAATATATTCCCTCTATAACCACCTTGATGATAATTCTTATCATAAATGGATGTTGAATTTTTTCAAATGGTTTTCTACATCTATTGAGATGATCATGTGATTTTTATCCTTTGTTTTGTTAATGTGGTATATTATAATGATTGATTTGTGAATGTTGAACCATCCTTGTGACTCTGTAATAGATCCAACCTGATCATGGTGTATGATCTTTATCAAAAGGATATTGTTGCATTCAGTTTGCTAATCTGCTAATCCTAAAATTGTTGAGGATTTTTGCATTTAAATTCATCAAATATTGGCCTGTAATTTTCGTTCTTTCAGTGTCCTTGCCTGGCTTTTGTAACAGGGTAATGGTGGCCTCATAGTATGAATTTGGGAGTGTTCCCTTCTCTTCAATTTTTGGAATAGTTTGAGAAGGATAGGTATTAGTTCTGCTTTATATGTTTGGTAGAATTCTCCTGTGAAGCTGTCCAGTCTTGGACTTTTGTTTGCTTGAAGTTTTTTGTTTTTTTAAATTACAAATTGAATTTCACTTCTAGTAATTAGTTTGTTCAAATTGTCTATTTCTTCTTAAATCAGTATGTTTCCAAAAATTTGTCCATTTCTTCTACGTTGTCAATTTGTTGTCATAGTTTGTTGTCATAGTTCATAGTATAATATATTAATATTTGTTGTCTTAGTTGTCATAGTTTGTTGTCATAGTTCATAGTATAATATATTAATAAGTTGTTCATAGTATTCTCTTATAATTTGTTCATAGTATTTGTTCATAATTTGTTCATAGTATTGTCTTATGATTTTTGGTTGGTATCGCTGTGGTACCACTTGTTATTTCTTCTCTATCATTTCTTTTCTTGTTTATTTGGGACCTCTCTTTCTATCTTGGTGATCCTGGCTACAGGTTTATTGATTTTCTTTATCATTTCAAGAAATGAGCTCTTGGTTTCTCTGACCTTTTCTATTTTTTTAATCTCTATTTTATTCATTTCCTCTCTGATCTTTCTTATTTCCTTCTTTCTGGTGAGGTTGGACTTTATTTGTTCTTTTTCTAGTTTTTTAGGTGGTAGTTTAGGTTGTTTATTTGAGATTTTTCTTGTTTCTTGAGTGCAACCTATATTGCTATAAACTTTCCTGATAGAACTGCTTTAACTGTGTTCATATATATATGAGAGAAAGTTGTTTCCATTTTCATTTGTCTTGAAGTATTTTCTGATTCCCTTCTTCTTTTCTTTATTGATCTGTTTTTTTTATGACCCTGTTGTTTAGTCTCCACTTGTTTTTCCTTTTCCCATTTCTCTTTTTGAAGTTGATTTCTAGTTTCACACCTTTGTGGTAAAAAAAAAAAGCTTCATGTAATTTCTATCCTCCTGAATTTGTTGAGGTTTTTTTTGTGATCTAGTATGTGTTGTGTCCTGGAGAATGTTCCATGTGCACTTTGCTGGACTTATGAACAACATGGAACTAAACAAACCTACTTTTGGAAAAGAACTCATTCATATATAGGGGAATTACTCTGTTTTCACAGAAGACACAGTGTATTTTGAATTGTTTACATAAAAAGGACACATTAAATATTTTCTGCTTTTTTTTTTTTTTTTTTTTTGCAGTATGCAGGCCTGTCATTGTTGTGGCCTCTCCCATTGCAGAGCACAGGCTCCAGATGTGCAGGCTCAGCGACCATGGCTCATGCACCTAGCCGCTCCGTGGCATGTGGGATCTTCCCGGACCGTGGCATGAACCCGTGTGCCCTGCATCAGCAGGTGGACTCTCAACGACTGTGCCACCAGGGAAGCCCAGCTTTCTTTAATGATTAACTTTCACGGTTAGCCTAATGTAGTTAAACTAAATTATTGAAACTAATCACATTCTTTCCCAAGTAACATATTTTTCTTCAGTATGAAATCTTCCATTTCATCTAACACATAATAATTGGTAATCTGTTCACAACTGACAATCTCATTCATAGGATAAATCCAACATTATCTACTTGAGAATACAGAACAGCAATGTGAGATATTTTGCACTGTTCTCTTTCTGTTCTCATATATTATAATTTACAGAGTCAACAATTATTTCTGTGCAATATTTTTTCTTCTCTGTTTCCAGTCAAATACTCACTGCCTGAGTCCAAAAACTTTTAATATTTAATATTAACCATAATAAATAATTTAATGATAAATTAATTAATACATATAATATTATAATAATACAATTACTATTAATTATATTATTAATGATATGTTATATAGTTATTTATATAATTGTCTAAATAGTTATATTATTGCATAATATAATTATATATAGTATAATTATATTATATTATTAGAATATAATACAAAATTATGTACAATATATTATATAATATATTATATACATTATCATAATATTATAATATATAGTATATTATATTCTACATCATGTAATACATAGTATGTTATATAATACAAATATATGTTTATAATATGACAATATTATGATATTAAATATGTTATAATACGATAATATAACAATATAATATTTAATATTTAATTATACATATTATATATTAATATTTTCATATAAAATATTAGTCAATATTAATATGATTAATATATTATATTAATTATATAATATATATGATATATATAATAGACACATGATATATTATATATATTATATATAATGTATATGATATAGTATATTATCACAATATTTTTATAGTTATATATTATATACATTATTATATCATTAAAATATTTACAATATATATAATATATATATATATTGGGGAGGATGAAGTAGAAAAGAGTAGCTTTATTGCTTTGCCAGGCAAAGGGGGACACTACAGGCTCCTGTCTTGAATAACTATGTGTCCCCAAGATATATAATATATTATATATAATCATATATCATATATTACCATATATTATATGTTATATATCTTATAATAATGTGATATAATGCCAACTATATTATATTAAATAAGATATAGTTTATATTATTAATGTATGTATATAATATATATGTAATTATATTATATATAGATATAATGTAATTATAATATATAAATAAATATAAATATAGTATATATAATATATAATATATATATTAAAGTATAAAATATATATTATACTACAATATACGTGATATAATAATAATATTAAATAATATAACTATATTACTGTATATTATATTACATATTATGCTCTATATTATAAATAATGTCTTATGATTTTTATATAATATATATATTAAATATCATATTATGTATTACATGATATAAAACATATGTTACGTATGTTATTATCATATAATATGTAATATACAATACATATTATTTATACAATATAATTATTGTATATAAAACATGTAAAATATACATTATATATTGTATAAATTATGTATACACTCTATATAATTTATACTATTAATAATATATAATATATTAATATCATATTATAGTATTATTGTAATATTATATACAATAAATATTACATGTAATATATATTATATTTTACATTTTTATTATATATTATATATAATACCATATATAAAAATTATAATATATAACACAGCATTATTTATATTTTGTATATATTATAGTGTTGTGTAGATATAGTATATATATAGTATAATATAGTATATAAACATGGGTATATAGTATATATATATTCATATATAGTATATACCTATGTATATATAGTATAATATATAGTATATATTATGTATAATATTGTATATATACAAAACTATATTTACTGTATGTAATGTATATATATACTCTATATATAGTATACATATTAACTGTATCTGATTTACAGTTTCAAATTATAACTCCTACAGCTGCTCAGAGCATACCATTTTCAGAAAGCAAAAATGACAGAGACGATTGGATTTAGGATAAATTTTGGAAGTGGAATCAGTAGGACTTGCAGAGGAAATGGAATGTAAGATAAAAATAAAGGATACTGATGTTCTTAGTCTGAGATACTGGTGAATTATATTACTATTTATTAGTTCAGATAAAAATTGTCAATACAATTACTTTTACAGATTCAGAGTCAATAATGTAAATACAATAAAACAAAGATATTCTCACATATTCATTTATTGTGATCAACTTATAATTTCAGGGGTTATCTATAAAAATCATAAAACCATGGGACCAAGGAGCAACTAAAATTGCTCTAAGAAAATCATACTTGAAGAGTATAATCTGGGATCCAAATTATAATGTAGCTAGAAATTTTGGAGTGGATATACCTTCTATAATTCTCTAACCTTCTCCAATGAAAGGACAATAATAAATGCATTTGTGAGAAGAACATCCGTATATTTGATAAATACTATAGTGATTATAATGTGGATGATGCTGCTATCGAAATGGGCTTCCTGATTTCAAGGAGGATGTGGTTCTGTGGTGGCTTAGGCCCAGAATCAATACTGGGCCTAAGAATCAATCCCCAAAACAAAGAGGGTAAGGCTCCTTGATCACCAGTAGAGGCTGGAATGGTAAAGAAAACGTTTTTCTTGACAGGATTCTTTGATGGGGCTAACAGATTTTGAGGGAGTAGCACAAAAACATATAACTACGTTTTTAGCATCTTTAATATCTGTACAATAAAAAATTCCAAGTTGTTCTGACTTGATCCTCCAGGTATACAAAATGGCTTTGTGAGGCTAGCTTCCTATCATGAAATGAATACAAACTATTCCACCATGCCACTGGCACAATCAGCAACATTACATTATCACACAATCAGCAATTACCTATAGTTATAGGTGATTCCAAATACGGTTTCCCATGTTCTGAAAACATAAAAAAGTTCCATAAACAAATGATTCAAAATTCCATTGGCCTACTTCTGCTATATTTCCATTACATCTTCAGCACACAACAACATGGAGTGTTCTTTGTGGAAGATGACCAAACAGGGGAAAACTTTATAGCAAATGAGTGCATAATATGTTAACACAAATCAGAATTTCAGAATTGGATTGATCTGGAGTTACTGAGCCAGACTGAGAAGTGTTCCTGAAAGTCTGTTGAAAAGATAAATTCTCCCCATTAAAAGAGAGGCAACATGAGGATAAATTCTACTTTAATATATGGAAAGTGGCTAACGATATCATCAGCTAGTAAGCTATTATAAAGGATCAGAGTTGAAGGATTTGTGATAATAAAATTTGGGGAAAATGCAGATTAAAGAACTCAGAATGAGACCAGGATATAAAAATATTAGTGCCTCTCTGTTGGCTCACTAAAGGATTCCTACAGCAGAGGATTTAACTACAGGCAATCCTACATGAGTGGGAAACTCTTTTCCTAGCCTCCCCAATGCTTGTTCAATATTTAAATTAATGATAATTTGGTATGGTATTTGGTGAGTTAAGGATGGGCTTAAAACTTCTCAGTGATTTTCAGCTAGTATAAATGAGAGTGGGTGAAATAGTTGTGAGCTAATTTGGAGCTTACATTTTAGCTGGAAACATAGGCATTAAATATACAATTGTACACTTAAAATTGCAAATAAAAAAGTGTTATGAAAGAAATTTGTAGCAGACTAAGGGTAAATTTTAATTCATCTTTCAAGCATCTCTTCTTCTGTTACCTCGTCATTCATTAGTACTTAACACTTGCTGTTTCAACACGTATGTGTTGTCTTCCCCAAGCACACACATGCATAGGCACAATATTCACTTAGCATACCTTACAAGTATGATTTATTTCATTTCAGTGTAGTTGTTGGTTTACTTGTCCTAACTCCCATAGAAGGCAAGAATTATATCTGGCTTAATTTTGAACTGCATGTCCCAGTGCATGCCACATAGTCAGTACTCAGGATACAGTTAATCAATATTCAGTTTGCTAAAGATTCAGTTCAACCGTCAGTTAATCCAGAAGACTTTTATAATCTCTATGATTCTCTCTAAAATGTCATATCTTAATTTAAAAACTCTATGGTTGTCTAATGTTTCATGACTTTGCTACTTAGTATTACTTTTGTCTTACTATTCACTGTGTTTTACATTTTACATGTGTTTCTTTTTCACATATACAAGCAATCACGTGCCAGTCTTCCAATTGGTCTATACATTTACTGGATCAGGGATAATGATAACTATCTTTCACTGAATGTCTATTCTGAGAAAACAAAACCCCAAAGTTAATTAAATCCTAAAATCTCAAAGTCAGTGAAAGGCAGAGCCAATATTATGTCTGCCTGATTTCAAAGCCAAATTCTTTACTAAACAACACTGCCTTATTTTAGCTGCAAAATGCCTAAAATGTAAGGTTTAAACATTAGTTGTGGATTAATTGTTCACTCAGTTTCAACTCTCAGATGACTCAGAGTGCTCATTGAAATGGAAGAAGCAGGGGAACAGCAGGCAAGGTTTTCCTTAAGAGGACAGATTCTGACCCTAGGTGGCTATGTCTTTTTGGTCAAATTAAAAGCTCTTGGGGTGCTTAAGTTGGCAGATGATTTCAAGCTACAAAAAAAAAAAAAAAAAGCTAAAACTTGCTAATAAAGTAAATATTTGTTTTAAGGAAAATTTATGTTTTTTAATGTTTATACTTTATATTTTTTATTCAGCTTAGCAGTTCTCATTTTTTAGAAACATTTTATGTTTAAACATATAAAATAAATATTTCATTATAAAACTAACTTATTACTGACTTAGATCCCAGTATGTCTTTTTCATCTTATTATAGACCACTTATGACACTAAAGTATCTTCATACCAAAAATTGAAAAAATAAAAATTTTTAAAAAGTAAACATTTTAAGAAATTTTGAGCATCAGGTTCTTTTTAAAAGAAAAAAAATCATTTTTCAAAGATGTATTTTTCTCTAAAGAGAAGTGAACACCATTTCCAAAGTACCAACTTCCTTGTAAGACAAATTTGCAGGAAGCTGTTTTTACCATGGTGACAAAATCTAGATGCAGATTACTTCATCAGAAGAAGGCAATTTTTCATAAACAGTTGAGCTCAAAACACTCAGAGATGCTACACTGGAAGTTATCATTATATATATATTTAGGAATTCATGAGCTAAGGTTAATTACAAAGAGTGTACTGACTTTAAAAAGGTAGCTAAATTAATATTAAAAATGGTCAAATGCAGGGCCACTTAATCTGTGTGGCCCTGTTTCATTGCTGTTTTCTGGTGACACTATGTGACGCAGCCAAAAATGACCTCCAAGTTCCTACATATTGTTAAAAAATTCAACTGAGTAAATTTAAGGAAATAACTGGCTTTATTCAATGATTCATGAATTGGGCAACATCCTTTCTAACAAGTAGAAAGGAGCTCAGAAGAGTTATACAAAATACAAGACTTTTACAGGCATAAAGGGGTGGGAAAGGGAAGTTTTTAGGAAAAAGTGGATTGTTTCAGGCAAGGTCACCTTCTCTGGGGGACAGAAGGAGTCTATTGGGTGGATTACCTCACTAGTGCTGACTGGGTCATTCCAGGTTGATTGATTAGAGGTTACATTTCTGAGAGAGGCAGAAAATGGAATTAGGTTAGGTACTCTTGGTTTGCTGATGAAGAGCTTAGGACAAGTGACTTCATTTTGGGGCTGTTGTCTCTTTTTCAACAGTTTCCCCATTTTGATTAGACTCTCAGCCTACCCAAGATGTGATCTAAATTTAAGGCATTACTACTACTCTCAGCTACCACTCTGTAGTTCTCACAGCTTTTACTGATCTTCTGTGTAATAATCACAGCTCATGATTTTATTTTTTTCTGAATTTCTGTAGTTTCACAGGTCATGACTTCAGGGTCACAATTTTTTAGTTGGTCATTTTTTTCACTCTTTTTCTGGCATGATAGTCTAGAGAGATTATTTGCTTGGTGAGTAGCGGCTGCAAACATGCATTTAAACCTTTTGAGGGAGTACAGTGCACCAGGGAGGCTACTATGACTATTATAAGCAGGATAACTCCCAATGTTTGGAGTGCACTTCACAGCCATGGTTCTCAAGACCAAAACCAATCAAAATAAAATAACTTAAAGAAAGACCCTTTTGAAGGAGCCACTATTTTAAGCCAAGTGGCTTGCTCAGTGATGTTATGTAACAGTTTCAACTTCACAGAAGTGTTAATCCACGTGCAGCAGGTGATGTTGGCCACAACACAGACACTTCCTCACTCAGCTAAAAGATAATCCAGGGCTATACTATTATCAAGAACAACTTTGGCCAGAGAATCTAAGGATTTTATTGGGCAGCTATTGCTTTAGTAGCAGATTCTGCAATATTTTCAAAAGTTAAGGAGAGGTTCCTGATCATAGCTTCATTTACATTTACTTATAACCAGGGAAGTAGGGTCCTGACAAAAGAAATGAATACTGAACTATGAATGTGTTCTTGTAGGTCCTTTCTAACTCAATGTAAATTCAGAGGAGTTGAACGATGAGTTGTCTCAATTCATCTGTGAATAGTTAGGGACACAGTTAGGTAACCTAAGAGGCATTGCCTGTGTGCCAGTCATCTAGGCATTCATAGGCTCAAGGAGAATGCTAACCACCACAGACAAAGGTAAACCGTGTTGAGGTACAAACAATTCCTGTTAAGATGAATCTGTTAGTGGATTCATTTGCAGGGATTGTTACATTTTCCCATTCAAGCCAGGAGTCGCTTATGTTTTCATTGCATTTGGGGAGTAAATCTCCTAGCCTGAAATAAAGAATACCATGCAAAGATGGGTGCTGCTGGTGAGATCTTAGGGGTGCAAATATACTAAGATTTACACAGGTATTTGTGTCTAATTGGGCAAGTACAGCTATAATCGAAGAAAGGTTAAAAAAAAAAGGCACTGGATGTTCTGACTGTAAAAGTTGATTTTGGTAAGAGACTGCTAGAGGAGGTTGACTGAGTTTGTGGTGAAATTGGGAATAGAAGAGAAATTGGTCAAAGGGAGTATCAGGTAGTCACTAGTATTATGGATAGGTCAGAATCTTTGATGATAAATCCAGCAGTCTGAAAATTACCCTCATTAAAAATGGCCTGGGAGATATGGATGATGGCATTATCTTCCCAGGTCAATACCAAAGTAAAGGAAAGAAAGAAAAGAAAAAGTGGTTTCATGTTTAAAGTGTGAGGTCTCAATCACGTGTGTTGGGTGGAAACAGTCTACATTAATGTCAGCTACTTCTTTTCCTCCTCAATTTTACTTGAAGGTTTCTAGCATCTTTACAGGACTAGATGTTAGCTGGAGAGTTCCTTAACTGTGAGATGTATACACAAGGCTCAATGCCTTCTAGTTTTGCAGCAGTGTCAGTGGTTGGGAGCACTTTGTAAGGTCCATCCCAATGCGGTTCATGGGCTGTCTTCCTCTGATGACATTTCCAGAATACCCAGTCACCAGGCTCCAGACTGTGGCCAAAAGGATCCTTTGAGGTGGGATTCAGGAAAGCTTCTTTAACCTGTTGATGATAGTCTTTGGCATAAGACATTAAAGAATTACAGTAGTTAGCCATACTAGTGTGAGATAACAAGGGATCAGCAGAAAGTTGATTATCAATAGACATTGGTCTACAGGTGACTATCTCATATGGGAGTGAGTTTATGTTTACCAAAGACGGTACTGTGGACAGTCAGCAAGACCAGAGGCAATACCTTGGACAAACAGTGTCAAATAGTTTCATCAAGTTTAGAGATTTTAAATTTAAGGATCTCATTTGTTCTTTTAACCTTGCCTGATGATTGAGGGTGATAGGGACAGTGATAATTCCAAGAAGTTTGGAAAGTTTTTGTTAAGGCTTATGTGATTTGCCCAGTGAAATGAGTGCCTTGATCACTGGTGATTGTGGAAGGTGGAAAACACATTTTCCAATGATTTTTTTGCCACCATGAGGGCATCAGCTTGTGGCAGGGGAAGGCTTCAAGCTATCCAGAAAACATATATACAATAAGAAGAATACATTTTTAACCCATACTAGGTGGTAGTTGAATGAAATGTAGCTGCAGGTGCTGGCAAGGTCCAGAGAGAAGAGTTTCGAGGCCTCTGGGAACAAAAAGTTTTTCTAGGATCATGGACCAGACAAATCAGACATTGGTGCTAAACTCTTTTTGCAATTTCATAGATGTCTCCCTACCAATGTTTCTTCATAGTTTGAGCCATCTTAAATGCACTATAGTGGGTGAAGAAATGTAAAACTGATAAAAGACGTTTGCCAGGGAGTTGGGAAGAACAAAACAGCTAATTGGGTTTACCATAGCCTTGACTGTTCATTGAATTTACAACTGTTGTTTACCCATCTTAATTTCTCTGATTCAGGAGCAGACTGTTGCCATATTACAAATACATGAGGATGGCAAAAGTCTTGGAACAAGGGGTCATTTTTGCAGAAGCAGAATAGACTTCTTCTTCATGGGCCACAACCTGTATAGATATCCTTACTGTTGCCTTTGCAAGAAAGTCAGCAAGGCCATTTCCCTGATAGGGGAATCTTTCCCTGATAGGTTTAATCTTTTTAGATTGTTCCTCAATTTTGATGACAGCAATTTCAGAATGTAAGAGAATAGCAGTAAGAGGGTCGTCTACTTGCTCATTTTTTATTGGGGTCTCAATGAATGTAAGAAAACCCCCTTTGTTTCTATAACATCTCAAAATCATGGATGAACCAAAGGCATACAGCCTATCTGTATAAGTATTAACAATTTGTCCTTTTGTTAAGTGGCATGCTCTTGTAAGGACATGGAACTCTGCTTGTTGGGCTGATTTAGTTTGTGGGAGATTATTCCTCTCAAGTAGTTCATATTGGGTAGTAACAGTACAGCCAACTTGGAAATTTCCTTTTTTGTCTTTACAATATGACCTATCAACAAAAAAAATAAGATCCAGATTAAACAGTGTCTTGTAAATTAGGACACAGTGACACAAAATGGGACTTTATTACCTTACAGCCATGGGACTCACCTTGGTCAGGCAGGGGTAGTAATGAAGCAGGCTTAAGGATATTGCAACTTTTAAAATGTAAATTATCTTGTGAAAGCAGAAGTGTCTCATAGGAGGTTAGTCAGCTTGCAGAGAAATGTTGAGGCAATTCAGAATTAAAGAGACTTTGGACAGTGCACAGTGTTTGTGAAAAAGTGCCATTTCCTAGTGTTATATCTGCTGAAGTTTCTACTAACTTTACAGAAGTAGTTATAGCCCTAAGGCAGATAGAATAATCATGAGCAACTGTATCAAGCTGTATGCTATAATAGGCAATAGGCCAATGTTTATTACCATGTTTTTGCATAAACATTCCCAGGGCTTGGCTATCTTTTTCATGCACAAATAAGGTAAAAAGTTTTGAATAGTTAGGTAGTCCTAAGGCTGATGGTTCTTGCAGGGCTTGTTTTAGGCCTGTAAAGGTCTGCTCATGTTTATTTCCTCAAGGAAGGGGCTCAGAGACTGAAATTTCATAGAGTAAAATTATAAGTTCATAGAGTGGGGAAACTATTTAGAGAAAAATTTGGAACACATACTCTCCAATAACCAGCCACACTTACGAATCCATGAAGCTGTCACTTACTTGTGGGCGTAAGAAGTTCTTGGATTAGCTTAATTCTTTTTAGAGATAGCTGGATTCCATCAGCATTTAGATTATGACCTACATAGTGAACAGTGTCTAGAGATCATTGTAATTTTTCCTTAGAGACTTTATGTTCATCTTCAGCTAAATGTTGCAGCAAATAAACAGAATCTTTTATGGATGGCTCTTTGGTAACCAGAGCACATATTTTAAAAAAGTAGATATCCCAAGGAACTAGAGTGTTTAAATCTTGGTGGAGCACCTGAGAGAAATAAGAAGGGGCTTCAATGAACCCTTACAGCATGACTGTCTAGGTACATTGTTAATCGTTCCAAGCAAAGGCCAATAGATGTTGACTGTTGGGGTTTACAGCAATGTAGAAAAAGGCTGAACAGGGATCTGCAACAGTGAACAATTTTGAGTCTCATGGAAATTGTGAGAAAGATGCTTGTGTTTGGAACAACCAAGAAATGTGGAAAAACTGGGCTTTCCTGGTGGCGCAGTGGTTGAGAGTCCGCCTGCCGATGCAGGGGACGCGGGTTCGTGCCCCGGTCCGGGAGGATCCCACATGCCACGGGGCAGCTGGGCCTGTGGGCCATGGCCGCTGGGCCTGCGCGTCCGGAGACTGTGCTCCGCAACGGGAGAGGCCGCAGCAGTGAGGGGCCCGCATACGCAAAAAAAAAAAAAAAAAAAAAAAAAATACAATGTAGAAATGCGGAAAAACTATCTTGTTTATAGCTATCCTCAACCATTAGGTTTCCAGACTGGCAAGATCTCTGTGTTACAGGGGCTGGTGGAGGGAGTAATTAGCCCCTGGGTGTGAAGCTTTGTATGGCCTCAACCTTTAATGGCTACTGAGGCAATTTAGGAAGAGGTTTAGTTATCCTATCTGAATTTTTATAGGTTCTGCACTTTTTATTCTCCCAATGTCATAATTAGAAGTAGCCCATAGATTTTGGGACACCTCAATTAAATTAGGGAACTTTTGTTGGAATTCTTCCTTTTCTATGTCAAAAACAGATTGGAAAGATCAGGTTCAGGTTGGTCAATAAATTCTAAGGTGAATTCTTCATTGGAGGGAAAACATATTAGACCTTTTAATTTAGAAAGGATATTTCTACCCAATTGATTGGCTGGAGCTGTATCATATGGCAAAAAGAAATGATTTTCAGTAAAAGGTCCCAGAGTCACTTGTACTGGTTGAGACAGAAACTCCCCGAATTTTATTAGTCAGCCCCACTATAGAAACTTCTTTCTCACTCTGAGGGGTGTTTTGGTCTTATGAGACTGGATAGAAAGTGTAGAAAGTAGAAAGTGTAGCTCCAGTAGCTAAGAGAATTTGGAAAGATTTTAGGTTAACTTTAATTTCTGTTTCCCCTTTGCTTTTTAAGGTAATTACTGGTGGTAGTTTACCAGAGGGTCCCTTGGGGTCCTGTCAGTTCTGAGAAGGGCCCATATGGGGGACCTCCTACGGGAGTAGATATTACAACATTGGAGTTAATGTTGAAAAATGTACAGAGGGCAATCTCTTTTCCAGTGTCCCAGTTCATTAAAACTGAGACATCAATTCCTTGTCTCATATCCCAGCGTTATAATAGACCCCTAGGAGGGTATAATGCAGGAGTCCCAGATGTTATCTTAGGTCTCTGTCCTTGGAGCTGTTGTAGCAGTAATCCATTTACAATAGGGCAGCTACAGCAGGTTGGGTGACCTCATTTATTGTATGAAACCCAGAATAACATAGGATGAGAGCTTGCAGATGGCCTTAAAGTCTGTACCAGATTTATCTTTCTTTTGTTTGCGTGTTTGAATAATAGACCTATGAATGCAGGCAAGGAATAATTTAGGAATGACTTTTTAAAGATGAGTTGCTATTTTTCAAGCTTTTTCTTATCCATAAGGGGACCATGTTGAAGATCAAGAATCCTGAGATATCATTCTTAGGGTTACCCCATTCTGCTTTCTGTATCCATTTTTTGGCTTCACCAGGTCCTACCAACATGTGTATAAGCAGCCTGGGGTCATAGACTTCAATAATGACTCTAAATTCTTCAAGAAACTTTGGGGGACTCCTCCCTAGGTTTAGGAAATTTCTTAACAACGGCCCTTTGGTCAGCTTTTGACCACAGAGTGAAAGATACATGAGGAGGATTGCTTGCAACCTCAAGAGGTTTAGTTTTAAAAGACTGTTTAATAGTCTCTTCAGTAGAAAGGCAATTCAGATAGAGAATTAGTAAAACATGAGCACTCAGGTAAAGGAGGATAGAGGGGAGCAGTAGGAGTCATGTCAGCCTTGAGGGTTTTTGTCTTAGGTACTTCTTGGTGTCTTTCATTTTTATTAGCCTTTTGCAATAAATTTTTTTTTTTTGAGGTACGCGGGCCTCTCACTGCTTTGGCCTCTCCCGTTGCGGAGCACAGGCTCCGGACGAGGAGGCCCAGCGGCCATGGCTCACTGGCCCAGCCGCTCCGCAGCATGTGGAATCCTCCTGGACCGGGGCACAAACCCGTGTCCACTGCATCGGCAGGCGGACTCTCAACCACTGCACCACCAGGGAAGCCCTGCAATAAATTTTTTAATGAAACAATTTTGGAATCTTGAAGGCTTCTGGAAGTGACTACATGCCGATTAAAATAAGTATCCCATTCCATTTGTTTAATTTGGAAATGCTTGCTTTTAAGTGTACTTCTTAAATAAATGATCTTATCTAATTGGAACATTCCCCATAATGACTATTGCAATTCTAGGTTATTTTCAGTAAGATTTTGTCATTTTTCTAGATATTCATAGCTTTCAGAACCATAGTTCTTAGAAATAAAACAAGAAGGTGTGTTGGAAAGTGGTTCACTCAACTCTTTGGAATTTAATTATCTCATTCTTTTTTGCTAAGTCTTTTTGGGTCTCTCAGAGCCAAACTAACACCTAAGAGAGATGTACTGCTGGGTTGAAGATTGTGTGGTGTTTTGCAGTGTACCTTGTTGCAGGGAAATTTCTTGAGATTGGTGAGTGACCTAGTGTTAATCTAACTTGTTCCATGAACAACTTATCCTAATACGGGAGTCTTAGAGTGCTCTAACAGCTTTTAAGTGCTCAACCCATACCCACAAATTTCTGTGGCTTTTTGGCTTCCTAGATTCCCATTAGCCTTTACCTACACAAAACATACTGGACTCAATCCAGCTTAAGTCACACCAAATCCAACCCCAGACCCAGACTGGTTTTTAATTCAGACCCAGTCTAACTCTGGCTGGTAACCACCAGCAGTTCCATGTTGGCATGGATCTGGGGACTGGAGTGAGGACTGAGACAGCAGACCCCAAATAATGGGGATTGCAGACTGAGGTTCCACACAAATGGGAAACTGAAGACTAAACCACTAGCAGTTCCCAACATGGAATCTGGGGACAAAACAAGAGCTGGTGGTTTGCAACCAAATGGGGGACAGTGAAAAGCCAATTAGATTTGACACATTGGTGCAAAGACAACAGAGCTCAGAACCAAGAGGAACTTTCCCATGTACTTTGGAAAGGGTGAGAAAGAGAACTCAGTTTGTTTGAGGGTAAAACACCTGTGTTTCTCATTGTCTCCGAAGCCATTGGAAGTCTCCTTTGGTCCTGCCAGTGCCACAGAATCTCGTAAAAACAAAATTCAACTGAATAAACTTAGAGATCTAATTGGCTTTATTCAATGATTCATGAGTCAGGCAGCGTCCCTTCTAGCAAGTCGAAAGGAACTCAGAACAGCTGTCCAAAATAAAAGGTTTTTCATAGGCAAAAAGGGGTGGGAAAGAGAAGTTTCTAGCAAAGAAGGGATTGTTTTAGTCAAGATCACTGTCCTCTGAGTGACAAAAATATTCTACTGAGTGGATTACCTCACCAGTGCAGACTGGGTAATTCCATATTGATTGGTTAGAGGTTACATTTCTGGGAGAGGCTGAAACTGCAATTAGGTTAGGTATTAAGTCCTGGTTTGCTGATGTGGGGCTTAGGACAACTGATTCCATTTTGGGGTTGTTGTCTCTTTTTTAACAATAACAACAAAATTCCTATTTGTGTTAAACATTACAGAGGCTAATACAAGTGGATACCAACAAGAATGTTACTAGAATTTAAGGTTACCAATCGAAATATAGAAAGCATTTTTAATTTTACATATCTACCTGAGCTTTTTCTACATGTATGTTTTCCTAATTGAGAGACAGACCTCAGAAAGAATTGCCTAGAAGTGCTTATGCCAGTATCTACCCTTCAGTGTTTCTTTTTCCTATATCTAATCAGTGGGAAATTATATGGGTTTTTATCTATTTAGTCAACTCTAAATCTGGCTATCAAATTCATCCTCTAATTTCCACCTCTTAGAATTAAATATGATTACTTTTTATTTGTCTTTCTAAGAACAGGGACCGGACTTCCCTGGTGGCGCAGTGATTGAGAGTCCACCTGCCGATGCAAGGAACACGGGTTCGTGCCCTGGTCCGGAGAGATCCCACATGCCGCAGAGCGGCTAGGCCTGTGAGATATGGCTGCTGAGCCTGCGCGTCTGGAGCCTGTGCTCTGCAATGGGAGAGGCCACAACAGTGAGAGGTCCGCGTACCGCAAAAAAAAAAAAAAAAAAAAAAAAGAACAGGGATCCATTTTGTAGAGTTATATAGGCTAAACAGCTGTACAAGGTACGTAATTTTGAGTAGCCTGACAAAGTTGATTAAGATAAAACTTGACTTTCTGAGAGAGCTCATTTACTCATTTGCTCAATAAGTAGTATTGAGAATCTACAGTCCAATTTTGGCAATTAGGACTCAAACATGAATAAGACAGACAAAATCCCTTCTCCCATGAAGCTTATATTCTAATAGGGAAAAAAGAAAAAAAAAAAACAAGAAATTTAAAATTAATACATATGTAATACAATTTCAAGATGAACTAATAATTAAAAAGAGCAGGGAGTTAGTCACAGGGATTTTTTTTTTTAAATAGGCTGTTTAGGGAATATTTTCATAAGAAAGGAACATTTGGGCAAAGATCTGAAAAAAATGAGAGACTGAAAAATATTGTTGGGAAAGTATTCCAGTCTTAGAAAAGGACCAGTGCAAATCCCCTGAATTTATACAAGGTGGCATGTTCAAGAAACTCTAAGAAGGCCAGAATCTTGATAATGGGTCCACATTTGGTGGCTTCTATTTTAGATATTTAACATACCATGATATTTAAGTCCTGATATAACCTTATCTAAAGATAGTAAATTTAAGTTCATTTAAAAATACAAGTTATGCAAGATAAATAAGTTCTGCATATCTAATGTACAACAATATGACTATAGTTAATAATTTTATATTGTATACTTGAAATTTATTAAGAGAGTAGATCTTAAGTTTTCTCCCCACCAACACAAAAAATGGTAACTATGTGAGGTGATGGATATGCTAATTGGCTTAATTGTGGTAAATATTTCACAATTTGCATATAGAAAAACACAAAGTTTTTATTTTAAATACTTGTAATTTTTAATTGTCAAGTATGCCTAAATAAAAATTGAAATAAACAAATCTGTATCTCCTGCTCTGGTAAGAAAATTTAAGGGCATAATGGAAAATTTAAGGGCATAGTGCTCAGAGTATACCAAACGATCCCAATTTTTGAATCTATTACATGATCTCATTTATGGTACTACTGTGCAGTATTTTGGCACATACCATTTTATTGTTAATTCTCTCCATCTTTATTTCTTAAAATATTATAATATTCATTAATTATCTCTAAATATGCACTTCCTTTTAAAAAGCTGTTCTAGTTCACAAAAAAACAGTTTCAAATGGTGAGAGCTATTTGATAAAGCAGTCTCTGTGTTTTCTATTTATTTCAAAGAGAATTAAAAAACTTAGACAAAACAAATGACAAAATGTATTTGGGACTCTGAGGGGTTTCTGAAAAATCTGTGAAATAGCTTCATTTATTTAGTAGTCCTTAGAGTAACTGCAATTCAGTTCATTTTAATGAAGCATTTCTTTTAAAAATGTATTTAGTAAATGTCTCTTAATGATCATTTATTTCTCTCTGTGTGCATAAATGTCTTAATTTCACACACAAATATTAGTTTTTCTAGGTAAATAGAAAATTCTGAATTATGGATTGACTTGTTTCCTTTCAGCAATGTGAAGTTACTATGTTTTTAGCCTCCATTGTTACCTTTGAGAATTTTGTTTACAGACAAAATTGTTACATTTTATGGATTTTTAAAAAATCTTTTACTAGTGGTGAGAACTCTTTGTTTTCTGTGATGCATTCAAGCTTTACTATAATTATATATTTGCACATTTCTTTATATTTCATGTTTGACATATTGTGCCTTCTGTATTTATGAATTCATGTCTTTCATTAATTATGAAAAGTTTCATTAATTTTTCTGCATTTATGGACTTTTATACATTTTCTTTAATTCTAAGTCTGAAAGACTTACTAGAACTATGTTCTTCTCACCTTTATGTTTTTGACATTTATATTAAATTTTCATGTAAAATAATTTCCTCAAATATAATTTCCACTTTACTAATGTCTTTTCAACAGTGTCTAATCTACTATTTAGGCTATCTGTTAAGTATAATTTTAACAAATTTATTCTTAACTTTAAAAATTTCTATTTTGATCCTTTTCAAGTCAGCTTGAAATTTTTAGTAAATTTATTTTTCGTTGCTCACTTTTTTTCACATTTTAGTTTTTAAAACTTTTCAATTGTTTTCTGAATTTCTTATTTACAATATCAGAATTATTGGGGAATCTAAACTTGTTGTTGCTGTTTTTGCTGTTCTTGTTGATTTTAACTCATGTGACATTTCTTTATGTGTCTGGTAATATTTTATTGAAATATCATATTTTGATAAGACTTAATCTTTTAATATTTGGAAGGTTCAATTGTAGAAACTTTCCTCCAAGGTGAATTTCCACTGGATTCTGCTAGGTACCAAGGACTACTGCTGTCCTGGGACCATTTTATTTCCATTGAAACATCCAAAATTTAAGTTGGGAGCTGAGGTCCACATCCTTCCACTTTGTAGCAGATTAAACTTTAGGGTTGAGATGTCAATTTGCCTTTCAGGCCACCCTACTTTTGTATTACATACTATTTATCATTTTTTGTTCTGGTTTTAGGTCATTGCGCCTTTCTCTGAACCACTGTCAGAGATTTCCCTTAGTTTGGGGGAAATTAAATATATGAAGAATTTACTATATTTTGAAAGAGATCGTAATCTAAAATATGGCCAATGTATAGGCCCTAGTTTATGTTTTCTTTTAGAATGTTTAGCATTTTGTTTTTTAGCATGTTTACATCATTTTCTTATACTATTATACTGGTATGCTAAGATTTTTATTTCCTAGTAACTTATTTTTCAGATTTATATCTTTAATGTCTTGTTTTGGATTGGTTCCATATTTTAAAATCTATAATTTCATACCCTTCCATTGTATGGAGTATTTATAGCTTTAACTATATATTCGATATCTGTTATTATGGCTGTTTCCTTTAAAATGCTAGTATGTCTACTTATTAATCTTGAAAGTTAATTAATATTTCTAATCTCTTCTCAATTAATACATGTACCTAGAACTCTGTAACTCTGATGATTTCATCCTATTTTAACATGTTACTTTTATCTACATTAGAAACTGCTATTTCTATTTTTGTTTTGGTGAATTGTCTTTTGTGATGGCACTTTCTCATGTGTGCAGTAATTCTGAATTTTGAGTTAGTGTTTTCATTTCACCAATAGGAATTCTTAGAGTTTTAATCTGAGTTCTTGCCCAATAAGAGAATATTGGTATTTCTACTTAGTATCTTTGTGTTTACCATTCTATAACTACATCATGGAAGTTCTCAACTTGGAATATCACAGGCTATGAAGGTAAATCAGCTTTAAATTATAAACCTGTGTCAATCTCAGGCCTGTGTATCTGTGTGTATGTGTGTGTGTGTGTGT
The DNA here is from genome assembly GCF_951394435.1 of Stenella coeruleoalba. Classification (NCBI taxonomy): domain Eukaryota; kingdom Metazoa; phylum Chordata; class Mammalia; order Artiodactyla; family Delphinidae; genus Stenella; species Stenella coeruleoalba. The sequence goes on along the minus strand of NC_137164.1, from coordinate 42,800,265 downwards.
GTGTGTGTGTGTGTGTTTATAAATCTATATATTTATATATTCATAGAAATCTTTATTTTTCTTTACACAAAGCAGGAAAAGCAGAAGAACTTTATTTTTGTCTCTGTTTTCCATTTAGTGATATGTTTTCTTCTATATAATTTTCTGAAATGAAATTTTCAGAGGTCCAATTCCTTGCTTTAGACAGGAGATTCAGGTCTAATACTTTTCCATTCACACAAGGCCTGATCACCTATAAAACTTGGCTATAAAACTGTGGCCTCTCTTTTGGCTATTGAAATTAACAAACACTTCCAGAAGGGCCAGAATGTCAGAATTATCTAAACATTCTTCTTATCATTTTTCTCCCTCTCTCTCTCCTACTCTTTCCCTCCCTCCCTAGCCCTTGCACTTTTAAAAATAATAATTTCAATCTTAACTGTGCATTAAAAATATTTATTTATTTTATGCAGTTGTTATTTTTATGACTATTGAAATATTTTCAAAATAGTATATATACAATATTGCTAAAAATAAAAGTTTTTATTTCTCTTTTAAACTATAAAATTTTGTTTTTATCATCTAAGACTTGTAATCTTAACCCTGGAGCTAAAACTACTGAAAAGTTTCCTTTACATAATTGTTATTGGTAATTGAATATACTCACAGGATGATTGTTAATAGAAGTTTGATTCGTTAGAGTGTTTGTTATAGGAAACTAAATTAAATACCAAATTTTCAATAAACATCTAGTAGAATGATAATTAACTTACTACTTAAGGCTTCATTTATAGTTTTTTTGTGTAATCAAATCTTATATAAATGGTCCAAACTCATATTTCAAGCAAATGCACTGAGAAACTTTATCATTGCTGATTCATTTCTAATCCAAGGACAGTGTGTTCCTTCATAAATTTCAACAAATTTATGAAGTAAAGTATGTGAGATGTTTTTTAACAAGCTCCAATAATTTTTTCTTTCATCATCCTGAAATGGTAAATAAAGGATGTGTGGATTTAACTGTATCTTCAAGGATAAATCATTTAAATTGATTAAAAAAAATAAAATTTTAAAAGAGGGTCATTCCAAGAAAGAAAGAAGCAAAATCAGTAAATTATTTTCAATCTTCACACATACTATCTCTAACAGCAACATTTGATGCAGTTGACCATTTATTCTTCTTAAATTTTTTTTTAAAATAGTTTGTGTGTTTCCTTTGGCTTCTCTCCTAACTCATTGCCTACTGGCTCCTCCTTTCCATCAAAACCAAGCAATGTCCAAGGACCTCCACAATTTGATCTTTAGATCTCTGATCTTTAACTGCAATCCTTTCCTAAGTTACTTATTGTAAAGCACTAAGGCTACAAATACCATGTATGTGGTTTTCCAAATATCATTTTCAAAAATGACAGTCTGGAGAGTGATCTCCAAGGTCTGGTTAAATCTGATACTCAATCTTTAACACTGCTAGTTATGTTAGTGAATGTGAGTGAATTGCATAAACACTGATACAATATTTCCAGCCCAATCTCTTGACTTTCTCTTTTTAAGTATCCCATCACTTGCAGTCCAAACGTAATTTCTTTTGACTCTACTTTCAAACCATATCTATAATCTGCTTCCTCCCTACTCCCAAGGCACTATTATTTCTCATGTGGAAAAACATACTAGATGTTTACTGCTCTTTCTACTTACATTCATGACTTGCTAAAATTCTCTCTCTTTCCTTTCTTTTTTTTTTTTTCCTGCTGTAATAATCTTTACAAAACTTTGAGTCAGATTAGGTCACTCTCTTTTGTAAAACTTTCCAGGGCTTTTCTTTATTCTTGGAGTAAAAATAAACTCCTTACCTTGCACTGTAAGACTTTACATGAGTCAGCCTCTACATGCATTTCTGACTTCATTCCATGTAGGATTCCCCTGACCTGTTATGCTTAACTACAGTAGATTTCCATTTATTAAAAAAGAAGTAAATTTTGAGCTTAATATAATTTAGATTTAAGTTCTTCCTTTACCCTTAAAGCTTTTCTTTCAGCTCTTCACATGAGCAACTTCTTGAAATCATTCAGATTTCAACATCTGTTATGCAAGGATAATCTAGACCACAATCAAAAAATAGCCCTCACGGGGGCTTCCCTGGTGGTGCAGTGGTTGGGGGTCCGCCTGCCAATGCACGGGACATGGGTCCGTGCCCCGGTCCAGGAAGATCCCACATGCCGCAGAGTGGCTGGGCTCGTGAGCCATGGCCACTGAGCCTGCACGTCCAGAGCCTGTGCTCCGCAATGGGAGAGGCCACAACAGGGAGAGGCCACAACAGTGATAGGTCCACGTAAAACAACAACAACAACAAAAATAGCCCTCACCATTCCTCCCTCACATTTAATTTCTTACCACATCACTGACTTAATTCATGGAAATTAACTGAAATTATCTTGCCTGTGTGTTTAAATATTGATATATTGACTGAACATCCTTTTTAGATGATAAATTCCATGATATCAGGAACTTTGTCTATACATAGTCATCAGGTATAAAATATAAAAATGAATATATTAGTTTTAAGGAATTGTAGCACAAGATTGATCTAAGTTGCAATATTGTGGTAGAGTATAGTATAAATACAGAACATAAATTGATTATTGGATTTCTGGAAATCAGATGAAGGAATTTAGGTTTAATGTTGTAGACAACAGGAATATACTTTACATTTTCCTTTAAGCTGGCAACCAAAAACCCCCTATTTGAATAATTTACATAACTTGAATACCCATGGCCTGTAGAATCTCGTTATTTAGTGTTAAGCATGACAAGTAAACCTGTTTAAAATTCTATGTAGAGTAATAGATATTTGTTTACCTATAAATGTGTTATATTTTAATTGCATGAGTAATAATGACAAAATATTTAAAAAGTAAGAATAATTTATCTATGCGTTTGTAGGGTATATTTTTCTTTCTTTTATGTATTTTTGTATACAGCAGGTTCTTAATAGTCATCCATTTTATACACATCAGTGTATACATGTGAATCCCAATCTCCCAATTCATCCCAGCAACACTCCCACCACCCACCACTTTCCCCGCTTGGTGTCCATATGTTTGTTCTCTACTTCTGTGTCTCAATTTCTGCCCTGCAAACTGGTTTATCTGTACCATTTTTCTAGGTTCAACATATATGTGTTAATATACGATATTTGTTTTTTCTCTTTCTGACTTACTTGACTCTGTATGACAGTCTCTAGATCCATCCATGTCTCTAAAATGACCCAATTTCATTCCCTATTATGGCTGAGTAATATTCCATTCCAAATCTTCTTCAACCATTTGTCTGTCAATGGGCTTTTAGGTTGCTTCCATGACCTGGCTATTGTAAATAGTGCTTCAATGAATATTGGGGTGCATGTGTCTTTTTGAATTATGGTTTTCTCAGGGTATATGCCCAGTATGGGATTGCTGGGTCATATTGTAATTCTATTTTTAGTTTTTTAAGGAACCTCCATACTGTTCTCCACAGTGGCTGTATCAATTTACATTCCCACCAACAGTGCAAGAGGGTTCCCTTTTCTCCACACCCTCTCCAGCATTTGTTGTTTGTAGATTTTCTAATGATGCCCATTCCGACTGGTGTGAGGTGATACCTCATTGTAGTTTTGATTTGCATTTCTCTAATAATTAGTGATGTTAAGCAGCTTTTCATGTGCTTCTTGGCCATCTGTATGTCTTCTTTGGAGAAAAGTTTTTTTAGATCTTCTGCCCATTTTTGGATTGGATTGTTTGTTTTTTTTAATATTGACCTGAATGAGCTGTTTATGTATTTTGGAGATTAATCCTTTGTCTGTTGATTAGTTTGCAAATATTTTCTCATTCTGTGGGTTGTCTTTTCGTCTTGTTTATGGTTTCCTTTGCTGAACAAAAGCTTTTAAGTTTCATTAGGTCCCATTTGTATATTTTTGGCTTTATTTCCATTATTAGGAGGTGGATCAAAAAAGATCTTGCTGTGATTTATGTCAAAGAGTGTTCTTCCTATGTTTTCCTCTTAGAGTTTGATAGTGTCTGGCCTTACATTTAGGTCTCTAATCCATTTTGAGTTTACTTTTTTGTATGGTGTTAGGGAGTGTTCTAATTTCATTCTTTTACTGGTAACTGTCCAGTTTTCCCAGCACCACTTATTGTAGAGACTGTCTTTTATCTATTGTATATCCTTGCTTCCTTTGTCATGGATTAGTTGACCATAGGTGCATGAGTTCATCTCAGGGCTTTCTATCTTGTTCCATTGATCTATATTTCTGTTTTTCTGTCAGTACCATATTGTCTTGATTACTGTAGCTTTGTAGTATAGTTAGAAGTAAGGGAGTCTGATCCCTCCAGCTCTGTTTTTTTCCCTCAAGACTGCTTTGGCTATTCAGGGTCTTTTGTGTCTCCATAAAATCATTTAAGATTTTTTATTTCTAGTTCTGTAAAAAAATGCCTTTGGTAATTTGATAGGGATTGCATTGAATCTGTAGATTGCTTTGGGTAGTAGAGTCATTTTCACAATATTGATTCTTCCAATCCAAGAACATGGTATATCACTCCATCTGTTTGTATCATCTTTAATTTCTTTCATCAGTGTCTTATAGTTTTCTGCATAAAGTTCTTTTTGTCTCCCTAGGTAGGTTTATTCCTAGATATTTTATTCTTTTTGTTGCAGTGGTAATTGGGAGTGTTTCCTTAATTTCTCTTTCAGATTTTTCGTCATTAATGTATAGGAATGCAAAAGATTTCTGTGTATTAATTTTCTATCCTGCAACTTTACCAAATTCATTGATCAGCTCTGGTAGTTTTCTGGTGGAATTTTTAGGATTCTCTATGTATAGTATCATGTCATCTGCAAACAGTGACAGTTTTACTTCTTCTTTTCTAATATATATTCCTTCTATTTCTTTGTCTTCTCTGATTGCCATGGCTAGTACTTCCAAAACTATGTTGAATAATAGTGGTGAGAGTGGACATCTTTGTCTTCTTGCTGATCTTAGAGGAAATGCTTTCAGTTTTTCACCATTGAGAATGATTTTTGCTGTGGGTTTGTTTTACATGGCCAATATTATGTTGAGGTAGGTTCCCTCTATGCCCACTTTCTGGAGAGTTTTTATCATAAATGTGTGTTGAATTTTCTCAAAAACTTTTTCTGAATCTATTCAGATGATCATATGGTTTTTCTTCTTCAATTTTTTATATGGTGTATCACATTGAGTGATTTGCATATATTGAAGAATCCTTGCATCCCTGGGATAAATCCTACTTGATCATGGTGTATGATCCTTTTAATGTGCTGTTGGATTCTGTTTGCTAGTATTTTGTTGAGGATTTTTACATCTATATTCATCAGTGATATTGGTCTGTAATTTTTTTTTTTTTTGTAGTATCTCTGCCTGGTTTTGGTATCAGGGTGATGGTGGCCAAATAGAATGAGTTTGGGAATATTCCTTCCTCCGCAATTTTTTTTGGAAGAGTTTGAGGAAGATAGGTGTTAGCTCTTCTCTAAATGTTTGATAGAATTCACCTGGGAAGCCATCTGGTCCTGGACTGTTGTTTGCTGGAAAATTTTAAATCACAGTTTCAATTTCATTGCTTGTGAGTGATCTGTTCATGTTTTCTATTTCTTCTTGGTTCAGTCTTGGAAGGTTATATCTCTCTAAGTACTTGTACATTTCTTCCAGGTTCTCCATTCTATTGGCATAGAGTGCTTTTAGTAGTCTCTTAGGATGCTTTGTATTTCTGTGGTGTCTGTTGTAACTTCTGCTTTTTCATTTCTAATTTTATTGATTTGAGTCCTCTCCCTCTTTTTCTTAATGAGTTTGGCTAATGGTTTATCAACTTTGTTTATCTTCTCAAAGAACCAGCTTTTAGTTTTATTGATCTTTGCTATTGTTTTCTTTGTTTCTATTTCATTTATTTCTGCTCTGATCTTTATGACTTCTCTCCTTCTACTAACTTTGGGTTTTGTTTGTTCTTCTTTCTCTAGTTCCTTTAGGTGTAAGTTTAGGTTTTTTATTTGAGATTTTTCTTGTTTCTTGAGGTAGGCTTGTATAGCTATAAACTTCCCTCTTGGAACTACTTTTGCTTCATCCCATATGTTTTGGATCACAGTGTTTTCATTGTCATTTGTCTCTAGGTATTTTTTGATTTCTTCAGTAATCTCTTGGTTATTTAGTAATGTATTGTTTAGCTTCCATGTGTTTCTGTTTTTTTTTTTTACTTTTTTCTCCCTGTAATTGATTTCTAATCTCATAGTGTTGCAGTCAGAAAAGATGCTTGATATGATTTCAATTTTCTTAACTTTACTGAGGCTTGATTTATGACCCAAGATGTGATCTATCCTGGAGAATGTTCTGTGGGCACTAGAGAAGAAATTGTATTCTGTTGTTTTGGATGGAATTTCCTATAAATATCAATTAAATCTATCTGATCTATTGTGTCATTTAAAGCATGTGTTTCCTTATTAAGTTTCTGTTTTGATGATCTATCCATTGGTGTAAGTGAGGTGTTAAAGTCCCCCACTATTATTGTGTTACTGTCGATTTCCTCTTTTATAGCTGTTATCAGTTGCCTTATGTATTGTTGTGCTCCTATGTTAGGTGCATATATATTTATAATTGTTATGTCTTCTTCTTGGATTGATCTTTTGATCATTATGTAGTGTCCTTCTTGTCTGTTGTAACCTTCTTTATTTTAAAGTCTATTTTACCTGATATGAGCATTTCTACTCCAGCTTTCTTTTGATTTCCATTTGCATGGAATATATTTTTACATCCCCTCACTTTCAGTCTCTGTGTTTCCCTAGATCTGAAGTGGGTCTTTTGTAGACAGCATACATATGGGTCTTGTTTTTGTATCCATTCAGCAAGCCTGTGTCTTTTGGTTGGAGCATTTAATCCATTCACGTGTAAGGTAATTATCAATTGGTATGTTCTTAAGACCATTTTCTTAACTGTTTTAGGGTTTTTTTTTGTAGGTCCTTTTCTTCTCTTGTGTTTCTCACTTAGAGAAGTTCCTTTAGCATTTGTTGTAGGGCTGTAGGTGGTGCTGAATTCTTTAGCTTTTGCTTATCTGTAAAGTTTTTGATTTCTCCATCGAGTCTGAATGAGATCCTTGCTGGGTAGAGTAATCTTGGCAGCAGTTTCTTCCCTTTCATCACTTTAAGTATATCATGCCACTCCCTTCTGGTTTGTAGAGTTTCTGCTGAGAAATCAGCTGTTAAACTTCTGGGAGTTCCCTTGTATTTTATTTGTCCTTTGTCCCTTGTTGCTTTCAATAATTTTTCTTTGTCTTTAATTTTTGCCAATTTGATTACTGTGTGTCTTGGCATGTTTCTCCTTGGATTTATCCTACATGGGACTCTCTGCTCTTCCTGGATTTGAGTGCCTATTTCATTTCCCATATTAGGGAAATTTTTTGACTATAATCTCTTCAAGTATTTTCTCAGGTCCTTTCTCTCTCTCTTCTCCTTCTGGGACCGCTATAATGAGAATCTTGTTGGATTTAATTCTGTCCCAGAGTTCTCTTATGCTGTCTTCATTTCTTTTCATTCTTTTTTCTTTATTCTATTCTGTAGCAGTGAATTCCACCATTCTGTCTTCCAGGTCACTTATCCATTCTTCTGCCTCAGTTATTCTGCTATTGATTCCTTGTAGTGTATTTTTCCCCTCAGTTATTGTATTGTTCAACTCAGTTTCTTTGTTATTTAATTCTTGATCTTTGTTAAACATTTCTTGCATCTTCTTGGTCTTTACTTCTATTATTTTTCCGAGGTCATCATCTTCACTATCATTATTCTGAATTCTTTTTCTGGAAGGTTGCCTATCTCCACTTCATTTAGTTGTTTTCCTGTGGTTTTATCTTGTTCCTTCATCTGGTATATAGCCCTCTGCCTTTTCATCTTGTTTATCTTTCTGTGAATGTGGTTTTTGTTCCACAGGCTGCAGAATTGTAGTTCTTCTTGCTTCTGCTGTCTGCCCTCTGGTGGATGAGGCTATCTAAGAGTCTTTTGCAAGTTTCCTGATGGGAGGAACTGGTGATGGGTAGAGCTGGCTGTTGCTCTGGTGGGCAGAGCTCAGTAAAACTTTAATGTGCTTGTCTGCTGATAAGTGGGGCTGGGTTCCCTCCCTTTTGTTTGTTTGGCCTGAGGTGACCCAACACTGGAGCCTACCTGGGCTCTTTGGTGGGGCTAATGGCAGGCTCTGTGAGGGCTCATGCCAAGGAGTACTTCCCAGAACTTCTGCTGCCAGTGTCCTTTTCCTCATGGTGAGACGCAGCCACACCCCGCCACTGCAGGAGACCCTCCAACACTAGCAGGTTGGTCTGGTTCAGTCTCCTATGGGGTCACTGCTCCTTCCCCTGTGCCCTGATGTGCACACTACTTTGTGTGTGCCCTCCAAGAGTGGAGTCTCTTTTACCCCAGTCCTGTTGAAGGCCTGCAATCAAATCTCGCTAGCCTTCAAAGTCTGATTCTCTAGGACTTCCTCCTCCCATTGCTGGACCCCTAGGTTGGGAAGCCTGATGTGGAGTTCAGAACCTTAACTGCAGTCGGTGGACTTCTGTGGTATAAGTGTTCTCCAGTTTGTGAGTTACCCACCCAGCAGTTATGGGATTTGATTTTATTGTGATTGTGCCCCTCGTACCATCTCATTTTGGCTTCTCCTTTGTATTTGGATATGGGGTATCTTTTTTGGTGAGTTCCAGTGTCTTCCTGTCGATGATTGTTCAGCAGTTAATTGTGATTCTGGTGTTCTCACAAGAGGGAGTGAGAGCATGTCCTTCTACTCCACCATCTTCAAGCAATCTGTGAGGTATCATTTTTAAAAAATCACTTTTGTGTTTGTGGAATTCTATTGTATTTTTGCCTCAGAGACATTTGAAGTCAAGTAAAGGCAATTTGGCCATTACTTTAGGGATTTATAAGATGTTTTCAATAAATAAATTCAACCATAAAATATACCAGCCAAAAAAATAGTTAAATGACTTTTGTACAAGTGATGTGACTTTTCAAGTTATCATAATATTTTCAACTTTACCAACACAATCACCATTAGGCAATTACTTAGAAAGTCTCAGTTTTAGTGGCTATTTTTAAGAAAGTCAATTACTCTGCTTATCCACCACATTCCACACACATGCTCAAAACAGACATATAAAATAATATTTATGGAGGAAAAGTGGTAATAGAATGACTAGGAATAAAGTGAAAAGATAACAAAAAATGAACCAAGAACTTACATAATATGTTTTCCAATTGAAGATTTTTTTCCCTTATATTCAGCTATAAGCAGAAACACAAAAGATTATTTGACTCTGATATATGATACATGGATGGATAGAAAGACAGATGGATCTTATGTCTAACTTAACCTCATCTAGTATTTGTTGAATACATTTACTATTCATTTTAAAATACAAATTGTATACACTCATGAAGAACAAACATAACATAAACAGTACAGCATGACATTAATGAAGTTGTCAAAGACTACAAACAGAAATGTAAACTTATATAACCTTACCACAAAATAGTAGAATGTCAGTGTTGTGGGTCTCAGAGTCATTATGGAGGTCAAACACTCAGTTTTACACACAAGTTACAGAGACACAGAGATACTGACATGCTGACTTTAATAGGCAGGCAGAAGCTGAAATAGAAACCAGGCTGTTTACATTAATAAAATAAGGAATTTTCTATATAATATAAACTCTCAAAAATTATTTTACAATAAAAGTGTAGGTGGCTAGGGCTTCCCTGGTGGCGCAGTGGTTGAGTCCGCCTGCCAATGCAGGGGACACGGGTTCATGCCCCGGTCTGGGAAGATCCCACATGCCACAGAGCGGCTGGGCCCATGAGCCATGGCCTCTGAGCCTGTGTGTCCAGAGCCTGTGCTCCGCAACGGGAGAGGCCACAACAGTGAGAGGCCCACGTACCGCAAAAAAAAAAAAAAAGACATAAAAAAAAAGTATAGGTGGCTAATGTAAATGTGCTTATTTTTCTTTGTTAAGAGTAGAACACATGTATGCATACTTCTCTGATATTTCCTGACTTGTATTCTACAATATTTTTAAACATTCATTTATTATGGCTACTGGTTTAATGTTTGAATACTAAGACAGATTGACAGCAAACATAGTATTTGGGTAAACTATAAAATTTGTGGTTAAATTTTACAGTGTGCTTCCAATTCTTCCTTTCTAAATATACAGAAAATATAGACAAGAATTTATGATTAATAATATTTTAGGTGGCTGTTAGCAATCTTAATTGCCTTTTCTCAGTAAAATTGTACTGCCATTGAACTCATAGGAAACCCCTTATGAAGGGAGAAATGTGTGTGTATGTAACTAAGGTTTTAAGTTATCAGAAAAATCTGAAAGGTCATTGCTCTAGGTTATTAGAGAACAACCAACCACTGGAACCTAAGGAAAAAGTTGTTTTGATGTAGTGCAGAGCTGTGGGTCTATATTATCCACTCCTCCAAACAGTATAGTGTTAATTTAGTGGTAGATTGGGGGAGTTAAATGATGAATGCAGATGGTATGAGTACAACAATTGAAAATCCCTTTAAATTGTTTTTAAGTTCTTTGTTGACACTAATTTACATCCCAACAAACAGTACTTTGATAAATAGTATACCTCTTGAAATGATGTAATTGAAATAAATATTTAATTATTACAGAAATAAAGACTAGAGCAGTCAGCAGTCACCTGACCTTTCTTACAATAACCTTATGAGTATTACTAGAAGTACCTCAATGAAAAATAAATTATTTTAAATGATAAATGTTTCAACAATGTCAATGAGACAAAAAAAACAGTTATAATCAAGACTTTGTAGTGTCAATAGTCCTAAAAGTGGGGAAAAAAATTTTTCATCAAGGGAAGATATCAAAACAACACAAATAATATTAAATAAAATATATTATCTGTATAATATATATGATACAAATTTCCATAGAAAGAGAATATAACAGAGTCTAAATGTACAATCAATGCTACTGAATACTATGTACATTATTATTTGATTCCTACCCAAAACTACAATATACAGCTTGCCCTCCTTATGTGTGGGATCTGAGTCCATAGACTGTGCCATTTTATGTATGGACTTGAGCATCTGCAGATTTCTGGTATCTGCATGGGCTCCTGGAACCACTCCCCACAGATCCTGAGGGATGATTGTAAGTATGTTGTGTTGACAGAATTCATTGGGGAAAGTAATTAAGAACAATGTTGATACTAGTAGAATTGTATTAATATTGGTTTGCAGACCATGTTTTTGGGGACATATCAAGTATGAGACTATATCTCAGTATATTATTTATTTATTCATTTATATTAATAGGAAGGTCATAAGTAAAACTAAATCCTTATTGTCAGTAAAATAAATTACAAAATGAAGAACTGAACCCTATCTCAATTCTCAATACTCACTTCAGTAATTAGTACTGTACTATTTGTGTGTGTATGCACATGCATAAACACACACATATACACATATATGTATGAATAACTTGGAGTGGGTTATGAGTTCCCTGTTATTGATTAGGGAAGTTGATGGATTAAAAAAAATAATTGTTTATTTTATCTTTTACAGAAACTATGGGAACAGCACAGGAACATGGGGCAATGTTTGGAAGGAGGGGAAGAAAGAGACAAATTGTTTTGAAATGATGAATGTCAATAAGATATTGAGAGCAAAGATCTGAAGAAAAGAAAAGAACAGGGTCTTATTAAATAAAGTACAATCTACAGCAAATAAAGTGACATTTTCCAATCTAGAAGAGAATCTTGGAATCAATAAAGTTAGAAGTGTCTTTTACAAACTAGATTTGTTTTATTTCTAACCCCCTTTTCTATTAATTTTCAGAATTTTTCTCATGATGCATTCTCTGCCTCTCTTGAAACACATACAAAAAAGATAGAAGCTGAACTCAATGACAACTTACATCCAAATAATTGAAAACAAGATGGAGCCTGATCAACTTCCGAAGTTTTATCATTCCTTGAGAAGACATTACAACATTAAATCAAGTCTTCAGTTTTTGTATTATAATCTGCTAGTATTTGGTATATTAAAAAATTCATGCCTCATATAACAATTTTTTCATTATATTGAAGCCAATTATACACTGTTTAAATATCTACTTTCTTTTGTGTGTATGTTAATATATATACATATATATTCATTTAAGATGAAAAGTGAGTGTAAATAAAGAGTAGACAAACACATACATGCACACACATATATATATACATAGAGCAGAGTACACTACCTTCCCTTACTGATTCAGGCAAAAAGTAGTACAACAATAGAATCTAAATTATCAGCACACAATGCAATTGTTACAGAATCAATGAGTAGAGAAACAGGGTTTTTACCTTATATTGCATATATGAGAAAATACCAGATTTAAGGTCTGAAACTGGATTTGGCCCTCTCTTGCTCAGTGACCATTCAACCAAGAAACATTTAGGTAAGTTTCAAAAATAAGAACTAAATCTGAACATAATGCAGTGGGTAAGGAACAGAGTGGAGCTTAGAAAATGTGTGTTTAAATTTCAGAACCTTCACTGAGGATATTTATGAACACTAGCATTTCATTTGTCAAGTACCTACTACATAGCAGGACTTTTGATTTTGGGTAATTTAATTGATTTTTGTGTGTCACACTTCCTTTATAAAAAGTGAACCTAAAATTGAGGTTCAGAGTTTTTTGGGATTAAGTTATTAAAAATCTCCTTTCCTAAGAGGGGAAATGTACTGCTCTAATGTAGCCTGGGTGTTATCAAGAACTATGCTAACAGGAATCATTTTTCCAAGAAAAGAAAACTCTGCTCTGTTTGCCAGTTGTAACTGATAAACTTTTTTGTCATGAATTTAATTCTCATTTTCATGAACATCCAAAGGCCATGCTTAGCCCTGAAAATTATTAAAACCGTTTTCAGAATTCTTCTGAAGATAATGCATCTAAGGCTAGCTAAGTTGGAAAATAATCATATGTCTGTGTAGCAAAGGTGAGATATGCCAGTGCTTCTTTCTCTTGGCCATCAACCTTGTAATCACCTCCAAAGTGAATTACACAAACTATGAAAGGTAATATGTGCAAACTCAATAATCAGATGCATGGTATTCAGAGGCTATCATGTTGAATTGTAGCTATATATTGTTGCTTTCCATGAATTATTTTGAACAAATTTTAGAATGAGTCAATATTGAAATATCTGAGCACTTTGTTTTGGCTGCACCATACAGCATGCAGGATCTTAGTTCCCCAAGCAAGGATCGAACCCACACTCCCTGCAGTGGAAGCACAGAGTCTTAACCACTGGACTTCCAGGGAAGTCCCCTGAGCACTTTAAATATATGACTTTTTTTTTTGCGGTATGTGGGCCTCTCACTCTTATGGCCTCACCCGTTGCAGAGCACAGGCTCTGGACGCACAGGCTCAGCGGCCATGGCTAATGGGCCTAGCTGCTCCACGGCATGTGGGACCCTCCTGGACCGGGGCACGAACCCGTGTCCCCTGCATTGGCAGACGGACTCTCAACCACTGCGCCACCAGGGAAGCCCTAAATATATGACTTTGAAATAGTATATTGGGAGGAATTTTTTAAAATTAATTATTAAAATTTTCCAGAAAAGAGTGAGAGAGGAAGAGAAAAAAGGAGAAATTAGTGGAAGCCAGATATACAAATATAAATATACATGTAATTACCATTGTAAAAGGCTAATTATCTTTCCTTAGCAATGAGGGAAGAAAGATTTTATGTTTGGATATCTTCAATATTTCAAAAGACAGAGATAATTGAGAGCATGGTCTTTGACAATTTCTTCAAGAGTGTACTATTAAAATGTGGATTTTATTAGTGCCTGACATGGAAAGGAAGGAGGGATGCGTCTTATGTCAAACAAAGTATCTCGTTTTCACATAGATCAGATATAGAACTTCTAAATGAGTGTTTCTTTTTTGTTTTACCTCTCAAATGAACAATTTTGTTTGGGTCAAAACATTTCCAAATTAGTCACTGCAATTTGAAATTGTCAAAGTTAAGCCATTTAGAAAGATAGCGCAATAATAATATAGAAGCTAGAGTTTTTCCAAGAGATAGCACAATTTATTAGTGGACAAACCTATGAGAAATTGCTGCTTGTCAGTCAAAAGCAAAATTATCCAATATGCTTATTCAGGGTCAGATTTTTGTCTCCTAGCAAGTCAATGAGTGAAGAGGAGATTGTTTTCAAAAAAATTTCACAAATTCAGGAATGAAGAAAATCCTAATAAGTTTGAAGTGAAAATCAGAGGATGGTGGTTTGATAAGAACTTCTGAATTCATTAGCCCTTAGTGCTGGCTCATAATAAAGACTTATAAAACCCCCATCTATGTCCTACTCTCCATGTACTTATTTGTAATACACAAAAAGTAGTTCAGGTATAAACCAGGAAGACAGAATGGGGGCAAATCCATGTTTTGCCAAACCATCACAACAGGAAGCAAGCAAAAATCTGATGAGCTAACCAAGAAACTCCTTGGAGACTTTATTCCTATGGCAAATAAAATAAACAACACCAAATAGGCTCAATAAAATATTCATAGCTGAGAGCCAGTGTAGAAGCTGTCTCACTATTAAAAGCAAGGTGGTTTTGAGCAGGTAGACTCAAGGGGATCTCACTCATATTGTTTCAACAAGGGTAACAGGTAAATTATAGTGAAAGCTCTACTAATTTTACCAGGAACATACTTATGTTCAGAGTTAGGTTTACTAGTTTGCTGCAGCATGGAAAAATGTGTACCAGAGGAACCATGTTGCATTTCAGAAGAAATGAGTAAGGAGGGTGTTCTCAATGTCTTTGGGCTTCTATTGAGTTATTCTAATGAATGATCAGGGAAGAAGGGCCCACCTTAGACTTAATGTTGTCATAAAAAGAAGGGCAGTTGAGCAATGGAGTGTCTCAGATAACCTTAGTTCAAGATGTGGAAGGAAAAATGTAGGATTGAGGATACTATTTCCCTGATATCAACATTCTTCTAAAAGAATGATTTCCTGGTTATTTTGCAACGTGGTATAGTTTTTGTTATGTTGTGTTAGAGATATTGTCTTCTGTTGGCCTGTTCACATCCTTTTGGAAACATAGTTGATGTTTTTTAGAAACATCACATTCTGATTTTCAGGAAAGCTGAATTTCAATTTCTTAAGCCAAATCACTTCTGCACAAAGGTGTCTTGGGAGAAAGAGTGTAGATTTTAGTAATACTAACCAAGCCTGATGCTTTCCCTTTCCCTTTCTCTTTTTCTCTTTCCCTTTCCCTTTCTCTTTTTCTCTTTCCCTTTCCCTTTCTCTTTCCTTTTCTCTTTCTCTCTCTTTCATTCTCCTCCTTCAACTTGTCCATCTCCTTCTCCCCCTTCCTCTCCCTCTCCCTCTCTTCTCTTTCTCTTTCTCCAAAACTGTATATGGCCTTTATACATGGCTACCTTGGGCTTCCCCATAGCATGATATCTTCACTACAGTGCTGTTGGACATCCTACATGGCAGCCTAAGGTGCCAATCTCAAGTGTTCCAAGAGACAAAATGTATAAACATCTGTTCCCTTGGCCAAAAAGGTCATGGAGCCTGCTGAAATTCAAGGGATGGGGACAGACAAAGAACCCATCTCTTAGTGAGAGTATTGTGAAGGATTTGTGGCCACCTTTAATATGCCACATGTAGTTCAATGAACAATAACATACAAATGATTTGTCTTTAACTAAGCATACAAACAAAACAGATTTCTTCTGTTAAAATGATTGAGGAAAACATTAGGAAAATGATTTCCAATCAGGGTAATGACACCATTGGATTAACCTAGGTTTAGTAATGATGAGTCTGTTGTTAAACCAATACAGATTCTGTGAATAGTATTAACTGAAACTGTGCACCCTCAGAAAGAATAGTGACAGGATTTTGGACTAATTATTATTCTGGAAAAAGAAATGACTTTTGAAGGAAAAAGAGAAATGATCTTTTGAAAATTTCTTTAATCACTGATAGAAAACAACATGATTTTGATTTTCCTATTCCAAAAGAATAAAATGTTCAAACTTACAGATTATCTTTTCAGTTAATCCTCTCAATTACATTTAATATCTAATAAGAATTTATATGAATTTTGAAATAGTCACACCACAGTGAAAATTTGGATGCATTCACAGTATAAGAATTGAGTGATATAAACAACTATTTTAAAGTCTACTGTTTAAAGCCTAGCATAAATTCCAAAACCAGAGATCATTGGTATTTGAGGATAAGCTGTTATAAGAGCCCTGAAGCTAGTCTTGCCTTTTCTTCCTAGATGATAAATAACATACTTCAGTAATATAAACACAATTACTGTCATTTTTTGTTTAAAATAACTGTCAATTAAATGAAGGAAGTAATTGACTATAGACAAAAAGGAGAGGAGATTGGCTCAAGATGGCAGAGTAGAAGGATGTGTGCTCACTCCCTCTGGGGAGAGCACCAGAATCACAACTAACTGCTGAACAATCATCAAGAGGTAGACACTGGAACTCACCAAAAATGTTACCTCATATACAAGGACAAAGGAGAAGTTGCACTGAGAAAGGGGAGAAATCACAATAAAATCAAATCTGATAACCACTGGGTGGGTGACTCATAAACTGGAGAACAATTATACCACAGAAGTCCATCAACTGGAGTGAAGGTTCTGAGTCCCTCTTCAGCCTTCCCAATGAGCAATGGGAGGAGGAATTCCCAGAGAATTAGATCTTGAAGCCTAGTGGGATTTGATTACAGGACTTGGACAGGACAGGAGAAACAGACTCCACTATTGGAGGGCACAAACAAAGTAGTGTGTGCATCAGGACCAAGGGGGAAGGAGCAGTGACCCCATAGGAGACTGAACCAAACCTACCTGTTAGTGTTGGGGGGGTCTCCTGAAGAGGAGGGGGAGAGCTGTTGCTCACCACGGGGACAAGGACACTGGCAGCAGAAGTACTCTTTAGCATGAGCCTTCCTGGCGTCCTCCATTAGCCCCACAAAAGAAGCTGTAGCCTCAAGTGCTGGGTTACCTCAGGCCAAAAAACCAACAAGGAGGGAACACAGCCTCACCTATCAGCAGACAAGCAGATTAAAGTTTTACTGAGCTCTGCCCACCAGAGGAACACCCAGCTCAACCCAGCACCAGTCCCCCCCATCAGGAAACTAAGAGAAGCCACCAGAGGGCAGACAGCAGAAGCAAGAAGAACTACAATTCTGCAGCCTGTGGAAGGAAAACCACATTCATAAAAAGACAAAATGAAAAGGCAGCAGATTACATACCAGATGAAAGAACAAGATAAAACTCCAGAAAAACAACTAAATGAAGTGGAGATAGGCAACCTTCCAGAAAAAGAATTAAGAATAATGATAGTGAAGATGATCCAGACCTTGGAGAAAGAATGGAGGCAAGGATCAAGAAGATGTAAGAAATGTTTAAACAAAGAACTAGAAGAATTAAAAAACAAACAAACAGACATGAACAATACAAAAACTGAAATGAAAAATACATGAGAAGGAATCAATAGCAGAATAACTGAGGCAGAAGAATGGATAAGTGGCCTGGAAGACAGAAGGGTGGAAATCACTGACATGGAACAGAATAAAGGAAAAAGAATGAAATGAAGGCAGTCTAAGAGACATATGGGATGACATTAAGTGCAAAAACATTTGCATTACAGGAGTCTCAGAAGGAGAAGAGAGAGAGAGGCCCTGAGAAAATATTTGAAAAGATTATAGCCAAAAAATTCCCTAATATGGGAAAGGAATAGCCACCAAGTTGAGGAACTGCAGATAGTCCAGGCAGGAAAAACTCACAGAGAGACACACAAAGACACTTAGTAATAGTAGTGACCAAAATTAAAGAAAAATTATTAAAAGCAACAAAAGAAAAATGACAAACAATATACAAAGGAACTCCCATAAGGTTAACAGCTGATTTCTCAGCAGAAATTCTACAAGCCAGAATGGAGTGGCATGATATACTTAAAGTGATGAAAGGGAAGAAACTACAACCAAGATTACTCTACCAAACAAGGATCTCATTCAATTTGATGGAGAAAACAAAAGCTTTACAGACAAGCAAAAGCTAAGAGAATTCAGCACCACCAAATCAGCACTACAACAAATGTTAAAGGAACCTTGCTAGGTGGGAAACACAACAGAAGAAAAGGACCTATAAAAACAAACCCAAAACAACTAAGAAAATGGTAATAGGAACATACATATCAATAATTACCTTAAATGTGAATGGATTAAATGCTCCAACCAAAAGACACAGGCATGATGAATGGATACAAAAAGAAAACCCCTATATATGCTGTCTACAAGAGACCCACTTCAGACCTAGAGACACATACAGACTGAAAAAGAGGGGATGGAAAAAGATATTTCATGCAAATAGAAAACAAAAGAAAGCTGGAGTAGCAATACTCATACCAGATAAAATAGACTATAAAATAAAGAATGTTACAAGAGACAATGAATGACACTACATAATAATCAAGGGATCAATCCAAGAAGAAGATATAACAATTATAAATATATATGCAGCCAACAAAGGTGCACCTCAAAACATAAGGCAAATGCTAACAGCTTTAAAAAAGAACATTTGACAGTAACACAATAAGAGTAAGGGATTTTAACACCTCAATTAAACAAATGGAGAGATCATCCAGACAAAAAATTAATAACAAGCAAAAGCTTTAAATGACACAATAGGCCAGATAGATTTAATTGATATTTATAAGACATTCCATCCAAAACAGCAGATTACACTTTCTTCTCAAGTGTACACGGAACATTCTCCAGGATAGATCATATCTTGGGTCATAAATCAAGGCTTGGTAAATTTAAGAAAATTCAAATCATATCAAGCATCTTTTCTGACCTCAATGCTATGAGATTACAAACAAATTACAGGGAAAAAATGTAAAAAACACAAACACGTGGAGGCTAAACAATACATTAATAAATAACCAAGAGATCACTGAAGAAATCAAAGAGGAAATCAAAAAAAAAAAAAAAAGAACCTAGAGACAAATGACAATGAAAACATGAAAATCCAAAGCCTACGGGATGCAGCAAAAGCACTTCTAAGATGGAAGTTTATAGCAATACAATCCTACCTCAAGAAACAAGAAAACTAAAATAACAATCTAACCTTACACCTAAAGGAACTACAGAAAGAAGAACAAATCAAACCCAAAGTTAAAAGAAAGAAAGAAATCATAAAGATCAGAGCAGAAAAAAATGAAATAGAAAAGAAGAAAAATATAGCAAAGATCAATAAAACTGAAAGCTGGTTCTTTGTGAAGATAAAGAAAATTGATAAACATTTAGACAGAATCATCAAGAAAAAGAGAGAGAGGACTCAAATCAATAAAATTAGAAACGAAAAAGGAGAAGTTATAACAGACACCGCAGAAATACAAAACATCCTAAGAGACTACGACAAGCAACTCTATGACAAAGAAATGGACAACTGGAAGAAATGAACAAATTCTTAGAAAGGAATAACATTCCAAGACAGAACCAGGAAGAAACAGAAAATATGAACAGACCAATCACAGGTAATGAAATTGAAACTGTGATTAAAAAGCTTCCAACAAACAAAAGTCCAGAATAAGATGGCTTCACAGGTGAATTCTATCAAACATTTAGAGATGAGCTAACACCAATCATCCTCAAACTCTTGCAAAAAATTGCAGAGGAAGGAACACTCCCAAACTCATTCTATGAGGTCATGATCACCCTGATACCAAAACCAGACAAATATACTAAAAAAAAGAAAAGAAAATTACAGGCCAATATCACTAATTAACATAGATGTAAAAACTCTCAACAATGTAGTACCAAAACAGAATCCAACAACATATTAAAAGGATCATATACTATGATAAGTGGGATTTATCCCAGGGATACAAGGATTCTTCAATAGATACAAATAAAACAGTGTGATACCATATTAACAAGTTGAAAAATAAAAACCATATGATCACCTCAATAGATGCAGAGAAAGCTTTTGACAAAATTCAACAGCCATTTATGATAAAAACTCTCCAGACATTGGGTACAGAGGGAACCTATCTCAACATAATAAAGGCCATATATGATAAACCCAGAACAAACATCATTCTCACTGGTGAAAAACTGAAAGCGCTTCCTCTAAGATCAGGAGCAAGACAAGGATGTCCACTCTTGCCACTATTATTCAACATAGTATTGGAAGTCCTAACCATGGCAATCAGAGGAACAAAAGAAATAAAAGGAATACAAATTGGAAAAGAAGAAATAAAGCTGTCACTGTTTGCAGATGAGATGACACTATACACAGATAACCCTAAAGATACCACCAGAAAACTACTATAGCTAATCAGTGAATTTGGTAAAGTTGCAGGATACAAAACTAATGCACAGAAATCTCTTGATTTCCTATACACTAACAAAGAAAGTTCAGAAAGACAAATTAAGGAAACAATTCTATTCACCATTGCAACAAAAAGAATAAAATAACTAGGAATAAAAGTATCTAAAGAGGTAAAGGATCTGTACTCAGAAAACTATAAGACACTGATGAAAGAACTCAAATACAACACAGAGAAATATAGCATGTTTGTGGATTGGAAGAATCAATATTATGAAAATGACTACGCTACCAAAGGAATCTACAGACTCAATGCAATCCCTATAAAATTACCAATGGCATTTTTTATTTACAGAACTAGAACAAAAAATTCTTACAATTTGTATAGAGACACAAAAGGCCCTGAAAAGCTAAAGCAATCTTGAGGGAAAAAATGGAGTTGGAGGAATCAGACTCCCTGACTTCAAACTATACTTCAAAGCTACAGTAATCAAGACAATACGCTACTGGCACAAAAACAGAAATATAGATCAATGGAACAGTATAGAAAGCCCAGAGATAAACCCACACACCTATGGTCAACTAATCTATGACAAAGGAGGCAAAGATATACAATGGAGAGAAGGCAGTCTCTTCAATAAGTGGTGATGTGAAAACTGGACAGCTACATGTAAAAGAATTAAATTAGAATACTACCTAACACCATACAGAAAAAAATTCAAAATGGATTAAGACCTAAATCAAGCAAGATCTATATTGACCCACCTCCTAGAGTAATGGAAATAAAAACAAAAGTAAACATATGGGACACGTAATGAAACTTAAAAGCTTTTGCACAGCATAGGAAACTATAAACAAGATGAAAACATAACCTTCAGATGGGAGAAAATATTTGCAAACAAATCAACAAAGGATTAATCTCCAAAATATATAAACGGCTCATGCAGCTCAATATTTAAAAAAAACAAAAGCCCAATCAAAAATGGACAGAAGACCTAAATAGACATTTCTCCAAAGAAGACATACAGATGACCAAAAGGTACATGCAAAGCTGCTCAACATCACTAATTACTAGAGAAATGCAGATAAAATCTACAATGAGTCATCACCTCACACTGGTTAGAATGGGCATCATCAGAAAATCTACAAACAAAAAATGCTGGAGAGTGTATGGAGAAAAGGGAACACTCTTGCACTGTTGGTGAGAATATAAATTGATGCAGCCACTATGGAGAACAGTATGTAGTTTCCTTAAAAAACTAAAATTAGAATTATCATATGTCCCAGCAATCCCACTATGGGGCATATACCCAGAGAAAACCATAATTCAAAAGAACCCATGCACCTCAATATGAATTGCAGCCTATTTACAATAGTTAGGTCATGGAAGCAACATAAATGCCCATCGACAGATGAATGGATAAAGAAGATTTGGTACATATATACAATGGAATATTACTTGACCATATAATGGAATGAAATTGAGTCATTTGTAGGGATGTGGATGAACCTAGAGACTGTCATACACAGTGAAGTAAGTCAGAAAGAGAGGGAGACCTTCAAATGGCAGTAGAGAAAGACGTGGAGATCAACTTCCTCCCCACAAATACATCAGAAATACATCTACATGTGGAACAAGTCCTACAGAACACCAACTGAATGCTGGTGGAAGAACTCAGACTTCACAAAAGGAAAGAAAGTCTCCACGAACCTGGGTAGGGCAAAATAAATAAGAAAAAGCAGACAAAAAAGACTAGGGACAGGACCTGCCTCTTGGGGAGGGAGCTGTGAAGAAGGAAAATTTTCCAAACACCAGGAAGCCCCTTCACTGGTGGAGATGGTAGGGTGGCAGGGAGGAGCTTCAGAGCCACAGAGGGGAGCACAGCAACAGGGGTACAGAGGGCAAAACGGAGAGATTCGCGCACAGAGCATTGGTGCCGACCAGAACTCACCAGCCTGAGAAGCTTGTCTGCTCAACAGCCGGGGCAGGTGGGGGCTGGGAACTGAGGCTCAGGCTTCGGAGGTCAGATGCCAGGGAGAGGATGGGGGTTGGTTGAGCCTGAAGGGGGCTAGTCCACCACAGCTAACTGGGAGTGAGTCCGGGGAAAAGTCTGGAACTGTCTAAGAGGCAAGAGATCATTGTTTCAGGGTGCATGGGGAGAGGGGATTCAGAGCACTGCCTAAATGAGCTCCAGAGATGTGTGCAAGCCATGGCTATCAGTGCAGACACCAGAGACTGGCGTTAAACACTAAGTCTGATGCTGCAGCCACCAAGAAGCCTGTGTGCAAGCACAGGTCACTATCACTACCTTCCATCCCCAGAGCCTGTGAAGCCTGCCACCACCAGGGTCCCATGATCCAAGGACAACTTCCCTGGGAGAACACACAGTGCCTCAGGATGTTGCAATGTCATGCTGGCCTCTGCCATCACAGGCTCATCCTGCATTCTGCATTCCTTACCCATCCCTCTCACAACCTGAGTGAGCCAGAGCTCTCTAATCAGCTTCTACTCTAACACCCTCTTGTCTGTACAAAGAACAGACGTCCAAAGGTGACCTACATGCAGAGGTGGGGGCCAAATCCAAAGCTGAATCCCAGGAGCTGTGTGAACAAAGAAGAGAAAGGGAAATTTCTCCCAGCAACCTCAGGAGCAGCAGACTAAATCTCCACAATCAACTTGATGTACCCTGCAACTCTGGAATACCTGAATAGACAATGGATCATCCCAAAATTAAGGCGGTGGATTTTGGGAGAAACTGTAGACTTGGGGATTGCTTTCTGCAAATAATTTGTTTCTGGTTTTATGTTTATCTTAGTTTAGTATTTAGAGTTTATTATCACTGGTAGATTTGTTTATTGATTTGGTTGCTCTCTTCCTTTTTAAAAAATATATATAGGTATACATATATATTTTTTCCTTTTTCTCTTTTTGTGAGTCTGTATCTGTATGCTTCTTTATGTGAGTTTTCTGTATAGCCTTGTTTTTACCTTATGGCCTAGCGTCCTGTCTGTTGGTTTTTTTTTTTGTTTGTTTTTTTCTTTACTATAGTTTTTAGTGCTTGTTATTATTGGTGGATTTGTTTTTTGGTTTGTTTACCCTCTTCTTTCTTTCTTTTTTTGTTTTTACTTAAAAAATTAATTTTTTTTTATTTTAATAACTTTATTTTATTTTTTCTTTCTTTCTTTCTTTTTTGCTCCCTTTTCTTCTAAGCCATGTGACTGACAGGGTCTTGGTGTTCCAGCCAGGTGTCAGGCCTGTGCCTATGAGGTGGGAGAGCCGAGTTCAGGACATTGGCCCACCAGAGACCTCCCAGCTCCATGTAATATGAAATGGCGAAAGCTCTCCCAGAGATCTCCAACTCAATGCTAAATCCAGCTCCACTCAATGACAAGCAAGCTATAATGCTAGACACCATATGCCAAACAAATAGCAAGACAGGAACACAACCCCACCCATTAGCACAGAGGCCTGCCTAAAACCATAATAAGGTTACAGACACACCAAAATACACCACCTGTGAAAAGGAGACCCCAAACACAGTAGGTTAAGCAAAAGGAGAAGACAGAGAAACACACAGCAGATGAAGGAGCAAGGCAAAAACCCAGGAATGCAAACAATGAAGAGGAAATAGGCAGTCTACCTAAAAAAGAATTCAGAGTAATGTTAGTAAAGATGATCCAATATCATGGAAATAGAATGGAGAAAATACAAGAAATGATTAAAAAGGACCTACAAGAACTGAAGAGCAAACACACAATGATGAACAACACAATAAATGAAATTAAACATTCTCTAGAAGGAATCAATAGCAGAATAAATGAGGCAGAAGAATGGATAAGTGACCTGGAAGATAAAATAGTGAAAATAACTGCCGCAGAAAAGAATAAAGAAAAAAGAATGAAAAGAATTGAAGACAGTCTAAGAGACCTTTGGGACAACATTAAATGCACCAACAGTTGAATTATACAGGTCCAAGAAGAAGAATAGAGAAAGCAAGGTACTAAGAAAATATTTGAAGAGATTAGAGATGAAAACTTCCATAATATGGGAACGGAAATAGTCAATCAAGTCCAGAAAGGGCAGAGAGTCCCATACAGGATAAATGCAAGAAGAAACACGCCAAGACACATATTAATCAAACTACCAAAAATTAAACACAAAGAAAAAAATATTAAAAGTAGCAAGTGGGCTTCCCTGGTGGCACAGTGGTTGAGAGTCCACCTGCCGATGCAGGAGACATGAGTTCATGCCCCGGTCCGGGAGGATCACATATGCTGTGGAGCTGCTGGGTCCATGAGCCATGGCCACTGAGCCTGTGTGTCCGGAGCCTGTGCTCTGCAACGGGAGAGGCCACAACAGTGAGAGGCCTGCATACCGCAAAAAAAAAAAAAAAAAAAAAAAAGTAGAAAGGGAAAAACAACAAATAACATACAAGAGAATCCCCATAAGGTTAACAGCTGATCTTTCAGCAGAAACTGTGCAAGCCAGATGGGGGTGGCAAGATATATTTAAAGCTATAAAAGAGAAAAACCTACAAACAAGATTACTCTACTCAACAAGGAACTCATTCAGATTCGATGGAGAAATTAAAACCTAGGCAGGAAACACAGAGAAGGAAAAGACTTACAATAACACACTCAAAACAATTAAGAAAATGGTAATAGGAACATACTATTTTGATAACTAACTTAAATATAAATGGATTAAATGCATTAAATGCTCCAACCAAAAGACATAGACTGCCTGAATAGATACAAAAGCAAGACCCATATATATGCTGTCTACAAGAGACCCACTTCAGACCTAGGGACACATACGAACTGAAAGTGAGGGGATTGAAAAAGATATTCCATGCAAATGGAAATCAAAAGAAATTTGGAGTAGCAATTCTCATATCAGACAAAAGTCTTTAAAATAAAGACTATTACAAGAGACAGAGAAGGACACTACATAAAGATCAAGGGAGCAATCCAAGAAGAAGATAAAACAATTGGAAATATTTATGCACCAAACATAGAAGCTGCTCAAAATATAAGGCAAATGCTAACAGGCATAAGAGGGGAAACTGACAGTAACACAATCATAATAGTGGATTTTACCAGGCACTTCCACCAGTGGAGAGATCATCCAAAATGAAAATAAATAAGGAAGCACAAGCTTCAAGTGATACATTAAACAAGATGGACTTAATTGATATTTATAGGACAATCCATCCAAAAACAACAGAATACACATTCTTCAAGTGCTCATGGAACATTGTCTAGGATAGGTTATATCTTGGGTCACAAACCAAACCTTGGTAAATTAACGAAAATTGAAATCGTACCAAGTACCTTTTCTGACCACAATGCTATGAGACTTGATGGAAAAATCTGTAAAAAATACAAACATATGGAGGCTAAAAAATACACTACTAAATAACCAAGAGATCACTGAGGAAATCAAAGAGGAAATCAAAAAACACCTAGAAAAATGTGACAATGAAAACATGCTGACCCACAACTTATGGGATGCAGCAAAGGCAGTTCTAAGACAGATGTTTAAAGCAATACAATCCTACCTCAAGAAACAAGAAACATCTCAAGTAAACAACCTAACCTTACAGCTAAAACAATTAGAGATAGAACAACAACAACAACAAAAAAAAACCCAGAACTTAGCATAAGGAAAGAAATCATAAAGATCAGATCAGAAATAAATGAAAAATAAATGAAGGAAATAATAGCAAAGATCAATAAAACTCAATGCTGGTTATTTGAGAAGATAAAGAAACTTCATAAACCATTAGCCAGACTCATCAAGAAAAAAAGGGAGAACACTCAGATGAATAGAATTGGAAATGAAAAAGGAGAAGTAACAACTGACACTGCAGCTATACAAAGGATAATGAGAGATTACTACAAGCAACTATATGCCAATAATTTGGACAACCTGGAAGAAATGGACAAATTCTTAGAAAGGCACAACCTTCCGAGACTGAACTAGGAAGAAATAGATAATATAAACAAACTAATCACAAGCATTGAAATTGAGACTGTTATTAGAAATCTTCCAACAAACAAAAGCTCAGGACCAGAAGGTTTCACAAGCAAATTCTAACACATTCAGAGAAGAGCTAACACATATCTTTCTCAAACTCTTCCAAAATATAGCAGAGGGAGAAATACTCCCAAACTCATTCTACGAGGCCACCATCACCCTGATACCAAAACCAGACAAAGACGTCACAAAGAAAGAAAACTACAGGTCAATATCACTGATGAACATAGATGCAAAAATCCTCAAGAAAATACTAGCAAACAGAATCTGACAGCACATTAAAAGGATCATCCACCATAATCAAGTGGGGCTTATCCCTGGAATGCAAGGATTCTTCAATATACGCAAATCAAACAATGTGATACACCATATTAAAAAACTGAAGGATAAACACCATATGATCATCTCAATAGATGCAGAAAAAGCTTTTGACAAAATTCAACACTGATTTATGATAAAAACCCTCCAGAAAGTAGGCATAGAGGAGACCTACCTGAACATAATAAAGGGCATATATGACAAACCCACAACCAACATCATTCTTAATGGTGAAAAACAGAAACCATTTCCTCTAGGATCAGGGATAAGACAAGGTTGCCCTGTCTCACCACTATTATGCAACATAGTTTTGGAAGTTTTAGCCACAGCCATCAGAGAAAAAAACAGAAATAAAAGGAAACCACATCAGAATAGAAGAAGTAAAGCTGTCACTGCAGAGGACATGATACTATACATAGAGAATCCTAAAGATGCTATCAGAAAACTACTAGAGCTAATAAATGAATTTGGTAAAGTAGCAGGTTACAAAATTAATGCACAGAAATCTCTTGCATTCCTATACACTAATGATTAAAAATCTGAAACAGAAATTAAGGAAACACTCCCAATTACCACTGCAACTAAAACAATAAAATACATAGGAATAAACCTACCTAAGGAGACCAAAGACCTGTATGCAGAAAACTATAAGACTGATGAAAGAAATTAAAGATGATACAAACAGATAAAGAGATATACCATATTCTTGGACTGGAAGAGTCAACATTGTGAAAATGACTACCCAAAGCAATCTACAGATTCAATGCACTCTCTATCAAAATACCAATGGCATTTTTCACAGAACTAGAACAAAAATTTTCACAATTTGTTTGGAAACACAAAAGACCCCGAGTAGCCAAAGCAATCTTGAGAAAGAAAAATGGAGCTGGAGGAATCAGGTTCCCTGACTTCAGAGTACGCTACAGTAACCAAGACAGTATGGTACTGTCACAAAAACAGAAATATAGATCAATGGAACAGTAGAGAAAATCCAGAGATAAACCCACACACATATAGTCACCTTATCTTTGTTAAAGGAGGCAGGAATATACAATGGAGAAAAGACAGCCTCCTCTATAAGTGGTGCTGGGAAAACTGGACAGACACATGCAAAAGAATGAAATTAGAATACCCCTAACACCATACACAAAAATAAACTCAAAACGGATTAAAGACCTAAATGTAAGGGCAGACACCATAAAACACTTAGAGGAAAACATAGGCAGAATGCTCTATGACATAAATCATAGCAAGTTCCTTTTTGACCCCCCTCCTAGAGAAATGGAAATAAAAATAAAAAAATAAACAAATGAGACCTAATGAAACTTAAAATCTTTTGCACAGCAAAGGAAACCATAAATGATGAAAAGACAATCCTCAGAATGAGAGAAAATATTTCCCAATGAAGCAACTGAAAAAGGATTAATCTCCAAAATTTACAAGCAGCTCATGCAGCTCAATAACAAAAACCAAACAACCCAATCCAAAAATGGGCAGAAGACCTAAATAGACATTTCTCCAAAGAAGATATACAGACTGCCAACAAACACATGAAATAATGCTCAACATCATTAATCATTAGAGAAATGCAAATCAAAACTACAATGAGATATCATCTCACACCAGTCAGAATGGCCATAATCAAAAAAATCTAGAAACAATAAATGCTGGAGAGGGTGTGGAGAAAAGGGAACACTCTTGCACTGCTGGTGGGAATGTGAATTGGTACACCAATATGGAGAACAGTATGGAGGTTCCTTAAAAAACTACAAATAGAACTACCATATGACCCAGCAATCCCACTACTGGGCATATACCCAGAAAAAACATAATTCTAAAGACTTATGTACCACAATGTTCATTGCAGCTCTATTACAATAGCCAGGACATGGAAGCAACCTATGTGTCTATCAATAGATGAATGGATAAAGAAGATGTGGCACATATATACAATGGAATATTACTCAGCCATAAAAAGAAATGAAATTGAGTTATTTGTAGTGAGGTGGATAGACCTAGAGTCTGTCATACAGAGTGAAGTAAGTCAGAAAGAGAAAAACAAATACCATATGTTAACACATATAAATGGCATCTAAAAAAAGAAAAAAGGTTCTGAAGAACCTAGGCACAAGACAGGAATGAAGATGCAGACATAGAAAATGGACTTGAGGACACGACGAGGGGAAGGGTAAGCTGGAACAAAGTGAGTGAGTGGCATGGACATATATACTCTACCAAATGTAAAGTCGATAGCTAGTGGGAAGCCTCCACATAGCATAGGGAGATCAGCTTTGTGCTTTGTGACCACCTAGAGTGATGGGATAAGGAGGGTGGCAGGGAAACACCAGAGGGAGGAGATATGGGGATATATGTATATGTATAACTGATTCACTTTGTTATAAAGCAACAACTAACACACCATTTTAGAGCAATTATACTCCAATAAAGATGTTAAAAAAAAAAGAAAAACAAATATCATATATTAACACATATAGGTGGGATCTAGAAAAATGGTACAGATGAACTGCTTTGCAAGGCTGAAATAGAGACACAGATATACAGAACAAACGTCTGGACACCAAGGGTGGAAGGCGAGTGTGGGTGGTGGTGGTGGGATGAACTGGGAGATTGGGACTGACATATATACACTAATATATATATATAAAATATATAACTAATAAGAACTGGCTGTATAAAAAATAACTAAAATTCAAATAAAAAAAGGAGAAACTGATGGTGTCTAAACACACAATCGGAGCTCCTAGGCCTCCTTTTTCCCTCTGTTTTTAAGGTCGTTCCACCTATGAAGGCTGATAATCCCAAAGGGCAGTTCTTTGCATGGGCAAATTATTCTGTATTAGAATCTTTTTTTTACTCCTATACCTTAGAAAAAACATTTTCAATGAAAAGTTATATATAATTTACTATGGTAACTAACTATCAGTCACTCTTGCTTTCGTAGGTAATCATCTGTAGAAAATAGGTTTCAAACTCAGTGTACTCTTCATGTAAAGTTATAACTATTATCAGATAGAAGATTAAATAATATTCTATTAGCAAGAGGTGAACTTTTATAATGCCTTTATACACAGACATCAAAAACACTTTTAAAATGTCCTACATATTGGGGATACAATATTTGTTTCCATGTAATGATAGATAGAGATGATTAAATTAATAGGCAGTAAATATAGCTATACTGAAAATTTTGATTCTCCAAATAAACAAGGATAAAAGTCATTCACCTTCTATCTGTGTGAAATGTTTAAACTGAGATATGTTTTTTTTTTAAACATCTTTATTGGAGTAAAATTGCTTTACACTGGTGTGTTAGTTTCTGCTTTATAACAAAGTGAATCAGTTATACACATACATATGTCCCCAAATCTCTTGTCACTTGCGTCTCCCTCACTCCCACCCTCCCTAACCCACACTGCTAGGTGGTCACAAAACACCGAGCTGATCTCCCTGTGCTATGCAGCTGCTTCCCACTAGCTATCTATTTTACATTTAGTAGTGTATATATGTCCATGCCACTCTCTCATTTGTCTCAGGTTACCCTTCCCCCACCCCAAGTCCTTTCTCTAGTAGGTCTGCATCTTTATACCCATCTTGCTCCTAGGTTCTTCAAAACCTTGTTTTTTTTTCTTTTTTAGATTCCATATATATGTGTTACCATACAGTATTTGTTTTTCTATTTCTGACTTACTTCACTCTCTAAGAAAGACTCTAGGTCCATCCACCTCACTACAAATAACTCGATTTCGTTTCCTTTTATGGCTGAGTAATATTCCATACTATGCATGTACCGTATCTTCTTTATCCATTCATCTGTTAATGGACACTTAGGTTGCTTCCATGTCCTGACTATTGTAAATAGAGCTGCAATAAAGATTTTGGTACATGAATCTTTTTGAATTATGGTTTTCTCAGGGTAAATGCCCAGTAGTGGGATTGCTGGATAGTATGATAGTTCTAATTTTGGTATTTTAAGGAACATCCATACTGTTCTTCATAGTGACTATATCAATTTACATTCTTACCAACAGTGCAAGAGGGTTCCCTTTTCTCCATAACCTCTCCAGCATTTATTGTTTGTAGATTTAGTGATGATGGCCATTCTGACAGGTGAGATGATATCACACTGTAGTTTTGACTTGCATTTCTCTAATGATCAATGACGTTGAGCATTCTTTCATGTGTTTGTTGGTGAGCTGTATATCTTCTTTGGAGAAATGTCTATTTGGGTCTTCTGCTCATTTTTGGATTGGGTTGTTTGTTTCTTTGATATTGAGCTGCATGAGCTGCTTGTATATTTAGGAGATCAATCCTTTGTCAGTTGCTTCATTTGCAAATACTTTCTCCCATTCTGAGGGTTGTCTTCTCGTCTTGTTTATAGTTTCCTTTGTTGTGCAAAAGCTTTGAAGTTTCATTAGGTCCCATTTGTTTATTTTTGTTTTTATTTCCATTTCTCTAGGAGGTGGGTCTAAAAGGATCTTGCTGTGATTTATGTCATAGAGTGTTCTGCCTATGTTTTCCTCTAAGAGTTTTATAGTGTCTGGCCTTACATTTAGGTCTTATTCCATTTTGAGTTTATGTTTGCTTATGGTGTTTGGGAGTGTTCCAATTTCATTCTCTTACATGTAGCTGCCCACTTATCCCAGCACCACTTATTGAAGAGGTTGTCTTTTCTCCACTGTATATTCTTTCCTCCTTTATCAAAGTTAAGGTGACCATATGTGCGTGGGTTTATATCTGGGCTTTCTATCCAGTTCCAAAGATCTGTATTTCTGTTTTTGTGCCAGTACCATACTGTCTTCATTACTGTAGCTCTGTAGTATAGTCTGAAGTCAAGGAGCCTGATTTCTGCAGTGTCATTTTTCTTTCTCAAGATTATTTTGGCTATTCGGAGTCTTTTGTGTTCCCATACAAATTGTGAAAAGTTTTTGTTCTAGTTTTGTGAAAAATGCCAGTGATAGTTTGATAGGGTAGTTTGATAGTAGATTGCTTTGCGTACTATAGTCATTTTCACAATGTTGATTCTTCCAATCTAAGAACATGGTATATCTCTCCATCTATTTGTATCATCTTTAATTTCTTTCATCAGTGTCTTATAATTTTCTGCATACAGGTCTTTTGTCTCCGTAGGTAGGTTTATTTGTAGATATTTTATTTTTTTGTTGCAGTGGTAAATGGGAGTGTTTTCTTAATTTCACTTTCAGATTTTTCATCATTAGTGTATAGAGCACAAGAGATTTCTGTGCATTAATTTTGTATTCTGCTACTTTACCATATTCATTAATTAGCTCTAGTAGTTTTCTGGTAGCATCTTTAGCATTCTCTATATATAATATCATGTCATCTGCAAACAGTGACAGATTTACTTCTTCTTTTCTGATTAGGATTTCTTTTTCTTCTCTGATTGCTCTGGCTAAAACTTCCAAAACTATGTTGAATAATAGTGGTGAGAGTGGGCCACTTTTTCTTGCTCCTGATCTTAGTGGAAATGCTTTCAGTTTTTCACCATTGAGGTCAATGTTGGCTGTGGGTTTGTCATATATGACCTTTATTATGTTGAGGAAATTTCCCTCTATGCCTACTTTCTGCAGGGTTTTTAGCATAAATTGGTGTTGAATTTTGTCAAAAGCTTTCTCTCCGTCTATTGAGATGATCATATGATTTTTCTCCTTCAATTTGTTAATATGTTGTATCACATTGATTGATTTGCATATATTGAAGAATCCTTGCATTCCTGGGGTAACCCCCACTTGAGCAAGTGTATCATCCTTTTAATGTGCTGTTGGATTCTGTTTGTTAGTATTTTGTTGAGGATTTTTCCATCTATGTTCATCAGTGATATGGGCCTGTAGTTTTCTTTCTTTGTGATGTCTTTGTCTGGTTTTGGTATCAGGGTGATGGTGGCCTCGTAGAATGAGTTTGGGAGTGTTTCTCCTCCTGCTATATTTTGGAAGAGTTTGAGAATGATATGTGTTAGCTCTTCTCTGAGTGTTTGATAGAATTTGCCTTTGAAGCCATCTGGTCCTGGGCTTTTGTTTGTTGGAAGATTTTTAATCACAATTTCTATTTCATTGCTTGTGATTAGTCTATTCATATTTTCTATTTCTTCCTGGTTCAGTCTCGGAAGGTTGTGCTTTTCTAAGAATTTGTCCATTTCTTCCTGGTTGTCCATTTTATTGGCATATAGTTGCTTGTAGTAATCTCTCATCATCTTTTGTATTTCTGCAGTGTCAGTTGATACTTCTCCTTTTCAGTTCTAATTTGATTGATTTGAGTCATCTCCCTTTTTTTCTTGATCAGTCTGGCTAATGGTTTATAATTTTTGTTTATCTTCTCAAAGAACCAGCTTTTACTTTTATTGACCTTTGCTATCATTTCATTCATTTCTTTTTCACTTATTTCTGATTGATCTTTATGATTTCTTTCCTTCTGCTAACTTTGGGGGTATTTTATTCTTCTTTCCCTAATTGCTTTAGGTGTAAGGTTAGGTTGTTTATTTGAGATGTTTCTTGTTTCTTAAGGTAGGATTGTATTGCTATATGCTTCCCTCTTAGAACTGCTTTTGCTGCATCCCATAGGTTTTCGGACATCGTGTTTTCATTGTCATTTGTTTCAAGGTACTTTTTGATTTCCTCATTGAGTTTTTAGTCATCTATTGGTTATTTAGTAGTGTATTGTTTAGCTTTCATGTGTTTGTATTTTTTACAGATTTTTCCTGTAATTGATATCTAGTCTTATAGCTTGTGGTCAGAAGAGGTACTTTATATGATTTCAATTTTCTTAAATTTACCAAGGCATGATTTGTGACTGAAGATATTATCTATCTTGGAGAATGTTTCATGACCACTTGAGAAGAAAGTGTATTCTGTTGTTTTTGAATCGATTGTCCTATAAATATCAATTAAGTCTATCTTGTTTAATGTATCATTTAAAGCTTGTGTTTCCTTATTTATTTTCACTTTGGATGATCTGTCCATTGGTGAAAGTGGGGTGTTAAAGTCCCCTGCTATGATTGTGTTACTGTTGATTTCCCCTTTTATGGCTGTTAGTATTTTCCTTATGTATTGAGGTGCTCCCATGTTGGGTGCATAAATAATTACAATCATTGTATCTTCTTGTATTGATCCCTTGATCATTATGTATTGTCCTTCTTTGTCTCTTGTAATAGTCTTTGTTTTAAAGTCTATTTTGTCCAATATGAAAATTGTTATTCCAGCTTTGTTTTGATTTCCATTTGCATGGAATATCTTTTTCCAACCCATTACTTTCAGTCTGTATGTGTCTCTAGGTCTGAAGTGGGTCTCTTGTAGACAGCATATATATGGGTATTGTTTTTTCATCCACTCAGCAAGCCTGTGTCTTTTGGTTGGAGCTTTTAATCCATTTACATTTAAGGTAATTATTGATATGTATGTTCCTATTATCATTTTCTTAATTGTTTTGTGTTTGTTATTGTTGGTCTTTTCCTTCTCTTGTGTTTCCTGCCTAGAGGAGTTCCATTAGCCTTTGTTGTAAAGCTGGTTTGTTGGTGATGAATTATGTTAGCTTTTCCTTTCTTTAAAGGTTTTAATTTCTCCATCAAATATGAATGAGATCCTTGCTGGGTAGAGTAATCTTGGTTGTAGGTTTTTCTCTTTCATCACTTCAAATATGTCCTGCCACTCCCTTCTCACTTGCAGAGTTTCTGGTGAAATTTCACCTCTTAACCTTATGGTGATTACCTGTATGTTATTTGTTGTTTTTCCCCTTGCTGTTTTTAATATTTTTCTTTGTATTTAATTTTTGATTGTTTGAGTAATGTGTGTCTTGGCATGTTTCTCATTGGATTTATCCTGTATGGGACTCTCTGTGCTTCCTGCACTTGATTAACTATTTCCTTTCCCATATTAGGGAAGTTTTCAACTATAATGTCATCAAATATTTTCTCAGTCCCTTTCTTTTTCTCTTCTTCTTCTGGAATCCTTATAATTCGAATGTTGATGCATTTAATGTTGTCCCAGAAGTCTCTGAAGCTGTTCTCAATTCTTTTCATTCTTTTTTCTTTATTCTGCTCTGCAGTCAGAGATTTGTTTTAACAAATATGTAGAACTGACCTTCCAACCTACAAAAGTCCATGGGATTTGCTGATTGTCTTCAAAACTTATGAAACATTTCCAACTGCTCCTCAAACTACTTCCTAAACCCACCATGGGATTAGAAGTGGATATAGTTTATTTTTTCTAATACAGTAAATATATATATTTTTTAATTCATAAAAGCATTTTAGCAGAAGCATCTCTTTCTCCAACTTGTAGATGGAGTTCCTTTAGAAAACTGACATCTCATCCATGTTTCATTTATACTTGCACCCTCACAGAGTTTTGGAGATATTTTTTTCCTTCCTTTTCTAAAGCACTAGAATTTCATTCTTCCTCTGACCTGTTTATAAATAACCAAGACTGGGGCCCTGCAGTCTGCTCTCTTTTTTTTTTTTTTTTACCAACATTTAATGGAAAGAGGATGAGAGAAAGGAGAATGCATGCTGTTAGCTATTATCTTTACAAATGACTTGTTAGCCTTTTATTTGTCTGCTCATGCTTGAAACACTCCAAGGATATTTTCAGAATCTCAGTAGATGAAGGTTCATACTTGAAATGACTTGACAGGCTGAATATTCCTTAAGAGATTTTGACATGATATTAAGCCATAGTTACAAGCCAATATTTGAATGGGAAGCCCTGGGGAAAACTTTCAGAGCTGGAACACAGCATTTACAGTAGGAGGCAGGTGTCTGCACCAGTGAAGCAAACAATGATATGATATATTTAGTATTGAAAATGGAAGCAAAAGTACTGATTCTTTACCACTGGGGACAGTGGAAGAAGTTGAATGAGGAAAAAAGATAATCTTTTGTGGCCCCTGAAAATGTAAACTTTCTGACGGTATGAAATATACTTTCATCATGGTAGGTATACCCCAAACCAGGTGCGTTTCTCAATATTGCCTTTGAATTTATTTGATTTCTTTGCAGTGGCAGGATATAAAGTAGCTGTACTGGTCATATGGAGAGAAAGCAAAGAGCTTTTAATTAGCAATGAGACAGCTGTTAATTTCTCTTGGTATCTCTCTCTCTCCCTCTCCCTCTTTCTCTCTCTTTTTCTCTTTGCACTTTTAATATTATCTTAGCAGGAGTTTCTGCAAGTCAAAAGCACAAAGAAAACCAAGCAAGCCAAATATTATGGTAGGTTTATGGCAGGGGTTGTGTGTTATTTTTAAGTAAATTTAAGAAGCCTAGATGAAGGTTTTATGGAAATTAAATCCACAACCAAGATGCTACAATTACTACTTTGAACATTCTTTTACTTATAACATTGTGTGATCACAGTTGTATCCAATATTATTATATTAAATCCAATTTTTTTGTTCAATTTTTGTTCACTGTGTCAAAGTTTTGAAAGTTATAAATATATATTAAAGGATCTACTACTTAGAAAGTTTTCATTTTAGTTTTAGCATACTTAAAGATAAAAGCAATCCAATATCTAAAGTGTTATCAGCATTAATATTGGAAATTTTTGTCAAAATATTTTGTCGTATACTTTTTGTGCTTTTTATGTCAATACTCTACACATTTCAGTTATTATTCAGAAGTCAGTAGTCATTAATCATTAATCACTATATCTGAATAACAGCTGTATATAAATAAACTAAAAGTACTCTTAGTTTTATAAGTTTTTTTTTTTTTTTGCCCCACCAAACAGCTTGCAGGATCTTAGTTTCCTGACCAAGGATCGAACCTGGGTCCCAAGCAGTGAGAGCACAAAGTCCTAACCACTGTACCACCGGGGAATTCACTTTACAATTGCTTGTAAAAGGTACTATTAATTTTTAAAGATATGGGGAAAATAAAACATATAAAATTGATTGTAGCCACCTGATAATTAGAGTTTTATTTTTTCTAACTAATAATAAATTTCTCTTCCTGAATCCATTTCTAGAATTTTAAGATTATAAATAATTTTAATATATGGTCTAATATTTTAAAGCTTTAAATTTTATTTTAAATCATAAGATTCGTCTTTATTTTGATCTTTCCAAGATCAGCTTTCTCTCTTTCTTGCTCTACTTAGGCACCTTAAATTTGCACTAGAAAATTGTAACAATAACAAAATATGTTTGACTAGTCAATGAATTGATGTAAATGGGTATGCTTGATTGTGTTATAATGTTTTAATAGTGGTTTAAGTTTTTCTTTAACATTTCAAAGTTTAGCTTCTTAATGTCATAGCTAAAGCTTGGACAATAACAGCTCAGGCTAAGCTCGGATATGTTGGGAAACTTGACTTGGTCTTGATCTTAAAATTGTATACATTTATAATAGGCAGACAGGAAGGATGAGATTGCTGTCAGGAAAGTAAACAGCAGAGCAAAGTCAGAGCCAGGAGTAATAAAGGTAGAAGTCTAACCTTGCTGCAAAGCAAGAATTAATGCGAGAAATTACTTTTAAATGCATTTGGATTTGACATTAATGAAGGATTTGGAGAGTTAGTTCTCTAATCTTACAATTGATATGGTCAGAATTACATAAATAAATATGAGTTATAAAATTATGACAGAAACTATTAAATGAGTGGTAAAATATTGTAAAGTCTTTGTGGATTAACAAACATAAGTTTCAGATCTTCATTCACTAAGAGTTTCTTTTTTGTTGTTGTTGTTTTGTGGTACGTGGACCTCTCACTGCCGTGGCCTCTCCCGTTGCGGAGCACAGGCTTCCGACGCGCAGGCTCAGCAGCCGTGGCCCATGGGCACAGTCACCCCATGGCACAAACCTGTGTCCCCTGCATCGGCAGGTGGACTCTCAACCACTGTGCCACCAGGGAAGCCCCACTAAGAGTTTCTTTATTTGAGGATGAGGACAGCTGTACCTCTATCACAAGTTTGTTTTAATTATTAAATATATTTATTAGGGGCTGCATTTGGTAGATTATAATTGGGAAACAGTGTTTTCTCCCACCACTATATTAAACACACTTTGTTGTACCAATTGTTGTATCTTTGCCTCTTACTAACATCTCAAGTGAATCTTAGAGCTTCTTAGTAATTGCAAATATAAGAATAGACTCCTCTAAGAACAGACTGAATCAAAATTGAAAATTCTTGTTCATTTACAAACTCCTCCAATTCCCTCATCTGAGACCTGACCAGAAGCATAAAGACTAGCAGTTGTGGGGGTGCAGGTAGGAGGTTGCCGGGATGCGGTCTGTTGTTTCAGTTTTCTTTTCCAATTCTCTCCCAGAGTATTTACTTGTGTTTACTCCAGTGTAAATGCTGAGAACGGAGAAGAAGGGAAAGTAAAAATGTAGTTTTCTTTTTTAGTTGGCTGTTGTGATAGGTTATATCATCTCCAGATGATCTTTTAAAACCCACCGCTTGAGGCGAGAGGGGGAAGATGGCAGAAGAGTAAGAGGCAGAGATCACATTCCTCCCCACAGATACACCAGAAATACATCTACACGTGGAACAACTCCTACAGAACACCTACTGAATGCTGACAGAAGACCTCACACCTCCCCAAAGGCAAGAAACACCCCACATACCTGGGTAGGGCAAAAGAAAAAAGAATAAATAGAGACAAAAGAATAGGGACGGGACCGGCACCAGTGGGCCGGGAATGAGTCCAGGGAAAAGTCTGCACCAGCCAAAGAAGCAAGAGACTTTTTCTTCCCTCTTTGTTTCCTGGTGCACGAGGAGAGGGGATTAAGACCGCTGCTTAAAGGAGCGCCAGAGATGGGCGCAAGCCACGGCTAACAGCGCAGACCCCAGGGACGGGAATGAGATACTAAGGCTGCTGCTGCCACCACCAAGAAGCCTGTGTGTGAGCACAGGTCACAATCCACACCTCCCTTCTGGGGAGGCTGTGAAGCCAGTCACTGCCAGGGTCCCGGGATCCAGGGGCAACTTCCCCGGGAGAATGCACGGTGCACCTCAGGCTGGTGCAATGTCCTGCCAGCCTCTGCAGCCACAGGCTCACCCAACATCTGCACCCCTCCTTCCCCCTGGCCTGAGTGAGTCAGAGCCGCGAGTCAGCTGCTCCTTTAACCCCATCCTATCGGAGCTAAGAACAGATGCCTTCAGGTGACCTACATGCAGAGGCAGGGCCAAATCCAAAGCTGAGCCCCGGGAGCTGTGCGAACACAGAAGAGAAAGGGAAATTTCTTCCAGCAGCCTCAGATGCAGTGGATTTAAAATCTCCACAATCAACTTGATGTACCCTGCATCTGTGGAATACATGAATAGACAATGAATCATCCCAAATTGAGGAGGTGGACTTTGAGAGCAAGATTTATTATTTTTTCCCCTTTTCATCTTTTTGTGAGTGGGTATGTGTATGATTCTGTGTGAGATCTTGTCTGTATAGCTTTGCTTTCACCATTTGTCCTAGGGTTCTATATATCCTTTTTTCTTCTTTCTCAAAAAAATTTTTTTCTTAATAATTATTTTTTATTTTATTTATATTTATATTTTTTATTTTATTTTTATTTATATTTATTTTATTTTAATAACTTTATTGCAGCTTATTTTATTTTATTTTATCCTCTTTCTTTCTTTCTTTCTTTCTTTCTTTCTTTCTTTCTTCCTTTCTTTCTACATTATATCTCTTTTATTCTGAGCCGTGTGGATGAAAGGCTCTTGATGCTGCAGCCAGGAGTCAGTGCTGTGCCTCTGAGAGGGGAGAGCCAACTTCAAGACACTGGGCCACAAGAGACCTCACAGCTCCACATAATATCAAATGGTGAAAATCTCCCAGAGATCTCCATCTCAACACCAGCACTGACATTCACTCAATGACCAGCAAGCTACAGTACTGGACATCCTATGCCAAACAACTAGCAAGACAGGAACACAACCCCACACATTAGCAGAGAGGCTACCTAAAATCATAATAAGTCCACAGACACACCAATACACACCACCAGACATGAACTTACCCACGAGAAAGACAAGATCCAGCCTCATCCACCAGAACACAGGCACTATTCCCCTCCACCAGGAAGCCTCCACAACCCACTGAACCAAGTTTAGCCACTGGTGACAGACACACAAAACAACTGGAACTAAAAAATTGCAGCCTGCAAAAAAAAAAAAGACCCCAAACACAGTAAGATAAGCAAAATGAGAAGACAGAAAAATACACAGCAGATGAAGGGGCAAGA
The DNA here is from genome assembly GCF_951394435.1 of Stenella coeruleoalba. NCBI lineage: Eukaryota > Metazoa > Chordata > Mammalia > Artiodactyla > Delphinidae > Stenella > Stenella coeruleoalba. The sequence goes on along the minus strand of NC_137164.1, from coordinate 42,760,291 downwards.
TGAAAACCCACCAAACCTAACAAATAAAGAGGAAATAGGCAGTCTACCTGAAAAGGAATTCAGAATAATGACAGTAAAGATGAGCCAAAATTTTGGAAATAGAATAGAGAAAAGGCAAAAAACATTTAACTAGGACCTAGAAGAACTAAAGATGAAACAAGCTAAGATGAACAACATAATAAATGAAATTAAAAATACTCTAGATGGGATCAATAGCAGAATAAGTGAGGCAGAAGAACAGATAAGTGACCTGGAAGATAAAATAGTGGAAATAACTACTGCAGAGCAGAATAAAGATAAAAGAATGAAAAGAACTGAGGACAGTCCCAGAGACCTCTGGGACAACATTAAATGCACCAACACTTGAATTATAGGGATTCCAGAAGAAGAAGAGAAAAGAAAGGGACTGAAAAAATATTTGAAGAGATTATACTTAAAAAATTCCCTAATATGGGAAAGGAAATAGTTAATCAAGTCCAGGAAAAACACAGAGTCCCATACAGGATAAATCCAAGGAGAAACACACCAAGACACATATTAATCAAACAGTCAAAAATTAAATACAAAGAAAACATATTAAAAACAGCAAGGGAAAAACAACAAATAACACACAAGGCAATCCCCATAAGGTTAACAGCTGATCTTTCAGCAGGAACTCTGCAAGCCAGAAGGGACTAGCAGGACATACGGAAGGTGATGAAGAAGAAAAACCTGCAACCAAGATTACTCTACCCAGCAAAGATCTCATTCATATTTGACGGAGAAATTAAAACCTTTACAGACAACGAAAGCCAAGAGAGTTCAGCACCACCAAACCAGCTTTACAACAAAAGCTAAAGGAAATTCTCTAAGCAAGACACACAAGAGAAGGAAGAGACCTACAATAACAACCCAAAGCAATTTGAAAATGGGAAATAGGAACATACATATTGATAATTACCTTAACTGTCAGTGGATTAATGCTCCCACCAAAAGACACAGACTGGCTGAATGGAAACAAAAAAAAGACCCAGATATATGCTGTCTACAAGAGACCCACTTCAGACCTAGAGACACGTACAGACTGAAAGTAAGGGGATGGAAAATGATATTCCATGCAAATGGAAACCAAAAAAAAGCTGGAGTAGCAATTCTCATATCAGAAAAAATAGACTTTAAAATAAAGATTATTAGAAGAGACAAAGAAGGACAGTAATTAATGATCAAGGGATTGATCCAAGAAAAAGATGTAACAACTGTAAATATTTATGCACCTAACATAGGAGCACCTCAATACATAAGGCAAATACTAACAGCCATAAAATGGGAAATCGACAGAAACACATTCATAGTAGGGGACTTTAACACCACATTTTCAGCAATGGACAGATCATCCAAAATGAAAATAAATAAGGAAATACAAGCTTTAAATGATACATTAATCAAGATGGACTTAATTGATATTTATAGGACAATCCATTCGAAAACAACAGAATACACTTTCTTCTCAAGTGGTCATGAAACATTCTCCAAGATAGATAATATCTTGGGTCACAAATCAAACCTTGGTAAATTTAAGAAAATTGAAATTGTATCAAGTATCTTTTCCAGCCACAATGCCATGAGACTACACATCAATTACAGGAAAAGATCTGTAAATAATACAAACACATGGAGGCTAAATAATACACTACTTAATAACAAAGTGATCACTGAAGAAATCAAGAGGAAATCAAAAAATACCTAGAAACAAATGACAATGGAGACATGATGACCCAAAACCTATGGGATGCAGCAAAAGCAGTTCTAAGAGGGAAATTTATAGCAACACAATCCTACGTTAAGACACAGGATACTTCTCGAATAAACAACCTACCTTGCACCTACAGAAATTAGAGAAAGAAGAACAAAAAAAACCGAAAGTTAGCAGAAGGAAAGAAATCATAAAGTTCAGATCAGAAATAAATGAAAAAGAATGAAGGAAATGACAGCAAAGATCAATAAAACTAAAAGCGGGTTCTTTGAGAAGATAAACAATATTGATAAACCATTAGCCAGACTCATCAAGAAAAAGAGGGAGAAGACTCAAATCAATAGAATTAGAAATGAAAAAGGAGAAGTAACAACTGACACTGCAGAAATACAAAAGATCATGAGAGATTACTACAAGCAAATCTATGCCAATAAAATGGACAATTTGGAAGAAATGGACAAATTCTTAGAAATGCACAACCTGCCAAGATTGAATCAGGAAGAAATAGAAAATATGAACAGACCAATCACAAGCACTGAAATTGAAGCTGTGATTAAAAATCTTCCAACAAACAAAAGTCCAGGACCAGATGGCTTCACAGGCGAATTCTATCAAACATTTAGAGAAGAGATAACACCTATCCTTCTCAAACTCTTCCAAAATATAGCAGAGGGAGGAACACTCCCAAATTCATTCTACAAGGCCACTATCACCCTGATACCAAAACTGGACAAGGAATTCACAAAGAAAGAAAACGACAGGCCTATATCAGTGATGAACATAGATGCAAAAATCCTCAACAAAATACTTGCAAACAGAATCCAACAGCACTTTAAAAGGATCATACACCATGATCAAGTGGGGTTTATTCCAGGAATGCAAAGATTCTTCAGTATACACAAATCAATCAACGTGATACACCATATTAACAAATCAAAGGAGAAAAACCATATGATCATTTCAATAGATTCAGAGAAAGCTTTTGAGAAAATTCAACACCAATTTATGCTAAAAACCCTGCAGAAAGTAGGCATAGAGGGAAATTTCCTCAACATAATAAAGGCCATATATGACAAACCCACAGCCAACATCGTCTTCAATGGTGAAAAACTGAAAGCATTTCCACTAAGATCAGGAAGACAAGGTGGCCCACTCTCACCACTATTATTCAACATACTTTTGGAAGTTATAACCACAACAATCAGAGAAGAAAAGGAAATAAAAGGAATCCAAATAGGAAAAGATGGAGTAAAGCTGTCACTGTTTGCAGATGACATAATACCATACATAGAGGATCTGAAAGATGCTACCAGAAAACTACTAGAGCTAATCAATGAATTTGGTAAAGTAGCAGGATACAAAATTAATGCACAGAAATCTCTGGCATTCCTATACACTAATGATGAAAAATCTGAAAGTGAAATCAAGAAAACACTCCCATTTACCGTTATAACAAAAAGAATAAAATATCTAGGAATAAGCCTACCTAAGGAGACATAAGACCTGTATGTAAAAAATTAGAAGACACTGATGAAAGAAATTAAAGATGATACAAATAGATGGAGAGATATACCATGTTCTTGGATTGGAAGAATCAACATTGTGAAAGTGATTCTACTACCCAAAGCAATCTACAGATTCAATGCAATCCCTATCAAACTACCACTGGCATTTTTCACAGAAGTGGAACAAAAAATTTCACAATTTGTATAGAAACACAAAAGACCCCAAATAGCCCAGGCAATCTTGAGAACGAAAATAGAGCTGCAGGAATCAGGCTTCCTGACTTCAGACTATACTACAATGCTACAGTAATCAAGACAGTATGGTACTGGCACAAAAACAGAAATTTAGATCAATGGAACAGGATAGAAAGCCCAGAGATAAACCCATGCACATATGGTCATCTTATCTTTGATAAAGGAGGTAGGAATGTACAGTGGAGAAAGGACTGCCTCTTCCATAAATGGTGCTGGGAAAACTGGACAGGTACGTGTAGAAGTATGAGTTTAGAACACTCCCTAACACCATACACAAAAATAAGCTCAAAATGGATTAAAGACCTAAATGTAAGGCCAGAAACTATCAAACTCTTAGAGGAAAACATAGGCAGAACACTCTATGACATAAATCACAGAAAGATCCTTTCTGACCCACCTCCTAGAGAAATGGAAATAAAAACAAAAATAAACAAATGAGACCTAATGGAACCTCAAAGCTTTTGCACAGCAAAGGACACCATAAACAAGACCAAAAGACAACCCTCAGAATGGGAGAAAATATTTGCAAATGAAGCAACTGACAAAGGATTAATCTCCAAAATTTACAAGCAGCTCATGCAGCTCAATAACAAACAAACAAACAACCCAATCCAAAAATGGGCAGAAGACCTAAATAGACATTTCTCCAAAGAAGATATACAGATTGCCAACAAACACATGAAGGAATGCTCAACAGCATTGATCATTAGAGAAATGCAAATTAAAACTACAATGGGATATCATCTCACACCATTCAGAATGGTCATCATCAAAAAATCTAGAAACAATAAATGCTGGAGAGGGTGTGGAGAAAAGGGAACACTCTTGCAGTGATGGTTGGAATGTGAATTGGTACAGTCACTATGGAGAACAGTATGGAGGTTCCTTAAAAAACTACAAATAGAACTACCATATGACCCAGCAATCCCACTACTGAGCATATACCCTGAGAAAACCATAATTCAAAAAGAGTCATGTACCAAAATATTCATTGCAGTTCTATTTACAATAGCCAGGTGATAGAAAAAACCTAAGTGTCCATCATTGGATGAATGGATAAAGACGATGTGGTGCATATATACAATGGAATATTATTCAGCCATAAAAAGAAAGGAAATTGAGTTATTTGTAGCGAGGTGGATGGACCTAGAGTCTGTCATACAGAGTGAAGTAAGTCAGAAAGAGAATGACAAATACTGTATGCTAAAACATATATATGGAATTTAAGAAAGAATAAATGTCATGAAGAACCTAGGAATAAGACAGGAATAAAGATGTAGACCTACCAGAGAATGGACTTGAGGATATGGGGAGGGTGAATGGTAAGCTATGACAAAATGAGAGAGTGGCATGGACATATATACACTACCAAACATAAGGTAGATAGCTAGTGGGAACCAGCCTCATAGCACAGGGAGATCTGCTCGGTGCTTTGTGACCACCTGGATGGGTGGGATAGGGAGGGTGGGAGGGAGGGAGATGCAAGAGGCAGGAGATATCGGAACATATGTATATGTATAACTGATTCACTTTGTTATAAAGCAGCAACTAATACACCATTGTAAAGCAATTATACTCCAATAAAGATGTAAAAAAAAATAATATAAAACCCACCTCTTAATCCCCAAAACTAGAGCTTCAATCACAGCCCTTTTCAGTAACGAGCCCCTCGCCACAGCTGACTTCAGTGTGGCCACCTTCTTCAATTGTCCATTTTCCCCCCGTATAAGTAAAATGCACCCTTCTCCCTACTGAATAGTAAAAATACAGCTTAGCTAACTGCTCACTCCCTTGTGCTGCCGTTTTGTTGTGGGCAGCCACGTGACTCCAAGTGAGCAATAATACCAGTTTCATGTCTCCACACCCAGCAAATGGATATGTAGAGTGTTCTGCATGTTTCTAGGGACAGTGTGAGGTGAAGTCTTCTCTCAGATGCCAACCCCAGTGTCCTACAAGTGACTTCCTAGCACTTCCTAGCTTAGGTTCAGGAAAAGGGTAAAGGGAAGTACACAGTCCCTTACCTGGTAACAAGAGAGAAAACTAGTAGGTCATTCTCTACCTGTATGATTTCCTTAACGTATCTCCTCAAATATCTGATCTCCCCTTATATGAACAGTAAATATGTGATTGCAGCTAATAGAGGAAACAAGATTTTGGACATCAAGATGTGTCTGGCATCATTCTTAGGAACCTGTTCATAATTATCTTGCCTTATCCTCAGCTTTGAGGATGTAGTGAAATTCTGGAATGAAAAACAACTCTCCCTATGTATACTGATATATATATATATATATATATATATATATATATATATATATATATATATATATATATATCACTTCAAATATTTTTTCTCAACAAATTAAAAGTATTTATTCTGCTGCTTGGTGAGATAGGTATTTCCAATCCTAATGAGACATTGATATATTTTTGCTCTTTATCTCACTAATGGATTAAAAAATGAAAATTCACTTTATACACACGTTATCACTTATTTTCTATCATAAAGTACAATAGAATATAAACATATAGTGATGTTATTTTTCATTCTGAAAGAAAATTAATAAAAATTGACATCTGTTTTCAGATTTTATAAATACATTATTCCAGATTTGATAATACAGTAATTACCATATTTTCTTTTAAAAAAGACTTTCAAATTATTTTTTGTTTGTTTTTCATACAGAGGTGTGTAAAATATGACCCTTTTTATTCTTGTCTTATTTCTTTTATATTAGATTGTAAAAAAGTAGGGATAGTTTTCTAAATCATAATGAGAATGATAATAAACTGTTTCAAAATAACAAAAAAATTGATTATCACATATTTCATAAACAAATTTTTAGAGCAAGAAGTCATAAACATCATTTAGTTCAATTTATGTTCTTTACAGAAGAAAAATTTGAGGCATAGAGAGGGAAAATTACCTTCTAAGGTCTCATATTTAATACATAGTAAATCTAAAATTAAAAAGATATCTACAGCTTTCTGTCCTCTGACAGTTCCACTAAGCCATGAGGATTCCAAAGTAAATGCTTTGCCTTTTTATAAAGTATACCTTTGTGGTCGTACATTTTATTCATATATGACTATTAGTAACTGTTTAAATGTAAATCATTGGTTATTGTTCAAAAGCTTTTAATGCACACCTAGTTTTCTAAAGTAGAACAAAAAGTTTCAAATTTTCTAATATGCAACATTCAACATTGGCCATAAAATGATTCTCACATTTTTATGATTATGAAACATAATAGAAGCATAAAATGGATCAACTTGTGTTTAACTGAAATCTTGGTGAATTAGAATTGTGCTTTGCCATTTTTCAATGTGAGTGAACTTAGAAGTTCAACATTAATATTTTAACAGATATGTTTTATGAAACAGAATAGTTAACTTGGAAAAATCTGCAGCTTCAGAACAGAATTGAGTAGTTTCATTTTAAAATAGGTTCTAGCTTTTTCTGTTTCCAAAGTCAGCAATTGTTGATGATTACTTTGGTCCTGTGGGTAAATATTAAATCCTACATGGAAAACAAAATGTTTCAAAATCTTATAAAAAGTAGCCAAGTTTACCTTTGCCATACAAATGTACAAAGCATTTATTGTAAGACATATTAAAATATGCATAGAAAAGAAAAAAGCTTGTAAAAATTGAGTTAAACTACCACCACCAAGTTTGCATACACATTTATAACTATATATTATATCTACTACTTAAAGTATTTTGTATTTTGTGAAGGTTTTTCATAAGCACCATCTCACTTCAGCATTGCAACAACCAGGACATTTAGGCATGATGGACAAACAATTTTTTTAAAATTTTATACATGGAATAAACTGCTACTAATAAAATATCTAACTCTTAAACCACATACAGTTTTCTAATGTTGTACTGGGTACTTTTCATATGATGCTTTTAATGCTCAAAAACCCATTGAGGCAGCTTTTATTTTCTATATTTATTGGTGAGGAAACTAAGAGCCAGAGAGCATAAAATAGTTATGTTCTACGATATCATGCTCCTTCTAATGTAAATCAAGGTTTAGCTTTTAACTGCTGCTCTTGCCTCCTGCCTTTAAAAAATAACTCATGTATTATCACCTATATGAAGCCTCTTCTCAACTTTATTTCTTCCCCCCTAACTTGTCATCATATAATATTAATGATAACAATGGCATTATGTATATTTAGAGTTCTAAATATATCACAGGTATCCTGATAAGCACTAGGGAAGTCTATTATGGCATTAGCCCTCGTAGTGTAAATTTTTATTGCACTGATATTATACATGAGAAAACTGATGAAATGACTGAATGAAAAAGTTGATTTCTAATTATACATTCTCTCTATTCACATAAAACCTAGTGCTTCTCTTCACATGAGTCAATGGTGGCTAAACATTCTTACTAACACTACAGAGATGAAAAAGTACAGTATATCAGAATCTTTGAGAATTCTTCTTTCAACCCAGTGTAGAGACCCCATTTTTCTAAGCTAATCCAATAGGAAAGAACAAGATTCAGTACCGTTTGGGGGTGAAGTTGCATGATGTAATATGGCTCAGCTGTGGTATCATATGTTTATACTCATGCGGTGAAAGATAGTTTAAGAGAACAACAAGCAAAGGGAGGGTGAATGTCAAAAATGGAAAAAAAAAATGTTTTCAATAATTAAGGTCCTGGAGTGAGATATGTTTTTGTCTCAGCTGCTACATTGCCTTTCCTACAGTTTAGTTATATGACCTAATTAAGTATCCTCCCTTTCTTTTTTACATAAACCATTATACCCACAATTTTACGCTGACAAAGAGTTGTTTCTTTCTACTATTAAAAAAAAAAGCTGATACAGAAGGTCTCCAAAATTTTTTGAAGAAGAGTATATTTTATACCTTTCTAACCAATATTTTATTAATAATTTTTGTTTTTTATAATTAATAATCTTTTATAATTTATACTTAATTTAAATCTCCAGATTGTGTTATCTCTTCCTTTTATGTAGCGTTTATGGTGCCATGTAACCCAACTCACTGACAGATAGCTGCTGATGTCCCACACACTATATCATTATAAAATCATAATTTTATAATGGAAACTAAAAGCTAGTAATCCCCCTCACACAGACTATTAAGCTGATAATTTAGTATTTGTGTCAATCTGCAAGGGTTTTTCTAATCTACCTCTTTATCCTTGTTTATAACTCAAATGTGTACAATTTTTAAACCTTTAAAACCATAGAGAAGAATGTCTGTAGATCCATGTTAATTTCATAATGCATGTGGAAAATCAGTGACAAAAAACAATATGGGGGGGACCTTGAAGATGGCGGAAGAGTAAGACGCGGAGATCATCTTCCTCCCCACAGATACACCAGAAATACATCTACACATGGAACAACTCCTACAGAACACCTACTGAAGGCTGGCAGAAGACCTCAGACCTCCCAAAAGGCAAGAAACACCCCATGTACCTGGGTAGGGCAAAAGAAAAAAAGAAAAAACAGAGACAAAAGAATAGGAATGGCAGCTGCACCAGTAGGAGGGAGCTGTGAAGGAGGAAAAGTTTCCACACACTAGGAAGCCCCTTCACGGGTGGAGACTGCGGGAGGCGGAGGGGGGAGCTTCGGAGCCGTGGAGGAGTGCACAGCAACAGGGGTGCGGAGGGCAAAGCGGGGAGATTCCCGCACAGAGGATCGCAATCACCAGCCCGAGAGGCTTGTCTGCTCACCCGCCGGGGTGGGCAGGGCTGCAAGCTGAGGCTCGGGTTTCGGTGGAGCGCAGGGAGAGGATTGGGGTTGGTGGCTTGAACATACCCTGAAGGGGTTAGTGCACCACGGCTAGCCGGGAGGGAGTCGGGGAAAAGTCTGCACCTGCCTAAGAGACAAGAGACTTTTTCTTCCCTCTTTGTTCCCTGGTGCGCGAGGAGAGGGGTTTAAGAGCGCTGTTTAAAGGAACTCCAGAGACGGGTGCGAGCCGCGGCTAAAAGCGTGAACCCCAGAGACAGGCACGAGCCACGACTAAAAGCACGGACCCCAGGGATGGGCGCGAGCCACGGCTAAAAGTGCAGACCCCAGAGACGGGTGCGAGCCGCGGCTAAAAGTACGGACCCCAGGGATGGGCGGGAGAGGCTAAGGCTGCTGCTGCCGCCACCAAGGGGCCTGTGTGCGAGCACAGGTCACTATCCACACCCCTCTTCTGGGTAACCTGTGCAGACCGCCACTGCCAGGTTCCCGGGATCCAGGGATAACTCCCCCGGGAGAACGCACGGCGGGTCTCAGGCTGGTGCAATGTCATGCCGGCCTCTGCCACCGCAGGCCCACCCCGCACGCAGTGCCCCTCCCTCCCCCTGGCCTGAGTGCACCAGAGCCCCCGAATCAGCGGCTCCTTTAACCCCGTCCTGTCTGAGCAAAAAACAGACGCCCTCCAGCGACCTACACGCAGAGGCAGGGCCAAATCCAAAGCTGAGCCCCTGTGAGCTGTGAGAACAAAGAAGAGAAAGGGAAATCTCTCCCAGCAGCCTCAGAAACAGCGGATTAAAGCTCCAAAATCAACTTGATGTACCTTGCATCTGTGGAATACATGAATAGAAAACGAATCATCCCAAATTGAGGAGGTGGGCTTTGAGAGCAAGATCTATGATTTTTTTCTCTAATCCTCTTTTTGTGAATGTGTATATGTATGCTTCTGTGTGAGATCTTGTCTGTATAGCTTTGCTTCCACCATTTGTCCTAGGGTTCTATCCATCCATGGTTTTTTGTTTTAAATTTCTTTTCTTAATAATTAATTTTAATTTTAATAACTTTATTATACTTTACCTTCTTTCTTTCTTTCTTTCTTTCTTTCTTTCTTTCTTTCTTTCTTTCTTTCTTTCTTTCTTTCTTTCTTTCTTTCCTTCCTTCCCTCCTTTAGACAACGAATCATCCCAAATTGAGGAGGTGGTCTCTGAGAACAAGATTTATGATTTTTTCCCCTTTACCTCTTTTTGTGAGGGTGTATGTGTATGCTTCTGTGTAAGATTTTGTCTGTATAGCTTTCTTCCAACATTTGACCTAAGGTTCTATTCGTCCTATTTTTTTCCTAAATAATTATTTTTTAATTCAATAACTTTATTATATTTTACTGTATCTTCTTTCTGTCTTTTTCCTTCCTTCCCTCCTTCCTTCCCTCCTCCCTCCCTCCCTCCCTCCTTTCTTTCCTTCTTCCCTTCTTTCTTTTTCTTTCTTTCTTCTTTCCTTCCTTCCTTCCTTCCTTCCCTCCTCTCTTTCTTTCTTTCTTTCTTCATACTTCTACTAATTCTCTCTACTTTTTCTCCCTTTTATTCTGAGCCGTGTGATTGAAAGGCTCTTGGTGCTCCAGCCGGGAGTCAGGGCTCTGCCTCTGAGGTAGGAGAGCCAGCTTCAGGACACTGGTCAACAAGAGACCTCCCAGCTCCACATAATATTAAATGGCGAAAATCTCTAGAGACCTCCATTTTAACACCAGCACCCAGCTTCACTCAACAACCAGCAAGCCACATTGCTGGACAACCTATGCCAAAAAACTAGCAAAACAGGAACACAACCCCACACATTAGCAGAGAGGCTGCCTAAAATCATAATAAGGCCACAGACACCCCCAAACACACCACCAGACATGAACCTGCCCACTAGAGAGACAAGATCCAGCCTCATCCACCACAACACAGACACTTGTCCCCTCCACCAAGAAGCCTACACAACCCACTGAACCAACCTTAGCCACTGGTGATAGACATCAAAAACAGCGGGAACTACAAACCTGCAGCCTGCAAAAAGGAGACCCCACAGTTAGACAAGCAAAATGAGAAGACAGAAAAACACACAGCAGATAAAGGAGCAAGATAAAAATGCACCAGACCTAACAAATGAAGAGGAAATAGGCAGCTTACCTGAAAAAGAATTCAGAATAATGATAGTGAGCATGATCCAAAATCTTGGAAATAGAATGGATAAAATGCAAGAAACAGTTAACAAGGGCCTAGAAGAAATAAAGATGAAACAAGCAACGATGAACAACACAATAAATGAATTAAAAGTACTCTAGATGGGATCAATAGCAGAATAACTGAGGCAGAAGAACTGATAAGTGACCTGGAAGATAAAATAGTGGAAATAACTACTGCAGAGCAGAATAAAGAAAAAACAATGAAAAGAACTGAGGACAGTCCCAGAGACCTCTGGGACAACATTAAATGCACCAACATACAAATTATAAGGGTTCCAGAAGAAGAAGAGAAAAAGAAAGGGACTGAGAAAATATTTGAAGAAATTATAGTTGAAAACTTCCCTAATATGGGAAAGGAAATAGTTAATCAAGTCCAGGAAGCACACAGAGTCCCATGCAGGATAAATCCAAGGAGAAATATGCCAAGACACATATTAATCAAACTGTCAAAAATTAAATACAAAGAAAGCATATTAAAAGCAGCAAGGGAAAAACAACAAATAACACACAAGGGAATCCCCATAAGGTTAACAGCTGATTTTTCAGCAGGAACTCTGCAAGCCAGAAGGGAGTGGCAGGACATACGGAAAGTGATGAAGGAGAAAAACCTGCAACCAAGACTACTCTACCCAGCAAAGATCTCATTCAGATTTGATGGAGAAATTAAAGCCTTTACAGACAAGTGAAAGCTGAGAGAGTTCAGCACCACCAAACCAGCTATACAAAAGATGCTAAAGGAACTATTCTAGACAAGAAACACAAGAGAAGGAAAAGACCTATAATAACGAACCCAAAACAATTTAGAAAATGGGAATAGGAACATACATATCAATAATTACCTTAAATGTAAATGGACTAAATGCTCCCACCAAAAGACACAGATTGGCTGAATGGATACAAAAACAAGACCCTTATATATGCTGTCTACAAGAGACCCACTTCAGACCTAGAGACACATACAGACTGAAAGTAAGGGGATGGAAAAAGATATTCCATGTAAATGGAAACCAAAAGAAAGCTGGAGTAGCAAGTCTCATATCAGAAAAAATAGACTTCAAAATAAAGACTATTAGAAGAGACAAAGAAGGACACTACATAATGATCAAGGAATCGATCCAAGAAGAAGATATAACAATTGTAAATATTTATGCACCCAACATAGGAGCACCTCAATACATAAGGCAAATACTTAGAGCCATAAAAGGGGAAATCAACAGTAACACATTCATATTAGGGGACTTAAACACCCCACTTTCACCCATGGATAGATCATCTAAATAAAAATAAATAAGGAAACACAAGCTTTAAATGATACATTAAACAAGATGGACTTAATTGATATTTATAGGACACTCCATCCAAAAACAGCAGAATACACATTTTTCTCAAGTGCTCATGGAACATTCTCCAGGATAGATAATATCTTGGGTCATAAATCAAGCCTTGGTAAATTTAAGAAAATTGAAATTGTGTCAAGTATCTTTTCCGACCACAACGCCATGAGACTAGATATCAATTACAGGAAGAGATCTGTAAAAAATACAAACACATGGAGGCTAAACAATACACTACTTAATAATGAAGTGATCACTGAAGAAATCAAAGAGGAAATAAAAAAATACCTAGAAACAAATGACAATGGAGACACAATGACCCAAAACCTATGGGATGCAGCAAAAGCAGTTCTAAGGGGGAAGTTTATTGCAATACAAGCCCACCTTAAGAAGCAGGAAACAGCTCGAATAAACAACCTAACCTTGCACCTCAAGCAAGTAGAGAAAGAAGAACAAAAAACCCCAAAGCTAGCAGAAGGAAAGAAATCATAAAAATCAGATCAGAAATAAATGAAAAAGAAATGAAAAAAACAATAGCAAAGATCAATAAAACTAAAAGGTGGTTCTTTGAGAAGATAAACAAAATAGATAAACCACTAGCCAGACTCATCAAGAAAAAAAGGGAGAAGACTCAAATCAATAGAATTAGAAATGAAAAAGGAGAAGTAACAACTGACACTGCAGAAATACAAAAGATCATGAGAGATTACTACAAGCAACTCTATGCCAATAAAATGGACAATCTGGAAGAAATGGACAAATTCTTAGAAATGCACAACCTGCCAAGACTGAATCAGGAAGAAATAGAAAATATGAACAGACCAATCACAAGCACTGAAATTGAAACTGTGATTAGAAATCTTCCAAAAAGCAAAAGCCCAGGACCAGATGGCTTCACAGGCGAATTCTATCAAACATTTAGAGAAGAGATAACACCTATCCTTCTCAAACTCTTCCAAAATATAGCAGAGGGAGGAACACTCCCAAATTCCTTCTATGAGGCCACCATCACCTTAATACAAAAACCAGACAAGGATGTCACAAAGAAAGAAAACTACAGACCAATATCACTGATGAACATAGATGCAAAAATCCTCAACAAAATACTAGCAAACAGAATCCAACAGCACATTAAAAGGATCATACACCATGATCAAGTGGGGTTTATTCCAGGAATGCAAGGATTCTCCAACATACACAAATCTATCAATGTGATAAACCATATTAACAAATTGAAGGAGAAAAACAATATGATTATCTCAATAGATGTAAAGAAAGCTTTTGACAAAATTCAACACCTATTTATGATAAAAACCCTGCAGAAAGTAGGCATAGAGGGAAATTTCCTCAACATAATAAAGGCCATATATGACAAGCCCACAGCCAACATCATCCTCAATGGTGAAAAACTGAAAGCATTTCCACTAAGATCAGGAACAAGACAAGGTTGCCCACTCTCACCACTCTTATTCAACATAGTTTTGGAAGTTTTAGCCACAGCAATCAGAGAAGAAAAAGAAATAAAAGGAATCCAAATTGGAAAAGAAGTAAAGCTGTAACTGTTTTCAGATGACATGATACTATACATAGAGTATCCTAAAGATGCTACCAGAAAACTACTAGAGCTAATCAATGAATTTGGTAAAGTAGCAGGATAAAAAATTAATGCACAGAAATCTGTGACATTCCTATATAATAATGATGAAAAATCTGAAATTGAAATCAAGAAAACACTCCCATTTACCATTGCAACAAAAAGAATAAAATATCTAGGAAAAAACCTACCTAAGGAGACAAAAGACCTGTATGCAGAAAATTATAAGACACTGATGAAAGAAATTAAAGATGATACAAATAGATGGAGAGATATACCATGTTCTTGGATTGGAAGAATCAACATTGTGAAAATGACTCTACTACCCAAAGCAATCTATACATTCAATGCAATCCCTATCAAAATACCACTGACATTTTTCACAGAACTAGAACAAAAAATTTTGCAATTTGTATGGAAACACAAAAGACCCTGAATAGCCAAAGCAATCTGGAGAACAAAAAAATGGAGCTGGAGGAATCAGGCTTCCTGACTTCAGGCTATACTACAAAGCTACTGTAATCAAGACAGTATGGTACTGGCACAAAAACAGAAACATAGATTAATGAAATAGGATAGAAAGCCCAGAGATAAACCCACGCACATATGGACACCTTATCTTTGATAATGGTGGCAGGAATATACAGTGGAGAAAGGACAGTCTCTTCAATAAGTGGTGCTGGGAAAACTGGACAGGTACATGTAAAAGTATGAGATTAGATCACTCCCTAACACCATACACAAAAATAAGCTCAAAATGGATTAAAGACCTAAATGTAAGGCCAGAAACTATCAAACTCTTAGAGGAAAACATAGGCAGAACACTCTATGACATAAATCACAGCAAGATCCTTTCTGACCCACCTCCTAGAGAAATAGAAATAAAAAGAAAAATAAACAAATGGGACCTAATGAAACTTCAAAGCTTTTACACAGGAAAGGAAACCATAAACAAGACCAAAAGACAACTCTCAGAATGGGAGAAAATATTTGCAAATGAAGCAACTGACAAAGGATTAATCTCCAAAATTTACAAGCAGCTCATGCAGCTCAATAACAAAAAAACAAACAACCCAATCCAAAAATGGGCAGAAGACCTAAATAGACATTTCTCCAAAGAAGATATACAGATTGCCAACAAATACATGAAAGAATGCTCAACATCATTAATCATTAAGAAATGCAAATCAAAACTACAATGAGATATCATCTCACACCCGTCAGAATGGCCATCATCAAAAAATCTAGAAACAATAAATGCTGGAGAGGGTGTGGAGAAAAGGGAACACTCTTGCACTGCTGGTGGGAATGTGAATTGGTTCAGCCACTATGGAGAACATTATGGAGGTTCTTTAAAAACTACAAATAGAACTATCATATGACCCAGCAATCCCACTACTGGGCATATACCCTGAGAAAACCAAAATTCAAAAAGAGTCATGTACCAAAATGTTCATTGCAGCTCTATTTACAATAGCCCAGAGATGGAAACAACCTAAGTGCCCATCATCGGATGAATGGATAAAGAAGATGTGGCACATATATACAATGGAATATTACTCAGCCATAAAAAGAAATGAAATTGAGCTATTTGTAATGAGGTGGATAGACCTAGAGTCTGTCATACAGAGTGAAGTAAGTCAGAAAGAAAAAGACAAATACTGTATGCTAACACATATATATGGAATTTAAGAAAAAAAAATGTCATGAAGAACCTAGGGGTAAGACAAGAATAAAGACACAGACCTAGTGGAGAACGGACTTGAGGATATGTGGAGGGGGACAGGTGAGCTGTGACAGGGCGAGAGAGAGTCATGGACATATCTACACTAACAAACGTGAGGTAGATAGCTAGTGGGAAGCAGCCGTATGGCACAGGGATATTGGCTCGGTGTTTTGTGACAACCTGGAGGGGTGGGATAGGGAGGGTGGCAGGGAGGGAGACACAAGAGGGAAGAGATATGGGAACATATGTATATGTATAACTGATTCACTTTGTTATAAAGCAGAAACTAACACACCAATGTAAAGCAATTATACCCCAATAAAGATGTTAAAAAACAACAACAACAATATAATAATTTTTTTAGTAGAAAAATTTAAAGTTTAGGCAATGAATGGTAACTCTATTAATAGATAAGGCTGAAATATCAGTAGATACAGTTTATATTCTTCATTTGTTAATTTATCATTTTCTTATAAATAAGACAAGGTGTGTTTTAGGATATTTGGATTTTGAGGCTAATGTTATAGACAATTTTCAAGAATTGGAAATAAAATTTCAGTCAACAGGCTTATTACAGATCTTCCTGTATGGATGAAGAAGTATTCTGGCCAAACCTGTTAACTTTTTGAGTTTCTATACAGTTTTGTAAATTCTTATACTTTGTGTTACAAATAAGAATTTTTTCAATGAAAATAAGTAAATAATTTTAATTTTTTTAGATGTGCATATTCTATTTGTTGCATTTTATCATAGAGAGTTTATATATTATCAGTTTGTCAATAAAAAGGACATTAATCAGTCATTTGGAACATTTATTTGCTTATTTTTCTCTAACATTCTATAAGTATTTACTGAATAGACATTTTGCTGCATCTGAGGGAAAATGGTTGAATAAGGTCCATTCCCTGCTCTTAAGTAGTCCAAGTTATATTAATGATACTAGGAAAAAATAAATATTACAATGTAGAGTGATTAATACTAAAATAGAGGTGAACAGAGAGAGATGAGAATACAAAGAAGTAAAACAATATAAATGATACCAATTTAAGCCTCATTTAGTAAGAATTAACTTCACCAGGGAGATGACACTTAAGTTGCCTTGAAGGTCTGTGGTACATTAATAGGAGAAATTCAGAGAAAGTTGTAGGAAATCGCTTTGGATAGGTGGAGCTACATCTCACTAAAAATACAGAAAGAAGAAAGAATGAGTATGATGCTTGTCTTTGTGACTGTGAGTCAAGAGAATTTAGTTCACACTTGGTATATAAAGTTTTGCACACATGTAAAAAACAGCCCAGAAACCTGTATATGAAAACATGAAAAAAAATTTTAACATCTTTATTGGAGTATAATTGCTTTACAATGTTGTGTTAGTTTCTGCTGTATAACAAAGTGAATCAGCTGTACGTATACATATATCCCCATATCCCCTCTCGCGCGCGTCTCCCTCCCACGCTCCCTAACCCACCTCTCTAGGTTGTCACAAAGCACCGAGCTGATCTCCCTGTGCTGTGTAGCTGGTCCCACTAGCTATCTATTTTACATTTAGTACTGCATATATGTCAGTGCCACTCTCTCACTTCTTCCCAGCTTACCCTTCCTCCTCCCCGTGTCCTCAAGTCCATTTTCTACATCTGCGTCTTTATTCCTGTCCTGCTCCTAGGTTCGTCAGAACGTTTTCTCTTTTTAGATCCCATATATATGTGTTAGCATACAGTATTGAAACATGAAATCATAAGTAGATGATAATATAGTCTGACGGCATAAACCCCAAAGTAGATTATCTATCTATCGATCTATCTATTTTCTATCATCTATCTATCTACCTGTAGTATTATTTCAATAAGCTAAAGCCAGAGCAAGAACTTGCACTGGAGCATTTAAGAGAACTGGATCCCTGAGGCCATGCCTCCCAACTTGACCCATCCACACCTAGTCACAGGGCTTCTAGCAAAAGAAGGTAGTAGTGCTCTCAAAGTAAAGTCAGATTCATTTAAGTTCTGGTCATTTTATTTAAAAGATATGCAGATATTAAGCATGACAAAGGGAGCAGTTAGACTGAAATATTCTATTTAAGTCAAGAAGAAGATTTAGTGGATTGAAATAAGCATTACCAGCAAGACTTTAAGAGCAGGAACTAATGTCTGATCAATTTCTGAAGCAATCAAATGCTATCTTTTGAATTACAATATGAAATGAAATTAAATTTCAACTTGTTTTTGAAGTGTGCATAACATTTGGCCAGTCAGAAATCTAACTACTCTTTTAACAAAGATCTTGAAGTTTCCTTATAATCTTTTCCTGAAAATGTCAATTATTGTTTGTTTTCTATAGAGCTCTATCTACGTGCTGATAAATAAAAATGAAAGGGCTTTATTTTTATAAAATAAATCTCAAATGTAATCAAAGTCACATTAGCCAACCCCCCACTCCTTAGTGATTGGTTTTCCAGCTATAAGTGAGCAATTATTTATTTTTAATCTAGAAGAAAATCTTTATTTACTCTCTTATTGTGCAAGTGTAAAATTTTTTTGCCTGAAAGAGATTCAAATACAATGCTCCTGGAACCCAATCCATAATACCATCATCAAAGGGTGTTGGCAGGATAGTTCTTATCTTTTAAAGTTGAACCCATAGCCAAATACTTCTTTGCTCAGTAAATATCCAGTGCACTTTCTCTGTTCTTAAATACACAATATGGGTAACTAAAAACATACCTTACTTTGACCTATCAAAGAAAATGTCGGCCAGTCACCCCTTGAATAAATATGATAAAGAGATGAATACCAGATATTTCTAATTGAATTCAGTCTTGAGTTAACATTAATTCTAAGTCTATAGAATAATGAAGATATTTGCCTCTTTTTGGTCAATTGCACATATTTTGAGAGGCAGTTTCAAAGCAATTGGAACAGTGCTAACATCACTCTTTTTCTTGACAGTACTTACCTTGACATTTCTATTACAAGTGAGCAAGTGAGTTATTTCTGCTAATATTCAGGAAATGTCTCAGCAGGATGAAAAAGAATCATGTTTAAGAACTTGCATGGAAATCTTTTACATACCAGGTGGCTACAGTGATCACAGGTCTATGCAAAAAAAAAAAAATGTTCACAACTTAAATATGTAGGTAGGGCTCAGCCCATCCTTCATCTCTGCACAAGACTATTGATTTCATTAAGGATGAAATATAGCCCAGAGTCTGTAAGCAAACACATTTCCCCCCAAAAAATCAAATAGGGGAATAGGCGAAGGATTCTCTTTCATCTATAAATTATAAAGCCAAGTTCAAGAAATTCAAACTACTTGAAAAGGAGTATTTGATTTCTTATATATATGTAAAAAAGCTCAATGTAGACTCACTTGAATGATGAAACCTTAATATTTTTAATACAAACTCTGGATTCTATGTGCATACACTTTTAATTGGAAACAAATAATAAGATGTACAAGTTGTATAGCAGCCAGTAGCAAATTTTATCTCATAACAAATTTTCATTGACCAGGCTTTTTTTTCAGGAAAACAATAATTTAAAATCCTACAAGTACACACATGCACACACACACATACCTACCATAACTCCCTTAAGTTACCACCATTTTCATCATTTTAGCTAAGAACTATTGTCTCTCTTCTCATCCAAGGAGAAGGTTAATAATGATGGCTCTGAAAATGTAGAAAACAAAAAAGAAATCCTTGATACATTTATCTTCTATTATTCTGTCTAAAATGAGAAAAAGCAAATCTATAGGCAATGTTTACCTTTAAATGGTATTAAATGACAGTAGTGACAGAAAAGGATGAGTTTAATGTAATTCTGACAGTATCTGTTTGGAAGATGGTATGAATTTGTTACTTTAAAGAAACGTTTACGTTTCTCCCTCTTTTCATTTTTTTCTTACCATTATGCCTGAAAAACTAATATATCTGCCTTTCCACATTCCATGCTTATGTGGTGATCATTTAAAACAAATCTAGCCAATGATGAAAAGGTGAAATAAAGTCCTTGGATAGGGCTTTCTTAAATTTTTAAAAAATAATAATAAAAGGTATATTTTTATTAGGAGAGAATGCCTTTCCCTTTTATTTCTCCTTTTTCCTTTTTTTGTGCCTTGAACTCAGACCCAAAGTTGGAGTTACAATGGCTGTCTTCTCTCTATGGTTTGAAAGACAAAAGTTAACCAGGAAGATGAAAAAAGTTGTTCTTGTGCTTATCCACTTGAATCCTGGGCAGCATATCCCAAAATTTCCTACTGCCTTACTACCCAAAACTTATCCAAGCATTAGATAAATAAATGTTTAACTTATTTATGCTATTGTAAAGGGTTTTATGCTAACTGCAGAAATACAGCTATTTTATGTTAACTGCAGAAATACAGCTAAGACCTAATGATATAAACAGTTCATCCTTTGTCAACAGGAGGACCATTACCAAATTGAACTATTATTTATTTCTTTGATTCTGCAGTATGTGGGGAAAAAAATCAAGCAACACTTATTTTTTGCATATTTTCTTCATTTATAATTTGACACAAGCTCATCCCAATAATATGATCCTTTTCAAAGTTTCTTTTGTGGTATGTGAACCATCTAGCCATGTCAATTTTCTAGATTAAATTGCACTACTAATTATACAGTGCTGGTACCTTCTTTTGACCATTCACAATTTTCTCAAACTACCTTCCAAACACTCCATGGGGGGGAAATGTAACTAAATAAAACACCATCAATAAAGCAGAAACTAACACACCATTGTAAAACAGTTATACCCCAATAAAGATGTTTAAAAAAAAAGAAAACACCATCAAAATATGGTTACTTATATATTATTATCATGATTATTAATATTATTGAGGAAAAGGAAATTAGGAAAATAATTCAAGTAATATATGTTATTTTTAGGAATGGGATCTAGACTTACAGGAAGGATTATAGGTGGCTTATTTAGGACTTGCTATTTGCTACACATAATTTATATACCTGCTTATTTAGGTGCATATGATCTATTATTTATATGGTATTCATGTAATAATTTTACTATCATATTACCAAGTCACTTGTGAATATATATATATATATTTATTTATTTATTTGGATTATTGATATACTGTTGATATGTGTAATTTTATGGTGACTTTAAGTCATACTTGTGCTCTGTAGTTTAAAAGCATTTAAAAAATCTAGAATCATCCATTTATTTATGTTTATTCTTTATTAAACAGAGCATTTCATTCTAACTCTTCCTGACATTCAATAAATCATGTAAATTATACCATACAAAAAGCATAAATTATTTAATTTTTAAATATTTACTTCCTTGATTAAAATACCAACCTTATTTCTACTAAAAGTTCTGTCAATGGGAATGTGTGAAAAAAAATACCAGCATTATTATAGTTTATTTCTCCCTTCAGTTCCTTAATATCATTAAGGAAAAAAATCAGCCTGGTTAGTTTTCCCACAGTTTTTGAATTTATATTAATTAAAATTCTCTGCAATGACTAGATACCAATGTTAATTTGACCATAGATGCACAGTGTGTTCAGGCTTAAGGACAATCCAGCTATAAAAAGTCCTATTTCAGTAATGCTAACTATTCCTGGCTTCTCATTTCTTGTAATTTAAGAAGTAGCCTGCAGACCTCTTTATTATGCTCGTCACATCCACCATTATATCCCTATATCTACAAAATGTCTGTAGCAATGTCTCTGAGTCCAATTGCATCTGGTAAGTGATAACCCAGACCTAGGCATCCAAACTTCAGGGATACAGCAAGTCAACATTTGTTCTTTCCTTTCTGTAAAACAGTTTGAAATGACTAATTGACAATAAATTTAAAAGGTATATTTGCAATTTCTTCTTGCAAAAAATTATGTATAATAATAGCACCATATATTTCTGTTACCATAAAAAAATAAGAAATTAGAATTAAAGGGCTCCCAACCCCAAATTCATGTATTCCAGTTTTACAACTCAACATCAATTTTACAACACAAAGTACATGCATGAACCTTTTTATTACCTCTGTATTTTACAACTTTAAATAAATATCCATGTAAAGTGCTATAAAGGCAAAGATTGCTTAATTTTTAAAAGTAACACAATTTTAGGATGATTTGTAATTTTCCTTTTCCCATTGTTAGAGAAAATATTAATTGGTTATTTTCTTAATGCTTTATCAATGCACATTCACATGATGATTGCTGCCGAGATTTGCTAACAAAACACAATTATGTTTCTTATAAATTCAGTCTTGAAAACCTAACAAAAAAACTCTCAAATCTAAAATCAAAACAGTAATAATTCTCTCTATAAAAAATAGTCTACTCAGTTATATTTGAAAATATTTATTATAATTATTGAAATATACAATAAAAAGAAAGCATATGGTAGTGGTCAAGTGATGGTAGTGGTAGGACTCTGGACTCTGTCAAAAGAGTTAATGTTCAAATCTCAGCCTCACCACTTACAAACTGTGAAATCTTGAGAGATTTATTCAGCATCCTGAGGCACCAAAGTGCAATTAAAAAAATAAGAAGTATAACAGTTATTTCATGGAGTTAGTGATGAAATCCATATAAGTTTCTTCTCCTCAGTATGAACTGTATAAATATTAGCTGTTAATATTATTTTTTTCTTTTCTTGAATTAACTTCCATTCAAAATCTTTTCAGCTGATAAGTTAATGATGATTACAGCTATTTCCAAACTAGAGGTGCTCTGAAACTCATCCTCATCAAATATTCTGCAAAAACAAGCTTCTGATTAGGAAAATTACATCACTGCAGTGGATATTCACATTAGGGTTGCCAGATGAAATATGCCCAGTTAACTTTCGTTGTTCACAGATAAAACATGCCCAACTAAATTTGAATTTCAGATAAAGAAGAAAATTTTAGTAAAAGAACATCCTTAATATTGTACAAGACTTACAATAGGACACATAATTACTCATTGTTTATTTGAAATTAACTGAATATTCTGTATTTTTAGTTTGCTAAATTGGGCAACCTTATTCACAGTGCAATTATAATTTAAAAAAACTTGAAAGGAAATGTGTTTAACTTGATTTAAATAATAATTCACAAAATTTATTTGACCACAGAACACTTTGTGAAGGTAATATCTATTAATATGTTGATGGACACAAATCTGGAAAAAAACATTTCAGTCTCTTACCTTAATTTTATAGGTAAGAAAAATGAAGGAAGCTGATACGTATATTTTTAAAATTAATTTTTATTTGATTATAATTGATTTACAATGTTGTGTTAGATTCTGCTGTACAGCAAAATTAATCAGTTATACATGTACATAAATCCACTCATTTTTAGATTCTATTCCCATATATGTCATTACAGAGTATTAAGTAGAGTTCCCTGTGCTATACAGTAGGTTCTTACTGGTTATGGATTTTATATATAATAGTGTGTATATGTCAATCCCAATCACCCAGTTTATCCCTCACCCCACTCTCTCCTTTGGTAACCATAAGTTTGTTTTCTACATCTGTGGCTGTATTTCTGTTGTGTAAATAGATTCCTTTGTACCATTTCTTTTAGATTCCACATATAAGTGATACCATATGATATTTGTATCACTAGGTCCATCCATGCCACTGCAACTAGCATTATTTCATTCTTTTATATGACTGAGTAGAGTCCATGGTATATATGTACCACATCTTCTTTATTAGTTCCTCCATTGCTGGATATTTATGTTGCTTCCATGTCCTGGTTACTATAAGTAGTGGAGCAATGAACATTGGGGTACATGTATCTTTTTGAATTATGGTTTTCTCTGGATATATGCCCAGAAGTGGGATTGCTGGATTATATGGTAGTTCTATTTTTATTTATTTAAGGAATCTCCATACAGTTCTCCATAACGGCTGTACCAATTTACATTGCCACCAAAGTGTAAGGGGGTTCCCTTTTTCCACACCCTCTCCAGCATACATTGTTTCTAGATTTTTTAATGATGGCCATTCTGCCGGTGTGAGGTGATACCTCATTGGAGTTTCGATTTGCATGTCTCTAATAATTAGTGATATTGAGCAGCTTTTCATATACCTCTTTGCCATCTGTATGTCTTCTTTGGAGAAATGTGTATTTAGATCTTCTGCCCATTTTTGATTGGGTTGTTTGTTTTCGTTTTTTTTGATATTGAGCTGCATGAGCTGTTTGTATATTTTAGAGATTCATCCATTGTTGGTCACTTTGTTTGCAAATATTTTTGCCCTTTATAAGGGTTGTCTTTTTGTTTTATTTATGGATTCCTTTGCTGTGCAGAAGCTTTTAAGTTTAATAATATCCCATTTGTTCATTTTTGGTTTTATTTTCTTTACTATAGGAGGTAGATCAAAAAAGATCTTGCTGTGATTTATGTCAGAGTGTTCTGCTTCTGTTTTCTTCTAAGAGTTTTATAGTGTCCAGCCTTACATTTAGGTCTTTAATACATTTTGAGCTTATTTTTAGGGAGTGTTCTATTTTCATTCTTTTTCATGTAGCTGTCCAGTTTTCCCAGCACCACTTATTGAAGAGACTGTCTTTTCTCCATTGTATATTCTTGCTTCCTTTGTCATAGATTAGGTGACCATAGGTGTGTGGTTTATCTCTGAACTTTCTGTCCTGTTTCATTGACCTATATTTTTGTTTTTGTAACAGTACCATACTGTTTGGTTACTGTATCTTTGTAGTATAGTCTGAGGTCAGAGAACTTGATTCCTCAAGCTCTGTTTTTATTCTCAAGAGTGCTTTGGCTATTTGGGGTCTCTTGTGCTTTCATACAAACTGTAAAATTTTTCTCTTATTTCTGTGAAAATACCATTGGTAATTTGATAGGGATTGCATTCAATCTGTAGATTGTTTTGGGTAGAATAGTCATTTTCACAATATTGATTCCTCCAATCCAAGAACATGGTATATCTCTCCATCTGTTTATGTCATCTTTTATTTCTTTCATCAGTATCTTATAGTTTTCTGAGTACAGGTCCTTTGCCTCCTTAGGTAGGGTTATTCCTAGGTATTTTATTCTTTTTATTGTGATGGTAAAGAGGATTGTTTCCTTAATTTCTCTTTCTGATCTTTTGTTGTTAGTGTATAAGAATGAAAGAGATTTCTGTGTATTAATTTTGTATCCTACAGCTTTACCAAATACACTGATGAGCTCTAGTAATTTTCTAGTGGCATCTTTAGGATTTTCTATATATACTATCATATCATCTGCAAACAGTGACAGTTTTATTTTTCTTTTCCAAGTTGGATTCCTATTATTTCTTTTTTTTCCCCTTATTGCCATGGCTCGGACTTCCAAAACTATGTTGAATAATAGTGGTGAATGTGGACATCCTTGTCTTCTTCCTGATCTTAGAGGAAGTGCTTTCAGTTTTTCACCATTGAGAATGTTCTTTGCTATGAGTTTGTCATTTACGACCATTATTATGTTGAGGTAGGTTACCTGTATGCCCACTTTTGGAGAGTTTTTATCATAAATGTGTGTTGAATTTTGTCAGAAGCTTTTTCTGCATCTATTGAGATGATTATATGGATTTTATTCTTTAATTTGTTAATAGGGTGTATCACATGGATTGATTTACATATATTGAAGAATCCTTGCATCCCTGGGATAAATCCAACTTGATCATGGTGCATGATCATTTTAACATTGTTGGATTCTGTTTGCTAGTATTTTGTTGAGAATTTTTGCATCTATGTTCATCAGTGATATTAGTCTGTAATTATTTTGTGTGTGATATCTTTGTCTGGATTTGGTATCAGGGTGATGGTGGTCTCATAGAATGAGCTGGGAGTGTTACTTCCTCTGCAATTGTTTGGAATAGTTTCAGAAAGAACTAAATCCTTGATAGAATTCACCTGTGAAGTCATTTGGCCCTGGACTTTTGCTTGTTGCAAGATTTTTAATCACAGTTTCAATTTCATTACTTGTGATTGGTCTGTTCATATTTTCTATTTTTTCCTCGTTCAGACTGGAAGGTTGTACCTTTCTAAGAATTTGTCCATTTCTTCCAGGTTGTCCATTTCATTGGCATATAGTTGCTTGTAGTAGTCTCTTATGATCCTTTGTGTTTCTATGGTGTCCATTGTAACTTCCCCTTTTTCATATCTAATTTTATTGATTTAAGTATTCTCCCTTTTTTTCTTGAAGGATCCAGCTAAAGGTTTATCAATTTTGTTTATCTTTTCAAAGAACATGTTTTTAGTTTCATTGGTCTTTGTTATTGTTCTCTTCATTTCTATTTCATTTATTTCTGCTCTGATATTTATGATTTCTTTCCTACTACTGACTTTAGGTTTTGTCTGTTCTTCTTTCTCTAGTTGCTTTTGGTGTAAGGTTCAGTTGTTTATTTGAGATTTTTATTGTTTCTTGAGGTAAGATTGTTTGGTGTAAACTTCCCACTGAGAACTGCTTTTTCTGCATCCTATAGGTTGTGGATTGTCATGTTTTCATTGTCAGTTGTCTCTAGGTATTTTTTTGATTTCCTCTTTGATTTCTTCAGGGATCCATTGGTTATTTAGTAACATATTGTTTAGCCTTCATATCTTTGTGTCTTTTACAGTGTGTCCTGTGTTTGATTTCTATCCTGTGTTTGATTTCATAGTGTTGTGATGGAAAAAGACGATTGATATGATTTCAATTTTCTTAAGGTTACTGAGCCTTGATTTGTGACCCAAGATATGTTCTATCCTGGATAATGTTCCATGTGCAATTGAGAAGAAAGTGTATTCTGCTGCTTTAAGATGGAATGTCTTATAAATATCAATTAAGTCTCTCTGGTCTAATGTGTCATTTTTTTTTTTTTTTTTTTGTGGTACATGGGTCTCTCACTGTTGTGGCCTCTCCTGTTGTGGAGCACAGGCTTTGGACGCACAGGCTCAGCAGCCATGGCTCATGGGCCTAGCTGCTCTGCGGCATGTGGGATCTTCCCGGACTGGGGCACGAACCCGTGTACCCTGCATCAGCAGGCGGACTCTCAACCACTGCACCACCAGGGAAGCCCCTAATGTGTCATTTGAGGCTTGTGTTTCCATATTAACTTTCTGTCTGGATGAACTGTCCATTGGTGTATATGGGTGTTAAAGTCCCCCACTATTATTCGGTTACTGTTGATTTCCCCTTGTATGGCTGTTACCATTTGCATTATACATTGAGGTTCTCCTATGTTGAGTCCATATATCTTTAAAATTATGTCTTCTTCTTGAATTGATCCTTTGATCATTATGTAGTGTCATTCCTTGTCTCTTCTGACAGTCTTTATTTTAAATGATATGAGTATTGCTACTCCAGCTTTCTTTTGATTTCCATTTTCATGGAATATCTTTTTCCATCCCCTCATTTTTAATCTGTATGTGTCCCTAGGTGTGAAGTGGGTCTCTTGTAGACAGCATATATACAGGTCTTTTTTTTGTATCCATTCATCCAGTCTATGTCTTTTGGCTGGAGCATTTAATCTATTTACATTTAAGGTAATTATCAATATGTATGTTCCTATTGCCATATTCTTAATTGTTCTGGGTTTTTTTTGTAAGTCTTTTTTCTTCCCCCTCCTCTTTCATTCTATTCTTTTATGTTTCCTGCCTAGAGAATTTCCTTTAGCAATTGTTGTAAAGCTGGTTTTGTGGTGCTGAATTCTTTTAGCTTTTGCTTGTCTGTAAAGCTTTTGATTTCTCTGTTGAGTCTTAATGTTCCTTGCTGGGTAGAGTATTCTTGGTTATAGGTTTTGCCCTTTAATCACTTTAAATTTATCATGCCACTCTCTTCTGTCCTGCAGAGTTTTTGCTGGAAAATTGACTGATAACTTTATGGGTATTCCCTTGTATGTTATTTGTTGCTTCTCCCTTGTTTCTTTTAATATTTTTTCTTTGTATTTAATTTTTGTTAGTTTGATTAATATGTGTCTCAGCATGTTCCTCCTTGGGTTTATCCTGTTTTGGACTATCTGCACTTCCTGGATTTGGGGGACTATTTCCTTTCCCATGTTAGAGACTTTTTTTTTTTCAACTATAATCTCTTAAAAATATTTTCTCAGATACTTTCTCTCTTTCTTCTTCTTCTGGGCCCCCCATAATTTAAATGTGGTGCATTTAATGTTGTCCCAGAGTTCTCTGAGACTGTCCTCATTTCTTTTCATTCTTTATTCTGTTCTGTGGCAGAGATTTCCACCATTCTGTCTTCCACATCACTTATTCGTTCTTCTGCTTCAGTTATTCTTCTATTGATTCCTTCTAGTGTATTTTTCATTTCTGTTATTGCATTGTTCATCTCTGTTCTTTAGGTCTTCTAGTTCTTTGGTAAACTTTTCCTGTATCTTCCCAATCCATGCCTCCATTTTTTTTCTGAGATCTTGGATCATCTTTACTATCATTACCCTGAATTCTTTTTCAGGTAGATTGCCTATCTCCTCTTCCTTTAGTTGTTCCTGTAGGTTTTTATCTTGCTCCTTCTTCTGCAACATATTTCTGTCTTCTCATTTTTGTCAGAATTACTGCATTTGTGGTCTCCTTTCTGCAGGCTACAGGATCATAGTTTTTCTTGTTTCTGGTATCTGCCCCTTGGTGGGTGAGTTTGGTCCAGAGACTAGTGCTGTTATGCCCTCCTTAGGGAGTTTGATTTTTGTTGTGGTGACCAGAGCTTGCCCTAGATATTGAGCAGGGCCTCCCCTTTGCTCTGTGGTTGTCACATTCCTGTCAGAGAGAGGGTCTGTTCCCTAGTTTTTGGAGTAGAGGTGCCCAGATCTGTTTCTGAGTTCTGTTTCTGATCTGTGGTGCAAGGTAGGCAGGATTGGGGACTCCCATTGGTAGAGAAGACACTGAGTATTCCTCCTCTCGAGGTGTTCACCTTTGAATATTCTCTGCTGTGTCCCTTTTGCCTGTTGTGTTGGCTCACAAAGTACACTGTTTTTGGCACTGCTCCCATTCCCACCTTAACTGTGGCTATGCTGGTAATTGGCTCTGGTGACTCTTAAATGTTGTTTTCACCAGGGCACCATTGTAGATCTACTGAGGTCAGGTCCCAGGACTGCAGTCATCATGCACCTGGACTCACTGTGAGTGCTATGGAGGCAGCTCAGACTTTGTCCTCTCCGAACCCTCAAGTGTACATGCTCACAAATCCCACAGCTGTTAAAGCCAGACCCGTCCCAGCTACAGGAGTACTTTTTGTCCCTTCAGATGTTTTGCAGGTGCTAAATTTAGGAAGCTGTCAATGGAGGTGTGACTCTGTAGTTTGCGCAGCTGCAAGGAGAGATTCCAGCTCTTATTCCTGAGTCACCCAACCCCTGGGGGGTCAGCTGTGGTTTCATCCCCTTTTCTGGGCAGATTTCCTAATGGGTAGAGCTCTCTGCCACCTCCTGAGACAGTGGGGTGGGTACTGGCACCCACTGGCAGATTTACGTGCCCTCCTGGGATAGTGGGGGTGAGTCTTGTGCTCTGCTAGCAGAATTCCTAGTGGGGAATCTCTCTGAGCCCTCCCAGAACAGCAGGAAAGTTACTGGCACCCACTGATTGATTTCCTAGTCAAGGAAGCTCTCCACATCCTCCTGGGAAAACTTGGGCAGACCCTGTGGCCTGCTGGTGGAATTCCTAGTGATGGAAGCTGTCTGCACCCTTCCAGGTCCTGAAACCTTAATTTCTGCTTTGTGAGACCCTGGGTGGCAGACTTAGTAAAGTCATTCCTGGACTTCTAAACTATGGAAAACAAGATAATTGTGCATTCCTAAACTGTTAAGTTTATGATAATTTGTTACACAGCAATAGAAAAATAATACTGCATTTATGTGTGGGTGACTAATAAGCAAAGACAACAAGTCATTTGTCCACACAGCCTATTTTCCTCTGCTGGTATTTATTGCTCCAAGTAGAAAGTTCAAAGTGATTTTCTTCTTCCTGTTTAGAGAACTGCAACTTCAGTGAAGCTTGTCCTGGTGAGTAAAATGTAAGTATAGCAATAAGATATTAAACATATTTGAAGTATATGCACAGCTTGATAAGTATTTGTCTCATTTTTATTGTAGTATAGCAAGTTTAACTGTCTGATGCCAATTAGCCATAATGAAAATTATGGAGTTAAACCATGATGGACTACCCTGAAAATTGACTCATTGGGTTTCTTACTGACTTAATGCTTGTTGTTGAAGGACATATAAAGGACATATAAAGTTTATTAAAGGCTTCTTTTTTCCCACCTAAGAAACATCAGTTACCTTTATTTGAAACTCATATTTAAAACCCAAACTGACATTTACTAAATTTAATTAATAAAAGTAACATCTCTTCACCAGGAAAAAGCTAAAGTTAGTTTAAATTTTGACTTCCTCATTTAATTAGCCCCAAATATGCAAAACATCCTAAACAGGTTCCCTTTGTTTCTTCAAAATAAATAGTATGTGTATGACCAATTGAAAATTTAAAACAATTCTTAATAGAAACCTCTCAAATATGTATAACAGGGTATTGATATAGATTCCAGGTATTTTAAAATGATAGTATATAAAATTTATCATAGATGCTAATGGTTTGTGACCATTGAATTCAGGTAGGAATCCCAGAAATATGAAGGCATTCTCTGATATATTATTTTTAATAATGAGACAAGATTTTGGTATTAAACTAAAAATCTAGAAAAATTCATGTGGAAAAATCAAGTCTGAAGGAACAAAAAAACACACATGCAAACACATACACACACACACACAATTGCTGTCATAGAAAACTCAGAATTCCAAATATGAAACCTTAAGAATGCTTCCTTCCCAAACCACAGGTTGTGAACTAAATAGCTGCTTCTTTGTATTTCAGATGAAATGTAAAAGTCTTCTCACACTGTATTCACTCAACAAACACTTAATACCACTGACATTGGATCACACATGGTTATAAGTACCTCAGCAATTTAGATCATTAATCCTTATGACAAATTTGTAGACAATTAGAAAAAATTTTTTTAATAAAATGTACTTTTTGTTCATTTTTAAAGAATCCACTCATGTTTCTCAATGATGATAATGCAGACAGAACCAAGGTTGAAGAAACAATTTTCTTCAGCTTTCTGTGATTTGAGATTAGTATGTACTTACTTTATTGCCTGAGTAGAGGGATTTGGTGTTCTGGTTAAGTGAAAATCACATGAAGAAATCTCTCTTCAGAAAGATAATTTTCTGAAAATAACTCATGTGTTGTGGCTCTGAAATTCTTTCCTGTGTATATAATAGAAATTAGGTTCTCTGAATTATGTACATAGTAAAACAAGACATGTCTTTATCCATCAGGTTTCCTGTCTAGATTATTGCTCTCACCCTTCTTCACTATGGCAAAATCTGATCATCCAATCTTGAACATCAATCTCATTTTCTCTGGCTAGGATTTCCTTTGAATTATAGACAAGTGTAGGCAAGACCAATTCTGACTTGTGTCCACCCTAGAAATTTGTGCTTGTTTTCACTACAAGGTCAGGATTCAGACAGAAAGGAAACTCTTTGTACAACTGTCTGAAACATATTTAAGGGCACAGTAATTTCTCAATAATATTCAGTTTGCTATGATTGTTTATATCATGGAAACTTTATATATCAGTTCCTGTTGAAAATTTGAATATAGCTTATTTGATGACATCTCACATCTGGGGCACTTTCAGTAACCATCTACATTTAAAACCCCCAAGATCATTTATTCCATCTTACAGTCTCACTCCCATACTCTTTTGTGTTTCTTCTATCCTTATCCAAAAATTTTACACTGACCTTCAGAGTCCTTATTCCATCGTTAAGTTCTTGTATATCTTTACCTTTATATTGTTCTCCCAATGTCCTACAGGTCCTAAGTAAAACCTGGCATTCCCCTGCTATAGTGCTATAGATTTTTAATATCTACTTTGTTAATATTATCCTGAATGTA
Organism: Stenella coeruleoalba; assembly: GCF_951394435.1. NCBI lineage: Eukaryota > Metazoa > Chordata > Mammalia > Artiodactyla > Delphinidae > Stenella > Stenella coeruleoalba. The sequence continues at coordinate 42,728,278 of NC_137164.1, read as the reverse complement.
CACATGAAGTTTCTGTATTGGACAGTTTGAATTATTAATACTTACATAAAAATTGTGCCATCTTTCCTTTACCTCAGTTCTTGTTCCAGAGGCAATATGCTAAGAACCATATGCTATCATACACATATTAGGGTCTTTAGTATAAATGAGGACCAAAGGAATAGAATGTTACCTGCCTATATACATACTCCTCCCTCCCCTCCTGAAAGAAAGAAGAAAAAGCTTTCAACCAAAGGAAGAATCCCAAGTTCTTGCTCTAATTTAGAATGTAAAAAAATATTTCCAGGGTAAAGGTAAGTCTTGAGTGTAAGCCCTATTCCCTTTGAAATGTAAAATATATCTCTGAGAGGTAAATCTCTGTAGAGTTTTCTTTCTGCTTAATCAGTCAATAAAGTTCATTCCACAGCTTATTCTTTTAGTTCTGGTCCTGAGACTCAGTATGTATCTTTCAGAAATCCCTAACAATGCAGAAACACACATATAATTTTCAATTCCACAGCTGCATTTTTTTCAGGCTTTGGAAGTGGACATTTTTTATTAGGTCACCATTCTCTGATTTTTCACTATAATTCATAGATCCTCACTGATCCACTTAAAGATAAACAATTTCTTCTTTTGAGGCTCATATTATCTGTTTCTTAATCACTATTTCACATCATTAAAAAGATGTACTTTTATTCTCACCCTTTCCTACCTCTGTTAAAATTTGACATCCTATTGATATATGTAATGAAAATTTTTATCCAAGCTTTGAAATAAACTTGAATTATTTCAATATGTATAACTATGACCTATACAATCTTAAACTGTGTATATATAATCTTTCTCTGCACTCCAATTCAGTCCCATTCACTCACCTATTGATACAGATAGTTGGAAGAACTTGTCATCATCTATAATTTTACTACTTCTAAAATCATTAATTTTGTGGCCTCAAATACTTATCTCTTTGACTTTTTTCCACTTGACTAATCCCACTGGGTATGATATTTTACCTCACTGGTAGTTTCACAACTTTGTTATTCCATGTTACTAGTCTCTGGGTCCCTGTCTTCATTAACTTTTCTCTGACAGGTCATCATAGACAAGATCTGCCAACTCTCTAGCTGATGCAGTTCTCTCATTGTTCCTTGAATATTGCACATAATTTTCCAAAAACTCAACTTTACTTCAATGACATAATCTTACTTTTTCTTAAATTGCCCATGACTTGCATAGAATATTGATTGAGAGAACTGCTCATATTGGTGCCATTATAAAATTATGATCTACAATCACAACTGAATTCCAGAAAAGCCTCCAAAGTTAGTTCTCATTCATTATACCAAAGATTTATTTCAAATTAATAATCCTTTTCCTAAACCTCCTACTTTGATATCTATACCATCATACTTTACAGATCCTTTTGCTTCCTATATTATGGAAAAAAAGTAGTATAGTGTTTGTGTTCCTATCTTATTGTGGAAAGTGTTAGTGTTTATTCTCTTCTTCAGGTGCACTGCTAGACTAAATTTCTGAGATTCTTAGTAAGTTGAATGTGGCCTTATTAACCAATTTCTGGCCAATGATATACGGGCAAAAGAGATATGTTACATTTGTGTGTGATTCTTAAAATATCTCCCTTATGATTTTCCATATTTCTATTCCTCATCTCCTAATAGGGTATAGAGAATCCTTAAAAGTACACCATGTTTATGGAAGAGAGCAGAGCAACAAATTAGAAGGAGGCAAGAGTTCCTGAAGTAACATTTTTTTTCTTTTTTTCTGGTCATGTATTGCTGTGTGTTAAATATTAATTTCAAAAAGTGCCTTAAAATAGGAGCAATTTATTATAGCTTGTATTCCTGTGGGTTGACTTGACAGTCCTTTTGCTTTATCTGGTGTTAGTTGAAGGACTAGCATGGCTAAACATTCCAAAATATCTTTATTCACAGACTGCTAGCTAGGACCTCACATGGGCCTGGAGGCCACGAGCCTCAGTTCTGCTCCACAACAGCCTTTGCATATGGATGCTTAGAGTTCCTTGTAGCATTAGTGTTTGAGCTAAAAAGAAGAGTTTCAAATGTCAAAGACAGAACCTACAGAACACTTAAGGCCCTATCTCATCATTTAAACATTGTGCTTCTTATTTTGTTAAAATAAATCAGTGGGGGGCTTCCCTGGTGGTGCAGTGGTTGAGAGTCCGCCTGCCGATGCAGGGGACATGGGTTCACGCCCCAGTCCGGGAGGATCCCACATGCCGCGGAGCGGCTGGGCCCGTGAGCCACGGCCACTGGGCCTGCGCGTCTGGAGCCTGTGCTCCGCAACGGGAAAGGCCACAACAGTGAGGGGTCCGCATACCAAAAAAAGAAAAAAAACAACAGTGGGCAAAGCCAGATTCAAGGGAAGGGAAAATAGGCCCCACATTTCAATGAGGAAGAAGCAAAGAATTTCTAGTCATCTCTAATGGAACACAGTCCACTCTCATGTTACAAATTATTTATTTATGTTCATCTCACATGTGAAATACATTCAGTTTTCCCCCAAACCATACTAGTCTCTTCTCATTACAATACAAAGTTTAGTCTCAAAGTCCAGGTACTTTTCATTTAAATGTGGTTAGATGTGGATGAGGCTCTGTTGGGTTGTTCCATGTATGCAGTGATCCAAAAATTAAACCAATATTTTATTTGGTACCAAATATCATATTTAGTAGCAGACAACAATTAATATAGAATTTGGGATCTTATCCCTCCTCCTTTGCAGGCAGGTGTGCAACAGATCTCTCATCCTCTGTCTGTTGATTCTCATTAGTATTATGGGAAACAATGCTGATAAAAGTGATAGAAAGTGCTATATAACTGAACCACTATGCTGTACACCTGAAACTATCACAACATTGTAAATCAACTATACCTCAATATGAAATAAAAATTAAATTAAAAAAAGAAAGTGTTATCTGTGTATATTTGTCTGATATGGAGTACCTTGATGAATTTTTAAATAAAGTTACCAGGAAAGACATGATCAGGATAAATTTTGAGCAAAGAACTAAAGAAAGATAGCAAGTCATGCAGGAATTTGGCAGTGACAGAAGTGGGAGAACTTTTTAACGCACTTACAATAATCTAGGCAAGGGACATAGATGGTTTGCACTAGAGAATAACCCTGGAGAGGATAAGATGTGATAAAATTATGCATATGTTTTAAAATAGTGACAAGAGAATTTTTGATGAACAGCTGTGTCAAGAAAGAGAAAGACTGACTCCCAAGAATTTTTGCATGAGAGGGATTAGAGGAATAGTGTTGCCATTGTCTGATTTGTAAGAATATCTGAAGAAAAAGGAGGTTTGGGGAAACGTTCAAAATTTAAGTTTTAGATAGGTTAAGTTTATAATTCTTATCAGATTTCCAAGGAAATTGTCAATAAGAGTAAGCATTTGGACAGTGACTACTCAAATAAGATTAGGACTAAGACATGACTAATGGTTATTGCAATATAAGTCACTTGCATACTTGACAGAGCCATTTCAGTGGCCCAGTAAGGATAACATTCTGGCTCAGGTTTCTTCAGAAAAAATGGGAGTAGAGCAATTGGAAATACTATTTGACAACTCTTCTATCTATAGCATTAAGAAGGACTCTTGCAGTTCCTAATGATGCCTTGAGGCTGATTTGTACATTTTTAATAGCATACCATTACAAAGAAATTTGTTTATTGTTTTGTTCATAACAGGACATTTAGATCTGAAAATCTAGAGGTCTTATCCAAATATGAGGAAACTTAACAAGTTCAAAAAGGAGTTATAATTATATCCTAATATAGGAACTGGTGGTACATTATAAAATATTCAATCAAAAAATGCTTGTTTAGAGAAATTCTTATATTTTAAGAAGACTTATCTGAAAATAAAGCTGCCTGATTGAAAGTCAAATGGCCAAATCCATTACAGGACTTTTCTTTTTAAAACCCTCACTAACCAGGAATAGTTCACAAATCAGGAAGCAGAAAAAATTTTCTTGAATTAAAATATTAAGAAAGAAAATGTTGATTTCTGTTCTTCATTTCCTTTGACAGAAATAAAATGATGTTTCAACAAATTAGTCTATTGTTTAAGTGTACACATTGGATACAAACAAAGGACTACATCAGCAGGAGTAGATGATTCAACATTACTGGAGTTTGAGCTAAGGTTCAGAAGTAGAAGTTATTTACACTGGGGTCTATAAATATGGTAAATTCATATTCTACTTTTTAATGGTTTCCATATATTAGCAATGGAGGATTAGCAGGCAGAACTGACCTTACATAACATTTTGAAATACATGATATAGGTACTAAGGGCCTGATGACATTTTGCCTTTCTCTGGCTTCTCAAAATTTCCAATTGAAAGGTTCACAGTCATCCTCTTACTACAATATTATGTGCCTTAAAATATTCTTTGATCACTTTTTCTCCTACACATGCTCATTCTTGCTCATCAAAACTGCACTGTGGGGCTTCCCTGGTGGCACAGTGGTTAAGAATCTGCCTGCCAATGCAGGGGACACGGGTTCGAGCCCTGGTCTGGGAAGATCCCACATGCCACGGAGCAACTAAGCCCGTGAGCCACAACTGCTGAGCCTGAGCGTCTGGAGGCTGTGCTCCGCAACGGGAGAGGCCGTGACAGTGAGAGGCCTGCGCACCGCAATGAAGAGTGGCCCCGGCTCGCCGCAACTGGAGAAAGCCCCCGCACAGAAACAAAGACCCAACACAGCCAAAAATAAATAAATAAAAAATAAAAAAAAAAAAAACTGCACTGTGGCTGATTTCAATGAATTTCTAAAAACTTGGTGGCAATTGTTTTTTCATGAGTGTTAATTTAAGATAAATAAATATGTTGCCATTTGGTTACTTTTTTATGAAGGTTATTTTTGTGATAAATTAGTTTTTTGTCTCAAGGAAAAAATCTATATTTTATTAGGTAGAAAAATATGCCAATGAGAAAATTTGGTACACTATTTAATATCACTAAATATATTTGAATCCCAGCAACACATAAATGGTTTTCTAGTATTTCTTCATGAAATCACTATGGACTTCAGTTTATGCTGTAGTACTGAACAATCTTAGACTTGATAGTCTCTTTATTATAGGAAAAACAACAGGAGTATAGCAATTGAAAACAAGCACTGAATGAGTACTCAGTCTAACCATTCCATGGGAATTTGAACTTTGAAGTAGCACACTACAACCTGCACGCAGACGTATATATCAGCTTTATTAACAATTGCCCAAACTTGGAAGCAACCAAGATATTCTTTAGTAGGGGAATGAATAAATAAATTCTGATACATCCAGACAATGGAATATGAATCAGCACTAAAAAGAAAAAGAACTATCAAGCCGTGAAAAGACATGGAAGAAACCTAACTGAATATTACTAAGTGAAGGAAGCCAATATGAAAAGGCTGCATACTGTATGATTCCAATTATGTGACAGTCTGGAGAAAGTGAAATTATGGAGACAGTAGAAAGATTAGTGGTTGCCAGGGATTATGGGGCAAAGGAGAGCTGAATAGACAGGGCACAAAAGATTTTTAGGGCAGTGAAACTATTCTGTATGATACTACAACGGGGGATGCATGTCATTATATATTTGTTAATACTCATAGATTACACAACACCAGAAGTGAATACTAATGTAAATTATGGGCTATAGGTGATAATGAGGTATCAATGTAGACTCGCCAATTGTAACAAATGTACAACTGTAATGCAGGAAATTGAGAGTGGAGGAGGTTGTGCATGTGTGGGGACAGGGATATGTGGAAACTCTCTGTACTTTCCATTCAATTCTAGTGTGAATATAAAAGTGCTCTTAAAAATAACATTTATTAATTAAAAAATAAACATAAACTTAGAAGCTAAAAGTTTCAATGCTTAAAGGTAGTCTCAATAGTGAAACATGAAGGTTGTCTTTTACAATGAATGGGAGGATGACCAAACAGAGGAAATGTGCCCTTTATTTATTTTTTTGATGTGGACCATTTTTAAAGTTTTTATTGAATTTGTTAAAATATTGCTTATGTTTTATGTTTTGGTTTTTTGGCAGTGAGGCATATGGGATTTTAGCTCCCCAACCAGGGATCAAACCCACACCCCCTGCATTGGAAGGCAAAGTCTTAACCAGGGAAGTCCCAGAAATGTGCCTTTTATGATTGAAAGTATTTTTCTTTTGATTAATCCACTTATCAAGTTGCTTCTTTGGTTCAGTAGCACTACATTTATTACTTTTTAAAAATGACCTCTAAGAAAAGTATTTTACAACACACTATCTATATGCTTGAACAATTTTAGTTATAAGAAAATTGTTTCCTTTCAGTACAAGAATATTTTTCTAATCTTTTAATCAAATCTGAGAAAAAAATCACTTTTTAAAAATATTTTTCTAAAAGAGGAGACACGTGACCTCTATGTTTCTAAATCTGATGATTGTTTCCTCTGTTTTTAGTGATACCACACTCTCCTACCTCCCTCTCTGCTCCATCCAGTGTCCTTGGTAAGTTCCTTCTCTTCTCCTTGACCTCTAAACTTTGGAGTAATTCATAACTCTTTCACGCATCTCTTTTCTTCTCTGTGAACATGTTTTTCTTACAAATAGTATCAAGATTTTTGGTTTCTTGCCATCTATATAACTCCACTAGGTTCAAGTCCCATATGTGCAAATGGCTGCTTTTACATTTTCACTTGGATGTCTACACTTGTGGTAGACCTACTCCTTGCCATCAAATCACTATCATCTCTATCCTAATATGCTTCAATAGCTTCCTTGGTGCTCTCTTTTCTTGTACCTTTGCTTGTATAAAATCTGTTACTCACAGAAAAAATAATGAGTTCTATTAAAAGTAAAAATCATATGTTTTCATGCATTCTGCTGAAAATCTTCTGTTGGTTTCCCATCTCATTTAGAATAGCTTCTAAACTCTTTTTCAAAGCTTACATTGTCCAACTTGATCCTCTTTCAATGACCTCCAAGATTTTATCATGTGCCACTTTTCCCTCTTCCTACTAAGCTCCAGACATCTGGTCTTCTATTTGGTTCTAGGATATGACAAATCGCTTTCCATTTTAGTGACTTTTCACTAGCAGCTCCATTTGCCTATAATGATCTTTCTCTAGTATTTTTATGTCTACTTCATACTATTCAGGTCTTAGTATAAATGACATCTATTTAGAAATACTGTCTTTGATACCCATTATTGGGTATTAGTTGCTATCTCTTCTTACTTTAAATGTTTGCATGTTATCCCCTTACATGTTGTCACTAGTTCGCATGCCTTCTTTCTCTAGATTTTTGGCTTCAAAAGAGCAGAAACTCAGTTTATCTTATTTACCAGTATATTTCTGGTGTAAAGCAAAATGTCTTGGTCTCTAGGAAATAAATATTTGCTGAATAGTGGAGTCTGTACAAGGCATTTTTCATATGGGAAACATCATGGGAGCACTGATATAATGAGCAACATTTAACTAAAACTCTCTCAGAAAAAAATGCTTTCAAAAAGATTGTGCTCGGGCTTCCCTGGTGGCGCAGTAGTTGAGAGTCCGCCTGCCGATGCAGGGGACACTTGTTCATGCCCCAGTCCAGGAAGATCTCACATGCCTCGGAGCGGCTGGGCCCGTGAGCAATGGCCGCTAAGCCTGCGTGTCCGGAGCCTGTGCTCTGCAACGGGAGAAGCCACAACAGTGAGAGGCCCGTGTACCGCAAAAAAAAAAAAAAAGTAAAAAAGATTGTGCTCTTGTAGTTTTGTTTTGTTTCTTTGTTTTCTTTGAAGATAGTAATCTTCAGTGAAAGTGGAGGAATAAAAACCAAAGTATTTCAGGAAAATTCAAGATAATGTGATTTATATCAATAGTTACTATTGTCTGGCTTGATGTAAATATAAGTTCTATAAATATATAATCTACAGCTTGTAACATTTTGGAGTCAAGAAACCTGACCACTAGATGAAAACTATGGATCTTTTCCTCACTAAAATCACATACTCAAATGCACTGCTTGCTAAGTTTTCAGGCTATTTTAGAAGGTTTCCACACAATGCAATATACATCCATGATCTTCTTTCACTTGATGAAGTCAAGATGCAATAGAAGGAATAAACTGCACTTTGAAGCACTCCTCCAGAAAGGGCATGTGCTTTCAAAGTAAAATTTAATGAGAGTTTTTAAGCAGTCATCTTGGGTTTGCATTTTCTGTCAGGGTCAGGGATGCAGGTAATCTGCTATTATTTATTGAACCTAGACCCAACAATGAGTGCAACATTTTTTCAACAAATACCAAGTGATTTTACTCCAAATATTGCATTAGATCTGGGAACTACAAAGTGGAATAAGTAATAGTTGGTCCCTTAAGAATTTTATAATCCTTACAACAAGATAGACATATAAACATATCACATATAAACATCTGGTACTAGAAAATCTCAAAGTCAAGACACCAATACAGGGACTAGGAGAAAGGTCACTTAAGAAGTTTAAGTAGAAATAGTATTGTCATAATGGTATTTTAGATACATCACTCTGACTGCATTTTGGAGAATGGATTGGAAGCATGCATGAAACTAGAAGAATTAGGAGATAAATATAATAGTCTTTGTTTGAAATTATCAAGGCCTGACTTAAGTCAATAGTATTTGAGATGTAAGGTATATTAATTTGCTAGGACTAAGACTAGCAATTTAACAAAGCACTACATAAAAAAGCACTACCGACTGGGTGGCTCAAACAATGGAAATTTATTTTTTTCACAGTTCTGGAGGCTAGAAGTCCAAGATCAAGTGTTGCCAAGATTGGTTTCACACTGAGGCCTCTCTCCTTGGCTTGTAGTTGGTAATTTTCTGGTGTCTTCACACAGTTTTCTCCTGTGTGTGTCCATGTCTTATGCACCTCTTCCCATAAGGACACCAATCACAGTGAATTACGGCCCACGCAATGACCTCACTTAACCTTAACTACCTCTTTAAAGACCTTATCTCGGAACGTAGTCACATTCTGAGGAACTGGGGATTAGACCTTCAACACGAATTTTGGAAGGGGACACAATTCAGCTCATAACATATGGAAAGGAATTAATATAATAAGTATTTAAGTGAATGGGGGAAATTAGGGGAAGGTGGAGTAATGATTTGAATCTGGAAATTTTTCAAAATTGTTATTGCTATCACACAATTCTCTCTCTCAGTAGATGGATAGATTAATAGATATCCTGATAATATTCCTGTTTATCTGAAATTTTTGAGAAATGGAACTTGGGGTTAATTTGTTTTCTAAAAGCCGGTGGTGCTCATTATGAAGCAGAAAAGCACCTGGATGCACACTGGAATCACATAGAGAGCTTCTAAAAATATATTTATGCCAGGAGTGCACCTCAGCACAATTAAATACAAATCTATGGAGTAGAGCCTGAGCCACAGAAGTTTTTAAAATTTCCCCAGGCTATCCCAATGTATAGTGAAAATTAAAAACTGATGGACTGAAGGAACAGTGTAAGGAGAAGAGGGAGTAGAGTGACAAAGCAACTGAAAAAAAATTGGAACTTGCAATCCTTATAAGATATGAGGGTATAGCAAGGAATGAAACACAGATTGACAAAGTTAAATGTAAGGGGCAGGACTTGAAGCAGACAGCCTAAGCACCAGGGAGCTAGTAAGGCAGAACTTCACAAACATGTCATCATTTTTGTGTCATTGATGTCCTGTAATCTCAGAACAGATTCTACATTATGAGAAATATCACCCTTTTTATTAGTCATGTTTTTTTTAATTAATGATGCATGTGTGTGTGTGTGTGTGTGTGTATTTGTAAGAAAGTGTTAAATATTATATGATTTTTAACACAGAAGCCTCGGCATGTTTCAAGATACATTCATTCTGGAAAAATTGTACCACAGCAGAAAAGTCTGTATGAAGATATACACTAAAAAACCTGGGGCTCAGGGTGAGTAACCAACCAAAGTGGAGGTGGAGCCTTCTACAAGGATGTACAACCAGAGAAACACAGGGTTGATGTCTCAGACAATGCACAAAATAACCCAAGCAAGAGTCAGTATCAAGAATTTGCCTAGTCCAGAGAGACAATTGGGTACAAATTTCCCCGACTACCTGACCTCTCTCCTTTCTCTACACTCCACTGAAGCCAGAAGAGTCAGAAACAACAGTTAGCAAATGGAAGAAGTGAGTGAAAAAGGGAGAGGCAACTGCACACATTCTGAAAAGTGTAGCTTCCACAAACATGCCTGACTAGGGAAGGGAAGAAAACTACGTATTGATTAGATGTGAAGTGCTGATTTAAAATATTGGACAAGAGTTTTAATTACTCAATTGACTGCGCATTGTAATTTGCAATGTCCATGGTAATTTTGGCTCATACAGACCAGAAAAGTTATAAGGCCTGCCCCAGATTCATACAGAGGAAAAGGAATAATTAGTTTCATTTTTTAATCTATGAATTAAAGAAGACACATTATGACCAAAAATTAAACTGATTTTATGATTATACCTATTGGTCATGATGTTCGATGTTCCATTTTACTCATTTATCATAAGTAGGGATAAAAGAGCACAGGAACAGATGTGGCCTGAAAAAAAATCTCTCCTCCAAAACACTTGCAGATCAAAAGTGGCTTCTAATGAGAGGTGATGAAAGTTTTAAAAAGGTTTCAAGACTTCGGGAAATAAACCAATACCAAAACTTCTCTTTTGATGGTCAGTATCATTAAGCAGACTAGAACGGTTCCCACAATTGTTATGAAATGATCCATAGTGTAATTCAACGTAATAGCAACAGGACTCTGGAATAATAACCTACACTCCTCAAAATTCCGTTTTGTTTTTTTTTTGTTTGTTAGTTTGGATGCAGGGGGTAGAATGGGGAGAGGTGAGGTGGGAGACTGTGCCGAAGTTGAAAGTTCTTAAGGTCCATGTTTGTCTTGACAACAACATGCGAGCATATGTAAACTAAAGTAGCTATAGTCTTAAAATCGAGCTAGGAAACACCATTCTGGAGGCTCTAAAGCCTAGCACGGTGGAGTCTCAAGTGTTGAATAAACTTCCAATAAGTGCTGTGAGCAGTTTTAATATCGATGCTATGTGGCAATGATAACAGTACCAATAGTGTTGGTTCTGTCAGTTACCATTTCCTGGCTTTTGCGGAGGTACTTATTTTTGAATTAAATAACCCTGAATTTCTAGAATGGTTTGGTGATAAGTGAGCCTCATGAAGGAAAAAAGTGAACTTCTTGGCAGGTTTGGTAAATGCAGACTTCAGATATTAGTTGAAAAAATCAAATATAAATGTGATTGTCTCACAGGGCGCTAAAGCCTGCTATAACAGCTACAAAGAGAAGGCCCAGTAATGTTAGTAATAACTTTTTAAATGCTTTTTTCACAATATATTTTCCTGCTTCAATTCTTTTAAAATTCTGTATATTTTAAGAAATAATGCCTTCCTTCCATATTTTCTCAGTAGAAAGAGATAATATTCTCTCAAAACCAAGTCTGTCAAGAAACCACAGGAGAAAATGCCCTTTGCAGGGAGAATACATATTAACTCAAAGTAACTTTTTTCCCTAAAATATGTTTTCATTACATTACATTTCAGCTTCTCTGTTCAAAGGTATACACTGATCTAAATATAGTGCATTAGAGTGTTACCAAATTGATCCATCACTAATAGCTATATATATTATAGAATTAACCCTTTTGAGATGAATCTTGTCTTATCATACTTTATTATTATGTTGACAGTACTAAAAAAGATCATGTGCTATACAATCACGTGTCCCCTAACTCTCTCCACTTTTTTGTTTTGTCCTTACTCTTTGCCTTCTTCCAAATATTTCTTTTTTAGTAAAGAACACTTCCTTCAGACCTCTCGTTCCATGGTTCCTACATTTTTGCTTGTCTACTCCTTACCATGGTGCTTCAACTGGTATACCTGTGGTACACATGCTCTGGGGATCTCCCTCATTATGTACTATAACCTCCATCATTCATTTATTTTATTACATATTTATTTCTCAGATTCACTAAATAAATACTATTCACCTATTTTTATCATTAGTACATCCTAATAATTAGGCCCAATTTGAACTATACTAGGCTTATTTTTATCATTGGCAGCATTTATGTACTCTTATATGAAGGAAATGTGAGTAGACAGATTTCATCCAGATTTCAGCATGGTTGTTGACAAAATAAATTAATCAAAGTCTTAAAGGCCCCAGGGAAGTAGACTCAGAACAACTGGCAGAGGCCAAAATGAGAGGAATGTTAATTTAATAAATAGGAGAAAAATATACTAGTCACAAGTGCAGAGACACTGTCTCACAGCTCTAACTTTAAACTTGCTGCTTGCTCTTCCTTCCTGAACAGCTGCTTCCTGTTTAGCTTCTACTGATTCTATAAGACTTGTACTGAGGGTCTTTTCCTCCAGAAAGGTATTATTTATCCCTTACTTTTCAGTTTACATAGTATTTTTTGTTCTTCCATGGCACTGCAATTTTACTGCTATCAAGTCACTTTTTACATTGTATTATATTGTCAGTTTATTTGACTTTAAACTCAACACCTTGTGATGGATTATAACAAGTATATCATTGGATTCAAGAACTATTAGTCCATCTGGACAAAATAATCTGTTTTTCAAAGGTAAGGATGATCAAGGTGTTTAATAATGTGGAGACATATGTGCAAGTAAGGAAACAGAGAGGACCTGAACATCTCTATTAGAAAAGGGATCAGAACTTATACTGGCAAGACATAAATATTTAAAAAAGAGTATTTTAAAGCAGTGATCACTAACAATACTGTTACTTCAAAATTTTAACATTAACGCTTAAAAATTCTGCTATGTACAGTAGAAATATTTATTCAAATAAGAATTATGTAATATATTTCAATTTAGTTATATCGTTAAGTGCTTATATAAGCTATGTAAAACTAATTTTTCATTTGACTTATTGCAGAGATAGAAAATTTGTTGAACACTAACAAAGAAATTAAATATTCTTTGAAAAGGTAAAGGAAAAAGAAGGGTATTTTACTTTAAATATATTATCTCAGTCTTAGCTCTTCCTCTACACAAAAGGTAGAAAATGTTTAGGCAGGACAAGAAAAGAACAATGAAAAAATTACGCAGCTCTAAAAGGAAACGTGTACACTGAAAAGATAACAGTTATTAGCTTTTAAAAAGCTAACAGATTTAGTCTAATGCCGTGGTCACATGTGCAGAGTAAGTGTGTTCCATGGCATAACTGATCTGCTCATGTAAGCTGTTTTAACGATTGATGCAGATCATCTCAATATTGATTCAGTCCCAACAACAGATAATGATAACAAAGATAGCCAAAAGAATTGATGTTTTTGCTGCAATCTAGTTCACATGTATATGTAACTTGTGTTCTTAACTCTTGAAATGATGGAATTTATTGTGGCAAGAAGCATGTGTTTTGTGTAAGTTTATTTTGTGGAAAATATGATTTTATTTGTGGAAGTATAGTAGAGTTAAAGAAAACATGTAAGAAAAAATAAGAAATACATATATTCTACTAATATTTCTAGAAAAGCATAACCTGAAACAGAAAATGTGATGATTGGTCAGAGCAAATTTCACACATACAATTTGATTCCAGTCTGGTGTGTTAACCAAATACATTGAGGCTCTTAAATAATAGCACAGGAGATCAGCTCAGTGCTTTGTGACCACCTAGGGCGGATGGGATAGGGAGGGTGGGAGGGAGACACAAGAGGGAGGAGATATGAGGATATATGTATATGTATAGCTGATTCACTTTGTTATAAATCAGAAACTAACACACCATTGTAAAGCAATTATACTCCAATAAAGATGTTTTAAAAAAAATACAGACCTGAACTCTCAAAAAAAACAAAACCAAACAAAACAAAGACCCACTGTTTCTAGGTGTGACTTTATTCCTCACACACACTATAATTTGTACAAATAATTAAGCCATTCCACTCCTTAGTTCCTTGTTTAAAATATGGGGATTTTTAGACTACTTCTGAGGCTCACTGCTACTGTAATATTCTCTATATTATATTTACTGAATGCACTTTTATTAAATTTCAATATTATCTTCCCTCTCAGTGCCCTGAAATTACTATACACATCTGTATGATTTCTATGAATTACGTGTAAATTAATCATATACTCTGATAAAGTTAATCTTTTTGACAGCCAAGGCTCTATATGATCTATGTTATTATCATGATATCTTAACTAATTAGGAAATATATTGAACAACATATTCCAAAAATACCTTGTACGATATTAACAACCATGTAGAAGGTTTTTCTGTAAAATGTAAGATATACTATTTTTATTACATAACTTGAAAAAGCTTACAGAAGAAAATTTTAAAATGAAATCAGAGTTTAAAAAATATTCAATGTTTACTGCTCCACATATTTTCTATGCATGTTTTCCCCATACATATAGGACTGCCATCTAGTTACATTTATATAATATACACACTGGTGCACTAGAATTCTTTCAACTGAACTTAAGTGCTTTCTTGTGTCATTCAATATTTTATAAACAATTTTAGCAGAAACATATTTTACCATATTATATAACATACATTGGCTCATTTAATAATTTTTAAATTTTAGAGTTTTTCAAATTTTTATATTAGAACTAATGTTGTGATAAACATATTTATAGATAAAATTTACAAAGAATGACCCTAGAATGTGAAATATCTGTAGCATCATCCAAAATGCCTTATACAGTGGAGACACTGATTAGCTTCGCACCAACTCTGCTAGGATCCCAATGTCTCAGCCAAAGTTTCTTTCATATTTTCTTCCAAGGGGCTAAGCTTCATCTTTCCAAATGTTCTATTAACATGCTCAGTCATCACTATTCCTTCAAAACAAAATAACTTCAATAACAAAATCCTTTGCTTGGCAACTGCTATGGTCTGAATGTTTGTATCACCCTCAAATTCATATGTTAAAATGAAATGACCAATGTGATTGTATTAGAATTTGGGGTCTTTGGGAGGCGATTCAGTCATGAGAGCAGAGCTCTCATGATGGATTAGTGCCCTAGACAGCTCCCTTGCCCCTTCACCTGTGAGGTTACAATAAGAAGATGGCTGTTTATAAAGAAGCCAGTCCTTACCAGACACAGAATCTGACAGAACCTTGATCTTGGACTTATCAGACTCCAAAACTGTGAGAAATCAATTTCTGATGTTTATAAGCTACCCAGTTGTTTTATTTTGTTACAGCAGATAGGATGGTTTAAGACAATTTTTACTCAGTTTTCTGACAAATTCAAATACCTGTTCATCAGGTAAGTGCTTGTCTCCATTTATAAATTTTCATAATACCTTGTACTTTTCACTTATAGAATTTAGTGGTGTCCATCTAGAGCTTGTATAATTGTGTATTTCTTACCTGTTATTTCATTAGATATGCTTTATGGGAACACTGATTTTGTATGACTCACTCACTATTGCATCCCCCGTGTTTAACAAGTGATTTGTTGCATGGCAACCTGTTCACCATATTCAAAGAAATGACATTTTTATATTTAAAAAATATTTCCCTAAAGTTATTACCATCATCCTTCTAAATAAATACTCTATAGATCCTTTGAAAGAGTCTAATCAAAAAAACAAAACAGCAATAGAATAACACAGGCAATGTACAATACTTATACAAATATCTACAATTTAAAGGTATAACACCCCTATAAGTTCCATGAAAGATGTATAGTATATGGTGGAGGTTTATGTATGGAAAAGGAGACTCTGAAAAAAAAATTAAGCAAAACCTTCAAAACTAAGGAACTTTTCAACAGGAAACATTGAAAATGGTAAAGGACACTGAACACAGGGAAATGGAGTTTGGAACACTGAGATCCTTGTCAGTAATGAGTACAGTTAGCAAGGCTACGAAGAATGCAATGTTGAAACCTAAGGTTAGATAAAGGTGTAAAGGGTACTGGACATTTTTCATTCATTTATCCAGTATGCCCTTCTTAAGCCTTTCTCATGTCAGGTATTGTGAGAAAATCTAGGGTTACTATAAAATTTAAAGCAATTTAATTGTCATTAAAAGCTCATAGTTTACTATTTTGGCTTATATTTCATAAATGAACATAGTTTATTTTCTCTTCAAGGGCGAAGGAAAGTTGTCAGATACTTTGTAACAATACCTCAATCCTCCTGGCTTCTTCCCCACCAATACCTGTAACACTTAATAGAGGGAAACCTGACCTCCCAAACCACTTCCTCAATAATGGAAATAAAAACAACACCAAACTGTAAATAAATTAAGGAGATGAATTAACAGTGATGAGAATGTTTTAGGATAATTATCTTGAGATTCAAATAAGATTACCAGAAAAACCATCCATCACATTATCCCTGACACATGGCAGAGTGGATCTGAAAAGACTTTCAACGGAGAAAGTTGTATTTTAAAAACTATGTTTGTGAAATGATACAAATATCTCACAAAGGACAAAGAAATTCACCTGTCAATTAAATTTCTTTGTAACTTTTGTCCCACATTAAAATGAGTCTAAGAAAGCCCTTGTAGCAAAGCCTTACAGTTCCCTCACCATATGTTTTCAACTCAACTCTGATTGTACCTACACCTGTAGGAGGTGATTCTATAAAAGGTTAGGTTGACCTTACAGCTGGCAGGTTTTCACCTAAGCATAACACCTGAGTATGTCATGCCACATTCTGTACCAGGGCCTTCTCCAAAACCACACAAATTTGCTCTGCCCCAGACCTCTTTACTTTCCACAGTTTAACCAATTCTTAAGCCCAGAACTCATTGACTAAAAGGGAGACTAAGGTTCCTTGAGGAAAGACTATATACTCACTGCAAGTGTATATTCCATTCCTCATTCCAGATTTTGTAAGGCTTTAAAAATTGCTACCAGAGTATGCGCACTTCTCTCACAGATTCCAGCCTCAGGTGGTCTCTTCCCTGCCCAGCCTTTGGTCCAGAGCCAGTTCCTACCAGCCTGGCCCAGCATCTGGGTCAAGATGCCCTGCACTGTGACTGTAATGGGGTTGTCTGGCTAGGCCTTCTGGATTTGCATGATAAATGGTGTGAGCCAGACTCTAGGAAGGAGTGTGGGAGGAGAGGCCTACAGCATCAGGAGCACTCAGCTGTTTTCTTTTATCCCAGAACATCCCGGTGCTTGCCCCTGTAAAATCCTGAGGTCTCTAAGATCAGGCTTTCACTGGAATTAAAACAAAAAATGTTTTGGGACTTCCCTCATGGCACAGTGGTTAAGAATCCATCTGCCAATGCAGGGGACATGGGTTCAAGCCCTGGTCCAGGAAGATCCCACATACCGTGAAGCAACTAAGCTCGTGCGCCACAACTCCTGAGCCCATGTGCCACAACTACTGAAGCCAGCATGCCTAGAGCCTGTGCTTCTCAACAAGAGAAGCCACCTCAATGAGAAGCTCGCACACTGCAGAGAAGAGTAGCCCTGCTTGCCACAACTAGAGAAAGCCTGTGAGCAGCAATGAAGACCCAATGCAGCCAAATAAATAAAATAAATTATAAATAAATAAACAACAACAAAAAAAGTTTTGAGGCCCTGGATAGAGGCTGGTCAGTTCCCCTCTTCCAACAACTTGTTAATTCCACACCCAGCCACTTCCCTAGTAGGGTGCTCAAACACCAGGGTCAATATGCACCCACCCTAACTCTACCCAGACTAGGTACCAGAGAGCTAGGGACAGCCCAATCTGTCCCTGAGCCTGTATGGTTATTCAAATTAGACAAACTACAGGGAGCTAGCAAGACCTAGCTAACCCAATCCCACTTGTCAGACATAAACTGCTTCCTACAATTCCAGCTTGCTGTACTCTGCTCCATGGTACAGCGCCTGTGTGACTCTGCCTGGTGACCTTCTCACTTTTAGAGTTGTAAGTAACATAGAGTTCTGCCTTTCATTTATCCAGAGTGCCAGTGTGTTGAGTCCCATCATTAAAAGAATCCTTAAATCTTATAAAACAACTGTCACTGTGAGCAAGATGCAGCAGCCATGATCGTTGATTCTTGGATAGCTTCTAGAGTGAGTCTGCTCTTGGCTTATTAATTGACTTCAGACTACTGCAAAAGTAGTTTGGGAGGGATCTTGGGCCTGATGACAAGCTTGTGCATTAGAATTGTTCTGTCTGTGGGTGGTTACCATATCTCTCCTTACCCAAGTGTCCTCAGCGCTGTAATTTTCAAAGTGAGCAGTGTGACGTGGATAAATACTAGCCCAGGTGGGGGCCCATTTAGAACAATCGGAGTAATAGGCCATTTGAGTCATACTTTCTAGGATCAGGGTATTTTCCTTCAGGTGTGTTTCTGATCACAGCATGTGTTGAGTAGAGGTCTATTCCAGAAGTTGCCACTTCTTCGGTGTCAGTGTTTCTATATTGTTATTTGGGGGCAGTACCCTAGTTTTTCCATTTATATCTAACAAACCCTGAGGAGGAAGATATTGGTTGGGCTCTGCACTGTAGAAAAATGGCACCCTGGTCTCATTGTCCACATTGGTCAGGTGGGGGTAGTTGCCTAACCGTACTGCCTTACAGCAGTGTGTTACTAGAGGAATAGAAGAAGGTGGATGTGGCAGAAAATGGAGGGTGTTGGATTTATTAACTCCTAATAGCCATATCCAGGATGGGGGTGAAAATGGAGAGCCACATTTGCTGTGTAAAAAGGACGATGTGGTTCTGATAACCACACTTTAACCTATATTTTACATATCATAAAAACATCTTAATGGTGAAACCACCTCACAGTATCAATCTCTTAGGACCTATTTAAATTCTATTTTGTAAAAGAGCTGTTGTGAATTTCTCCAAAGCAATCATATCATAATCATATTTAAGAGCAGAGGAAACAACAGTAAGATTTATGTATTGAAAAAAAGACAGTTTAGATCTGTGGTATTTGTGGAATCACCTTAAAATAACTCATAGAATGGAAAAAAAATAGGAAAAAATAAATGGAATCCCTATCTCATAAGTTGCTTAAAGCTAACTCACAGACTCTAGTTTCCAATAGACTTGGGGAAAAGGTCGGCACTGAATTTGTCAATTTCATTTTGCATGTATGTTTCTTGACTAATGCATTCACAAAATTTGTTTAGGGTTGCTTTGCACCCAGACAATTTCTCTTGGAGCTCTTCATTCAAATCACTGTGGGAGTGAAATTTAACCTGCCAAAATATTACTGCAACCCTGTGAATTATTTTTGCACTTTTCAATTACTTTCTTTGTCTTTTGAATTCAGTTTTTTTCTCAATTAGGCCACTGTAAGAAAACCAAAATAGTAACTTTAAACCAAACTAAAATATGCTAATATAATTGTGTAAAAAGTAATGATGTAATTACATTCAGACAATCACCTTAGTAGTCCCTGAAGTTAGGTAGATGATTGGATTCTTTTTCTGTGATCTACCAACTATTCCATTTCCCTGGTTATCCCAATAGGATTAGTCCCACCATTTTCAGCGTAATTTCCACAACAGTTAAAAGCCCAATATAAGCAGAAACTGATGGCATTTTTAAAAATAGGCTGCTTATGTCCTTATGTGTCCTCTTTTAAAGACATATGTGGGGTGTTTTAGTTTTATTGGTTATATTCTTTGGTTTTATTAGTTATTATTTAATTTTTGTTGCTTTCTTTTGTTTAGTATGTTTTCTGCTGACTGACCTCACTAGGGAAATTTAAAATACTGCATATTCCTTGAAACGACTTGTATTATGCTGAGTATCAGAGCAGCTATAATCTTAGCTTAATGTTGGAAATACTTTACAACATTGCAGGACATAATCACCATTATAATGGCAACATAAGGAAATAAAACATTATTCAAAATTTGGTGGGTTCTACTTATTCTTAAATGTTCTAATAAAATATCACAAGATGCTAATGACATAAAATGACCTACCCTAAATTAAATTATTTTATGATATTTTCTTTTAAGAACATTAATTAATACTAAGAGTAGGAGGAATACAATTGGATATTTATGTGGGATCTATGTATCCTAATGCTGTGAATATTTGAATATATCCAATTCATCTTCCACTGTCTGGTGTTGGATTCCTATAGCTAATATACTTTTATAAATTTAATATTGTGGCTTGTCCTTGTAAAAAATCTAAGTAGAATGAAATCTTCCTAAGAAATTTTTCTCTAAATTAATATTTCTACTGACCTGAGTTTGTTAGGAAATGAGTCGTATCTGACTTATTTGCCACTCTGTTCCTAACATTCAACAGAATATATGTCCAGATCAGAAACACTTTAATAATTATTTAATGAAGTATTAGTGAATGATTGAGAGATAAAGTTTGGATATTTTTTGAGGAGTTGATTGGTCAGGTTATCATCACAGTCAGCCTAATTTCAATAAATTTTGTGATTGTTTCAGTGATACATTCAAGTGGAATAAGTAAATAAGTCAGTTAAAAAATTATTAGAGGGCTTCCCTGGTGGTGCACTGGTTGAGAGTCCGCCTGCCGATTCAGGGGACACGGGTTTGTGCCCCGGTCCGGGAAGATCCCACATGCCACGGAGCGGCTGGGCCCGTGAGCCATGGTCGCTGAGCCTGCGCGTCCGGAGCCTGTGCTCTGCAATGGGAGAGGCCACAACAGTGAGAGGCCCATGTACCACAAAATTATTTGAAAGAAATGTCTAAGATGCCATCTTTGAAATGTCAGTAAACTCATCTTGAAAATATATTTAAATTGTTTTTCCTCAAAGCACAACTCAAAAGTGTTTCAAGTCTTTATGAAAAAGTGATCATAAGGCAAGAAGCTGTACATTTCATTTCAGAGGTTTCAAACACTGTAAATGATACACAGAGCAAATGTACATTGCAACTAGTTTTGACTTAAACTCAGAACTTCTATGTAGTTGTATAGTTAAATATTTCAAATGATGGTAAATCAAAATCCATTCAACTCTTGGGGAAAAAAAGCAGCAATATGCTAAGTATAATACAAAGGGCAAGTTAGTATCATCAGGAAGCTTTGGCAAATTAAACCCTAGATGGCTGTAATATTATTGCATCTTACATATATATCAAAAATTATAGGCAACCTGTGTTAAATAATAAGTCATAAATATGTATTGGAAAACATTTTGGTAAATAGATTACAAGTTGATTTGAGAGTATAAGTAAATTCAATATAAATTTTCTGAAACACAAAGTATAAAGTATTATTTTTATAAATCACAGTTTGGGCCACATGTGTTTAGGAGTGCAGAGGATGGCTGAGTTGATTAGAAGTGGCGTTTTCAAGGGGGTATCATGGTTTGGGGAGAAAGGAAAACTAAAATTTACACATTTTTATTGAATAAGTAACATGCTGTACTCCCTTTACATCTGGAAAAATTGGGAGGATTTGAATGGCCTAACAACAAGTTCCCATCCCCACTCTGCTCCTATAGATAAGGTCCCTTGGTCGAGTAGCACTCCTTATCATATGGACCAGGTGCAGTTCCTACTTATTCCTGAGTGGAAGGTTTCAGTTTCCTGCCATGCTGCAGAATTATTCACTCAAACCAATCACATCCTCCTGTGGAAATCAAGGGGCACTTCCACCTCTTGATACTACAAAGCCTGCCTCACATAGCCCCTGGTTGTTCACTCTGTTCCTGAGTGCAGCCTCTGTGTGACTCTGCATGGTGTACAATGTCCCCAACAATGACCTGTGAGGAGATATGACTAATAAACCTCTGTCTACTTCATCAATCCAGGGTTAGATGTTATGTGTTCAGACAGTGACATAATCTTAGGGTGGGATTCCCTCTCTCAGCAATGGGGTAAAGAGGAGGTGATTAAAACATACACTGGGAAAAGGACATAGTTTTTCATTACAGAGAAACTATAAACAGGGGAATGGGAGACTCATTGGGATGCTAAGGAGGAATTGTAGATTCAAGGAGAGCTCCAATAGCGTATGAAGTGTGGAGTATAGAGAAGATTTTTGTTGGCAGACGGAACACTGTATGAGAAAAGGTAAAGTAGAAAGAACATGACACATTCTAGAAACTAAAAGAAGTTCAATATTGATTGCAAAATACACCAAAGTAGAAAATTGATCTAAAGCAGTCCAGAAATATTCTAGGTCTTGAAATATCTTTTAAGCCCTATTAAGGAAGTTGAATCTAATTCTGAATGCATGAAAACCACCAAAAGAATGTGATATTGTCAAATAATATTTTTATTAATCATGCTCACTGAAGTTTGGAGAATTGAACCAAGCAAGATAATTGAAGGGAGGCACACAATATCCATATGATCCTTAATGGTAAAATTTATTTGACTGCATGACCAAGGTGTTATCCCAAGTATACACTGGATAACATTTTTCCCTTAAAAGTAATATGTTCTCAGTGCAGAGACACTTTCAGATGATACAAATATTCTGATGCTCATCCCTTCCACTGAGTTTAGCAGCCACTGATGATTCTTGCTTATACCAGCCTATACTGTGATATTTTAAAAAATGATTTCCCAATTGCTACAATTCCACTACATTTATTAATCAGCAATCAACATCTGTAAGCTCACACTCTATTTTCTTTTACTGATCTATCTACCTATCTATCCATCATCTATCTATCATCCATCCAACTGTCTGTGTGTCTATCATTAATTTGAAGTCATGAATTCTTATTTTGAATGGTTTCTAGTTTATTACTGTCCAAATTTATTGTGGTGTTCAAATGTTTCTCAGATTTGGCAAGTGGAAGACTCGTCTAGCTGTTTCCTATGTTTCTATTTGCCAAACATTGTTAAAAGAACTCCCTTAATATCTGGCATAAAATGATACAACAAGAAGAGCTACAATCAGAGAAGTGTCATTCTTCTTTGTGCCCCAACCACTCTGTTCCCCCACTGTTTTCTTTTCTTTCTTTTTTTTTTAACATCTTTATTGGAATATAAATTCTGTACAATGGTGTGTTAGTTTCTGCTTTATAACAAAGTGAATCAGCTATATGTATACATATATCCCCATATCTCCTGCCTCCCATCCTCCCTATCCCACCCGTCTAGGTGGTCACAAAGCACAGAGCTGATCTCCCTGTGCTATGAGGCTTCTTCCCACTAGCTATCTATTTTACATTTGGTAGTATATATATACCCATATCATTCTCTCACTTCGCCCCAGCTTACCCTTTCCCTCCCTGTGTCCTCAAGTGTCCATTCTCTATGTCTGCATCTTTATTCCTGTCCTGCCCCTAGGTTCTTCAGAACCTTTTATTATTATTATTATTATTATTTAGATTCCATATATATGTGTTAGCATACGGTATTTGTTTTTCTCTTTCTAACTTCACTCTGTATGACAGACTCTAGGTCCATCCACCTCACTACAAATAACTCAATTTTGTTTCTTTTTATGGCAGAGTGATATTTCATTGTATATATGTGCCACATCTCCTTTATCCATTCATCTGTCGATGGACACTTAGGTTGCTTCCATGTCTTGGCTATTGTAAATAGAGCTGCAATGAACATTGCGGTACATGACTCTTTTTGAATTATGGTTTTCTCAGGGTATATGCCCAGTAGTGGGATTGCTGAGTTGTATGGTAGTTCTATTTTTAGTTTTTTAAGGAACCTCCATACTGTTTTCCATAGTGGCTGTTTCAATAAATTATATTTATTCTCTTTCATTTGAACTATTAGAATTTGCCTGAAGTATATTATATCTCATCTTATTCTATAGAATTTTTTATACTTATTTTGTTAGTTTGATAATTTCTTTGCCTAACTGAGGTTCATAATCTAAAAAAACTTCAATAAATTATTGCAATAATTGTAGATTCATGTACAGTTGCAAGAAATAATACAGGGAGATCGCTAGTACACTTTTTCCAATTCCCCATGGTAACAGCAAAGCTATGGTTATAATATTACAGGAAGGATATTGGCAATGATGCAATCCACTAATCTTATTCAAATCTTTTCAGTTCTACTTATTCTCATGTGTTTTTGCATGTATGCATGCGTGTGTGTATGTATTAAGTTCCACATGCATTTGTCACCTGTGTAGAGCTCTGTATCCAGCACAACAGTCAAGGTACTACACAGTTTCAACACCACAAGGATTACTCCTGTTATGTTTGTATAAGTGCACCTTTATCATTCCCACCCCCCTTGCTTTCCTCTGTCCCAAAGCACTGGTAACCATTAATCTGTCCTCCAGTTTTATAATTTCATCAGTTCAAAATCTTAGGTAAATGGAATTATACATTATGTAACCTTTAGGGACTGGATTTTGTAGTCAGCATAATTCCCTGGAGATATATCTAAGTTGTGTTGTGTATCAGTGGTTTGTCTCATTTTATTGCTGAGCAGTATTCTGTGAGATGGATGTACTAGTTGAACGATTCACTGTTGAAGAACATACATTCCCTCCCCACCCAGTTTTTGGCTATTACAAATAAAGCTACTGTGAACATTTGTATACAGGTTTTTTGGTACACGTATGTTTTTCATTTCCTTGGGGTGAATTTCCAGGATTGCAATTGCTGGGTATGTGACAATTAAATTTTAATTTTATAAGAATCTGACAAATTTTTTCCAGAGAGGCAGTATGATTTTACATTTCCACCAACAATATATCGATAATCCAGTTTCTCCTCATTCTCACAAGCATTTGGTCTTGTCACTTTTTTTTTTCACTTTAGCCATCCTAATAGATGTATAGCAATATCTCATTTTGGTTTTGATTTGCATTTCTTGATGGCTAATAAATCTGAATACCTTTCTATATGCTTGTTTGCCATTTGTATATCATCTTAAATAAAACATCTGTTCTGTCATTTGAACATTTTTAGTTGGATTTTTGTTGTTTGTTTTACTATTGAGTTATGAGACTTTTTTGCGTATGTTATAGAACTAACCCTTTGTCAGATATGTGACTCATAAATATTTTCTCTAACTCTGTAGCTTGTCTTTTCATTCTCTTCACATTGGACTTTCATTGAACAAGTATTTTTAGTTATGATGAGGTCTACTTTACTGAATTTCTTTTCCTTAAATGGATCATATTTTGGTGTCAATATTAAGAACAGTTTGCCTAGCCCTAGATCCTGAAGATATTCCCCAGTGTTTTTTACTTTTTCCTAAATTTTCTGTAGTTTTCTATTGTATATTTAAGTCTATAATCCATTTTGAATTAATTTTTTTGTATAAGATATAAATTTTAGGTCAAGTTCCATTTTTCCAAGGATACTCAATTGCTCCAACATCATTTATTGAAAAGACTATCCTTTCTCCTGTAATTTCTTCTGTAATTTTGTGAAAATATCAGTTGAACATATTTGTGTGGATATATCTAGGTACTCTATTCTGTTTCATTGATCTATATGTCTATTCCACTGCTAAGACCATACTGTCTCAGTTAGTGTAGTGTATCAAGTAGAGTGATTCTTCCCACTCTTCTTTTCTGTCAAGATCTTCTGAGCTCTTCTAGGACTTATCCCTTTCCCATTTCCATATAGATTTTGGCATAGGCTTGTCAATGATTACAAAATCCTTTCTGAGATTTTTTTTTTTTTTTTTTTTTTTTTGCGGTACACGGGCCTCTCACTGTTGTGGCCTCTCCCATTGTGGAGCACAGGCTCCGGACGCGCAGGCTCAGCGGCCATGGCTCACGGGTCCAGCTGCTCCACGGCATGTGAGATCTTCCCAGACCGCGGCACAAACCTGCGTCCCCTGCGTCAGCAGACGGACTCCCCACCAGGGAAGCCCCTTGCTGAGATTTTTATAAAAACTGCCTTAAATGTATAGATCGGTTTGTGTAAAAATAACATTAATTTCACTCTTTTGTAAATTGGGGTATAGTTGCTTTACAATATTGTGTTAGTTTCTGCTGTACAACGTAGTGAATCTGCTATATATATACATAGATCCACTCCCTCTTGGACCTCCCTCCCAACTCCCCCCCACATCCCACCCATCTAGGTCACCACAGAGCATCGAGACAAGCTCCCTCTGTTATACATCAGGTTCCCACTAGCTATCAGTTTTACATATGGTAGTGTATATATGTCAATCCCAGTCTCCCTATTCATCCCATTAACCCTCCCCTCCATGGCCACACATCCATTCTCTACATCTGCATCTCTGTTCCTGCCCTGCAAATAGGTTCATCTGCACCATTTTGCTTGATTACACATATATGTGTTAATATACAGCATTTATGGAGAACAGTATGGAGGCTCCTTTAAAAACTAAAAATAGAACTACCATGTAACACAGCAGTCTCCCTACTGGACAAATACCCTGAGAAAACCGTAATTCAAAAAGACACATGCACCCCAGTGTTCACTGCGACACTATTTACAATAGCTAGAACATGGAAGCAACCTAAATGTCCATCAACAGATGAGTTGATAAAGAAGATGTGGTTCATATTATACAATGGAATATTACTCAGTCATAAAAAGGAACAAAATTGGGTCATTTGTAGAGACTTGGATGGGCCTAGAGTCTGTCAAACAGAGTGAAGTAAGTAAATCATAAAGAAAAATAACATCTTTACTATGTCTTCCAACCTCCATGAGAAAATTATTTCTTTCCTTTTATTGATATTTAAGTATTATTTTATTTCTTTCATCAGTATTTTGTAATTTTCAGCATACCAGACCTGTACCTCTTTTGTTAAGTTATATCTAAGTATTTCATTTTCTTTGGAGTGAATGTAAATAGTATTCTGTTTTTTTTTTCAGTTTCAGCATGCTCATTGTGATATATTAGTATTGTAACATATAGTTATATATAACTATGTATTTTTGTGTGCATATATATATATAAACATTAGTATAAAGTAATATAGTAATGGGGTTGATTTTTGAGTGTCATCTTATATTCTGTTACCTTTCTGAAGTCACTTATTATTTCACTGATTTTATTTTTGTACATTTCTTATGGTTATCTATGTATACAATCATCTCATTTGCAAATAATGACATGATTTCATCATTTTAAAACCTGTATGCCTTTTTCCTCTTTGCCTTTTAGCATTGGTTAAAATGTCCAGCAATAATTTGAAAAGGAATGGTGAGAGTTGAACAAGGTAACCTTGCCTTGTTCTCAATCTCAGAGAGAAAAAATTTGTTCACCATTAAGTATGATTTATCTGGAGGTTTTTATAGAATTCCCTCTTCAAGAAGAGATAATCCCTCTCTATTTCTAATTTCTTGAGAGCTTTTTTTTATGAATGGGTGTTGGATTTTGTCAAATGATTTCCTGCATTAATTAATATGATCATATTTTTCTTTTTAGAGTGTTGATATGATGGATTATATTCATTAATTTTCATGTTAAACCAGCCTGGCATAACTGGGATAAATCACAATATATCATGGTGCATAATGTTTTTTATACATTATTGGATTCAGTTAGCTAATATTTTGTTGAGAATTTTTGTGTCTAAGTTTATGAGAGATATTATTCCTTAATTTTGTATTTTGTACTCTTTGTCTAGTATTGGCATGAAGGTTATATTGGTCTCATAAAAAGAGATGTGAAGTGGTCTCTCCTGAGATTACATAAAATTGTTCTTAATTTTCCCTAAATATTTGGTAGAATTTTCCAGTGAAACCATGTCAGCCTGGGGGTTTATTTTTAGGGGAAGTTCTAAATTACAAATACATTTTTTAATGGTTATAAGACTAGTTGTATTATCTATTTTATCTTGGTTGTTTTGTTTGTTGATGGTCTTGGAGGAATTGGTCCATTTCTTCAAATTTTCAAATTTATGAGTTCAAAGCCATTCATAGAATCCCCTTATCTTTCTCTTAATAGCTACAGAATCTATTGTGATATGTCTCTTAATCCTAATATTGATGATTCATGTTTTTTCAATTTGTATGTTTGTCATTCTTGCTGGAATTTTATCAAATTTAAAATTTTATTTTGAACATTTGTTTACTTGGTTTTCTCTACTGCTTTCCTATTTTCAATTTCCTTGAATTCTGCTCTTTATTGCTTCTTGTCTTCTGTTTAATGTGGGTTTATTATACTCTTCTTTTTCTAGTATTTTAAGTAGAAACTTGTTATTGATTTGAGAACTGTTCTTATTGCTAATGTAAGCCTTTAGTGATACAAATTCCCCTCAGCACTACTTTAGATGAATCTCACATGTTTTCATATGTCTCATTTTAATTTTAATTAAGATCTATTTTTAAAATTTTCTTTATGAATGCCTTTTACCCATGGATTATTAAAAAGTGTGTTTTTTAAATTCCTATGTTTAAAAATGTCCTGTTATCTTTCTGTTGATTTCTGGCTTGATTACATTATGATCAGACACACACTCTCTAGGATGTAAATTCTTTTAAATTTGTTTTATGAAGTTTGATTATTTAGGGTCTAGGATATGGTCTTTCTTGTTGAATCTTCCATGATGAATTAACTTCCTAGGACTACCATAACAAAGTCCCACAAATTGCTTGGCTTAAAATAGCAGAACTGTATTATCTCACAGTTCTGGAGACTAGAATTCCAACAACATATTTAGCTGTGCCATGTTCCTTCTGAAATATTGTATGGAAATCCTTCCTTATATCTTTCTAGTTTCTGGTGGTTTGCTGTCAATTTTTGACCTGGTTTGGCTTCTAGATGCATCACTCCACTTCTCCATCTTCACATGATGTTCTCTCTGCATTTCTCTCTGTTTTGACCCTTCTTATAAGGACACCAGTCTTACTGAATTAGGGTCCCATCCTACTCCAGTTTGACTTTTTCTTAACTAATTGAATCTACAATAACCCTATTACTCAATAAGATCACATTCTGAGGTGCTGGGGGTTAAGACTTCGACATATCTTTTTTTGGAGGGACACAATTCAATCTATAACACATCAGCACTTCAAAAAATGTATGTTCTGTTGTTATTGTGTGGAGTGTGCTATATATAACAAATTAGATCCTGTTGGTTTGTTACATTGTTCAACTCTTCCAAATGTTTCCTGATCTTCTGTCTAGTAGCTTTATCAGTCGTAAACAGGGGGTTGTTGTAGTCCCCTGCAGTAATTGTGGATTTGTCTATTTCTCCTTTCAGTTCTATCAACTTTTGCTTCAAAAGTTTTGGGGACCTGTTTTTTGATATGTACATATTTAGGATTGCTTTGAATTTTTGATGGATTGATCCTTTCTCTTATCATTATGTATGTCCCTCTTTGTCTGTAGTAACTTTCTTTGTTATAAGGTCTATTTTATTACTTATTAATATAGTCACTTTTGCTTTTTATGGTTAATATTTACATGCTATATCATTTTCTGTCTTTTTACTTTTAAGCTATATATGCCATTGAATTTAAGCATAGATTCTTATAAGTAGCAAGCTGGATTGAACTTTTTAATCCACTCTGCTAATCTATCTCTTGACTGGTGTATTTTAATGACCAATTACATTTAAAATAAATATTGATGTGTTATTGCTTAAGTCTGCCATTTTTATTTGTTTTCTATCTGTTTTCTCTGGTATGTATAACTGTTTCTTTTGCTTTGTTTTCATGAGGGTTACTTGAACTTTTTTTTTTTTCATGATTCTGTCTTCATTTATTTATTGTGATTTTGAGTATATTTCTATAGTGGTTGCTCTGGGTATTTCAATTTACATAAATATTTTGCCACTTTGTGTGATGTGTGGAAAACTCAGTTTCATTTAGATTTTTTTCTTCCACACTTTTAAGTATTATTATCTTGATGGTGGTATAATTTTTGTTTTAATTATTAAATATGATTTATAAGTTCATAAGGAAAAGGATAACATATTGTATGTACTCACATTTATTCTATTTTCATTGTTCCTTTTTCTTCCTTGATGTTCCAAGATATCTTCTTTTATAATTTTTCCATTTTGGGTACAGTTATCTAATTATATTGATCCTCTCCCATCTTCATTACTATTTCAACAAGATAAATCTCATGGTATATTTCTTAAAAATGCTGTCTTGCAGAGTTCAAAGATAAATAGTTTTTTTCAGATATATTATTCTAAATTCATAAATACGTTTTATGTATAGATATTTCCTTCAAGAAAGCTGTCACATATTGCTCAAAATCTCAGCAGACATATGATATTCTTATGTATAAGTGGTAATGAACATGTCTTTTCATTCATGTATCAGTGTAAAAAGATTCCGATTCAGCAGATAGTTAGTTCATCATTTATTAGTTAAGCAAGAGAAAAATAGCCTCATATACAAGCCATAAACTGAAAGATCTAAAAAATCAAGTAAACTTGTGTGTTTACTTGATGAAAGAGTAAAGATAAAGATAAAACAAATGGCACTGAAATCAGGGAATCAATGATCCAGTTTTAAAGAATACTTATTTAGCTAGGGAAGCTATAGCAACAATCCAAAGAATGAGGAGAAAAAAAACAAAAATTATTTTTTAAAAAAAACCTGTTCTCTTTGAACTGAAGTTGTGTGTGTGTGTGTGTGTGTGTGTGTGTGTGTACTAAATGATCTAGAATCAAATATTAGCCCACAAATTTTACAGTTAATTCAACATATTTTATCATTTACCCTTTTATAATCAGTTGATGACATTGCAGCATTTTTAAATTAAAGAAAAATAACTTTCAAGAATTGAACAGCTATATTTTCAAATATTTATTTTATAGGAATGAATGTAAAGCCAAAAGATGAGTACCTATGCAGTTTTAGATGCAAAGTCATTTATAAAAGAGGTTTCAGTATGCAAAGTCTCTTATAACTACGTAATAGTTTATTCACTACAGTAGCTTGCACAGTTCCAAACACCATTTATAATTGAAATAAAGTAACTCATATTTTACCCGAGGAGGTTTTATTGAATTTTATGATTTTTATTCTATTTAAATATGCATTTATAATATAAATATATAAAATATAAATTGATCTTTATTGATAATATTTTCTGTTTAATGACATAAATTCAAAGAGTCACACCAAAATTTGTATGTAAATTTTTGAATTCTTGAAAAGAAAACTGGAAATACTCTAGATGTTTTTTTAAAAATGGAGTAAGTACTCTAGTCTCTAGGTTGTGAATCATGCTTGTTATATGAGCATCATTCTTTATTGTATTCAACTAAGAAGACCTCTGAATTTGATATATTTATAAACATATTCATTAGAGTGGGTATAGAATCTTATTTATAAATTTTTGTTAGATAAATGCTAATAAATAAAATAATTGACATAGTTCAGAATGGAGTACATTCAATTGAGAACTTTTTGCCTTTTTTCCCATTTTTTTCCAGCCTTATTGAGATGCAATTAACATGTAACATTATGTAGGTTTTAGGTGTACAACTTAATGATTTGAATCACATATATATTTCTTAATGATTACCACAATAATGTTATTTAACACATTCATCACTTCACATAATTACCTTTTTATATGTGTGTATGGTGAGAATATCTATAATCTACTCTTAGCAACTTTCAAGTATGTAATACAGTATTCATTTCTGAAAACTATCATTTATTTGTCCCTGCTTTGTAGTATTAATAACAATATGATATTCTAAGTTCTTTCAAGACCCGATGACCTGCATCACAATGTCCCTTGGTCTGTAATGTCTTTCTCCATTTCTTTTTTACTTAATTGTCCTTTTAACCACAACTTATTTATCACAGTCCTCAAGAAAAGATCTCTGATTGCCAGTATATAAAGTATCCTGTATGAAAGCATCCTTCTGTATGTGTTTATAGATATCTGATGTTTACCTGTATCATTTCAAGCATAGTGTTAATAGATTAGGCCCTGGAGTCTTCAATTATTCATCTGGTGTTCAAAGCCTCATTCTATTATGTTCTGTCTGTGTGGTCTTGAGCAAGTTATTTAATTTTTCTGTCTCTTAGTTTCTGTCTATAAAATAATGGTACTATGATTACCTATCTCCTAAGTTTGCTTTGAGGAATAATTGAGTAAATATTTGTAAAATATTTAGAGTATTGATCACTTCCTAAGCAGACAGTAAGATTTTAACCACTTTACTTACACATATAGTGACAGTTCATTACATTTTCTTAAATCTTTGACACAAGACTTAACTTTTCTATCTTTTGTCTGGGTATCACATTGCCAAATAGAGCAAGAAACAAACATTTAATCAATTTTTGAACAAATGATCATATATCAAATTTTCTTAAAGTTATTTAAATTGCACTTTAAAAAGCATCTCATAAGAGGTACTTTTTTGAAATTGAAAACCTCCATACATCTATAAGGGATTATAGGATTTTGGAGAGAGTGAATTTAGGAGTTCTTCAATATTTAACTATTTTAATAAATATAGATCAGTTTCACGCAGAAAAATTAATATTCTCATCATTTATTCACCTGAAAAAACATTAAGTGCTCAAAAATATAAATAAATAGATAAACGAGTGTACTTTTTAAAATGATTTTCACTTTCTAGTACTTTGAGTTACACTTTTCTCACTTTTTATGCAGGGAGAGTGGATTCATTGATATAATTAGTATATCTCCTTCAAGTGTATTCTCTACTTCTAAAATTGAATATTTTTTCCCTTTCCCGTATTTCCATAGAGAAAAGAGAAAATTTAATGTCTGTATATGCTAATATTTTAGGTAGATATAAAAAAAGACTCAAGATAAATTTTTGGAAACTGGAAAGAGAAATATTGGCTCTGTGCAAGGATCATTTTTCTAGTCACTAGAAATATTTCACAATTAAGAAAATAATTTTTTGAAAGTCCTTTTGGCTATAGCTGTTCAGACACCAGGTGAATATATTTAAGGAATTTTATGAATCAGCCATCTACACTGTAATAAGGTTTTATTTTATGAATTCTAAGTTCCCTCTAATGTTATGACTATGGAAAACTGTGATTTGGTTGAAACATAAATAGATGCTTTAGCAAATTAGTGCCAGATATACTAAATACTCTTGGAACCTAGTAGAGAAGGTGTTTTTGGCACCTAGTAGAGAAAGTGTTTTTGGCACCATGTTAGAGTCAGCATAACAACTTCATGTTTGCTTAACACCAGCCGTCACCAGATCACATGTCCACCCTAAATCCAAACAAATCTCAAGAATTTTCTTTTCTAGAAAGTTTAATTATCTTAATTACAAATGATAGCAAGTAGGAATAGAGAGAAGAAAGATTTTAAATGCCATCTTAGAGCTGTTGCCTGAATTTAGGATTATAAAATTACAATATTGTCTAGATGTGATTCACCTCTATGACAGTATCATTCCACATGTTTCTTTTCTAATGTTCTTAAACACTAACAGCACAAGAATCAAAATTGAACTTACGTGCTAGGTAAGTCAGATGGTTAATCACTGTTAATGACCTAGTCATTAGCATGTGAACCTGGGTGATCAAAATTATGCTAGTAAGGAAGGCATCTTTTGCCTGGTTTTTGCTTGTTTTTAACCACCCAGTCCCTGGGCATTGGTAATGAAACCTCTCAACTTATGCCTAATCCTTTCCCCAGCACCACCACCTCATATGAGTTACTTTCAGCATGTGTGAAATTCCTCATACATCTTTCTATATTGGAAAAAAAAGCAGAAGTCTTCTCTTGTACAACAAACTTGTCTTCCACATTCAGTGCACATTTACTTAAAGAATGAATGTTAAATAAATTGTTGATCATTTTATAGAAAAGAAAGCAGTCTCATAATTCATCTTTTTGTTATTCCAAATCATAATCGATGATTTTGGTAACATTTTTGAAAATTAAATGTATAACATCCAACATCAATACCTGAATGGAGTTATAACAACATTGATTTGCTGTAATTCATTTAAAAATATTATGAACCATATGCTGCTGTCTAACTTACTACAGAAATTTCCAGATTTTTGTTTTATGTTTGCATTGTAGAGGTTCCCTCATACATTTCTCATGTAATGAAAAATTCTTTGACATATTATCCAATGAAAGATATTGATAAGAATGAAAATGAGTTCTCCCAGATCAGGTGTAAATAGAATTGTTATATTTTTATTGCATCTTGTCATGGACCTTAGCTTGTGTGTGTGTGTGTGTGTGTGTGAGAGAGAGAGAGAGAGAGAGACAGAGAGAGAGAGAGAGAGAGTTCAAAAGGAAGAGAAAACTTTTACTTTAGCACCTACAAAGTTTTTATAGACACAAATGATTTAGAATCAGAAAACTGCATGTAAGTTTCTCCTCTGGCACTTACATATACAGACTTGGGCAAGACTTCTCTGCTTTAGTAGAAAAATAACTCTTAATACACAGAGTTGTTAACAAATAAATAAAATAAAGCAAAAAATCCATAGATACAGAGAGCATATTAGTGGTTACCAGAAGGAAAAGAGGGTTGGGGGAGTGTGAAATGGGTGAATGGAGTCAGCAGTATGGTTATGAATGGTAACTAGACTTGTGGTAGTGATCACTCTGTACTGTACACAGATGTTGAACTACAATGCTGTACACCTGAAACATATAATAATAATAATACAGAGTTATTAAGAACATTAAATGAGAAAATGTACATGAAAGGCTAAATGCCTGACACCAAATGTGTCTCCAAATTGACATATGTTTAAAACAAACAAACAAAAATAAAAACAATGACTATTTAATATCAGTTAGTATTTAGGGACAAGGATACTGGAAAGTCCCATCTGAAAATCACATTTTATGACATGAGGTAGAACACTCCAGACTACTCAATTATCTCTCCATTCTCCCACACTTCTATTTTTCAGTCTGTCTTATCTATTATCTCTCACCATACTAAACTTGTGCTTTATATAACAAAGAAAATAAAAATCTTCAGATATTTTGCTTTCTTTTTTTTTTTAAATTTTTAAAATTTATTTTGCGGTATGCGGGCCTCTCACTGTTGTGGCTTCTCCCGTTGCGGAGCACAGGCTCCAGACACGCAGGCTCAACGACCATGGCTCACGGGCCGAGCCGCTCCTCAGCATTTGGGATCTTCCCGGACCGGGTCACGAAGCCGTGTCCCCTGCATTGGCGGCAGACTGTCAAACACTGCGCCACAAGGGAAGCCCTTTGCTTTCTTTTTTAGCTTGCAAATCCATTCACAAATCTTTATGTTTATACCCATTTAATTTAGGTGACAGCTGCCTATCGCTGGAATCAATGTAACAGTCTGTTGACTGGTGCTACTAGTCTATTCTCTCCTAATTCCATACCACCTAAAATCTAAGCTTTATACTGTGATCAAAGTGGTATTTAAGAATATAAACCTGATCCTCTCATTCTTCATCTTAAAACATTTTTAGAGTCCTCTAGTTCTCTATAGGCATAGTACAATCTCTTAGCATAGTATACAAAGCCTTTTATGAATTGTTCCTGACCCTTTCTTCATCTGTCACCATCTCCCTTTGGTGAGGTAATATATTCAATTAAATAGTGTACAGTTGCTAGAATGTATCATACCTTTTTGTTTCCTCACGACAGTGTCTATTCATCCCTTTCACTCCTTTTCATCCACTTATCTCCTGCTTCTGCTAGCTTTCATTTCCAAAACTGGATTCAGTATCCCTTTTATGTGCCTCCAAAACATCATCTCTACTTCTAAAGAGTATACAATGGCTTATTTCTTTTTGCCTATCTTCCAAAAGACAATAGAGGTTTTGAAGGGAGACACAGTACTTGATATATATTTGGAGCTCAGTAAATATTTGTCAAATTAGTAGTGAGTTTGGGTTATTGTTATATTTTCTCACACAGAAATTTGTCTTTGGGGACTACAGTGATTTTAGTCCTTGAAAAAAGTCTACTAGTACAGAATCACATTCTGAATAATTTTATTAATAAGGTTTCTGTTTGCTTCTACACAAATAAGAAAAAAAGCATGACTTAATACTTATATTTTTCAAGGTACATTTCTTGTATAAATATCAAATGCCTTACAATTCATATGACAGCTCAATTTAGCACTATTTCAATCGCTGCTGACCACAGCTGATCTTTAAAGCCAATAAAAGTATGAAAATATTGACATATCAATTCTTTATAAATTCATACATAGAGTGAGGAAAATGGACTGCTTGGAAAACTAGCAATTGCCTGAGATATTCTGTAAGCCCATTACAAAAAAAAAAAAAAACAGCTTATATAAGTGCTGCATATAATTGGGGTACTGTTATAAAAGCTCTAACTAGCAGTTGCAAAGTAATTTCCATTATATTCTTGACCTCTTTTAACATAAAAATGATTTTGTTTTCTAATATTACTTTTGGTCAAAGTGTTTAAAACTTGACAATTTGTTTTTTGTTAAATTTCAGAGTAAAACTTATACATATTTTATTATATATATATGTGTGTGTGTGTGTTTGTTAAACTGTGTATAAGGATATATCATAAACATTAATTTCAAAAGTAAATTTTAAAGACTTTAGTGGACATCCTTACAATCCAACAGTAAAATATGTGTGCCATGAAAGTAGCTGACAAAGGGATAAAACATAAATTGTCAAGAACAAATATTAAGCCATTTATCAAGTTCAAAGATAATCAAAAAAGTACAAAATTTTACATCTATAATTGTACAAATCAGGACATAGTTCCACAGAAAGAGAGAAAATACAACCAATAATGACTTAAAAATATAGGAGTAACATCCCCAATTGTACAAGAAATTCTAAAGAAAGCAAATGTTTCAATTAGTTCTCTAGTTCAACAAAGTTAGAATCAGTAATTTCCTTTGTGATAACATGATCTTGTCCAGCTGCAGACAGTACATTCATCTAAGGATCAGAATAAATTGATAAGAATGGAGTGGTGGCATGTTTCTTTGAGAATGTGAAATCATCTTGAGGATCCTCAGATGTCCTGAAATATCTTGTTGACAATAATTGTTTCTTAGGCCACAGTTAACTGCAAAGGAGATAAGGAAAGAAAGAATTTGCATTTCCAAGCTTCTATATAAAGACAGGCAAGGGAGAGAGGACAGCAAATTGATGATATTTTATTAATTGCTGTATGATTGAATGATTGCAACTCATACATCCTGTTTAACACTTCCAGAGAAGGGGAATTATCTGGTTTGTATAAGCAGGGATGAGGACAAGAACACCATTTAAGTATTTCTTGACATTGTTTATTGTGCAGTCTTTTCATCGGAACATGTGTTTCATGTCCTTTTTCTGAAAGCATATACATAATCCCTTGGTTAGAATTGTAGGTTTCTGCTAAAGTCATGTTTGGCCTTGTTAGTGTAAGAAAGCAAACTTTCTTACATTTTCAATAGGAGATGACCTTCACCTTTCAGCATAACTGCACTGTTTTGACCCTTTTTATATTTTCATTCATAGAGCATATTAATATATCTTGGTGAATTGAAAGATGACTGATGGAGACTATTAATCATATGAGGCACATGGGGAGGCAGCACATATAGAAGATCTGCTGGGACACTATTTACTGGGGAAACAGGATGAGGAACAGGTATGTGATCCCTCCACCCAGTGGCTATTCCACTCTGGGGTGGCTCACAGCAACCAGAAGGGCTGGATATCAGATTCAAGTAGCTAAGGAGGATTTAAGCTACACATCTAGGGAAGCCCTTGCCCCTGCCTTGGTGTGATTATGAATTAGTATGTCACACTGTAACTCACTGCCAGCTTAGTTTTTGTGGTTGGGGGTAGTACTCAGTCTTTGTTTAGCATGATGGAGGGCCTGAAATACAAACACTTTTGTACAGCTATAAGATATAGTAAGCCAGTGGAAGATTCACCACATCAACAATCATTGCTGGGGAAGTAACATAATGTGATTGAGGAGCTGAAATCCAAGTCTTGCAGTTGACCAGGGTCAGCTGTCTAGGTATTGGGCAAGAACTTGATTCAATAGGGTATTACAGGAAGCCAATCTTCTTCTAAAAGTTCAGGCTGCAGGGTATAAATTAATTCAGGAGGAAATGGTAAAACATGTCATTTTAAAAGCAATATTTTAATTGGTCTTAATTACACATCCCAATTAAAGTCCTGGAAAAAATTAGAGTCTTTGTGTTAGAGTTGCTCAATATGTGATGTTCTCTGTCAAAGTTGTAGAAATGTATTACAAAAAGTGTATAAAACTTGTATTTCTGGCTTCTGTAAAATTTGGCAGTTTGTGTAATGATGCTTGTATAATGGAGAAATGAAATAACTCTTAAGCTATACTGATAGTTTCAAAGAGAAAATAACATTTTCTGAAAAAAACACTAATTTAGAATTAAAGCCATTTTACTTTACTAAGGAACAAATATATTCTAAATTTTATTATGAATTTTATTTCACTATTATTAGAGGATAAGTTATAAAATGATCAATATCATAACTATCTGCAATTACTAAAAGCTTTGACTTTGAAAATGTTATTAAGAGTTGTCCTCTAATTTAAATAGTTTCTGATCATGTTTGTGTCATTCTTAACTATAATCTCCAATTACACCTTGAACTTTTACAAAGAATATATAATTAAATCTATTTTTACATATGCATTTCAAACGGCACTATATTTCAGTGACATTCCCTGAAGAAACATAATTTTTAGTACCTTAGCATAAATCAAAACTGCCACAGAGCAGCACTTGTCATTACCTCAGATATTTAATATCTCCAAGAAGAAAGAAGAGATATGACTAAAATTTTTAGTTCAAGGAGGAATTTTTTACAAATAGATATTTTCTTTTTTTAAACACAGAGAATTTTATTGTTGCATCTTATTAAGTTTCAATTCCTTGGGAACGTCCTTCCATGAAAAGCTAGAAATAATTAGGAATTAGAGAGAGGTATAATTTATAAGAACAAAAACATTTATCTCTATAGAAAATATCCAAACAAATCATGAAATAGCAATCTCTTTGTTTACCAACAACCAGTTCAGGTGAGCAGATTTCAGGGGCTAGACTGATGTGACCCCAGGACGGGTGAGCCAGGACCTCAAGCCATTAGCCTTGGTGTTCACTGTCATGAAAGAGCTATAGAAATGACACCAGTAGGCCCTCTTCCCTGCTGTTATGAAAGAGTAATTGGTCCTTTCCCTATCTAATGTCATGTCCTTCCATCTGCTCTTTGGATTCTATTCTTTCTTCTTCCTGGAAAATTTATATTATCAATCATATTTGTCCTATACATTCCAAGAGTCTCTCTACACTATCTGTCCCACTGACCTTCAAATATGTTCATGTTTCTTCAATTTTTTGAGAAATATAAAACACGTGATTACAAGTTCTTGTCCAGAGTCATCTCATTTTTCATCTCAGCTTAATGACCACATTTTTGAAAGAGTTGTGTAAGAGTTCTCCCTCCATTTTCTCTCCTCCCAGGGCATACAGCCTCCTTTCAGTAGATCAAGGGTACCATGCTTCCTCACACCACAGGATTTTTGTCCTTACTAATTTTTCCCTCTGTAATGCTTCCCATTGCACATTGCCCTTTTACACTTCACCCAGTTAAATGCTGTTCTTCCTTTAGATATCAGCTCAAGCATCATTTCTTCAGAAAGGTTTTAAAATATTTTGTAATACTACCTCATCAAATTATATTCTTGCTTTCCTTTCTTCAGTTTACTCAGTCTTCAATCACCGATTCCTCAGTGTGCTATTCTTACCACGGTCTTCTTTACTAATAACACAAAGATCGCTAAGAAAAAAGAACTGTTTTCATTTCTCCTTATCTGGAATCATCAGTATTAAGCATGATTGGAGCATAGTAGACACTCAACAAATATTGCTGAATGAATAGTTTCAAGTCAGATTCAATGAGTGAGAAATGATTAATTTGGTTCATTTTTGCAGATTGGCTTTCTTTCAGGGATGTATCAACAAAATATGAATATTTCACACTAGGAAGTTTTAAATTAGTCTTAAAATGCAAGGGATATTATTAATCTCAAACCAAACATCTTCACTGCAATTTGGGGAATGATAAAACACCAAAAAAAAGAATAACTTCTTAAAATTTCAGTAAAATAACATAAATTTTTAGTGCATAGATTTTCTTTATCCCTGAAAGTAGAAATACAGTATGTATTAGATTTCTGGAAAGTTTAATTTGCCCACCACTATTATATGCAGGATTTTATGTAGAGTAACCTGGAAGAGGTAGTAGAATATAAATCTTAAGTAGATATGAGTCATTGAAATTACATGTAACTTTTCAATGAAAAGATTCTCTTTATGAAATTTATGGTACTGATGTTAAAAAAATCCATTGTATTGTCATAATTAAGTGATACTGAAATTTTTATATTTTTCCTAATTAGTACTGTACAGAAATCTGTAAAAATCTGTAATTTCTATACACAGAATTTTACATTAAAAACATATTTTACAGTGAATATATTTTATTCTGAAAAAAACCTGATATACAAATTTAAAGAAATAAAATTTAAAATTATTTACTATTTTTATTCTAAATGAAATGGTAAAATAAAAATATATAATTACAAAACCAGAAAATACATTTTTATAGTAAAAAACCCTCTGTAATTTAAAAAATAATGATACATCCAAATGTTAGCTTTAGATACACATAAGCCTTGAGAATAGACACTAAAACTGTAAATACAACATACCCAGTTCTTCAGTGACCAACGCTTAATAGACTCTGAAATGTAACTGAATTAATAGGCTTTATATTTCCATTCTGTATTTGAGCAATTTATCCCAACTTTATTTTCCATCCTGCTTCCTTTTGTTGGTAATCAAGATATCTTTCAGTAAAACATACTATTTTGGGGGACTAATCAAAACCCTGACTGAGTCAGGGTGCCAGAGACTGATAAGGGTGTGATGCATAGCTTTCATTGCTACCTTTGCAGAAGTAAATAATATAAAGAAGGCAAATTAAAGTGATCACACTGAACCTTAAATGAGCTATATCGAGCTATCGTTTTCCAACAGACTGTTCAAAGAACATCTTGTTATAATATTCCAGATGAGATATTCCAGCCTATTAGACAGCCAACTGTTACAGCAGTAATGTGGCTTCATTTAACAATATTAAACCCAAATAGCTAACAGTGTTCAGAACTCCTCTTAGTCACAAGAATAACCTTTATTTTACATTTTAATATTTCCTCAATGGCAATGGCCTGAAGAATTAGTTTGGAGTCTTTTGATAGTATACAAAGTTGAATATCTCAGTTGCAATGACAGAGAAGAAGGGATAAAATATTGTTAGGATAGAGAATGAGTCAAATCTCGTATTTGATTCAAAGCAGAAGTATAATTCTCTATCAATCTACTTCTTTCTAATTGTAACATATCATAATCAAATCAGTTCTGACATTACTTATGAGTTTACAAACATTGTTTCTTGGAAATAACATAAAACATTTGATTTCAACTAGATTTGTTTAACAAATACTGGAACACATTAAGTTACAATCTAAAATAAATATGTAGCAATCCAATGTCAAAATATACACCAATCTGGATTTTTCTCTAAAGGAAAAATTATAAATTCTAAATATATCTATATTGAATGCATTATAAGTCAAGATATCTTTATTTAAAACCATCTAATGCATGATGAGAAGTGAAATGTCACATTATTGCCAACAGTATTAGATAATTTTATATCCATTAGGCAAATATTATGCTTAGAAATATTTGATAAAGATATGAAAACATAATTCTAAATTCTCCTCACTGATGACACAACTATAGTTATAAAATATTAAGGCATATTTTTAACAAAACATGGACATTGATGATGTGCAGCAAACATATATTACAAGAAACATCCATATTGAACTACAACATGTGTTTTCTCTTGGGTTAGGTTTGAAGAATTTGTCTTCGGTGCAGTTGACACCAATGCTTGTTATATGATGTGATGATTATGGTCAAAAGCCAGGACCCATTTTGGATAACTTTGTGTGTTTTTCATGTAAGTCTCACTTAATTTCCCTTAAGGAATTATTAAGATCCAGATTATGCAGTTGTAGGAAACTAGGCTACAAAAGATTAAATAGCTTTCCCCAGTTCACAGAAGCAGATTGGTCCTAACCCACATCATTGACTTCAATAACAGAGTTCTCCCTATTACACTATACAACCAAACTATTTATAACAATGACTCATTTCCCTCTAATCACTATATATACACTTATCTCAAATTATTTCATTAAACAATCATTTATTAACTTATGAATAAATTTTCTTTAAAAGGCAGAAAATGTGATGACATCAAGACAGGATATATTGACCTATTCAACTGCGCCCAGCTGACACCCATTCCTTAACAGCTGTTTTTTTTTGTGGTTTGGATAGAAAACATTTCTAGGGAGAGTCCAATGTAGGCCCAGTTGTGTATATGTAAAATATGAAGGAGTAATATCTTTATTTTTTACAATTTAGTAAACAAAGCAATTGGATATTGAAATATTTTCACTGGTGGTGAGTAGAATCTCACATGAGTCATTCAGTGTTTATTTTACCAGGAAAGAGGCATTATTATTTCTACCTATGTGAGGGCCCAGAGTTCACACTTTGCAGGAATATTTGATCAAATCAGTGCTGATTGATTTTTTAAAAAATCTAGGGAGGAGACAACATGTTGGAGTAGAAGGACTTGAGCTCAACTCTGAGAAGAAGAGAGTACAAATGCAGGCTATTAGAAAGACATTTGAAATTAAGAGATCAGCAACTTAAAATAATCTTGTATACATATATAGATTGCTATACCAAAACCTCATTGTAACTGCAAACCAAAATTCGATACACACACAAAAAAGAAAAATAGAATCCAAACACAACCCTACAGTTAGTCATCAAATCAGAAGAGAAGAGAAACAAAACAGAAAGGAAGAAAAAAAGACGTACAAAATCAAATCCTAAATAATTAACCAAATGGCAATAAGAATGTACGTATTGCTGATTACCTTAAATGTAAATGGATGAAATTCTCCAACCAAAAGACAGACTGGCTTCATGGATACAAAAAACAGAGCCATATTTATGCTGTCTAAAAGAGACCCACTTCAGATCTAGGGACACATGCAGATTGAAAGTGAGGCCATGGAAAAAGATGTTCCATGGAAATGGAAATGAAAATAAAGCTGGAGTAGCAATACTCATATCAGGCAAAATAGAATTTAAAATAAAGACTGTTACAAGAGACAAAGAAGAACACAACATAATCATCAAGGGATCAATCCAAGAAAGATATGACAACTGAAAATATATATGCACCCAATATAGGACCACCTCAATATGTAAGGCAAATGCTAACAGCCATAAAAGGAGAAATTGACAGTAACACAATATTAGTGGAGGACTTAACACCTTACTTACATCAATGGACAGATCATCCAGAAAGAAAATCAATAAGGAAACACAGGCCTTAAATGCCACCTTAGACCAGATGGACTTAATTGATATTTATACAGCATTACATTCAAAAGCAGCAGAATGCACAGTCTTCTCAAGTGTACATGAAACATTCTCCAGGATAGATCACATGCTGACCGACAAAGCAAACCTCAGTAAATTTAAGAAAATTGAAATCATATCAAGCATCTTTTCCCACCAAAACACTAAGAGATTAGAAATAAACTACAAGAAAATAC
This sequence comes from Stenella coeruleoalba, assembly GCF_951394435.1. Classification (NCBI taxonomy): domain Eukaryota; kingdom Metazoa; phylum Chordata; class Mammalia; order Artiodactyla; family Delphinidae; genus Stenella; species Stenella coeruleoalba. Next base: position 42,684,692 of record NC_137164.1, on the reverse strand, counting down.
TGTAAAGTAAACACATGGAGGCTAAACAATATGCTACAAAGCAACCAATGGATCACTGGAGAATTCAAAAAGAAAACAAAAAAATACCTACAGACAAATGAAAATGAAAGCACAATGATCAAAAATATTTGGGGCACAGCAAAAGAAATTTTAAGAGGGAAGTTTATAGCAATAAAATCTTTCCTCAGGAAAACAGCAAAAACCTCAAATAAACAACTTAAACTTACACCAAAAGCAACTAGAGAAAGAGGAACAAACAAAACCCAAAGTTAGTAGAAGGAAAGAATCCATAAAAATCAAAGAGAAATAAATGAAATACAGATTTAAAAAACACTAGAAATGGTCAATGAAACTAAAATCTGTTTTTTGAAAAGATTGCAAAATTTATAAATCTTTAGCAAGACTCATCAAGGTAAAAAAAGGAGAGGGCTCAAATCAATAAAATTACAAATGAAAAAGGAGAAGTTACAACTGACACTGCAGAAATACAAAGGATCATGAGAGTACTATAAGCAACTATACGCCAATAAAATGGACAACATAGAAGAAATGGACAAAATCTTAGAAAGGTACAATACCCCAAGACTGAAACAGGGAAAAAAAAAAAAAGAAAAGAAAATATGAACATACCAATAACAAGTACTGAAATTGAAACTGTGATTTTAAAACTTCCAAGAAAACAAAGACCAGGACCAGATGGCTTCACAGGTGAATTTTATCACACATTTAGAGAAGATTTAACACCATTCATTCTCAAACTATTCCAAGAAATTGCAGATGAAGGAACACTCTCAAACTCATTCTATGTGGCCCCCATCACCCTGTTACAAAACCATACAAAGATACCACACACAAAAAAGAAAATTACCAACATCACTGATGAACAGAGAGGCAAAAATCCACAACAAAATACTAGTGAACCGAATCCAACAATACATTAAAAGGATCACACACCATGATCAAATGGGATATAACACAGGGATGCAGGGATTTTTCAATATCAGTAAATCAATCAGTGGGGTACACCACATTAACAAACTGAAGAGTAAAAACCATATGGTCATCTCAATAGATGCAGAAAAAGCTTTCGACAAAATTAAACACTCATTTATTATAAAAACTCTCCAGAAAGTGGGCATACATGGAAGCTGCCTCAACATAATAAAGGCCATATATGACAAACCCACAGCTAACATCATACTAAATGGTGAAAAGCTGAAAGCATTTCCTCTAATATCAGGACCAAGACAAGAATGTCCAATATAGTTTTGGAAGTCCTAGTCACAGCAATCAGAGAAGAAAAAGAAATAAAAGGAATGCAAATTGCAAAAGAAAAAGTAAAAACTGTCACTGTTTGCAGATGACATGTTACTGTATATAGAAAAATCCTAACGATGGTACCAGAAAACTACTAGAGCTCATCACTGAATTCATTAAGGTTGCAGGATACAAAATTAACACACAGAAATCTCTTGCATTTCTACACACTAACTACAAAAATCAGAAAGAGAAATTAAGGAAACAATCCCATTTACCTTTGCATCCAAAAGAATAAAATATCTAGGAATAAACCTACCTAAGGCAGTAAAAGGTGTGTAATCTGAAAAATATAAAATGATGAAAGAAATCGAAGATAACACAAACAGATGGAAAGATATACCATGTTCCTGGATTGGAAGAATCAATATTGTCAAAATGACTATACTCCCCAAGGCAATCTACAGATTCAGTGCAAGCTCTATTAAAACACCAATGACATTTTTCACAGAACTAACACACAAAAAAATTAAATTTGTATGTAAACACAAAAGGCCTCAAATAGCAAAAGCCTCTTGAGAGAGAAAAATGGAGCTGGAAGAATCATGCTCCCTGACTTCAAACTATACTACAAAGCTACAGTAATCAAGGCAGTATGGTACTGGTACAAAACCAGAAATATAGATCAATGGAACAAGATAGAAAGCCCAGAGACAAACCCACACACCTATGGTCAACTAATCTAGGACAAAGGAGGCAAAGATATACAATGGAGAAAAGACAGTCTCTTTAATAAGTGGTGCTGGGAAAACTGGACAGCTACATGTAAAAGAATTAAATTAGAACACTACCTAACACCATACACAAAAATAAAATCAAAATGGAATAAAGACCTAAATGTAAGACTGGATACTATAAAACTCTTAGAGAAAAACATAGGCAGAACACTCTTTGACATAAATCACAGCAAGGTCTTTTTGGATCTACATCCTAGAGTAATGTCAATAAAAACAAAAATAAACAAATGGGACCTGATGAAACTTAAAAGTTTTTGCACAGCAAATGAAACCATAAACAAAATGAAAAGACAACTCACAGATAGGAGAAAATATTAGCAAATGAAGCTACTGATGAGGGATTAATCTCCAAAACTAACAAACAGCTCATGCAGCTCAATACCAAACATAAATAAATAAACAACCCAATCAAAAAATGGGTAGAAGGGCTTCCCTGGTGGCGCGGTGGTTGAGAATCCGCCTGCCAATGCAGGCGACGCGGGTTCGAGCCCTGGTCCGGGAGGATCCCACATGCCGTGGAGCAGCTAGGCCCGTGCGCCACAACTACTGAGCCTGTGTGCCACCGCTACTGAAGCCCACACTCCTAGAGCCTGTGCTCCGCAACAAGAGAGGCCACCGCAGTGAGAGGCCGGCACACTGCAATGAAGAGTGGCCCCCGCTCACCGCAGCTAGAGAAGGCCCGTGCAGAGCAACAAAGACCCAACACAGCCATAAATAAATTAATTAATTAAAATTTATTTAAAAAAAAAATGGGTAGAAGATCTAAATAGACATTTCTCCAAAGAATACATACAGATAGCTAACAGTCATATGTAAAAATATTCAATATCACTAATTATTAGAGAAATGAACATCAAAACTACAATGAGGTATCACATCACACCAGTCAGAATGGCCATCATCAAAAAGTCTACAAATAAATAATGCTGGAGAGGGTGTGGAAAAAAGGGAACCCTCCTTACACCTTGGTGGGAATGTTAATTGGTATAGCTACTATGGATAACATTATGGATGTTCCTTAAAAAACTTAAAATAGAGCTACTATATGATCCAAGAATCCCATTCCTGGGCATATATGTGGGAAAAAAAAAAAAAAAACATAGTTCAAAAAGATACATGCACCTCAATGTTCACTGCAGCACTCTTTACAATAGCTGAGACATGAAGGCAACCTAAATATCCATCAACAGAGAAGTGGATAAAGAACATGTGGTACATGCACACAATGGACTATTACTCAGCCGTAAAACAGAATGAAATAATGCCATTTGCAACAACATAGATGGACCATGAGATTATCATACTAAATGAAGTAAGTCAGACAGAGAAAGACAAATATCATATGATATCACTTATATGTGTAATATAAAAAGATGATCCAAATGAACTTATTTACAAACAGAAACAGATTCACAGACTTTGAAAAGAAACTTATGGTTACCAAAGGAGAAAGTGGGGGTGGAGGAATAAATTAGGGGCTTGGGATTGATATGTACACACTACTATGTACAAAATAGATAATCAACAAGGACCTAGTGTATAGCACAGGGAACTCTACTCAATATTCTGTTACAACCTAAATGGGAAAATAATCTGAAAAAGAATGGATATATATATATATATATATATATATATATATATATATATATATATATAACTGAACCCTTTGTTGTACACTGGAAACTAACACAACATTGTAAATCAACTATACCTCAATATAAAATAAAATTTAAAAAAATTAATTGAAAAAATTAACAAAAATCTGTTACAATCATACTCTTTCTTTGGTAAAGATAATATTTACAATAACATCAACAACACAAATGTACATGAAAACAAATTTGAAGAAAGTTAATGAAGTATTTTAAAGTTATATATAGCATTTTAATTTGAAGGAGATATGAGAATCAATAGCACAATAATTAATAAAGCTGTTTGGGAAATGGAACATTTCAGAATCATTAAACCTTGTAGACTCCCTGATCCACTTCAATATACTAAATCCAGGAGTTAAATTTTTACAATTTTCCCAGATTTTCCTTATATAGCTGGTCCCAGCATTTTGAAATCACTGAATTTTCAATTTCTCAGTGTACATGTAGAGAATCATTTTATTTTTTCATATAAAAAGTGTCAAATATTTTTGACTAAATTTAAAAATGTTTTTTTATTATAACAGGTTTTAACTTTGAATATATAGAATTACTTTAATATGGTATCTTTTGTAGAATTTGCCATATTATCTATTGCAATATATATCATAGTTTCACAATGTGACTCTTAGAGGTAAAGATGAAAGGGAAACCCGTGCATTAAATTGGTGGGAAAAAATCTAATACTATAATTAGAAACTTTTGGAAGGATTAAGAGGAGGCAAATAGTTCCATGTGTGTGAAAGTGTATTGCTATATTAACTTAGAAAGATGTTTCAATTGTGATTGTGTTAGATACCCACAACAATTTTTAAACAGAGATCAAAACAAATAATGAAACATTTTGCCATATTCATATATATAAAATTTTACATTGCGTATGAGTTTCATTAACACGAGTGGATGAAGTGTAAAAAATTATGGATTAATGTGATTACCTGTAGTCAAGGAAAATGCCACAGATGGTTTATTTTTCTAAAGCATTCTAGGAATGGTAATTAGAAGATTTGTTAATGCCCTGTTTTTGCCAAATGGGCATATTTTGTGTTAACTCTCATTTTGGAATTAAACAGAGTTATGAATGATGAGAAGAACTTTTATCCAAATGATAGATTATTCCATGTGCAATAAGTAGTTAAGCACCTTTATAGTATTTATTTTATTTAAATTATTCACTTATTTAATTATTATTATCACTTAATTATTCCCAAAGTGACAATATTTATTTTAATGTTCCTATGTGACCTCTGATGAATAATTTTTTTAAAGAAACCATTAAAAGTTCAATTTTCTTTCATCTTCCATTATGTATTGCTGTTTGATCAGGCAATAAATTGTGACCCATACAATCATTTTTTTAAATAACGGATTATTGAAATTTTTGATTAACTTCTTGTTGTCTAATATTCTACTTATTCAAACAGACATTTAGCATGTGTTATGTGCTTTTCACTGTGAGAGAGAGTGGGGAAACTACTGTAAATAAGACAATACACTTAGAGACTCACAAGTCCAGTACACTGGGTCTTAATACATACATTACCTTAAACCCAAAGTTAAGAATTAATTTTTAGCATAAGTTACTGTTCTTTGCTAGCCAGCACTGATTTTAATACCAACAGTTATAAAGAATTATACTAACCTGTCTCCTAAGCTGAAACAGTGCTACCAATTCCTAGAGTAGTGACAATGCCTTAATGTGATTAATTGTATAATTATTAGTTTAGAGACAAGCCACTTTCACGTTTGCAATTTTTTTTTTTTCTCTAACACTCTTTCCAGTTTCCGCTGTTATGGGCATCACAGAATGCATTGCCTGTCTTGAATAAAGTAACTGTGAAATAAACATTTGAACCAGAAAGATTTCTATTGACCCAAAGATATAAAAATAATCCTTCTGCAGAATAATTTACTTAGGGTTGCCCGGAATGTAATGGTGTCAAAAAGAAGAGAGTAAAGGATATCAATACAAAACAAACTTTATTTTCCTTTAGCTTATGGATTAATACATATGAAAAACAGAGAGACAATTTCTTTCATGGAATATTTTCACGTTTCATTATACTATGTGCCATATAAAATGTTAAAAAAATTGCTTCTTTACAGTGCCTTTGGCTAATTATGTGTCATATAAAGACTATTATTTTAGTACAGGATTTAAAATGAACACCAGATTTGTTTGATAATTTGATCTTCACAAATATTTTCATAAGATAAAAGTTAGAAAGAAACCATTAGTCAATTTCCAGCTCTGAAAAAAAGATATTTGTTTCCTTTACTAGGTAATTCCTTCATTATTTAATTGGCTACATGTTCACTCCTATATTCATTAAGTTAAAAAGACATAAATTATTGCCCCCAGTAACTCAGAACTGAGACCTGAGTAGAAATTTTTAACTATGAAGGAATTTGAAAGCACATATGACTCCCTTTATTCCTACATAAAGCAGCCCATAACATCTCACTGATAGATTTAATTGTTCATTCTCATTAATTTTTTTGATTCAATGTCCTTTCATTTTTGTATCTGAAGGACTTAGTGTTCTAAAAGGAAGTTGGAAAGTGAAAATATACAACAAAGATTGCCATTCTCTGCAAGAAGTAAATGAACCTTTTTCTCTCTGAGACAATTGTAACTACAAGTATTTCTCCATGCAGCTGCCAAGCTGAACAATGACATGACCAATTCATTGTTTTCAGTGGTCTTCATGATGGATCCACAAACTCTGAAATTTTTTACCTACTAAAGTTGGACAATTTGGGTAACTCACATAAAATCTGCTTGTTTACTGACGTAGTTAAATGACATGCTTACCTTTGTAGAAATAAATGATAGTCCCTCTTCGACACTACGAAACACATACCTTAACTAATCTGTCAATCACTAGAGCTGAAGGATTCTATATTGTCTTTTATACTTACCTATAATAAAAGCAATAACACAAATAAGGGAGTCTCTTTTTTCAGACATTGTACATCTTGTCAATTCAAGTACTACTTCAAGAATTAAGCCTGATTTAAAAGTACAAAAACAAAATGTTAAAATTAAAAAACCCCCCCAAAAGATGTAACCAGTAGACATTTGGATATATGTAGACAGTCTAGGTAGTAATTTTGTGTGCTTTCTGGACAAATGTTTTGTTCCATATCTTTTTGAGAGAAAGTGTACTAACAACAATGAAATTTTACTACTTCATCATCTTTTTAAAAGCTAACAGCAGTGTTCTCACTCTGATGTTAAATGCTTCGAAAGGCCAGACCTCATCAGTCCTAACAAGTGCTCTGTGGCTTACACCCTGTGTACTGAGCATGGAACATCATTGCACTTAAAGGATTCCCTTGAATTTATTCAAAATGATCTGCGTCTTTGCATTGTCCATGAATTTAAAATTTTATTCTCTACTTTTCTCCAAGCATTTCATTGTCACAAAATGTTTTTTTTTCTTTGTTTGTCTCTTACACTTTAGCTCTTTTCCATGAATTTAAAACATTCAAAACTATCATTATATAATTCTAGGTAATAGCTATAATATTATGATGAAAAACGAGTATTGTGGGTAATGCTGTAGATATCTACAATAGTGCACTGAATACAGTGCACTATTCACTACTATGTGAGTAAATATTATAGAGATGAAAGATATTAAATGTTTATTAAATAAGTGAATGCTGTTTAGTTCACCTAATTTTAAATTGTAACTTGTTTTAAATAATGTGTCTTTTTCATTAAAATTGTAACTCTCACTAAACTAACTATATATTGAGTAGTAACACAGAATTTCTAACAATTAGTTCCTGCAATCTAAGTCCACATGAACAGTAACAGGGATGAATTCGGTACCATATAACACAATAAAATGCACCTGAACTAGAAATGGCAGAGAAGACTACCTTGTGGGTATTTCAGTTGTTACTAAACTTTCAAAACTTTCAGAAGCATAGAACCTGAGTGGTAAATCTTCTTTGTGAATGTAATAATGTATAATAAAATATTCAACTTGTAGTTTTTACTGTTTCAGCTATCATACTACCACCAGTTCCTTGATGGTAGTATTTTAATTGTGCTTTTTCTGTGCTGTCAGTATTTCAAGAAGTGTATCTTTGGGTCCAGAGTAGGAAGATAATAGATATGCATCCAACATGAAAACTCCAGAAATCTTGATAGAAACATGGTAGACTTTGAATAATTAAAAATTGTTTGTTAATAATATATCTGTTCATTTTCTTTTAACTAAACTGTTTCTGAAAGGAAACATACCATACAGACTAATCATCTTAGAGTGTGGGCATTTGTTTTTAGAATATTAAAACTCCTAGAAAGGAAGCTTAAGTCATTTCCATTTAGATATGGATTTGTATGTTTTGAATAATTCAAATCAGACCTAATTGTTTTGATCTAAATTTTCTCTCTCTGTGAATAGTGCAATTCCCTAAATGGGATATTTCACATATAGTCCAAAAAGTACAGTAACACTGTGTGAGTTTAAAAACAAAATTTAGGGAGTTCCCTGGTCACCTGGTGGTTAGGATTCTGGGCTTTCACTGCCATGGCCCACGTTCAATCTCTGGTCGGGAGACTGAGATCATGCATGCCATGTGGCATGGCCAAAAATAACGAGACAAGGTTATACCTCAATAAAGCTGACAATTATGTCTCTAAAAATGCCTATAGTATTATCAACTTGCAAAAAATAAAGCTGCACAAATTAAAATATGCTAAAAATATGGTGCATGTTTAATTTATATCAGTATTTCATATAGTAGACACCATGCATATAATTGGCTTTTATAAGTTACTTTGTTTTCTCACAAAATATTTTATCAATAGTAAACATGGAAATTCAGAGCTTTTACAGCATCTGATGTAATAGAGAATTTTAATACTGTAGCTATTTTCCTCCTGACAAGCCCATAGTTTTAAGATATTTTCAGTACAAAAGGTCCAAAATAGACATATCCTTGCATGACATTTCATTCAACTAAAAGCCTCCATTCTCACATGATAGACTTTTCAAATCAAAGTGAAATAAAATGAATATAAATACACTAAATACTTAAGTAAGTCTTAAAATTACTCTACAATTTCTTTGGAAATATCATAAGTAGATATGATAAGATTTAGTCTTTTCATTTTTTTTAACCTTAGTCTAATTTTGATTAATAGTCACACATATTATAATTAAAGGCCTATATTTGCTTGCCTAGATCTTTTACATTCTGTATAGTTTGGAAGTACAAAAAGTGGCACAGTAACTTCAAACTGGAATGAATGCACCACTACACATGCCTATATAAAGAATGTGATTGTTGAAATAGGTCTAGTTAGTATCCATCACATTCATAGTTATAAAAGTTTTTCTTCTTGTGATGAGAACTTTAAGATCTACACTCTTAGTAACTTTCAAACATGCAATACAGTATGATTCAACTATAGTTACCATACTGTACATTACATCCCATGACTTATTTATTTTATAAGTGGAAAGTTGTACCTTTGATCCCCTTCATGCATTTTGCCCACCCCAACCCCACCTCTAGCAACCACCAATCTGTTCTGTATTACTAGCTTGTTTTTTTGTTTTGTTTTGTTTGTTTGTTCATTTACATTTCTCATATAACTGAGATCATACAGTATTTGTCTTTCTGACTTATTTCACTTAGCATAATGCTCTCAAATTCTATGCATGTTGTTGCAAATAGCAGGAATTCCTTCTTTTTTATGGCTGAATAATATTCCATTATATGTATATATTACCTTATCTTTAACCATTCATCCATTGATGGACACTTAGGTTGTTTCCATGTTTTGGCTGTTGTCAAATAATAGTGCAATGAATATGGGCATGAAGATACCTTTTCAAGTGTTTTTGCTTTCTTTAAGTAAATACCCAGAAGTGGAATTGTTGGATTACATGATAGTTCTATTTATAATTCTTGGAGAAACTTCAGTACTGTTTTCCACAGTGGATGTACCAATTTATAATTCCACCAACAGTGCACAAGGGCTCTGTTTTCTCCACATCTGCACTAGCACTTGTTATTTCCTGGCATTTGGACAACAGCCATTCTAACAAGTGTGAGGTAATATCTCATTACTTTGATTTGCATTTTCCTGGTGATTAGATTATGTTGAACACCTTTTAATATGACTTTTGACCATTTCTTTGTCTTCTTAGGAAAAATGTTTATTCAGATCCTCTGCCCATTTTTTAATTGAATTGTTTTTTTTGTTATTGTTTTAGATATTAACTCCTCATCAGATATAATTTGAAAATATTTTCTGCTATTATGTATGTTGCCTTTTAATTTTGTTGATGGTTTTCTTTGCTGTGCAGGAGCATTTTACTTTGATGTAGTCTCACTTGTTGATTTTTGCTTTTGTTGCCTTTGCTTTTGGTGTCAAATCAAAAAAATTATTATCACAAGACCAATGTCAAGGAACTCACTGCCAATGTTTTTGTCTAAGAATTTTAGTGCTTCATGTCTCATGTTCAAGTATTTAATCCATTTTGAGGGTGTATGGTGTAAGATAGTGGTCCAGATTCATTCTTTTGCATATGGATGTCCAGTTTTCCCAGCACTGTTTATTGGCTATACTGACATTTTGGTCCAGTTACATTCTTTGCATATGGCTCTCCAGGTTTTCCACACCATGTGTTGAGGATACTATCCTTTTAACATATTTCTCATAATTTAATTGACCATATATGTGTGGGTGTATTTCTGGGTTTTTGATTCTGTTTCATTGATCTATATGTCTGTTTTATGGCAATATCATACTGCTATAATTATATAGCTTTGTAATAAAGTTTGAAATCAAAAGCATGACACCTCTAGTTTATTCATCTTTCTCAAGGTTTCTTGGATATTTGAGGTCTTTTGGAGTCTTCTCTATCAAATTTTCGGGATTTTTTTTTTAATTTCTGAGAAAAGTGCCATTAGAATGTTGATAGGGATTGCATTGACTTTGTAGACTGCCTTGAATGGTATGGATTTTAACAGTTTGAAGCCTTACAATTCATGAGCAAAGACTATTCATTTATTTATGTCTTCAATTTTTTTCATCAATGTCCTATAGTTTTTAGTATACAAGTCTTTATCTCCTAGGTTAAATTTATTTCTAGGTATTTTACTGTTTTTGATGCAATTGTAAATGGGATTGTTTTCTTAATTTCTCTGTTAGCTTGTATTAGAGTATAGAAATGTGACAGTTTTTTTTTTGTTTTTTTTTTTGTGGTACACGGGCCTCTCACTGTTGTGGCCTCTTCCATTGCGGAGCACAGTCTCCGGATGTGCAGGCTCAGCGGCCATGGCAAATGGGTCCAGCCACTCTGCAGCATGTGGGATCTTCCTGGACCGGGGCACGAACTCGCGTCCCCTGCATCAGCAGGCGGACTCTCAACCACTGTGCCGCCAGCAAAGCCCTGTGACAGATTTTTGTATATTGATTTTTTATCATATACTTTTACTGAATTCATTTACTAGTTTTAACAGTTTTTTGGTGGAGTCTTTAGGGTTTTCTATATATAATATCATGTCATCTACAAATAGTGACAGTTTTACTTCTTTTCCAATGTAGATACCTTTCATTTCTTTTTCTTGCCTATTACTCTGGTTACAATTCTGGTATTGTGTTAAATAAAAGTGGTGAGTGGGCATCCTTGTATTGTTCCTGATCTTAGAGAAAAAGCTTCAGTCTTTCACTTTTGAGAATTATGTTAGCTGTGAGCTTGTTATACATGGCCTTTATTATGGGAGGTACATTTCCTCTATACACACTTTTTTGAGGATTCTTATCATAAATGGGTATTGAATTTTATCAAATGCATTTTCTCCATCTATGGAGATATGACCATATAATGTTTATCTCCAGATAATGTTTATCTCCATAAATGGAGAAATAATGTTTATTTTTGGAGATAAATAATGTTTATTTTTGGAGATATCTATGGAGATAATGTTTATCTCCATAGATGGACCAGATAATGTTTATCTCCATAGATGGAGAAAATGCATTTTCTCCATCTATGGAGATATGACCATATAATGTTTATCTTTCACTTCGTTAACATGCTATATCACATTGATTTGTGGATGTTTAAAAATTCTTGCATCCCTGGAATAAATCTCACTTGATTGAGGTGCATGATTATTTTAAAGTATTGTTGAATTAAGTTTGCTAATATTTTGTTGAGAGTTTTTGCATCTATGTTCATCATAGATATTGGTCTGCAATTTAATTTTCTTGTTGGTGACCTTGCCTGGTTTTGGTATCAGGTTAATGCTGGCCTCATAAAATTAGTTTGGAAGAGTTTACTCCTTTTCTAATTTTTAGAAGAGTTTGAGAATTGGTAATAATTTTGCTTTAACTGTTTGATAGTATTCACCAGTGTAGTTGTCTGGTCCTGGTCTTTTGTTTCCTGGGAGGTATTTGATTGTTAATTAAATTTTCTGACTAATGATTGGTCTGTTCAGATTTTCCATTTCTTCATGATTCAATATTGGTAGATTGTACGTTTCTAGGAATTTATTTCTTCTAGGTTGTCCAACTTGTTGGCATATACTAGTTCATAGTAGTCTGTTAAAGTTCTTTGTATTTCTATGGTATCAGTTAAAATGTCTTCTCTTTCATTTTTAATTTTATTGACTTGAGGTTTCTCTTTTTTTCTTGATGAATCTGCCTAAAAGTTTATCAATTTTTTTTTCAAAGAACCAGCTCTTGGTTTCATTAGTCTTTTCTATGTCTTGTTAGCCTGTATTTAATTTATTAAATTAAATTTAAAATTTTGTCTTTTTGTTTATTTCCTCCCTTTACTAATGCTGGGCTTTATTTATTCTTCTTTTCTAATTCCTTTAGGTGTAAATATAGGAGATTTGATGGGTTTTTTTCTTGTTTCCCTATGTAATCATTTATCACTATGAAATTCCTTCTTTGAACTGCTGTTGCTACATCCCAAAAGTTTGACATGTTGGATTTCCTTTTTATATGTGTCCAGATATGTTTTAAATTTCTGTTCTGTTTTCTTCTTTGATGCATTATTTGTTCATTAGCATGTTTTTTCCCTCCACATATTTGTTCATTTTCCACTTTTCTTCTTGTAATTGATTTCTTGTTTCATACTATTGTGGTAGGAAAATATGATTGATATAATTTCAGTCTTCTTCAATTTATTAAGACTTTTTTTATGGCCTAACATATTATCTATTCTGGAGAATGTTCCATGTGTCTTTGAATAAAATGTGCATTCTGTTGTAGTTGAATGGAATGTTTTGTACATATATGTTAAGTCCCTCTGCTCAAATGTGTCTTTTAAGACCAGTGTTTTCTAGTTGAATTTCTGTCTGGATGATCTATCCATTAATGAAATGAGGTATTAAAGTGCTCTACTATTCTTGTGTTGCTGTCTATTTCTTCCTTTAGGTCTATTAATACTTGTTTTGTATATTTAGAAGCTCATAAACAGGTGCAGAAATTTACAAATGCTATTTATGAATGATAAGTATTGTCTTGTTGGATTGAGCTCTTAATCATTATGTAATGATCATCTTTGTTTCTTATTACAGTCTTTGTTTTAAATTTTATTTTGTCCGCTATAAGTATAGCAACACCTGGTTTTTTTGGTTTCATTTGTGTGAAATATCATTTTCTATATCTTCACTTTCAGCCTGTTTGTGTCTTTACCTCTGAAATGAATCTCTTGTAGGCAGCATATAAAAGGGTCTTGGCTTTTTTCCATTTAGCCACTCTATGTGTTTTGGTTGGATAATTTAGTTCATTTACACTTAAAGTAATTATTGATAGATGTCTACTATGACAATTTTGTAACTTGTTTTCTGGCTGTTTTATAGTTCCTTTGTTCTCATTTCATCCTCTCTTACCCTTTTCCTTTGTGGTTTGATGAAATTTTTTAGTGTTATGCTTAGATTTCTTTCCTTTATCTTTTGTGTACTTACCATAGTTTTTTCTTTGTGGTTACCATGAGACTTAAACATAACAATTTATGTTTACAACAGTTCATTTTAAGTTGATAATTTAAATTTGAATGCACTCTAAATTTCTTCATTTTTACTCCCTCCAGCATGTTTTATGTTTTTGATGGTATATTTTACCTTGTGTATACCTTAACTAATTGTAGTTATACTTATTTTTACTGCTTTTGTCTTTAACTGTGATACTACCTTTATAAGTAATTAATATACAACACTTACAATGTTAGATATTTTGAATTTTATTACATATTTACCTGTACAAGTGAGATCTATATTTTCACAGTTTCTTATCACTAATTAATGCCTTCTCTTTTAACCTTAAAGAAGTCCCTTTACCATTTCTTGTAAGGCCAGCCTCTTGATGATAAAATCCTTTAGCTTTTGCTTATCTACAAAACTTTTAATCTCTCAATTCTGAATGACAACTTTGCCACATACAGTATTCTCTGTTGACTTTTTTTTCTTTCAGCACTTTGAACGAGTGCCATTCCCTTCAGGCCCGCAAAGTTTCTGAAGAAAAGTCTGCTTGTAATCATATGGTGCTTCCCTTGTTCATTCATGCTGATTTTCTCTTGCTGCTTTTATGATTCTTTTTTTGTCTTTACTTTTGACATTTTTATTATAATTGCTCCTTGTGTTGGTCTCTTTGGGTTCATCTTTTTTGGAACTCTGGGTTTCTTGGACCTACCTGTCTGTTTCCTTCACCTGGTTAGGGAATTTTTCAGCCATTATTTCTTCAAATAAATTTTCTACCCCTTTCTCTCTTCTCTTTCTGGGATGCCTGTAATTCAAATGTTGGTCACTTTAATATTGTCCCACAAGTCCCTTAAGCTACCTCCAATGTTTTTCATTCTTTTTTTTTTTTTTGCTGCTCTGAATGTGTGTGTACCATTGCCTTCTCTTTGAGTTTACTAATCCTTTGTTTCTTTCATCTAGTCTGCTGTTGAACCCCTCTCATTTTTTTTTCAGTTCATTTCTTGTATTCTTCAGCTCTGTGACTTCTATTTGGTAATTTCTTATACTCTCTATTTCTTTATTGAAGTTTTCACTGTGTTCATCTATTCTTCTCCCAAGATTGATGAGCATTTATATCACCATTATTTTGAAATCTTTCTCAGGTAAGTCACATCTCCATTTTCTGATGGACTTTTCTGAGGTTTTATCTTCTTTTGTTTCAAACATCTCCTTCTGTTTCTTCATTTTTCTTGATTCTTAGTGCTGGTTTTATGCATCAGATAAAAGTCACCTCCCCAGTCTTGAGGGATGGCCTCCTGTAGCAGATAAATTTTATTGTTCAATACTGTCCCAGCTCTTGTTTGTCTCTCAAACATTTGTGATTATTCAAATAGCCTATTTTATTTTTAGTGGCTCCCAGTATCTGAGGCTGTGCCAATATCTATCAGTCTCAAAGGGGAGGAGTTCAATCAGCACCTAGATTCAAGCTGATTGGAAGCCACACCCACAGGCAGCATCTTTTAAGTATGTTAATAAATCCAGTCTCTTGGACCACAAGTTTAGGTCCCACTGACTACCAGAGCCTGGAGATTTAGAGTGGTCCCCTGTGTGGTAGTCAAAAAAATTGAGGTACAAGACAAGTGTACTAGCTCCTTTCTGTGAGATACCTGTAACCTGCAGTGAAGCAGTGGCAGAGCCTAAAATTGACATCCACCAGACTCTGTTTCCAGGGTGGAGTTTCAAAGTCTGTTTCGCTGCCCACTGGTGATTTCTATCATCAGAAATTAGAGAACATTAAGTTAGGTCAATTGAGTTATAGAGAATGATATAATACAACAGTCAGGCTATTAGATGTTTCTTGATCTCAGAATGGGAGAAGCAGACTTTATATAGTATAGTGTAGTATAGTATAGTATAGTATAATATAGTATAGTATAGTAGTAGACTTTTTTTGTGGATGCAGGAGTGGGAGTGGATATGAGGCATGTGTCTGTAATGATGAAGCCAAAACTTCAGCTAGTCAGTGGATTAGTGTTGGGGATTTACCAACATATCTTGTGGAAATTAATCATCAACGTCTTTCAGCTGATATTCCTCCTCCTCAAAAAGAATGATTGAATGTAAAATTGAGAAGGACTCTTGATTATAGCTTAACTGGTTAATGATATTTCAAAACTCTAAATGTACTTAGAACTGAACTGCATTTATATACTGCTTTTTAGTGCTAAAATAAGTAAATAAATAAACAGACATGTTCTTTGTGTCTTGTAAGATTATGATATATATATAGGCTGCTACCACAGAAGCTGGTATATTGAGAAATTGTTATTTACAGGAATGATGGTGAGCCAGTTGAATTGCCAGATAGGCAACATTTGCTAAAATGCCAAATGTGCTATGCTGATACCATTATAATGTAAATTTCTATGAAAATGGTGAAAAGTATGATGGCTATCATTAAACATATTCACTGCTCAGAGATAAAATATATATATATTTTTTACCTATAGGTTACAAACAAATTGTATGCCAACCTAGTAAGAGAGTGCCATTGTAGGTCACCAGAAACTAGCTTAATTGTGGACTCTCCTCTACCACCTTTCACTTGTTTCTCACTGTTGGATGAGGCCTGATCATACTCTGAGACTAACTCAAATCCCAGGAGTTAAATAGTGCACAGAGTTCTCATCTCCCAGAGCATTAGGCTCCATTTTTTCTCCTCATACTTTGCAATATTGACATAGATCCATTGGTTTCTAATTTCTAGTTTTTGAATTAAATTTATTGTGTGCCCCTGAGCAGATTTCTTACCCCACTTTGGTTTCTCATACACTTAAATTCAGTGACAGAGCCTGATGCAAATTTTCCTCCTATTTAGCTCTAATGCATTTACTCATAAACTAGGTTTCTGTGCTTATTATTCTACAAAGATCTCTTAAAGACTTAGGTCTCTTAAACACTAACCATTGTGCTCACAAATAATGAGTATCATATTTCTCTACAGCAAAACTTAAAATGTCTTATCCCCATGTGTATGAAGAATCAGATTCAGAAAGATTTATTGACTTGCCTTAGATCACACTGCTAGTAAGTGACTGAATCGGGATTCAAATTTAGGTGTTCTTTCTATTTACTACACCTTTTTTAAAGTACTATTTGCAAAGAAGTACCATTCTTTCTTATTGCCTCTCTTGTCCCTTTCTCCTCCAGATATATTTTTCTAGTACCCTAACCATGGATAAGCTCCAACAACTATCTTCTCTATGTTTTATTAATGCAATGGATTATTCTTAGAGAAAATTCCATGTCTTAGAATGAGAGTATCACTATAGATTCATGAATGTTAACCTCATTCAGCACTTAACAAAGATCACTCTCTCACTCTGTACAATTATTGTACTCTACCTTTTCTTCATTTCTCAAATCTACTATCTCTTCATTCTCTACTAATGATTTTAACTCATGTCATTAAGAAAATAAAAGCCATGAAACACAAATACCTTCGTCTTCATTTAAGTAAAACATTTAATATATTTGTTCTGAATCCATCTTCTGCCTCTCTCTGTGAAGATAGAATAGTTTCACATTTAGTCAAAGGACAATCTCTCCACAGAGGCTGTGGATCAAATTTATATGATTTGTATTCTAATTATTTCACCTATATTATCTGTATATCCTTCTCAATAGAATTATGCCCATTAGGAATTAATGACTTTTTAAAAAATAATCCATCTTAAAGAAAAACCTTTCCTTGATTCTTCAATACATTGATGTTTTGTTTCTCTTTTTTCATAGAAAAAAAAAATTGAAGAATATTATCTGCTTGGTCTGTTTCTACTTCCTCACCATTAAATTCCTCTTCAACCCATACCAGTCTCGTATTCTTTTCCTCTTGACCCCCATGTTTGTGAATCTAATGAACACATCTCTGTCGTCATTTCACTCTTTCTAAGTGTCATGATTTACATTACCCTCCTAGAAACATTCTCTTAGTCTCTGTTGCGCCCATCTATCTTCTGTTTTTTCCTTCTGACTCTAAAAGTTTTTATCTATCTCATTTTCTCTCAAATTTCTCCAAACATTCTAAAATTGTGGGGGGTTTTGTTACTATTTTCTCCTGATGTGATTTTGTTCATATTAATCACTTAAATGCCATCTATATGTCAAATGCTTCCAACATTATATATGTACTACTCTCCTCTGAGTATCCAAATTATATATTCAACTACCTACTTTGCTTCTGTCCATGAATATTTAGTAGGCATCTGAAAGATAATATATACAAAACTTAACTCTTTTTTTATATAACATATTGCTTACTAGTTTTCCCTTTCAAATAAATATATGTGAGGTCAAATATTGTCCTGGATTTTCAAACCAAAAATTGTAAGACTCTTTTAATTACTTTATCTCCATTATCCTTCCCATTTGTCAGTCAATTCTATAGACACAACCTCTAGATTATATAAAAAATTAATCTACTTTTCTCCATCTGCATTCACACCACCCTAGCCAGGCCATTATGTCATGTCTAGACATCTTGAGATGTCTTTCCTAAGTAATCCACCTCTGTCAATATGGTCTCTGCCAAATCCATTCTCCATCTGACTGCAAAAATGCTCTTTTGAAAATATAAAGTGGCTCATGTCATTCTTATTCTCAATATTCAACATTGGATTCCCAAGAAACTTAATATAAAAATGGGCCTCTTTCATGTGGCCTATAAGCCCCTAAACAGTTTGGCTCTTTCCTATCTCTAGAAACATTACTTTAAATTACTCTCCCCTTTACTCATTATGCTGTACTATAGAGTTTGAAAATTAGAGGATTGTGGATGTTGAAAGACAATTTTAAATTTCCTGTGTTTTGGCACATCTTATAAGCAGAGGCATTGACTGTCCATTGTTCTTGGAAATCTTTTCAAACATGTTTATATAGTGAACAGCCTTGCAATACAGAGATAGCCTCCCTGCTGAGCAAAAGGTTTGCTTAAACCTTGGAAGATAAAAATAGACTTGCTTTCTGCCTCTTATAAAAGATTTAGGTTTTCTAAAGTGAATGTTCCTTTCCTGTAACACAATCAAATATATATGTTTGTGTCAGCTGGCTCCGTTGCATTAATCAGTGAGGAATGAGGCTGAGGGAGACAACAAAAATGCTAATAATCTGACTAATTTTATAATATGAGCAATAAACTGTCCTCTGTTCCTGACACAGGAGTCTCACATCTTGCAACACTGATGAAACTCTTAAAGGCTAACTTACAAGATTGCAAGTAGGGTAAAACCCCAGGCTTTCCTTAGGTCTTGTTGAGTTATTGTTTGGTCTTAACAGTAATTATTGTGTTGTTTATTTTTTGCTAATTAGATTTTTTTTACCAATGTTGAAAAATGTGGAGATTACATGTAAAATTCTAGATCCAAGCTCCTCTTTAAAAATCATAACCTCTATCTAATCTGGACCATCCTTCGTTCACAGCAAAATCACTCAGGTTATATAGTAAACTCATCTTTAGAGAGCTGTGTACTCTCAATTCACTAGAGACCCTCATACACACTTTATTGTTATTCAGTACTAAGATCCACTGTCATTTATCATTTATCATTGAGCTTGCCCTGCTGTTTTCAGTATAGCAAAGTTGAGGGAGAAAACAAGATTGTCCCAGAAGACTAATGTATCACAAAATTAAGACAGAACATATTTCTTCATGTTGATAAAAAATATTCTTATATGTTTAATGTGAAACCAGAGAGTGTCCCTTTGGGAAGAATACAATTAAGATTTCATTAATATGCAAATGAAATAAATCTGGATAAAAAGAATACAACTAAAGACACCCTTCTAGTTTACATATTTACCTGATTGGCCCCAATAGGCATTTGAGTCTCAGCCTGTGCCCTAGCCAAAATGCCCTGTCTTCAATTCATAAAACAAGCAAAGAACCGTCCTACTTAGTGCCCTTTCATGCTGTTCTATCAGCGTGGAGTGCATTTTCTAGGAATTTTCACAAAGCCTGCTTCATTTCATCCTCCAAATCTCACTTTAAATATCATCTTCTCAAAGAGGTCTCCTCCAAATTCTAATTAAATCTGCCCTTGTCATTTTCTACCATGGTACATTTTCATGAATTTAATAGATCTTTTCTACACTTGTAGTTTCATATTGACTTGTTTGTTCATATCTGTTTTATCACTAGACTTTCCTTAAGGAAAGAGACCCTTCCAGGTTTATACATCTAGTACATAGCAAAATATATGACCTTACCTGATACAATATTTGATGATTAAATGAACAATTTGTCTTAAGATGTATTCTGACAGGGTAATTTGACATGCTAACTCTCTATGAATTGCATTTGGCATTGAAATATATTATTACTAACGTGCAATTTTTAGGAGCATTGACCTCTTAAAACTTTCTCTCTTGTGTGAGTTGTCCTAACATAAAGTAAGAAGAATTCCCTAGAGTAAAAAACATAAACCTATAGCTACTTCCATTAGATCAACTACCTGCCATTTTTATGGAATAAACACTGACTTCTGGTTAGTACATTTTCTCTTTATAAATACCTATTCTTAAATTCTTCAACTCCATTTCTCCAACTAGGTATGTGCTAGGGAACCCTATTTGTAGCTTTTTCCAAATTTCTATATTATTTAACTACTCTGCCTGATTTCAGGCTTTCAGCATGAAGGCATTAAAAACAGGTTTGGAAAGAAGTGAACACATTCCACTTTCAAGAGACAGGGCAAGTTGGCTGGATCATAGTACTATTTATAACATTCCCAAATTACATGGTCACGCATATCAAGTTAACAAATAAATAGTAATTAATTCTATTTAGGTTTAGAAGTGTGCTTCCATTTTTATTATGTATTTAATAAATAACTTGATGCTTCATACCTCAATCTGGAGAGCTGCCTTGCTCTGTTTCCTTTTTTTTTTTTTTCTTTTGTGGTACGCGGGCCTCTCACTGCACCACCAGGGAAGCCCCTCTATTTCCTTTTAAAACTTGTTTAAGGTCTAGGGTGGTTTCTGTTTGTTATGGACTGATTTGTGTATCCCCAAAATGTATTTGTTAAAGTCCTAACTCCCACTGTAACTGTATTTGGAGATAGAACCTTTAAGGTGATTATTAATATGAGGTCATACATGAGGGGTCCTAATTCAGGAAGACTGGTGCCATTATGAGAACAAGAACAGACACCAGAGAATTCTTTCTCTCTCTGAGTGTGCACAGAGTAGGGCCATGTGAGAATACAGTGAGAAAGTGACCAGGAAAAGAAGCCTCAGCAGAAATCAACCCTGTTGGCACCTTCATATTTAACCCTCAACCTTCCAGAACTGTGAGAAAACAAACTTCTGTTGTTTAAGTTCCCAGTGTGTGTTAATTTGTTATGATAGCTCTAGCAGATTAATATGCTATTAAATATTATATGCACATATTCTTAGATTTCTCCCTCTTTCTTAAAAATAGATACTGCCATTAAGACATGAGGGGGCAGGCAGATGTATCGTGCTGTATAATACATACACACATCTTTTAATGAATGTACACGTTATAATGTACACACATTTTCATGCCCAATTTCTCTGGCTAGAACTTCCAGTACCATGTTAAATAAAAATGGTGAGAGTAGGAATCCTTGTCTTATTCCTTATCAGTGAAGAAAAGTGTTCAGCTTTTTACCCTTGAGTATGATGTTAGCTGTGGGCTTGCCGTGTATGGCCTTTGTTATGTTGAGGTATGTTTCCCCTATACCCACTGTTGAGAGTTTTTCATGCCTGGATATTGAGATTTCTCAAATTATTTTTCTACATATATTGAGAGATGATTATATAATTTTTATTCTTCATTTGGTTAATGTGGTATATCATATTGTTTGATTTATGGATGTGTAAACATCTTTGCACAAATGTGCAAATAAATGTGCAAATGTGTAAACATTTCTGGATTTAAATGTGATGTATGATGCTTTTAATGTATTTTTGAATTAAGTTTACTAATATTTTGTTGAGGATGTTTGCATCTATATTCATCAGAGATATTGGTATGTAATTTTTTTTCTTGTTGTGTCCTTTGCTCATATCAGGGTAATGTTGATCTCATAATTGAATTTGGAAGTGTTCCTTTCTCTTCATTTTTTGGAATAATTTGAGAAAGATTAGTATTAATTCTTCTTTAAACATTTGGTAGAATTCATCAGTAAAGCCATCTGGTCTTAGCATTTTGTTTGTTGGGATTTTTTTGATGATGGATTTAATTCTGTTACTAGTAATATGTCTGCTCTGATTGTCTAGTTCTTCATGACAGTCTTGAATTGATCCATTTTTTCTAAGTTGTCCAATTTATTGGTTTCTAATTGTTCATAGTAGTATATTATGATCCTTTGTATTTCTGTGGTATCAGTATTATGTCTCCTTTTTCATTTCTGATTTTGAGTTCTCCTCATTTTATTCCTGGTGAGCCTAGCTAAAGTTTTGTCAATTTCATTTATCTTTTCAAAAACTAGCTCTTAGTTTTATTGATCTTTTCTATTTCTTTTTAGTCACAATTTTTATTAATTTCTGCTCTGATCTTTATTTCTTTCCTTCTACTAATTTTGAGCTTCATTTGATTTTCTTTTTCTTGTTACTTTAGGGGTAGAGTTAGATTGTTTATTTGAGATTTTTCTTGTTTTTTTATGTATGCCTTTATTGCTATGAACTTCCATGTTAGGACTGTTTTTGCTGTATCCCATAAGATTTGGTAGTTGTATTTTATTTTCACGTGTCTCTGAGTATTTTTTGTGTGTGTGTGGTACACGGGCCTCTCACCATTGTGGCCTCTCCTGTTGCAGAGCACAAGCTCCGGACGTGCAGGCTCAGCAGCCATGGCTCATGGGCCTAGCTGCTCCGTGGCATGTGGGGTCCTCCCGGACCAGGGCACAAACCCATGTCCTCTGCATCGGCAGGCGGACTCTCAACCACTGTGCCACCAGGGAAGCCCTCTGAGTATTTTTTGACTTGACTTTTGAATTCTTCTTTGACCCATTGGTTGTTCAGTAGCATGTTGCTTAAAAGCCACATATTTGCAAATTTTCCTGGTTTCTTCTTGCAATTAATTTCTAAATACATACCACTATGGTTGAAGAAGATGTTTGACAAAATATCAATCTTCCCAAATTTAGAACCTGTATAGTGGCCTATCCTGGAGAATGTTCTATGTGCTCTTTTGTAGAATGTGTATTCTGTTGCATTTGGTTGGAATGTTCAACATACCTCTGTTAAGTAAATCTAGTCTAATGTGTCATTTAAGGCTGATGTTTTCCTATTGATTATCTGGATGATCTATCCATTGACACAAATAAGATATTGTATTTCTCTACTATTACTGTGTTGCTGTATATTTTTTAGGTCTTTTAATATTTACTTTATATATTTAGATGCTCTTAAATGGGTGCATGAATGTTTACAAATAATATATATTGTTTTGTTGGATTGGCCCCTTAATCATGATGCAATACCCTTGTCTCTTATTAGTTTTTGTTTTAAAGTCTATTTTGTCTGGTATAGCAAGACCCACTTTCTTTTAGTTTCATTTGTATGAAATATCATTTTTCATATCATCACTTTCAATCTGTGTGTGTCTTTATATCTGAAATGAGTCTCTTGTAGGCAATATATAGATGGGTTGTGATTTTTTGTTTTGTTTTGTTTTTTTAATTCCTTCAGCCACTCTATGTCTTTTGATTGGAGAATTTAGTCCACTTACACTTAAAGTAGTTATTGGTAGGTGTGTACTTATTGCCATTCTGTAATTTGTTTTCTGGCTGTTTTGTAGTTCCTTTGTCCTACTTTCTTCCTCTCTGTTCTCTTCCTTTGTGGTTTGATGTTTTTCTTTACTGGTATGCTTAGATTCTTTTTTCTTTATTTTCTTATCTACTATAGGTTTTTATTATTGGTTACCATTAGGCTTACATATAACAACTTATAACAGTCTATTTTAAATTTGATAACAACTTCACTTTGAATGCATTGTAAATCTCTTTGTTTTTATTCCAATCCTGCATTTTATGGTTTTGATGACACACTTTACATGTTTTTATCTTGTGTATCCCTTAACTGATTATTGTTCTTATACTTATTTTTACTACTTTTGTTTTTAATCTTTGTACTAGCTTTATAAGTGATTAAGTAACCACTTTTACATTAGATTATTCTGAATATTACATATATTTACCTTTACCAGTGATATTTTTCTTATGTTTTTCTATTACTAATTAGCACCCTTTCTATTCCTTTAAACAGTCCCTTTAACATTTCTTTTCAGGACAGTCTAATGATGATGAACTCCTTTAGCTTTTGCTTATCTGGAAAATCTTTATCCCTACTTCAATTCTGAATGACATCTTTTCTGGGTAAAATATTCTTGCTTGTATTTTTGTTTGTTTGTTTCAGGACTTTGAATATAAATAGCAATCCCTTCTGGCTGCAAACTATCTGCTAAATAATCTGCTGATAGTCATGTGGGGATTCCTTTGTATCTAATATGTTGTTTTTCTCTTGCTGCTTTAAATATTCTTTTCTTGTCTTTAACTTTCAACATTTTAATTATATTGTGGTCTTAGTCTCTTTGTGTTCCTCTTGTTTGGAACTCTATGAGCTCCTGGATCAGAATTTCTCTTTCCATCCTCTGATTAGAGAAATATTTCTTATATTTTCTTCCTCTTCACTGTGTGCTCACATGTTTATACCTACTTTTTCTAAGATTGTTGGTGATTTTTATGACCATTAGTTTAGATTCTTTATCAGGTAAATCACTTATTTTCATTTCATGCAGGAATTTTTCTGAAGTTCTATCTTTTTTTGGAGGGGGGGACATATTCCTCTTTTTTTCATTTTCCTTAATTCTCTCTGTTGGTTATATGCATTAAGATAAAACAATTACTTCTTGGTGTTGAGGAATGGTCTCATGTAGGAGATGAACCTACAGTTCAACTCTGCTCTAGCTCTTGGTTGTTTTCAAAATTTTGTTATTGTCAAAGCAGCTTATTTTACTTTTAGTAGATTCCAGTATTTGAGGGTCTGCCAAGAACTGTCAGTGTACAGAAGGGGAGAATCTCAGTCAAGACCTAGATTCAGGCTGATTGGAAGCCAGACCTCTTCAGGTAGCAGCTCTTAAAGTATGTAAATATGTATAGTACTGTGGGACCATAAGCCTAGGTCCCACTAGTTTCTAGAATTGGATAATATAGGCTTGTCCCCTAGAAAAAAGGCTGCAATATTTGGCATGCCAAATGCGTGCTCAAGTTTTTTCCTGGGAGATACCAGAATCCTGGAATGAGGCAGAGGAAGACCACAAACCTGGTGTTTAGCAGCCTGCATCCTTGGAAAACCCTCAGTAGGCCTCTAGGTGTATGCCGAACCATGTATGCCTTCCCTTTAGGCCAAAACTCTAGGATAAGCAAATAGGCTTCTTCCATAGCAGGAATGGAGGTGTGTTCCAGTCTTCTGTCTGTGCTGTTCTCTGGGGGTTGTTGCCAGCCAAGATCTATTTCTACATTTTTTATAGTCCAATGGGACCTAGGGGTGCAAGTCCCACTGGCCACCAGAGCCAAGTGAATAAGGGACATTTATGAGGCAGAAGTCACATAATGTACATCAGGGCATCAGATACAAAAACCTGAGTACTAGATACATGTACATACTACCCTCTGGGAGACAGCGACACTCTCAATGCAGTAGAGAGATAATGTGAATATTGTACCCAACATCCAAGGTCTCTGAAGAGGGTTACAGTGGTCAATTTGTTGTGTGGTTAAATTGAAACTTGTCCCTCAGGCTGCAGCTATGAAAATAAGCTAATAGGCCTCTTTCAGAGAAAGAGTGCTTTACCTCTTTTCATGCTCTGGGGATGGTAGCCAACCAAGAACTCTCTCTCTTTTTATCACAGTTCCATGGGACCCAGGAACACAGGCCCCACTGGCCAACAGAGCCAGGTGACCTAGAGGTGTCCATAGGCAGCAGCAAAAATATTTAGGATGCCCATTGAAGATGCCTCCTTTCTGGGAAATACCAGTGAGCTGGACTGATGTAGAGGGAGATTGTTAAAATGACATCGGCCATACTCCATTCCCCGAAAGCAGTTCATTAGACCACTGGTTATGTACTGTACCTGAAGTTCGTCCCTCAGATTGAAGCTCCAGGACAAAGAAATAGGTCTGTTCACAGAAAGACTAGGAGTGTGTTTCAGTCTAGTGTCTGCACAGTATCCTAAGGGTGGTATCTGGCCAGGATTCTGCCCCATAGGATCCAGGTTCACAAGCCATGCTTGCCAACAGAGCCAGGCCAAACAAAGGTCATCCTTTGGGTGGCAGCTGCAAAAAAACTTGTCACCAGAAACCTGTAAAACCTCCCTTCCGGGAGATACTGGTTCTCTGGAGCTCAGCACAGGGGAAGTGCAAAGATGGTGCCTCCCAGATGGAGCAAGACAGGGGGAGAGCACAAAGTTGGTGTTTTCCAGCCTTTGTGCCTGGAGAGCATTTCAGTAGGACCCTCAGGCTGACACTTTAAGATAACAAAATGAGCCTCTTTCACAGAGAGTCTGGCCATTTTTCATTTGGTTTCCTCTGTGAGTCTTAGGGTGGGTAATCCACCTGCTTGTGCCTTTAACTGTTTCTCAGTTCACTATGCCACATGAATCTTGTGACCTCAACACCACTGGCTTTCAAAACTATATGTCTTGGAGGCCAATCACTTAGATGGAGGTCTTAAAATTTGGGATACCCTATGTAGGGTTTATATATATATATATATATATATATATATATTTTAACATCTTTATTGGGGTATAATTGCTTTACAATGGTGTGTTAGTCTCTGCTCTATAACAAAGTGAATCAGTTATACATATACATATGTTCCCATATCTCTTCCCTCTTGTGTCTCCCTCCCTCCCACCCTCCCTAAGCCGCCCATCCAGGCTGTCACAAAGCACCGAGCCAATATCCCTGTGCCATGCGGCTGCTTCCCACTAGCTATCTACCTTACTACGTTTGTTACTGTGTATATGTCCATGACTCTCTCTCGCCCTGTCACAGCTCACCCTTCCCCCTCCTCATAACCTCAAGTCCTTTCTCTAGGAGCTCTGCGTCTTTATTCCTGCCCTACCCCTAGGTTCTTCATGACATTTTTTTTTCTTAAATTCCATATATATGTGTTAGCATATGGTATTTGTCTTTCTCTTTCTGACGTACTTCACTCTGTATGACAGACTCTAGGTCCATCCACCTCATTACAAATAGCTCAATTTCATTTATTTTTATGGCTGAGTAATATTCCATTGTATATATGTGCCACATCTTCTTTATCCATTCATCCGATGATGGACACTTAGGTTGTTTCCATCTCTGGGCTATTGTAAATAGAGCTGCAATGAACATTTTGGTACATAACTCTCTTTGAATTTCGGTTTTCTCAGGGTATATGCCCAGTAGTGGGATTGCTGGGTCATATGGTAGCTCTATATGTAGTTTTTTAAGGAACCTCCATACTGTTCTCCATAGTGGCTGAACCAATTCACATTCCCACCAGCAGCGCAAGAGTGTTCCCTTTTCTCCACACCCTCTCCAGCATTTATTGTTTCTAGATTTTTTGATGATGGCCATTCTGACGGGTGTGAGATGATATCTCATTGTAGTTTTGATTTGCATTTCTCTAATTATTAATGATGTTGAGCATTCTTTCATGTGTTTGTTGGCAGTCTGTATATCTTCTTTGGAGAAATGTCTATTTAGGTCTTCTGCCCATTTTTCAATTGGGTTGTTTGTTTTTTTGTTATTGAGCTGCATGAGCTGCTTGTAAATTTTGGAGATTAATCCTTTGTCGGTTGCTTCATTTGCAAATATTTTCTCCCATTCTGAGGGTTGTCTTTTGGTCTTGTTTAGGGTTTCCTTTGCTGTGCAAAAGCTTTGAAGTTTCATTAGGTCCCATTTTTTTATTTTTGTTTTTATTTCCATTACTCTAGCAGGTGGGTCAGAAAGGATCTTGCTGTGATTTATGTCATAGAGTGTTCTGCCTATGTTTTCCTCTAAGAGTTTGATAGTTTCTGGCCTTATATTTAGGTCTTTAATCCATTTTGAGCTTATTTTTGTGTATGGTGTTAGGGAGTGATCTAATCTCACACTTTTACATGTACCTGTCCAGTTTTCCCAGCACCACTTATTGAAGAGGCTGTCCTTTCTCCACTGTACATTCCTGCCACCTTTATCAAAGATAAGGTGTCCATATGTGCATGGGTTTATCTCTGGGCTTTCTATCCTGTTCCATTGATCTATCTTTCTGTTTTTGTGCCAGTACCATACCATCTTGATAACTGTAGCTTTGTAGTATAGTCTGAAGTCACGGAGCCTGATTCCTCAAGTTCCTTTTTTCGTTCTCAAGATTGCTTTGGCTATTCGGGGTCTTTTGTGTTTCCATACAGATTGCAAACTTTTTTGTTCTAGTTCTGTGAAAAATGACAGTGGTAATTTGATACGGATTGCATTGAATCTATAGATTGCTTTGGGTAGTAGAGTCATTTTCACAATGTTGATTCTTCCAATCCAAGAACATGGTATATCTCTCCATCTATTTGTATCATCTTTAATTTCTTTCATCAGTGTCTTATAATTTTCTGCATACAGGTCCTTTGTCTCCTTAGGTAGGTTTATTCCTAGATATTTTATTCTTTTTGTTGCAATGGTAAATGGGAGTGTTTTCTTGATTTCACTTTCAGATTTTTCATCATTAGTATATAGGATTGCCAGATATTTCTGTGCACTAATTTTGTATCCTGCCACTTTACCAAATTCATTGATTAGCTCTAGTAGTTTTCTGGTAGCATCTTTAGGATTCTCTATGTATAGGATCATGTCATCTGCAAACAGTGACAGCTTTACTTCTTCTTTTCCGATTTGGATTCCTTTTATTTCCTTTTCTTCTCTGATTGCTGTGGCTAAAACTTCCAAAACTATGTTGAATAAGAGTGGTGAGAGTGGGCAACCTTGTCTTGTTCCTGATCTTAGTGGAAATGCTTTCAGTTTTTCACCATTGAGGATGATGTTTGCTGTGGGCTTGTCATATATGGCCTTTATTATGTTGAGGAAAGTTCCCTCTATGCCTACTTTCTGCAGGGTTTTTATCATAAATGGGTGTTGAATTTTGTCAAAAGCTTTCTCTGCATCTATTGAGATGATCATATGGTTTTTCTCCTTCAATTTGTTAATATGGTTTATCACATTGATAGATTTGCGTATATTGAAGAATCCTTGCATTCCTGGAATAAACCCCACTTGATCATGGTGTATGATCCTTTCAATATGCTGTTGGATTCTGTTTGCTAGTATTTTGTTGAGGATTTTTGCATCTATGTTCATCAGTGATATTGGCCTGTAGTTTTCTTTCTTTGTGACATCCTTGTCTGGTTTTGGTATCAAGGTGATGGTGGCCTCGTAGAAGGAGTTTGGGAGTGTTCCTCCCTCTGCTATATTTTGGAAGAGTTTGAGAAGGATAGGTGTTAGCTCTTCTCTAAATGTTTGATAGAATTCGCCTGTGAAGCCATCTGGTCCTGGGCTTTTCTTTGTTGGAAGATTTTTAATCACAGTTTCAATTTCAGTGCTTGTGATTGGTCTGTTCATATTTTCTATTTCTTCCTGATTCAGTCTTGGCAGGTTGTGCATTTCTAAGAATTTGTCCATTTCTTCCAGATTCTCCATTTTATTGGCATAGAGTTGCTTGTAGTACTCTCTCATGATCTCTTTTATTTCTGCAGTGTCAGTTGTTACCTCTCCTTTTTCATTTCTAATTCTATTGATTTGAGTCTTCTCCCTTTTTTTCTTGATGAGTCTGGCTAGTGGTTTATCTATTTTGTTTATCTTCTCAAAGAACCACCTTTTAGTTTTATTGATCTTTGCTATTGTTTCCTTCATTTCTTTTTCATTTATTTCTGATCTGATTTTTATGATTTCTTTCCTTCTGCTAGCTTTGGGGTTTTTTTTTGTTCTTCTTCTCTAATTGCTTGAGGTGCAAAGTTAGGTTGTTTATTCTAGATGTTTCCTGCTTCTTAAGGTGGGCTTGTATTGCTATAAACTTCCCCCTTAGAACTGCTTTTGCTGCATCCCACAAGTTTTGGGTCGTTGTGTCTCCATTGTCATTTGTTTCTAGGTATTTATTGATTTCCTCTTTGATTTCTTCAGTGATCACTTCATTATTAAGTAGTGTATTGTTTTGCCTCCATGTGTTTGTATTTTTTACAGATCTTTTCCTGTAATTGATATCTAGTCTCATGGCGTTGTGGTCAGAAAAGATACTTGATACAATTTCAATTTTCTTAAATTTACCAAGGCTTGATTTGTGACCCAAGATATGATCTATCCTGGAGAATGTTCCATGAGCACTTGAGAAAAATGTGTATTCTGTTGTTTTTGGATGGAGTGTCCTATAAATATCAATTAAGTCCATCTTGTTTAATGTATCATTTAAAGCTTGTGTTTCCTTATTTATTTTCATTTTGGATGATCTGTCCATGGGTGAAAGTGGAGTGTTTAAGTCCCCTACTATGAATGTGTTACTGTTGATTTCCCCTTTTATGGCTGTTAGTGTTTGCCTTATGTATTGAGGTGCTCCTATGTTGGGTGCATAAATATTTACAATTGTTATATCTTCTTCTTGTATCGATCCCTTGATGATTATGTAGTGTCCTTCTTTGTCTCTTTTAATACTCCTTATTTTAAAGTCTATTTTGTCTGATATGAGAATTGCTACTCCAGCTTTCTTTTGGTTTCCATTTGCATGGAATATCTTTTTCCATCCCCTTACTTTCAGTCTGTATGTGTCTCTAGGTCTGAAGTGGGGCTCTTGTAGACAGCATATATAAGGGTCTTGTTTTTGTATCCATTCAGCTAATCTGTGTCTTTTGGTGGGAGCATTTAGTCCATTTACATTTAAGGTAATTATTGATATGTATGTTCCTATTCCCATTTTCTAAATTGTTTTGGGTTCGTTATTATAGGTCTTTTCCTTCTCTTGTGTTTCTTGCCTAGAGAAGATCCTTTAGCATTTGTTGTAAAGCTGGTTTGGTGGTGCTGAACTCTCTCAGCTTTTGCTTGTCTGTAAAGGTTTTAATTTCTCCATCAAATCTAAATGAGATCCTTGCTGGGTAGAGTAGTCTTGGCTGCAGGTTTTTCTCCTTCATCACTTTCAGTATGTCCTGCCACTCCCTCTGGCTTGTAGGGTTTCTGCTGAGAGATCAGCTGTTAACCTTATGGGGATTCCCTTATGTGTTATTTGTTGTTTTTCCCTTGCTGCTTTTAATATGCTTTCTTTGTATTTAATTTTTGACAGTTTGATTAATATGTGTCTTGGCGTATTTCTCCTTAGATTTATCCTGTATGGGACTCTCTGTGCTTCCTGGACTTGATTAACTATTTCCTTTCCCATATTAGGGAAGTTTTCAACTATAATCTCTTCAAATATTTTCTCAGTCCCTTTCTTTTTCTCTTCTTCTTCTGGAACCCCTATAATTCGAATGTTGGTGCGTTTAATGTTGTCCCAGAGGTCTCTGAGACTGTCCTCAGTTCTTTTTATTCTTTTCTCTTTATTCTGCTCTGCAGTAGTTATTTCCACTATTTTATCTTCCAGGTCACTTATCCGTTCTTCTGCCTCAGTTATTCTGCTATTGATCCCATCTAGAGTACTTTTAATTTCATTTATTGTGTTGTTCATTGTTGCTTGTTTCATCTTTAGTTCTTCTAGGTCCTTGTTAACTGATTCTTGCATTTTGTCCATTCTATCTCCAAGATTTTGGATCATCCTTACTATCATTATTCTGAATTCTTTTTCAGGTAAGCTGCCTATTTCCTCTTCAGTTGTTAGGTCTGGTGCATTTTTATCTTGCTCCTTTATCTGCTGTGTGTTTTTCTGTCTTCCCATTTTGCTTATCTTACTGTGTTTGGGGTCTCCTTTTTGCAGGCTGCAGGTTCATAGTTCCTGCTGGTTTTGATGTCTGTCTCCAGTGGCTAAGGTTGGTTCAGTGGGTTGTGTAGGCTTCCTGGTGGAGGGGACTAGTGCCTGTGTTCTGGTGGATGAGGCTGGATCTTGTCTCTCTAGTGGGCAGGTTCACGTCTGGTGGTGTGTTTTGGGGTGTCTGTGGCCTTATTATTATTTTAAGCAGCCTCTCTGCTAATGTGTGGGGTTGTGTTCCTGTTTTGCTAGTTGTTTGGCATAGGTTGTCCAGCACTGTGGCTTGCTGGTCGTTGAGTGAAGCTGGGTGCTGGTGTTAAGATGGAGGTCTCTGGGAGATTTTTGCCGTTTGATATTATGTGGAGCTGGGAGGTCTCTTGTTGACCAGTGTCCTGAAGTTGGCTCTCCTACCTCAGAGGCAGAGCCCTGACTCCTGGCTGGAGCACCAAGAGCTTTTTCATCCACATAGCTCAGAATAAAAGGGAGAAAAAGTAGAGGGAATTAGTAGAAGTATGAGGAAAGAAAGAAGGAAAGGAGGGAAGGAAGGAAGGAAGAAAGAAAGAAGCAAAGAAGGAAAGAAGGCAAGAAGGAAGGAAAGGAGGGAGGGAGGGAGGGAGGAAGGAAGGAAGGAGGGAAAGAAGGAAAAAAGAGAAAGAAAGAAGATACAGTAAAAATAAAATAAAGTATAATAAAGTTATTGAATTAAAAAATTCTTATTTAGAAAAAAAAAAAGGGACGGATAGAACCTTAGGACAAATGTTGGAAGCAAAGCTATACAGACAAAATCTTACACAGAAGCATACACATACACCCTCACTAAAAGAGGTAAATGGGGAAAAATCATAAATCTTGCTGTCAGAGACCACCTCCTCAATTTGGGATGATTCGTTGTGTAAAGGAAGGAAGGAAGGAAAGAAAGAAAGAAAGAAAGAAGGTAAAGTATAATAACGTTATTAAAATTGATTATTAAGAAAAAAATTAAAAAAAAAAACAATGGACGGATAGAACCCTAGGACACATGGTGGAAGCAAGGCTATACAGACAAGATCTCACACAAAAGCATACACATATACATTCACAAAAAGAGGAAAAGGGAAAAAAATCATAGATCTTGCTCCTAAAGTCCACTTCCTTAATTTGAGATGATTGGTTGTCTATTCAGGTATTCCACAGATGCAGGGTATATCAAGTTGATTGTGGAGCTTTAATCCGCTGTTCTGAGGCTGCTGGGAGAGATTTCCCTTTCTCTTCTTTGTTCTCACAGCTCCCAGGGGTTCAGCTTTGGATTTGGCCCTGCCACTCCGTGTAGGTCGCTGGAGGGCATCTGTTTTTTGCTCAGACAGGGCGGGGTTAAAAGAGCTGCTGATTCGGGGGCTCTGGCGCACTCAGGCCGGCGGGGAGGGAGGGGCACGGAGTGTGGGGCGGGCCTGCGGCGGCAAAGGCCGGCGTGACTTTGCACCAGCCTGAGGCGCGCTGTGCGTTCTCCCGGGGAAGTTGTCCCTGGATCCCGGGAACCTGGCAGTGGCGGGCTGCACAGGCTCCGCGGAAGAGGGGTGTGGAGGGTGACCTGTGCTCGCACACAGGCCCCTCGGTGGGGGCAGCAGCAGCCTTATCGTCTCCCGCCCGTCTCTGGGGTCCGCGCTTTTAGCCGCGGCTTGCGCCCGTCTCCGGAGTTCCCTCAAGCAGCGTTCTTAAACCCCTCTCCTCACGCCCCAGGAAACAAAGAGGGAAGAAAACGTCTCTTGCCTCTTCAGCAGGTGCAGACTTTTCCCCAGACTCCCTCCCGGCTAGCCATGGTGCACTAACCCCTTCAGGCTATGTTCAAGCCGCCAACCCCAGTCCTCTCCCTGCGCTCCGTCCGAAACCAAAACCCGAGCCTCAGAGCCTCAGCTCGCAGCCCCGCCCGCCCCGGCATGCGAGCAGACAAGCCTCTCGGGCTGGTGAGTGCCGGTCGGCACCGATCCTCTGTGCGGGAATCTCCCCGCTTTGCCCTCCGCACCCATTGCTGTGCACTCCTCCGCGGCTTCGAAGCTCCCCCCTCCGCCCCCCGCAGTCTCCGCCCGCGAAGGGGCTTCCTAGTGTGTGGAAACTTTTCCTCCTTCACAGCTCCCTCCCACTGGTGCAGGTGCCGTCCCTATTCTTTTGTCTCTGTTTTTTCTTTTTTTTCTTTTGCCCTACCCAGGTACGTGGGGAGTTTCTTGCCTTTTGGGAGGTCTGAGGTCTTCTGCCAGCATTCAGTAGGTGTTCTGTAGGAGTTGTTCCACGTGTAGATGTATTTCTGGTGTATCTGTGGGGAGGAAGGTGATCTCCGCGTCTTACTCTTCCGCCATCTTCAAGGTCCCCCCAAAGCAATCTGTCCCTTTTTTTCTTAGAGGCTATGCGCAGGCTCCTGGGGTGTCAATCCCACGTCTGCCAAGGTACAAGGCCGCAGCAACGCAAAACATGCCATTTCTTTGTCGCAGGGGTCAGCTGTCCCTCCCGGCAGCAGCCAGGGCCCAGAAGTCCCCCCAGGAGACCGTCACTACCAGTACCTGGCGCCTCTCCACGGAAGAACAGCCTCAGAGCATTGTTCTCTCTTTCTGACCCAGCCCAAGTGCCAGCACGCTGTGGTGGGGCAGGTGGCTTCTTCACCAAGTCCCTCAATCAGGAAATGCTTTCTTCTTGTGAACACCACGGGAGACGCTCCAGGGGCCTGGTCTGAGTAGGCGAAATATGGGGCTTCCCACAAAGAGAAGCAAGGCACGCTGGAGCCTTCAGGGCGCACTTTGTGGCGATGAATGGGAGAGGACAAGGAAAGTAAGGCTCAGTCCAGATATTGGGGCAGGCAGAGAACGGCAGCGAACACGGCAAACATACCACAACCCGGCCGAAGACGCGGCCGCCTCCTCTTCCCAGAGGAAGCCCGATCTCCGGGTTTATATTTTTAATTCCTCTGGGTTTTCAGTTCCCTCTTGATTGTAAGTCACTGATTCAGGGATAGGGTTTATGACAAGACTATGGCTCAGCCTCTTCAACTTGCTTTCATGGTGTTTTTTTCTCATCTAGCAATTTATTGCAATTACTCAGATAGTTTCATGGTTTTTTTTTTTTTTTTCCCAGAAGAAATTATTTTACATATACCTGTAGATTCAGTGTGTCTGTAGGTGGAAGTGAGTTCAGGATCTTCCTACATAACCATCTTGTGCTGGAAACTCTAGAGACTTCAGATATTATGGGGTACTGCTTTATTCTCACAGCATTATTCCAATAGGTGATAGATTTGGGAAAAACAATGAGATGGAAATTTGTATGGATAAGTTTAATAGAGAGAAACAGAAACAACCCACTGCGAGGGAGTGAGAAGGACAGGAAAGGGCAAACAGAAAAGTTGAGCTCCAAATTTTTTCAAATAGCTGTTCTCAGTTGGCATCAACAGATTTTCCAGAGACTACTTGAGATATAAATGAAAGGGGGACATAATTTGTACCTCTCTACATAGACCAACCATTGTTAGAGCTGTCCACTGAAGGGACCATGGCTTTGACGAAAGGAGCTCCTCATACTGGAGCAATTTCTGGGAAAGGATTCAGCTGTGAGCCATCACAAGGCATGCTCCTGAGGAATCAGTACCTTTGTCTTGAAAGGGGAGGATCTAGATGATGCACCCAGTGCCCCTCCTACAGTTCATACCTTACATATTTTTTGGAGTATATTAAACCTTCAACACTATGTTCGTTCCAGCTGTACAACATAGTGACTTGATAATTCTATGCATTACAAAATGTTCACCACGGTAAGTCTGGAATTTCCATACTGTTTTCCACAGTGGTTGTACTAATTTACATTCCTACTAACAAGGTAGGAGGCTTCCCTTTTCTCCACATCCTCTCCAACTTGTGTTATTTGTAGACATTTTCATGATAGCCATTCTGACAGGGATGAGGTGATATCTCATTATTGTTTTTTATTTGCTTTTCTCTAATAATTAGTGATGTTGAAAATTTTCTCTTGTATCTGTTAGCCATCTGTATGTCTTCTTTGGAAAAAATATTCATTCATGTGTTTTGGCTAGTTTTTCATTTTTTTAAATACTATCCAGTAGTATGAGCTGTTTATATATACTGGATATTAATCATTTATCAGTCATATCATTTGCAAATATTTTCTCCCATTCAGTTGGCTGTTTTTCTCATTTTGTTGATGGTTTCCATTGCTGTGCAAAAGCTTTTAAGTTTAATAAGGTCCCATTTGTTTATTTTTGCTTTTATTTCATTTGCCCGTGGAGACAGATACCAAAAAATGAATATTACTACAACTTTATAAAAGAGTGTTCTGCCTACATTCCCTTCTAGGAGTTTGATGGTTTCAGGTCTCACATTTAGGTCTTTAATCCATTTTCAGTTTAGTTTTTATATGGTGTGAGGTAATATTCTAATCTCATTGCTTTAAATGTAGCTGTCCAGTTTTCTCAGTACCACTTATTGAAGAGACTTTCTTTTCTCCTTTGCATATTCTTTTTTTAAAGATTTTTTTTGATGTGGACCATTTTAAAGTCTTTATTGAATTTGTTACAACACTGCTTCTGTTTTATGTTTTGGTTTATTGGCTGCGAGGCATGTGGGATCTTAGCTCCCTGACCAGGGATCAAATACTCCCTGCATTACAAGGCAAAAGCTTAACCACTGGACCACCAGGAAAGACCCCACCCATTGTATATTCTTGTCTCCTTTGTTGTAGACCAAGTATGCATGGGTTTATTTGTGAGCTCTCATTCTGTTCCATTGATCTATGTGTCTGTTTTGTGTCAGTACCATGCTGTTTGATTTGTAGTACAGTCTGAAGTCTGGGAGTGTGATTCCTTTAACTTTGTTCTTTTTGCTCAAGATTACATTGGCAATTCGGGTTCTTTTGTGGTTCCATATAAATTTTAAGATTATTTGTTCTAGCTCTGTGAAAAACGTCATGGATATTTTGACAGGGATTACATTAAATCTGTAGATTGCTTTTGGTAGTAAGGTCATTTCAACAATGTTAATTCTTTCAAACCAAGAGCATGAGATATTTTTAAATTTCTTTGTATTATCTTCAAATATTTTCATCAATATTTTATAATTTTCAGAGTATAGGTAATTCACCTCCTTAGTTAAATTTATTCCTATGTATTTTTAGTGCAATTTTAAACCAATTTTTTACTTTCTATTTCTGATATTTTATTATTAGCGTACAGAAACACAACAGATTTCTGTATATTAATCATGTATACTGAAACTTTTCTTAATTCATTTATTAGTTATAATCATTTTGGGGTGGAGAATTTAGGGTTCTCTATATAAAGTATCCTATCCTTTGCAAATAGTGACAGTTTTACGTCTTCCCTTCCAATTTGGAAGACCTTTATTTCTTTTTCTTGTCTGATTGCTGTGAAAGGACTTACAATACTATATTACATAAAAGTGGTAAGAGTTGGTATCTTTGTCTTGTTCCTGAATTTGAGGAAAAGCTTTCAACTTTTCATCATTGAGTATGATGTCAGCTGTGGGTCTGTCATAAATAGGCTTTATTCTGTTGAGATATGTTTCCTCTATATCCACTTTGATGAGAGTTTTTATCATGAATGGATGTTGAATTTTGTTGAAAGCTTAGTCTCCATATATTGAGATGATCATATAATTTCTCTCCTTCCTTTTGTTAATGTAGTGTATCACATTGATTGATTTGCAAAGGTTGAACCACTCTTTGTGGCAGTGAAATAAGTCCAATTTGATCATGGTGTATGATTCTTTTTATATATTTTTAGACTCTGTTTGCTAATATTTTGTTGAAGATTTTTGCTTCTATATTCATCAAATAAACGGCCTGTATGTATTTATTTTGTTTTGTTTGTTTTTTGTAGTGGCTTTGTCTGGTTTTGGTATCAGGGTAATAGTGGCTTCATAGAATGAATTTTGGAATGTTCTCTATTCTTCAGGTTTTAGAATAGTTTGAGAAGAATAGGTATTAGTTCTTCACATATTTGGTAGAATGACCCTATGAAGCCATCTGGTCATGGAATTTTGTTTGCTGGCTCTGTTTTTATTATAAATTTAATTTCATTACTGGTGATGTTTGTTAAAATTGTTTCTTCTTGATTCAGTATTGGAAGGCTCTATGTTTCTAGAAATTTGTTCTTTTCTAGGTTTTCCAGTTCTTTGGAATACAACTTTTTGTAGTATACTTTTATGATTTTTTTGTGTCTCTATGGTATCTGTTATTACTTCTCTTTCATTTCTTATTTTGTTTATTTTAAATTTTTTGAGGAACCTCCATAATGATGATCATAGAGGCTGTACCAATTTACATTCACACCAATAGTGCATGAAGTTTCTCTTTTCTCCACATCTTCATCAATACTTTTTTGTTTTATTTTTTATAATAGCCCTTGTAAGACATATGAGGTGGTATCTTATTGTAGTTTTGATTTTCATTTCTTTGATAATTAGTGAAGTTGAGTGTCTAAAAATATGTGTGTTGGCCAGCTGTGTGTATTCTTTGAAAATAATGTCTATTCAGATTCTCTGCTTATTTTTCAGTGGGGTTGTTTGTGTTTCTTTATGTTGAGCTATATAAATTTATTTTATATTTTGGATAATAATTTCTTATCAGATATATCTCTGGCAAATATCTTCTCCCATTCAATAGGCTGTTTTTTTGTTTTTGTTTTTTTAATTTTACTTATTTTTGGCTGCATTGGGTCTTTATTGCTATGCATGGGCTTTCTCTAGTTGCAGTGAGTGGGGCCTACTCTTCATACTCTTTGTTGTCATGTGCGGGCTTCTCATTGTGGTGGCTTCTGTTGTTCTATAGCATCATAGCATACTGCCTATGTTTTTTTTTTTTTTTTTTTTTTTTTTTTCCAGGAGCTTTATGGTTTCAGGTCTCACATTTTAGTCATTTATATATTTTGAGTTTATTTTGCATATCGTGTGAGAAAGTAGTCCCGTTTGATTATTTTGCATGTAACTGTCCAGTTTTCCAAACACCATTTTTTGAAGAGGCTGTCTTTTCCTCATTGTATATTCTTGTTTGCTCTGATATAGGTCAATTGGCCATACGTGCTTGGGTTTATTTCTGGGCTCTCTATCCTTTTCCATTGATCCATGTGTCTATTTTTGTGCTATGCTCTTTTGATTACTCTAGCTTTGTAGTATAGTTTAAAGTTAAGGAGTGTGATTCCTCCTGCTTTGTTCTTTCTCAAGTTTGTTTTAGCTATTCAGGGTCTTTTGTGTTTCCATACAAATTTTAAAATTATTTGTTATAGATCATAAAATAAGCCATTGGTATTTTGATAAGGATTGCATTGAATTTGTAGATTGTTTTAGGAATATGGGCATTTTAGTAATTGATCCTTCCACAACCATGGGCACTGTATATCTTTGCATTTGTTTATATAGTCTTCAAATCTTTAATTAATGTCATATTTTTCCAAGTACAATATAACATTTTTGGTTAGATTTCTTCCTAGATATTTTCTTCATTTGGATCTAACTGTAAATGAATTATTTTCTTAACTTATCTTTCTTATAGTTCTTTGTTGTATAAAAAACGTAATAGATTTCTGTATATTAATTTGTATCTGACAACTTTACAGAATTCATTTATTAGTTTTTAAATTTTATGGTGGTGTCTTAAGGATTTTCCATGTGCAAAAAGTAATATTTTTACTCCTTTTTTGATTAAGATCCTTTTATTTCTTTTTTTCTGGCTGATTCCTATGACTAGGACTTATGATTCTATGTTGGATAAATGTGGCAAGATTGGGCATACTTGTAATCCTGATCTTAGAGGAAATGCTGTCAACTCTTGATTATTGAATATGATGTTAGTTGTTGCGTTATATGATTTTTAGTATGTTGGAGTATGATTCCTCTGCTCCCATTTTGTTGAGAATTTTAATCATGAATGTTGAATTTTGGCAAAAGCTTTTTCTTCATCTACTGAATGTTGTCTTAATTTTATTCTGCAATTTTTAGATGTGATATATCACATTGATTGATTTGCATATATTGAACAGTGCTTGCATCCCTGGGTTAATCCCACTTGATCATGGTATATGATCCTTTCAATGTATTGTTGAATTCTGTTAATATTTGATGAGGATGTTTGCATATATGTTCATCAATGATATTGGTCTGTAAATTTTTTGTGGTTTCCTTGTCTGATGTTGGTATCAGGGTGATGCTTGTCTCATAGAATAATTTCAGAAGTGTATATTACTCTTTTGGAATAGTTCAAGAGGGATAGGTGTTAACTCTTATTTAAATGTTTGGTAGGATTTACCTGTGAAACTGTCTAATCCTGGACTTGTGTTTGTTGAAATTAAAAAAAAATAATCATTCAATTTCATTACTCTGTAATTGAACTGTTAATATTCTCTATTTCTTCATGATTCAGTCAGTCTTGGGAGATTGTACATCTTCAGGAATTTGTTTCTCTTGGTTGCCCATTTTACTGGTATAATTTTTCATAGTAATCTCTTATGATCCTTTTTATCTCTGTGGTGTCGATTGTAACTTCTCTTTCATTTATGATTTTATATATTTGAGCCCCCTCTTTCTCTCTCTCTTTTTTTTTTTTCTTGATGAGTCTGGCTAAAGGTTATATATATATACATATATATATATATGTGTATATATATGTGTGTGTGTGTGTGTGTGTGTGTGTGTGCTAGCATATGGTATTTGTCTCTCTCTTTCTGACTTACTTCACTCTGTATGACAGACTCTAGGTCTCTCCACCTCATTACTAATAGCTCAATTTCGTTTCTTTTTATGGCTGAGTAATATTCCATTGTATATATGTGCCACATCTTCTTTATCCATTCATCCGATGATGGACACTTAGGTTGTTTCCATGTCCTGGCTATTGTAAATAGAGCTGCAATGAACATTTTGGTACATGACTCTTTTTGAATTATGGTTTTCTCAGGTTATATGCCCAGTAGTGGGATTGCCAGGTCATATGGTCATTCTATTTGTAGTTTTTTAAGGAACCTCCATACTGTTCTCCATAGTGGCTGTATCAATTTACATTCCCACGAACAGTGCAAGAGTGTTCCCTTTTCTCCACACCCTCTCCAGCATTTATTGTTTCTAGTTTTTTTGATGATGGCCATTCTGAC
Source organism: Stenella coeruleoalba (assembly GCF_951394435.1). Lineage (NCBI taxonomy): Eukaryota > Metazoa > Chordata > Mammalia > Artiodactyla > Delphinidae > Stenella > Stenella coeruleoalba. The sequence continues at coordinate 42,643,923 of NC_137164.1, read as the reverse complement.
GGGTGTGAGATGATATCTCATTGTAGTTTTGATTTGCATTTCTTTAATTATTAGTGATGTTGAGCATTCTTTCATGTGTTTGTTGGCAGTCTGTATATCTTCTTTGGAGAAATGTCTATTTAGGTCTTCTGCCCATTTTTGGATTGGGTTGTTTGTTTTTTTGTTATTAAGTCTCAGTCCCTTTCTTTTTCTCTTCTTCTTCTGGAACCCCTATAATTCGAATGTTGGTGTGTTTAATGCTGTCCCAGAGGTCTCTGAGACTGTCCTCAGTTCTTTTCATTCTTTTTCTTTATTCTGCTCTACAGTAGTTATTTCCACTGTTTTATCTTCCAGGTCACTTATCCATGCTTCTGCCTCAGTTATTCTGCTATTGATCCTATCTAGAGTACTTTTCATTTCATTTATTGTGTTGTTCATCATTGTTTGTTTCATCTTTAGTTCTTCTAGGTCCTTGTTAAATGTTTCTTGCATTTTGTCTATTCTATTTCCAAGATTTTGGATCATCTTTACTATCATTATTCTGAATTCTTTTTCAGGTAGACTGCCTATTTCCTCTTCATTTGTTAGGTCTGGTGGGTTTTTATCTTGCTCCTTCATGTGCTGTGTGTTTTCCTGTCTTCTCATTTTGCTTATCTTACTGTGTTTGGGGTCTCCTTTTTGCAGGCTGCAGGTTCATAGTTTGCGTTGTTTTTGGTGTCTCTCCCCAGTGGCTAAGATTGGTTCAGTGGGTTCTGTAGGCTTCCTGGCAGAGGGGACTAGTGCCTGTGTTCTGGTGGATGAGGCTGGATCTTGTCTTTCTGGTGCGCAGGTCCATGACTGGTGGTGTGTTTTGGGGTGTCTGTGGACTTATTATGATTTTAGGCAGCCTCTCTGCTAATGTGTGGGGTTGTGTTCCTGTCTTGCTAGTTGTTTTACATAGGATGTCCAGCACTGTAGCTTGCTGGTCGTTGAGTGAAGCTGGGTGCTGGTGTTGAGATGGAGATCTCTGGGAGATTTTTTCCATTTGATATTATGTGGAGCTGGGAGGTCTCTTGTTGGCCAGTGTCCTGAAGTTGGCTCTCCCACCTCAGAGGCACAACACTGACTCCTGCCTGCAGCACCTTTCATCCACAGGGCTCAGACAAAAGGGAGAAAAAGTAGAAAGAAAGAATCAGTAGAAGTAGAAAGAAAGAAAGAAAGAAAGGAGGGAGGGAGGGAGGAAGGAAGGAAGGAGGGAAGGAAGGAAAAAAAGAAAGAAAGAAGATAAAGTGAAATAAAATAAAGTAATATAAAATATAATAAAGTTATTAAAATAAAAAAATTATTAAGAGAAAAAATAATAACGGACGGATAGAACCCTAGCACAAATGGTGGAAGCAAAGCTATACAAAGTCTCACACAGAAGCATACACATACACACTCACAAAAAGAGGAAAAGGGGAAAAAATCATAAATCTGTCTAAAGGAGGGAAGGAAGGAAAGAATGAAAATAAAGTAAAATAAAATAAAGTTATTAAAATAAAAAGTAATTATTAAGAAAAAAATTAAAAAAAAAATAAACGGACAGATAGAACCCTTGGACAAATGGTGGAAGCAAAGCTATACAGACAAAATCTCACACAGAAGCATATACATACACACTCACAAAAAGAGGAAAAGGGGAAAAAATAATAAACCTTGCTCTCAAAGTCCACCTCCTTAATTTGGGTTGATTCATTGTCTATTCATGTATTCCACAGATGCAGAGTACATCAAGTTGATTGTGGAGCTTTAATCTGCTGCTTCTGAGGCTGCTGGGAGAGATTTCCCTTTCTCTTCTTTGGCAGGCTGCACAGGCTCCCCAGAAGGGGGTTGTGGACAGTGACCTGTGCTCGCACACAGGTTTCTTGGTGGTGGCAGCAGCAGCCTTAGCGTCTTATGCCTGTCTCTGGGGTCTGCATTTTTAGCCACGGCTCGCACCCGTCTCTGGAGCTTCTTTAAGCAGTGCTCTTAATCCCCTCTCCTCGTGCACCAGGAAACAAAGAGGGAAGAAAATGTCTCTTGCCTCTTTGGCAGGTCCAGACTTTTCCCCGGACTCCCTCCCGGCCATCCGTGGCACACTAACCCCCTGCAGGCTGTGTTCATGCCGCCAACACCAGTCGTATCCCGTCGCTCCAACCAAAGCCCGAGCCTCAGCTCCCAGCCCCGCCTGCTCCGGCGGGTGAGTGGACAAGCCTCTCGGTCTGGTGAGTGCCGGTTGGCACCGATTCTCTGTGCGGGATTCTCTCTGCTTTTCCCCCTGCACCCTTGTTGCTGTGCTCTCCTCCACAGCTCCAAAGCTTCCCCCCCTCTGCCACCCACAGTCTCAGACTGTGAAGGGGCTTCCTAGTGTGTGGAAACCTTTCCTCCTTCACAGCCCTCTCCCACTGGTGCAGGTCCTGTCCCTATCCTTTTGTCTCTGTTTATTCTTTTTTCTTTTGCCCTACCCAGGTACGTGGGGGGTTTCTTGCCTTTTGGGAGGTCTGAGGTCTTCTGCCAGTGCTCAGTAGGTGCTCTGCAGGAGTTGCTCCACATGTAGATGTATTTCTGGTGTATCTGTGGGGAGGAAGGCAATCTCCACATCCTACTCCTCCGCCATCTTCCTGGAAGCCCTACTTCCATCTTTTAAACTTCCTACTAGCTTTATAATTGTTTGACCGACTAAATTTACTGTATATTTGCATTTAACAATGTGATTTTTTTCTTTCAGAATTTTCATATTTCTACTTGTGGTCTTTTCTTTTCTACTTTGAGAAATCTCCTAACATTTTGTGTAAAACCAGTTTAGTGGTACTAAACTCTTTTAGCTTTTATTGTCTGTAAAACTCTATCTCTCTTTCAAATCTGAATGATAGTCTTATTGTGTATTCTTGGTTATACATATATTTTTCCTTTTAATGACATTAAATGTATGGTGCCATACACTTCTAGCCTGCAGAGTTTCTGTTGAAAAGTCAGCTCATAATCTTATGGGAGTTTCTTCATGCATAACTTTTTGCTTTTCCCTTGCTTGTTTTAATATTCTCTGTTTATCTTTAATTTTTTGCCATTTTAATTACAATGTGTCTTGGTGTAGATCTGTTTGGGTTCATCTTGTTTGTGACTACTGTGCTTCCTAGACCTAGATGTCTGCTTCTTTTCTCAGGTTAAGGTAGTTTTCGGCTATTCCTTTTGCAAGTAAGTTATCTTTCCTTTTCTCTCTCTCCTCTCCTTATAGGATTCCTAAAATATGATTTTTAGTATACTTGATGTTGTCCCTGAGGTCTCTTACTGTCCTTGTTTTTTTTTTTTTTCTGTTCAGCTTAGGTGATTTCTACTACTGTGTGTTCCAGTTCACTAATCTGTTCCTCTGTGTCATCTAACCTACTGTTGATCCCTTCTAATATATATATATATATATATATATATAATCTCAGTTATTGTCTTCTTCAACTCTGTTTGGTTCCTCTTATATTTTCTAACTCTTTTTTATTCTTCCTACTGTGTTCATTGATTTTTCTCCACAGCTCTTTGAGCAACTTTATGATCATTACCTTGAACATTTAAATGGGTAGATTGATTATCTCCATTTAACTTATTTCTCTTCTGAGATTTTATCTTGTTCCTTCATTTGGAACATATTCTTCTGTCATCACATTTCACCTAATTTTCTGTTTTCATTTCTATGTCATAAGTAGGTCATGTATGTTTCCCAATCTTGAGAAATGGCCTTATGTAGGAGACATAATATGGGGCCTAGCAGCACATTCCCCTCAAGCCGCCAGAGGTATATGCTCTAGGGTGCTCACTGTGTAGGCTGCATCAATCCTTTTGTTGTGATGTAGCCAACTACTTTGGACATAAAAGTAGCCAGGGCTGATCCCTGGCCTGGTTGGCTGCCATTCCCTGCATCATTCAGTGGCTGCTGGCCCATTGGTGAGCAAGGCTCTTTTCCCATGTGGCTGGCTGTGGGGTCTGAGTAATCCAAGGGTTGTGCTGGCCTGTTGGTTTTTCAGGGTCAGTTTCCAGCTTGGTTGGTGGTAGGACCTTGAGGGTCCTGGGTTTGGTGCCAGACCACTAGTGAGAGTTTTCAGGCCCAGGGTGTGTTCTATTTGTGGGCTATTTGTGGGTGGAATTATGTCCCTGTGTGGCTGGTTGCTCAGCCTATGACATCCTGGGGTTAGTGACAACCCAGTTGGTATGTGGGTAAGCCACGACACTAATAGGCTAATTATATGACTCCAAAATGGCACTTCTCTGAAACAGTGTTCTTGGGGTAAAATGTGTTCACCAAAATGGCTGGCACCAGCATCTATGTCCTTTGAGGGAGTCCCAGTTGCCTTCTGACTCTTCAGGAGGCTTTCCAAGATCAGCAAGTGAGTCTTACACAGGCTCCTGGCAGATTATTGTTCCTGTACTGGGTATCAGTGTGTGTGAGATTTTGTGAGTGCCCTTTAAGACTCGAGCATAAAGCCTTCTGCCTCTCTCAAACACAAGCCCTGTTGACCTTCAAAGCCAGACATTCTGGGGTTCATTTTCATGGTGAAGAATCCCTGGGTTGCAGAGCCTTATGTGGGGCTCCGACCCCTCACTTCTTTGGCAGAATCTCTGCAATTGTGATTAACCTTCCATTTGTGGGTTGCCTTCTGTGAGGTATCCATCTCTGCCCCTCTTACCTGTCTCATTGTAGTTCTTTTCTTTATATCTTTTGTTGTGTAAAATTTTTTCTGCTAGTTTTCAGGTCATTCTCATCCATAGTTTCTCTCTAAGTAGTTGTAATTTTGGTGTGCACATGGGAGAAGGTGAGCTCATGGTCTTACTATTTAGTCATTTGGGCACACCCACTATTTTTTTTTAACATAATTTTATCCCATCTAGAAACAGCTTCTCTAGGATTTTGGTTTGATGTATTTTCCTCTGCAATATTTTCCAAGCGAAAGTCTAATGGAAAAGTATAACCCTTGTTGCTGAAGCTGGTGTCAGCATCATTGATCCTTATCCTTATCATCTCCATTCTCTACAACCCATGTTTTATTTCCTTTATTGATAGTTAGCAATTCCACTGCTTAGGTGGCTTAGCTGGTAAGTGACCAGAACCTTCATTTCTATGACATCTAGACCTCTGGTCATCATAGCCTTCTCAGGTTGTGGCTGCTGCATATATTTTTCAAAATTGACCAGGAAACTGCCAATATATATCCAAGTGCCAGATGCATTTTTCCTTGCTCACATTAAACTTATCTATACTCCTATTGATTACTCCTTCCAGGATCATGATTTACTGTCTTGCCTGTTGTTCTTTTGACATAGTCCAAAATTACTCAGTGGCAGCTATAACTTGCAGTTGTAGGGGAGGAAAAATTTAGCTATGTCATCTTAGAGTTTTCAGCTGGGCCTGAGAATTAAATTAACATACAAAGGTTAACAGGAGAAAATCATATAAGTTAATACAAAATTTAAACGGGAGATTGAGTCAAGATGGAGGAGTAGAAGGACATCCTCTCATTCCCTCTTGCAAGAACACTGGAATCACAACTAACTGCTGAACAATCATCAACAGGAAGACACTGGAACTCACCAAAACAGATACCCAACATCCAAAGACAAAGGAGAAGGGACAATGAGATGGTACGAAGAGTGCAATCACAATAAAATCAAATCCCATAACTGCTCGGTGGGTGACACACAAACTGGAGAACACTTATACCACAGAAGTCCACCCACTGCAGTGAAGGTTCTGAGCCCCACATCAGGCTTCTGAACCTGGGAGACTGACAACAGGAGGAGGAATTCCTAGAGAAACAGACTTTGAAGGCCAGCAGGATTTGATTGCAGGACTTTGAGAGGACTGGGGGAAATAGAGACTATACTCTTGGAGGACACACACAAAGTAGTGTGCACGTTGGGACCTAGGGGAAGGAGCAGTGACCCCATAGGAGACTGAACCAGACATACCTGCTAGTGTTGGAGCACCTCCTGCAGAGGTGGGGAGTGGCAGTGTCTCACCGTGAGTATAGAGACACTGGCAGGAGAAGTACTGGGAAGTACTCCTTGGTGTGAGCCCTCACAGAGTCTGCCATTAGCCCCACCAAAGAGCTCAGGGAGGCTCCAGGGTTGGGTCACCTCAGGCCAAACAAGCAACAGAGAGGGAACCCAACTCCAGCCATCAGCAGACAAGTGGATTAAAGTTTTACTGAGCTCTGCCCAACAAAGCAACAGCCAGCTCTACCAACCACCAGTCCCTCCCATCAGGAAACTTGCACAAACCTCTTAGATACTCTCATCCACCAGGGGGCAGGCAGCAGAAGCAAGAAGAACTACAATCCTGCAGCCTGTGGAACAAAAACCATATTCACAGAAAGATAGACAAGATGAAAGGCAGAGAGCTATGTACGAGGTGAAGGAACAAGATAAAACCACAGGAAAACAAATAAATGAAGTGGAGATAGGCAACCTTCCAGAAATAGAATTCAGAATAATGATAGTGAAGATGATCCAGGACCTCAGAAAAAGAATGGAGGCAAAGATCAAGAAGATGTAAGAAATGTTTTTTTAAAAATCTAGAAGAATTAAAGAACAAACAAACAGAGATGAACAATACAATAACCAAAATGAAAAATACACTAGAAGGAATCAATAGCAGAATAACTGAGGCAGAAGAACAGATAAGTGACCTGGAAGACAGAATGGTGGAATTCACTGCTGAAGAATAGAATAAAGAAAAAAGAATGAAAAGAAATGAAGACAGCATAAGAGACCTCTGGGACAACATTTAGTGCAAAAACATTTGCATCATAGGGGTCCCAGAAGGAGCAGAGACAGAGAAAGGACCTGAGAAAATATTTGAAGAGATTATAGTCAAAAACTTCCCTAACATGGGAAAGGAAATAGCCACCCAAGTCCAGGAAGCCCAGAGAGTCCCATACAGGATAAATTGAAGGAGAAACATGCTGAGACACAGAGTAATCACACCGGCAAAAATTAAAGACAAAGAAAAATTATTGAAAGCAGCAAGGGAAAAATGACAAATAACATAAAAGGGAACTGTCAGAAGTTTAACTGTCAGAAGTTTAACTGTCAGAAGTTTCTGCTGATTTCTCAGCAGAAACTCTACAAGCCAGAATGGAGTGGCATGATATAGTTAAAGTGATGAAAGGGAAGAACCTACAACCAAGATTACTCTACCCAGCAAAGACCTCATTCAGATTCAATGGAGAAATCAAAAGCTTTACAGACAAGCAAAAGCTAAGAGAATTCAACACCAACAAACCAGCACTACAACAAATGCTAAAGGAACTTCTCTAAGTGGGAAACACAAAAGACAAAATGGATGAACAAAAACAAACCCAAAACAATTAAGAATATGGTTATAGGAATATACATATGGTTAATTACCTTAAACGTGAGTGGATTAAATGCTCCAACCAAAAGACACAGGCTTGCTGATTAGATACAAAAACAATGCCCATATATATGCTGACTACAAGAGACCCAATTCAGACCTAGGGACATATTCAGACTGAAAGTGAGGGGATGGAAAATGATATCCCATGCAAATGGAAATCAAAAGAAAGCTGGAGTAGCAATTCTCATATCAGATAAAATAGACTTTAAAATAAAGAATGCTACAAGAGACAAAGAAGGACACTACAAAATGATAAAGGGATCAATCCAATAAGAAGATATAAAAATTATAAATATATATGCACCCAACATAGGAGCACCTCAATACATAAGGCAACTGCTGACAGCTATGAGACAAAATCAACAGTAAAACAATAAGAGTGGGGGCTTTCACACCTCACTTACACCAACAGACAGATCATCCAAACAGAATATTAATAAGGAAACACAAACTTTAAATGACACAATAGACCAGATAGATTTAATTGATATTTATAGTACATTCCATCCAAAAATGAGAGATTACACTTTCTTCTCAATTGTGCATGGAACATTCTCCAGGATAGATGACATCTTGGTTGACAAATCAATCCTCAGTAAATTTAAGAAAATTGAAATCATATCAAGTATCTTTTCTGACCACAATGCTATGAGATTAGAAATCAATTACAGGGACAAAAATGTAAAAAAAAAAACAAACACAAACACAGGGAGGTTAAACAATATGTTACTAAATAAGCAAGAGATCACTGAATAAATCAAAGAGGAAATCAAAAAAATACCTAGAGACAAATGACAGTGAAAACACTACCATCCAAAACCTATGGGATGCAGCAAAAGCAGTTCTAAGAGGGAAGATTACAGCTATCAAGGCTACCTCAAGAAACAAGAAAAATCTCAAATAAACAAACTGACTTTACACCTAAAGGAAATAGAGAAAGAAGAACAAACAAAAGCCAAAGTTGGCAGACGGAAAGAAATCATAAAGATCAGAGCAGAAATAAATGAAATAGAAACAAAGAAAACAATAGCAAAGATCAATAAAACTAAAAGCTGGTTTTTTGAGAAGATTTACAAAATTGATAAACCTTTAGCCAGACTCATCAAGAAAAAGAGGGAGAGGACTCAAATCAATAAAATTGGAAATGAAAAAGGAGAAGTTACAACAGACACCACAGAAATACAAAACATCCTAAGAGACTACTACAAGCAACTGTATGCCAATAAAATGGACAACCTGGAAGAAATGGACAAATACTTAGAAAGGTATAAACTTCCAAGACTGAACCCAGAAGAAATAGAAAATATGAACAGACCAATCACAAGCAATGAAAATGAAACTGTGATTTAAAATCTTCCAACAAACAGAAGTCCAGGTCCAGATGGCTTCCCAGGTGAATTCTATCAAACATTTAGAGAAGACCTAACACCGATCCTTCTCAAACTCTTCCAAAAATTACAGAGGAAGGAAGACTCCCAAACTGGTTCTCTGAGGCCACCATCACCCTGATATGAAAAGCCATCAATGATACTACAAAAAAGGAAAATTACAGACCAATATCACTGATGAATATTGATGCAAAAATTCTCAACAAAATACTAACAAACAGAATCCAACAACATATTAAAAGGATCAGACACCATGAGCAAGTGGTAGTTATCCCAGGAATGCAAGGATTCTTCAATATATGCAAATCAATCAATGTGATACACCATTTTAATAAATTGAAGAAAAAAGACATATAATCATCTCAATAGATGCATAAAAGCTTTTGACAAAATTCAACATGCATTTATGATAAAAACTCTCCAGAAAATGGGCATAGAGGGAACCTACCTCAACATAATAAAGGCCATATGCGACAAACCCACAGCAAACATCATTCTCACTGGTAAAAACTGAAATGATTTACTCTAAGATCAGGAACAAGCCAGGGATGTACACTCCCACCACTATTATTCAACATAGTTATGGAAGTCCTAGCCACAGCAATCAGAGAAGAAAAAGACATAAAAGGAATACAAACTGGAAAAGAAGACGTAAAACTGTCACTGCAGATGACATGATACTACACATAGAGAATCCTAAAGATGCCACCAGAAAACTACTAGAGCTAATCAATGAATTTGGTAAAGTTTCAGGATACAAAATTAATGCACAGAAATCTCTTTTATTCGTTTACACTAATGATGAAAAATCTAAAAGAGAAATTAAGGAAACACTCCCATTTACCATTGCAACAAGATAAAAAACCTAGGAATAAGCCTACCTAGGGAGACAAAAGGCCTGTATGCAGAAAACTGTAAGACACTAATGAAAGGAATTAAATATGACACAAACAGATGGAGAGATATACCATGTTCTTGATTGGAAGGATCAATATTGTGAAAATGACTATACTACCCAAAGCAATCTACAGATTTCAATGCAATCCCTATCAAATTACCAATGGCATTTTTTATGGAACTAGAACAAGAAAATCTTAAAATTTGTAAGGAGACACAAAAGACCCCAAATAGCCAAAACAGTCTTGAGGGAAAATAATGGTGCTGGAGGAATCAGACTCCCTGACTTCAGACTTTACTACAAAGCTACAGTAATCAAGACAATATGGTACTGGCACAAAAACAGAAATATAGATCAATGGAGCAGGATAGAAAGTGCAGAGATAAACCCACGCACCTATGGTCAACTAGTCTATGATAAAGAAGGCAAGGATATACAATGGCAATGAGAATCTCTTCAATAAGTGCTGCTGAGAAAACTGGACAGCTACTAGTAAAAGAATGAAATTAGAACATTACCTAACACCACTTATAAAAAGAAACACAAAATGGATTAGAAACCTAAATGTAAGATGGGATACTATAAAACTCTTAGAGGAAAACATAGGAAGAACACTCTTTGTCATAAATCACAGCAAGATCTTTTTTGATATACCTCCTAGAGTAATGGAAATAAAAACATAAATAAACAATAGGACCTAATGAAACTTAAAAGCTTTTGCACAGCAAAGGAAACCTTTTGCTTTTGCTCAACAAAATAAACAAGGCAAAAAGACAATCCTCAAAATGGGAGAAAATATTTGCAAACAAATCAACAGACAAAGGATTAATTTCCAAAATATATAAACAGCTCATGCAGCTCAATATTTAAAAAACAAACAATCCAATGTAAAAATGGGCAGTAGACCTAAATAGACATTTATCCAAAGAAGACATACAGATGGCCAAGAAGGACATGAAAACATCAACATCATTAATTACTAGAGAAATGCAAATCAAAACTGCAATGAGGTATCACCTCACACCAGGTAGAATGGGCATCATCAGAAAATCTACAAACAACAAATGCTGGAGAGGGAGTGGAGAAAAGAGAACCCTCTTGCACTGTTGGTGGGAATATAAATTGATACAGCCTCTAAGGAGAACAGTATGGCAGTTCCTTAAAAATCTAAAAATAGAATTACCATATGACCCCGCAATCCCACTACTGGTCATATATCCAGAGAAAACCATAATTCAGAAAGACACATGCACCCCAATGTTCATTGCAGCACTATTTACAATAGACAGGTCATGGAAGCAACCTAAATGCCCATCAACAGATGAATGGATAAAGAAGATGTGGTACACATATACAATGGAATATTAGTCAACCATAAAATGGAATGAGACTGGGTCATTTGTAGAGACGTGGATGGATCTAGAGACTGTCATACAGAGTGAAGTAAGTCAGAAAGAGAAAAACAAATATCGTGTATTAACGCATATATGTGGAACCTAGAAGAATGGTACAGATGAACTGGTTTACAGGGCAGAAATTGAGACACAGATATAGAGAACAAATGAATGGACACCAAGGCGGTGAAGTGGTGGGTGTGGGTGTAGTGGTGTGATGAATTGAGAGATTGGGATTGACATATATACACTGATGGGTATAAAATGGATGACTAATAAGAACCTGCTGTATAAAAAATTATAAATAAATATTTAAAAAATAAAGTTTAAATCATATGGAAACCCTCATAAGGAAATGAAGACCTAAAGAAATGGTAAAATCTAAATATTAGGTTGAACAGAGAGAGACAATTGTGGAAAAGTACTAAACTATTGGGGTATGCTAAAAGAAGATAGGAATTATTTTTAAAAAGGTAATTTATAATAAATATTATATAATTATTTTGTACAGAATCCTCTCAGTTATGACTCCCTGTCAAAGTATTTTTTCTTCTAATACAGGGAGGGCATCTTTCACATTGGAGTTTTTATCTCCGATTTTCAGGATGAAAAGAGATAAGAATGTACTGTTTAACTTTTTTTTTTTTTATCAAGTGTCTTTAGCTGAAAAAAATCTTTATGCCAAAGTGACATAGTTTGGTGTGGGATAATTTACCACCCTTCATAGTTTAATGGGACACTTCACTTCTGAGATTGAGCACATTTAAATCCACAGAACAAAAACTGTGGCTTCAAATGAGGGATCTTAGAGACTCAGACTAGACCACGCACTATGATTACTTCAGTTAGCATTGACTGTGCAGGGAGTGGGGAACACAAGCATACTGGACCTAAAGTTTCTTCCCCAAGAATTTAGAATTGGCTTGGCACCTTTTTGAAATTAACTGTGTCCTTGAGCACCATCAGAGACTGTTTTCCACAATGTCAAAGTAGGAAACACAAACCAGTTTGCAACAATAGGGAAGAGCAGATGCATAAAAAGAAACAGAGAAGAGAGCCAGTGAGAAAAAAAAAATCTTATTTGTCCCAAACCAATGACTCTCTGTCCAGCTATTTCCTGAGGCCACTCCTCATTGACTATGTATTTTATTATGCTCACTCCTTACATTAATTTCTCTTTGAGCTTAAATTTACACAACTGGTCTTTTATTAGAAAATTTAATCACTTTCCCATAGCAACTTGCCCTTTCACCTTTAAGTAATTGTGAAATGAGACTTAACATCCAAGATACTTTGAAAATTTCAAATGAGTGTAGAGTTAGCATTTGATATGACTGTTGAGCTATTTTTAAACTGCACATTAATGATGTCACCTATAACTAATATCATGCCCTATTTAGAAAGAAATAGTGCTTTGAGCAAAAAGAAAAAGAAAAATGTTCTACTTAAAAACATATTTATACTAAATATAGACAGGAAAAAAGAATAATGCTTTTGTTTATTTCATTTCCCTTTTTACTTATGACTCTATCTGGCCATTTAAAGTGTAAAAAAATGATGTAGTAGTTTTAGACTAAAATAAAATAAAATAATTTCTTTAAGATGTTTAAAATGTCTTTTCTTTGGGAATAAGAGTTCTGAGCAAAACAATCCGTTCCACGGTCTGAATTTTTTTCTCTTTTGAAAACTATGGCATATATTAAGAAACTATAATTTGGATAAAGCCTTATCATTACCCTCTATGTTGCAAGGAGTTCAACTATATTCATAACAAATTGATACCCTCAGAATACCAGGTCAGAGAGTAGGTGGTGAGATTGCTATAAAACATGAAATCACTATTACACTCTTAGTTTTGTGTTTCCCTTTAAATATATGATTTCATTATTTCTTTGAATAACGTTTTAAGCAGAAAAGACGCAGTAATAATATTGTTGCTTTACCCAGGAGCCAGCACTGAAATAAAGTGGCACATATTTGTTTCTGTATTACTCGGCAATATGATGGATGGTGGCAATTACTGGAAAGAACAATATTAGTTTTACAGTTATTGTTATTAACTTAAAGTGCTAAAAATAAAATCCCATATTTCACTAGATACTCCAATCATTGCCAAAATATGTGACAGAGTAACATTTTATAATCCCTATATTTTACACTGGCTGCACAACTAGAAATTGGCAGAGTCAAATCATTTATATCTCCTTACTACTAGCTTACAGAAGACATTGAGAATATGGAGCCAGTGATGGATATTTTTGTGGCAGATGTTGTTTCATTCTCTCTCACTGTATTAAATTTACCATACATTTGTTCTACTGCAGTTTATTAAAGTTTCACCGAGATTAGCAATAAAATAGCAAGAAGTATAACTTGCTTACTCTTGTTCCCCATTGACAAAAGACATATTTACTTTTTTATAAATTATGAATATCATAAATATGGGATATATATGTAGTCAGTAAATATTTAAGGAGACAATCTGAGTAAAGATTTTCCTAAATTCCAGACGATAGGCAAACTGTTACCAAATCTTCTTTTTATAAGTAAGATAAACATCTGAATAAAAGTGTTATCCATATAGACCAGATAAAGGCAATTAATAAAGTATTCAAATATTTTCTGTTTTTTAAAAAATATTGTCTTTCATGTTATAGATAGGTAGACCTGTAGAATAGTTATGAGTATTGAATGTAGAACGGACTTCCTCAGTTTAACTCCCAGCCTGCAATTACTATATGGCTTAGGAAATTTTCTTAACTTCCTTGTGCCTTATTTTCCTAATTTAGAAAATGGCAAAAATAATGGTTACGACTTGACAGAATTGTTATGAGAATTGAATGTTTTTGTATAAGTAATACACATAGAACAATGCCTGACGTAGCATTCATACAATTTAAATGCTTGCTATAATGTTTAGTAGTCAAGAAAACTAGAACCAAAGTTGCTTAAGCCTATTAAATAACAAGAATATTCATGGACTAAAATCTTTTAAATATGTTAAAGAGTGATTTCAACCTAAGGTATTTTAAATAAATTAACTACCCCAGGATAAACTAAATTTCCCTTGAGCTGGGTACTTACAGCTTAAATGGTCACAAGGTCATTATTGAAGAACATTTTAAACTGCTATCTGATCTTTCAGTATGTTCATATATTAATTTTGAGTTTTTATTGTTAGTTGGACAAACTAGATTATAACTGTTCAAAATATTTTGATTTATTCTGGAACCCTCTCCATATTAAAATCATTTTGCATATCTACTTTCAGTAACAATGACATAGTCATCAATCCATTATTTAAAAGTATTTGTAACAGAAACTATCTGAAACAATTTTAAAGCTATTATGACTTGCATTGGTATTTCTCTCTGAAAATGTGCAGGATAAAGTAATCAAAAAATATATATAAAGTAATAATGATTATAAAATAGAGCATTGAGAAGAGGCTACACATGCTAGCACACCAGCTTTTTATAGAATAGCTTTTTGCAGGAGATATTGGAAAGCTTTATAAAGGCTTTTAGAAAAAAATGAGACCTATATATTCCTCTTCAATCCACTTTGAGTACATTCATTTTGAAGTATGCTATTAATTGGCTCATTCATCACTGAAATCAAACTACCCTCAAACTTGCTTTCCTCTGCTATGGAGTGTGGAAAGCTAAGTACTCTTCTAGCAATTTCCCACCTAGATGTAGCTTTTAAAATAGTTTTGGCCATTGAACTGTAAGCATTCATTTGCTGGGCATGTCTTTCCTTTTAGACAAAAGCATTGTATCTTTAACTTTTATACCTAGGTTTATCTTGCCCTTTCATATCTTTTCTATCAACTTACACTTCCTAAAACACTAGAAAAGAGGAAAAGATAATTCTAGTGAAAATATTAGTTCTCTTAAAAAAATTAAAGTAGGTTAGTATGGTATATGGTTGTTTTTAATGTTCATCAGATTTAAATATTTATTGTATATTCACAGAGTGGAAAGAAGAACATTAGAATAGGGTTTTTTTTAGGTTTTAAGGCTTTCTGAATATTTAGAATACAACTTATTTCCATGGAGGTTCTATTTCTGATTCTTCTTGAGAAGATGATAGAAAATTATTATGTTTAATTGCAGAATCACTCATGTTTTATCTTTGCAACTAAATTGCAGGCCACTTAGAAGCTGATAATTTTGATTTTTTTTCCCAATTCTAGTATAGAATTGTGAACTAAGTATATGATCAATAAATTATTAATGAATGAACACACTGAATAAATAAATATTTTAGTTCTATAAAAAAGCAAAATAAAATGTATGCATGTAATAAACACATTTTAGGCTATTAATATCTATATGCACTCTTACTGCCTAAGCAGGATATTGTCACCAAATAAAACCAATGATATTCTTCAACATTTGCTTATAAACATGTAACTGTTTTATTTATCATATCTGGTTATAAAGATAGCAGAAATAACTGAAATCATTTTTTCACATAATTTTATTATTCAGTAATCAACTGGAAGGTAGTTATCCAGTCAACTATTTAAAAAAGTAAAGACTGTGTCTACAATTTAACTATATTTTCTGTTTCTGTCATATAGAAATGTATGAGCAATGCAACTATACTCATTAAGATATTTTTAAAGAGATGTGAGCATAAAGCATGGCTCACATAAATGATTCCTTCCACTTATTTGAAATTCAGAATCCAGGATTTCTTCTGAAAAGGAAAAAATATCAGTAGTTCAACAAGATCTTTGTCTATATTTTATCCAAAATAGATCCAAGCTTTGTGAGGCTTAAATATTATACAAAATATGTAAATTTCATATACTTTAAGCCGAAAAATAAAAAAATATTTTGTATGCACATTTTACAAAAGCCTATGACCCCTGTGAACACTTTAATAAATTACTTTCCATTGAGGGGCCCTGCAGTTTAAAATTCATTGCTGTAACCTTAAATGTATAAATAATATTAAAACAACTCCTACTAATAATGTTTTGTGTTAGCCATTTTTCTGAGGTAACTGAGTTACCTGCAAACTATACTAAATGAGAAAAAGGTAATTGCCTACTAGAAATATAAACCTTGAGGCAGTTTTTAAGTGGGAATACATTTATTGAGTATTATGTTATGGGTATAACATGCATTGCCTATATAACCAGAATTAGTTGTGACCAACTAAAGCCAAAGGGTTTGAGAAACTTACACAAAATTCTAGGAACTTGTTCCACAGCCAACTGTGACTTCCGTGCTAACTGATACCATACTTGCACAATATACTTTCTTGTATGTGCTAAAAATGTATATTTAAAATATCTATGAAAGATGCCTTATCCCAGGAAGTCATCTATTTCCTTTGAAAAATGTGAAGAACATATTATTTCTAGCTTTGTTCAATTCAACTGACTTTTAAAAACAGCATCTTTTATAAATAATAGAAAAAATAGTTTGCAAAGATAAATTATTCCTCACTGACCTAGATATGAAATTTAAACTCATCAAACTGCAATGGCATTGAATCTGTTCACTATAATCGTTCATTGTAATTTAATTTTAAATAAAATGTGTATATCTTAACTCCTGCATGCTTTGGCAGCAAATATATTTATTGTATTTTTACTTAATATAATCAGTTAAACTTGTCTGTTTACCCATTTCTGCTCCTTATCTGTATCTTATGACAAACTACACTATAAATCCATGTTATGGGGCATTTAGTGAACTCAGAGAGCATTAGGTCATATTTTACTTAGATGTTTCCCTATGTTGCTAACATATTATCATTAAGAATTTCAAATTGAAAGTTAAAAAACAATTGAGTTAGCTGTTTTCAGTGGAATCTTGTAACTTCTATTTCAAAATTAGTCCCTAAAGAATCTAATAACAAGTATGCATTTATTGTTATTCTAAATCAACTGCTAATTAATTCCACAAGGTGCAGATGGATTTCTCTTTGGCATTAAGTTTACTACAGAAGTTTTACAAGCTACAATCTGTCATGGTGTTTATAGTAGTATATTCTTCTGTATATGACTCTTTCTCCTTCTTGTTCTAAGGCCTGATCCTGCATTCTATGTAAAGTCAGTGAGTGGTGTAAGTTATTTTAATAAGGGCTTAACAATATTGTTAAGGACAAAAAATATATTCCTGATTTTTCTGTACAAATATTATTTATTGTATTTTTTGTTATTTTGGAAGGTAATTGGATAATTTTGAAATATTTATATGTATCAGATTTACTACTAATCTAATTCCCACATCACTCATTTACATTCAACGTAAAAAAGACAAAAATTTGAACAATTTTATCATTTGCCTATTTTTCATTTTAAAGACTATTTCGAAGTATTATAACAACAGAAAATGACCAAATAATTGTAAAAATTGACATTTTCTTGATTTTATATCTTTGGTTTGTTTGATTCTTTTAGAATTTGCCTTATACTTTAAGGAAAGATTTGTTCTGTCTCCACTTGCTCTTAGCATTCATAAGCATTACTAAAGAAATGTTATCATTTCAAAATTGTCCTTTAAAAAACCTAACTAAATAACTAAAAAACTGAAACTATTATGTCTAAAAACTGGTTCTCATAATTACATTTAGAATTCAGATGCTTAAAAAGTAAATATTTAAGATATGCAATAAATTGCAATTAATGACTAAATTTAATGGCACAAAGGAAAAGTACATGGTTGACCACATGACATTTATTTTGAAATGTTTTTTACTCCTAAATAATGTCTTAATATAAAAATTCTCTTTCTCACATCATTTTTTGTTTGTTTGTTTTTTTTTTTGCGATACGCGGGCCTCTCACTGCTGTGGCCTCTCCTGTTGCGGAGCACAAGCTCCGGACACGCAGGCTCAGCGGCCATGGCTCACGGGCCCAGCCGCTCCGTGGCACGCGGGATCCTCCCGGACCGGGACACGAACCCATGTCCCCCGCATCGGCAGGCAGACCCTCAACCACCGCTCCACCAGGGAAGCCCTCTTTCTCACATCTTAATGGTAATCACCATCAGTAATTTGGTCTGTATCTTTCAAGATATAATTTCCTTTGCAAGTTTAAATGTATATACATGGACAGTGGCATAAATTTGAATAATATATCTGTTTTAATTTTTTAATATTGAAAGTGTTTTATACAAACAGAATCACATTGTGCACAAGATTCTGTTATTTTCCAATAAATTTCACCCTCATTCTTTTAAACAGAAAGGTTATTATCATACATGTTAGTTATTAAATATGCGTTGTCCAGTATGCATCATTTTTTTGTCTGGTTTTATTTTAATAACAGAGTAAGCATTGGCTTTACATAAATGTAAGATTTTTATAATCTCTAGTTTTTTATTGCAGAGTATCATATAGTTAAGACACTCTAAATTGCTTACTTATCCTTATTTGGGACCACATTTTCTCAGGAATGATTTAGTGTGCTGCTAATAATTACAGAAATGATTACAATAGTATTTGGACATGCTACTCAAGCCATCTTTAAATAATATTTTATTAGGGTAATAGTCTGCTTTCTTAGATGATTAAGCTAAGGTTTTCTTATCAGTATGAACTGAATTTTGAACTAGTCAAAATATAGAATATTACTTTACCCCATTTAAAATTTAGATAGTGATTACAAAATGTTTCATTCATTTCTTGTCATTGAGAAGCTTTGTGTTCCTATGTAATCAGTAGATAGCAGGCTCATATTACATATAATTTGAATTTAGTGTGGAATGCTTATTGTTATAATATGAATACCCATATATATGCCTTTTTTGGTTATTTTTGTGTAAAAGATACAAGAAATAGTTTGTCAATTTTTATATAACCAAATAAAATTATCTGTTGAATGAGCTTAAGAGCTATATAACTTAAAGTCATATTTGTTATTGTTCTTATAATTTGTTATTCTATATTTCAAAAATCACTATCACAGGAACATTAACAATTATTACAACAAATTTGGTAAGATTTTACCATAATTCTAAATGTTAAAAAAATGAATGCTAAAGATTTTTTTAAAATGCATTATAAGAACTAATCTATATGGAGCATATAAACTCTTCAAATTTAATATCAAAAGCATACAAAGCAACTTATTTGAAGAGAAAGCACATAATATTAATGCTTAACATTTTTGAGAGGTCTGTATGCAACTAATATGTTACTAGTGTTCATTCATTTAGCCTGACAGTCCATACACACTGCAGTGGTTTGAGAGAAGGTGTTGATGTTGACATCATACAGTAATATCACTTGATATGATATAGCAAATCACACGGGGTGACAAGAGTAATTTTTTTTGCCAACTGCAGCATGTGTGGAAGACAGCAAATCACATATGCCAAGATTAAATGCCTCTATATAAAAACCTATTTTAAATAAAATTAATTCTCAAAAAATCATTTCATAGGTTATGTTACCATAAGAAGATAAATTCAGTAACATCATTATGCACTAGGTGTAACAAAGGAAATAGCATTATCGTCTATTTTTCTCATTTCTTAACAGAATGAGTTTGAAAGAAAGTTTCATGGATGCCTGAGGGCATAGGCATAGCCAGACAGACTTACTGGGGACAGCAGTACTGCATTCTAATATATTCTTTTTAGTGATTATTCTGGGTCAAAGTTGTGGCCAAAGAGGAAGTCATACTTAGGAAAATTTCCTAGCATGCTTTATATCTCTAATAGCGTAAGCCAGAGGTTGTACACCTGACAAACTTTTTACTTTCCCCTTTCTGTTCTTCCCCGTGGTGTCTGAGATTAGCTACCTCCACATCAACTTTGAGGAAAAATCTGTCTTTGTATTGCAAACTGAGATAACAATTATTAACAGAGAGACAAGTAGAAAGAGTTTCTACAACACTATTGGGTCTTATTTAGTACCTTTATTGTTTATTTGCTTACTTTGTGTACTCTTTTGAAATTTAAGCTGTTAGCTAGAAAGGCTACATCCATTCTCGGCAGACAAAGGCTCAGAATTCAAAAATCTTGGTGGACTAATCATTTTTGCCCTCTGTTCGTACAGTTCATATTATTATTGCTGTTGTTTTTGTTGATTTTTTTAGCTTTTAATTTCATGCAAGTGAAATTCATGTTCACTTTTCTGAAAACTAGAAAAGTTAACATCCCTCTTTTTCAGTGACAATTGCCAGTGAATCATTCTTGAAATGATATTGAAAGAGCTATACATTTTGCCTCACCCCTTTACTCTTTCAGAAACTACCACTATTTTTCTCTGTTATGCAGATGAATGGAATCACAGCTGCACAAAATGCTCCCAGAGGTTTCCTCTTTCTGACTCTTTGCTATTCAAAATGTGCAGATCAGCAGCTTTGGCATCACCTGAGAATGTCATAGAAATGCAGAGCCACCACAGCTCTACTGAATTATCTGCATTTGAACAAGAGCCATAGGGACTCATGCTCACATTGAAGGTAGAATAGCACCACCACGCTATACCCCTTTGCAAAATAAGAACAAGAAGGAAAACAAAAACAAAACAAAATTTCAGCCCATTGGGATTTCCTAAAGTCTACTAAATGTCTGGATCAAGAAAGCACAGTGAAAAGGGATTTCTCTTCAGCCAGGTATTATGTATATATGTATCTCCTACTCCCTTTTAAGGTAACACCAGCCACATTTACAAAATGACTAGTTCCTGGGAAAATAAACTCTTGCATGATTCAATCAATGTATGTGAATAATAAAACTCTGGGATTACAACATCTCCTGACTTAGAAAAGAATAGTGAGGTGCTCCAGTGTTACAATCATGGGTAAAAGAGAAAGCCGGTTGACATGTTTTAAACAAATTCTAATACAAAGTAAAAGCCACATTATCATTGTTCATTTTTAGATTCCAATGTCCTCCCTTTTCCCCAAAATATCTAAGTTCTTCTGACATTGGAATTTTCCTTTTTGTTGAAAATGTTGCTGCAGAAAATGTATAATTAATTGTGTGAAATGGTTTGTAAAAGAACATTTTACCAGAAAGTACAAGTGAGTAAATGAACTCGTACAACTCAATTCTATGCTTCAATTTCAAATATATTATGCAAATCTCTATTATTCAAAATCCTATAAAGTGACTTTCTGAACTCTATTATCCTAGGTTTAATACAGCAATTAGACTAGGTCATCTCATCTACATTATCAGAAACCATGCTATTTTGCAGTTATCTAATTGTTGTTTTATTTCCATTTTGATTATTTTATTCTCTGTGTTATTAATTTAGCTTTGGCCTCAGACACAGTCTTTCATATTAACACTGCATTTGATTAGCTTTCAACTTTCTCAGACACACATGATGATGGGGTTTAAATCAATGTATCCTTCTATGTACTGGCCTATTTCTTACTCTAATTCAAGTAACAAAATTGCTGTTTGTTTGATGACTATTATTATCAAATATTTCAGCATGTGAGTTGCTGTTATTCAAGGGAAATTAACTCAACAAACATGTACTTAACAAGTACTATTGAAAAAAACTATTCATAATGTCATAACATTTTGTAATTTTTGGTTTGGAAGACTTGTTACAGATGTTACAAACATACAAAAGCATACTGTCAGGGAAATAGGAACTGATTCCAGATTGGTGACTTGACATTCTCAAGGTCTCACAGCCATTTTGAATGAGCTAAGCCTGAAAATATTGTCAATTTCTTTAATTTTTCTTTTACTTAACACTGAAATCAACTAAGCTATTTCTAGCCCCCATTTCTTTAACTTAGATAATCAAAATGAGTTAAGTAAAATCCTGTCAACCAAATATCACATTATGCATCATAACACGTATCTCCAAGGTTGTATTAAATGGGAAGATGGATCTGGAAAGCTAAGAGAATTAGAGGTCATGGCTCAATGTAGAATCACCATGGAAACAGCTTTCATGGCCAATTTATGGGGAGATGTCAAAAGGCAGTAACCTGTAACCTTTTTTTCCGAAGCACTGTCTATGAAGGTTACAGGTTCTATATCTGCTTTCATGATGACATTTGTCTCTGTTTTTGTAGGTTTCTATTCTGACAAGCACAAAACTCTGCATCAAGTTGAACCTGTCCTTTGTGATGAGGCTGTTGAACAGAAGAGCAGCATATCAGTCTGTCTATTCTTGCACCACATTCAGCTAAATTCCTTTGAGATGGTAAAAAGGCTGAACTCAGGGAGTGATATTTTTCAGTATCCAAACTTCTTCAGAGAACCATGTGGTGAAACTTCTTGGTTAAGGTCATGTTTTTAGTCTGGGGCATCAATTTTTCTATAAGCTAAAAAATATTTTTCTAAAAATATATATATAGAGAGAGAAATAGACAAAATAATACTTCAAACTTGTGTTTCCAAATCATAAAAATATATAACAAAAGAAAATGTACAATTCAGATATTAGTTTTGCATCATCTTATGTAATTTTTATATCATAGCCTTTATGATAAAATTGTACCTTTTCGATTTTATGTAAATCAGGAATATATCAAAAGAATCCTTACATTTTATTAGTGTGAGACTATGTTTTACTGTAAAAAAACTATTTTTATCTTGTTTTACCTATTGAATACGTGTTAATTATATTAAAAACTGATCTCTAGACATTGAAGTTCATCAGTTTTGGATGTTTTATGAATTTATAAGCACATAAGAGTTTTATTTCTACCAACTATTTATATGTACATGAATATATTTATATAGATATATATTTATGTGTAGTTTCCAAAAGAGTCTGGTTTTATAGACTTGGGTGGAAAAGTATATGCCATTGGATGGGGACCTACACACCAAGATCAGACAGAATTAGTTTTGAAAATGTATTGATAAACTAAATAATAATATATTATAAAGAATCATTATAATGTGTTTATGGCATTATTTCTTATGATATCAACTTATTTACTAGTATTACTACCTAAATTTTTGGTTCTTAGACTACCAATTCTATATCTCCAGTTGCTGATAGATTTCTTTAGTCCAGTTGTAAATTATAAATCACGTTGGTTAGGTAACCTAGATATTTTCTAGATTTTTGGATTTTCAAAGTTTTCTGTTCCTTTATGAGAGTTATCTTTCTGTTTAGATCTAATTGTAACCGAGCAGGACCCTATGGGGCCTTCCCCCATATCCTCTGCTTTAGCTCCTCTCTGAAGTACCTAGAGAACAGTATTTGATGCACATTTCCTGAGTTGTTTTACAGATGTGAAAACCCCCCACCAAATGGAAGATGTTAATTACTTGATGACGGATAAGCACATAGCCCCAGGCTTCCTGGAGCCTAAAGACTAATAATGTTAAGCCATATGACACCACCCTGTTCCCTCACCATCAGCCAATCAGAGAATTGTGCATGAGCTGATCACATACCCTGCGAACCCCCTGCCTCACCTGGCTTTTAAAAATGATTTGCCGACACCCTTCAGACAGCTTGGGGCTTTTTAGGGCATGAGCCACCTACTTCCTGTCAAAAACACACATTTTTGACAGTTGTGATTCTCTTCATTTTCAGCAATTCCCTTTGTCAAATATGAGCAAGAGGATTAAATTCATCTTGTTCTATGATAGTTCTTAAATTACTTTGATCCTATTTTGCTAAAAACTTTGCCCTTAATAATGATGAACTTTACTTGAATCCTGTGTCCCCAGTAAACAGTGATGAATAATCCCCCCTAACTTTTGTTTTGTGAAATTTTCTGCCAAATGGAAGTGATAGTGGCTGACTCAGTTGCAAAGGCAAGCTCTGAATAAATAGCCTTTTCCTGTTCTTATTTGAGTGGTCTTTGTTAATTTCTACAACGTAGAGATAAGCATTTCCTGACTGACTCAGATTCCCCTTGTTTACAAAAACAATCAACTGTAAAAGCACCCAACCTACAAATTTCCACCGGAGTACTTCCTATAAAAGTCTAAAGCAAAACCACTATACTGGTGGTACACTGATCTTCCAGCTATCTTGGGTGCTCTCTCATTGCGATAGCCTGAATGAAATCATTTTGTACTTTCTCATGAGTGATATATTCTTCCTACAACCTAAATACATATTTGTAAAATTAATTTGAAAAGATTTGTTTCTTAAAAAAGTTCATGTCAACTTCATGTAATGTGTAAATGCACAAAGGAGGACAAAAGAATAAAGGAAGGGAAAGTAAATAAGAAAAAGAAAGTAGTGGGAGGGAGGGAAGAAAATGGGAGAGAATGGCAGGGAAATGATGTATAATTCTTTAAACAAAGAATTCCTGTGTCTAAATCAAAGGTAGAAAAGAATATAGAATTTACAAATAACAGTGATATATTCTGTGGAGCTTCTTTCTTGCTTCAAGTAGAATTTTCTCTGTCATCTAAAGAATGGATAGGCAATAGCTTCTGCTTTCATTTTATCTTTGTGCCATGAATTAATATTGAATATTTCCTTCAAGAAGGTAAAAATCTAGGTTAAGGAAAGAATTCAGAATGGGTAGGTAGTTAATTTTCTGCTTTTTTTTTACATATGTGTTGCTCATTCCCCAAGTGTGAAGGAGAAAACTGAGGCTATCATTGTCCACATTTACCACTGATACATTCAATTTACCCCCAAAATCATTTTTTTTAGCAACCACCATGTGTCAGGAACTGTGCTTGGATCTAGAAATTCAAAGATGAATAAGGCTTAATTATTTCTGCTTCCAAGACATTCATACTTCAATTCTGGAGAAAGACTTGGGGAAAGATAAACAAAAATTCAGTGTACATTTCATTTTTTTTTCTCATTTTAGAGTATTTTACCCATTTTTATATTTTTTATTTTGCTATTGATAATCTTCTTTATTTTTATCATTTGTATGAAGTTAAAATCAACACATATCTCTACATGTATATAACCACTGCACTCACATTTCAAAAGGATCACATTTCAGACTAAGGGAAACATTTCAGACTAAGAAGAAAACCCACTTTTTACACAGTTGAAAGAACACAGTTCAAGAATTTATAAATTTCTTATGTTTGTTATCCAGACACAACATTGTCTTTTCAAAATTGCTAACATTCTTTGAACTATAATACTGGTACATAGCACTCAAGTACATTGATATTTCTCATGTTTGAAACACTAACCTTCTGCTAATAGTCTTGACCTTCAGAGATTTGTTCAGTTTAGGTTTGATAAGTTTACTATAAAGAAAAATGCTGCTCTTTTCTGTTTGTGGGTTCATATTAAATTTTCAACTGCATTTCTTTCATGGCAATAATGTCACCCACAGTTGCTTTTTTCACTGCTGAATGATTATAATCAGCTGATTACTGAAACTCTGTTATTTGCTCTTGAATAATTCATTTATTAAGCAAGAATGCATCATTTTTGCAAGTTTTATAAATGAATAATGTGCTAGTTATCAATAACAATGAAATTCTTAAGTAGTATGCTTGATAAATAATACCTTGATTATGAGAAACATAATCTCCTAATTTTTTACAGCCTACTAAGAAAATGATGATTAGATGTAGTGAAAATCTCTACCAAACACTCACTCAGAGCAATGAAAATGTATATTCCAGCAGTGAATATGTTCCATTCACTACTTCCCTCCTCTTACTCTCCTCCATTTCCCTTAATCAAACTGAGAAACACTTTTAAAAGCCATATACAATCCGTGTGAAACTTTCCAAGGAAAGTTTGTTTGTTGTTGTTTGTTGTTGTTGTTGTTCAACTGCTCCTACAAACACCTTGGCACCCAGTTCCAGTAACATCATAATGACATTCCTCATTCTTCTTGATCTCTTGGTTATGCTTCTCTAACCCTCTAATAAAGAAAAGGGAAAAAGAAAAACTCTAAATCTAGATTCATAGATAAATGGCAAAAGGGAGACTCAATTAACTCAGATTATTAACAGAGACATGCTACATCTGGTCATGGCTGGGTCTGTTTGTCTAGAAATATTTATCAAATAAATGATTAAAACCAAGACCTGGCAGATGTGTATCTTTCCACATATGACCCTGTTTCTCTAATGTATGAAAATGCACTTCGTTTCATCTGATAATTTTTTCTCCTTAATTACACAACTTAAAGCCAAGATTTGGAAAATGGAAAATAACCTGGAAAAAGACATCTGTACATGTTTATTTTAGTTTTCCCTCCTGAATCTTGCCTTTGATGCACTAGAATGAAGTAGAATGAGAAACAATCTGTACTCTTGCCTTTTGCTCATAGCCCTGAGGGAAAACCTGCTGGGATTGGCTGCAGATGGTTTCAGTGCAAGAGAAGAATTTGCCTGCTCTTGGCTGCCTGTTCTGTATGCATGACCAAACCCCAGTCAATGCTGCACGTGCCTAATTAACTGCAGAACAGGAAGAAGTGTGATGCTCCCAAAATACGTGCCCTTTTCTCTGGTCAAGGCAAATATTATGAAAAGGAAACACTTAAAAAATAAAAGTACTATTAAATTTTTTTACTACCAAAATCAGCCTCTCTTTATTGACTTAACAGTGTATATTGAAGAGGCACATTCACTCACAGCTTATTTTTTTACTTTGAAGTGGATAATACTGAAAGGAAAAGTGCACCATAATTTCTTAGATCCTTGAGCATGAAATACATTATATTCTTAGACTGAATGTTGTAAAATGAGAAAGAACAGTTAAATGGGGGAACCAGAGTGTTAAATTATCCTAAAGCCTCTGTTTGCCCGTTGCAGTTGTGGATTAGAATGTTTACTAACTATGATTTTGCCACTCTAAGGTCGTAAAGAAATTTTAAATTTGCTTAAAGTTTTTGAACATAGTTAAGACATTTTAAAATTATTTAAATGAAGATAATTGACATTTATTGAACTCTTATGATAATCAAGTGTTTTAAATTTTTATGTAATTTTATATTCCCAATAATAATGCAAAGCAGTTACTATCATCTCATTTTATTAAAGCTAAAAGATGTTAAGTGCCATGCTCAAGATCCCTTGAAAAAATTTGGGATTGGGTAAGAAAGGGTTTTCTCCTTCAAGCTGATGAAAACCCTGAGCCTGCTCTGCTGCATCACAGTTTAGCTGAGGATGGAATTGAAAGCAAGCTAGAGAAGAGTTTGGTACAGATGATCCCTAGCCAGTGTACTCTTACACTTCATAGTAAGGTTTTAATTAGAATATTTAGAACAACAAATTTGTTGAAGTAGTAAGAGAAAACCAAAGAGAAAGTGATTCTTAGCATTAAGGATTGGAATCTTTGTTGTTTGATGAAATAATATTTTTGTTTTTATTACTTTTATTGAATAAAATAAATAATGTAATATAACATGAAAAAATACAAAATAGAACAGATGAACTAAATGAAATGCAGCAGTCTATAAGCCAGCCCGAATCCCCAGAGGCAATTACTCTTAACTCACCCTTGTTTAGTTCACTTGATTTATTTAAATAATATGTTTATTAACTTTATCTGCTGATTCACTACTTTATATCATCTTTATTTGTTTCCTGCTAAAATACATGATAATTTATGTAACATATAATACCCTAATCTGTTTTTGCTTCCTCCCAAAATATTGATAGTTGAATTACAATCTGATCTGCTGTACATGTGTTCCTGAATTATCAATTCTTTCACATGATATTGTTACATAGGAGAATAATGTTAGTATTAATAAGAAACTTGTTCATACTTACTTTTTCTCTAGGAAAGAGAAGGCAGAATAACCGGAGTAGAACTATGGCTTCACAGGAAAAAAAACAAAACAAAACACTTTGCTCTCTGTTATATGGGCAAGAAGTCCTTTCAGCTCTACTTTAAGAAAATTAATTTTGAGCGCCTGTATATAACATAGAACTCTCCCAGTTTCCTCAAATCCTGGCAGGTTGCTCTTCTTGTGTCCAAAACTCTACTTCCATTTTCAGGTGTCCGCACCATGAAATAAGTAGTTCCAATCTATTGTCTTTGTATCAATACATTCCCTAAGGAAGTCTCCAGAATGAGTTATCTCCCAAGGTATGATAATTATTTTCGTTAGTCTTCAGTTAGAAAGTTAAATAATTTTGATTTCCTCTTATTCTATTTTTCCCTTCTATCTCATTTTTAAGGAGTTCAGTCTTACAGGGTGTTGTTTTTTGCTTTAGGAATGCATATGTGTGGTAAAGGCAAATAGCCCTGCATTTATTAGTTATGTTTTTCTTCACTCTGCAAACTTGATATTATACTTAAATCTTTCTTTTTTTTAGTTCTAACAAATGTCACCAGCATTCTCTAAATCTCTCCACCCTTGGTTATTTGAGTATTTAGTTCTCTTACACTTTCCTCCTCAAACTTTCCTGCTTCTTTATTTCTCTGACTTTATGTTTTACCTTTATTCTATAAATTAATACTTCTACATGTTCTGTTTAAAAGTAGGTCATAAATCTTGAAAACATTAATATATTTGCATTATTATGAAACTATCTTTTGTTGCAATCCCAAAGGAACCATGTTTTGGATGTGATTATATTTCCTACATTCTAGTTCCAAACTCATGACCAATTTGGCACTAAAATAAGACTATTCTTTGGTATAAAGGTGTAATGTAGTCTCTTTCTTATATTCTATGAATTCTTTTTCTTTTTTAACATCTATAGTGAAGTATAATTGTTTTACAATGGTGTGTTAGTTTCTGCTTTAAAACATAGTGAATAAGCTATACATTTACATATATATCCTACCTCTTGCATCTCCCTCCCACCCTCCTTATATCACCCCTCTAGGTGGTCACCAACCACCGAGTTGATCTCCCTGTGCTACATGGATGCTTCCCATTAGCTATCTATTTTACATTTGGTAGTATATATAAGTCCATTCCACTCTCTCACTTTGTCCCCACTTACCTTTCCCCTTCCCCATGTCCTCAAAACCATTCTCTACATCTGCATCTTTATTCCTGTCCAGCCCCTAGGTTCATCATAACCATTTTTTAAAATTCTGTATATATGTGCTGACATACAGTATTTGTTTTATTCTTTCTGACTTACTTCACTCTGTATGACAGACTCTAAGTCCATCCACTTCACTACAAAGAACTCAATTTCATTTCTTTTTACGGCTGAGTACTATTCCATTTTATATATGTGCCACATCTTCTTTATCCATTCATCTGTTGATGGACACTTAGGATGCTTCCATGTCCTGGCTATTGTAAATAGAGCTTTAATGAACATTGTGGTACATGACTCTTTTTGAATTATGGCTTCCTTAGGGTATATGCCCAGTAGTGGGATTGCTGGGTCATAGGGTAGTTATATTTTTTGTTTTTGAAGAAACCTCCATACTGTTCTCCATAGTGGCTGTATCAATTTACATTCCCAACAACAGTGCAAAAGGTTTCCTTTTCTCCACACCCTCTCCAGCATTTATTGTTGGTAGATTTTTTTATGATATCCATTCTGACAGTTGTGAGGTGATAGCTCATTGTACTTTTGATTTGCATTTCTCTAATGATTAGTGATGTTGAGCATCCTTTCTTGTGCTTGTTGACAATCAGTATATCTTCTTTGGAGAAATGTCTATTTAGGTCTTCTGCCCATTTCTGGATTGGGATGTTTGTGTTTTGATATTGAGCTGTATGAGCTGCTTGTAAATTTTGGAGATTAATCATTTGTCAATTAGTTCATTTGCAAACATTTTCTCCCATTCTGAGGGTTGTCTTTTGGTCTTGTTTATGGTTTCCTTTGCTGTGCAAAAGCTTTGAAGTTTCATTACTACACACTTGTTTTTTGTTTTTTGTTTTTTTGTTTTTTGTTTTTGCTTTTATTTCCACTTCTCTAGGAGGTGAGTCAAAAAGGATCTTGCTGTGATTTATGTCACAGAATGTTCTGCCTATGTTTTCCTCTAAGTGTTTTATAGTTTCTGGCCTTACATTTAGGTCTTTAATCCATTTTGAGTTTATTTTTGTGTATGGTGTCAGGGAGTGTTCCAATTTCATTCTTTTACATGTAGTTGTCCAGTTTTCTCAGCACAATTTATTGAAGAGGCTGTCTTTTCTCTATTGTGTACTCATGCCTCCTTTATCATAAAAAATGTGACCAAATGTCTGTGGATTTATTTCTGGGCTTTCTATCCTGTTCCATTGATCTATGTTTCTGTTTTTGTTCCAGTACTATATTGTCTTGATCACTGTAGCTTTGTAGTATAGTCTGAAGTCTGGGAGCCTGATTCCTCCAGCTCCATTTTTCTTTCTCAAGATTGCTTTGGCTATTCGGGGTCTTTTGTGTTTCCATACAAATCGTGAAATTTTTTGTTCTAGTTCTGTGAAAAATGCCAGTGGTAGTTAGATAGGGATTGCATTGAATCTGTAGATTGCTTTGGTTGTAGAGTTTTGTAATGTTGATTCTTCCAATCCAAGATTATGGTATATCTCTCCATCTGTTAGAATCATTTTAATTTCTTTATCAGTGTCTTATAATTTTCTACATACAGGTCTTTTTTCTCCTTAGGTAGGTTTATTCCTAGGTATTTTATTCTTTATGTTGCAATGGTAAATTGGAGGGTTTCCTTAATTTTTCTTTCAGAGTTTTCATCATTAGTGTATAGGAATGAAAGAGATTTCTGTGCATTAATTTTGTATCCTGCTACTATACCAAATTCATTGAGTAGCTCTAGTAGTTTTCTGGTAGCATCTTTAGGATTCTCTATGTATAGTATCATGTCATCTGCAAACAGTGACAGCTTTACTTCTTCTTTTCCAATTTGGATTCCTTTTATTTCCTTTTCTTCTCTGATTGCTGTGGCTAAAACTTCCAAAACAATGTTGAATAATAGTGGTGAGCATGGGCAACCCTGTCTTGTTCCTTACCTTAGAGGAAATGGTTTCAGGTTTTCACTTCAGGACAATGGTGGCTATGGATTTGTCATATATGGCTTTTATTATGTTGAGGTAAGTTCCCTCTTAGCCTACTTTCTGGAGAGTTTTTATCATTAATGAGTGTTGAATTTTGTTGAAAGCTTTTTCTGCATCTTTTGTGATGATCATATGGTTTTTATCCATCATATTATTAATATGGTGTATCACATTGATTGATTTGCATATACTGAAGAAGCCTTGCATTCCTGGGATAAATCCCACTTGATCATGGTGTATGATCCTTTTAATGTACTGTTGAATTCTGTTTGCTAGTATTTTGTTGAGGATTTTTGCATCTATATTCATCAGTGATATTGGCCTGTAGTTTTCTTTCTTTGTGACATCTTTATCAGGTTTTTGTAACAGGGTGATGGTGACCTTGTAGAATGAGTTTGGGAGTGTTCCGCTCTCTGCTATATTTTGAAAGAGTTTAAGTAGGATAGGTGTTTTCTCTAAATATTTGATAGAATTTGCCTGTGAAGCCTTAGGCTCCTGGTCTTTTGTTTGTTGGAAGATTTGAAATCACATTCTCAATTTCAGTGCTTGTGATTGGTCTGTTTATATTTTCTACTTCTTCCTGGTTCAGTGTGGGAAGGTTGTGCTTCTCTAAAAATTTGTCCATTTCTTCCAGGTTGTCCATTTTATTGGCATATAGTTGCTTGTAATAATCTCTCATGATCCTTGTATTTCTGCAGTGTCAGTTGTTACTTCTTTCTCATTTTTAAATCTATTGATTTCAAACTTTTCCCTTTTTTTCTCGATCAGTCTGGCTAATGGTTTATCAATTTTGTATATTTTCTCAAAGAACCAGCTGTTAGTTTTATTGATTTTTGCTATCATTTCCTTCATTTCTTTTCCATTTATTTCTGATTTGATTTGTATGATTTCTTTCCTTGTGCTAACTTTGGGATTTTTTGTTCTTCTTTCTCTAATTGCTTTAGGTGTAAGTTTAGATTGTTTATTTATGTTTCTTTTTTCTTGATTTAGGATTGTATTGCTATAAACTTCTGTCTTAGACATGCTTTTGCTGCAGCCCATAGGTTTTGGGTCATCATGTTTTCATTTTCATTTGTGTCTAGGTACTTTTTCATTTCCTCTTTGATTCTTCAGTGATCTCTTGGTTATTAAGTTGTGTATTGTTTAGGCTCCACGTGTTTGTATTTTTTACAGATTTTTTCCTGTAATTGATATCTAGTCTAATAGTGCTCTGATCGGAAAAGATATTTGACAAGATTTCAATTTTTTTTAGTTTACCAGGGCTTGCTTTGGTACCCAAGATATGATCTGTCTGGGAGAATGTTCCATGAGCTCTTGAGAAGAAAGTGTATTTTGTTGTTTTTGGATGGAATGTCCTATAAATATCAATTAAGTCCATCTTGTTTAATGTAACATTTAAAGCTTGTGTTTCCTTATTTATTTTCATTTTGGATGATCTGTCCATTGGTGAAAGTGGGTGTTACAGTCCCCTACTATGATTGTGTTATTGTGAATTTCCCCTTTTAGGCTGTTAGCATTTGCCTTATATATTGAGCTGCTCCTATGTCAGATGCAAAATTATTTACAACTGTTATTTCTTCTTCTTGGATTGATCCCTTTATCATTATTTAGTGTTCTACTTTGTCTCTTATAATAGTCTTTATTTTAAAGTCTATTTTGTCTGATATGAGAATTGATACTCCAGCCTTCTTTTGATTTCCATTTGAATGGAATATCTTTTTCCATTCCCTCACTTTCAGTCTGTATGTGTCCCTAGGTCTGAAGTGGGTCTCTTCTAGACACCATATATATGGGCCTTGTCTGTGTATCCATTCAGCCAGTCTGTGTCTTTTGGTGGGAGCACTTAATCCATT
The DNA here is from genome assembly GCF_951394435.1 of Stenella coeruleoalba. Taxonomy (NCBI): domain Eukaryota; kingdom Metazoa; phylum Chordata; class Mammalia; order Artiodactyla; family Delphinidae; genus Stenella; species Stenella coeruleoalba. The sequence continues at coordinate 42,611,190 of NC_137164.1, read as the reverse complement.
TATACTTAAGGTAATTATCGATATGTGTGTTCCTATTCCCATTTTCTTAATTGTTTTGGGTTCATTATTAAAGGTCTTTTCCTTTTCTTGTGTTTCTTGCCTGGAGAAGTTCCTTTAGCATTTCTTGTAAAGCTGGTTTGGTGGTGCTGAATTCTCTTAGCTTTTGCTTATCTGTAAAGATTTTAATTTCTCCGTCGAATCTGAATGTGATCCTTGATGGGTATAGTAGTCTTGGTTGTAGTTTTTTCCCTTTCATCACTTTAAATATGTCCTGTCACTCCCTTCTGGCTTGCAGAGTTTCTGCTGAAAGATCAACCGTTAACCTTATGGGGATTCCCTTGTATGTTATTTCTTGTTTTTCCCTTGCAGCTTTTAACATTTTTTCTTTTTATTTCATTTTTGATAGCTTAATTAATATGTGTCTCAAAGTGTTCCTCCTTGGATTTATACTGTATAGGACTCTCTGTGCTTCCTGCACTTGATTAACTAGTTCCTTTCCCATATTTGGGAAGTTTTCAACTATAGTCTCTTCAAATATTTTCTCAGTCCTTTCTTTTTCTCTTCTTCTTCTGGGACCCCTATAATTCGAATATTGGTATGTTTAATGTTTTTCCAGAGGTCTCTGAGACTGTCTTCAATTCTTTTCATTCTTTTTTCTTTATTCTGCTCTGTGGTATTTATTTCCACTCTTTTATCTTCCAGTTTCCCTATCTATTCTTGTGCCTCAGTTATTCTGCTATTGATTCCTTCCAGAGAATTATTAATTTCATTTATTGTGCTGTTCATCATTGTTTGTTTGCTCTTTAGTTCTTCTATGTCCTTGTTAAACATTTCTTGTATTTCCTCCATTCTATTTCCAAGATTTTGGTACATCTTTACTATCATTACCCTGAATTCTTTTTTTAGGTAGACTGCCTACTTCCTCTTCATTTGTGTGGTCTGATGGGTTTTTACCTTGCTCCTTCATCTGCTGTGTGTTTCTCTGTCTTTTCATTTTGCTTAACTTGCTGTGTTTGACATCTCCTTTACACAGGATGCAGGTTTGTAGTTCCTGTTGTTTTAGGTGTCTGCCCCCAGTGGCTAATGTTGGTTCAGTGGGTTGTGTAGACTTCCTGGTGGAGGGGACTAATGCCTGTGCTCTGGTGGATGAGGCTGGATCTTATCTTTCTGGTGGACAGGTCCACATCTGGTGGTGTGTTTTGGGGTGTCTGTGATGTTATTATGATTTTAGGCAGCCTCTCTGCTAATGGGTGGTGTTTTGTTACTGTCTTGCTAGTTGTTTGTCATAGGGTATCCAGCACTGTATTTTGCTCATTGTTGAGTGGAGCTGTGTCTTAGTGTTGAGATGGAGTTCTCTGTGAGAGCTTTCAGCATTTGATATTACATGGAACTGGAATGTCTCTGGTGGACCAATGTCTTGAACTCAGCTCTCCCACCTCGGAGGCACAGGCCTGACACCCAGCTGGGACATCAAGACCCTGTCAGCCACACGACTCTGAATAAAAGGGAGAAGAAGAGAAATAAAGAAAAAAATAAAATAAAGTTATTAAAATTAAAAATAATTTTTAAAAATAAAAAAATTAAAGGTAATAAAAAAAGAAAGAAAGAAAGAAAGAAGAGAACAATGAAACCAAAAAAACAAATCCACTGATGATAACAAGTGCTGAAAACTATACTAAAAAGTTTTTTTAAATGGACAGACAGAACCTTAGGACAAATGGTAAAAGCAAAACTATACAGACAAAATCACACAAAGAAACATACACACTCACAAAAAGAGAAAAAGGAAAAAAAAAAAAATATATATATATATAGTTGCTCCCAAAGCCATGCCTTAATTTTGGGATGATTTGTTGTCTATTCAGGTATTCCACAGATTCTGGGTACATCAAGTTGATTGTGAAGATTTAACCCACTGCTTCTGAGGCTGCTGGGATAGACTTTCTTTTCTATTCTTTGTTTGCACATCTCCTCGGGTTCTGCTTTGGATATGACCTTGCCTCTGTGTGTAGGTTGCCTGATTGTATCTGTTCTTTGCTCAGACAGGATGGGGGTTAAAGTAGCAGCTGATTAGGGAGCTCTGGCTCACTCAGGCTTTGGGTGGGAGGGGTACAGAATGCAGGGTGAGCCTGCAGTGGCAGAGGCCTGCATGATGTTGCAACAGTCTGAGGTGCACCCTGTGTTCTCCCAGGGAAATTGTCCCTGGATTACAGGACCCTAGCAGTGGTGGGTTGCACAGGCTCACAGGAGGGTAGGTGTGGGTAGTGACCTGTGCTTGCACACAGGCTTCTTGGTGGCTGCAGCAGCAACCTTAGCATTTCATGCCCAACTCTGATGTCTGTGCTGATAGCCGTGGCTTGCGCCCATCTCTGGAGCTTGTTTAGGCGGTGCTCTGAATCCCCTCTCCTCTTGTATCCTGAAACAATGGTCTCTTGCCTCTTAGGCAGTTCCAGACTTTTTCCTGGACTCCTTCCCAGCTAGCTGTGTCACACCAACCCCCTTCAGGCTGTGTTCATGCAGCCAACCCCAGTCCTCTCCCAGGGATCTGACCTCTGAATCCCGAGCCTCAGCTTCCAGGCCCCACCTGTCCCGGCCGGCAAGTGATCAAACAAGCCCCTTGGGCTGGTGAGTCTTGGTAGGCACCGATCCTCTCTGCAGGAATCTCTCCTCTTTGCCGTCTGCACCCCTGTTGTTGTGCTCTCCTCTGTGGCTCCAAAGCTTCCCCCCTGCCACCCCCAGTCTCAGCCAGTGAAGGGGCTTCCTAGTGTGTGGAAAAATTTCCTCCTTCACAGCTCCCTCCCAGTGTTGCAGGTCCCATCTTTATTCTTTTTTCTTTGATTTTTCTTTTCTCTTTTGCCCTACCCAGGTACATGGGGTAGTTTCTTGCCTTTTGCGAAGTCTGTGGTCTTCTGCCAGCATTCACTAGGTGTTCTGTAGGAGTTGTTCCACATGTAGATGTATTTCTGATATATTTGTGGGGAAGAAGCTGATCTCCATGTCTTACTTTTCCGCCATCTTGAAGGTCCTCTCAACTCTCTCTCTCTATGAAATCTTTAAATCAGTATTCTTATATTTTGTTTCACATTTTGAGCATGGCATTCTCAGTTTTTGTTTTGTTTTCCTCTTATGTTTGTTTCTTTTTTTGTATACATTTTCTTCTAATATCCAATCTTTTTCCTTTTTTTTTTCCCCTATTATTTTGGGGTGGAAGACAATGCTAATACTTTATTAGCTTTCTTTTGGAATCCATTTCATTAGTTTATTGAGGACATTCCTCTGGTAGCCTATTTTCTGTCTCTTCACATTTGGACTGATTTTTTCCTCTGCTTGTGATTCTGTCTCTCTCTCTCTCTCTCTCTCTCACACTCTCTCTCTCATATTGCTCTTTTTGAAACACTGCATTCTGTGAAAAATTACCTGAAAACTAATCTTCTGAGTCTTTGTGTAAGATTTGTTCTGATTTATTTCATTGTTTTAGAGATTTTTTGATATGGACAAATTTTCAAGCCTTTATTGACATTGTTACAACATTGCTTTGTTCTATGTTTTGGCTTTTTGGCCCCAAGTCATGTGGAATCTTATCTCCCTGACCAGGGATCGAGCCCATACCCCACACATTGGAAGGCGGAGTCTTAACTGCTGTACCACCAGAGAATTCCCCCATTTATCTGATATTTTTGAAATTTTTTTCTTGATATCTTGTTCTCTCATTCAAAAAGTATTATCTCTTAAAATGGTGATACCTTGTTCCACTGCTTTCTAGATTTCATTACTGACCAAAATCAGAAGATACTGCCTATGATGATAGCACTCTCCTGAAACAGTTTTCTCTATATTCAACACTGATTAGCATGATACTAAATACAATGGATATGTTTCATTCCTCACCTTATTTGTATCTCTATCAAAATCTGACACTGATTATAAAACTTACCTTATTGAGACACCACCTTCTCTCAGTGTCTGTGAGGTTCCTCTCCTCTAGCTATCTGCCAGTTCCATCCATGTCTGCTTTGTGACTCATTCTTTATTCCCTGGTTACTTGCCATACCTCAGTGCTTTGTTTGCTAATACCTAGCCCATATTTTAGGGCTTTTTAATGAACAAGGCAATCTCTTCACTCTCCCAGTTATAATTACCATTTATCTATATGATAATTACAGCCAAATTCATAGCTCCAGAACAGGTCTGAGCTCCAGATTCATATCTCTTTGATCACTCTACATCTCTTAGATGTGTCAAAATAATCTCACATTCGACATGACTAAAACTTGAAGTCACTTTCTACAAAGACACCCACAAACACTCACTATATCACCCACAGTCTGTTCCATGTTCAGGGTATTCTATCTCAGAGAATGATAATAGTAACATCCAACTTCTTAAGCCAGACACCAAGAAAACATTTTTGACTTCTCTATCTTCCTCATCTCTTATATCTAATCTATGATAACATTCTGTTGTTTTTACTTAATAAATATCATTAAAATAATGATATCCACACTTCTATACCTACACCACCTTGGCCTAGGCAATCAGCATGTCTCACTTGAATTATTATGATGGCCCCCAACTAATTTACTTCTCTCTAGTCTATTATGCATTTGATAGACAGGATTTACTCTTTAAAAGTAGCAAATGGGATCATATCAAATGATCAACAATATCTATCAATGATTTCTTTTTGTTCTTATGATAAAACCAAAGCAACTTAACATGTACTATGAAATCCTACATTTTCTGCCCTAATCCTATTTACCTCTACATCCCCAGCCCACACCATATTTTCCCTTTTTCAGTTTTCATCATCTTGGCTTTGCTTCTGTTTCTAATTTATAACTCATTTCTTCCTAGTAAAAGACATTTTTACTTGCTTATCCATTTGCAGGAAATAATCTTTGCTCACATTTATCTTTTATAAGAGTTCATGATTCACCTTCTCAGAGTGAAATTATCTGTTTACTCATATTTCCTAGGCTAGGTGAGTTTTCTTTTTTAATAGAAACTCATAGAATCTTTTCCTTTTATTCAAGGTCACTTAAATTCAATTTTAATAGTGAATGTACTGGTGTTCTTATGTAATTAATGTCTGTCTCCTCTACTAGAATCTAAGATATGAGAGCAGGCATTCATTCACTTTTGTACATGTGTGCATTTACTATATAACTTGGAAAACAGTGGGCACCTAACTAAAGTCTATAAAGTTAATTGGTCAATGAATGAGTAAATAGCAAAAGACAAGTCCAGGAATTCTTAGAGAAAAGAGGATTTTTAAGCCATTTTTTACACTAAAGTAAAAATTATACACAATATCTGATTAGCATTTTTTGTTCTTAAAAAAGCAAACATCATCTTATCTATCCATCTGTTTTATTACCCAAGTCCTGAAAAAAACATTTCACACAACTTCTGTGTTATTCTTTTTCCCTAAAAGTTAATTTCTATAGTGGACATTTATTATCTTTCACTTTTCTCTTGCAACATTCTTCCAAATTGTTTTCAGGATCTTTCTTTTTCAATATCTCATTTAAGTTACTATCTAAGTTACTTTTTCAATATATCATTTAAGTTACTATCCACTATCTATAAAATATAGTTCAAACAATTTTTACCTGTTTGGACAAAAAATTTTAAAATATAGCTTTGCTTTGTTTACAATAATATTTCCCAAATGAGATTGGCATAGCTCAAGGAAGTTAGAATGATAATCTACTGAGTTGAAGGAAGAAATTATTAGATTTTTTATTCATATCAATTATAATCTGAAGTAAGAAATAAGTTAGGTTGTAGTAGTATATAATATGCAAATTAATATCTGTCAGGAAGTGATGTGATTCTTTATTATATTAACAAATAATTAGACAGCATGAATTAACTAAATTTATGAACTGGGTGGAGGTCTGAAACAAATAGCACTTGATAAGTTCTACTGTCTGATGGAATTCACCATACCCTGATATCTAGATATTATTAAGTTAACAGAATAGCAACTAGTGAATTTCTTCTTGCTTAGACAAAAATGAAAAGGTGTATGGATTTAAAATAGACATACATAAGATAATTTTGCATACATAAAGTCAACATATATATATGTAGGGCAAGTAGAGTGTATAGTTAATATTGCTTAAATGTCTTAGGATTCTGATTAATCAGTCAAGGTTTCTGAAGGAAAAGGCATTTTTCTTTCTGAAAGAAACTGCTTTTGAGTTTGGACAAGTAGGCTTTGCTCAAAAGGATATTAAGGTTAGGAAAACTCAAGGGAACATCACTACCTTATTTTCTAGCTCTGAATTTTAATTTTCTAGCTTTGTAAGAAAAATAGTATTGCTATGTAAAAAATAAGTGTAATTTTTAATTTGATTTGCCATGTTTATAAAATATTTATGAATCTAATAAAGGAAAGAAGAGAATAAAACAACAGCAAAGATTTATATTAATATATATAGATTTATTATATATGACATTAAGCTGACTATCTTCATAAAAGGTTTGCTCTATGTAAATCATCATTCCATCCAAAATTTAATCAATCTTCACATACAAGATTCATTATGGATATGCCACCATATATCAACAATAAGAATGTTACTTTAAAATATGCAAAGACTAGACCAACTAGACAAAATAATTGCTTTACTTTCAATATTAAGCAATGTACTAGACTAAGCTATTTGCCAAATTTTAGAATATTTTTTTCACCCTTAACAGAACTGACAAAATTTTATTTTATTGACTAGAAGATCAAGATAGGTAAAGTTTAGGAAGGATGAGCAAAGGAATTTTTCATATGTACTTTTACTTAGCTTAATATGTAGGTACTAGCTGAAACATCAGTACTCCTAAATTGTTCCAATTTCTGGCTACATTTTTTAAAGAACTTTTGTCTTTGAGAAGTATCCTCTTAATTAGTAAAAGTGTTACCATGTTCATTCCTTTATCTTTACATGCAAAATATTTTTTATAAAATATACATTTTTATTCAACTCCTTATGCATGGCTCATAATTCTTATATTATAACCATATAAACTCTACCAATAAACTATAAAATATTAATATATATGATTTTTAAAGTAAATGCAATTATTCCATTCATGAAATTTTAAAATATTAATGTATTTTCACATTTCAAAAATAATAAAAAACAAAAAAAATAAAGACACTTAAAATTCAGTGAAATTTTGAGTAATTTCTCTTGAGAAAAGATCAGATTTTCCTTATTGTATGCTAATTTTAACTGTTTAGATTATTATTATTTTTTATCATCACAATTATTGATCTTTGCATTTATTATTTTAGTTTGGAGAAGGAAGGAATTATATCATACACACTGACATTTCATCTGAATTCTCTATTCCTTAAGCCTTTAGGGAAAATATTGATATATGACAAATTCTCATTCAACTTTGTGAATCTCTAAAATGTCCAGATGAAAGGCTTGCATGATTTTATGGTCTTGTGAATGCTGTTATAATTCAGTGAGTCAACAATAATCACTGAGACTTCAGACTGCACAGAAAATAATTGTAATACAAAAACTAAAAACATTGAATTTGGGTGAGAGAAGAATGTAGCATGTATCAAAACAAATAATCAGTGTACCAAAATTATATAATATGCCAATTTTTGAGAAGTTTTATAAGCAAAAAATTACATGTTGAGAATCTCAAGAAGGTTCTCTTTTTAAGAATTTTCTTAAAATAAATCAAGTTAGAATGGAAGTAAGTTATTACATCCGATACGTGTTCACCTCATAAATGACAAATTAGATTCACTTTAAGTAACAAAGAGCTAATGTTTGTGGATAGTTCACTGAGTTGCTTACATCTTATTTAGAAGATTAGTCCTTGTGTAGTACAGTTGAACTTCACTTTGCCCAGATTTCCAGATTCAGTCTGCATTTGTGCTGTCTTGAAAACAAATCACAGAATTTTGAGGTTACATAGCTTTAAGAGTAATTCAGTCTATTTTTGTTATGTTAGTGCTGTAGAAAACAAAGTTCCAAGTAAAGTGTAATAATACTTGTATGCCAAGTAAAAAGTTACATACATTATACCACTTAGTTCTCAAAATAAGCCTTAAAGCTTGGTGTTATTGTGAGCATTTGGCCTAAGAAATTACATATTATTAATTTTATTAATATAGCTTTGACATAAACCTCAGAGAAGATGTGTAAAATCAACTTGATAAAATAAAAGGAAAATATATCATCCATTGTCCAAACGTCAGTGGGCATTCACTCTTAATATTTTAGTGCCTATCATGTATATGTAAATATATTTTAAACAGAATCATAATACGAATAAAATTATATTGCTTACTTGTATTTCTCAGACATCATAGATATTATCTCTTGACATGAAATGTCTTCTGACAGCTATAATTCATATTATTATATGAATAATGTATCTGTATTTATTAAATCATATATAATTATTTAACCACAACATATTTTGTGACTGGTTTATTGTTTAAAATATTTATTATTAAAGAGTACTGCTAGGTATAAAAAATTGTATGTGTAATCATTGCCATTTTAGAGACAAGGTAATTGAGACTCATGCTAATTAAGTGAATTAATTGGTCCCCTGGTGTTTCAAAAACTTATATCCTTGTTTAAATATTAAATAATACTTAAACAACACTGTTTTCTTATTATAATTCTCCTACATGTTGTTAGTAGATATTTTATCAAGTTTATAAACATATTTTAATACATGTAAAAAATGTGATCCTTAATTCCCCCTTCCCAGGTCAAACCATGGTGAGATGTTAGCATTAGTTTTGCAGCAAAGTGTTTTTGTGGAGAATTTTTTCAGGATATATTGATAGAGGTAGCATCCGTGGGATAGATAGTATAAACTTGCTCCAACTTGCTAATGTTGTCACATTGCCATCCATTAACATTGTATCAACTTTAACTTCTACCTATGGTGCAGGAAAATACAAAAAGCTTACAAAAAGCTGATTTAACATTGCCATTTTAAAATTTATATTTGTTATTTGATACATTTAATAGATAAAAATATTTCACTGATTTTTCATCTTTGTTTTCTTTATTGCTAATGAAATTAAGCCATTGCTCCTGATAATTAGTAATTTTCACCACTTTTTAAAAAGACCTTGTCTTTGGCCATTTCCTGGCAGGTCATTATTTGATGAACATTGTAAATAAGCTTTTTACACTTTTGTCAAAATTAACACATTTTCTCTAGATTTTCAAAATATTTTAAACTTTTCTTTGTAATATTTATTGACATTTTCAACAATTGTCATGTAATACATTTAATAAATATATATTCAGAGGTTTGTTTTCATAATGGTGTTTATTTTCCCTGCTCTGCATTTAAAAAATAAATCTTGCAGTTTCTATTTTTGTTTGTATTCATCCTTAGTTATGAGTTATAGAATCCATTGTATTCCCACAGATTGTGCAGAAGTGTTCTTGAAACTATCTTTTTTCTCCCTTTTAGCAACAGCAGGATGGGTGGCAAGCTATGAAGAAAGGCCCTCCTCTGTTCCCCAAATGCCATCATTAGTTATGGGTAACCACTGCATCAACCTCTTAAAAAAAATCATGTTCTCACTCTTGGCCCACTAGTGTCCATTAGCCACACAACAGCCAGAAGGAACTTTTCATTTCACCTCTGCTTTTCCTAGAAATTCAGAATATAATCCACAGTTTTACTAGGCCCTGCATAACATAGTCCATGCCACTTCTCTGACTTCATTCTCTACCTCCACACTCTACGTAATATTCCATATCCTTGACCAACTGGCCCTCTTTCAATTGGTGATTACTATGATGAACAAACAAATCTCTCAAGGAATCCAAAGCACTACTTATTTCTCTCACTTTTACTTAAAGGGGTGGGTGTAGCTCTTTCAGAAGGTTGTTTGAAGATGATATTCTTATACCCCTTCCCTGATGGGGTCCGAGACCCATTGCCCCAACATCTTTTCTCCCTAAAGGAATATTCTTGTTTACTCTCTCTGCCTCTTACAAAAATTCTTACACTGCATCATGAAATTCAAGAATGATGAAATGTGTTCTTAGCAATTTCCTCTGAAAACACTTTACTGATTTTGATATTTACTCTATCAGAGTTCAATGAAAATGGCAGCATACATAGTCTGATCAAAAGAGTCTGTTGCCTATTTAAAAATATACTACATTCATTTTTGTCTTGGGACCTTTGCTCTTGTTATTATTATTTTTTTTGATTCTATTTTTTATTTAGCCAAAATGGATGGATTATATACAATTATAAAATAAAACAATTATTTTCTTGTAACTAGAATGAACTTTATTTCATATAATTATTTGAGATATTACATTTATATAAGCTTTATATTTTAGTTTGAAAACAGAGGTTTTTCTTTTTTTCTTTTGTGGACACTTAGAACACTTTAACATAAATATTTGTGAGAAGAGATTTGTTTAAGCTACTATACCAGAAGTGCTCAAAAGTAGCTGCAGGGATTGAACACAGAAAGCTAGACAGATAGTATTCTGGAATAGCCCTTGGCTACAAAGAACTAATTAGTCTGACTGATTACACTCTTCTAAATAGTTTGTTTTGGACCTAACTTATGGGTTACAGATTCCTTTTTTTTTTTTTGATTTTTTTTTAACATTTTTATTGGGGTATAATTGCTTTAAAATGGTGTGTTAGTTTCTGCTCCACAGCAAAGTGAATCAGCTATATATATATACATATGATCCTGTATCTCTTCCCTCTTCTGTCTACCTCTCTCCCACCCTCCCTATCCCACCCCTCCAGGCGGTCACAAAGCACTGATCCGATATCCCTGTGCCATGCGGCTGCTCCCAACTAGCTATCTACATTAAGGTTGTTAGTGTATATATGTCCATGCCTCTCTCTCGCCCTGTCACAGCTCACCTGTCCCCCTCCCCATATCCTCAATTCCATTCTCCAGTAGGTCTGTGTCTTTATTCCTGTCTTACCCCTAGGTTCTTCATGAACTTTTTTTTCTTAAATTCAATATATATGTGTTAGCATACGGTATTTATCTTTTTCTTTCTGACTTACTTCACTCTGTATGACAGACTCTAGGTCTATCCACCTCATTACAAATAGCTCAATTTCGTTTCTTTTTATGACTAATATTCAATTGTATATATGTGTCACATCATCTTCATCCATTCTTCCAATGATGGGCACGTAGGTTGTTTCCATCTCTGGGCTATTGTAAATAGAGCTGCAATGAACATTTTGGTACATGACTCTTTTTGAATTTTGGTTTTCTCAGGGTATATGCCCAGTAGTGGGATTGCTGGGTTATATGGTCATTCTATTTGTAGTTTTTTAAGGAACCTTCATACTGTTCTCCATAGTGGCTGAACCAATTCACATTCCCACCAGTAGTGCAAGAGTGTTCCCTTTTCTCCACACCCTCTCCAGCATTTATTGTTTGTAGATTTTTTGATGATGGCCATTCTGACTGGTGTGAGATGATATCTCATTGTAGTTTTGATTTGCATTTCTCTAATGATTAATGATGTTGAGCATTCATTCATGTGTTTGTTGGCAGTCTGTGTATGTTCTTTGGAGAAATGTCTATTTAGGTCTTCTGCCCATTTTTCGATTGGGTTGTTTGTTTTTTGTTATTGAGCTGCATGAGCTGCTTGTAAATTTTGGAGATTCAATCCTTTGTCAGTTGCTTCATCTGCAAATATTTTCTCCCATTCTAAGGGTTGTCTTTTGGTCTTCTTTATGGTTTCCTTTGTTGTGCAAAAGCTTTGAAGTTTCATAAGGTCACATTTGTTTATTTTTGTTTTTATTTCCATTTCTCTAGGAGGTGGGTCAGAAAGGATCTTGCTGGGAGTTATGTCATAGAGTGTTCTGCCTATGTTTTCCTCTAAGAGTTTGATAGTTTCTGGCCTTACAGTTAGGTCTTTAATCCACTTTGAGCTTATTTTTGTGTATGGTGTTAGGGAGTGATCTAATCTCACACTTTTACATGTACCTGTCCAGTTTTCCCAGCACCACTTATTGAAGAGGCTGTCCTTTCTCCACGGTACATTCCTGCCACCTTTATCAAAGCTAAGGTGTCCATATATGTATGGGTTTATATCTGAGCTTTCTATCCTGTTCCATTGATCTATCTTTCTGTTTTTGTGCCAGTACCATAATGTCTTGATTACGGTAGCTTTGTAGTATAGTCTGAAGTCAGGGAGACTGATTATTCCAGCTCCGTTTTTTGTTCTCAATATTGCTTTGGCTATTCGGGGTCTTTTGTGTTTCCATACAAATTGTGCAATATTTTGTTCTAGTTCTGTGAAAAATGCCAGTGGTAGTTTGATAGGGATTGCATTGAATCTATAGATTGCTTTGGGTAGTAGAGTCATTTTCACAATGTTGATTCTTCTAATCCAAGAACATGGCATATCTCTCCATCTATTTGTATCATCTTTAATTTCTTTCATCAGTGTCTTATAATTTTCTGCATACAGGTCTTTTGTCTCCTTAGGTAGGTTTATTCCTAGATATTTTATTCTTTTTGTTGCAATGGTAAATGGGAGTGTTTTCTTGATTTCACTTTCAGATTTTTCATCATTAGCTTATAGGAATGCCAGAGATTTCTGTGCATTAATTTTGTACCCTGCTACTTTACCAAATTCATTGAGTAGCTCTAGTAGTTTTCTGGTAACATCTTTAGGATTCTCTATGTATAGTATCATGTCATCTGCAAAGAGTGACAGCTTTACTTCTTCTTTTCCGATTTGGATTCCTTTTATTTCCTTTTCTTCTCTGATTGCTGTGGCTAAAACTTCCAAAACTATGTTGAATAAGAGTGGTGAGCGTGGGCAACCTTGTCTTGTTCCTGATCTTAGTGGAAATGCTTTCAGTTTTTCACCATTGAGGTTGATGTTGGTTGTGGGCTTGTCATATATGGCCTTTATTATGTTGAGGAAAGTTCCCTCTATGCCTACTTTCTGCAGGGTTTTTAGCATAAATGGTGTTGAATTTTGTCAAAAGCTTTCTCTGCATCGATTGAGATGATCATATGGTTTTTCTCCTTCAATTTGTTAATATGGTTTATCACATTGATAGATTTGTGTATATTGAAGAATTCTTGCATTCCTGGAATAAACCCCACTTGATCATGGTGTATGGTCCTTTTAATGTGCTGTTGGATTCTGTTTGCTAGTATTTTGTTGAGGATTTTTGCATCTATGTTCATCAGTGATATTGGCCTGTAGTTTTCTTTCTTTGTGACATCCTTGTCTGGTATTGGTATCAAGGCGATGGTGGCCTCATAGAAGGAATTTGGGGGTGTTCCTCTCTCTGCTATATTTTGGAAGAGTTTGAGAAGGATAGGTGTTACCTCTTCTCTAAATGTTTGATAGAATTCGCCTGTGAAACCATCTTGTCCTGGACTTTTGTTTGTTGGAAGATTTTTAATCACAGTTTCAATTTCATTGCTTGTGATTGGTCTGTTCATATTTTCTATTTCTTCCTGATTCAGTCTTGGCAGGGTGTGCATTTCTAAGAATTTGTCCATTTCTTCCAGATTGTCCATTTTATTGGCATATAGTTGCCTGTAGTAATCTCTCATGATCCTTTTTATTTCTGCAGTGTCAGTTGTTACTCTCCTTTTTCATTTCTAATTCTATTGATTTGAGTCTTCTCCCTTTTTTTCATGATGAGTCTGACTAGTTGTTTATCTATTTTGTTTATCTTTTCAGAAATGATAAGAAGTTTTAGTTTTATTGATCTTTGCTATAGTTTCCTTCATTTCTTTTTCATTTATTTCTGATCTGATTTTTATGATTTAGTTTTATTGATCTTTGCTATAGTTTCCTTCATTTCTTTTTCATTTATTTCTGATCTGATTTTTATGATTTCTTTCCTTCTGCTAGCTTTGGGGTTTTTTTGTTTTTCTTTCTCTAATTGCTTGAGGTTCAAACTTAGGTTGTTTATTTGAGATGTTTCCTGCTTCTTAAGGTGGGCTTGTATTGCAATAAACTTCCCCCTTAGAACTGCTTTTGCTGCATCCCATAGGATTTGGGTCATTTTGTCTCTATTGTCATTTGTTTCTAGGTATTTTTTTATTTCTTCTTTGATTTCTTCAGTGATCACTTCGTTATTAAGTAGGGTATAGTTTAGCCTCCATGTGTTTGTATTTTTTACAGATCTTTTCCTGTAACTGATATCTTGTCTCATGGCGTTGTGGTCGGAAAAGGTAAATGGTACAATTTCAATTTTCTTAAATTTACCAAGGCTTGATTTGTGACCCAAGATATGATCTATCCTGGAGAATGTTCCATGAGCACTTGAGAAAAATGTGTATTCTGTTGTTTTTGGATGGAGTGTCCTGTAAATATCAATTAAGTCCATCTTGTTTAATGTATCTTTTAAAGCTTGTGTTTCCTTATTTATTTTCATTTTGGATGATCTGTCCATGGGTGAAAGTGGGAGGTTAAAGTCCCCTCTATGAATGTGCTACTGTCGATTTCCCCTTTTATGGCTGTTAGTGTTTGCCTTATGTATTGAGGTGCTCCTATGTTGGGTGCATAAATATTTACAATTGTTATATCTTCTTCTTGGATCGATCCCTTGATCATTATGTAGTGTCCTTCTTTGTCTCTTCTACTAATCTTTATTTTAAAGTCTATTTTGTCTGATATGAGAATTGCTACTCCAGCTTTCTTTTGGTTTCCATTTGCATGGAATATCTTTTTCCATCCCCTTACCTTCAGTCTGTATGTGTCTCTAGGTCTAACATGGGTCTCTTGTAGACAGCATATATAAGGGTCTTGTTTTTGTATCCATTCAGCCAATCTGTGTCTTTTGGTGGGAGCATTTAGTCCATTTACATTTAAGGTAATTATTGATTGTATGTTCCTATTCCCATTTTCTAAATTGGTTTGGGTTCGTTATTATAGGTCTTTTCCTTTTCTTGTGTTTCTTGCCTAGAGAAGTTCCTTTAGCATTTGTTGTAAAGCTGGTTTAGTGGTGCTGAACTCTCTCAGCTTTCGCTTGTCTGTAAAGGTTTTAATTTCTCCATCAAATCTGAAAGAGATCCATGCTGGGTAGAGTAATCTTTGTTTCAGGTTTTTCTCCTTCATCACTTTCAGTATATCCTGTCACTCCCTTCTGGCTTGCAGGGTTTCTGCTGAGAGATCAGCTGTTAACCTTATGGGGATTCCCTTATGTGTTATTTGTTGTTTTTCCCTTGCTGCTTTTAATATGCTTTCTTTGTATTTAATTTTTAACAGTTTGATTAATATGTGTCCTGGTGTATTTCTCCTTGGATTTATCCTGTATGGGAGTCTCTGTGCTTCCTGGACTTGATTAACTATTTCCTTTCCTATATTAGGGA
Source organism: Stenella coeruleoalba (assembly GCF_951394435.1). Lineage (NCBI taxonomy): Eukaryota > Metazoa > Chordata > Mammalia > Artiodactyla > Delphinidae > Stenella > Stenella coeruleoalba. Next base: position 42,595,841 of record NC_137164.1, on the reverse strand, counting down.
TGTTTTCAACTATAAATTCTTCAAATATTTTCTCGGTCCCTTTTTTTTTCTCTTCTTCTTCTGGAACCCCTATAATTCGAATGTTGGTGCATTTAATTTTGTCCCAGAGGTCTCTGAGACTGTCCTCAGTTCTTTTCATTCTTTTTTCTTTATTCTGCTCTGCAGTAGTTATTTTCACTAGTTTATCTTCCAGGTCACTTATCCGTTCTTCTGCCTCAGTTATTCTGCTGTTGATCCCATCTAGAGTACTTTTAATTTCATTTATTGTGTTGTTCATCATTGCTTGTTTCATCTTTAGTTCTTCTAGGTCCTTGTTAACTGATTCTTGCATTTTGTCCACTCTATTGTCCATTCTATCTCCAAGATTTCGGATCAACCTTACTACCATTATTCTGAATTCTTTTTCGGGTACACTGCCTATTTCCTCTTCATTTGTTAGGTCTGGTGAATTTTTATCTTGCTCCTTCACCTGCTGTGTGTTTTTCTGTCTTCTCATTTTGCTATCTTACTGTATTTGGGGTCTCCTTTTTGCAGGCTGCAGGTTCGTAATTCCCGTTTGTTTTTGATGTCTGTCTCCAGTGGCTAAGTTTGGTTCAGTGGGTTATGTAGGCTTCCTGGTGGAGGGGACTAGTGCCTGTGTTGTGGTGGAGGAGGGTGGATCTTGTCTCTCTAGTGGGCAGGTCCACATCTGTTGTTGTGTTTTGGGGTGTCTGTGGACTTAATATAATTTTAGGCAGCCTCTCTGCTAATGTGTGGGGTTGTGTTCCTGTTTTGCTAGTTGTTTGGCATAGGTTGTCCAGCACTGTAGCTTGCTGGTCATTGAGTGAAGCTGGGTGCTGCTGTTAAGGTGGAGGTCTCTGGGAGATTTTCGCCATTTGATATTATGTGGAGCTGGGAGGTCTCTTGTTGACCAGTGTCCTGAAGTTGGCTTTCCCACCTCAGAGGCAGAGCTCTGACTCCTGGCTGGAGCACCAAGAGCCTTTCATCCACATGGCTCAGAATAAAAGGGAAAAAAAATAGAAAGAATTAGTAGAAGTATGAAGAAAGAAAGAAAGAAAGAAAGAAAGAAAGAGAGAAAGAAAGAACGGAAGGAAGAAAGAACGGAAGGAAGGAAGGAAGGAATAAAGAAAGAAAGAAAGAAAGAAGAAAAGAAGGAAAGAAGGCAAGAAGGAAAGAAAGGAGGGAGAGAGGGAGGGAAGGAGGAAGCAAGCAAGGAAGAAGGGAAGGAAGGATAAAAGACAGAAAGAAATGAGATACAGTAAAATAAAATAAAGTATAATAAAGTTATTGAATTAAAAAATAATTATTTAGAAAAAAAAAAAAGGACGGATAGAACCTTAGGATAAATGTTGGAAACAAAGCTATACAGACAAAATCTTTCACAGAAGCATACACATACACCCTCACAAAAAGAGGTAAAGGGGAAGAAATCATAAATCTTGCTCACAAAATCCACCTCCTCAATTTGGGATGATTCGTTGTCTAAAGGAGGGAAGGAAGGAAGGAAGGAAGGAAGGAAGGAAGGAAGGAAGGAAGGAAGGAAAGAATGAAAGAAAGAAAGAAAGAAAGAAAGAAAAAAAGAAAGAAAGAAAGAAAGAAAGAAAGAAAGAAAGAAGGTAAAGTATAATAGAGTTAAAATTAATTATTAAGAAAAATAATTTTAAAAAAACAAAGAACCCTAGGACAAATGGTGGAAGCAAAGCTATACAGACAAGATCTCACACAGAAGCATACACATACACATTCACAAAAAGAGGAAAAGGGGAAAAAAATCATAGCTCTTGCTCTCGAAGTCCACCTCCTCAATTTGGGATGATTCGTTGTCTATTCATGTATTCCACAGATGTAGTGTACACCAAGTTGTTTGTGGAGCTTTAATCCGCTGTTTCTGAGGCTGCTGGGAGAGATTTCCCTTTCTCTTCTTTGTTCTCACATCTCACAGGGGCTCAGCTTTGGATTTGGCCCTGCCTCTGCGTGTAGGTTGCTGGAGGGCGTCTGTTTTTTGCTCAGACAGGATGGGGTTAAAGGAGCCTCTGATTCGGGGACTCTGGCGCACTCAGGCGGGGGGGGAGGGAGGGGCATGGTGTGCAGGGCCGGCCTGAGGCGGCAGAGGCCAACGTGACATTGCACCAGCCTGAGGCCCGCCGTGCGTTCTCCCGGGGAATTTGTCCCTGGATCCCGGGAACCTGGCAGTGGCGGGCTGCACAGGCTCCCCGGAAGAGGGGTGTGGATAGTGACCTGTGCTCCCACACAGGCCCCTTGGTTGTGGCAGTAGCAGCCTTAGCGTCTCCCGCCCGTCTCTGAGATCCGCGCTTTTAGTCGCGGCTCGCACCCATCTCTGGAATTCTTGTAAGCAGCGCTCTTAAACCCCTCTCCTCGTGCACCAGGAAACAAAGAGGGAAGGAAAAGTCTCTTGCCTCTTAGGCAGGTGCAGACTTTTCCCCGGACAACCCTCCTGGCTAGCCGTGGTGCACTAACCCCTTCAGGTTATGTTCAAGCCGCCAACCCCCGTCCTCTCCCTGCGCTCTGACCGAAACCTGAGCATCAGCTCGCAGCCCCGCCCACCCCGGCATGTGAGCAGACAAGCCTCTCGGGCTGGTGAGTGCTGGTCAGCACTGATCCTCTGTGCGGGAATCTCCCTGCTTTGCCCTCTGCACCCTTGTTTCTGTGCTCTCCTCCATGGCTCCGAAGCTCGCCGCTCAGTGTCCCAGAGTCTCCGCCTGCGAAGGGGCTTCCTAGTGTGTGGAAACTTTTCCTCCTTCACAGCTGCCTCCCACTGGTGCAGATGCAATCCCTATTCTTTTGTCTCTGTTTTTTCTATTGCCCTACCCAGGTACATGGGGAGTTTCTTGCCCTTTGGGAGGTCTGAGGTCTTCTGTCAACATTCAGTAGGTGTTCTGTAGGAGTTGTTCCACGTGTAGATGTATTTCTGGTGTATCTGTGGGGAGGAAGGTGATCTCCACGTCTTACTCTTCCACCATCTTCCCAGCACCCCCCGCCTTGTTATTTTGATTGCTTGGAAAATCTCTTCATATTATTGATGTCTGAGCTTAATCCTTTACATATAGAAGACTTCCTGGATCATCCTATCTAAAGTGGTCATTTACCTTCTCTTCTAATCATCTTCAAAATGCAATTATTCAGTTTTATTTATTAGCAGTATTTAACAATATCTGCAATAATTTTACTTCTTGTATGTGTGTTTATTAATAATTGCAACACTCTCCACTGCCACAAAAATGGTCTATGAGGGCAGAGATCTTTGTTTAATATACTGGTTTTTTTTCTCCCAGTAATTTCTGCCTCCCTCAAGAAACACCAATTATTATTGAATAAATAAATTAACCAATTCCCAGTGTCTGGTTTGCTTTAAACAAATTCAAATCTTCTCAACTGAAAAGCTTTAAGTAATTATAATATCAGGAAATATAATTACAATTTTTACTTTTCCATAGCTCTTCTCTTCCTTACTCTCCATGTCTTACGTTTTGAGAAAAGGCTCCACTAAACTGCAATATCCCACTTTTAGTGCCCTTCAGACGTCCTCATCCCAAACTCTCTTCTTGCCAAGCTTATGAATAATTTCTGGCCTGATATAGAAATAGCAGCATTAAGATGTGTCCAGAAGACCTTAGCTACCTCACCAGCATAGCCAGGTAATATACATATATATATATATATATATATATATATATGATATAATAATATATAGATATAATAGATATAATTATAGATATAATAGATATATTCATATATGTGTGTGATCTACTTTGGAATTGAAGAACATAGATTTTAGGTAGGAAAATTAATTTATTTCCATTATCTAGGATGAATAGTTTTGCTCCATTTAGAATACCACAATTAGGTCACCAAACAGTTTCATCATTTTTGTATTACTTGGAATTTTTTCCCTAGATTATGACTATTGGTTATAATCATATTTTCTTGAGGGTGGGAGACAGTGAATATTTGAATATATTTGTGTTTTTATAAGCATGTCACTGAGATGTTGAGAGAATGTAAATCAAGGCTGCTACTAGAGGATCTCTTAAAAAAAACAAACAAGGCTCTTTTCTTCATACTTCAATTTTCATATATAGTCAACCCTTGGTATCTATGGGTTCTGTAATCATGTTTCAATAAACCATACTTGTGGAACCTGTGAATAGGGAGGGCCAACTGTACTACTCCACTTTGTATAAGAAACTTGAGCAATTACCTATTTTTTGGTATGGGAATTACTGGAACCAATCCCCACACATAGTGAGGGAGGACTATACTTCATATTTCTTCATACTTCGTATTGCCCTTCTGAGTCATATAATTATTGAAGATCAGTGTTTATTATATAATCCATGAATATAGACTTCAAGCCTGGTGTATGTTCTTGCCCGTTATAAGCAGCTACCACCCAAGAAATTATGACTGGAGACATGTTAATAGTAAAACTGAAAACTATCCAAAATATTAAACTTTTTATTGGAACCTCACAAAGAAAAATAATGAGAGGCAACATAAACACTTACATTATTGTCTAATTTTATATCGTAAGTTTTCATTATATTGGGGTTAAATTAATCACTAGTATTCTATCACTCAAAATTTGAAGTTAATTATCTTGGCACAGAGGCATATTTCTTCAAAAACTGTCAGAATTGATATGCACAAGATATGCACTTAAATGAGGTGAATAATATACAGGGATATTTTATTCAATACATTCTTTCAACATGCAAGTCTATTAGAAGACAAAGAATAAACTCACTTAAACGATTGTATCCTCAATGGCAAAAATGTGGATATTGCTCCTGAAAAAAGTGTTTGTTCACATTTTATTTTTTTTTCCAATAGAGATTGATGAAAGAAAACTCCCAGATGTAAGAATTCTGATGTAGAAAAATATGTTCTATATAGATTTGAGACACATAATAGCAAACATTTGATAGCATAACTACAATTAACTAAATAGATACATTTCAAAAGAGAAGATATTGCATATATAGATAGACAATTAGTTAATGAATTCTTTCTCCTTCACTCATACACAATCAGAAGTAAATGTAACAGATTGGAAAGACATTAGAATGAGAAATAATAATAATTGTATAAATTACAGCCAACAGCAGCTGCATTTCCTTATCACTTATTTCCTATCTCTAGCTTTTCTTCATGTTTTTCTCACTTGTATTTGCAGACCTTAAAAGTCTCAGAAGCACAAGATATACTAAGCCACTAAAAATATAAATACTTGGGAGTGACCTGAGCAAGATGGTAGAATAGGAGGTACCAGTCTACATAGCCCCAAAGAAAAACAGATTTAACTATCAATGGGTAAAATTACTTTTTGGATATCTCTAGCATCCATTTGAGAGGTTCCAGAACCCTGGTGGAGAACCATATCTGAGAGCAACCAAATTGAAAAGAGTAAGAAGAGTTTCACTTTGCCAGTGGCATTCCTCCCCCATTCTGGCATAGCTCAGAACTGAGAGAGATGCCTCAAACTGCAATTTCTACAACAGGGGAAAATGAGAGCCATGTAAACAATAGCCTTGAGGTCACTGTGCAAGTTGTTTGCTTCTTCCTCACCTAACCGAGCACACTGAAGGAATTGACACAGCTAAAAATAAAGAAAAGTTGTAGGGACTCATAACCACTGTCATGTGGATCTCAATAGCCACCTGCAGAACCTGGCAGCTGGTCCCCAAAATTATATATACATCTAACATCAGAGCACACAGATATATAAAGCAAACATCGATAAAATTGAAGGGAGAAATAAACAGCATTACAATAATAATGAGACTTTATATACCACTTTCAATAATAGATAGAACAACCAGAGAGAATAATTGATAAGAAAATAGTAGACTTGAACAACACTATAGACCAAATGAACCTAATAGACATATACAAAATATTCCATCAAACAAACAGGAGCAAAATATACATTCTTCTCAGGTATACATGGAACATTCTCCAGGATAGATCACATGTTAGGTCACTGAAAAAAGGTCTTAAACTTTTAAATATTAAAATCATCCCAAGTATTGTTTCTAACTACAGTGGAATAAAAGTATAAATAAATAACATAAAGGACATGGGAAAATTCACAAGTATATGAAAATTAAACAGCATACTCTTGAATAATCATTGGATCAAAGAAGAAATCAAAAAGGAAATTAGGAAATATTTTAACAAAAATGAAAATAAAAATGCAATACACCAAAACTTATGGATGTAGCAAAAACAGTACTAAGACAGAAATTTATAGTGATAAATACCTACATTAAAAAAGAAAGATAGAAACTTACAAGCAGCAGATAAATAAGTCCTGGAGATCTACTGCACAGTATAGTGAGTACAGAAAATATTATATTATGACCATTAAACTTGTTAAGAGACTAGATCTTAATTATTCCTTCCACAAAAAGAAAATGGCAATTATGTGATGTGATAGACGTGCTAACTAATGCTACAATGTCAATTATATTACAATACATAAATGTTTTGAATCAACAATTTGCACACTTTTACCTTACACAATGTTTTATATAATATATATTTCAGTTGGAAAAGAAGTATCTGAAGTAAACAATGTAACTGTACAGCTCAAGGAAGTAGAAAAATAAAAAAATGAAACCCAAGGTTAGTAGAAGGAAGAAAATAATAAACATTAGGGAAGAAATAAATCAAATAAAGAATTTTAAAAATTAGAAAATTTATAAAACTGAGTTTTTTTTTTAACAAAGATGAGCAAAATTGGCAAACCCTTTACTAGACTACCTAAGAACAAAAGATAGAAGACTCAAATAAAATTAGAAATGAAAAAAGGAGATATTATAAGTAATACTAAATAAATAAGAAATACCATAGGGATTATTACATACAATTATACACCAACAAATTGGAAAACATAGAAAACATAGATAAATTTATACTAAAACTAAATCAAGAAGAAATAGAGGCTTCTTTTGAAATATCTACAGGCTTCTTATATCTTGACTGATATCCTCTGGGCCTTACCATTATCTGCATGGCACTGGCAGAAGGATAAGGAGAATATGAAGAAAGTACTCCCACTTCTTAAAAGCCTTGATCAAGATGGACAGATGTCATTTCTGCTTATATTCCCATGGTAAGAACCAGCCACGTGGCCAAACATAGTGGCAAGCAAAGCTGGGGGTGGAGTACAAGAGAAGAAGAGGAAGAAATAGAAAGCCTAAACAGATCAATGACAAATAAGATTGAATCAATAATCAAAAATTTCCCAATAAAGAAAACCCAGGACCAGATGGCTGCACTGATGAATTATAACAAATATAAAAACAATTAACACTGATCATTCTTAAAATCTTCCAAAAAACACAAGAGGAGGGAATATTCCTGAATTTATCTTATGAGGCTAGCATCACCTTGATACCAAGGCCAGGCAAAGACACCATAAGAAAAGAAAACTACAGGCCAATGTCACTGATGAAGATGGATGCAAAAATTCCTCAACAAAAATATATAACAAACCGAATTCAACAACACATTAAAAGTGTCATATGTCTTCATCAAATGAGTTTTATCCCTGGGATGCAGGGATTGTTCAACATACACAAATCAATTAATGGGATACGTCACATTAACAGAATGAAGGATGGAAATCTCATAATCGTCTTAAAGCATTTGAGAAAATTCAACATACATTTATGATTAAAAACTCAACAGATTAAATACAGAATGAACTTACTGCAGCACAATAAAGATCATATATGAAAAGTCCACACCTAACATTATACTCAATGGTAAAATTCTGAAAAACTTTTCCTCTAAGATCATAACTAGGAAAGGATGCCCGCAATCACCAATTCTATTCAATATAGTGCTGAAAGTTCCTACCCATAACAATTAAACAAACAAAACAAAACAAAACAAAACAAAAAAATATATATATATACATATGAAAGGCATTGAAATAGTTAAAGAGAATAAAAACATCTCTGTTTGCAGATGAATTGATCTTACAGGTAGAAAACTCTAAATACCTGATAAAAACTGTTCAAACTAATAAATGAATTCAGTAAAGTTGCAGGATATAAAATTGACATATAAAAATCAGTTGCATATTTACACACTAACAACAAATTACTTGGAAAGAAAATCGATAAACAAATCCATTTACAATAGTATCAAAAATAATAAAACACTTAGATTTAAACCTAACCAAGAAGGAAAATACTTATATATTGAAAACCATTAAAAAAATTGAAACAAAATTTTAAGTAAATGGAGAGACATCTTGTGTTTATAGATTGGATAAATCAATACTGTTAAAATATCCATATTACCTATAGGAATCTACTGATTCAATGCAATCCCTATCACAATCCCAGGGAAATTTGTCCAGAAATAGAAAAAAATCCTAACATTCATAAGGAACAACAAAGACCCTGAATAATCAGACTAATTTTGAGCAGAAAGAACAAAAGCTGGAGACATCATACTTCCTGATTTCAAACTAAATTACAAAGCTATAGTAATCAAAACACTATGGAACTGACATAAGATCAGACACATAAACAAACGGAACAAGGTAAAGATCACAGATATAAGTGCACATAGATAAGCTCAATTTATTTTTGACAAGGGTATCAGGAATACACAATGAGAAAATATTAGTCCATTCCATAAATAATTCTGGGAAAACTGGATATCTATATGCAAGAGAATGAAATTGGATCTTTATCTTTTACCATCCACAAAAATCAACTCAAAATGGACTAAAAACTTAAATGCAAGTGCTGAAATTGTAACACTCTAAGAAGAAAACATAGGAGGAAAAACTTGACATTGGCCTTGCAATTCTTTCTTGGTTATGATACAAAAAGTAAAGGCAACAAACACCCAAATAAACAAATGGGATGACAAATTAGAAGCTACTTAGGACAGCAAAGGAAACACTTAACAGAAGATAAATTCAACTTATAAAGTGGGAGAAAATAATTGCAAACTATATAGCTGATAAAGGATTAATATCCAAAATTTATAAGGAACTCATGAAACTCAATAACAAACAAAAACAAAAGTAAGCCAATTTAAAAATGGACAAAGGACCTGAGTAACTATTTCCCCAAGAAGACAAACAAATGGCTAGCAGGTATATAAAAAGGTGCTCAACATCACTAATTGTCAGGGAAATGCAAATCATAACCATGATGAGATATCACCTCACACTTATGATGATGACTATTATCAAAAACACAAAAGATAACAAGTGTTGGCAAGGATGTGGAGAAAAGAGAAAACTGTACATTGTTGGTGAGGATGTAAGTTGGTGTTGCAGCTATGGAAAACACTATAAAGCATTCTCAGAGAATTAAAAGTATACTATATGATCCAGAAATTCCAGAAATGGTATATGTCAAAAATAATTGAAATCAGAATCTCAAATTGATATCTGCATTCCCATGTTTATTGCTCATTATTCACAATAGACAAGATGTGAAAGCAACCTAAAAGTCCATCAATATATAAAGGAATATTATCCAGCTTTAAAAAGGAAAGAAATTTTGTCCTTTGTGACAACATGGATGGTCCTGGAATACATGATCTAAGTGAAATAAGTCAAACAATAAAGAACAAATACATGTGTTTCAACTTGTATCAGGAATTTAATATGGTCAAACTCAAAGAAGCAGAGAGTAGAATAGTGGTTACCAAGAGCTGGGGGAAGGGGGAGACAAGAAGATATTAGTAAAAATGTACAATGTTTCAGTTATTCAAGATAAATAAGTTCTAGAGATTGATTATATACCATAATGCTTTTTTTTTTTTTTTTGTGGTATGCAGGCCTTTCACTGTTGTGGCCTCTCCCGTTGCAGAGCACAGGCTCTGGACGCACAGGCTCAGCAGCAATGGCTCACGGGACCAGCCACTCTGCAGCATGTGGGATCCTCCCAGACTGGGGCACGAACCCATGTCCCCTGCATCGGCAGGTGGACTTTCAACCACTGCACAACCAGGGAAGCCCACCATAGTGCTTTTAGTTAATAATACTGCATTGTATATTTAATAATTTGTTAAGAGTGTAGATCTTATGTAAGATGTTCTTATCATAAATAAATAGGACAAGAGAATGCTTTTGGAGGCAATGGATACGTTTGTGGCATTGATTGTGGTGATGGTTTCACAGTTGTGTGCTTATCTTCAAACTCATCTAGTTGTATACATTAATGCACACAGTTGTTTTTTTCTTTGTATATTAAACATAACTCAGTAAAGTGGTTTTAAAAACCATGAGGATTTATCTGCATATAGGTTCCTATGATCCAAAGCAACATATCAGATACACAAACATAATATTCTGGATAAAATTTACAAAACTATTCAGAAAGATAATGTGTCTTTTCTGATTTTTTTGTATGGGTTAATTAAATCTGAGAAAGAAAATAATTAAACAATTAACCTCAGGAAGGAAAGAAGTAGAAAGAATTTTAAATACCACTATTAAAAACTAAAAGGCAGACATACACTAACAACAATTTATCAGAAAAAAATCTCATACAATAACAACAAAAATGATAAAATTCTTAGAATAAATTAAAGCAAGGAGGTGAGATATCTGCACACTGAAAATTATAAAACATTGATGAAAGAAATAAAAGAAGGGCTTCCCTGGTGGTGCAGTGGTTGAGAGTCTGCCTGCTGATGCAGGGGACATGGGTTCATGCCCCAGTCTGGGAAGACCCCACACGCCGAGGAGCGGCTGGGCCTGTGAGCCATTGCCGCTGAGCCTATGCATCTGGACCCTGTGTTCCACAATGGGAGAGGCCACAACAGTGAGAGGCCCGCATACCGCAAAAAAAAAGAAATAAATGAAGACACAAATAAATGAAAAGGTAGACTGTGTTCATGGATTAGAATAATTAATGTTGTTAAAATGTCAATACTACCCAAAGCCATCTATAGATTCAATACAATCCCTGTTGAGAGTCCAATGGCATTTTTAACAAAACTAGTAAAAACAACCCTGAAATTTGTATAGAACCACAAAAAAATACTGAATGGTCAAAACAATCCTGAGAAATGAGAACAAAGGTGAGGCAGAGGACATGGAGGTGGGGGAGGGTGGGGAGTCTGTTCCAGGAAGGCCCAATAAGGTCCTGTTTGGTTACACATATACAGTGATGTATGTTGGTTACATCTCATAAAACTGAAAAAAAGGAAAACTGCAATTTCACAACTTTCCTTGAATCCATCAGATAGCTGAGGTTGTAGGGCAATCAAATAACCCAAACTCTAAGTAAAGGCAAGTACCTGTGAAAGTGATGGGAATGTAAACACTTATTTACCTAGGACAGATATAGCTGGACAAGAGTAAGAACAATTTAGTTATATTAGTTTGGAAAGATAGTGTGGAGCTCCTGGGGTAAGTCTGGGCTCTCATGTAAGATTTCATCATAAACTCCACCTGGAACTCACCAAAGATATTGGTTAAGAGTCATGAGAAAACACTTTTCTTGGTGTAAGACTGGGGAAGTAGAACAGCAGCCACCAAGGGAGGAGCAGGAAAAACATCCTGGATTCCTCTCCCCTATGTCTACTACAGACAGAAAGTCAGAATTTGTGAAGAGGAATAGCACAAACTATTTTGCTTTCAATGCAGTGGTAAAAATGCACTGCAGTTGGGGGAATTGAATAGAAAACAAAAACAAAAAAGCAAAAAAACCTCTCTACCTCTGGGTGAGAGGAAGCATGGTGGGCATAGAATTCCAGTTGGGAGAGAGAGTTAACAGCACTGAGAAGGCCACCATAGAAATTTCAGCCTTATTGCTTGCTTACTAATGAAGCTTAATTACAACAACAGGTATGACATGCGATCTCCCGCCATCCAACCAGCAGGATAAAAGGGGCCTAATAGTAACAGGAAAATACTTCTGGGAGAATCACACACAAAAAAAGGCATAGGTCTTATTTGAGTGTATCTCAAAGGGAAGGACTAAAAATGAGGCCTAAATGAGGTCTAAAAATAGCAAGCATTTTGAAAAGTTTTTTGGTAAACCAGCCCCACCCTAAACAAAACATATGACTAGAAATATTTGAAGCTTATAGGGCAATGGAGAATAACCATAGGAACTACAAACCTCAAACCCAGCCTAACTCCAAGCTAGATTAAGTTAAACACCAACAGTAAAGTCCTACTTTAGGGACAGATGTGCATATTTTTCCCATTTCCAGCCATAAAAAGCTATTTATCCCCATTTCTTCTGTTTTATATAACATGTTCAGCTTTCACCAAAAGAATTGCCACCATACCAACAAGAAAAAAACAGCTGATTTTTTGAAAATATAAACAAAATTGGCAAGCCTTTACACCAAGACCTTTTCCCTCTTTTTAATTTTTTTTCTTTTCTCTCCTCCTCTTTTTTACTATTGTTGTGCTGATGTACCTTCTGGTTGTTGATCCATCTATATATTTATTTTTATATTCTTTCTAACATATCTCCTATTTTCCTAGTCTAATTTTATTTTTTACTTTGTTATATTTCTTTTTTTTTTTTTCTGCTACCCCACATCTTGCGGGACCTTGGTTCCTGGGCTGGGGGTCGGCCTGGAATTCCTGTGGTCAGAGCTCCAAGTCAGAACCACTGGACAAACAGAGAGACTCAGACCACAGGGAATATTCATCTGAGTGAGGTCTCACAGAGTTCCTCATATCAGCACAAAGACCCAGTCCTACCCAATCGCCTACAAACTCCAGTGTTGGAAGCCTCAGGCCAAATAACCAGCAAGACAGAAACACAATCCCACACATTAAAAAAAAAAAAAAAGAGATGGCAAAAAATATGTCACAGTTGAAGGAGCAAGGGAAAAACCTATAAGACCAAATAAATGAAGAGGAAATAGGCAATCGTCCTGAAAAAGGATTCAGAGTAACGATAGTTAAGATAATCCAGAATCTCAGAAGTAGAATGGAGGCACGGACTGAGAAAATACAACATTAACAAAGATCTAGAAGAACTAAAGAACAAACAAACAGAGATGAACAACACAATAACAGAAACAAAAAGTACACTAGAGGAATCAATAATAGAATACCAGAGGCAGAAGAACGAATAAGTGAGCTGGAAGACAAAATGGTGAAAATAACTGCTGAGGAGCAGAATAAAGAAAGAAAAGAATGAAACAAACTGAAGACAATCTCAGAGACCTCTGGGACAACACTAAATGCACCAACATTCGAATTGTAATGGTCCCAAAGAAGAAAAGATTTTTAAAAAAAGCGTCTGAGAAAATATTTGAAGAGATTACAATTGAAAACTTCCCTAACATGTGAAAGGAAATAGTCACCCAAGTCCAGGAAGTATAGAGAGTCTCATACAGGATAAAACCTGGGAAAAACACACCAAAACACACATTAATCAAACTAACAAAAAATAAATTCAAAGAAAAAATATTAAAAGCAACAAGGGAAAAACAAAAAAATAACATACAAAGGAATCCCCATAATGTTATCAGCTGATTTTTCAGTGGAAACTCTGCAGGCCAGAAGGGAGTGGCAGGATATACTTAAAGTGATGAAAGAGAAAAACCTACAACCAAGATTACTCTACCAAGCAAGGATCTCATTCAGATTAGATGGCGAAATTAAAAACTTTACAGACATCAAAAGCTAAGATAATTCAGCAGAACCAAACCAGCTTTACAGCAAATTCTAAAGAAACTTCTCTAGGCGAGAAACACAAGAGAAGAGAAAGACCCACAAAAACAAACATGAAACAATTAAGAAAATGGTAGTAGGAACATACATATCGATAATAGCCTTGAATGTAAATGGATTAAAGGCCCCAACCAAAAGACACAGACTGGCTGAAGGGATACAAAAACAAGACCCATATATATCCTGCCTATAAGAGACCCTCTTCAGACCTAGGGACACATACAGACTGAAAGTGAAGGGATGGAAAATGATATTCCATGCAAATGGAAATCAGAAGAAAGCTGGAGTAGCAATACTAGTATCAGAGAAAATAGACTTTAAAATAAAGACTGTTACAAGAATAAGTAGGGACACTACATAATGGTAAAAGGATCAATCCAAGAAGAAGATATAACAATTATAAATGTTTATGCACCCAACATAGGACCACCTCAATACATAAGGCAAATGCTAACAACAATGAAAGGAAAAATCAACAGTAACACAAACATAGTAGGGGACTTTAACAGGCCACTTTCACCAATGGACAAATCATCCAAACAGAAAATAAATATGGAAACACAAGCTTTAAATGACACAATAGATAAGATAGATTTAACTAATATTTATAGAACATTCCACTCAAAAGTGGCAGAATACACATTCTTCTCAAATGCACACAGAACATTATCCAGGATAGATCACATCTTGGGTCACAAATCAAGGCTTGGAAAAGTTAAAAAAATTGAAATCATATCAAGCCTCTTTTGGGACAACAATGCTATGAGATTGGAAATCAATTACAGGAGAAAAGCTGTAAAAAACACAAATACTTGGAGGCTAAACATGGACTACTAAATAACCAAGAGATCACTGAAGAAATCAAGAGATAAAAAAGAATACATAGAAACAAATGACAATGAAAACACAATGACCCAAATCCTATGGAATGCAGCAAAAGCAGTTCTAAGAGGGAAGTTTATAGCAATTCAATCTCATCTCAAGAAACAAGAAAAGTCTCAAATAAACAATCTAACCCTACATTTAAAACAACTAGAGAAAGAAGAACAAAGAAAACCCAAAGTGAGTAGAAGGAAAGAAATAAGGATCAGAGCAGAAATAAATGAAATAGAAATGAATAAAATAATAACAAAGATCAATAAAACTAAAAGTTGGTTTGTTGCAAAGATAAACAAAACTGATAAACCTTTAGCCAGACTCATCAAGAAAAAAAGGAAGAGGAAGCAAATCAATAAAATTAGAAATGAAAAAGCAGAAATCACAACTGACTCTGCAAAAATACAAAGGATTATAAGAGACTACTACAAACAACTATATGCCAATAAAATGGACAACCATGAAGAAATGGACAAATTCTTGGAAAGGTACGATTTTCCAAGAATGAACCAGGAAGAATTAGAAAATGTAAACAGACCTATCACAAAAAAATGAAATTGAAACTGTAATTAAAATCTTACAAGAAACAAAAGTCCAGGACCAGATGGTTTCACAGGCAAATTCCATCAAACATTTAGAGAAGAGCTAACACCCATCCTTCTCAAACTCTTCCAAAAAATTGAAGAGGGAGAAACACTCCCAACTTAATTCTACGAAGCCACAATCACCCTGGTACCAAAACCAGAGAAAGATATCACACAAAAAAAAAATTATAGAGCAATATAACTGATGAACATAGATGCAAAAATCCTGAAAAAATACTAGCAAACAGAATCCAACAACACATTAAAAGCATCATACACTATGACCAAGTGGAATTTATCCCAGGGATTAAAGGATTCTTCAATAAACATGAATAAATCAATGTGATACACCACATTAACAAATTAAGGAATAAAAAAAAGATCATCTCAGTAGATGCAGAAAAAGCTTTTAACAATCTACAGATTCAATGCGATCCCTATCAAACTACCAATTACACTCTTCACAGAATTAGAAACAAGAAATTTTACAATTCATATGGAAACACAAAAGACCCTGAATAGCCAAAGCTATCTTGAGAAAGTAAACCAGAGTTCAGGAATAAGGCTCCCTGACTTCAAACTATACCACAAAGCTGCAGTAATCAAGACAGTATGATACTGACACAAAAACAGAAATATAAACCAATGATACAGGATAGAATGCCCAGAGATAAACCCATGCACATATGGGCACCTATTCTACAACAAAGGAGCCAAGAACATACAATGGAGAAAAGACAGTCTCTTCAATAAATGGCACTGGGAAAAACTTTCATTCATGTAAAAGAATGAAATTAGAACACTACCTAACACCATACATAAAAATAAACTTCAAATGGATTAAAGACTTAAGTGTAAGACCAGACACTATAAAACTCTTAGAGGAAAACACAGGAAAAACACTCTTTGACATAAACCACAGCAGGATTTTTTGACCCACCTCCTAGAGT
The DNA here is from genome assembly GCF_951394435.1 of Stenella coeruleoalba. Taxonomy (NCBI): domain Eukaryota; kingdom Metazoa; phylum Chordata; class Mammalia; order Artiodactyla; family Delphinidae; genus Stenella; species Stenella coeruleoalba. The sequence continues at coordinate 42,579,726 of NC_137164.1, read as the reverse complement.
ATCAGAAATAAAACCAAAAATGAGCAAATGAGAGTTAATTAAACTTAAAAGTTTTTGCACAGCAAAGGAAACCATGAGCAAGACAAAAAGATAACCCACGGAATGGGAGAAAATATTTGCAAATGAAATGACAAAGGATTAATCTCCAAAATTTACAAAGAACTCATGGAGTTCAATATCCAAAAAAACAAACAATCCAGTTATAAAATGGGAAGAAGCACTAAATAGACATTTCACCAAGGAAGACATACAGATGGACAAGAGGCACATGAAAAGATGCTCAACATCACTAATTATTAGAGAAAGGCAAATCAAAACTACAGTGAGTTATCACCTCACGCCAGTCAGAATGGCCATTATCAAAAAATCTAGAAACAATAAATGCTGGAAAGGGTGTGGTGAAAAGGGAACCCTCTTACACTGTTGGCTGGAATGTAATTTGATACAACCACTATGAAGAACATTATGGTGGTTCCTTAAAAAAACTAAAAATAGAACTATCATATGACCCAGCAATCTCACTACTGGGCATATACCCTGAGAAAACTATAATTCAAAAAGACATCTGCGCCACAATGCTCATTGCAGCACTATTTACAATAGCCAGGACATGGAACCAACCTAAATGTCCATTGACAGATGAATGGATAAAGAAGATGTGGAACATATATACAATGGAATATTATTCAGCCATAAAAAGAAATGAAACTGAGTTATTTGTAATGAGGTGGATGGACATAGAGTCTGTCATACAGAGTGAAGTAAGTCAGAAGGAGAAAAACAAATACCATATGCTAACACATACATATGGAATCTAAAAAAAAAAAAAAGTGATGGTACTGATGAACCTAGTTGCAGGATAGGAATAAATAGGTAGACATAGAGAATTGACTTGAGGCCTTGGTGTGGGAGGGAGAAGCTGGGGTGAAGTGAGACAAATATACACTACTGAATGCAAAATATTTGGCTCGTGGGAAGCAATAGCATAGCACAGGGAGATTGGCTCAGTGTTTTTTGATGACCTAGAGGGGTGGGATAGGGAAGATGGGAGGGAGGTTCAAGAGGGAGGTAATATGGGGACATTTGTATGCATATGGCAGATTCGCTTTGTTGTGCAACAGAAACTAACACAGTATTGTGAAGCAATTATACTCCAATAAAAATCTATAAAAAACAAAAAAGAGACATAGACAACAAATAAATAAAATAAGAAATGAAAGAGAAGACATTACAACTGATTCCACAAAAATACAAAGGAATATGACAGACTGCTATGAACAATTATATACCAACAAATTGAATAACCTAGAGGAAATGGATAAATTCCTAGAATCATACAACCTAATAAGACTGCATCAAAAACAAACAGAAAATCTAAACAGACCAATAATGATTTAGAAAATTGAGTCAGTAATCAAAAACTCCCTGTCATGAAAATCCCTGCACTAGAGTTTCCCTGTTGGTGCAGTGGTTGAGAGTCCGCCTGATGATGCAGGGGACATGGGTTCGTGCCCTGGTCCAGGAAGATCCCACATGCCATGGAGTGGCTGCGCCCGTGAGCCATGGCCGCTGAGCCTGTGCGTCCGGAGCCTGTTGCTCTGCAACAGGAGAGGCCACAACAGTGAGAGGTCTGCGTACCGCAAAAAAAAAAAAAAAAAAATCAAAAATCCCTGCACTAGATGGTTTCACTGGTGAATTCTACAATACATTTTAAAAAGTGTTAATAAGAATCCTTCTCGAACCTTCCAAAAAATTGAAGAGGAGGCAGTACTCTGAAACTCATTTTAGGAGGGCAGAATTACTCTGACTCCAAAGGCAGCTAAGGACACTATAAAGAAAAGAAAACTACACGCCATTTATCCTTGATAAATATAGATGCAAATATTCTCAACAAAATACTAGCAAATACATTTAAAATAGCTTTAAAAGAACCATAGCTCATGTTCAAGCAGGATTTATTTGTGAGATGCAAGAATGGTTAAACATAAACAAATGAATAAATATGATACCACGTTAGTAGAATAAAAGATAAAAATAATATGATTATGTCAATAGATGTGTTAATAGGCATGAAAATACATCTTTTCACGACAAAATTTCTCAACAAGTTGTGTACTGAAGGACTATAACTAAACATAATAAAGGTTATATATGGCAAGCCCGCAGCTAGCATCACATTCAATGGTGAAATTTTTATGTAAGATTTTCCTCTGTGATCAGAAATAAGACATGGGTGCACACTCTCACCACTCCTATTCAACATAGTACTCGAAGTTCTAGCCAGAGCAATCAAGGAAGAAAAAGATATAAAATTCACCTAAGTCAGAAAGGAGGAAGTAAAGCTATCTTTGTCTTCAGATGATATGATCTTAAAAATAGAAAATCCTGAAACACCTCCAAAAAACTTTTAGAAGTAATCAATGAAGTAAGCAATGTTGCAGTGTACAAAATCAACATACATAAGTCAGTTGCATTTCAATATATTAACAAAACACTACCTGAAATAGAATTTTAGAAAGCAATCCTATTTACAATAGCATCAAAAACAATAAAATGCTTAGGAATAAATTTAACCAAGTAGGTGAAATATGTTTGATGAAAGAAATTGAATAACTCACAAACAAATGAATGATATACAGTGAACCAGATTTACTATTTTTAAAATGTCTATACTACACAAAACCATCTATAGAGTCAATGCAACCCCTATCAAAATTCTGAAGGCTTTTTTTCATATAAATAGAAAAAAGCCCTAAAATTTGTATGGAATCACAAAAGACCATGAATAGCCAAAGCAATCCAAAGAAATCAGAAAAAAGCTGGAGGTAACACAGTTCCTGGTTTCAAACTATACTACAAAGCTGTACTAATGAAAATTATTTGGTACTGGTATGTAAATAGACACATAGACTAATGGAACAAAATCAAGAACCCAGCAATAAACCCTCACATAGATGATCAAGTAATATTTGGCAAGGGGACAAATAGTACTCAATGGGAAAATAATAGTCTCTTCAACAAATCATCCTAGGAAAAATGGATAACCACATGCATACGACTAAAATTAGACTCCTATTTTACACCACTTACAAAAATTAACTTAAAGTGAATTAAATATTTAAATATAAGAAATGAAACTGAAAGTCCTAGAAAAAAAAAACATAGGGAAAAACTCTTTGTCATAGGTCTTGGCAACAATTTTTTTTTTGAAATAACATCAAAAGCACAACAGTAAGAGCAAAAATTAACAAGTGGGCCTATTCAAAATAAAAAAGCTTCTGCACAGCAAAAGAAACAATCAACAAAGTGAAAAGACAACTTATAAAATGAGAGAAAATATTTGCAAATGTATCTCATAAGGGATTAGTTTCCAAAATATGTAAAGAACTGGTATGACACAATAGCAAAAAAGCAATCCAATTTAAAAATGACCAGAGAAACAGAATAGACATTTTTCAAAAGAAGACATCCAAAAGGTCAAGTATATGAAAAATTGTTCAACATCACTAATTATCAGGGAAAAAATAAAATCCACAATAAGTTATTACGTTACAGCTGTTAGAATGGCTGTCATAAAAAATACAAGCAATACCAAGTGTTGGCAAGGATGTTGGAAAAAAGGGAACCCTGGTGCATTGTTGGTGGGAATGTAAATTGGTCAGCCACTACAGAAAACAATATGAAATATTCTCAGAAAATTAAAGATAGAACTATGATTCCACTCTGGGTATATATCCAAAGGAAGTAAAAACAGGAACTCAAAGAACCATCCCATGTTTTTTGCAGCAGTAGTCACAATAGCCAAGATATGAAAAAAAACTAAATGTCCATCAATGGATGAGTGGATAAAGAAGTTGTGGTATATATACACAATGGAATATTATTCTGCAGTGGGAAAGAAGGAAATCTTGCCATTTGAGACAACATGGATAGACCTTGAGAGCACTATGCTAAGTGAAATAAATCAGGCAGAGAAAGACATACTATATGATATCACTTATATGTGGAATCTAAAAAAGATACAGAGAGTTTTGGTAGTTCCCCAAGCATGAAGTGGGTGGGGGTAGGGAGAAGGGAGTTGTTGGTCAATGGATAAAATCTTCCAGTTATAAGATGAATAAATTCTAGAATCTAATGTACACTGTGTTGATTATAGCTAATAATATTGAATTACATACTTGAGGGTTGCTAAGAGAGTAAATCTTAAATGTTCTCACCACAAAAAGATATGATAATTATGTGACCTGGAAATGTTAGTTAATACTATGGTGGTAATCATTTTATAATATATAAGGGCATCAAATCAACACATTGTACACCTTAAACTTAGTGTTATATGTCAATTATATCTCAATAAAGTTTGGGGAAAAAACAGAATAATAAGGCCACACAAAAAATGTTAAAACAAATTTCAAACTCTATATCTGATAAAAGGTTAATATCCTGAATATATAGAGAACTCCAAAACTTAACAACAACAACAAAAAAACACAACCTTTAACATGGGCAAGAATTTGATAAATATTTTGCCATAGAAGATATATAAATGGTCAATAAGCACATGAAAAATTGTTCAATATCACTAATCTTTAAGGAAATGTTAATCCAAACCACAATGATATACTACTTTATTATCCTTAGGATGACTGCTATAAAAAAAAATAGAAAGTGTTGATAAGGATGTAGAAAAATTGGAATTCTGGCATGCTGTTGATAGGAATGTAAAATGGTACAGCTGCTGTCAAAAACACTATGGTGTTTAATCAAGAAATTATAATTAGCATTACCATATCATCCAACAATTCCACTTCTGGGTATATATATGAAATAATTGAAAGCAGAAATTCAAAAATATATTTGTACATCTATGTTCATAGTACCATTATTTGAAATAGCCAACAAATGGAAGCAGCCCAAATGTCCACTGATAGATGAATGGGTAATAAAATGTAGTATATACATACAATGTAATATTATTCAACCTTAAAAAGGAAGGAAAGTCTGATACATGCTACAATGTTGATGATCCTTGAAGATATTATGTTGAGTGAAATAAGCCAGTCACAAAAGAACAGATACTGTATGACTCCACTTATCTGAGGTACCTAGAACAGTCAAATTTAAAGACAGAAGAATGGTGGATGCCAGGAGCAGGACACAAAAGAAACGGAGAGTAATTTTTTAATGAGTATAGAATTTCAGATTTGCAAGATGAAAAGATCTCTGTAACTGGATCGTGGTGATGGTTGCACAACAATGTGAATGTACTTAATGTCATTGAAGTGCATACTTAAGAATGGTTAAGATGGAAAACTTTAATGGGAAACTTTTGATTATGTATATTATAGCACAATTAAAATTTTGTGGCAAATTTTGAATGGGAAGCTTTTGTTTTAGTTTCTCTTTCCTCAGTCTTATCATGTCTGTACTCACTCTTTTCTTGGTTGTTTTCTTGTCTCCTTCCCCAGACCTTTATTTTAGAGATGAAGCTTCAGTGACAGAGGAAGTTCCTGTGCTTTGTAACAAGTCTGTGGAACCCTTGGTTCAGCTCCTAAGAGTGGTGCTGCCTGTGTTCTGCCTTCTCTCTCGATTATAGCCCCAGGGAGAAATAAGCAGAAGTTTTGTTTTGTTTTGTTTATCTTTTTGGATTATTTATACTGTGGCATGCCCACCCCAGTCTCTGAATTCACACAGTAGTGTATTTTCTTTTTTTTCTTTCTTTCTTTCTTTCTTTCTTTCTTTCTTTCTTTCTTTCTTTCTTTCTTTCTTTCTTTCTTTCTTTCTTTCTTTCATTCATTTTTTGATTATATGCACTTAGAATTTAATGTAGGAGACAATTCTTAAACAGTATCACAAATACATTATTACCAACTTCAATAAGAGGTGTTAAAGAAAAGCTGAAGGTATAATAAGATTGTCTGACATAAGAATACAATTTAAGGGCTTCCCTGGTGGCACAGTGGTTGGGAGTCTGCCGGGCGATGCAGGGGATGTGGGTTCATGCCCCAGTACAGGAGGATCCCACATGCCATGGAGCAGCTGGGCCCATGAGCCATGGCTGCTGAGTCTGCGCATCCAGGGCCTGTGCTTCACGGTGGGAGAGGCCACAGCAGTGAGAGGCCCACGTACCACAAAAAAAAAAAAAAAAAAAAGAATACAATTTAGATTTGTGGGATAATTTGTTTCTAAAACATTAGAATTTAAGCTGAATAAATAATAGTTATTCAGACTTAGAGTTGAAATAGAAGGCAATCTAGGAAAATAAAGTGGCCTAAGGGCCCTTAAATGGAAGAGAGGTTTTGGGAACTATTTAAACAAGGACAAGGCATCATTCAGACAAGGTGAGTTTTTTCTCCTGATTTGTTATCCTATGACAATCTCTCTCTGTTTTACTCTAGAAATTATATCAACCTGTATTTAAGCATCTTATCTATTACAAATAACTGACCAAAGTATTTTATTAATTTATTTATTTACTTTTGCTGAGTTGGGTCTTCGTTTCTGTGCGAGGGCTATCTCTAGTTGTGGCAAGCAGGGACCACTGTTGATCATGGTGCATGGGTGTCTCACTATCACGGCCTCTCTTGTTGCGGAGCACAGGTTCCAGATGCACAGGTTCAGTAGTTGTGGCTCACGGGCCTAGTTGCTCTGCGGCATGTGGGATCCTCCCAGACCAGGGCTTGAACCCATGTACCCTGTATTAGCAGGCAGATTCTCAACGACTGTGCCACCAGGGAAGCCCCAAAGTATTTTAATAGTTAATAAAGACTGTACTTGCAAAGTCTGGGATATTATGATTAGACTAGATGGGAAAAATAAGTAGGAACTCTGATGAACTTACAATACAAAGGTTACACTTCTGATGAATTTCAAATTTGTATGATATGTATCTTTTTAAAAAGTTTCTAACTCTGTCCATTATAAGGGCTTGCAATCAATGGCCAACTTAGCAAAACCACTTGGAGTATGGTCTCCACCATTTCCCATAAAAGGAATTGGGAAACTTTAGAGAAATAACTGGGATAGAAAATGTACAAGATAGGCCCAGAGCACTGATAAACCACAAATGAAGGAAATTATCAAAACTAATGTGTTCACGCCAAAGAACTCAGGACCTGACACAGATTTCCTATGACTAAAGATGGGAAATCAAACATTATAAGAGTAACTGCAGGGCCTTCCCTGGTGGCGCAGTGGTTGAGAGTCCACTATGCTGATGCAAGGGACACGGGTTTGTGCCCCAGTCCAGGAAGATCCCACATGCCGTGGAGTGGCTAGGCCCGTGAGCCATGGCCACTGAGCCTGTGCGTCCAGAACCTGTGCTCTGCAACGGGAAAGGTCACAACAGTGAGAGGCCCACGTATCGCAAAAAAAAAAAAAAAAGAGTAACTGCAATGATTGAAACACATTGAGTATTTTATAATCTTTGAATTCAAAATAATAAAAAAGGGGAACAAAAACATCTTTTAAAGAAGAATGTTAGTGAACCAACTCATTAGTTCAAAAACTGGTAAAAAATAAATGTGAGGGGATAGGGGAGGATGAATCAAACATTTAACCTATCCCACCTATATGAACTATACCCTAGGGTAGCCAAATACTTAATTAAGGGATGCATTTCTTTACAGATTGGAATAGGTAAGGCTGCCAGAGATTTAGGTGTCAACAAGGTATTACACAGATGGTAATAATGATTACATCCAAGAATTAGTGAATGCTTTACTATGTATAGCGTTCTGTATTAAACATTTTATATATATCATGTAATTCAAACTTCACAAAGTTCTGTCACTATGATAGGTATTATTCCCATTATAAAACAAGAAAACTGCCATTTAAGGAATGTGTCATACATCTACAAAGTACTTGAATTATGAATTAAATCCTTATTATTTTAAACATCGTTATTGGAGTATAATTGCTTTACAATGTTGTGTTAGCTTCTGCTGTATAACAAAATGAATCAGCTATACATATACATATATCCCCATATCCCCTCCCTCTTTTGTCTCCCTCCCACCCTCCCTATCCCACTCCTCTAGGTGGTCACAAAGCACCGAGCTGATCTCCCTGTGCTATGAGGCTGCTTCCCACTAGCTATCTATTTTACATTTGGTAGTATATATATACCCATGACATTCTCTCACTTCATCCCAGCTTACCCTTCCCCCTTCCCGTGTCCTCAAGTTCATTCTCTATGTCTGTGTCTTTATCCCTATCCTGCCCCTAGGTTCTTCAGAACCATTTTTTTTAGATTCCATATATATGTGCTAGCATATGGTATTTGTTTTTCCCTTTCTGACTAACTTCACTCTCTATGACAGACTCTAGGTCCATCCACCTCACTACAAATAACTCAATTTCATTTCTTTTTATGGATGAGTAATATTCCATTGTATATATGTGCCACAATTCATCTGTCGATGGACACTTAGGTTGCTTCCATGTCCTGGCTATTGTAAATAGTGTTGCAGTGAACATTGTGGTACATGACTCCTTTTTTTTTGAGCATCTTTATTGGAGTATAATTGCTTTACATTGTTGTGTTAGTTTCTGCTGTATAACAAAGTGAATCAGCTATATGTATACTTATATCCCCATATCCCCTCCCTCTTCCATCTATGCTTTTCTCAGGGTATATGATCAGTAGTGGGATTGCTGGGTCTTATGGTAGTTCTATTTTTAGTTTTTAAGGAATCTCCATACTGTTCTCCATTGTGGCTGTATAAATTTACATTCCCACCAACAATGCAGGAGGGTTCCCTTTTCTCCACACCCTCTCCAGCATTTATTGTTTGTAGATGTTTTTGATGATGGCCATTCTGACCAGTGAGAGGTGATGCCTCATTGTAGTTTTGATTTTCATTTCTCTAATGAGTAGTGACATTGAACATCCTTTAATGTTTGTTGACAATCTGTATATCTTCTTTGGAGAAATGTCTATTTAGGCCTTCTGCCCATTTTTGGATTGGGTTGTTTGATTTTTTGCTATTAAGCTGCATGAGCTGCTTGTATATTTTGGAGATTAATCTTTTGTCAGTTTCAAGCAGCAGTGTATTTTCTTATTGTGCTTTTCATGTTATACTTTTAGCTCCAATTATTGCAGAAAGATCGAATTTCCAGCGGCCAAAGGCCTTTTCTAAGCCAAAGCCCAGTGAAGTAATACCTTCACTCCTACCCACTGCTTTACAATTCTGTTTCACTTCTGATTCAAGGTAATGTTTCCCTTATTTTGGAACACTGTAAAGTATTTTGGGCTAATTCTTTTTAAAAATTTATTTTTAATGCAATAAATTTGTATAAGGAATTGTAGTTTAAAGAATGAGCTCATTTAACATCTGACAGAAATTGATGTAACTCTAATAACTCAGAAAATTTAGTAAGATTTAGTATGTAGTTTGGCACAACAGATGCAGCAGATACATGCCATACGTACATCAGACAGTTCTAGAGGGTCTCTACATCTGCACCTTAATAAACTAACATACATGCACTCAAACATATACTTTATAAATCAATTAATAATTTTAAGTATTAAGAATCATTTGGGAAACACTCTACTTGGTTCAATGAAATTTTCTTGCAAATTTAAAAACAAATAGAAACAAGTATTTTAAATGCTTTTATTTTTCCATGTTTATGGTTTCACATTCATATATGTTTTTCTATAAGACCTACCCTATCTTTGTGTAGGTATTATTCAACTCTTTATATCAGAATGAAATAAAAAAAAAAACTATCTTGTTCTGAAATATTTTATGGTGCCCTAGAAAGACATAAAAACATGGTATATAGACATTACTTATCCTATGTTAAATAATCAAAGATGCCACTCATTCTGGTATATAATACAAACTCAGTGTAGATCAGTATCTATAATTAGTAGGAATTTACCTTGTAACTTATTGGTCTTATATTTGAAATTCCTTGACCTGTTCTCTTTTTATCATGTATTAATCTATTAACAAACCTCTCCCCATCAACAATTATATGGAGTTCATAATACAACACAATTTAGGCTGCTGAAGAGGATGCTTGCCATACCCCAAGTTTCATTGTCAATTTGAATTATGAGTATCACACACAGTCATAAATTTAAACCAGATTATCCCAAATATATTCTCAAAGTAAGTGAGATTTACTCTGCAGCTGAGCATGCAGGTTAAAGAAAATTATCCAATGTCAGTAAAAGATTTACCCAAAATGAGCTAAGAGAATAATTTCTGAACTTTACACAGAGCCAAAACCTCAAAATCTGTTTTTTTAGGAAATCAATATGTTGATAAGCCTCTAACAAAGTGATAAGAAAAAGAGAAAAGACAAAAATTGCTGGAACTAGAAATGAGAGAAGTGATATGACTATAGAATTGTAAAGATATTAATATAATAATGAGATATAACAACTTTGTGGCCCACTATTTAATAATTCAGATGAAATAGATAAATTTCTTGATAAAAGTTATCAAAATTTATTCAAGGAAAATACAGAACTTGATTAGTCCTACATACATTAAAGAAACTGAATTTGTAGTTTAAAATCCTGTCAAAAATTTTAGGCCCTGATGACTCCATTGGTAAATTATTCCAAAGTATGAAGAAAGAAATAATATCACCTGTACCCAAACTATTCCAAAAATTGAAGAGGAGTTAATACTTCACAGTTCATTCTAAACCAATGTTTAGAAATATGGTACAAAACCAGAGAAAGCAGACCAAGAAAGAATAAATACTATAGATCATGATTTCTTAGCAGTATAGATGCAAAAATTCTTTTAAAATTTAATAAGTCAAATCTAACAATTACATTAAAAATGTAATACATCACGACCAAGTAGGCTTTATCTCAAGTATGGAATGTTTAATTGTAGAAAAATCAATGTTTTCATTATATTTAAAGTCTAATTGAAAAAATCCATATAGTAATCTCAAGATATTCATAAAAAGTATTTTATGAAATTTAGAATACATTCCTTTTTTCATTTTTTACTATGATAAAATACACAACATAAAATGTAACATATTAACCATTTTAAAATGTACAGTTCAATGGCATTAAGCACATTCACATTGCTGTGAAACCATCACCACCATTCATCTCCAAAATTCCTTTCATCTTGCAAAAACTAAAACTCTATACCCATGAAACAACAATTCCCATTAACTCCTATCCCCAGTCCCTGGCAACCATCATTCTACTTTCTGTCTTTATGATTTTGATTACTCTAGATAGGTGCCTCATACAAGTGGAATCATACAGTATTTGTTCTTTTGTGACTGACTTATTTCACTTAGCATAATGTCCTCAAGGTTCATCCATGTTGTAGCATGTGTCAGAATTTCTAAGGCAGAATGATATTTCATTGTATGTATATATCATATTTTGTTTATCCATTCACCTATTGATGGACACTTGGGTTACTTCCATGTTTTAGCTATTGTAAATAATTCTGCTGTGAACATGGGTATACAAATATCCTGCAGAAACCCTGCTTTCAGTTTTTTGGGTATATGCCCAGAATTGGAATTGCTGGATCATAAGGTAATCTTATTTTAAATTTTTTGAAGAACTGCCATACACAGCAGCTGTTCCATTTTACATTCCCATCAACAGTGTACAAGAGTTTCAATTTTTCTCTATCTTTGCCAACATTTGTTATTTTCTGTGTTTTTGATAGTAACCATTCTAATGGTGTGAGATAGTATTACGATTTTGATTTGAATTTTGTTTTCTACTTTCCCTTGTAATTTCTTCTTTGAATAATTGGTTGTTTAAGACTGTATTTAATTGTCACAAATTTGTGAACTTTCCCATTTTACAGTTGATCCTTGAACAACATGGGTTTGTACCAGGCAAGTCCTCTTATACACACATTTTTAAAAATAAATACTATGGTACTATACAGTCTGCAGTTGGTTAAATCCATGAATATGGAACTTCAGGTAAGGTGGGCCAACTATAAAGTTATATGTGGATTTCCGCTGCTTGTGGTATTGGCATTCCTAACCCCACCCCACACTGCCCCATGTCATTCAAGGTTCAACTATACTTCTGTAATGATCTCTAACTTCATCCTGCTATGATTAGAGAAGATATTTTGTTTAATATCACCTTTTAACATCTATTGAAACTTAGTTTGACACTTAACATATGGTCTATCTTGGAAAATGTCCCACATGCACTTGAGGAGAATGTGAATTTTGTTGTTATTGGGTAAAGTGTTCTTAATATGTTTGTTAGAGGTAGTTGGATTATGGTGTTGTTCAAGTCCTCTAATTTCACTTTTTTTTTTCTTTTTTCTGTCTGACTGTTCTATTATTGAGAGTAGAGTATTGATGTCTCCAACTATTATTGTAGAACTGTCTATTTTTCCCTTCAATCAGTTTTTGCTTCATATATGGTCTGTTCTCATGTATGTAAATGTTTATAATTGTCATGTCTTCTTGCTTGAACCTTTTACTAGTAAATAATATTCTTCTTTGTCTCTTGTAAACTCGATTTATAGTTTATTTTGTCTGCTATTAGTATAGCCACCTCTGCTCTCTTGGTTACCATTTGCATGGAATATCTTTTTCTATCCTTTCATTTTCAACCCATTTCTGTCTTTCAATCTAAAATGAGGCTTTTGTAGACAACATATAGTTGGATCATGGTTTTTGGGGGATACATATTTTATTTTATTATTTTTTATACTACCCTTTTAATTTTTTATTTTATATTGGAGTACAGTAGATTTACAATGTGTGTTACAAAGGTGTACAGCAAAGTGATTCAGTTATACATATACACATATCTACTCTTTTTCAGATTCTTTTCCATTTAGATTATTACAGAATATTGAGTAGAGTTCCCTGTGCTATACAGTAGGTCCTCAGTGATTTTCTATGTCTCGGCTATTGCAAATACTGCTGCAATGAACATTGTGGTGCATGTATCCTTTCAAATTATGGTTTCCTGTGGATACATGCCCAGGAATGGAAATACTTCATCATATGGTAGCTCTATTTTTTGTTTTTTTAAGGAACCTACACACTGTTCTCCATAGTGGTTGTACCAATTTTCATTCCCACTAACAGTGTAGGGGGTTCCATTTCTCCACACCCTCTCCAGCATTTATCATTAGTAGTCTTTATTATGATGGCCATTCTGACTGTTGTGGGGTTATATCTCATAGTTTTGATTTGCATGTCTATAATAATCAGCAATGTTGAGCATTTTTACATATGACTGGTAGCCATCTGTATGCCATCTTTGGAGAAATGTTTACTTAGATTTGCCCATTTTTTGATTTTTTTTTTTTTTTATTGAGCTACATGGGCTGTTTGTATATTTTGGAGATTGATCCCTTGTTGGTCACTTTGTTTGCAAATATTTTCTCCCATTCTGTGTGTTGTCTTTTCATTTGTTTATGGTTTCCTTTGCTGGCAAAATCTTTAAAATTTAATTAGATACCATTTGTTTATTTTTATATTATTTTCATTACTCTAGGAGGTGGATCCAAAAAGATATTGCTGTAATTTATGTCAAAGTGTGTTCTGTCTAGGCTTTCCTCAAAGTGTTTTACAGTATCTGGTTTACATTCACGTCTTTAATCAATTTTGAGTTTATTTTTGTGTATGGTGTTAGAGAATGTTCTAATTTTATTCTTTTACATGTAGCTGTCCAGTTTTCCCAGCATCACTTATTGAAGAGACTGTCTTTCTACATTGTATATTCTTGCCTCCTCTGTCACAAATTAATTAACCATAGGTGTATGGGTTTATTTCTGGGTATTCTATCCTGTTCCATTGATCTATATTTCTGTTTTTGTGCCAGTACCATACCATTTTGATGACTACAGCTTTATAGTATACTCTGATGTCAGGGAGCCTGATTCTTCCAGCTCAATTTTTCTTTCTCAAGATTGCTTTGGCTATATGTGTTCTTTTGTATTTCCATACAAATTTTAAGATTTTTTTATGGTTTTAGATCTGCAAAAAATGCCATTGGTAATTTGACAGAGATTGCATTGAATCTGTAGATTGCTTTGGGGAGTATAGTCATTTTGACAATAGTGATTTTTCCAATCTAGGAACATGGTATATCTTTCCATCTGTCTCTATCATCTTTGATTTCTCTCATCAGTGTCTTATAGTTTTCAGAGAACAGGTATTCTACCTCCTAATTAAGTTTATTCCTCGGTATTCTATCCATTTTGATCCAATGTTAAATGGAGTTGTTTCCTTAATTTCTCTTTCTGATTTTTCTTTGTTAGTTTATAGAAATGTGAGAGCTTTCTGTGTATTAATTGGTTATCCTGCAAACTTACTGATTTCATTGACATCTTCTAATAGTTTTCTGGTAGCATCTTTAGGATTTTCTATGTATAATATCATGTCATCTGCAAACAGTGACAGTTTTACTTCTTCGTTTCCAATTTGGATTCCTTTTATTTCTTTTTCTTCTCTAATTGCTAGGACTTCCAAAATTATGTTGAATAAAAGTGGTGAGAGTGGACATCCTTGTTGTGTTCCTGATCTTAGAGGAAATGCTTTCAGTTTTTCACCATTTAGTATGATGTTAGCTGTGGGTTTGTCATATACAGCCTTTATTGTGTTGAGGTAGTCTCACTATGCACTCTGTGCTCACTTTCTGTAGAGTTTTTAACAAAAATTGATGTTGAAATTTGTCAAAATCTTTTGTTGCATCATTGAAATGATCATATGGCTTTATCCTTCAATATGTTCATGTGATCTATCACACTGATTGATTTGTGGTTATTGAAAAATCCTCACCTCCCTAGGATAAATCTCAATCAACTGTACTGCATGAGCCTTTTACTGTGTTGTTGGAGTCACTTTGCTAGTATCAATATTTTGTTGAGGATTTTTGTGTCTATGTTCATTAGTGATATTGACCTGTAATTTTCTTGTTTTGTGGCATCATTGTCTGGTTTTTGTATCAGAATGGTTGTTGCCTCATAGAATGAGTTTGCAAGTGTTCCTTCATCTCCAGTTTTTTGGAATAGTTTCAGAAGAATAGGTGTTAACTCTTATCTAAATGTTTGATAAAATTCCCCTGTGAATCCATCTGGTACTGGACTTTTGTTTCTTGGATGTTTTTTAAACACAGTTTCTACTTCAGTACATGTGATTTGTCTGTTCATATTTTCTATTTCTTCCTGGTTCAGTCTTGGGAGATTGTACCTTTCTATGAAGTTGTCTGTTTCTTCTAGGTTGTGCATTTTATTGGCATATTGTTGCTTGTAGTAGTTTCTTATGATCCTTTGTATTTCTATTGTATCAGTTGTAACTTCTCATTTTTCGACTTGAGCCCTCTCCCTTTTTTTCTTGATGAGTCTGGCTAAAGGTTTATCAATTTTGTTTATCTTTTCAAATAACCAGCTTTTAGTTTTAATGATCTTTTCCATTGTTTTCTTCAACTCTATCTCACTTATTTTTACTCTGATTGTTATGATTTCTTTCCCTCTACTAACTTTTGCTTTTGTTTTTCTTCTTTTTCTAGTTGTTTAGGTGTAGGTTAAGTTGTTTTTTGGGATTTTCTTGCTTCCTGAGGTAAGACAGTATTGCTATAAACTTCCCTTTTTGAATTGCTTTTGATGCATTCCAAAGGTTTTGTAACATCTCATTTTCATCTGTCTCTGGGTGTTTTTTGATTTCTTCCTTGAATTTTTCAGTGATTGATTGGTTGCTTTGTAGCATATTGTTTAGCCTCCATGTGTTTGTGTTTTTCAGTTTTGTTTTTTCTTTTCCTCTCATAGTTGTTTTCTAATCTCATAGCATAGTGGTCAGAAAAGATGCTTTATATGACTTCAATTTTCTTAAATTTACCTAGATTTGCTTTATGGCCAAGTGTGTGATCCATCCTGGAGAATGTCTGTGTGCACTTGAGAAGAATGTGTATTCTGCTGCTTTTGAATGGAATGCTCTATAAATATCAATTAAGTCCATCTGGTCTAATGTGTTATTTAAGGCTTGTGTTTCCTTATTGATTTTCTGTCTGGATGATCAGTCCATTGATGTAAGTGTGGTATTAAAATCCCCCACTACTATTGTGTTACTGTCAACTTATTTTATAGCTATCAGCATTTGCCTTATATATTGAGGTGCTCCTATGTTGGGTGCATATATGTTTATGATTCTTATATCTTCTTGGATTGATCCCTTGATCATTATGTAGTGTTCTTCTTTGTCTCTTGTAACAGTCTTTATTTTAACGTATATTTTGTCTAATATGAGTATTGATACTTCAGCATTTTTCCCATTTTCATTTGATGGGATACCTTTTCCATCCCCTCACTTTCAGTCTGTATGTGTTCCTAGATCTGAAGTGGGTGTCTAGTAGAGAGCATATATATGGGTCTTGCTTTTGTATCCATTCACCCAGTCTATTTATTTTGGTTGACACATTTAAGCCATTTACATTTAAGGTAATGATCAATATATATGTTATTATTGCCATTTTGTTAATTGTTCTGGATTTGTTTTTGTAGGTGTTTTTTCTATCCTTCCTCTTTTGTTCTCTGCTGTTTTGGTGACTAACTTTAGTGTTGGGTATGGATTCCTTTTTCTTTTCGTGTGTGTGTATTTATTCTAGATTTTCAGTTTGTGGTTACCATGAGGTTTTGATATAGCAGTCTCTCTCTCTCTCTCTCTCTCTCTCTCTCTCTCTCTCTCTCTCTATATATATATATATATATATATATATATATACACAAGATTGTTTTAAGTTGCTAGTCTTTTAATTACAAGTGCATTTCCAGTATCCTGCATTTGTACTCTCCTCTTCTCACAATTGCTCATTTTGGTATTATATTTGTGTGTGGATGATTTCCTATTTTTACTGTTTGTTTGACATTCCCAGTGAGATTTACCATTCATAATTTTTTTTTGTTTCTAGTTGTGACCTTTTCTCCTCTGCCTAGAGAAGTTCCTTTAGCATTTGTTGTAAAGCTGGTTTGGTGGTGCTGAATTCTCTGAGCTTTTTTGTGTCTGTAAAGCTTTTGAATTATCCATCAAATCTGATTGGGAACATTTCTGGGTAGAGTATTCTTGCTTGTAGGTTTTTCCCTTTCATCATTTTAAATATATTTTGCCAATCCCTTCTAGCCTCCTGAGTTTCTTCTGAAAAATCAGTTGATAACCTTATGGAGATTCCCTTGTATGTTATTTTTTGCTTTTCCCTTTTTGCTTTTAATATTTCACTTGTCTTGATTTTTTGTCAATTTGATTAATATGTGTCTTGAAGTGTTCCTCCTTGGGTTTATCCTATATGGGACTCTGTGCTTCCTGGACTTGGATGACTCTTCCCTTTTCCATGTTAGGGAAGTTTTCAGCTATTATCTTTTCAAATATTTTCTTAGGCCCTTTCCCTCTCTCTTCTCCTTCTGGGACCTCTATAATGTGAATGTTGGTGTGTTTAATATTGTCCCAGAGGTCTCTGAGACTGTCCTCATTTCTTTTCATTCTTTTTTCTTTATTCTATTCCATGGTAGTGATTTCCATCATTCTATCTTCCAGCTCACTTCTAGTGTATTTTTCATTTCAGTTATCATGTTGTTTCTCTCTGTTGGTTTGTTCCTTATATCTTCTAGCTCTTTGTTAAATTTTCTTATATATTCTTGGTCTGTGCCTCCATTCTTTTTCAGAGATTTTGCATCATCTATACTATCATTACTCTAAATTCTTTTTTGGATAGATTGCCTGTCTCCACTTCACTTAGTTGTTCTGGAATTTTATCTTGTTCCTTCTTCTGGAACATATTCCTTTGCCATTTCATTTTGTCTAACTTTCTGTGATTGGGGTTTCTGTTCTATAGTTTGCATAGTTGTAGTTTCTCTTGCTTCTGTTGTCTGCCTCCTGGTGGATGAGGCTAGTCTAAGAGGCTTGTGCAGGTTTCCTGGTGGGAGGGACTGTTGCCTGCCCACTAGTGGATAGAGATGGATCTTACCCTTCTGGTGAGCAGGGCTGTGTCAGGGGTGTGTTTGGAGGTGGCTGTAGGTGCAGGAAGATTTTAAGTATACTGTCTGCTGATGCATGGGTTCCCACCATGGGTTTTTGGCATGAAGCATCCTAGCACTGGAACCTCCAGGCTGTTGGGTGAGGTCAGGTCTTAGTGCTCATCTCCCAAGCAAGATGTCAGCCTACAGATGAGTACTCCCAAATGAGCTCCCCAGCAGAATTTATGTCTCAAGAGAGAATCACAGCCACCCCTGCCTCCCCAGGAGACTCTCTGAGACCAGCAGGTAGGTCTGCCCCAGGCTTCTATGAACTCATTACTTTTTTACTAGGATCTAGTGCTCACTAGACCTTGTGTGCACCCTCCAAGAGTGGCATTTCTGTTTCCCCCAGTCCTGTGGTGTTCCTGCAATCAAGCCCTGCTGACCTTCAAAGCCAAATGGTCTGGGGGTTCCTCCTCCAGATTCCTGAACCCCAGGTGGGGAAGCCTGACATGGGGTTCAGAACCTCACTCCTGTGCATAAACCTCTGTGATACATTTATTTTTCTGTTAGTTGGTTGTCCACACAGTGGGTATGGAATTTGATTTAATCATGAATGCACTTCTCTTACCATCTCATTGTGGCTTCTTCTTTGTCTTTGGATGCAGAATATCTTTTTTGTTAGGTTCCAGTCTTTTTGTCGCTTAGCAGTTAGTTGTGATCTTGGTGTTTTCATGAGTGGAGTTGAGCTCAGGTCCTTCTACTCTGCCACCTTGTCCTAATATGCATTCTTAATTATAGAATAATAATAATGATAATAAATAATTATCAATTAACTAATTATAGAAGCATCTTCCTCAGCCTGATGAAAAAAAAGTCTACAAAACACTTACAAGTAACATCATATTTCATGGTTCATGCCTGAATTCTTTCCCACTAAGACCAAAAACATGGTATGTTTGTCCCACCACTTCTACAAAACATTGTACTGAAGGTTTCTGTAACTGCAATAAGGCAAAATATAAATAAAAGTCACTCACATACAAACGGAAGAAGTAAAACTGTCTTTATCCACTGATAACATGATTGTCTATGCTGAAAAGTCTATGGAATCTTCATAAAATATTTCATCTAATAAATGAGGTTAGTAATATTGCAAACTATAAACTATATTAAAAGTCAATTTTATTTCTATGTTAGCAAAAAACCTTTGACATAATATTTAAAAAACTGTTTGCAATAGTATCAAAACTATGAAATAATTATAGATAAATTTGTGAAAATATGTCCCAAATCTGTATATTGAAAACTATAAAACTCTGATACATTTTAACACTAAAGATTAAATAAATGGATAAATATGTAATCTTCATGGATCAACACATTCAGTATTCTTAAGTTCTCAATTCTCCAAAAATTGACTTATGAATCCAATGAAATTCCTATCAAAGTCACAGGAGGATTTTCTTTAAAATTAAAAATTGTCAAGTGTATTCTAAAATTTATATGGACCTGGAATAACTAAAATAAATTATAAAAAACAGACCTCTCAAAGATTTATTACCTTGGTCTTCCCTGGTGGTGCAGTGGTTGAGAGTCCACCTGCCGATGCAGGGGACACGGGTTCGTGCTCCGGTCCGGGAAGATCCCACATGCTACAGAGTGGCTAGGCCTGTGAGCCATAGCTGCTGAGCCTGCACGTCCAGAGCCTGTGCTCTACAATGGGAGATACCACAACAGTGAAAGGTCCGCACATCGCAAAAAAAAAAAAAAAAAAAAAAAGATTTATTATCTTGACTGTGGTGAGAGTTTCATGGTTCTCTAGAAACTGAGCCTAAGATCTGGACTCAGATGATTTATTTAACTAGAAGGATGCTCTCAGGGTGATGAGAGCAGGATAGGTTATGGGAAGACTCTAAGCAAGGGTGTGGTCTCTGACTGACCCAAGAGGAATGCTGGTGTATGAATTGCCCTGCAGCATTGGTCCCTCTTTTGGTATAGCAGGGAAGCCATTTTTGTAGGCACATGTTCCTAGTTATTGGCTAACAACTGCTTTTCAGTTTGAGATGAGGAGTTAAAATGCCAGTATCTGGCAATACCTACTGACTAACAACAATTCTATGGAGAAGGGGTTACTGTAAATTCTTAGGAGTTAACACTAACAGGAGGAGAGCAATGAGTACCCTGGATCAGTAAAGGGAATCTGGGTGGGACAAAAATAACACCCAGTAGAGTGAGTGAGTACGTGGCATTATGGACAATCTCTTTTTGTGCTGGTGATAATAAAATTAATATAAGAGAAAAAGCAAAATTTATGTATAAGATAATAATATGTAGCATTTAATGAGGAATTAAAATGTCTTGGATTAAATATGTTACAGAAAGATAATTTAATCTCTTTTACATTTTGGAATACTAAGTAGACCTTACATATCAGGATATGAAAAATGTTAATGATCAATTTTTTAATGCAAAAAGACAAGTTATAAGGTAGAACATTCAGCAGAATTCCAAGTTATTATTTTAAAAGTGACACATCAAAATATTTATATATTAATATAAATAGGTTGTTTGAGTTTTTATTTTCGTTTTACTGTCTTAGGTCTCCATCTTTTCAAAAATTTTTAATTTAAAGTAGAAAATAAAAATCTATTGTATAGTTATATGTAAAAATAGGAATATTCATAAAATGAATGTATTCATTTTTGTAAAATTATTTTATGTATATAAGCATGGGGCTATGTAATAGTAATACTATTCAAACATCACCTATCATTTTGATACTTCTTTTAAATGAATATTATACTGTTATTTTGTATTGACTCTAATATGGACTAGATACTAAGCTAAATATTTACAGTTAACCCTTGAACAATGTGGGTAGTATGGGTGCCTACTCTCTGTGCTGTCAAAAATCCAAGTTTAACCTCATAGGTCCTTGTATCCAAGGTTCTGCATCCACAGATTCAACCAACCATGGATCATATAGTTGTGAATTTATCATTGAAAAAAAAAATTCTGTGTATAAGTAGACCACACAGTTGAAACCCACTTTATTTAAGGGTCAACTGTAGTTTTAATATGCATAATCTTATTTAATTCTTCTAAGACCCCTAATAGACAGGTTTTATTTTGATCCCCATTTTACACACTTGCTTAATGTTAAATAATTACTAAGAGGTGCATCAAGATCTGTATCCTGTAGCCTAATGCCAGAACTCCATTACCATATGATTTTCTGTACTCAGCACTTATTTCTCTAATAAATTAATTTAATGTCTCTTTATTTGCTGTTGACTATTAAGTTTTCCAGAAAATTTTAAGACATCAATTTTGAGAAAAGGAGACATGAGCATGTCATTTAACATAAAATGTTTTTTGATCAACAGATTTTAAAGCTAAATCTTAACAAAAACATGATTGTATCTTTTAGTCTAGAGGTAGTGCATTTATTGGAAATGGTCTTGACTGTGTAAGTCAGGGCCTTCAAAGTTCACTAACTAGCTTACAAAATACTAACGAGTTTTACAAGGTCTTGTGAGATATCTAGAGTTCAATATCTTCATTTCTAAAGACATAAGTACCTTTCTGCTGTAGAATCTATAGAATTCTGTTTATAGGATTAGTCACTAACCTGCCAAGTTATCAACTATTTAAGTCAAAGCAATTATGTTACTATCTCTGAATTGAATTCTCTCTCTTTTTTGTTACTCTCACCCACAAACTTCCATTTATCATTTGTATTTCAAGTTTATGTGACTGTATCCCAAACATTCTTTTCCAATCATCAGAGTTTACTGCGTTCTTTCCTGTAAAATGAATGTCACTTATTATAGCTGATACTCACATAGCACCTATTATTTTATGCTTTGTTCAGTAATTTTATACACCACCATTAGATTATAAACTCATGGAGGACAAAAGCATATCTTTGTTTCATTTGCAATACTTTCTACCGTGCTCCAGACTCAGTACATAGTTGTTGAATAAATCATGATAGTTCCTTTTAATCAGCTGCTCTCCTAAGATGCCAGAAATGAACTTCATTGTGATTTGAATTAGAAACATACACAAAAAATAGAGCTTCTGCATTTACAAATAAGAGTCAGTAGTTCAAAGATCCATAGGGAAGAGATTCTTTGGAGATAGGAAAAACCCATTATCAGAAAAACAGGACAGGATACAAAGTCTATGCATTTAGCTATGTGACAATTTTATACTGTTGCAATTTGTGGATTCATTATCATAATTTTGAATTGACGCTGTTTAATGTTATTCACTTTATCTTGAAGCTATTTATTTTAGTTCATATTAATTTCTTAAGGCTAAGACTTCATTAAAAAACACAAAATTTGGAAGATTATTTTGCTTAATGGTTTAAAATCTATAAAATGTCGGCACAGTAGAAAGCAATATTAGCAGTTCAAAATATACCCTTTAGATACATATTAACTAGGAGGACAAAAATGACTTTCAGAGTTAAAAATGTTATTACAGACTATATATGATGTGCATAAAATATACTGTATCATACCATTTCTTAGTGCTTAAGAAATTCACAAGATTGGGCTTCCCTGGTGGCGCAGTGGTTGAGAGTCCGCCTGCCGATGCAGGGGACGCGGGTTCATGCCCCAGTCCGGGAAGATCCCACATGCCACGGAACAGCTGGGTCTGTGAGCCATGGCCACTGAGCCTGCGCGTCCGGAGCCTGTGCTCCACAACGGGAGAGGCCACAACCATGAGAGGCCCGCGTACCGCAAAAAAAAAAAAAAAAAGAAAAGAAATTCACAAGATAGTAGATACCTTCTTACTGAAAGTTTTCTATTAAAGCTGGCTTTTGATCAGTACATTAAATAATTGTGAAAAAGGATGAATGCAACTTTTTAAGTCCAGTGCACAGTCGTGCAGTATGTGCACAGTAATTTGTGAAAGAAAATTACTTCCTGGGAAGAAGTTTGAATTATTCCTATATGGGGATTTTCACTTTTAAAACATTGAAGATTTTGATACCTAATACAGTTATAAGAGCTTTTTTCATTGATCAGAAACTATATTCCCTTTTTTCGTCTATGTGGGTTTTCTTAAACATGCTGCAAAGGCAGTCTATTGTAAAGATTTCATGTTTTCTTTTAAGCATTCGTGTAAGCTTCACCATGTTCATTTTCTAATATGACTAGATGGTTGCAGGTAAAATGCATTAAAGGGGATATAATCTAATAATAACAGTGTAGAGCTACTGGAAAATTATTTAATAAAGACAATAAGATTTTGTGGAAAGGGAAAATAGAAATACATTTCATTTGAATTATCAATACAAAAGCAACACCAAAACCATCTGAAATATCATAAACACAGGCTGTGTACAGAGACCACTTTTCTAATTTCAAGAATCAGCCTTCATCTGCTCCTCCAAGCAAGCAGAAATGTACTTTTGAAAAATCAATGCGGTACTTAATCCATTCTGATATAATCCTTAATAGTGCATTCTGCTGACATGAGTGTTCAAATGGCTGTTGTGTCCAGCAAAACAGAGCGTAATTATCTTATTAAATCAGTGTAAAAAGCTGTATTTATATATCAGTGGAAGGTGTGAAAGAGGGGTAAAAGGAAATTTATGTGATAAAGGTTATGAAATGTGCAGTTTAACTCTCACCATAAAGGTAAAATGCGTGTGAGAGACAGATTTAGAAAAATGTGTTGTCCTTTTTTCCTTAAAAAAAAATTAATGAAGGTTAGACTATATTTTAACCTCCTATTTTTCTAACATTTTAATGAAAATGTTAAATTTTTGAGGACAATTTTTTCAACTAGAAAAGTAATTACTTTAATTCCTATTTAAATGTTATTTTAAATCATATTTTCAGCAAAGGGTTTTTTAAAATTAATTAATTTGTTTATTTATTTTTGGCTGCATTGTGTCTTCGCTGCTGTGTGCAGGCTTTCTCTAGTTGTGGTGAGTGGGGGCTACTCTTCATTGCAGTGTGCAGGCTTCTCATTGCGGTGGCTTCTCTTGTTGCAGAGCATGGGCTTTAGGCACATAGGCTTCAGCAGTTGTGGCATGCAGGCTCAGTAGTTGTGGCTTGCAGGCTCTAGAGTGCAGGCTCAGTAATTGTGGTACATGGGCTTAGTTGCTCCACAGCATGTGGGATCTTCCCAGACGAGGGCTCAAACCCGTGTCCCCTGCATTGGTAGTTGGATTCTTAACCACTGCACCACTAAGGAAGTCCCAGCAAAGAGTTTATAAAGACATTTTTCAATGAATTCATCATGATCAAAAAGCGTTACTTTAATACAAAGCATACTAATATATTTTCTATGATTAGAATCTTTTGTAACTTTATTTTTTATATATAGTATTATGTGTACAAGGATAGAACCCTGGGAATTGCAAAAATAATGCAAAGTGATTGCATAGAAGAAATTATCATTTTTAGTGATTAAATTGATGTTTTCAGTTTGCAAACAGTGAGTGAATAAGGAATAAATATTTTAAATTCTCCTGTGTATCAACCATCTTATGTTATTCCCCTCACTAATTTTATAAATGTTGGTAGTACCTTATTTTCTTTTTCTTTAAACTATAGTAGCAACCTTTCTTCTTTATTATAATTATTTTTAGTTGCAATACCATATTTGTTTCAAGTCTACAATTTTCTCAGCTTATTCAGTGTTGGAAAGCCTTTCATCATCATTACAAAACTCAGGATAGGCACCTTTGTTCTGGGAAACAGTTATATAACACTCTTAATTTTCTTTCCCTAAAATTTACATAAAACAAACATTCTTATTTAGAATTAATACTTTTTTATCTTTCCCTTTATGTTTATTTTAATCATATTCCAGTACCTTAGTTTAACATGGTGAATTCCAAATAATTGTTTGTATTTTTATTATTGCTGTTATTTGCTTTTCTTATTCAGTATGAGTTATTTAAGGTCAAAAACATGTTAAATTAAAGTTTTGCCCCAACTAAGTTAGTAATGAGCAATCAGTATGCATTTTCTATGTATTTGAAAAAAAAATAATGCAGGAAAAAGACAAAGGTGTATTATTGCACTTTTAGTGTGTCACCAAATGTTTAAATTTATCTCTGAATTGTCGGTACCTTTTATTCTGTACTCCTCTTTCTGTTTCATGTAGATACATATGGGAATATTTATTAATTCAGAGTTACAAACTTCTTGAAATTTATTCCTCTCCTTGTGAAATATGCAGCTGCTTCTATTTTTTAAAATGTAATTAAAGAAAACATTGTAAGTGTAAAAAACATATTTTCACCATATATATCTTCTAAAATTCAATTTATTCAGAAAGAATATTATTTTAGAGATGTGAAATGTTAACTTTTTGCATGAGGTGAATATTTACAATAAATTTATGTACATCCTCTTGAAAGATGGAGAGACATTCAAGTCTAACAGCTTACTAAACTAACACAATTTCATGTTCAATTAGAAACTGTTGAAGTAATTAATTTTTTTGCATATATCTAAGTTATCTTCCACTTTTGTTCATCAGATTTTTAGTCATTGAATACTTGTAGAAAATAAGAGTAAAAGTAACCATTCTTTCTAAAAATAAGCACAGGTATAAAGAAATTTAGGACAGTTTACCTGAATTTTCAAGAAATAAGTGATTTCAAATATTTACCTCAAGGAAGCTTTGTGTACATACTCAATTATCTATTTTTATAAGACATAAACTTAAGAAAGCATATATGTATAATTTTAGACACCATAATGTTTTCTGGAGTTTGGGCTGAAAAATGTACTTTATTCCTTTTTATATTACTCATTAGTTAGGGAACTTCAATCAAGCTACCAACCTTTCAAAGTGTCATTTCCCTTATGTGTACTAAGGAGATTAAAAAATGGTAATTATTTAATAGATTTCTGAAACATAACATAATAGATGTAAAGAAAATGCATAATGCATGACATTAAATACTTAAGGAATAAAAATGATTATTTTATTTACATAGTTGTTTGTTGATGATGTTAATATTACTGAAAATGATTCATGGATATAATCAAATATATATAAACATCACTGAAAAAGGTAGAGTAAAAAACACAACAGTGAGATTGAACTGAACATAGTAATCCTGTCACATAAAATTGCAAATTATTGTTTACCATCTTTCAATAGAGCTGCTATGTTGTTTTATTTATATAAATATGAGCATCTGAGCTGATTTCAGCACTTATAAAAATATTTAACATTTATGACTAATATATTTATTTTATTTGTAAATTACTTTTATGTTTATGAAAATATATATTTTAATCATAAATTAAATTTTGAGGATTCTAGCATGTGGGTTTTTATGAAGTTATAATTTATATCTGAATGCACAACAAATCTATTAATTTA
The DNA here is from genome assembly GCF_951394435.1 of Stenella coeruleoalba. Classification (NCBI taxonomy): domain Eukaryota; kingdom Metazoa; phylum Chordata; class Mammalia; order Artiodactyla; family Delphinidae; genus Stenella; species Stenella coeruleoalba. The sequence goes on along the minus strand of NC_137164.1, from coordinate 42,553,417 downwards.
TAAGAAATAGGAAAACTCAATTCAAGTAGGCACATTCATGCAAGTATATCCTTATATTAATGAAGGCTATTTCTTCTCACCCATTATAATGTAAAATACTCTTTCTCAAAATAATGAAAGCAAAGATTTGCTCAGCTGGGTCTTTTTTTCATTCAATTTCATAATTTGTTGGATTTACATTTAAATTATAGATATTTTATTTCCCCAAAAAAGCAGTAGAGTAAATACATGTAATTATATACTAATGTCTACAAGGTCTCAATTTGGTTTTATTCCCATGTACACTAAAAAGGATATTTTGGTTGATTGTGGCATCTGTAAGAATAAATAATTACCTTAGCCCTTTCCCCCTTTTTCTATTATAGAGAATGCAAAAGAAGAGTACTTCTAAGACATTTTATACTTGAACGGTGTCATGAAATGTTGATCTCTTGAGTTTAGTTTAAATAATTAATTTTGATACATTTGCTTTATCACTGCATTATTTGAAACATAAGTATCTGGGGCAAGATTTTTATCTTACTCTGAACTAGATTTCTGTGTATGATGAAATCCAAAATGTATAACATAAGTTTAGGTAGTAATATAGATTTGTAATCATTGCATTTAACTGTAACCAGAATAGAAGGTGAACCTAGAGAAAAACATTGCTGTTTTTATTACTTTCCTATTTCCACTTATTATTATTATTGATGTTTTATTTATTTACATTATTTTTGTTATGTAGACAAAGAATTGTAGTTCCGATTTTATGAGACAGATCAAGATGTGAAGCCAGGAGGCATAGGCTTCGGAGGTCAGATCCCAACGAGAGGACTGGGGTTGGCTGCATGAACACAGCATGAAGGGGGCTACTGCACTAGAGCTAGCCAGAAGAGAGTCCAGGAAAATGTCTGGAGCTGCCCAAGAGTAAAGAGACTTTTTCTTGCTTCTTTGTTTCCTGGTGGGTGAGGAGTGGGGATTAAGAGTGCCACTTAAAGGAGCTTCAGAGATGGGCGTGAGCAGCAGCTATCAGAGCGGACCACAGAGATGGGCATGAGATGCTAAGGCTGCTGCTGCAGCCACCAAGAAACCTGTGTGCAAGCACAGGTCATTATTCACAACTCTGCTCCAGGGAGCCTGTGCAGCCCACCATTGCCAGGGTCCCACAATCCAGGGACAACTTCCCCAGGACAACACATTGTGCACCTCAGGCTGGTGCAACATCATGCTGGCCTCTGCCACTGCAGGCTCGCCCCGCATTCTGTAACCCTCCCTCCACCCGGCATGAGTGAGCCAGAGCACCCTAATCACCTGCCCCTTTAACCCCATCCTCTCTGGGTGGGGAACAGGCACCCTCAGGTGACCTACATGCAGAGGCAGGGCCAAATCCAAAGCTGAACCCCAGGAGCTGTGAGACAAAGAAGAGAAAGGGAACTCTCTCCCAGCAGCCTCAGGAACAGCAGATTATATGGCCACAACCAACTTGATGTATAATGCATCTGTGGAATACCTGAATACACAATGAATCATCCCAAATTGAGGAGGTGGACTTTGGGAGCAAACGACATAGTTTTTTTTTTTTTTTTCCCTTTATCTCTTTTTGTGAATGTATATGTGTATGTTTCTGTGTGTGATTTTATCTGTATTGCTTTGATTTTACTAGTTGTCCTAGGGTTCTATCTGTTGGTTGTTTGTTTGGTTTGTTGTTTGTTTTTTATAGTTTTTAGTACTTGTTATAATTAGTGGTTTTGTTTTTTGGTTTGGTTTCTCTCTCATTTCTTCTTAAATTATTTTTAAAAATTTAATAATGTTTTTATTTTAATAACTTTATTTTATCATCTTCCTGTCCTTTCTTTCTCACTTTTATTCTCAGCCATGTGGATGTCATGCTCTTCGTGCTCCAGCAAGGCATCAGGGCTGTGTCTCTGAGGTGGGAGAGCCAAGTTCAGAACATTGTTTCACAAGGGACCTCCCAGGTCTGCATAATATCAAATGGTGATAATCACCCAAAGATTTCCATCTCAATGGCAAGACCAAGCTCCACTCAATGACCAGCAAGCTATGGTACTGGACACCCTATACCAAACAACTAGCAAGACAGGAAGAAAAACCCACCTATTACCAGAAAGCCCACCTAAAATCATATTAATGCAACAGACACCCCAAAACACACCACCAGATGTGGACTTGCCCATCAAAAGGACAAGATCCAGCCTCATCCACCAGAGCACAGGCACTAGTCCCCTCCACCAGGAAACCTACACAACCCACTGAACCAAACTTAGCCACTGGGGACAGACACAAAAAAAACAACAGGAACTACAAAACTGCAGCCTGTGAAAAGGAGACCTCAAACAGAGTAAGTTAAGCAAAATGAGAAGACAGAGAAAAACAGCAGATGAAGGAGAAAGATAAAAGCCCACCAGACCTAACAAATGAAGAGGAAATAGGCAGTATACCTGAAAAGGTTTTCAGAATAATGATAGTAAATATGATTTAAAATCTTGGAAATAGAATGGAGAAAATACAAGAAAAGTTTAACAAGGACATAGAAGAAATAAAGAGCAAAGAAACAGTGATGAACAACACAATAAATGAAATTTAAAATTCTCTGGAAGGGATCAATACCAGAATAACTGAGGCAGAAGAATGGATAAGTGACCTGGAAAATAAAATAATGGAAATAACTACTGCAGAGTAGAATAATGAAAAAAAATGAAAAGAATTGAAGACAGTCTCAGAGACCTCTGGGACAACAATAAACACACCATCATTCGAATTATAGGGGTCGAATAAGAAGAAGAGAAAAAGAAAGGGACTGAGAAAATATTTGAAGAGATTATAGTTGAAAACTTCCCTAATATGGGAAAGGAAATAGTTAATCAAGTCCAGGAAGCACAGAGAGTCCCATACAGGATAAATCCAAGGAGGAACTATTCGAGACACATATTAATCAAACTATCAAAAATTCAGTACAAAGAAAATATTTTAAAAGCAGCAAGGGAAAAACAATAAATAACATTCAAGGGAATCCCCATAAGGTTAAGAGCTGACCTTTCAGCAGAAACTCTGCAAACCAGAAGGGAGTGGCAGGGCATATTTAAAGTGATGAAGAGGAAAAAACTACAACCAAGACTACTCTACCCAGCAAGGATCACATTCAGATTTGATGGAGAAATTAAAACTTTACAGACAAGCAAAAGCTGAGAGAGTTCAGCACCACTAAACCAGCTTTACAACAAATGCTAAAGGATCTTCTCTAGGCAGGAAAAAAAAGAGAAGGAAAAGACCTAAAATAACAAACCACAAACAATTAAGAAAATGGTACTAGGAACATACATATTGATAATTACCTTAAATGTAGATGGATTAAATGCTCCAACCAAAAGACATAGACTGGCTGAATGGATACAAAAACAAGACCCATATATATGCTGTCTACAAGAGACTGACTTCAGACATAGAGACACATACAGGCTGAAAGTGAGGGGATGGAAAAAGCTATTCCATGAATATGGAAATCAAAAGAAAGCTGGAGTAGCAATTCTCATATCAGACAAAATAGACTTTAAAACAAAGACTATTTCAAGAGACAAAGAAGGACACTACATAATGATCAAGGGACCAATCCAAGAAGAAGATATAAAAATTGTAAATATTTATGGAACCAACATAGGAGAACCTAAATACATAAGACACATACTAACAGCCATAAAAGGGGAAGTCAAGAGTAACACAATCATAGTAGGAGAATTTAAAACCCCACTTTTACCAATGGACAGATCATCCAAAATGAAAATAAATAAGGAAACACAAGCTTTAAATGATCCATTAAGCAAGATGGACTCAATTGATATTTATAGGACATTCCATCCAAAAACAACAGAATACACTTTCTTCTCAAGTGCTCATGGAAAATTGTTCAAGATAGATCATGTCTTGGGTAACAAATCAAGCCCTGGTAAATTTAAGAAAATTAAAACTGTATCAAGTATCTTTTATAACCACAACATTATGAGACTAGATATAAATTACAGGAAAAAAATCTTTAAAATATACAGACATATGGAGGCAGAACAATACACTACTTAATAACCAAGAGATGACTGAGGAAATAAAAAAACACCTAGAAACAAATGACAATGAAAACATGACCAGCCAAAACCTATGGGATGCTGCAAAAGCAATTCTAAGAAGGAAGTTTGTAGCAATACAATCCTACCTTAAGAAACGAGAAACATCTCAAATAAACAACCTAACCTTACACCTAAAGCAATTAGAGAAAGAAGAAGGAAAAAAAAATGTTAGCAGAAGGAAAGAAATCATAAAGATCAGATCAGAAATAAATGAAAAAGAAATGAAGGAAATGATAGCAAAGGCAATAAAACTAAAACCTAGTCCTTTGAGATGGTAAAAAAAAATTGATTATCCATTAGCCAGAGTCATCAAGAAAACAATGGAGAAGACTCAAATCAATAGAATTAGAAATGAAAAACGAGAAGGAACAACTGACACTGCAGAAATACAAAGGATCATAAGAGATTACTAAAAGCAACTTTATGCCAATAAAATGCACAACTTGGAAGAAATGGACAAATTCTTAGAGAAGCACAACCTTCAGAGACTTGAACCAGGAAGAAGTGGAAAATATAAACAGACCAATCACAAGCACTGAAATTGAGAATGTGATTTAAAATCTTCCAAAAAACAAAAGTCCAGGAGCAGAAGTCTTCACAGGCGAATTCTATGAAATATTTTGAGAAGAGCTAACACCTATCCTTCTCAAACTCTTCCAAAATATAACAGAGGGAGGAACACTCCCAAACTCAGTCTATGAGGCCACCATCACCCTGATACCAAAACTAGACAAAGATGTCACAAAGAAAGAAAACTACAGGCCAATATCACTGATGAACATAGATGCAAAAATCCTCAACAAAATACTAGCAAACAGAATCCAACAGCACAGTAAAAGGATCATACACCATGATCAAGTGGGGTTTATCCCAGGAATGCAAGGATACTTCAATATACGCAAATCAATCAATGTGATACATCATAAAAACCAATCATAGGAGGAAAACCATATAATCATCTCAATAGATGCACAGAAAGCTTACAAAAAAATTCAACACCTATTTATTGTAAAAACCCTCAAGAAAGTAGACATTGAGGGAACTTACCTCAACATAATAAAGGCCATGTATGACAAACCCACAGCCTACATCATCTTCAGTGGTGAAAAACTGAAACCATTTCCACTAAGATCAGGAACAAGACAAGGTTGCTCACTCTCACCACTATTATTCAACATAGTTTTGGAAATTTTAGCCACAGCAATCAGAGAAGAAAAAGAAATAAAAGGAATCTAAATCAGAAAAGAAGAAGTAAATCTGTCACTGATTACAGATGACATGATACTATACATAGAGAATCCTAAAAGTGCCACCAGAAAACTACTAGAGCTAATCAATGAATCTGGAAACGTAGCAGTATACAGAATTAATGCACAGAAATCTCTTGCAAGCCTATACACTAATGGTGAAAAATCTGAAAATGAAATTAAGAAGACACTCTAATTTACCATTGCAACAAAAAGAATAAAATGCCTAGGAATAAACCTATGTAAGGAGACAAAAGACTTGTATGCAGAAAATTATAAGACACTGAGGAAAGAAATTAAAGATGCTACAAATAGATGGAGAGATATACTATGTTCTTGGATTTGAAGAATCAGCATTGTGAAAATGACTATACTACCCAAAGCAATCTACAGGTTCAACGCAATCCCTATCAAACTACCCAATGAAACTACCCTATTAGGGTAGGTTTTCACAGACCTAGAACAAAAAATTTCACAATTTGTATGGAAACACAAAAGCCCCTGAAGAGCAAAGGCAATCTTGAGAAAGAAAAATGGAACTGAAGGAATCATGCTCCCTGACTTCAGACTATACTACAAAGCTACAGTAATCAAGACAGTATGGTATGGGCACAAAAACAGAAATATAGATCAATGGAATAGGATATAAAGCTCAGAGATAAACCCACACGCATATGGTCAACTTATCTTTGATAAAGGAGGCAAGAGTACACAGTGGAGAAAAGACAGCCTCTTCAATAAATGATGCTGGGAAAACTGGACAGCTACATGTAAAAGAATGAAATTAGAACACTCCCTAACACCATACACAAAAATAAACTCAAAATGTCTTAAAGACCTAAATGTAAGGCCCGACACTATCAAACTTTCAGAGAAAAACATAGGCAGAACACTCTATGACATAAATCACAGCAAGATCCTTTTTGACTAACCTCCTAGATAAATGGAAATAAAAACAAAAATAAACAAATGGTAACTAAGGAAACTTATAAGCTTTTGCACAGCAAAGGAAACCATAAACAAGATGAAAAGACAACCCTCAGAATGAAAGAAAATATTTGCAAATAAAACAACTGACAAAGATTAATCTCAAAAACTTACAAGCAACCCATGCAGCTCAATATCAAAAAACCAAAGAACCCAATCCAGAAATGGGCAGAAGACCTAAATAGACATTTCTCCAAAGAAGATATACAGACTGCCACAAACACATGAAATAATGCTCAACATCATTAATCATTAGAGAAATACAAATCAAAACTACAATGAGGTATCATCTCACCCCAGTCAGAATGGCCATCATCAATAAATCTACAAACAATAAATGCTGGGCAGAGTGTGGAGAAAATGGAACCTGCTTGGACTGTTGGGATTGTAAATTGATACAGCCGCTATGTAGAACAGTATGGAGGTTCCTTGAAATACTAAAAATAGAACTACCATATAACACAGTAATCCCACTACTGGACATATACCCTGATAAAACCATAATTTAAAAAAGGCATGTAACACAATGTTCACTGCAGCTCTGTTTACAATAGCCAGGACATGGAAGCAACCTAACTGTCCTTCAACAGATGAATGGATAAAGAAAATGTGGCACATATATACAATGGAATATTACTCAGCCATAAAAAGAAACGAAATTGAGTTATTTGTAGTGAGGTGGATGGACCTAGAGTCTGTCATACAGAGTGAAGAAAGTCAGAAAGAGAAAAACAAATACCGTGTGCTAACACATATATATGAAATCTAAAAAAAAGAAAAAAATATGGTCGTGAAGAACCTAGGAACAAGATAGGAATAAAGACGCAGACCTACTAGAGAATGAACTTGAGGATATCATGAGGGTAAAGGATAAGCTGTGACAAAGTCAGAGAGTGGCATGGAGTATATACACTACCAAATGTAAAATAGATAGCTAATTGGAAGCAGCTGCATAGCACAGGGATATCAGCTCGGTGCTTTGTGACCACCTAGAGTGGTGGGATAGGGAGGGTGGGTGGGAGGGAGGGAGACGCAAGAGGGAAGTGATATGGGGATATATGTATATGTATAACTGATTCACTTTGGTATAAAGCAGAAACTAACACACCATTGTAAAGCAATTATACTCCAATAAAGATGTTAAGAAAAAAAAAAAGAAGAAAAACAACCACGTGAAGCCACCTCAAATCTGAGATGAAAGTAAAAATATTCTATTTCCTACCTACCATCTCTTTGAATCTAACTTAGGGAGAGTGATATTTGTTACCTATAGAGTGAGGACTGGAGTTTTCTTTCCCCAAAGCACATGGGAACTATGTGGATTCCTGAAATAAATTGAAATAATTCCGAGGAGAAGATGGCTTGGCAGAAAATGGCAATGTATACTTTAGGCTCTAAGAGCAGAAAGAGTCTAGATAGATGTTGTACAATTGGCTCATCAACAAGAGAAAAGCAGCATGTGAACAATCCAATATTATGTCATAAATCATATATATATATATACTTATATATGAGAAAGATTCAAAACAATTTAACTTATAGAGTACTTACTATAAGTCAGATATTGTTCTAAGTACATTATAAGAAGATCTTTTTGAATCTGCACAACAACCTAAGAAGTAAGTGCTGTTTTAGAACCACTCAATACTTTCACAATGCAATGATTATAAATTTGATGTTAAGGTATTAACAAAAGACAGATTTAATGTATACTTGAAATTCTGTCTCTCTCTTAGGTTTTCATGGACACACATGCCTACAAGCCACCGTTCCTCCCACCTCAGGCAATAGAAATTAATAACCGTTAGTGGAATCATCCCTTCACACCAATTATCAACAATGCCAATTGTGCATTAATTAATCTGAGCTATCTGTGAGAGATAAAAAGAAAATCTTATAAATCCCAGAATTAATATTCTAGTTTTATTTCTTTCTTTCTTTAAATGCCATGTCCCTGACAAGTAAAATATGATGTAAGTTCAGTGCTCTGCAACAGTTGGCTGCTAGTACACATTTGTCCAGCTAACTGACCAAACAGAATACAGTTTACAATTTAGTGGGAACTAGTCCATTTTTTCATCCTAATGAAAGAATGATGAAAACTTAACTCCTCATCTGTCTTAGAGTAAAATGTATGCTAAAAGGTTTTGTTGATGATTTTTAGTTACAACATGAGAATAACAATTTAATATGCTAAAAAGTTAAATTTATGTGTGGGTTTCAGTGAAATACAAAGAAAAAATAAGTTAAATTTGTGTAATCATTTCAAGAGTTATTTGGATATTAGAGTTTTTGAAAATTGATTCAGATTTTTGATCCTTAAATATCTTTTTGTTTGGGATTTTGGCTTTGGCAAGGTCCCAAAAATCACACATAGTTTGTGACAAAATATGCATTTCAAGAGATATGGTAGAAAACTATTAACAATAACTTCACAGCAGCCTACCTCAAGTAATTTTAGGTTAGCGGGGTCATACAGGGAGATACTTCTAGCCAAAAAATATTTTGCTGAGGTACTTATGGGGAACACAGTGCACTCACAGCATGCAAGTTTCAGTATTGATAATAAACTCTACATATGTACATTGTATGATCTTTGTGGACATCTAAAACACATAATTCCCTGAATTGCCAAGCAAATTTGGACAATTTTTAAATACTTATTTTATGGTTACAAATAATTCTTGACTTTGAGCACTCTAATGCTATATGAAGTTAGATATTGATTGAGAGTAATTGGAAGAAATAAAATATTAATAGGATGAAAGTGTATTAGCAGCCAAGATCAAATCAGAGATAGGATAGAGACTGCATATTTTGTGGGAGTGTTGAAATTTATTGAGAAGGTACATCTCAAATGATTTAGGTGCATAAAGTCAATGAATGAAAATAATATCCCCTGAAGGATTTCATCTTATTGTTGTATGAAGAAAGAGTCTTAAAGTCCAATTCAGAATAAGATTCATAAATTGTTGGAAAGATTAAGTTAAGGAATTGTTGAAAAATATAAACAAAACTAAATATAAAAGGGATAACTAGGCAAGAAAGAAAAAGAGGGAAGCTGACTCAGTGAAAGATCAATATGATTTTATAATGGAGGTAAAATTAAGCTCTAACCTAGAAAAAAAAAAACATTTTCACAATGAATACCCAGCATTGCTTTATACTGTAGCATTAGAAGATGAGAAAATGTGCACTAGGTATCTGGTTTCTAGAGTTATCCTCCCCTTCATTATTTCTAAATAAATTCAAATGATAAAATGTAAGGTAAGGCTAATTTATTTTGTATTATTCTCTAAACACACCCATAGACAAAATATTCAGAAAGTGTACCATGAAACATTGCATATTCCTATTAGTCATATTTTGCAGTCTTTTGTGGAGGTGTATTTGATCCTTCTTTATTCAAATGGTGTCAACTGAAGAAAAAATGCACAACCTAAACATTACTGGTTATGTTTTATTCAAGGACCTTACTGAGGACAATATGGCCAGGGAGGCAGTCTCTCAGATAGCTCTGAGGAACTACTCCAATGAGGTAAGGGAAGAGCCAGGATATATAGGCATTTTTGCTGAAAAAAAGAAAAAAAACCATGTAGTCAAACATCAAAGGATGACCGCTTGTTGAGAAAAAACAAGACATCTGAAGTTAAAGATTTTAGTACTTTTCTATTTATGAGAGGATGCAAAATTCTGGGCTCACTGAAATTATTCCTTAGATCTGCATCTTTACTTCTAGGGCCAGTATCCTCTTTTTCTCTTTCCTGGATTCCCCTCAGGGGAAACCAATGAGGGGGGGTGTGGGGGTGTGTGGCTGTAGTGGCTGATGGCTTGATGGCTGACAACATTTGATGTTTACTGAAATGGCAGGCAACATTTTTTGTCCGCAATGATAATGCAGTAGTTACACTAATTAGGATTAATTTAAACTTTAAAGAAACAAATAATCTTAATAAAAATATTTCAATTCATAAAAAATGGATCTAAACATTGTTTATGGGTTTATGTATCCATCATAACTGTTTAATTATTCACATAACATTAAATAATAATTTAAGACTTTCAGATTGTGGCAAAAATGTTTCAATGTTGTTATATATAAAAATTTATAAACTATTTTTTTATGTATATACATATTTTGATAGAAATTATACAAGTAAATAATCTATCGGTCTTTAGCTTTGAAGGGCAGAAGGATATTCTACTTCCAGTTCTGCCCTGTGGATGGAATTTAGTGTCCCATTCCATCTAAATATCCCCATCTCCATACCACCATTGTATTCTGCTCTCATATAGATGATCCAATGCAAATCATACCAAAATTGCACTATATAATATCATCACCAAAGATATGATTCTTCATAATCTCATAAGCACTTTTCTGTAAAACACTCCTACCATTATATAGCTTCAAGACACTTTCTTTAGCACATTAACACCAAATTTCTGCCACTAGTTCACTTCTGCCCCAACCTTTCAATATTTTTTACTTCATGACACACACAGAAAATAATAATATTAATATGAGCATGCCTGATCTGGTCAGAGTCATCCATCCATGTCTTGCTCTAGTCCTACTGAACTGCTCAAGATGTGAGGGTTTCACACTTTTAGCATATCAAATACACACAACTAAATTTAGAAATCTTGCTACACAGGTATTTTAAAGCCAACACAGATTGTATAACTTGACCCAAGAAGCCTGCTACTTTCATTATCACCTAATATATTTCTGCTTTGACAGTTTCATAGATTTATATAAACTTATCTCTTCCTCCTATTACAAAAATACAATGATAATAGCAGTTAGCATTTATTAAGGTACAATATGTCAGGCACTATTCTTAATATTTGAAGCATTTTAAAATTATAATTTTAACAATCACCATATGTGAGATTTCACAACCAACCTATCCCCAGTTCTTAGATAAGGATACCACAGCTCAGGGAGGTTAAATCCTTCACCTCAGTATATATAAGAAGTTAAGTGTCAACATTAGGAATCAAATTCAGATCCTCCTTATGTCAACTGCCTATTTTTAAGGTGCTAGGAAGAGCCCCCAAACTGTAAAAATCCTACTCTCTCTTTATCTACCTCAACACCCAGGGTAATGTTTTACATACAGTAGAAATAAAAGCAATACTTTTTTATGTAAATAAAAGACCATATGAATAGTTTATTTAGTTTATATTGATATGGCAGAGGAAAAAAAGGAAATCAGGAGAGGAAGTTAGATTCTCAACAACTTGGCTCCTTGATTTGTAAAATGCAATTTATTAAAATTGATTATGCTCTATTTATTGCTTTTAACATTGTCAGGTTTTAGAATTCTTTTTTAAAAATTGTTAAACTTATTAGCTCAATTGTTTACTATAGTATACCATTCTTCAACACCTCAAAAAACTAGCTGAGTTTTTAAATTTTCTAAGAGCAATGACTATAGACACACACACACACAAAACCCTCAGTAAAAACTGATCATAAATTATTAGACTAAGGTTTTTTAATCACTACTGTAATAATTATTAGTCATATACAGACCAAGTAGGAAACCTCCCTCAGCAGGAAGCCACTTTTCTTGTCACTTGTCACTTTTCTTAGCAAAGCTATATTGTAACTAACTTTTAAACCAGGCACACCCATGCCATACTCATCTCCCACCCAAGCACACCATTCAAATCTTTTAATCACACTGTACCTTGCCTAAATTGTTGGTTCTTTCCATAGATCAAAGAAGTAGAAATGAAAAATAAGTAACTAACAGATGACCAGTGTCTTCCTTAGCTTCCCCTTTAGTAATCTCCCAAACTCACTGTATGAGCAAACAGTGGGAACAAGATAACATCTAGGGGGAGATCACAAGAAACCGAGGAGCCTGCAAGCAGTGAGGGGAATGGCGATGACTATGACTCCTTATCTCAATGATTAACTGAGATTACTTCCCTCTTTCCCTTTAAAAGTTTCATGGCCAAACAGAATTTTCTGAGGTGGTTTTTGGGGGATGCTGAGTCCACCAACTCCCCAGATTGTCAGCATTCTGCGTAAAGGCACCTTTCCTTTCTACTGACATTTTTGAGTAATTGATTTTTTAAGTGCTGAGCAGGGAAACCTCCATTTGATAACACTGTTGCTTTGATCTTTTCATCCCAGTGAACACAGCACAAAAACTTAGAAACTTTAGATCAAAACTTGACTAGTTCTTGCATGCCAAACTTAACATACAAAGAAAATAAACAACATAAAATAAAATACTGTTCAAGTACCGAATTTCCAGGACTGAAAAAAATCAGTATCTAAAAATATTTTAGTAACACTATACTTACTTTTATAAAAGCATAATGGTTAATAATTAAGCTACAATATAAATTTTATTTTTTGCTGTTTTCATTTAATATCAAAGCATACATCTATATTTACAGGATATTTTTATCATGTGGAATAATTTATTTGAAAATATCCTATCCTTAGCCTGTTAGGTAGTTCAATATAATATTTTGAACATTAGTGTGATTTTTATTTTTCAGTTACTTATTTTGTTACAGTTCAAAAAGTAAAATTATTAAGTAAGTAAGTTTGGTTACTTATTTGTTTACTTGTTATTTACAAGGCAGAAATTTACATACTTCATTCATTCATTTACTCATTCATTGTTTAGTGCATTCTATTTGATGGTGTTTTCTTGGTGTTGGTAAAATAGAGATGAATAACACATGATCTCTGAATTCCTGTAGTTCCATCCAGCAATGGTGGGTATATCCATAAATAAGTATGTAGAAAATATCCTGAAAAACTTGCATTACAATTTAGGACTAATATTCCCATAAGGATAAATGTAAAGTAAGGAGGGTGCTTTCATTGTAGATTGTATCATTGAGGCAAGAAACAGATGGGCTCCCCGGGGTAAACAGTTGAATTTCCCTGTGGACCGTTACTCTGAGACGAGAATATCAAGACAATTGAGAGAGGAGGCTGAGCCCCGCCCAGAGAGAAGATAAGAGATCACATATTCCACATTCTCAAAGTCAGGAGACCTTCCCAACTACACATGAGGAGAAAGGCTCATCGGATGCCAAAAGGGGAGTGATGACAAATGATGCTAACTATCCATAGGTCTCTTCGGTGGAATCCATCTTGGTTAAGAGATGCATGCTCACACATGGGAAGATTCTGAGATATACCAAATATGAACCTTGAATCAGGCAAATCAAAATGATTGGCCAAAGGAAACCCAGAAGAAATGCCCCATATAAGTGATTTAAACTGCCACGAGGGCGCGACTCTCTGAGCGCCCTGTGTATCTATCCACACGCACTGTGCTCTTTTTATCTCCTAATAAATACTTTACTTGTTTCACTACTTTGTCAGAATTCTTCTTCTGTAAAGCCATAATACCAGGGCCTTGCCACTGACCACTGGTTTAGTGGCTAGATTTCAGTGCTCTCACTGCCGCTACCCTACCTCAATCACTGGCTGGGAACTGAAACCCTGCTTCAAGCTGAGGCCACCTGAGATCATCATGATTTTGCCTTTCCAAACAGTTTTATTTTACTTTTTAATTTAATTTAATTTAATTTAAATTTACTTTATTTTATTTTAGCTGAGTCACAAGGCATGTGGGATCTTAGTTCCCAACCAGGGATTGAACCCACACCCTCTGCAGTGGAAATGATGAGTCTTAGCCACTGGACCACCAGGGAGGTCCTCCAAACAATTTTAAAGCACAATAAACACCTGATGTAGAATACTGCATTTTATAATCACCTCCCCTTAAATTACCAATTATATAGGGTACCTTAGGATACACATTTACTTAGTAATGCATTATCGCAACCTCAATCATAGAACTATGTGGCAAATATCATTTCCTTCATTTGCCCATCCACATGATATTTGCAAGCTTAATTTTGTAACTGCATTCACATTACTTTTTATTTGGTTTTCAACAAAAATATATTGAGTTCTTGCTTCTAACTCAGTGGTAGAGGAATGGGACTTCTTTTAGGCTTTTTTATAGCTTTTAATTACATGTTATTCTATCTTGAAGTTTAGGTTTTAAAGTACTAACACACACTTCCATTTATTGAAATATTGGAAGCCAATTAGACACCTTACTAAATTACTCTAAATTATAATTATAATGCAAGTGAAACAACAGCTTGATTCACACATTGTTGATGATTTTCTTTACTCGTTAAATTGGGGCTGCCATTTGCCAATAGTTTAAATGCAGTTTATAAGTTGTTTAGTCCATAGCTTTAAATGTATGAATAATAATTTAAAACATCTTGAAGGGACTTGCATTATTTCAAATTTTGTGCATACAGTGAGATTTCTTGATATTTTACATGAGAATATTTCAAACATGTGTAATTTAAAATTACCAAAATGTAAATAGATGCCATCAGCTATTAGCTTACACAGGGTAACACTGGAGTTATAACAAAGAAAGAATTAGAATTCAAGCAGAGTACTCAAGAATCGCTTACCAAAGGAGGCAAAACTTAAGTTTAAAAAAAGTGTGTAATAGATTAATGAAAGAGAATTATAAGCAAATGCAAGGGATGTCCTTATTGGAAGTAATACTTAATACAGTAAAATTGTAGTTTATTTTTATGAACTTGTGTTAAAAAATTAAACATATTACATCTCTCTGAAAATCTACAACATGATTATTTTAATAAAACTTTGAGGCATTTTAAGTTTTAATTCAGCATAGTTTTCATCCTAAGTTGTCCCAGTGACAGATACCAGGGGAAATATGGCCATTTTAAAAAATAGACTCTAAATGTTGAGTGATATCTGGTATTGAATGTTCCATGTTTCTTTTCAACAAGAAGGAAGGTTTGTGCATTTTCAAAAACGGACAACTGTCACAAGAATAGCTATTCTATGAACCTGGAAAGTGACTTTTGTGTGGCATGCAGCAAAATAGGTGAGCATTTACCTTGTGGAACATTTTAGTGTTTCAGGACAAAGCTGTATTACAAAGTAGCTAAAATTTTATAGAAATCCAGGGAAGTTCAAATCCATATGCACCCTTGGAAGAGATATTTCATTATAACAAGAAAATTGTGTTGCTCTAGAGTGGAGTGATTAGGTCATTTGTCAAATAGTGTTACTGTTTCTGATAACAATTACAGGTCACATATACTTTTCAAATCTCAATAGAAGTAAACTTGCTCAAATGGAACTTACCCACCGAATTTATGAGATTGTTATGAATAAAGGTTGAAAGGTTCTGCAAAACATTTTAAACCATTTCCTTTATGAAAGAAAAAGTGTGAAATTAACAATTTAAAAAATAAGTATTTTCATTGAAACAGCTTAATTATAAGCATAGTAATTTACTGAGTTTTCATTGTGAGGCAGACAAGGTGCTACTGGTTTATATGTGGTTTACCTCATTGTCAAAATAATCCTGTGGCACAGTAACTAATATTATTCTTACTTGAAAGTAAGGAAAATATATCAAATAAAGATGTATAAGTTACCCAAACTCTTGCCACTGCTTAAAACTTGTGGAGCAGAGATTTTCCTGATTTTGAAGGAGTAATTTATGTTCTATAAAAATTAATAAATCTAAAATAAGCTTAAACTACTTTTTATTGACTTAAAAAATTCTCACTATCCAAAAATATATCAGTCTTTTTAAATGTCATTAAAACCAGAAATGTTAGATTACTTCTTAGCTGTTTTTATTTTTGTGTGTCTAAACTGGCACTGAGTTTTTAATGCTATTGACTATGTATTTCCTTTACCATATAAATGTCAGTTGAATATAAAAACATCTCTATTTTATTACTTAATAATTTAAAAAATAACCTTCCTTTTAGGGAGATTTTTTTTATGACAAAAATGGTCAACTGTTATATAATTGTAAAAATAATGATTATAATAGTAGTAAATAAATCTACCTCATTGACAGGCACTGTGTTAATAGATTTCCACACACTGTCTAACTAAATTTTCTAACAATCATTAAATATTTTCATTATTACCCAAAGTTCACTGGTGAAGTTACTGAGAGATTGAGTGACTTAATATGTTACCAAAACCACATTCCCAGTAACTGTGGCCAAACTAATTCTGTAAGCCTAGTCTTTGCTATAACAACTATTTGTTCTTAATCACTGTATGTTAACTTCCTAAGGAAGAGGTTTCCAGTAAGAACAACCTTTTTTACATGGAAACACATTATTGTTTCCTTTACTCATTGATATAAGTTAGTGCCAACTACAAATTGGCACTTGCCAGCTACATCTACAAGGATTAAATCATGAGCTGCTGCAGCTGCTGAGCTTCAACACCCCCTGAAAGGAGTACAGGGTGGAAATCAGGAGTGAGGCACTCTGTGCTCTGAGAAAACCTGGCAGAAAATCTCTTCAGATAGTTAGATATTTTCAGGAGAACATTTTATGAGCCCAATTCTTGCATCTCCTCATATCTAGAAAAACACTAAAATCCTTCATGGTGACGTCTGCTCCTCATGACTAGCAGTTACCTTCTGCAAAAAAATATGTGCTTGATTGCATGTATTCCCCCTTAATCAAAATCATATATATACTGACCTTCTCCCCCACCTCTCTGCAGCAGTTTCTCGGAACTAACTAAAATGCTGTCTCCCAGGCTATAGTCCTCATTTTGCCCCAAGTAAAACTTAACTCACAACTCTCACATTGTGAATTTTTTTTTCAGTCAACAGTAGGATGGTAAACATTTAAATTATTTTTTATTAATTTAAATAATAAATAATTATTATTATTCAAATAATAAATTTAAGAACCCATTTTGAAAGAGCAAAATTGCTTTGTTGCTTGTTAAAAACATTGATTCCTAAAAATTAGTTTTTTTCATTTTATGTGAATTTTGATTTTTTTAAACAATATACTTGCAACAGAGATAGGATAGTTCTAGTAAGTTTAGTTTTCAGTAATGGCTTGAAGCTTTAAAAACATTTGAAATATCTTTTACATCACTTGAGCTATTAGTTATAATTTATACATCTATTTTCCTAATGGAAATAATATTTTATATAAATTTTAAATAATTTGAAGACAGCATTGAATCTCTGTAAATTTCAGAGTGTATAATCTACTTTAGTGATTTTTCTTGTGTAAACATTTAAAATTTCTATTTAATTTTGATAGAGATATTAACTTATTGACACTGAACTCTCTTTTGTAGGTGACTTTTTAATAAAACATAATCTAATTAATAACAATATAATTAATAATAAAGACAAAAAGTGATTGGCTGAATTCTTGTTTTTATAAAATGATAGGGAAAATCTTTCATATTTTGAGAAAATAATTTTTCCAAGAAATATAGTACAAAATAGGTGATTAGTGAGTATTTAAATTAGTGTAAAGATAGAGTTAGGGAAATTAAAATAATAATTGGCTTAACATTCTTTGAATTTCTAAATTATTATTTATAAGTAATATGATCTTAGAAAGTGTTACACCATTATTTATTCTAATTATTTTTCTGATAGGTGACTCAGATGCTAGTAGCAAAAAACAAAACCATTTCAAATTGATATAATGACAATTTGGGGTGGGCTGATGCAGGAACTTGAAATTAACTAATTTTGAAAGAATTTATAATTAGGCAGCTTTTAACTTAACAGATAAATTTAATTGAAGGATGTCTAAGGCCAGACCTAAAATATAGACAATATTTTTTTAGAAGAATAAGTATGTAAAGATTTATTTTCTAATTCATGAAATATTAAAAAAAGAAACACCATGTAATTTGTAGATCTTAAAATACTTTCCAAAGACCATTGATATAATTAGCTTGTGTTGAAAAACAAGGAGAAACAGGGGAGTTAGG
Organism: Stenella coeruleoalba; assembly: GCF_951394435.1. Classification (NCBI taxonomy): domain Eukaryota; kingdom Metazoa; phylum Chordata; class Mammalia; order Artiodactyla; family Delphinidae; genus Stenella; species Stenella coeruleoalba. The sequence continues at coordinate 42,535,229 of NC_137164.1, read as the reverse complement.
AACTCCTGTCACTTAGTCTACTTGTAGTGTGAGCAAGAAATGAACTTATTTTGCTAGGACTATGAGATCCTGGAGGGCGATGTTACTTAAACATTACACAGACTACTCAGACTAATACCATTTTATTTATGAAATTGAATTCATTAAAAAAGAAAAACAGAGTCCCTTCCATCAGGAAACTTGCACAAGCCTATTACATAGCTTCATGCACCAGAGGGCAGACAGCAGCAGCAAGAAGAACTACAATCCTGCAGCCTGTGGAACAAAAACCACATTCACAGAAAGATAGACAAGATGAAAAGGCAGAGGGTTATGTACCAGAGGGAGGGACAAGATAAAAACCCAGAGAAACAACTAAATGAAGTGGAAATAGGCAACCTTCCAGAAAAAGAATTCAGAATAATGATAGCTAAGATGATCCAGGATCTCCTAAAAAGAATGGAGGCAAAGATTGAGAAGATGCAAGAAATGTTTAACACAGATCAAAAAGAATTAAAGAACAAACAAACAGAGAGGAATGATACAATAACCAAAATGAAAGCTACACTAGAAGGCATCAATAGCAGAATAACTGAGGCAGAAGAACAGATAAGTGATCTGGAAGACAAAATGTTGGAATTAATTGCTGCTGAACAGAATAAAGAAAACAGAATTAAAAGAAATGAAGACAACTTGAGAGAACTCTGGAAAAACATTAAATGCTACAACATTTGCATTATAGGGGTCCTAGAAGGAGAAGAGAGATAGAAAGGACCTGAGAAAATATTTGAAGAGATAATAGTCAAAAACTTTCCTAACATGGGAAAGGAAAGAGCCACCCAAGTCCAGGAAGCACAGAGAGTCCCATACAGGACAAACCCAAGGAGAAACATGCCAGGACACATAGTAATCAAATTGGCAAAAATTAAAGACAAAGAAAAATTATTGAAAACAGTTAGGAAAAAAGGACAAATAACATACAAGGGAACTCCCATAAGGTTAACAGCTGATTTCTCAGCAGAAACTCTACAAACCAAAACACAGTGGCAAGATATTCTTAAAGCGATGAAAGGGAAGGACCTACAACTAAGATTACATTACCAAAAAAGGATCTCATTCAGATTCGAGAGATAAATCAAAAGCTTTACAGACAAGCAAAAGCTAAGAGAATTCAGCACCACCAAACCAGCTCTACAACAAATGCTAAAGGAACTTCTGTAAGTGGGAAACACAAGAAAAGAAAATGACCTACAAAAACAAACCCAAAACAATTTTAAAAATGGTAATAGGAATATACATATCGATATTTGCCTTAAACGTGAATGGATTAAATGCTCCAACCAAAAGACCTAGGCTTGCTGAATGGATACAAAAACAAGATCCATATATATGCTGCCTACAAGAGACCCACTTCAGACATAGGGACATATTCAGACAGAAAATGATGGGATGGGAAAAGATATTCCCTGCAAATGGAAATCAAAAGATAGCTGGAGTAGCAATACTCATATAAGATAAAATAGACTTTAAAATAAAGAATGTTACAAGAGACAAGGAAGGACACTACATAATGATCAAGAGGTCAATCCAAGAAGAATATATAACAATTATAAAAATATATGCACCCAACATAAAGGCACCTCAATACATAAGGTAACTGCTAACAGCTATAAAAGAGGAAATCAACAGCAACATAATAATAGTGGAGGAATTTAACACATCACTTACACTAATGGACAGATCAACCAAAAAGAAAATTAATAAGGAAACACAATCTATAAATGACAGAATAGATCAGAAAGATTTAATTGATATTTATAGGACATTCCATCCAAAAACAGCAGATTACACTTTCTTCTCAAGTGTGCATGAAGCATTCTCCAGGATAGATCACATCTCACACAAATCAAGCCTCAGTAAATTTAAGAAAATTGAAATCATATCAAGCACCTTTTCTGACCACAACACTATGAGATTAGAATCAATTACAGGGAAAGAAATGTAAACACAAACACATGGAAACTAAACAATATGCTACTAAATAACCAACAGATCACTGAAGATATCAAAGAGGAAATCAAAACATACCTAGAGAAAAATGACAGTGAAAACACTACGATCCAAAACATATGGGATGCAGCAAAAGCACTTCTAAGAGGGAAGTTTATAGCTATACAAGCCTACCTCAAGAAACAAGAAAAATCTCAAATTAACAATCTAACTTTACACCTAAAGGAACTAGAGAAAGAAGAACAAACAAAACCTGAAGTTAGCAGAAGGAAAAAAATCATAACAATCAGAGCAGAAATAAATGAAATAGAAACAAAGAAAACAATAGCAAAGATCAATAAAACTAAAAGATGGTTCTTTGAAAAGATAAAAAAATTGATAAACCACTAGCCAGACTCATCAAGAAAAAGAGGGAGAGGACTCAAATCAAAAAAATTGGAAATGAAAAAGGAGAATTTGCAACAGACACTGCAGAAATACAAAGCATCTTAAGAGACTACTACAAGCAACTCTATGCCAATAAAATGGACAACCTGGAAGAAATGAACAAATTCTTAGAGAGGTATAACCTTCCAACACTGAACCAGGAAGAAATAGAAAATATGAACAGAGCAATCACAAGTAATGAAATTGAAACTATGATTAGAAATCTTCCAACAAATAAAAGCTCAGGATCAGATGGCATCACAGGCGAATTCTATCAACAATTTAGAGAAGAGCTCACACCCATCATTTTCAAACTCTTCCAAAAAATTGCAGAGGAAGGAACACTCCCAAACTCATTCTATGAGGCCACCATCAGCTGGAAACCAAAAGCAGACAAAGATATTACAAAAAAAGAAATGTACAGACCAATATCACTGATGAATATAGATGCAAAAATCCTCAACAAAATACTAGCAAACAGAATCCAAAAACATATTAAAAGTACCATACACCATGATCAATTGGGATTTATTCTAGGGATGCAAGGATTCTTCAATATATGCAAATCAATCAATGTGATACACCATATTAACAAATTGAAGAATAAAAACCATATGATCAACTCAATAGATGCAGAAAAAGCTTTTGACAAAATTTAACACCCATTTATGATAAAAACTCTCCAGAAAGTGAGCATAGAGGGAACCTACCTCAAAATAATAAAGGCCATATATGACAAACACACAGCAAACATCATTCTCAATGGTGAAAAACTGAAGGCATTTCCTCTAAGATCAGGAACAAGACAAGGATGTACACTCTCACCAGTATTATTAAAGATAGTTTTGGTTGTCCTAGCTGCAGCAATCAGAGAAGAAAAAGAAATTAAAAGAATACAAATTGGAAAAGAAGAAGTAAAACTGTCACTCTTTGCAGATGACATGATAATATACATAAAGAATCCTAAAGAGGCCACTAGAAAACTACTAGAGCTAATCAATGAATTTGGTAACGTTTCAGGATACAAAAATAATGCACAGAATTCTCTTGATTTACTATACACTAAGATGAAATATCTGCAAGAGAAATTAAGGAAACACTCCCGTTTGCCATTTCAACAAAAAGAATAAAACACCTAGTAATAAACCTAACTAGAGAGACAAAAACCTGTATGCAGAAAACTATAAGAGACTGTTGAAAGAAATTAAAGATGATACCAACAGATGGAGAGATATACCATGTTCTTGGATTGAAAGAATCAATATTGTGAAAATGACTATACTACCCAAAGCAATCTACAGATTCAGTGCAATGCCTATCAAAATACCAATGGCACTTTTTTCAGAACTAAAACAAAAAATCTTAAAATTTGTATGGAGACAGAAAAGACCACGAAAGGGGCTTCCCTGGTGGGGCAGTGGTTGAGAGTTCTCCTGCCGATGCAGGGGACATGGGTTTGTGCCCCAGTCCAGGTAGATCCCACATGCTGCAGAGCGGCTAGGCCCGTGATCAGTGGCTGTTGAGCCTGCGCATCTGGAACCTGTGCTCTGCAATGGGAGAGGCCACAACAGTGAGAGGCCTGCATACCACACACACACAAAAAAAAGAAGACCCCAAAGAGCCAAAGCAGTCTTGAGGCAAAAAGAACAGAGCTGGAGGAATAAGACTCCCTGACTTCAGACTATTCTACAAAGCTACAGTAATCAAGACAATATGGTACTGGCACAAAAACAGAAATATACATCAATGGAATAGGATAGACAGCACAGACATAAACCTGTGCACCTATGGTAAACTAATCTTTGACAAAAGAGGCAGGATATTCAGTGGAGAAAAGACAGTCTCTTCAATAAATGCTGCTCGGAAAACTGGACAGCTACATGTAAAAGCATGAAATTAGAACACTCCTTAACACCATACACAAAAATAAACTCAAAATGGATTAGAGGCCTAAATGTAAGACTGGACACTACAAAACACTTAGAGGAAAACATAGGAAGAACACTCTGACATAAATCACAGCCAGATCTTTTCTGAGCCACCTCTTAGAGTAATGAAAATAAAAACAAAAATAAACAAATGGGACCTAATGAAACTTAAAACCTTTGGCAAAGCAAAGGAAACTACAAATGAGAGAAAAAGACAACCCTCAGAATGGGAGAATATATTTGCAACCGAATCAGTTGACAAAGGATTAATCTCTAAAATATATAAACAGTTCATGCAGCTCAATATTAAAAAACAAAACAAAAACATACAACCCCATCAAAAAATGGGCAGAAGACCTAAATAGACATTTCTCCAAAGAAGACATACAGATGGCCAAGAAGCACATGAAAATCTGCTCAACATCACTAATTATTAGAGAAATGCAAATCAGAACTACAATGAGGTATCAACTCATACCAGTTAGAATGGGCATCATCAGAAAATCTACAAACAGCAAATGCTGGAGCGGGTGTGGAGAAGAGGGAACCCTCTTGCACTGTTGGTGGGAATATAAATTGATATAGCCACTATGGAGAACAGTATGGAGGTTCCTTAAAAAACTAAAAATATAATTACCATATGACACAGCAATCCCACTGCTGGTCATATACCCAGAGAAAACCATAATTCAAAAATATGCATGCACCTCAATGTTCATTGCAGCACTATTTACAATAACCAGGTCATGGAAGCAACCTAAATGCCCATCCACAGATGAATGGATAAAGAAGATGTGGTACATATATACAATGGAATATTACTCAGCCATAAAGAGGAATGTAATTGGGTCATTTGTTGAGATGTGGATGAATCTGGAGACAGTCATACAGGGTGAAGTAAGTCAGAAAGAGGAAAACAAATATCGTATATTAACGCATATATGTGGAACGTAGAAAAATGGTACAGATGAACTGGTTTGCAGGGCAGAAATTGAGACACAGATGTAGAGAACAAACGTAGGGACACCAAGGGGGAAAAGTGGCAGCGGGTGGGGTGGTGGTGTGATGAATTGGGCGATTGAGATTGACATGTATACACTGATGTGTATAAAATGGATGACTAATAAGAACCTGCTGTACGAAAAAATAAATAAAATTAAATTTTAAAAAATGATAAACAGTAAAGAAAAGATTATTTAAGAAGAAATACTTCTCTACTTCGTTTCCATTAAGAAGAAAAATATCTTGGTGTTGATCTTCAAATTAACCAGGTTCATAAACATTTTATAATACCCTCCTACTTAATAAATTAGCATATATAATTTGTAGTGCACAATGATGAATTAAATTAAAACTGCTGAAATTGGGCTTCCCTGGTGGCGCAGTGGTTGAGAGTCTGCCTGCCGGTGCAGGGGACATGGGTTTGTGTCCCGGTCCGGGAGTATCCCGCATGCCATGGAGTGGCTGGGCTCATGAGCCATGGCCGCTGGGCCTGCACGTCCTGAGAATGTGCTCTGCAATGGGAGAGGCCACAACGGTGAGAGGCCTGCGTACTGCAACAAAAACAAAACAAAACAAAAGAAACTGCTGAAATCACTAAGCTGAAAAAATAAGCTAAAACACATACTCTCCCTCTACAGATCAGAATAATTTCAACCTGTGTTATTTTCTTCTTGTTAAGTGTTCAATAATGTTTTAAAATTATTCCTCTAATTTAAGAACTTACTTTGACATATAAACAGCATAATTTTCTTGTACAATTTTATTGTGTATTGTGGGGGGCTTTAATTTTTTTGAAAAATATTTCTCCTTATTGCAAATATTCCATCTTAAAGTAGGCTCACAAACAAATAGAAACAGAGAGTAGAATAGGAACAGAAGGTCTAGGGTTTGTGAGTAAGGAAAATGGGGATAGGTAGGTCCAAGGGCACAAACCTCCACCTTTACAATGAATAGGTCCTGGGGACTTAATATACTGCATGGTGACTATAGTTAACAGTAACTGAAAGTAAGAGAGTAGATCTTAAACATTCTTACCACACAAATATTTTATAATTATGTGAGATAATGGATGTGTTAATTAACCATATTGTGCTAATCATCTTGCAATATATGTGCAAATCTAATAATCATGTTATATACTTTAGACTTACACAATGTTATGTCAATTATATCTCAATAAAACTGAGAAGGAAAGCAGGCTCAGTGGTATTTTTCTTAACATTTTATTGTAAAATTATTGCCATAATTTATTTAGTAATCTTATAAAACAACTTTGATTTCTTATTAACACACTTTTAGTACTTTTTCTCCCTATATTTGTACAATTTATTCACATTTATTAAACTCCTTAATAGCTTATAAATTTTATAAAGGAAGTTAAACTAGACACTGCAGGAATAAAAAAAGGACAAATTTAAATTTTGCAACTTACAACCTTAAAGAATTCATAATAATGAAATCATTGGGGTCACTCAATCCAGGAAACTATTGGTGAAATATATATTTTTATTTAATATAGCCTCCTATAACTGTCATGCTTAAAGGTGTCCAAGGATAAGTGACTGTATTAGAGACCTCTTTCCAGTGAGATACATAGGATGAATGACATTTATTGGAGTGACAACCTAATGAACTTCTACATATTATAGGCTATGTCATAAATATTACAGAAAACATATAATTTACCCCATTCTTCTTCCATTAAGCTATGTCACTAGATAGTAAGTTATGTAACTGTCTTATTATCAGAACAAATCTGTACTATTTTAATTAATTTTAAATTACTTAAATTTAATTTAATTTTAGTAATATAGCGACTATAACCTGTTAGTGTAACTTGTGCCAAACCTCTCAAATTATTACACACATTAATAAACAGGATAAGAATTGCAGGCATGTAGGACTTCGTACATTTTTTTGTGTTATCATTGTGCAGTCTTTCATAATTTCATATGCTCAGAAATTTTCCTTCTAGTCCTGAAATATATTTTTAAAATTCCTACTTAACAACTTTTCCCTTATTTTCTAAACTGAGATTATTCTGATAGCATAAATATTCTGGAATATATAACAAGTATTCTTTTTTTTTCTTAACTGTATAGCACAGGGAACTTTATTTACTATCTTATAATAACCTATAAGGAACAGAATCTGAAAAAGAATATATATATATATATATATATATATATATACATATGTATATATACACACACATATATATATGTATAACCGAATCACTTTGCTATACACGCAAAACCAACACGACATTGTAAATCAACTATATTTCAATTTTTACAAAAGGCAAAAAACTAAGACACCTTGGAGGCCACAAATTTAAACAGTATGGATGGGGCTTATTTTAAATTGAGTTTGGACTATTTTCAATTTTTTGTTCCAGCACTGTGCCAAGGTGCCAAACAGAAAAATGGGATGGATGGTCAGGATATCTTGATGTATCATGTAGGGAAGTGAGGAGACAGTGTTTATTCAAGGTCATTGTGTTACAATTCAGTAGCTTTCTTGTTCCAAATCATTAAATCCAAAGAGCTCAGTTTGCCTCCAACTGTATGCTGCCCATCTCTCCTACAAACACTGATCTCTGTTTCTCTTGCAGAATTATAATAAGTATTCTTTGATTAACAGCTTTCTCCTTCACGATACTACATTTTTTAATACAAAAAAAATTATTGGGAAAAAGCATTTTTCTTATATGGGCAAGCATACATGAATTAGGTATGCTGAAAATTCACTTTTCATTACGATTTTTTATATGGTCTGCAAAAAATGAAAAACACATACAAAAAAGATTCTGAATAGTGTGCATTTTCCTAGATACCTGTAAACTATTATTGTAGCTGTAGTTGTGTTCTTATAAGTTCTCTCTCTCTTTAAAAATTTTAAGCATGAGAAATCCCCTCTATTTAAAAAAAAATTAGTTTCAAAAATTCTTTTATTCCATCTTCTTATTCAATTTTTAATAGTGGTAGCTTACTTTAATAAGAAACCAAGAATTTATAGTCATTAATTCAAAGACATTCAAATGATTATTTTCTTATTAATGTTAACCACCCCTCTTAAAGAATTCACTGATTTTTTAGAGACCTGAGCTTTATTAAACTCTGCTGCCATACATGATATTAGTATATTATAAAAACTAATTCTAGGACTACACAATAGTGGTACCTGACATTTAATTTTAGAGAAATATCTACCAAAGTATATAAGGCAAAAGAAAACTTTTAGGCAGCAAAGTCTGAGAAAGACAAAAATTCTTTATTTGAATTTGAAAATCAGGGAACACAGACCCAAGTAGTTGTAGAACTGTGAACCTGAGGTAAGGTGGTTAGGTGAGGCAGCCTTCTGTTGAGAAAAATGGCCAAGAAGGGAGGGGAATGGGGAATAATTGTTGGGTGACCTCCAAATAAGAAAGTACAAATGTACAGAGATTGGCAGTTGAATCTGTAAAAGTCTAAAAGCTAGAAGCAGTTGATGACATTCCTGGCGGCCTTCAGATGGTCTTGGCTATGGTGGATACAAAGGAGTTTTCTTGTTTCTTAAGCTAACTTTCTCAAAAAAGTCTAAGAGTGCAGTTTCTGGGAACATCTAAGATGGCTGTTCCACCTAAAATGGCTGCCCCAATGTCAACTCTGCCTCATCATAGTTCTTTTCATTTTCTCAAGTAAAACATAGTAAACAATATTTATTAATTCTCTGAAACGAATGTTAAAGAAGCTGAGTACCTTAAAGAATAATGCACATTTATGCCAATTCAGAATTCAGCACTTCATATTTGAGGGAAAAAAATACAAATCGAATTTTAATGTCAATATTTTCCATACTCTTATTAACCACTTTATAACGTTCCCTCAATTAAAAATTTTCTAAACTTTTTAAAATGAATAACACTTCTAATTTATAATATTATTGATTTGAACATACATTTTTCAATAAATAACTAAAAATGAGAAACTTCTATCTACAACTTAAGGCTAAATGTGGAGGGGGAAAGAAAGGAGAGAGAAAGAGAGAGAGAGAGAGAGAGAGAGAGAGAGAGAATGAACTTGTACTCCATTTCTTCATCAAAATTTTAGGGGGAAAATATTTGGTTTGAGGGCTAAAGCTGAAATTACACATGATTTTGTGCTTCCAATAATTTGTTAATTTTTTTAAACTCTACATTCTCATAAACAATGAACATATAAAAATTTCAAACAGAATAGTAATACCAAAATAAAGTCATACAAATGCATTAACCCATGGTAAATTTAAAATAGCCACTTTCCCATGTAATATATTTTATATAAATGAAGTGGATTAAATGTAAATAAAAAGAGTAATAAAATTGTAATAATGGAATCCAATCCTCTATCATTTAGAATGGAACTGTAATAAAATTCTTACCAGGTAACTGTGTTTTCCCTGATGATAAATTCATACATCATAATGTCATGATATTTATATTTCAATTCTGTCCAGGCTTTTTGCAATTCAAGTTTTTAAATGATACCAATCCATCAAGATTCAATATCATTATGTCAGCATAAGGTCCCTGAACATGATTTTAAAACTAGCACTCCCTCTGAGCAGTAATGCACAGCAGAGAATAATCCTAAATAGCAAAGCTACTATTGATTGATATTTTAGAAGGAAAACAAGGCTTATCTTTTTAGTATACAGAAATAACAATGACTAGGATTTTGTGTCTTAATTGTGTCATGGTAACAGGTAACTATATATGGTGAAAGCAATTAGTTAAGAAAAGCAAAATATAAAACTGTCATAAAATATATCTTATCAATGCTGCAGGAAGCAGACATGACAAGATTGGTCTTATCCTGTGACAGGAGAGAGAGAAGAATTTCAGACCAGTTTCTTTCATGTTACATCTAAAAGAAAATTAAATTTAAAAATGAAGGAACATGTTTTAAAAATAAGAAAATATGAGAAGGTCAATAAGAAACATACTGCTTTTATATAGTAAATATAATCTCCTCAAAGAAGCCGTTTATCTAGTTTCAAGGACTACAGAGGTGTAACTAATGATTGACTAGAAGAATGCAAGTTCAGGCAAATTTTTGTCCAATTATTTAGCTATTTTAAATGATTGGCTAATATCCGGAATTAAGAATTAACCTTAGCTGGTCAACCTAAGGATTTTTATTTTTTAACATCTTTATTGGAGTATAATTGTTTTACAATGGTGTGTTAGTTTCTGCTTTATAACAAAGTGAATCAGTTACACATATACATATATCTCCATATCTCTTTCCTCTCGTATCTCCCTTCCTCCCACATTCCCTATCCCACCCTTCCAGGTGGTCACAAAGCACTGAGCTGATCTCCCTATACTATGTGGCTGCTTCCCACTAGCTATCTATTTTACATTTGGTAATGTATATATGTCCATGCCACTCTCTCACGTTGTCCCAGCTTAACCTTCCCCCTCCCGATATCCTCAAGTCCATTCTCTAGTAGGTCTGCGTCTTTATTCCCACCTTGACCCCAGGTTCTTCATGACCTTCTTTTTTTTTTTTTTTTGATTCCATAAATGTGTGTTAGCATACAGTATTTGCTTTTTTTCTTTCTGACTTACTTCACTCTGTATGACACACTCCAGGTCCATCCACCTCACTACAGATAACTCAATTTTGCTTCTTTTTATTGCTGAGTAATATTCCATGCCACATCTGCTTTATCCATTCATTTATTGATGGACACTTAGGTGGCTTCCATGTTTTGGCTATTGTAAAGAGAGCTGCAATGAATATGGTGGTACATGACTCTTTTTGAATTATGATTTTATCAGGGTATATGCCTAGTAGTGGGATTGCTGGGTTGTATGGTAGTTCTATTTTTAGTATTTGAAGGAACCTCCATACTGTTCTCCATAGTGGCTGTATCAATTTACATTCCCATCAACAGTGCAAGAGGTTTCCATTTTCTCCACACCCTCTCCAGAATTTATTGTTTGTAGATTTATTGATGATGGCCATTCTGACTGGTATGAGATGATTTTTCATTGTATTTTTGATTTGCATTTCTCTAATGATTAATGATGTTGAGCATTCTTTCATGTGTTTATTGGCAGTCTGCGTATCTTCTTTGGAGAAATGTCTATTTAGGTCTTCTGCCCATTTTTTGGATTGGGTTGTTAGTTGTTTTGATATTGAGCTGCATGAGCTGCTTATAAATTTTGGAGATTAATCCTTTGTCAGTTGCTTCATTTGCAAATATTTTCCCCATTCTGAGGGTTCTCTTTTCATCTTGTTTATACGTTCCTTTGCTGTGCAAAAGCTTTTACATTTCATTAGATCCCATTTGTTTATTTTTGTTTCTATTTCCATTTCTCTAGGAGGTGGGTCAGAAAGGTTCTTGCTGTGTTTTATATCATAGAGTGTTCTGCCTATGTTTTCCTCTAACAGTTTTATAGTGTCTGGCCTTGTATTTAGATCTTTAATCCATTTTGAATTTATTTTTGTGTATGGTGTTAGGGAGTGTTCTAATTTCATTCTTTTACATGTAGCTGTCCAGTTTTCCCAGCACCACTTATTGAAGAGGCTGTCTTTTCTCCACTGTATATTCCTGCCTCCCTTATCAAAGATAAGGTGACCATATGTGTGTGGGTTTATCTCTGGGCTTTCTATCCTGTTCCATTGATCTGTATTTCTGTTTTTGTGCCAGTACCATACTGTCCTGATTACTGTAGCTTTGTAGTATAGTCTGAAGTCAGGGAGCCTGATTCCTCCAGCTCCATTTTTCTTTCTCAAGATTGCTTGCACTATTTGGCATCTGTTGTGCTTCCATACAAATTGTGAAATTTTTGTTTCTAGTTCTGTGAAAAATGCCAGTGGTATTTTGATAGGGATTGCATTGAATCTGTAGATTGCTTTGGGTAGTATAGTCATTTTCCAAAGTTGATTCACCCAATCCAAGAACATGGTGTATCTCTCCATTTATTTGTATAATCTTTAATTTCTTTCATCAGTGCCTTATAATTTTCTGTATGCAGGTCTTTTGTCTCCTTAGGTAGGTTTATTCCTAGGTATTTTATTCTTTTTGTTGCAATGGTAAATTAGAGTGTTTTCTTATTTTCACTTTCATATTTTTCATCATTAGTCTATAGGAATGCAAGAGATTTCTGTGCATTAATTCTGTATCCTACTACTTTACCAGATTCACTGATTAGCTCTAGTAGTTCTGGTAGCATCTTTAGGATTCTCTATGTATAGTATCATGTCATCTGCAAATAGTGACAGCTGTGCTTCTGTTCCAATTTGTATTCCTTTTATTTCTTTTACTTCTCTGATTGCTGTGGATAAAACTTCCAAAACTATGTTGAATAAGAGTGGTGAGAGTGGGCAACCTTGTCTTGTTCCTGATCTTAGTGGAAATGGTTTCAGTTTTTCACCATTGAGGATGATGTAGGCTGTGGGTTTGTCATACATGGCCTTTATTATGTTGACATAAGTTCCCTCTATGCCTACCTTCTGGAGGGTTTTTATAATAAATCGGTGTTGAATTTTGTTGATATATTTCTCTGCATCTATTGAGATGATCATATGGTTTTCCTCCTACAATTGGTTACTATGGTGTATCACATTGATTGATTTGCGTATATTGAAGAATCCTTACATTCCTGGGATACACCTCACTTGATTGTGGTGTATGATCCTTTTAATGTGCTGTTGGATTCTGTTTGCTAGTATTTTGTTGAGGATTTTTGCATCTATGTTCATCAGTGATATTGGCCTGTAGTTTTCTTTCTTTGTGACAACTTTGTCTGGTTTTGGTATCAGGGTGATGGTGGCCTCATAGACTGAGTTTGGGAGTGTTCCTCCCTCTGCTATATTTCAGAAGAGTTTGAGAAGGATAGGTCTTATCTCTTCTCTAAATGTTTGATAGAATTCACCTGTGAAGCCATCTGGTCCTGGGCTTTTGTTTGTTGGAAGACTTTTAATCACAGTTTCAATTTCAGTGCTTGTGATTGGTCTGTTCATATTTTCTTTTCTTCCTTTCAGTCTTGGGAGGTTATGCATTTCTAAGAATTTTTCCATTTCTTCTAGGTTGTCAATTTTATTGGCATACAGTTGCTTGTAGTAATGTCTCATGATCCTTTGTATTTCAGCAGTGTCATTTGTTACTTCTCCTTTTTCATTTCTATTTCTATTGATTTGAATCCTCTCCCTTTTTTTCTTGATGAGTCTGGCTAATGGTTTATCTATTTTGTTTATCTTCTCAAAGAACCAGCTTTTAGTTTTATTGATCTTTGTTATCATTTCCTTCATTTCTTTTTCATTTATTTCTGATCTGATCTTTATGATTTCTTTCCTTCTGCTAACTTTGGGGTTTTTTTGTTCTTCTTTCTCTAATTGCTTTTGGTGTGAGATTAGGTTATTTATTTGAGATGTTTCTTGTTTCTTAAGGTAGGATTGTATGGCTATAGACTTCCCTCTTACAACTCTTTTTGCTGCATCCCTTAGGTTTTGGCTCATCGTGTTTTCATTGTCGTTTGTCTCTAGTTATTTTGATTTCCTCTTTGATTTCTTCAGTCATCTCTCAGTTATTAAGTAGTGTATCATTTAGTCCCCATATGTTTGTATTTTTTATGGATCTTTTCCTGTAATTGATATCTAGTCTCATAGCATTGTTGTTGGAAAAGATATTGATAGGTTTTCAATTTTCTTAAATTTACCAAGGCTTGATTTGTGACCAAGATATAATCTATCCTGGAGAATGTTCCATGAGCACTTGAGAAGAAACTGTATTCTGGCTTTTTGGGGGAGTGGAATTTCCTATAAATATCAATTAAGTCCATCTTGCTTAATGTGTCATTTAAAGCTTGTGTTTCCTTATTTATTTTCATTTTGAATTATATGTCCATTGGTGAAAGTGGGATGTGAAGGTCCCTTACTATAATTGTGTTACTGTTGATTTCCCCTTTTATGGCTGTTAGTATTTGCCTTATGTATTTAGGTGCTCCTATGTTGGTTCCATAAATATTTACAATTTTTATATCTTCTTCTTGGATTTATCCTTTGATCATTATGCAGTGTCCTTCTTTGTCTCTTGTAATAGTCTTTGTTTTAAAGTCTATTTTGTCTGACATGAGAATTGCCACTCCAGATTTCTTTTGATTTCCATTTTCATGGAATAGCTTTTTCCATACCCTCACTTTCAGTGTGTATGTTTCCCTATGTCTGAAGTCAGTCTCTTGTAGACAGAGTATATATGGGTTTTGTTTTTGTATCCAGTCAGCCAGTCTATGTTTTTTGGTTAGAGCATTTAATCCATTTACATTTAAGGTAATATCGATATATATGTTCCTAGTACCATTTTCTTAATTGTTTGTGGTTTGTTTTTGTCAGTCTTTCCCTTCTCTTATGTTTCCTGCCTAGAAAAGTTCCTTTAGCATTTGTTGTAAAGCTGGTTTGGTGGTGCTGAACTCTCTCAGCTTTTGCTTGTCTGTAAAGGTTTTAATTTCCCTGTCAAATCTGAACAAGGTCTTCGCTGGGTAGAGTAATCTTGGTTGTAGTTTTTTCCCCTTCATCACTTTAAGTATGCCCTGCCACTCCCTTCTCACTTGCAGAATTTCTGCTGAAAGTTCAGCTGTTAACCTTATGGGGATTCCCTTGTATGCTACTTGTTTTTTTTTTCCCCCTTGCTGCTTTTAATAATTTTTGTTTGTATTTAATCTTTGATAGTTTGATTAATATGTGTCTTGGTGTGTTTCTCCTTGGATTTATCCTGTATGGGACTCTCTGCTTCCTGGACTTGATTAACTATTTCCTTTCCCATATTAGGAAGTTTTCAACTACAATCTCTTCAAATATTTTCTCAGTCACTTTCTTTTTCTCTTCTTCTCATGGGGCCCATATAATTCGAATGTTGGTGTATTTAATGTTGTCCCAGAGGTCTCTGAGACTGTCTTCAATTCTTTTCCTTCTTTTTCCTTTTCTCTGCTCTACAGTAGTTATTTCCACTATTTTATCTTCCAGGTCCCTTATCCGTTTTTCTGCCTCAGCTATTCTGCTATTGATCGCTCCAAGAGAATTTTTAATTTCATTTACTGTGTTGTTCACCACTGTTTGTTTTCTCTTTAGTTCTAGGTCTTTGTTAAACGTATCTTTTATTTTCTCCATTCTATTTCCAGGATTTTGGATCATCTTTACTATCATTATTCTGAATTCTTTTTCAGGTAGACTGCCTATTTCCTCTTCATTTGTTAGGTCTGGTGGATTTTTACCTTGCTCCTTCATTTGCTGTGTTTTTTTCTGTCTCCTCTTTTTGCTTGACTTACTGTGTTTGGGGTCTCCTTTTCACAGGCTGCAGTTTCTTAGTTCCCATTGTTTTTGGTGTCTGTCCCCATTGGCTAAAGTTGGTTCAGTGTGTTGTGTAGGCTTCCTGGTGGAGGGGATCAGTGTCTGTGTTCTGGTGGATGAGGCTGAATCTTGTCTTTCTGCTGGGCAGGTCCATGTATGGTGGTGTGTTTTGAGGTGTCTGTGGACTCATTATGATATTAGGCAGCCCTCTCTGCTAATAGGTGTGGTTGTGTTCCTGTCATGCTACTTGTTTCATATAGGGTGTCCAACACTGGAGCTTGCTTGTCATTGAGTTGAGCTGGATCTTAGCGTTCAGATGGAGATCACTGCGAGATTTTCACCATTTGATATTAGGTGGAGCTGGGAGGTCTCTTGTGGACCAATGTCCTGAACATGGCTCTCTCACTTCAGAGGCACAGCCCTGACACCTGGCTGTAGCACCAAGACCCTGTCATACACAGGGCTCAGAATAAAAGGGAGGAAAAGAAAGAAAGAAAGGAAGGAAGGAAGTAAGGAAGGAAGAGAGAGAGAAAGAAAGAAAGAAAGAAAGAAAGAAAGAAAGAAGAAAGAAGATAAAATAAAAAAGTTATTAAAATAAAATACAATTATTAAAAAAAATTTTAAATAATAAAAAAAATGCAAGAAGATAAGAAGAGAGCAACTAAACCAAGAAAGAAATCCACCAATGATAACGAGTGCTAAAAAGTATAGTAAAAACAAACAAATAAAAAAAACGGACAGACAGAACCCTAGGACAAATGGTAAAAGCAAAGCTATACAGACAAAATCACACAAAGAAGCATACACATACAGACTCACAAAAAGAGAAATAGGGGATTATATATATATATATATATATATATATATATATATATATATATATATATATATATATATATATATATATATCATTGCTCCCAAAGTCCACCTCCTCTATTTGGGATGATTCGTTGTCTATTCAGGTATTCCACAGAAGCAGGGTACATCAAGTTGATTGTGCAGATTTAATCCATTGCTCCTGAGGCTACTGGGAGAGATTTCCCTTTCTCTTCTTTGTTCACATAACTCCTGAGGTTCAGCTTTGGATTTGGCCCCGCCTCTGTGTGTAGGTCACCTGAGGGCAACTGTTCTTCGCTCAGACAGGACAGGGTTAATGGAGCAGATGATTCAGAGGCTCTGGCTCACTCAGACCAGGGGGAGGGAGGGGTATGGAACGCAGGGGGAGCCTGTGACAGCAGAGGCCAGCATGATGTTGCACCAGCCTGAGGTGCACCATGTGTTCTCCCCAGGAAGTTGTCTCTAGATCACAGGACCCTGGCAGTTTCTGGCTGCACAGTCTCCCAGGAGTGGAGGTGTGGATAGTACCTGTGCTTGCACAGAGGCTTCTTGGTGGCTGCAGCAGCAGCCTTAGTGTCTCATGCCCGTCTCTAAGGTCTGTGCTGATAGCCGCTGCTCACGCCTGTCTTTGGCCCTCCTTTAAGCAGCGCTCTTAGTCCCCTCTCATCACGCACCAGAAAACAAAGAGGCAAGAAAATGTCTCTTGTCTCTTTGGCAGCTCCATACTTTTTCCTGGACTACCTCCTGGCCAGCTGTGGTGCACTAGCCCCCTTCAGGCTGTGTTCAGGCATCCAACCCCAGTCCTCTCCCTGGAATCTGACCTCTGAAGCCCAAGCCTCAGCTGCCAGCCCCCACCTGCCGCGGTGGTTGAGCAGAAAAGTCTCTCAGGCTGGTGAGCTCTGTCGGCACTGATCCTCTGTGCAGGATTCTCTCTGCTTTGCCCTCCGCACCCCTGTTGTTTCACTCTTCTCCATGGCTCTGAAGCTTCCCCTCTCCGCCACCCGCAGTCTCCACCCATGAAGGGTTTTCCTAGTGTTTGGAAGCATTTCCTCCTTCACAGCTCCCTCCCACTAGTGCAGGTCCCATCCCTATTCTTTTGTCTCTGTATTTTTCTTTTGCCCTACCCAGGTATGTGGGGAGTTTCTTGACTTTTGGGAGGTCTGAGGTCTTCTGCCAGTGTTCAGTAGGTGTTCTGTATGAGTTGTCCCACATGTAGATGTATTTCTGATGTATTTGTGGGGAGGAAGGTGATCTCTACATCTTACTCTTCCACCATGTTGAAGCTCCCCCAACCTAAGGATTTTAATACAATCATGAAAATATTGAATTAAAATGTTAACTCACATTAAGAAATTTTATCCATATTATTAATAGTAAACTACAATTACCATAAAGCTTTAAAAATAGTTTTGGCATAAAAGAATAATCTATTTTGCAGAAAGAATAGCAAATTAGTGGTAAGAATAAAATTATTTCATAATTTTGTCAGTAGAGTGTTAACTTGGAATTTCTTTTATAGTAACCTAATGAATGGCCTAGGATATCTTTCTAGTAGCACAAGTCTGAAAATAGTTCCTCTTTGAAATTCAATACTCTATCACTTAATTGTAGCCTCAGAAGTTCAGGTACATATTGTTATTTTAAAAGAAAACCAGGGGAAGGCGGAAGAGGGCGGAAGAGTAAGACGCGGAGATCACCTTCCTCCCCACAGATACACCAGAAATACATCTACACGTGGAACAACTCCTACAGAACACCTACTGAAGGCTGGCAGAAGACCTCAGACCTCCCAAAAGGCAAGAAACTCCCCACGTACCTGGGTAGGGCAAAAGAAAAAAAGAAAAAAACAGAGACAAAAGAATAGGGACGGCACCTGCACCAGTGGGAGGGAGCTGTGAAGGAGGAAAAGTTTCCACACACTAGGAAGCCCCTTCGCGGGCGGAGACTGCGGGAGGCAGAGGGGGAGCTTCGAAGCCGCAGAGGAGTGCACAGCAACGGGTGCGGAGGGCAAAGCGGGGAGATTCCCGCACAGAGGATCGGTGCCGACCGGCACTCACCAGCCCGAGAGGCTTGTCTGCTCACCCACCGGGGCGGGCGGGGCTGCGAGCTGAGGCTCTGAGGCTCGGGTTTCGGTTTCGGTTTCGGACAGAGCGCAGGGACAGGACTGGGGTTGGCGCCTTGAACATAGCCTGAAGGGGTTAATGCACCACAGCTAGCCGGGAGGGTAGCTGGGAGGGAGTCCGGGGAAAAGTCTGCACCTGCCGAAGAGGCAGGAGACTTTTCCTTCCATCTTTGTTTCCTGGGGCGTGAGGAGAGGGGTTTAAGAACGCTGCTTAAAGGAACTCCAGAGACGGGCGCGAGCCGCGGCTAAAGGCGCGAACCCCAGAGACGGGCGCGAGCCGAGGCTGAAAGCGCGGACCCCAGAGATGGGCACGAGCCGCGGCTGAAAGCGCGGACCCCAGAGATGGGCACGAGCCGCGGCTGAAAGCGCGGAATCCAGAGACGGGCGCAAGCCACGGCTAAAAGCGCGGACCCCAGAGGCGGGCGGGAGACGTTAAGGCTGCTGATGCCGCCACCAAGGGGCCTGTGTGCGAGCACAGGTCACTCTCCACACCCCTCTTCCGCGGAGCCTGTGCAGCCCGCCACTGCCAGGTTCCCGGGATCCAGGGACAACTTTCCCCGGAGAACGCACAGCGCGCCTCAGACTGGTGCAAAGTCACGCCGGCCTTTGCCACCGCCGGCCCACCCCGCACTCCGAGCCCCTCCCTCCCCGCCGGCCTGAGTGCGCCAGAGCCCCCGAATCAGCGGCTCTTTTAACCCCGCCCTGTCTGAGCAAAAAACAGACGCCCTCCAGCGACCTACACGCAGTGGCAGGGCCAAATCCAAAGCTGAGCCCTGGGAGCTGTGAGAACAAAGAAGAGAAAGGGAAATCTCTCCCAGCAGCCTCAGAAGCAGCGGATTAAAGCTCCACAATCAACTTGATATACCCTGCATCTGTGGAATACCTGAATAGACAACCAGTCATCCCAAATTAAGGAAGTGGACTTTAGGAGCAAGATCTATGATTTTTTCCCTTTTCCTCTTTTTGTGAATGTGTATGTGTATGCTTCTGTGTGAGATCTTGTCTGTATAGTCTTGCTTCCACCATTTGTCCTAGGGTTCTATCCGTCCCTGTTTTTTGTTTAAATTTTTTTTCTTAATAATTAATTTTAATAACGTTATTATACTTTACCTTCATTCATTCTTTCTTTCTTTCTTTCTTTCTTTCCTTCCTTCCTTCCCTCCTTTAGACAACGAATCATCCCAAATTGAGGAGGTGGTCTCTGACAGCAAGATTTATGATTTTTCCCCATTTACCTCTTTTAGTGAGGGTGTATGTGTATGCTTCTGTGTAAGATTTTGTCTGTATAGCTTTGCTTCCAACATTTGTCCTAAGGTTCTATCCGTCCCTTTTTTTCCTTCTAAATAAGAATTTTTTAATTCAATAACTTTATTATATTTTATTTTTACTGTATCTTCTTTCTTTCTGTCTTTTTCCTTCTTTCCCTCCTTCCTTCCTTCCTCCCTCCCTCCCTCCCTCCTTTCTTTCCTTCTTGCCTTCTTTCCTTCTTTGCTTCTTTCTTTCTTCCTTCCTTCCTACCCTCCTTTCCTTCTTTCTTTCCTCATACTTCTACTAATTCCCTCTACTTTTTCTCCCTTTTATTCTGAGCCGTGTGGATGAAAAGATCTTGGTGCTCCAGCCAGGAGGCAGGGCTCTGCCTCTGAGGTGGGAGAGCCAACTTCAGGACACTGGTCAACAAGAGACCTCCCAGCTCCACACAATATCAAATGGCGAAAATCTCCCAGAGACCTCCATCTTAACACCAGCACCCAGCTTCACTCAACGACCAGCAAGCCACAGTGCTGGAAAACCTATGCCAAACAACTAGCAAAACAGGAACACAACCCCACCCATTAGCAGAGAGGCTGCCTAAAATCATAATAAGGCCACAGACACCCCAAAACACACCACCAGACGTGAACCTGCCCACTAGAGAGACAAAATCCAGCCTCATCAACCACAACACAGGCACTATTCCCCTACACCAGGAAGCCTACACAACCCACTGAACCAACCTTAGCCACTGGAGACAGACATCAAAAACAGGAGGAACTACGAACCTGCAGCCTGCAAAAGGAGACCCCAAACACAGTAAGATAAGCAAAATGAAAAGACAGAAAAACACACAGCAGATAAAGGAGCAAGATAAAATGCACCAGACCTAACAACTGAAGAGGAAACAGGCAGTCTACCTGAAAAAGAATTCAGAATAATGATAGTAATTTTGATCCAAAATCTTGGAGATAGAATGGACAATAGAATGGACAAAATGCAAGAATCAGTTAACAAGGACCTAGAAGAACTAAAGATGAAACAAGCAATGATGAACAACACAATAAATGAAATTAAAAGTACTCTAGATGGGATCAATAGCAGAATAACTGAGGCAGAAGAACGGATAAGTGACTTGGAAGATAAAATAGTGGAAATAACTACTGCAGAGCAGAATAAAGAAAAAAGAATGAAAAGAACTGAGGACAGTCTCAGAGACCTCTGGGACAACATTAAATGCACCAACATTCGAATTATAGGGGTTCCAGAAGAAGAAGAGAAACAGAAAGGGACTGAGAAAATATTTGAAGAGATTATAGTTGAAAACTTCCCTAATATGGGAAAGGAAATAGTTAATCAAGTCCAGGAAGCATAGAGAGTCCCATACAGGATAAATCCAAGGAGAAATATGCCAAGACACATATTAATCAAACTGTCAAAAATTAAATACAAAGAAAGCATATTAAAAGCAGCAAGGGAAAAACAACAAATAACACATAAGGGATTCCCCATAAGGTTAACAGCTGATCCCTCAGCAGAAACCCTACAAGCCAGAAGGGAGTGGCAGGACATATTGAAAATGATGAAGGAGAAAAACTGCAGCCAAGAATACTCTACCCAGCAAGGATCACATTTAGATTTGATGGAGAAATTAAAACCTTTACAGACAAGCAAAAGCTGAGAGAGTTCAGCACCACCAAACCAGCTTTACAACAAATGCTAAAGGATCTTCTCTAGGCAAAAAACACAAGAGAAGGAAAAGACCTATAATAACGAACCCAAAACAATTTAGAAAATGGGAATAGGAACGTACATATCGATAATTACCTTAAATGTAAATGGACTAAATGTTCCCACCAAAAGACACAGATTAGCTGAATGGATACAAAAACAAGACCCTTATATATGCTGTCTACAAGAGACCCACTTCAGACCTAGAGACATATACAGACTGAAAGTAAGGGGATGGAAAAAGATATTCCATGCAAATGGAAACCAAAAGAAAGCTGGAGTAGCAATTCTCATATCAGACAAAATAGACTTTAAAATAAGGACTATTAAAAGAGACAAAGAAGGACACTACATAATGATCAAGGGATCGATCCAAGAAGGAGATATAACAATTGTAAATATTTATGCACCCAACGTAGGAGCACCTCAATACATAAGGCAAATACTAACAGCCATAAAAGGGGAAATCGACAGTAACACATTCATAGTAGGGGACTTAAACACCTCACTTTCACCTATGGACAGATCATCCAAAATGAAAATAAATAAGGAAACACAGCTTTAAGTGATACATTAAACAAGATGGACTTAATTGATATTTATAGGACAATCCATCCAAAAACAACAGAATACACATTTTTCTCAAGTGCTCATGGAACATTCTCCAGGATAGATCATATCTTAGGTCACAAATCAAGCCTTGGTAAATTTAAGAAAATTGAAATTGTATCAAGTATCTTTTCTGACCACAACGCCATGAGACTAGATATCAATTACAGGAAATGATCTGTAAAAAATACAAACACATGGAGGCTAAAAAATACACTACTTAATAATGAAGAGATCACTGAAGAAATCAAAGAGGAAATCAAAAAATACCTAGAAACAAATGACAATGGAGACACAACGACCCAAAACCTATGGGATGCAGCAAAAGCAGTTCTAAGGGGGAAGTTTATAGCAATACAAGCCCACCTTAAGAAGCAGGAAACATATCGAATAAACAACCTAACCTTGCACCTCAAGCAATTAGAGAAAGGAGAACAAAAAAACCCCAAAGCTAGCAGAAGGAAAGAAATCATAAAAATCAGATCAGAAATAAACGAAAAAGAAATGAAGGAAACAATAGCAAAGATCAATAAAACTAAAAGGTGGTTCTTTGAGAAGATAAACAAAATAGATAAACCACTAGCCAGACTCATCAAGAAAAAAACGGAGAAGACTCAAATCAATAGAATTAGAAATGAAAAAGGAGAGGTAACAACTGACACTGCAGAAATAAAAGAGATCATGAGAGATTACTACAAGCAACTCTATGCCAATAAAATGGACAATCTGGAAGAAATGGACAAATTCTTAGAAATGCACAACCTGCCAAGACTGAATCAGGAAGAAATAGAAAATATGAACAGAACAATCACAAGCGCTGAAATTGAAACTATGATTAAAAATCTTCCAACAAAGAAAAGCCCAGGACCAGATGGCTTCACAGGCGAATTCTATCAAACATTTAGAGAAGAGCTAACATCTATCCTTCTCAAACTCTTCCAAAATATAGCAGAGGGAGGAACACTCCCAAACTCCTTCTACGAGGCCACCATTACCTTGATACCAAAACCAGACAAGGATGTCACAAAGAAAGAAAACTACAGGCCAATATCACTGATGAACATAGATGCAAAAATCCTCAACAAAATACTAGCAAACAGAATCCAACAGCACATTAAAAGGATCGTACACCATGATCAAGTGGGGTTTATTCCAGGAATGCAAGGATTCTTCAATATATGCAAATCTATCAATGTGATAAACCATATTAACAAATTGAAGGAGAAAAACCATATGATCATCTCAATAGATGCAGAGAAAGCTTTTGACAAAATTCAACACCCATTTATGCTAAAAACCCTGCAGAAAGTAGGCATGGAGGGAACTTTCCTCAACATAATAAAGGCCATATATGACAAGCCCACAGCCAACATCATCCTCAATGGTGAAAAACTGAAAGCATTTCCACTAAGATCAGGAACAAGACAAGGTTGCCCACTCTCACCACTCTTATTCAACATAGTTTTGGAAGTTTTAGCCACAGCAATCAGAGAAGAAAAAGAAATAAAAGGAATCCAAATCTGAAAAGGAGAAGTAAAGCTGTCACTGTTTGCAGATGACATGATCCTATACATAGAGAACCCTAAAGATGCTACCAGAAAACTACTAGAGCTAATCAATGAATTTGGTAAAGTGGCAGGATACAAAATTAGTGCACAGAAATCTCTGGCATTCCTATATACTAATGATGAAAAATCTGAAAGTGAAATCAAGAAAACACTCCCATTTACCACTGCAACAAAAAGAATAAAATATCTAGGAATAAACCTACCTAAGGAGACAAAAGACCTGTATGCAGAAAATTATAAGACACTGATGAAAGAAATTAAAATGATACAAATAGATGGAGAGATATACCATGTTCTTGGATTGGAAGAATCAACATTGTGAAAATGACTATACTACCCAAAGCAATCTATACATTCAATGCAATCCCTATCAAACCACCACTGTCATTTTTCACAGAACTAGAACAAAAAATTTTGCAATTTGTATGGAAACACAAAAGACCCCGAATAGCCAAAGCAATCTTGAGAACAAAAGAAGGAACTGGAGGAATCAGGCTCCCTGACATCAGACTATACTACAAAGCTACAGTTATCAAGACGGTATGGTACTGGCACAAAAACAGAAAGATAGATCAATGGAACAGGATAGAAAGCCCAGAGATAAACCCATGCACATATGGACACCTTATCTTTGATAAAGGTGGCAGGAATGTACAGTGGAGAAAGGACAGCCTCTTCAATAAGTGGTGCTGGGAAAACTGGACAGGTACATGTAAAAGTATGAGATTAGATCACTCCCTAACACCATACACAAAAATAAGCTCAAAATGGATTAAAGACCTAAATGTAAGGCCAGCAACTATCAAACTCTTAGAGGAAAACATAGGCAGAACACTCTATGACATAAATCACAGCAAGATCCTTTCTGACCCACCTCCTAGAGTAATGGAAATAAAAACAAAAATAAACAAATGGGACCTAATGAAACTTCAAAGCTTTTGCACAGCAAAGGAAACCATAAAGAAGACCAAAAGACAACCCTCAGAATGGGAGAAAATATTTGCAAATGAAGCAACCAACAAAGGATTAATCTCCAAAATTTATAAGCAGCTCATGCAGCTCAATAACAAGAAAACAAACAACCCAATCCAAAAATGAGCAGAAGACCTGAATAGACATTTCTCCAAAGAAGATATACAGACTGCCAACAAACACATGAAAGAATGCTCAACATCATTAATCATTAGAGAAATGCAAATCAAAACTACAATGAGATATCATCTCACACCAGTCAGAATGGCCATCATCAAAAAATCTAGAAATAATAAATGCTGGAGAGGGTGTGGAGAAAAGGGAACACTTTTGCACTGCTGGTGGGAATGTGAATTGGTTCAGCCACTATGGAGAACAGTATGGAGGTTCCTCAAAAAACTACAAATAGAACTACCATATGACCCAGCAATCCCACTACTGGGCATATACCCTGAGAAAACCAAAATTCAAAAAGAGTCATGTACCAAAATGTTCATTGCAGCTCTATTTACAATAGCCCGGAGATGGAAACAACCTAAGTGCCCATCATCGGATGAATGGATAAAGAAGACGTGGCACATATATACAATGGAATATTACTCAGCCATAAAAAGAAACGAAATTGAGCTATTTGTAATGAGGTGGATAGACCTAGAGTCTGTCATACAGAGTGAAGTAAGTCAGAAAGAAAAAGACAAATACCGTATGCTAACACATATATATGGAATTTAAGGGAAAAAATGTCATGAAGAACCTAGGGGTAAAGCAGGAATAAAGATGCAGACCTCCTAGAGAACGGACTTGAGGTTATGGGGAGGGGGAAGGGTGAGCTGTGACAGGGCGAGAGAGAGTCATGGGCATATACACACTAACAAACGTAGTAAGGTAGATAGCTAGTGGGAAGCAGCCACATGGCACAGGGATATTGGCTCGGTGCTTTGTGACAGCCTGGAGGGGTGGGATAGGGAGGGTGGGAGGGAGGGAGACGCAAGAGGGAAGACATATGGGAACATATGTTTATGTATGACTGATTCACTTTGTTATAAAGCAGAAACTAACACACCATTGTAAAGCAATTATACCCCATAAAGATGTTAAAAATATTTATATATATAAATATATATATATTAAAAAAAGTGTATCAATGAAAAAAAAAGTGAATCAATGCAGTCAGCTCCTTATAGCCATCTGGTAAATTTCCTCCTATGATCTAAATTTTCCTATTTATTCATTTCTCCAGTGATGAATCTCCACTCTGAAAATGATAGTTGTATATGTCAAATGAATCAGTTGAAATAAAATAAAAGAGAAATAAAAATTTGTTAATAAAAAGAAAAAAAAGAAAACCACTTAGAGTTTATTCTGGAAAATCAGAGCTAACTGACTGTTCTGAGGTGGCAGTCTGCCCAAAAGCAGACATGTGGGCTACTTGCTTTTAGTATTATTTCTTAATTCTCTTTTCATAAATACACTTATCTTCCTTGTTTTTTCCCAATAAATAAAAATAAACAATTCAGTTAGATAGTGACTCTTCCCAATATAAATATCATATTGTATTTATATCATATGAGGAAATTTATGTTGTGACTTTGAAAATATTGCAGATCAAGAGGTGGATCCAGTGACTAATAAATAGCTGAATAATCTAAACTAATAAAAAGCTGAATAATCGCAGGCAGTCTTAAATGATCCATTGGATACAGTCAATCTTAATGTTGACTTACAAGGCATGGATTTCAAATATATGATAATAATTCCTACCTGAAATTCAGATCAACTGACAATTTCTGGAGGTAACAACCATTTGGTTACCTTAGATTTTAAATGCTTATTTGAGTGTCATCTATGTGCTAAAGTTGCACTTGATTGTTTCAGGCAATGGTGCACTCAGTATAGACAAATGCATACAAAAAGAAGAAGAAGAAGCAAGAAGCATAGGATATATGAGAAGAAATCTCTTTAAACAGACTGAATTCAATTTGGAATTCAGTAGCTCTGAATACACTAAAACTACTCCTGTCTAGATCTAGAGATGGCACTCAGGCAGATAGGCAAGCAATGGATTAGAATGGAAAAGATAATGACTATTGTGGCAATGCTATTTCAATTATAAATTCTCATTAATTGACACATTACCAACATTCCACCACTGTGTGTATATGATATGTTTTAAAGAATATTATCCAGTAGTTAGTTCTGACTTCGGGAAAATCAAGTAGATAGCAAAATGTTACACCTATGCTCCCCCTCCCCGCTTCCTATATGAGAATATAGTTTTGAAAGATTTGGAACTGATATTCATCCTTCAGGTGAGTCTGCTGGAATGATTACAAATTCCATTTATAACATTCAAACTGCTAGAGGAGTTTTATGCATTATGGTTGTGGATAGATTCTACTGTCCAGAGAATGTTATCTTTAATTTAGTGGCCAAACTAGACTCTAATTTATTTCTTGAAGTCTCCACCAGAATGAAATCTTTTTTTTTTTAAGTGAAAGATCTCATGAGTATTTTTTCTTATATCTAAAATATTTGGTTCAGAGGTCAATGTTTTATAGCTGTGGTGTTACAGTGAAGTTATTTAACTGGCATAAAATCCATTTAAAACAAAGTAAAAGAGAAATCATTACATATAGGTATAGGTATAGGTCTTTGCTGATGTACCATTAATTGTATGCTGAACCTAATTTATTCTTTCTGCTATTTTTCAAGTCTGACTATCAATATTAAACCTCAATTATATATTTATCCCTAGGACTGTATTCAAACTCATTCATTTTGTGGGCTCTACAGATCACTGTGAGACCACTACCCTCCAAGTCCCTCCTTAAAGCAAGGCCTTTAATACCTTTAAAGTATCCCTTTTCATAACATTCCTGACACTATGACAGCGCAGACCCACTATCAACATCACTGAAGTACAATCATCAACATAAACTCAGCTCTCAAAACACTTACATTGGCATATTTTTGTCTACAAACTAGAGGTAATAAGTTGGAGAATAAACAAGTAGAATATGTTTGATTATTATACATTAAATTAAAGAATTTTAGAGAAAATAAGACTTTATGGAAAGTTCTTTAGCTTTGATATCAGATGTAAACAAATACATTTTTATATATAAGACATCTTTGTGGGTACTAAAAATCAAAGGTATATATTCTGGAGTATAAAATGTTCACACACAAAAAAAACTACAAATATAATCCAATATACCCAAACATTTAAAAAGTATTTTACATACTGTAAAAGTTGAACTTCAGGAAGATATAAGCAGGAAGACTCTGAAATCACTGAAAAAATTATAAACCTCATTTCATTTACTCTGTTTCTTGAAGAGCCAATTGGACTGTGAGATTGTTAATTAATAAATTATTGTTATTATCATTTAACGGGAAAGATTCTAAAACTTCCAAGTAAGTCAATGAACTCAATCCACATACCAATGTTAGTCTGTCTTCAAAGTGTCACTAGGTCATTGTGAAAGTTTTACACCCAGTTATACCCCAAACTAAATCTAACATTTACAGACCCAGCAGGTTCCTCTTTCTTTGCTTATCTTAGGGATCAAGAGTGTCATCAACTTGGTTGCTCAAGCCAAAGACCTGACAGATATGTCCTGGAGTTTATCTTTTCACCTATTCAATCTCATGTAATCAGTCACATAACCATGCTTCTACTTTCTTGTTACCTATAATAATAGTCAATCGCATACCCAGTCATTTTTTTTTATTCAGGCCCTCATTACTTTCTACCACAATTGAGAAAGAGTACCTAACATATCTTTCTGCTTTTTAGGTTTGCCTATGTCTAATATACTGCCAAAGAGTTTTCTGAATATGCATTTCATTATGTCATTCTCAGAGTTTAATATTTTAGAGGACATTCAAGAACTCATAGCTTTCAGGGAAGAGTTCATTCAACAAATATATATTGGTATTTACTAAATGCCCTTCAAGGTCTTAGTGCTAGGTGTACAACCGCGAATGACAGCAAAAGAAGAAGAGAAAGAGGAACAAGAAAATGGAAGAAGGAGAGGTAAGAGGAGAAGGAGGAGGGGAAGAGGAGGAGGGGTTGAAGGGAAGGGAAGGAAAATGTTCAAACACTTTTGCAGACAAGAACTTTTACTATTTGTCCCTAGTTTTAGATAGATAGATTAGGTAGATAGAGCAAGTCCACAGCTAACACAGGGCTCATATTTAATAAACTTCTGAGCTAATTTTCCATCTTTCACTTGAAAATATAAAGTTCCTAAATGCATTCTACTGCAATGCAGTTTACTTGATTTTAAACTAACTTAACTTTTTAATTCTTTGAAGTGGGGCACTCCTCATATACAAAACACAGTATTGTCATTATAGAAATGTGGAAAATACATTTGGTAAATGAGAAAATCCATGCACATAAAGAGCTGTAATATGAAAATACAGGTAGAAATATCTTACAGTAATAAGAAATAAGGAATTCTAGAAATTTGAAAAGGAAAAAAAAATTTCTGAAGGAAATATTAGTATGTAGAAAAATCTATTTAGGTTAAGCATTGAACATATATGAGACATAGAGAATACATTTCTGGAAAGAAAACAGCAAGAATAAAGTAAAAACATTAGGAAGTTTGTGTTATTTTTCAATAGCTATTCAACTTAAGTTCATATTTTGAAGTTTTTGGCTGCTAAGCTAAAGTTTTTATAGTTGATTGCATAAGCAATTGATATGTATGACAGATTTTTTTAACAGAAAATTGAGATTCAGAACTGCTTTAAGAAAAATAATTTATCAACAATATTTGTAAGAGTTGTGAGAACTCTGACAGAAGGTCATTTAGGATAGATATGATACATATATAGATTAACGAAGATCTAGTTGAGAGGAAAAGACTCAAGAGGAAGAGGGGATATGTGATTTAGAAAGTATTCTGACTTAGGATGTGGAATAGTGAAGATGTGTACTTAAGGAGTGAGACAGAAAAGTAGTCAATTGATCATTAATAATAACAGCATATATTTATAAATTGAGTATTTTAACAATTGTATTTCTGGTAACCACTATGTGGTGTCATTGAGAAAAATATTGCCTTTGTCCCTTACTTAAGGAAACAGAAGATTGGAGAAATTAAGTAATTTTCTCTAGAGTCACACAGACAAAAAAGAGCTAAAATTCAAGTTTCAGTACTTGTATTTTTTATTACAAATCCAGTATGCTAGTCATGAAAATGTACACAGAACTCCATATTAGAAAATGTAGAGTACAATTATGAATAAAACTCATGGCTTTTCCTAACAAATCTAATTATCGTATCTCATTGCAAACATTATTGATGATGTAGCAGAGATTCAAAGTATAATAAGCAAATTTTTAAAAAGTGAAATTTACTTTAACAGGTTTGACTATAAAGACAGAAGACTATATAGAGGATATAGCAATTACGCTGAATTATGAAGGATTATCAGGATCTCTACTAGCAAAGAGAGAAGAGGTTTTTCAAAATATAAGAAACATTATTACAAATGGAGGATAAAAGGAACCAAGTGAAGATATGTTCAGGGAAAAGTGAGTGTGCCTTATGAAAGAAGCATAGAATATTTGTAGACTAATGAGATAAAGATGGTAAAACGAAGTGTTATATACTCATCAGGTTACTTAATGATGCCAACTAAAGAATGTTGCTCACCACTGGCTCTGTAAGAATTAAGTCACTAGCCACTGCAGTTGCTGTCTTTCAGCACACTCTGAAAGGAACTCAGCGCTGAGATCAAGAATGAAACACTCTGTGCTCTGTGAAAACTGGCAGAACAGGCCTTCAAATAGTTAGATATTTTCAGGAGAAAATTTTAGGGACCCAAATTCTTGCATCTTCTCATAGTTAGAAAAGCACTAAAATTATTAACTGAAATATCCGTTCCCTGTGACTAACAGTAACCTTCTACCAAGATGTGTGCTTGATTGCATGTGCCCCATTCTCCAAAATCACATATATACTGACCTCCCCCCTATGATAAATTAGGTTATTTCTTTTAAATTAGTTTGGGTTATACATAGTATATGAAAACGTGGAATAAACACTTAAAATGTGTAACAAAAGTTTGTGATATTTCTAAAAAAATAAAGTTGCCTTAAGATGGCAGTATTGTTCTTCTTAAGATTTTAAAAGGTTTTATAAAAGACTTCATGAGGAAAGCATAGATTTTCTAAATACTTTCCTACCCTTGCGTAGACACAAAAACCTACACTTACCAAAGAATTAGGTAAATGTAATATACATACAGATTAAACTAAAAGTCTATACAGACAGTGATAATGGGTAAAAACACATGCAGTGCAACTCTGACTGACATATTAGTTAATTAAAAGAAACAAGGAAAAAATATTTTGGATCATAGAGGGGATTGTGATTTGGATTACACATAGTGGCAAGTGTTCAAAATTATTTTGTTTTAGTGAAGAAAGAAGAATTAATAAATGAAATTAAAAATAAACAATATCCTCCAGCAAAATATTCCATGTGACTAAATGTAGTGAAAATACCAGCTTATACAGAAAATATCTAATCAGGCAGAAACAAAATTATGATATTAAAATCAGGATATATGATTGTGTGAAAGGGAAAAGATTCCTGATTATCAGTTCCTAGGGAGTACTTTTCAAACAAGTTTCATTAACATTCAGAGTAGCTTTTGTTTGGTCAAAAGTCTTACAAATCTTTACAGCTTGATTAATTTAAAATATAAAATGCAATAACCCTTATTTCCTCAATTTCTGAGCTATTCAATAGAATCTATAAATATTTTTAACATGCAACTCAAAATCCTAAACACTCTAGAGAATAAAAATGATGACATTACAGTCTTATTACAGGTCACATATATAAACAATTAAAGCAGGTAAAGGCACATTGTTAGGAATTTCATACCAAAAAAAAAGTGCTTTTAGGAACTATATGCCAGCTTAATGGAATTGCACATTATATATAATCATGACCAGTATAGTGGTTTACTTTATCAGGTAACTGTAATCTTATCTGCAGCCTGAACCTCCAGGATTATGCTGTCTGTATTAGTCATTTAGTATTTTATTGTCTTTTGAATCAAATGTAATTTCCTTTTCTTAATGTTGACTATCTCACAAACCTCAGGCCTATAAACATTACCATCACCTACCTTTACACCTAAACAGCCATGAAAACCAGTATATATGCCTTTTAAAGACTTATAAGCCCCCAAGTACATACGTCCATTGTACTCTTGTAAGGATATTTTTTTCTACATAAGATTTACTTTCCATAGAGTTTTTTACATTAGATTACATACCATTTCTGAAATATTTACAGCATAATCCCCTGTGCCTTGGGGCAATTATCCAGGCACCAAATTTTCATAACTAGCACACATACTCACTTAACATAAAAAATAACACAAAAAAAAACAGTGTGCAGAGCAATGGATGAAATCTTAACAAGGAAAGAAAAGTAAACAAATAATTATAATAATGAATTCAAATACAGAAAGAGTAATTTGATAGAGTATAAATTACACAAGAAAGAGTCAAGCTAATGCCACACACGTTTTTTCTTTGGAATTAAAAAGCATGGATTTACAGAAAGTGAGATTTTACCCAGAAATTAGAAAAACCTTTGGTCAGACTCCACAAATGCATATCTTTTGGACCTTCATTAATAGTGATTTCACTACTTGTCCTAGCTTTCACTACAGCTTGTTCCATCATAAAACAACTCAAATTCTAAGCATGTTTGCTTTAACTTCAAATTGCAAAATGATTCCCTGAGACTTATGTACATCGCTTCATGCTCAGCTCCTCAAAACATCCTCAGAGTCAAGCCATCTTAGTCGATTGTGTCTTCTCACACCATCCACAATAAACTGTATTGTTTTGTTTTGTTTTAGGGAATATGGTATACTTTTTTCTTCCAGTAAAGACTATGGAATTTCACTACTTTCAGTTCTCTTATCAAGAAAATTTGTTTGACACTTGGAAATAAGACAGAACGATGGGAATCCTTTCTTTATATGGGGGCTTTGCTTCCATATGTATTGTCTAAGGAAAAGTATTAGGTCATCTCTTTGTTTATAATTGATTAAATATCTAAGACTTACTGATATCACTTTTTCTGTGTGTGTGTGTGTGTGTGTGTGTGTGTGTGTGTGTAGGAATCTACTTTTTTTTTTATTAACTCAGTTTTATTGAGGTATAACTGACATTTAAAATTGTAAGACATTTAAAGTACACTTCATGGTTATTTGATTGCGTATACATTGTTAAAGGATTTCCCTCATCAAGTTAATTAATACATCCATCACCACACACACACACACACACACACACACACACACACAAACACACGTGAGAACATTTAAGTTCTACTGTCTTAACAAATTTCAATTATATAATAGCGTGTTAGCAACTATAGTCACCACAATTTTACATTAGATCCTCAGACTTTATTCATCTTATAGCTGAAAATTTGTACACTTTTACCCTTTTACCAACCTCACCCTATCTCCTCCACCCCCCAGCCCCCATTTAACATTGCCTGTTAAGTGTTGATTTTAGTCTGATAGAGATACATATTATTTCTGTCCACTGTAATGAACAATACCAAATCATATGGCATGTGGGACATTATCTAATTTGCCATCTACCTTAGCAATTAGCAATTTAAACCTTCTACAAATATAACTAGATTCTGAGTTTCCCTCATTAAATGATGTGTTAAAAATTTTAGCACATGTTCCTTTTATATTTGCCTGAATGATGATTTTGCCATTCTGAAAATTACATTTTGATATTTTGATATAGATTTTGATCTATATCAAATCT
This sequence comes from Stenella coeruleoalba, assembly GCF_951394435.1. Taxonomy (NCBI): domain Eukaryota; kingdom Metazoa; phylum Chordata; class Mammalia; order Artiodactyla; family Delphinidae; genus Stenella; species Stenella coeruleoalba. The sequence continues at coordinate 42,501,639 of NC_137164.1, read as the reverse complement.
CTACCTATACCCTATTTGGTAATTGTCTTCTATCTGGTTGCATCTGTAGTTTGGCTGAGTAGGGTGTTTTGAACCACTTGATGTGAGGCATCGGTTCCAAATGGGATTCCAAATAGAAAATGTATCATTATTTTCTGGTATTCATAAAGGCTTAGTTCACTATTCTTTATTGGTGCACTACTCATTACTCAATTGCCAGTACTATATGAGCTACAAGGGTGATATTCTTAAATTATGACTTGGAGGTAGTTTATATTCTGCTATCATCAACAAAAAAATACTGATGATGTACTCATAACACATTAATTCTTTATCTGGAGGATAATATAAATGTGTAAACTAATAAATATTTAAAATATGATATTTTATCAGTTCTATAAGATCCAAATTAATTAATATAACTTTACAGAGACTTGAAACATTAATGCAAATCTTTTTCTTTTATAACATAAATACACACCTGTTCATTTGCTGATTGTAGATTTGAAACCTGATGATATTTACATAGAAATGACTATTAACAACAGCACTTTAAACAGTTAGCAATATTTTCCTCATTTATATAAACTTAATTCCTAAAGTATTTTTGAAAGATAGATGTTAAGACTTAAAATAAGGGTCATAATTGAAAAAACAAAATGGAATTTGTTCATTTATATGTATCAGATACATGTCAATTCAAGAATAATTTATCCTACCAAATGCAAAACAAATCAAAGTAATATACAATACAGTTAAAATATCAATTGGTGTGTGTATGTTTTAACTGCAGTTGTACACTATTGAATTCCAAATAACACTACAGTCACATCATTTGCTATGAGCTGGGAATACATCTTCAATCTTTCTGAACTGCAGATTGTACTCGTGACTGACACAACACAGTGTTACTCTCCACTCAAATTTTTCATTACCTTATAGGTCAAATCACATTTCCTCATTTTCAATTTACATTTCCTTATTGATTAGTGCCATATTTTTTGTTCTTCTTTCTTCTGTACTGCTACTATCACTTTATAAATTCCACTGCCATATCCATTATCCTTAAATATTTAATCTAAAACCTAAAAAACTTTTAGTTACTTGATTATTTAAAATTATTTAAGAAATTATGACATTGGACATAAATTATCATTACACACACACCGAGAGTTTACAAATAAATTGGTTTTCTCCATTGATTTATTCAGAATTGTATCCCGTAAGTTGCAAATGAAATTATTGCTAATAAGTATCATCTAAAAGTTATACAAAAATCTTTCATCAAGTACTATTTTGGAAGTTGATAGTGTATATTCTGATTTCTCTCCATTGCCATAAAATTATGTTACTTCACGGTCCTTACTTTAAAGTAAATTTTATTGTCAAATATTCTTTATCTGGCAACACTTGAAAAAAGTGTTGCTTTTTTTCTTTTCTCCCAGATAAAATTTCTAAATTAAGCATTTGTCCAACATGATGCTAAATTTTATCAAAATAAAGAACATCAAATTTTGTCAAGGATCACCTGTTGGTATAGCACAAATGAAGTGATGAGAGATGATGAGGACTCAGTCATGGAACATGCAGTTGAAGAAACAAAACAAAACAAAAAAATTAAATAACTTACTGTAAGTGTTATGAATATTATGAATGAGTGGTCACAGATAATTGGATGTTTATGGTAAAAGGAAGTAGACCACCCTTGGGGGTCTTATGACATTTAAAAGCTAAAGAATGAACAAAAATTATCTGTGCCATGTAAGGGGTTGAAGTGAGAGACGCGGAAGGAAGACAGAATCCCTGAGGATGCCGAGAACCTGGCATGGAACCTGATGTCCAGTGTGATGAGAAAAGGGAGGGTGCAAAGAGATGAAGCTGGAACCACAGGAAGCACCTACCAGGCAGTGTGTTAAAAGAGAGAATAATCTCTTTCTGCCTATATTGGGAATACAGCAAAAAGATTTTAAATAGAATATTATGTGAGCAGATATGTGTTTTTAAAAGTTCTTTGTTGAATCCGTGAGTAGAATGAATGAGAGAATGGCAAGGCAGACAGAGCAAGTCTGAACAAGAGTAGTGGAGATGGTGGATATAAAAATACTGTAAAAATGTAAGCCCTCCTTTCCTACTGAAATATTTTCATTAGAATCATGTGCTTCTATATCTGTCCCTCAAACATAGTTAAAGATATGTAGTTAAATAAAAATTTTAAAGTTGCTTTTAAAAAGAAGAAACTTGAGTTTGGATCCATTGGATTTTTTAAAGAACAAAATGAATTAAAGAGGTCAGCAATCATAATCTTCATTTAATAGTTAGAATGGTTCTATAAAAAGAAAATCAAACATGTTAATATTTGATTACACTAAGATAAAATTCACAAAACTTAATAAAAGAAAGGTAGGATAAATGATTGAATCTTTTCTTTTAAGTTTTCCAACTTGAAGTTTCCTGATATATAAGGGAAACTACACAATCCTTGAAATCATAACACTTAGGTCACAATTCTACACTTGTTGGGAAACTTAAAACTGCAGAGATTCGGAACTTAGTAGAATATATCCCCAGTTGAGTCTTCTTGCAAACTAAGAGACTGCCAAAATATTTTTTCATAACTGAGAAATTCAGTACTATATTGGTTGAGTTTGTTTAGCCAAAATAATTCAGATAATGAGTGTTGACAATGGGGCACAAGCTACATGTATTTTAAAATGTCATATTAATACACCTGTATGTATAAAATTTTCAGCTGAACAGGAATTTAAAAGTTCTTATTGATACTTAGTGATATACAATTCTAATTTATGTAAGATATATGTGTTGTTTTCATATCATTTGTATTCACAAATCCTTTGAAAGCTATATTATGCTCTTTCATCATTGTTCAAGACTATTGTCATCATTTAATATCTTCTGTAAAATTTTCAAAACTAGCTTTATGCATGAATGTTCATTAAATACAACATTAATGAATGTTCTTTCATTAAATAACCTTGAATTTGAATGAATATTCTTCCTTTTACTGAACAGTGTCATTTTTATGTGTATCTCAGTATGATTTAAGTCAAATCATAGTTTCTAAGCAATCAAAGATCCTCTTAAGCACTGTTTCACTTGAACATTTAACAAGTTATATTATAAAACTAATATATCATTTCATTTTTATGTTAAGAGGTGAAAACATTCCTATATTTTTCCAGAAGATATAGGATTTTTTTTGTTTTGTTTTTGCAGTACACAGGCTTCTCACTGTTGTGGCCTCTCCCATTGCAGAGCACAGGCTCTGGACACACAGGCTCAGTGACCATGGCTCACGGGCCCAGACGATCCACAGCATGTGGGATCTTCCCAGACTGGGGCACGAACCTGTGTCCCCTGCATCAGCAGGCGGACTCTCAACCACTGCGCCACCAGGGAAGCCCTAACTTTTTAAAAATATTCTTCAATCTCAGTGATTATTTTCTTGGCTGGACAATTCAAACTGGTCATGCAACTGCTAACATCTTTTCCTTTTGATTATCTGGATTTAATCCTCAGCTATAAGTCACGACTTTATGCATATCACTCGGAAGACCTAAGATTTTTATAATTTTTAACTTAATCTTTTATAATATTGCATTATCTTCATCATCAAATTACCTTAATACCTTCTCTATATGCATTGTTTACATTTGTGTACCATTTTCCTATAGGCATGGGAGTATAGCAATTGCATTTGGAAATACTTTATTTTTAAAAGACCTAAAAATGGAATGTAAAAGAATCTATGTAAAGCCACACACTGGGTAGCTTGAAAATTAAATGACAGTAACTATTATCCATACTGTGCATAGTGCCTACCAATTTTTCCTTAACTTCTAGTCACTAAAAAAATACTCATTAAAAAATAATCATCATTACTTGGGTCAAACCTGCTTCACAGAATAAAGTTCCAACTTTCAAATATTTGAATTCTTGCCATTTTTATTCTCCCAGTGGTATGAACTGTCCTTCCCTAATAAAAGATGGTCTGAGAACTCTACACTTCCCTGACAGAATACAAAGTTGTATATTTTAAATGATAAGGGTCTTTTATACAGACTTCTCACTTGGAGTCATTAAAGATATGGCTTATATACTATGTATGCAATAGCAGAAAGATTTCTTGAATGTACTGCTCAGTACTAAATTATAGAAAAATTGGTAAAATTTTATTTAAAGTGACTTTGAAATTCACATTTCTATAGCAGGAAGGTTGGAAAAAAGTTATGAACTGACACTATTATCTTGATATCTGTCAGGGAGTTGGTTATTGACATTGAAAATAAAAGAAATACTCTGTCTTTCCAAATAATAGAAAGCTCTTTACATTTTAAAATGAAAGCCATTTACTAGAAAGCCTTTGTAAATGATGTTTCTATGAGTTTTAAATACAAATCAGAAAGGCAAGTAATCATTCCAACTGGTGATAGAAGCAGGGAGACATTTGTGCAACTGCAATTGCTATTATACAGTTCTTGCCACTGGATACAATTAAAATTGAGTTGGTTTTGATTATAAATGACAATTTTCCAGAATTAGCTTTGCAATTATTTTAATTGCACTAGATTTCAAAAATTTATAAAATATTGCCCCTTATCCAAATACTTATTCATTTTAGATTTTATTACTGTCAGATAATTTTTTTAAAGTTCAAGGCATATGAGAATAGAATATATTACTAACACACTTAATTTTCAGCAGTTTATTTTTCAGTTTGAAAGTTCATAATGTATGAGAGAATTGTAAGACTTAAGGATATGTTGAACCTGTGGCAGAGTGTGGTGATGGAGCCAGCAATGGTGGTAAAAAATTAACCCAGTCAGAATGGAGGGTAGACAGCGAGATTTACTGAGTTCACCTCAAGGAAGCAGAGACCAAGAGAGAGTCTGCCCTGAGGCAGAGAAATTGGGCTTCTTTTGTGGTCCCCTCTGGTCACCCTTGGGTTAATGTTTCACTCATATGGTGGTTAGGGCTGGGTGTGTCCTAGCTCAAAATTCCAGGAATGCTAACTACTTGTTACTGCTGGTAATTTTCCACTGGGGAAGGGTGTGATGGCCTTATCTTGAAAGGACTTCCCAAGACTAAGATGGCTCTTCTATTGTTAAGCTCCACAGGAAAAACTTTAATTGAAAAGGTATAGCAACTTCGTTCTTTAAAAATGTATGACCTGATTAAATTAATAAACTTTATTTTGTAATGTCTGACACAAAGGAGAAGGTTCAGAGGAAAAGCTGTTCTATATCTACATTGTTGTGATGTGATCTGTAAATAGTTTATCCTGAGCTTAGCAAAACTTAAAAGCTTAAGTAAGACAAGCACTCAATATCTATTTTTAAAGGTCTGGGATCTATTTCATGATGGGTTTAACCTGTGTATACTGTACGCAGACACCGAAAAGAATCTGCTTCTTATAAGCAATATTTTACTAGGTTTTGCTTAGTAGTTTTTTTCAATCTTTTTATATGATAAAGATAGCATTTAAAAAAAAATTGAGTTAATCATGTGGTTGTCATCTACTGCACATAATCATAATCAAACTAGGTATATTGGTAAATCAGTGGGTAAATATTCAGTTTTTCTTGAACAATTTTCAACTTACTATATTTTATACACTTCTGAAAATCTAAAAAAAATCCCAAACTCTTACTCTTGAGAGTCTAAAATTAAGCACTAGAGGGGAAACGTTTAAACCACACTGTAATGATTTGCTGCCTCTTTGACTATATTATGACTTAGCAGCTTCAAGACCAATATAAGTTATGAACCTCTAACAAAAAACTGTGGAAAACAAATTAATTTGGGGGTAAAACAAGTTGAAAGCTGTCATAACTTTGTATTTTTGTGTTGTCAAGCCATATGCCAATTACTTGGAAAATTAGACACATGCAGTAATCAAATCAATTATTATTTTTTTTCCCAACGGTTTTATTTACTCATTTTTTAAACATCTTTATTGGAGTATAATTGCTTTACAATGTTGTGTTAGTTTCTGCTATATAGCAAAGTGAATCAGCTATACGTATACATATATCCCCATATCCTCTCCCTCCGACACTTCATATCTAACCCCTCTAAGTGGTAACAAAGCACTGAGCTGATCTCCCTGTGCCATGCAGCTTCTTCCCACTAGCTATCTATTTTATATTTGGTAGTGTATATATGAACATGCCACTCTCTCACTTCGTCCCAGCTTACCCTTCCCCATCCCCGTGTCCTCAAGTACATTCTCTACGTCTGCTTCTTTATTTCTGTCCTGCCCCTAGGTTTTTCATAACCTTTTTTTTTTTAGACTCCATATATATGTGTTAGCATACGGTATTTGTTTTTCTCTTTCTGACTAACTTCACTCTGTATGACAGACTCTAGGTCCATCCACCTCACTACAAATAACTCAATTTAGTTTATTTTTATTACTGAGTAATATTCCATTGTATATATGTGTCACATCTTCTTTATCCATTCATCTGTTGATGGACACTTAGGTTGCTTCCATGCCCTGGCTATTGTAAATAGTGCTGCAATGAACATTGTAGTGCATGTCTTTTTTTGAATTATGGTTATCTCAGGATATATGTCCAGTAGTGGGATTGCTGGGTCATATGGTAGTACTATTTTTAGTTTTTTAAGGAACCTCCATATAGTTCTCCATAGTGGTTGTATCAATTTTCATTCCCAACAGTGCAAGAAGTTTCCCTTTTCTCCACACCCTCTCTAGCATTTGTTGTTTGCAGATATTTTGATGATGGCCATTCTGACTGGTGTGAGGTGATACCTCATTGTAGTTTTGATTTGCATTTCTCTAATGATTAGTGATGTTGAACATCCTTTCATGTATTTGTTGGCAATCTGTGTATCTTTTATGGACAAATGTCTATTTAGGTTTTCTTCCCATTCTTGGATTGGGTTGTTTATTTTTTTGATATTGCGCTTCATGAGCTGCTTGTATATTTTGGAGATTAATCCTCTGTCAGTTGCTTCATTTGCAAATATTTTCTCCCATTCTGAGAGTTATCTTTTCGTCTTGTTTAGTGTTTCCTTTGCTGTGCAAAAGTTTTAAGTTTCATTAGGTCTCATTTGTTTATTTTTGTTTTTATTTCCATTTCCCCAGGAGGTGGGTCCAAAAGGATCTTGCTGTGATTTATGTCTTAGAGTGTGCTGGCTATGTTTTCCTCTAAGAGTTTTATAGTGTCTGGCCTTACATTTAGGTCTTTAACTCATTTTGAGTTTATTTTTGTGTAAGGGAGTGTTCTAATTTCATTTTTTACATTTATCTGTCCAGTTTTCTGAGCACCATTTACTGAGGAGGCTCTCTTTTCTCCATTGTATAATCTTGCCTCCTTTCACAAAGATAAGATGACCATATATGTGTGGGTTCATCTCTGGGCTTTCTATCCTGTTCCAATCATCTATATGTCTGTTTTTGTGCCAGTACCATACTGTCTTCATTACTGTAGCTTTGTTTTAGAGACTGAAATCAGGGTGCCTTATTCTTCCAGCTCCATGTTTCTTTCTCAAGGTTGCTTTGGTTATTTGGGGTCTTTGGTGTTTCCATACAAATTGTGAAATTTTTTATTCTAGCTCTATGAAAAATGCCATTGGTAGTTTGATAGGGATTGCATTGAATCTGTAAACTGCTTTGGTTAGTATATTCATTTTCACAATGTCGATTCTTCCAATCCAAGAACATGGTATACCTGTCCATCTGTTTTTGTCATCTTTAATTTCTTTCATCAGTTTCTTATAGTTTTCTGCATACTGGTCTTTTGCCTCCTTAGGTAGGTTTATTCCTAGGTATTTTATTCTTTTTGTTGCAATGGTAAATGGGAGTGTTTCCTTAAATTCTCTTTCAGATTTTTCATCATTAGTGTATAGTAATGTAAGAGAATTCTGTGCATTAATTTTGTATCTTGCTACTTTTCAAGATTCATTGATTACCTCTAGTAGTTTTCTGGTAGCATCTAGGATTCTCTATGTATATTATCATGTCATCTGCAAAGAGTAACAGTTTTATTTCTTCTTTTCTGATTTGGATTCCTTTTATTTTTTTCATCTCTGGTTGCTGTGGCTAAAGCTTCCAAAACTATGTTGATTAAGAGTGGTGAGAGTGGGTAACCTTATCTTGTACCTGATCTTAGGGGAAATGGTTTCAGTTTTTCACCATTGAGAATGAAGTTAGCTGCTGGTTTGTCATATATGGCCTTTATGATGTTGAAGTAAGTTCCCTCTATGCCTACTTTCTGGAGAGTTTTTATCATAAATTGGTGTTGAAATCTTTTTCTGCATCTACTGAAATTATCATATGGTTTTTATCCTTCAGATTGTTAATATTGTGTATCACATTGTTTGATTTGGGTATATTGAAGAATCCTTGCATTCCAGGGATAAACCCCACTTGATCATGGTGGATGATCCTTTTAATGTGCTGTCAGATTCTGTTTGCTAGTATTTTCTTGAGGATTTTTGCATCTACATTCATCAGTGATATTGGCTTATAAGTTTCTTTTTTTGTGACATCTTTGTCTCGTTTTGGTATCAGGGTTATGTTGGCCTCTTAGAATGTGTTTTGGAGTGTTCCACCCCCTGCTACATTTTGGAAGAGTTTGAGAAGGATAGGTGTTAGCTCTTTTCTAAATGTTTGATAGAATTTGCCTGTGAATCCATCTGGTCCTGTGCTTTTGTTTGTTGGAAGATTTTTAATCACAGTTTCAATTTCAGTGTATGTAATTAGTTTGTTTTTATTTTCTATTTCTTCCTGGTTCATTCCCGGAAGGTTGTGCTTTTCTTAGCATTTGTCCACTTCTTCCAGGTTGTCCATTTTATTGGCATATAGCTACTTGTAGTAATCTCTCGTAATCTTTTGTATTTCTTCAGTGTTTGTTGCTCTTTCTCCTTTTTCATTTGTAATCTGTTGATTTGAGTATTCTCCCTTTTTATCTTGATGAGTCTGGCTAATGGTTTATCAATTTTGTTTATCTTCTCAAAGAACCATCTTTTAGTTTTATTGATCTTTGCTACTGTTTCCTTCATTTCTTTTTCATTTATTTCTGATCTGATTTTTTTTTTTTTTTTTTTTGCGGTACATGGGCCTCTCACTCTTGTGGCTTCTCCCATTGCGGAGCACAGGCTCCAGGTGCTCAGGCTCAGCAGCCATGGCTCACAGGCCTAGCTGCTCCACGGCATGTGGGATATTCCTGGACCGGGGCATGAACCCATGTTCCCTGCATCAGCAGTCGGACCCTCAACAACTGCACCACCAGGGAAGCCCTCTGATCTGATCTTTATAATTTCTTTCCCTCTGCTAACTTTTGGGGTTTTTTGTTCTTCTTTCTCTAGTTGCTTTAGGTATAAGGTTAGGTTGTTTATTTGAGATGTTTCTTGTTTGTTGAGGTAGGATTGTATTGCTATAAACTTCCCTCTTTGAACTGCTTTTGCTGCATCACATAGGTTTGGGTCGTTGTGTTTTCATTGTCATTTGTTTCTAGGTATTTTTTTGATTTCCCCTTTGATTTCTTCAGTGATCTCCTGGTTATTTAGTAGTGTATTGTTTAGCCTCCATGTGTTTGTATTTTTACAGGTTTTTTTCCTGTAATTGATATCTAGTCTCATAGCGTTGTCGTCAGAAAAGATGCCTGCTATGATTTCAATTTTCTTAAATTTACCAGGGCTTGATTTGTGACCAAATTATGATCTATCCTGGAGAATGTCCCATGAGCACTTGAGAAAAAAGTGTATTCTGTTGTTTTTGGATTGAATGTCCTATAAATATCAATTAAGTCTATAGTGTTTAATGTATCATTTAATGTTTGTGTTTCCTTATTTATTTTCATTTTGGTTGATCTGTCCATTGGAGAAAATATGGGTTAAAGTCTCATACTATTATTCTGTTACTGTTGATTTCCCCTTTTATGGCTGTTAGCATTTGCCTTATGTATTGAGGTGCTCCTATATTGGGTGCATAAATATTTACAGTGTTATATCTTCTTCTTGGATTGATCCCTTGATCTTTATGTAGTGTCCTTCTTTGTATCTTGTAATAATTTAAAGTCTATTTTTTCTGATATGAGAATTGCTACTCCAGCTTTCTTCAGATTTTCATTTGTATGGAATATCTTTTTCCATTCCCTCACTTTCAGTCTGTATGTGTCCCTAGGTCTGAAAGTGGTCTCTTGTAGACAGCAATTTATGGGTGTTGTTTTTGTATCCGTTCAGCCAGTCTATGTCTTTTGGTTGGAGAATTTATTCCATTTACACTTAAGGTAATTATTGATATGTAGTTTCTTATTACCATTTTCTTAATTGTTTTGTATTTGTTATTGTAGGTCTTTTCCTTCTCTGTGTTTCCTACCTAGAGAAGTTTTCCTTTAGGATCTGTTGTAAAGCTGGTTTGGTGGTGCAGAATTCTCTTAGCTTTTGCTTGTCTCTAAGTTTTTAATATCTCCATCAAATCTGAATGAGATGCTTGCTGGATATAGTCATCTTGGTTGTAAGTTTTTCCCTTTCACCACTTTAATTATGTCCAGCCACTCCCTTCTGGCTTGCAGAGTTTCTGCTGAAAGATTAGCTGTTAAACTTTTGGGGATTCCCTTGTATCTTATTTGTTGATTTTCCCTTGCTATTTTTAATATTTTTTCTTTGTATTTAATTTTTGATAGTTTGATTAATATGTGTCTTGGCATGATTCTCCTTGGATTTATCCTGTATGGTACTTTCTGCACTTCCTGGACTTGCTTATTTCCTTTACCGTATTAGGGAAGTTTTCAAATATAATCTCTTCAAATATTTTCTCAATCTCTTTCTTTTTCTTTTTTTTTCTCCTGGACCCCTATAATTTGAATGTTGTGTGCATTTAATGTGGTTTCAGAGGTGTCTGAGACTGTTCTCAATTCTTTTCCTTCTTTTTTCTTTATTCTGCTCTGCAGTAGTTATTTCCACTATTTTATCTACCAGGTCACTTATCCCTTCTTCTGTCTCAGTTATTCTGCTATTAATTCCTTCTAAAGAATTTTTAATTTCATTTATTTTGTTGTTCATCATTGTTTGTTTGCTCTTTAGTTCTTCTTGGTCCTTGTTAAAAGTTTCTTGTATATTCTCCATTCTATTTCCAAGATTTTGTGTCATCTTTTCTACCATTACTCTGAACTCTTTTTCAGGTAGACTGCTTATTTCCTCTTCATTTGTTTTTGGTCTGGTGGGTTTTTAGTTTGCTCTTTCATGTACTGCATATTTCTCTGTCTTCTCATTTTGCTTAACTTACTGTGTTTTGGGTGTCCTTTTCACAGGCTGCAGGTTTGTAGTTCCCATTGTTTTTGGTGTCTGCCCCCAGTGGGTAAGGCTGGCTCAGTAGGTTTCCTGGTGGAGGGGATTAGTTCCTGTGCTCTGGTGAATGAGCCTAGATCTTGTCTTTCTGTTGAGTCCATGTCTGGTGGTATGTTTTGGGGCTTTTGTGAACTTATTATGATTTTAGTCATCCTCTCTGCTAATGGGTGTGGTCATGTTCCTGTCTTGCTACTTGTTTGGCATAGGGTGTCCAGCACTGGAACTTGCTGGTCATTGAATGGAGCTGGGTCTTAGTGTTGAGATAGAGATCTCTGGGGGAGCTTTCGCCATCTGATATTATATTGGGTCTGGAGGTCCCTGGTGGTCCCATGTCCTGAACTCGGCTCTCCCACCTCAGAGGCTCGGGTCTGACATGCATGCAGCCAGAGCACCAAGATCCTGTCAGCCACACAGCAGGCTTGCTGAATGGAGCTCCATGAGGTCTCCTCCTTGTCCTGTTCTTCCTCCTCCTCTTACTGACACTCAACACTGTGACTCTGAGGAGCCAGTGCTTCCTCTGCACAACTGAGTTGTAACAGCAACTGAATTTCCTGCAAGTTCATTATGTAACTTAAAATACCATTGACCACATATTAACTACTAAAATAATTTTTAAACATCTAAAGTCAACTACTTAATTGAAGGCATGGAATTCTAAACTTCACCATCAAAATGAGGCCAAGATTGAGCAGGAGCAGTGGGTCTTGTCAAATTATTTATCTTTTGACAGACCAGTAGAGAGTGATAACAAGTGCCAAACACAAAGCATCCCATTCTGAAAATATAAAATTTCTATTTTGAAGAAAAAATATAAAAAGAAGAATTCATAAAATTATTACTTAAGAAATAGAAAAGCTTTAACTTATTGCTCTAAATAAAAGGTGATTGTGGATTATTGGAAGTTTTTTTACATAAAAACTGTGCAATAAATGAGTTATATGTTTGGGGAAGAAAAGAGTACGTTTAGTGGCTCAAGGATTAAGTCTAGCAGAATCTCTGTAATTTAAATGTAGACCCACCATATTATTACAACTCATATTTCTAGTAGAGTCTGATTTTTATAGGTATGGGTATCAAATAATCAGAAGTATCATGGTTCATTCATCCCACACACACTTCTAAGGTTATAAAATATAATACATTTTCATAACTTATTTTTATCTGGATATTTTGTACTCTATTAATTATCTATCTATATTTACTTATTTAAAAACAAATACAAATACTAGAATTTAAAACATTACATAATTCTGTGAGTTGAGTGTTCCATTCCTCTTAGCTTGTCTGGACCAGCTCAAGCAGCTGCACTCAACTAATAACTTCACTAGAAATAGTGGGTCTCAGAGGACCTCACTAACATATCTTGAACCTCTGTGGAATGGGTAGGTGTCTTTTTACATGTACTTATTCATGGGGGATCTCTTCACATGATGGAAGAAGTATTCCAGGACACCAAGTGTAGAAACTGGAAGTCATCCCCAGGCCACCACATTCTGTTATTCAAAGAAAGACACAAGGATGAAGAAATGGACTCTATCTCATAAGGGACAAGCTACAAAACATAGTACCCATGTTTTTCAATCTACCACATAAATTAGTATAAAATGGTGAAAAATTTCCAGAAATAGTAGTTGTGTATCAAAAAGAGAGGTACAAATAGTCACATCAGAGTGGTAAAAGCATTTATTCTGAAGACAGATATGGGTTCAAATTCTGTCAATTATCTTCAATAGCTCTTTGAAATTGAACAATTTAATAATTCACTCATAATTTATGCTTCTAATGGGCATGATAATAACACATTCAAAGACTGATAAAATAATCATCTTATCAAATGGAATATAAAGCATTTAGCAGAATATTTAGCACACAGTATGAACTCCAAAATAATAGCAATTATAATTATTTAATCAATTTGGAGTTGAGTTAGGTTCCATAGGGTACAAGCAGAAGGCAGGTATTATTTTTATAATCAAATGTTTTATCAAATCTCCTTTACACCTACAGTACAGTGGTAGCACTGTGGACCATTATTGATCTAATTTAATTCAGTATGTAGGCTGTCAACAATTTTCAAATTGTTCTTAGATTGGGCTTAAAGAGTATCAAAACTGTTTTCCCACCTAAGCAATAATTTTTTGAAGTGAATTAAATTTTTGTGACTTAAATTGATGTATACTTTTTAAAACCACCAATTAGGATTTCTTAATTTTTAAATCCATTTAATTTAACTACTTTAGTAGTTAGATCTAAAAGCACTTTTAGCATTACATAAACTTCAGTCTTTCAGCTATTGCAACATTTCTCTTTATTTTCTATGTTGAGTCTGTCTTGAGCCATTCCACCTCATTTTGGCAGGTCATTGTTGACATTTTTCTTAACCAGTTCCTCCTCATAAACTTATTTTCCTCCTTCATTCACTATCTGTCTCTGGTTCCTTCAGACCTGGTTTGAAGGGTATGAGTTCAGGCAAAGACCTTCTTGATATCATAAGAAGAAATCATCTAACACTAATGTCCTTTCTTGTATGGTAAGTATCAAAATGCTTCTTTTCTTTTTGTCTCATACACAGAGTAACCATTAATTTATATAAACTGTGACAATTTTACAGTTAAAACTGGCTCTGAAAGTCATTAAGAGATATTAATTGATTTGCAGCAAACATAAAATGGGGTTGTCCCATGAAAACTGAATGAATTCTTTACCCTATTCATGGAAAAATTTCATGGATTTCTTGAAGATCTCCTTGCTGAGCACCACCAACTAGAGTTCTCTGGTGCAACTGCAATCTCTGACTGACCATGTATGACTTCTGTACCTAATTCTCCTGCATTTGCTTCATTTGGAATCCCACTTTGGTGGAATCTTAAGATGATTTTTTTCTATAGGTATATATAAACCATAATGTAAAATAGGCATGTATTTATCCTTCTGCCAGTGGAAGTGATCATGTTTCACTTCTTCAGAATGATCTCAACCTATTTTTGCTCTTTAGCCACTCCCAAACTAAATCATGTCCCTTTGTTTTACATTTCATAGAAAAATATACATTCCTTTTCTGTTTATTAAATGTTGTGTGGTTATTCGATTAATGCTTATTTCCCAAAGGAAGCCATGATATCATGTACAAATTATGTTTTTCTCACTATTCTAATACAGTGCTTAATATGCAGGAGTCACTCAATAAATATTTTTAAAATAAATAAATCTAAAAAAATCAAAAGTGGGCCCATAAAGATTAGGAAAAGGAAAAATAAATCATTGGACCCATCAACACAGAAGTATTTAGAAATTCATAATAAGAATCTTTTGAGCCAAACTCTAGACTCAACTGAAATATTTCCTTTAGAGATTATGTAATGCTAAAAGTGCTTTTAGATCTAACTAGTAAAGTAGTTAAATGAAATGGATTTAAAAATTAAGAAATCCTAATTGGAGGTATTTAAAAAAGTATATATTGATTTAAGTCACAAAAACTTAATTCACTTCAAAAAATTATTTTTTAGGTGGGAAAACAGTTTTGATATTAAACTTTAAGGAATACATTTTGTGGATTTAACCACTTTAGAATGTATATGGGTATACCAAAAAAAGCCTTAGAATTTGTTCTTGTGAAAGAGGGTTGAAATATTCCAAAGGGTATTATAAGTAAAGTAGATCCAGTTTATAAAAGAAGACATTAACAAAATCTTCAGATGGTTCCACAGATTTTGATTTCTAAGGTGGAAACAAAACTTTCTCTAAAGTGAAATGTAAATATTGAATGAAAGTATACTTCAACAGGTAAGTATGCAGGGAAAGAAAATGTACAGCAGAATTATATAATTTAGGAAGAAAAAACGTATGCAAATTTGATGGTGGCAAATTTAGGAATAGTGATAAACTTAAGAAGAGCAAAATGTAATCTTAGTCATTGAACACTGGCTATTAATTAATTGATGTTGAGAAAGAAAATTACAGAAGAGATAAACAAAGACACAATTATTTTAAAATACACACAGTCAAAACAAAATAATAAACAAAAAATTGGGGGGGCAGGGACAAATGATTTAAATATATGTTACCAAATCAGAAATGTGTATTTTTGTTATACAATGAGACTAATGGGTTATTTTAATTAAGTTGTTTAATAATAAATTTAGAAGTTATTTGATAGAAAATAAGACAAAAGATTTTTAAAAAGAATATATTGCAGAAATATAACTATAAAATAGTAACAATAAAATAATTATAAAGCTCTGTTTTTTTCATGAAAGTAATGGCTGTTGATAATTATATAATGAGGAAATAAATCTATAATTTTTAACTATGCAAAATGACAGACAACGAAATATACTGAGAATAGATATAGACAATTATAATAACAGCTGCTATTCTAAAAGAATATCTAAATAAAGTAGAGGTATTTTTATAATTTTTTCCTCACTGATATTGATGAGGCAGTACAAACTTTCAAGTCACCAAATCTGCAAGGTGTAAAATTTAGAAACAAAAAAATGACTTGGTGATAAAAATGCATCTTCTGTATATATGAGAGCACATTAATCTGGTATGATATAATCAAGGCAGGCTGGAATATAAATACTATAAATTTGGGAAAGTGTTAAATAGCTCAAATAATATTGTGTGCAATATTAATTTATAGAATAGACAGTTCAAAGGACTCGGAATGAGGAATGTGAAAGGAGTGTTGAAAGTGAACTATAATAGTGCTAACTTACTATGATGTTTTATGTGTGGGAAACAGCACTATAAGAAAGAATTCAGTCAGCTATGTAGGACAGTACTTAAGAAACTGAAATATATTGTGTAACCCAGCATATAGTGTTTTAAGCAATAGAAAGTATATTCATATTTTAGCAATCAATGGCAGACTGAGAGTTAACTCGATAAACAGGTACAAAGTACAAAGATGGGCACAATATCTGTTGAATGATATTTGAATAATCAGAAATGCTGAATCATTTACATGTTCTTAGAGTCCAACAGAAAATATAAGACAATTGATCTGCCCACTGCATGGCAACAACTATGGATCCACTGTATATGTGCAGACATAATAGAAAAGAATAAAAATGCAGGAGTGGGAATGACTATCAAGAGTATTTTAATAGCCAGGTAGTCCAGGATATAGATGGCATATAGCAATGGTGAAAGTGACAATAACCATCCATTATCAATGTCACCTTGGGGAACCTAGTGGAATGCAAGCTCAGTGATAAAGAATGCTATGATTGGCAATCACCTACAACAGTTGGTTATGAGCACAGGAGTAGGGATGCGGCAACAAGGAAAGCCATACTTATTTTCCATCCCTAGTGCAAATCATTGGTATATATCATAGGAACTAGGCAATAGTTTGACTGAATGAATTTGTTGAGTATACATCAAAGCTGAAATTAGATCTATTTTAGCTTCCAGTTTTACGTCAAAGTAACATGCCTGGCATTGATTAAATCATGCCAAGTTTTGAAGTAATCCTACTCTTAAGTCTTTGGTTTAAGACTTTCTGTACATTTTTCTATAAAGCATAGATATTTGGGCCAACTTTTGTGGCAAGTTTCAGTGATAACAGGAGGGAGTGTTTCATACTGATGAAAGCAAACTCATTTTGGATTTTGATAACACTGTTATATAAAAATAATAATTTTATTTGTAATTAAATCAACAATTCAATAAGAAATTGCTCTTGTTATGTATTTTATAATCTAGTTTTAAATGCATTCTATATAAGTAAAGGAAACATTTAAATTTCACCACATTTATTTATACATAAAAAATGTGCAAAATGTTTTCATGTTTTTTTGATGTATTTAAAATACTCTAGGGCTTCCCTTGCGGTTGAGAGTCCGCCTGCTGATGCAGGGGACATGGGTTCATGCCCTGGTCTGGGAAGATCCAACATGCTGTGGAGTGGCTAGGCCCATGAGCCATGGCCACTGAGCCTGCATGTCTGAAGCCAGTGCTCTGCAACGGGAGAGGCGACAACAGTGAGAGGCCCGCGTACCGCACAAAAAAAAAAAAAAAAAAATTAAAATACTCTAAATAACCTGAATATATAAACTTTTGAAAATTTAATTGAACTCTTGTGTTTGAGCTGGCTGACTGAATACATGTGTTTAGTTTTCAATTCCAAAATACCATTGGAAATATAACAATAAATACAAAATCCAGAATGAGTGACACAAAATAACTCAAGTATTAAGAACTTTCTGGAATACACTAATACAATTGAAATAGACAGAGACAATTATTAGAGCTAGGAAATCTGAAATCCATAGGATTGAAAGAGGCAACTTGCAGAAAAATAAATTTCCCTGGTAGAGCTTGATAATGTCCACCACATAAGAAAGAACACTGCTAGCAGCAAAGTAGATACCTAGCAGTAATTTAATTACACAATAAATGATGTAACAATTATTGATATTTCAGCTGTAAAAGTAAGTGTTTGGTTACCAGGATAAACTCATATATACCACTCTAATTCAGAAAAACAAATCATAATCAAGTACAATGAACATGCACTTTAAGGAAAAGATAAAAGCCAATTTAGGTATGCATTCTTTAACACCAACCCACACACACATCAACATACATAAACAGATACACACTTCTGCACATTCATACACTCATCTACACACAAACATGCATGTACATCTCCATGTGCACCCATACTCATACGTGAGCATGTGTATATGCACACACATTGAAGTATGGACACACATACAGCCAAACTTAAATGCAGGTGTACACACATGCACATCCACCTACATATTCTTTTCATAATGGTTTATCACATATATATATCAATATATATTGAATATATTTCCCTGTGCTATATAGTAAGACCTTGTTGTTTATCCATTCCATATGTAATAGCTTGCATCTGCTAATCCCAAACTCTTAATACTTCTGTTCTGAGCCCCTCCTCCCCCAGATACAATATTCTTGAATGAAGATACTCAGCATTGTAAATATTTCAATTCTTTCCACAAGGAAATGAATGGAAATTATGTACTATTTAGGAATGATTCAATATGAAAATCTATACCATGTGCTGAATATGATATTTAGATAAGTTAATGAAAATAGCCTTAAAATATATTCTTATAAAACAATTAAGATTGAAAAAAATGAACTAGACATTAAACTAATAAAGCTGTGAAAAAGAATACTATTCTTGAAATATAAAAGATAATTTAATAGTGTGTCCAAGGGCACCACCTACACGAGCTCCAGGGGCAGGCACAAGCTGCAGCTACTATCTCGGACCACAGATGTGGGTGCAGACCACTCCTGCTGCTGCTGCTCCCACCAAGGGTCTTGTGAGCAAGTACAGGTCACAGCCCACACTTCCCAGGATCCTGTACAGCCCACTACTGCTGAGGGTCCTGTGATCTGGGGCCAACTTCCCTGGGAGACCACACGGCACACTCCAGGCTGTTGCAACTTCCTGCTGGTCTCTGCCACAGCAGTCAGTCTCCACTCATCCCATCTGTGATTGCCGTATCCATCCCTCTCCCTGGCCTGAGTGAGTAAGTGTGTCCTAATTAGCTGCTGCTTTTACTGCCTGTTGGCTGGGCAGGGAACAGACACCAGAGGGTGGCCCACATGCAGAAGTGGGGACAAAAATAAAGCTGAGTCCCAGGGGTGGTGTGACCAAAGAAGAGGAATAGAAATCTCTCCATGCAGCTACAGAAGCAGAAGATTAAATCTCCACAAAAATTTGGTAAACCCTGAATCTGTGGAATATCTGAATAGACAATGAGTATTCTCACAGTTGAGGCTGCTCTAGCGTTAACAACTGTGGAATTTTGGGGCCAGTACACATGGGAATTGGGCCAGTCAGAATATGAATTGGCCCCACAGTGCTCTCAGCAGATTCAGAGACACACTTAGAGGTATTGGAGGACTTCCTGGGGAGGCAGGGATTGGCTGTGGCTCACTGTGGAGACAAGGACACTGACAGATGAGGGCCCAGGAAAATATTATTATTAATATTATTTTCTTGTTTTGTTCTTTTGTTGTTCTTTTTATTATTCTTTTAATTTTTTATTTTCCTTTTCATGATTTTGTTTTTAATATATTTTTCTATGTTTACTTTACTTTTTTGTTATATTGTGTTTTTTTCTTTTGTGTTGCTTTGTTTTTATCTCTTTTTTTAAACTATATTTTCTATTATTACTTTACTTTTTTGTTGTTTTGTGTTTTTTCCTTGTTTTCTTCTTTCTTTTGTTTTTGTATTTTTTTGATCATTTTGGGGCATTTGTTTTATGCTTTCTTTGTCATTTTTGAATTTGCTTTCTGCTTTTGAACTGTTTTTTGTTTTTGTTAGTTTAGTTTTTATTGTTTGTTTTCATATTTTAGGTTCATTTATTTGTTTACTTGCTCTCTTCTTTTTTTCTTTCTGTTTTTGTGTTTGTGTTTCTTTGGGTGTTTTTGCCATTTGGTTTTGTTTTTATCATTTGTCTTGGGAATTTTATTTATCTGTTCATTTTCATTATCTTTTTTTCTCTCTTCTGCACCATGCATCTTGCATGGTCTTGGTTCTCCCACCAGGGGTCGGGCCTGAGCCTCTGAGGTGGGAGAGCTGAGTACAGGATGCTGGATGCTGGGCCACTGGAGAACTCCTGGTCCAAGGGAGTATTAATCAGCAAGAGCTCTCCCAGAGGTCTCCATCTCAACACCAAGACCTGACACTACCAAAAGCAAGCTTTCATGCTGGATACCTCATGCCAAACACCTAGCAACACAGGAATACAAAACTACCCATCAGCAGACAGGTTGCCTAAGGTCATACTAAGCTCACAGACACCCCAAAAGGTACCAACTGATTTGGCCCTGCCCATCAGAGGGACAATATCCAGCTCCACCCACCAGAGCACAGGCACCAATCCCCCCAACCAAGAAGCCTACACAAGCCAATAGACCAACCTCACCCACTGGAGGCAGAAATCAGAAGCAAGAGGAACTATGACCCTGCAGCCTGCATAAAGGAGACCCAAAACATAGTAAGTTAAACAAAATGAGATGACAGAAAAATATGTTGTGGATGAAGGAGCATGGCAAAAACCCACAAGACCAAACAAATGAAGAGGAAATAGGCAATCTACCTGAAAAATAATTCAGAGTAATCATAGTAAAGATGATCCAAGATCTTGGAAACAGAATGGAGGCATAGATCAAGAGGATATAAAAAGTCTTTAACAAGGACCTAGGAAAATTAAGGACAATCAGTGATGAACAAAAAAAATAACTGAAATAAAAAAATACACTAGCAGAAATCAATAGCAGAATAACTGAGGCAGAAAAATGGATAAGTGCCCTAGAATATAGAATGGTGGAAATAACTGCCACAGAGCAGAATAAAGAAAAAAGAATGAAAAGAATCGAGCACAGTCTCAGAGACCTCTGGGACAACATTAAACACAGCAACATTGAATTATAAGGGTCCCAGAAGAAGAGAAAGAGAAGGGTCTGACAAAGCATTTCAAGAGATTACACTTGAAAACTTCCCTAACATGGGAAAGGAAATAGTCAATCTAGTCCAGGAAGCACAGAGAGTCCCATAAATGGTAAACCCAAGGAGAAACATGCTGAGACACATTACACACTAACCAAAAATAATACAAAGAAAAAATATTAAAAGTAGCAAGGGAGATACAAAAATAACATATAAGGGAATTCCCAAAAGGTTATCAGCTGATTTTTCAACAGAAACTGCAGGCCAGAAGGGAGTGGCAGGATATATTTAGGTGATTAAAGTGAGAATCTTACAATCAAGATCACTGTACCCCACAAGGATCTCATTCAAATTTGACAGAGAAATCAAAAGCTTTACAGAGAGGCAAAAGCTAAGAGAATCCAGCACCACCAAACCAGCTTTACAAGTACTAAAGGAATTTCTGTAAGTGAGAAACACAAGAGAAGAAAAAACCTACAAAAACAATTAAGAAAATGATAATAGGAACATACATATCAATAATTACCTTAAATGTGAATAGATTAAATACTCCAGCCAAAAGACACAGACAGGCTGAATGGATACAGAAACAAGACCCGTATATATCCTGCTTACAAAAGACCCATGTCAGACCTAAGGACACATACAGACTGAAAAGTGAAGGGATGGAAAAAAATATTCCATGCAAATGGAAATCAAAGGAAAGCTGGAGTAGCAATTCTCATGTCAGACAAAATAGACTTAAAGATAAAGACTATTACGAGAGACAAAGAAGGACACTACATAATGATCAAGGGATCAATCCAAGAAGAAGATATAACAATTATAAATATATACACACCCAAAGTAGGAGCACCTCAATACATAAGGTAAGTTCTAACAGCTATAAAAGGGGAAATGGACAGTAACACAATAATAGTGGGGGAAATTAACATCTCCCTTATGCCCATGGAGAGATCAGCCAGACAGAAAATTAATAAGGAAATGCAAGCCTTAAATGATCAAATAGATTTAATTGATATTTATAAGACATTCCATCCGAAAGTAGCAGAATACACTTTATTCTCAAGTGCAATGGAACATTCTCCAGGATACATCAAATCTTGTGTTACAAATCCTCAGTAACTTGGAGAAAATTGAAATCATATAAAGCATCTTTTCTGACCACAACTCTATGAGATTAGAAATCAATTACAGGAAAAAAACTGTAAAAAACACAAACATTTGGAGGCTAAACAATACACTGCTAAATAAACAAGAGGTCACTGAAGAAATCAAAGAGGAAATCAAAAAATACCTAGGGACAAATGACAGTGAAAAAAAAGACCACCCAAAACCTATGAGATGCAACAAAAGCAGTTCTAACAGGGAAGATTATAGCAATAAATCCTACATCAAGAAACAAGAAAAATCTCAAATAAACAATCTAACCTTACACCTAAAGGAACTAGAGAAAAAAGAACAAAAAAACTCCCCAAAATAGTAGAAGGAAAGAAATCATAAAGATCAGAGCAGGAATAAATGAAACAGAAACAAAGAAAAAATAATAGCAAAGATCAGTAAAATTAAAACCTAATTCTTTGAGAAGATAAACAAAATTGATAGCCTTTAGCCAGACTCATAAAGAATGAGGACTCAAAACAATAAAATTAGAAATGAAAATGAAGTTACAATGGACACCACAGGAAAAAAAGGATCATAAAAGACTACAACAAGCAACTGTATGCCAATAAAATGGACAAACTGGAAGAAATGGACAAATTCTTAGAAAGGTATAAACTTCCAAGACTGAACCAGGAAGAAAGAGATGATATAAACAGACCAATCGCATGTAATGAAATTGAAACTGTGATTAAAAATCTTGCAAAAACAAAAGTCCAGGACCAGATGGCTTCACAGGTGAATTCTACCAAACATTTAGAGAAGAGCTAACACCCGTACTTCTCAAACTCTTCCAAAAACTTGCAGAGGAAAGAACACTCCCAAGATCATTCTATGAGGCCACCATCACCCTGACACCAAAACCAGACAAAGATATCATAAAAAAAGAAAACTGCAGCAAAATATCACTGATGAATATAAATGCAAATATCCTCAAAAAAATACCAGCAAACAGAATCCAACAACACATTAAAAGGATCATACACCACCATCAAGTGACATTTATCCCAGGGATGAAAGGATTCTTCAATATATGCAAATCAATCAATGTGATACACCATATTAACAAATTGAAGAAGAAAAACCATATGATCATTTCAATAGAAAAAGCTTTTGACAAAATTCAACACTGATTTATGATAAAAACTCTCCAGAAAGTGGGCATAGAGGGAACCTACCTCAACATAATAAAGGCCATATACAACAAACTCACCTCAAACATCATTCTCAATGGTGAAAAACTGAAAGCATTTCCTCTAAGATCAGGTCAAGACAAGGATGTCCACTTTCACCACTATTATTCAACATAGTTTTGGAAGTCCTAACCACAGCAATCAGAGAAGAAAAAGAAATAAAAATAATATAAATTGGAAAAGAAGAAATAAAACTGTCACTGTTTGCAGATGACATGATACTATACATAGAAAATCCTAAAGATGCCACCATAAAACTACTAGAGCTAATCAGTAAATTTTGCAAAGTTGCAGGATACAAAATTAATGCACAGAAATCTCTGGCATTCCTATACACACAATGAAAGATCAGAAAAAGAAATTAAGGAAATAATCCCATTCACCATTGCAACAAAAAGAATAAAATACCTAGGAATAAACCTTCCTAAGGAGGTAAAAGACCTGTACCCAGAAAATTACAAGACAGTGATGAAAGATATCAAAGATGAAACAAACAGATGGAGAGATATACCATGTTCTTGGGTTGGAAGTGAAAACAACTCTACCACCCAAAGAAATCTGCTGATTCAATGCAATCTCTATGAAGTTACCATTGACATTTTTCACAGCATTAGAACAAAAAAATCTTAAAATTTGTATGGAGACACAAAAGACCTCAAATTGTCCAAGCAATCTTGAGTAAGAAGAACGGAACTGGAGGAATCAGGCTCCCTGACTTCAGCCTATACTACAATCCTATGTAATCAAGACAGTATGGTATTGGCATAAAAACAGAAATATAGATCAATGGAACAGGAGAGAAAATCCAGAGGTAAACCCACACACCTATGGGCACAATCTATGACAAAGGGGGAAAATATACAATGGAGAAAAGAAAGTCTCTTCAATAAATGGTGCTGGGAAAACTGGACAGCTACATGGAAAAGAATGAAATTAGAACACTTCCTAACACAATACACAAAAATACACTCAAAATAGATTAAAGACCAAAATGTAAGACCAGACACTATAAAATCTTAGAGGAAAACTTTGGAAGAATACTCTTTGACCTAAATCACAGCAAGATCTTTCTTGACTCACCCCCTAGAGTAATGAAAATAAAAACAAAAATAAACAAATGGGACCTAATGAAACGTAAAAGCTTTTGCACAGAAAAGGAAACCATAAACAAGATGAAAAGACAACCCTCAGAATGGGACAAAATATTTGCAATGAAGCAACAAACAAGAGATTAATCTCCAAAATATACAAGCAGCTCCTGGAGTGAAATATCAAAAAAACAAACACCACAATCAAAAAATGGGCAGAAGACCTAAATAGACATTTCTCCATACACATACAGATGACCAGAAGCACAGGAAAAGCTTCTCAGCATCACTAGTTATTAGAGAAATGAAAATCAAAATTACAATGAGTTATCACCTCACAATGTTCAGAATGACAATCATCAAAAAATCTACAAATAAATGCTCTAGAGGCTGTGGAGAAAAATGAACCCTCCTGCACTGTTGGCAGTAATGTCAATTGATGTAGTCATTATGGAGAACAGTATGGAGGTTCCTTATAAAACTAAAAATAGTATTACCATATGACTCAGCAATCCCACTACTGGGCATATACCCTGAGAAAACCATAATTCAAAAAGACACATGCACCCCAATGTGCATTGCAGTACTATTTACAATAGCCAGGTCATGGAAGCAACCTAAATGTCCATCAACACATGAATGGATAAAGAAGATGTGATACATATATACAATGGAATATTACTCAGCCATAAAAATGAACAAAATTGGGTTATTTGTAGAGACGTGGATGATGTAGAGACTGTCATACAGAGTGAACTAAGTCAGAAAGAAAAAAACAAATATCTTATATTAACACATATATGTGGAATCTAGAATAATGGTACAGATGAACCTGTTTGCATGGCAGAAATAGAGACACAGATGTAGAGAACATATGGACATCAAGTAGGGAAGGGGAGGTGGGATGAATTGGGGATTGGGATTGACGTACATAAAGTAATATGTATAAAATAGATAACTAGTGTGAAACTGCTTTATAGCATAGGGAACTCTACTTAATGCTTTGTGGTGACCTAAATTGGAAGGAAATCCAAAAAAGAGGGGATATATTTATACATATGGCTGATTCACTTCGTGTACAGCAGAAAATAACACAACAGTGTAAAGCAACTATAACCCAACAATTTTTTTTTTAAAAATAGTGTCCATGCGATTAAATTGAAAAATTTACAGTAGGATTTAAGAGTAAAACAAAATGCTGATTCCTTGAAAAGAATTCTAAACTAATAAACCTTGCAAAATTTGATGAAGGGAAGGTAAATGTGAAATAAATCTAGAAAAATTAGAATATATATACATAAAGTTGTCAAGAGATTAAGAAAGCTTCTAGGGAAGTTTACATTTAATGTTATAGCAATCTATCTATTGAATTATGAAACGTGTTGAATATTATATATACATATTTGTCCAACTTTCTTTTACAAATATTTTGTTTTGTCTTATGACCTTAATTTCCTAATTTCTAAAAATATCCCATTGTTTTTTACCAGTGTTTTCATCGTTATTATTATTTATTGTTAGATCTTTATTCTGTTTTTAATGTAAAAATGTAGTTTTTAGGTTTATACTATATAAATTGAAATAAACTTGATTAAATGAAATAAACTTACCAAAATCACAATTATTAAGTAGTCCATCATTTCCCCTCTTATTTCTTGCTGCCTTTAAGACATGTTAATCCCCACATATACTTTAGTCTGAGTTTTAATTTCTACTTATTCACCTAATTAAAATTTCTATCTATTGCCTAATTCCATTTTGCTTCATACGCTGTAATTTTATAATATATTTTATACTGTTTGAATATATTACATAAGGCTATATGATGCACGTTTCTTTGCTTTGTTTTTAAAGTTATTCTTTGTATGAAATTTAAAATAAACTTTTAAGTATTTTTCCACTTTTGTGGTAATTTTTATTTGACTTCATTTTCTTTATGCCTTAATAGGTAGGTAATTATCAACTCTATGTGGGTTTACTCATACAGGAATATATTATGTTTCTGTTTTTTCTATATGGACTGTCAACTCACATGAACTGATTATTTTTTGTCCTTTTTCATGAACTAATTTCATAGATGTTGACTATAATGACAGTAATGACCATGTTTCTAGTATGTTAATGAGTTCAGTAGAAATAACTAATATTTCGTATTTAAATATGATTTAATCATAGGTTTCTTTTAGACACCTGTTATCCCTTTTGGAAAATATGCTCTTTTACATTTTTATTTAAAGTTTTATTAAAAAACAGACATTTAAATATTATGAAAAACTTCTAGCATCTAACTAGATGATAATGTGATTTCCCCCCTACTTTTCTCTATTATTGTAGTGGATTACACTTACAGTTATTCATGTTGAATTACCCTGAATTCCTTGCATAAATTCTATTTGTGTGAAATGTTTGATTCAATGATGGATTTAATTTACTGGAGCATATTTGGAAAAATGCATGATTTTTTAATTTTCTCCATATAACATATTTCTTAACATTTGGTGAAAATCTATCAAACATATATGAGCACATGAAAAACTGTTCTGATTTCTCTCTCATTTTACAATGATAAGTTGAATCATGAATTTTAGTTTGGAATTTATATGGCTGACTAAATATCCTTTAATGTAGTGAACACTTAAGGAAATTATTTTGTAAATAATATATGATGAATTGCATCAAACTAGAGAGCTATATCTTACTTGAAGACAGAGAACTTGTTTTATGCCTTTTAAATTTCCTATTCCCAACACCTAACACAATATATGACTCAAAATCTTTGTGGAATACTCATCTAATTAATAAACTGATTAGTTTTTAAAGTATGCATAATAATTATCTCTATTTTTCTCCAATATTTCAGGAAAGTAAAATAAAATTACTATATTTTTATTGAATAAGAAGCAATTGAAAAGAGAATGTGTTTTCACTATGTTCTGGCATAAATACTCTGGAACTTCTCAATGTAACTATGGGAAATGAGTTGCCTGCCAAGTAATCAACAGGAAATGAAAAATCTGTCTGTCCTGCTTGCAGTTCTGAGCTTCATTTCCCTACAGCTGTTGCTAGAAGACATTTTATGAGTCCCTTATGTAAAAAGTATAAGGTGAAAAGCCAACTAAGGGCATGATATAAATAAATCACAAGGATATTAGTAGTAGGATATAAAGGGAGAAAATAAGTATTACAAGTTAGTAATAACATTCTCACAATTGCATGAATAGTAACTATTATATCAGATACTTTCAGTTAATATTGAGCAATAAAATGTTTTTAACTCTTGTAACATTAGATTTAAGCTATTCATAAGGCTGGTAGCTGTGTTAGATAAATCCAGAAGCATAGTGAAATCTCTGTGTTCCATTTTTACTAATGGGGATTTTTTTAAAAACAGATATTATTTAGGTATACAAACTTTTTCAGGAGATAAACATTTAATTCCAAAGTTTAATACCAAATTTTAAAAAATGTTTTATATCTAAGAATTGTTAATAATGGAGGTGGTATGCCTTACCCAATTTCAGGAAAATATATACAAACCCTTTATGTTATCAATGTCTGTGCCTGGTTGGCTCAGTTGGTTGGAATATAGTACTAAAGACAATAGGATCATGGTCCTAGTTGCATGCTGTCAGCTATCTTCTCCATTTTCTTGATCATATAGCACACTCTCGGAGCATGAACTATTTTTCAAAGATCCAGTAGTGCTCACAAGAGAGACCAAAATGGATCAGAGAAATCCAATTCTACCAGAAAAATAAAAAGTGCTCATAATTTATTGATGATGGATGAAAAGTTCTTTTTATGAAGAGTGTTGGACATTATACATTGTTAAACAATGATGTCTTTTATACTCATATTACTTGTATGTTGTTCAAGACAGAGGAACCCAGAAAAATCATGCTTTAGTTATTTCCTCCAAGAAGAAAATTTTAAGAAAATAGGTTGTACTCTAATTTAAATATTTGAGCAATTAGGTTAAAATCATTTCATATAATTCAATAATATGATGATTAAAATATATTTTTAAAATTTTCTTTCAGTTTTCAAAAACTATTTTTTAATTAATTAATTTATTTATTTATTTTTGGCTGTGTTTGGGTCTTTGTTTCTGTTCAAGGGCTTTTTCCAGTTGCAGGGAGTGGGGGACACTCTTCATCGCAGTGCACAGGCCTCTCACTGTCGCAGCCTCTCGTTGTGGAGCACAGACTCCAGACGCGTAGGCTCAGAAGTTGTGGCTCACGGGCCCAGTTGCTCCGCAGCATGTGGGATCCTCCCAGACCAGGGCTCAAACCAGTGTCTCCTGCATTGTCAGGCAGACTCTCAACCACTGTGCCACCAGGGAAGCCCCAAAAACTATTTTTGATTAAAGTTATGGAATCATGGTTTTTACTCTAATTTCAATAAAGCATGGCAAAACAAAAATAACTCATTATTTCCTTCTCAATTTATTCCCAAATTAAGATTCAATTAATACTATTTTCCTATCTTCTACATTGAAAATCTGTTGTTTAGTGTTTCTATCTTCATTACTCATTATAGCTACATCTTTTAGATAATTTGCTACAGCTGCTACATCAGCACTTGCTGTTTCATCTTGTATTTTTATTTAATGGAGATGGGTTATTTCCTTAATCCTCATGAACCAACCTCTGCTAGCTTCAAACTTTCCTTCTGCACTTTCCTCTCCTCTCTCAGCCTTTGTGGAATTGGAGAGAGTTAGGCCCTTGCTCTGGATTAGGCTTTAACTTAAGGGAATGTTGTTTGTGGTTTGATCTTCTATCCAGACCACTAAAGCTTTGTTTATATCTGCAATAAGGCTGTTTGGTTTATCATCTTTTAATTTCCTTCAAGAACTTTTCTTTTTCATTCACAACTTGGCTAACTGGCACAAAAGGCCTATTTTTCAGCCTATCTAGGCTTCTGACATACCTTTCTCACTAAGCTTAATCATTCCCAGCTTTTGATTTAAAGTGAGATATGTGCAACTCTTCCTTTCACTTGAATACTTTGAGGCTATTGTAGAGTTATTAATTGGCCTAATTTCAATATTGTTGAGTCTCAAGGAATAGGGACACTTAAGGAGAAGGAAAGAGATAGGGGAACAGCTGGTAGACGGTGCAGTCATAACACACACATTTATCTATTAAATTAACCATCTTACCTGTATGTGGTTCATAGAGCTTCAACACAATTACAATAGCAACATCAAAATTCACTGATCACAGATCATCATAACACATACAATAATAATGAAAAATTTAAAATACTGTGAGAATTACCAATATGTGACACAGACACATGAAGTGAGCAAACACTGTTGGAAAAGTCTCTCTCATAGACTTGCTCAAACCAAGCTTGCCACAAACCTTCAATTAAAAAAATGTAATGTCTGTGAAGTATAGTGGGGTACAATAAAATGGGGTATGTCTGTATAACCTCACTTGACTTTTAAGGAAATCAGATCTAAACTATAGAAATCAGTCATACTGAAAATATGGTCCAATCAAAGAGAGTTTGAAATTAGAGGCAGGTCTGAAAACAGGATATTGTTGTGTTGCTTCTTGGCACATCAGTTAACCTCGATCACTGATATCACAAAATTTCCCCACTTATTTTTCACTCAGTTGCACTGTTTTTCATTACTATCAGTTAGTGAATCATCATTTAGCATTAGTTAGGCATTTTATAGATACTGAACTCAAATTTATGTCCAGTAGAATTTTATTACAAATGTTACAAAAACAGTTACTTTAGGCACAGAGAAAAGACACTGGGGAGAAACAAGGACCAAACCACAGTTATTAGTAGTTTTCTTCAATGACTATTTCTTTTGTCTCAGTCTTTCTTTAATGACTTGCCTGTCACAGATATAATTCAGACAGTAAAAGATAGAAGATGGTTTCTATGCTATTGAAGAGTAAACCCTCAGAAAGGAAGGAAACCCTAAATGACTGATACCAAAATTTTGAAAATTAAATAAAGGTGGATTAAGCAGATTGATTATATATATTGTATTGTAGTACAAATGTATTGCCCGTATACTTTTATTTATAAAAATATTTTATTTCCTACTCATACAGAGTTATATTTGTAGTTTACACTTATTTTAAAAATCCGATCAAGACCTTCTATAATTCTCCCTTATAATTTGGAGTTTCTACTCTATGACTCTGCCTTGTTACTATTTTTACAGTTATATTTTAAACTGCATTTATAACTATGGCAAAGCTACACATTTCCTCACTTGCCTTACCCATAAATCTTGAATTTTAATATAAATAATATGAGTTATATTTCAAGCTATTTTTGTTCCTTTTCCATAATGCTACTTTAAAAATTATTTCTAATATAAATTGTGGTACATATTCTTCTCTTGATTGTAGACTTTACATTTTCATTTCTTGTACCCATTTTTCACTTTTTTCAGAATATTTGCTCAATTTAACTTTTATTTGACTGTACCATGCAATACATGCAGGTAATATCCTATTTTAAGTTATACAGTTAAATGAATATCAATTTTAATTATTTTCAATTTGGGAGCATTAATTTTTTCATTGAACCTTATTATCATTTAAGGTGAGGAACAGTATTATTATATATATATATAATAAAACTGAGAATTTATATATAATAAAACTGAGCCAAGTCTCTCTCTCTCTCTTTCTCTGTATTTAGACTTGGCTCTTTATTCTCAGTTTTATTAGCTGAGCTACTGAATAATTTCTCTGCAAATAATAATTCTCATTTTAAAAATATGGAAAGTTTTGATAATTGTAGATAAAAATGTGATCATTATTTTCCTAAAGTATTATTATAGCCAGTCTATCATCAAACATATTTAAGTTCTCTATACTACATGTTTTCCACTCAGCAAAATTTATTTTAATATTTTAAAAATGCATATGCTTAAAGGTTATATTTTATATTTTTCCTGTGTAACCTTTATTTCTTCATTAATCGAAATGGTTTTAACTATCTGTCATTTGTGTAGGTAAAACTTAAAAGGAGGCAAGTTTGAGTGCTTTTTTAGTATAGTAAAGATACATTAATTGTTTTGAAAATTATATTTGTCAAATATATTTTGTGCTCAAAAATTTGCTATTGTATCTTTGGATTTTAAGAGAATTAGTATTCTACAATATTTATAAATGAAAATAAATTTAATATCTTGAATTTTACATTCTATAATTTAAGAACAATTTCTCAGGTCTAGTTGTTACATTTCTTCCTCTGAATGTGTCATCCATAAAATCATTATTTAAATTATCAGTTAGCACATCAGATTATCACATCAGCTTCCTATCTGGTGCTCTTTCCTTCTTGTTATTCCTCAGTTTATAGAGTGTTTTGCAATTAAAATCATGGTTGATCTCTTTCTTACATTTTGTTCTACTCTACAAGTCATAAACACTGAATGCATCTATGAGAAGAATCCTTTATATATAAATAATCACTGATAAATGTAACCTAACTATTTTTAATTCCTAACATAGTATTTTCAAAGTTCCACTCTTTGTTATTCTTGAATTCTATTAATGTACTTTTATATGTTTTTATTAAAATAGTACATGTTTTCTGTCATGGATAAAATCTTCCAAATGATGAAATCCTTCAGATTAATGCTGTGAATCAGGTTATACTGTGAGTGAAAGATCAATAGATTGGAATACAGGAGATATAAGCTCTAAATCCTAATCCTGATTCTAGACAGAATTAACTGCTAATTTTTGGGGCAAGTCTTGTGTGCAGTTGGTTTGCAGTATTCTCGTTAGTAAAATGCAAAGGTTAGGCTAGATAATGTCTAAGCCAGCTCTTATTTTTCATAGATAATGCCAGTTATTTTCTTAATCCTATATATCCTATTTTAAAACATTTACAACTTCAGGGATTAGTTAACAAAGTTCAACAGATTTTCTAGAAAAGAAATGATAGTCTTATTTTAGCAACAAAAATGTGAAGTTATACCTATCCTTCTCAAACTATTACAAAAAATTGAAGAGTAGGCTACCTCCAAATTTCATTCTACAAGGCCACAATTACCCTGATGCCAAAACCAAACATAGAAAACTAACGGCCAATGTCTTTGAGGAATATAGATGCAAGAATCCTCAATGAAATATACAAACTGAATCCAACAATACAGAAAAAGGATCACACACCATGATCAAGTGGAATTTATTCCAAGGTCACAAGGATTGTTCAACATACACAAATCAATGTATCACCACAGTAACAAAAGGGAGGACAAAATCAAAAATCACACGACCATCTCAATAGATGCAGAAAAAACATTTGACAAAATTCAACATCCATTTATGATAAAAAAATTCTCATCAAAGTGAGCATAGAGGGAACATATCTCAACATAACAAAGGCTATTTATGACAAACTGACAGGCAACATAATACTCAATGGTGAAATGTTGAAAGCCTTCCTGCTAAATTTAGGAACAAGACAAGGATGCCCATTCTCACCACTTCTATTTAACATAGTATTGGAAGTGCTAAAAATAGAAATCAGACAAGAAAAAGAGATAAAAGGTATCCATATTGGAAGGGAAGAGATAAAACTGTCACTATTTTCAGATGGCATGATACTCTATATAGAGAACCCTAAAGTCTCCACCCCAGACCTAATAAATGATTTCAGGAAAGTTGTAGGGTACAAGATTAATATACAGAAATCTGTTTCATTTCTATACACTAATAATTATATATCAGAAAGACAAAAATTTTATTTAAAATTGAATCAAAAAATACCTAAGAGGGCTTCCCTGGTGGCGCAGTGGTTGAGAGTCTGCCTGCCAATGCAGGGAACATGGGTTCATGCCCCGGTCTGGGAAGATCCCACATGCCGTGGAGCGGCTGGGCCCATGAGCCATGGCTGCTGAGCCTGTGCGTCCAGAGCCTGTGCTCTGCAACAGGAGAGGCCACAACAGTGAGAGGCCTGCGTACTGAAAAAAACCAAACCAAACCAAAACAAAACAAAAGTAAGAATAAACTTAACAAAGAAGGTTAAACAACTCTATGCTGAAAACTAAAAACATTGATGAAGAAAATTAAAAATGATTCAAGGAACTTGAAAGATATTCCATGTTCTTGGATTGGATAAATAAATATTATTAAAATGGGCATTCTACTGGAAGTAATCTATGTATCTAATGCAATCTTTATCAAAATACTCAGGATATTTTTCACAGAACTGGAATGAATAATCCTAAAATATGTGAGGAAAAACAAAAGACCCTGAATTGCCAAAGCATTCCTGAGAAAAAAGAACAAGCTGGAGGTATAACCCTCTCAGACTTCAGATCATACTACAAAGCTACAGTAATCAAAACAAGTGTGGTATTGACTCAAGAACAGACACATGGATAAATAGAACAGAATAGAGCCCAGAAATAAACCCACACACCTTTGATCAATTAATCTATGACAAAAGAGACAAGAACGCACAATGGAGAAAAGACAGTCTCTTCAACAAATAATTCTGGGGAAACTGGACAACCACAGTAAAACAATGAGATTAGAACAATTCCTTCACACATATACAAAATTAAACCCAAAACAGTTTAAAGACCTAAATGTGAGACCTGAAACAATAAAACTCCTAGAAGAAAACCTAGGTAAAATATTCTTTGACATAAATAGTAGCAATATTTTCTTGGATTAGCCCACTAAGGCAAAATAAATACAAGAAAAAAATAAATGAATGGAACCTAAATAAACTTAAAACCTTTTGCACAGGAATGGAAACCATTAACAAAATGAAAAGATAACCTACTGAATCAGAGAAAATATTTGCAAATGATGTGACCAACAAGGGGTTAATACGCAAAATGTACAAACAACACACACAACTTAATAGTAAAAGGACAAACAATCCAATCCATAATTGGCCAGAAGACTTGAATAGACACTTTCCCAAAGAAGACACAAAGATGGCTAACAGACACCTGGAAGATTCTCAATATGCCTAATTATTAGAGAACTGCAAATCAAAATCACAATGAGGTATTACCATACACCTGTCAGAATGACTATCATCAAAAAGTCTATAAATAAAATATTTTAGAGAGGATGTAGAGAAAAGAGAACACTCATATACTGTTGGTAAGGTTGTAAATTGGTACAGCCATTACGGAAAACTGTATGGAGGTTCCTTATAAATCTAAAAATAGAACTATCATGTTATTCCAGGGTATAAATCCAGAAAAACAAAAACAAAAACATTAACTTGAAAAGATATATCCACTCCAATTTTCTTTTTTTTATTATTATTTTATTTTAACTTTCTTTTTTTTAACATCTTTATTGGGGTATAATTGCTTTACAATGGTGTGTTAGTTTCTCCTTTATAACAAAGTGAATCAGTTACACATATACATATATTCCCATATCTCTTCCTTCTTGCGTCTCCCTCCCTATCCCACCCCTCCAGGCGGTCACAAAGCACCAAGCTGATCTCGCTCTGCTATGTGGTTGTTTCCCACTAGCTATCTACCTTACGTTTGGTAGTGTATCTATGTCCATGCTACTCTCTCGCTTTGTAACAGCTCACCCTTCCCCTTCCCCATATCCTCAAGTCTGTTCTCTAGTAGGTCTGTGTCTTTATTCTTGTCTTACCCCTAGGTTCTTCATGACATTTTTTTTTCTCTTAAATTTCATATATATGTGTTAGCATACAGTATTTGTCTTTCTCTTTCTGACTTACTTCACTCTGTATGACAGACTCTAGGTCTATCCACCTCATTACAAATAGCTCAATTTTGTTTCATTTTATGACTGAGTAATATTCCATTGTATATATGTGCCATATCTTCTTTATCCATTCATCTGATGATGGGCACTTAGGTTGTTTCCACCTCCAGGCTATTGTAAATAGAGCTGCAATGAACATTTTGGTACATGACTTTTTTTGAATTATGGTTTCCTCAGGGTATATGCCCAGTAGTGGGATTCCTGGGTCATATGGTAGTACTATTTGTACTTTTTTAAGGAACCTCCATACTGTTCTCCATAGTGGTTGTACCAATTAACATACCCACCAGCAGTGCAAGAGTGTTCCCTTTTCTCCACACTCTCTCTAGCATTTATTGTTTCTAGATTTTTTGTTGATGGCCATGCTGATGTGTGTGAGATGATATCTCATTGTAGTTTTGCTTTGCATTTCTCTAATGATTAATGATGTTGAGCATTCTTTCATGTGTTTGTTGGCAGTCTGTATATCTTCTTTGGATAAATGTCTATTTAGGACTTCTGCCCATTTTTGGATTGGGTTGCTTGTTTTTTGTTATTGAGCTGCATGAGCTGCTGTTTAATTTTGGAAATTAATCCTTTGTCAGTTGCTTCATTTGCAAATATTTTCTCCCATTCTGAGGGTTGTATTTTGCTCTTATTTATGGTTTCCCTTGTGGTGCAAAAGCTTTGAAGTTTCATTAGGTCCCATTTGTTTATTTTTGTTTTTATTTCCATTTCTCTAGGAGCTGGGTCCAAAAGGATCTTGCTGTGATTTATATCATAGAGTGTTCTGCCTATGTTTTCCTCTAAGATTTTGATAGTTTCTGGCCTTACATTTAGGTCTTTAATCTATTTTGAGCTTATTTTTGTGTATGGTGTTAGGGAGTGATCTAATCTCATACTTTTACATGTACCTGTCCAGTTTTCCCAGCACCACTTATTGAAGAGGCTGTCCTTCCTCCACTGTACATTCCTGCCTCCTTTATCAAAGATAAGGTGACCATATGTGCATGGGCTTTCTGGGCTTTCTATCCTGTTCCATTGATCTATCTTTCTGTTTTTGTGCCAGTACCATACTGTCTTGATTACTGTAGCTTTGTAGTATAGTCTGAAGTCAGGGAGCCTGATTCCTCCAGCTCCGTTTTTCGTTCTCAAGATTGCTTTGGCTATCCAGGGTCTTTTGTGTTTCCATACAAATTGTAAAATTTTTTGTTCTAGTTCTATGAAAAATGTCAGTGGTAATTTGATAGACATTGCACTGGATCTGTAGATTGCTTTGGGTAGTATAGTCATTTTCACAATGTTGATTCTTCCAATCCAAGAACATGGTATATCTCTCCATCTATTTGTATCATCTTTAATTTCTTTCATCAGTGTCTTATAATTTTCTGCATACAGGTCTTTTGTCTCCTTAGGTAGGTTTATTCCTAGATATTTTATTCTTTTGGTTGCAATGGTAAATGGGAGTGTTTTCTTGATTTCACTTTCATATTTTTCATCATTAATGTATAGGAATGCCAGAGATTTCTGTGCATTAATTTTGTATCCTGTTACTATACCAAATTCATTGATTAGCTCTAGTAGTTTTCTGGTAGCATCTGTAGGATTCTCTATGTATAGTATCATGTCATCTGAAAAGAGTGACAGCTTTACTTCTTCTTTTCCGATTTGGATTCCTTTTATTCCCTTTTCTTCTCTGATTGCTGTGGCTAAAACTCCAAAACTATGTTGAATAACAATGGTGAGAGTGGTCAGCCTTGTGTTGTTCCTTCTCTTCGTGGAAATGCTTTCAGTTTTTAACCATTGAGGATGATGTTGGCTGTGGGCTTGTCATATATGGCCTTTATTATGTTGAGGAAAGTTCCCTCTATGCCTACTTTCTGCAGGGTTTTTATCATAAATGGGTGTTGAATTTTGTCAAAATCTTTCACTGCATCTATTGAGATGATCATATGGTTTTTCTCCTTCAATTTGTTAATATGGTTTATCACATTGATAGATTTGCATATATTGAAGAATCCTTGCATTCCTGGAATAAACCTCACTTGATCATGGTGTATGATCCTTTTAATGTGCTGTTGGATTCTGTTTGCTAGTATTTTGTTGAGGATTTTTGCATCTATGTTCATCAGTGATATTGGCCTGTAGTTTTCTTTCTTTGTGACATCCTTGTCTGGCTTTGGTATCAAGGTGATGGTGGCCTCATAGAAGGAATTTGGGAGTGTTCCTCTCTCTGCTATATTTTGGAAGACTTTGAGAAGGATAGGTGTTACCTCTTCTCTAAATGTTTGATAGAATTCGCCTGTGAAGCCATCTGGTCCTGGGCTTTTGTTTGTTGGAGGATTTTTAATCACAGTTTCAATTTTAGTGCTTGTGACTGGTCTGTTCATATTTTCTATTTCTTCCTGATTCAGTCTTGGCAGGTTGTACATTTCTAAGAATTTGTCCATTTCTTCCAGATTGTCCATTTTATTGGCATAGAGTTGCTTGTAGTAATCTCTCATGATCCTTTTTATTTCTGCAGTGTCAGTTGTTACTTCTCCTTTTTCATTTCTAATTCTATTGATTTGAGTCTTCTCCCTTTTTTTCTTGATGAGTCTGGCTAGTGGTTTATCTATTTTGTTTATCTTCTCAAAGAACCAGCTTTTAGTTTTATTGATCTTTGCTATTGTTTCCTTCATTTCTTTTTCGTTTATTTCTGATCTGATTTTTATGATTTCTTTCCTTCTGCTAGCTTTGGGTTTTTTTTGTTCTTCTTTCTCTAATTGTTTGAGGTGCAAGGTTAGGTTGTTTATTCGAGATGTTTCCTGCTTCTTAAGGTGGGCTTGTTTTGCAATAAACGTTCCCCTTAGAACTGCTTTTGCTGCATCCCATAGGTTTTGGGTTCTTGTGTCTCCATTGTCATTTGTTTCTAGGTATTTTTTGATTTCCTCTTTGATTTCTTCAGTGATTTCTTCATTATTAAGTAGTGTATTGTTTAGCCTCCATTTGTTTGTACCTTTTACAGATCTTTTCCTGTAATTGATATCTAGTCTCATGGTGTTGTGGTCAAAAAACATACTGGATACAATTTCAATTTTCTTAAATTTACCAAGGCTCGATTTGTGACCCTAGATATGATCTATCCTGGAGAATGTTCTATGAGCACTTGAGAAATATGTGTATTCTGTTGTTTTGGGTGGAGTGTCCTGTAAATATCAACTAAGTCCATCTTGTTTAATGTATCATTTAAAGCTTCTGTTTCCTTATTTATTTTTATTTTGGATGATCTCTCCATTGGTGAAAGTGGGGTGTTAAAGTTTCTACTATGAATTTGTTACTGTTGGTTTCCCCTTTTGTGGCTGTTAGTATGTGCCTCGTGTATTGCGGTGCTCCTATGTTGGGTGCATAAATATTTACAGTTGTTATATCTTCTTCTTGGATCGATCCCTTGATCATTATGTAGTGTCCTTCTTTGTCTCTTCTACTAATCTTTATTTTAAAGTCTATTTTGTCTGATATGAGATTTGTTACTCCAGTTTTCTTTTGGTTTCCATTTGCATGGAATATCTTTTTCCATCCCCTTACTTTCAGTCTGTATGTGTCTCTCAGTCTGAAGTGGGTCTCTTGTAGACAGCATATATATGGGTCTTGTTTTTGTATCCATTCAGCCAATCTGTGTCTTTTGGTGGGAGCATTTAGTCCATTTACATTTAAGGTAATTATCGAGATGTATGTTCCCCTTCCCATTTTCTAAATTGTTTTGGGTTCGTTATTAAAGGTCTTTTCCTTTTCTTGTGTTTCTTGCCTAGAGAAGTTCCTTTAGCATTTGTTGTAAAGCTGGTTTAGTGGTGCTGAACTCTCTCAGCTTTTGTTTGTCTGTAAAGTTTTAATTTCTCCATCAAATCTGAATGTGATCCTTGCTGGGTAGAGTAATATTGGTTGCAGGTTTTTCTCCTTCATGACATTAAATATGTCTTGCCAGTCCCTTCTGGCTTGCAGAATTTTTGCTGAAAGATCAGTTGTTAACCTTATAGGGATTCCCTTGGGTGTTATTTTTCCCTTGCTGCTTTTAATATGCTTTCTTTGTATTTAATATTTGACAGTTTGATTAATAAGTTATCTTGGTGTATTTCTCCTTGGATTTATCCTGTAAGGGACTCTCTGTGTTTCCTGGACTTGATTAACTATTTCCTTTCCCATATTAGGGAAGTTTTCAACTATAATCTCTGCAAATATTTTCTCAGTCCCTTTCTTTTTCTCTTCTTCTTCTGGAACCCCTATAATTCGAATGTTGGTGCATTTAATGTTTTCCCAGAAGTCTCTGAGACTGTTATCAGTTCTTTACCTTCTTTTTTCTTTATCCTGCTTTGCAGTATTTATTTCTGTTATTTTATCTTCCAGGTCACTTATCAGTTCTTCTGCCTCAGTTATTCTGCTATTGATCCCATCTAGAGTATTTTTCATTTCAGTTACTGTTGTTCATCATTGTTTGTTTCATGTTTAGTTCTTCTTGGTCGTTGTTAAATGTTTCTTGCATTTTGTCTCTTCTATTTCCAAGATTTTGGATCATATATACTATCATTATTCTGAAGTCTTTTTCAGGTAGACTGCCTATTTCCTCTTCATTTGTTAGGTCTGGTGGTTTTTATCTTGCTCCTTCATCTGTGGTGTGTTTTTCTGTCTTCTCATTTTGCTTATTGTACTGTTTTTTGGGTCTCCTTTTTGCAGGCTGCAGGTTCGTAGTTCCCATTGTTTTTGGTGTCTGTCCCCAGTGGCTAAGGTTGGTTCAGTGGGTTGTGTTGGCTTCCTGGTGGAGGGGACTAGTGCCTTTGTTCTGGTGGATGAGCCTGGATCTTGTCTCTCTGGTGGGCAGGTCCACGTCTTGTGGTGTGTTTTGGGGTGTCTGTGGACTTATTATGATTTTAGGCAGCCCCTCTTCTAATGGGTGGGGTTGTGTTCCTGTTTTGCTAGTTGTTTGGTATAGGTTGTCCAGCACTGTAGCTTGCTGGTCGTTGAGTGAAGCTGGGTGCTGGCGTTGAGATGGAGATCTCCAGGAGATTTTCGCCATTTGATATTATGTGGAGCTGGCAGGTCTCTTGTTGACCTGTGTCCTGAAGTTGGCTCTCCCACCTCAGAGGCACAGCACTGACTCCTGGCTGTAGCATCAAGAGCTTTTCATCCACACGGCTCAGAATAAAAGGGAGAAAAAGTAGAGAGTAAGAATTAGTAGAAGTGGGCAGAAAGAAATTAAGAAAGAAAGGAAGGATGGAAGGAAGGAAGGAAGGAAGGAAGAAAGAATGAAGGAAAGAAAGAAAGAAGAAAAGAAGGAAAGAAAGGAGGGAGGGAGGGAGTGAGGGAGGGCAGGAGTGAGAGAGGGGTGGTGGGAGTTAGGAAGTAAGGGAGGAAGGAGGGAAGGAAGGAAAAAATAAAGAAAGAAAGAAGATAAAGTAAAATAAAATAAAGTAAAATATAATAAAGTTATTAAATTTAAAAATAATCATTAAGAAAAAAATTATGGAAAAAAACAAAAATGGATGGATACAATGTTAGGACAAATGGTGGAAGCAAAGCTATACAGACAAAATCTCATACAGAAACATACACACACACAAAAAGAGGAAAATGGGGAAAAAATCATAAATCTTGCTCTCAAAATCCACCTCCTCAATTTGGGATGATTCGTTATCTAAAGGAGGGAAGGAAGGAAAGAAAGAACGAAGGAAAGAAAGAAAGAAAGAAAGAAAGAAAAAAAGAAAGAAAGAAGAAAGAAAGAAAGAAGATAAAGTAAAATAAAGTTATTAAAATAAAATTATTAAAATTAAAAACTAATTATTAAGAAAAAAATTTTTTTTTAAAAATCGACAGATAGAACCCTAGGAAAAATGGTGGAAGCAAAGCTATATAGACAAAATCTCACACAGAAGCATACACGTACACACTCACAAATAGAGGAAAAGTGGAAAAAATCATAAATCTTTCTCTCAAAGTCCACCTCCTCAATTTGGGATGATTCGCTGTCTATTCTGTATTCCACAGATGGAGGGTTCATCAAGTTGACCATGGAGCTTCAATCCGCTGCCTCTGAGGCTGCTGGGAGAGACTTCCCCTTCTCTTCTTTGTTCTCACTGCTCCTAGGGCCTCAGCTTTGGATTTAGCCCTGCCTCTGCATGTAGGTCACCGGAGGGCATCTGTTTTTCCACTCAGACAGGATGGGGTTAAAGGAGCAGCTGATTCGGGGGCTTTGGCTCACTCAGGCCGGGGGGAGGGAGGGGCACAGAGTGTGGGGTGAGCCTGCAGCGACAGAGGCTGGCGTGACACTGCACCAGCCTGAGGCTCTCAATGCGTTCTCCTGGGGAAGTTGTCCCTGGATCCCAGGAACCTGGCAGTGACAGGCTGCACATGCTCCCCGGACAGGAGGTGTGGAAAGTGACCTGTGCTCGCACACAGGCTTCTTGGTGGTGGCAGCAGCAGCCTTAGCATCTCATGCTGGTCTCTGGTGTCTGCGCTTTTAGCCATGGCTCACGCCCATCTCTGGATCTCCTTTAAGCAGTGCTCTTAATCCACTCTTCTCGCACACCAGGAAACAAATAGGGAAGAAAAAGTCTCTTGCCTCTTCAGCAGCTCCAGACCTTTTCCCGGACTCCCTCCCGGGTAGCTGTGGTGCACTAACCCCTTCAGGATGTGTTCACGCCGCCAACCCCAGTCCTCTCCCTGCGCTCTGACCAAAGCCTGAGCCTCAGCTTGCAGCCCTGCCCGCCCCGACGTGTGAGCAGAAAAGCCTCTCGGGCTGGTGAGTGCTGGTCGGCACCGATCCTCTGTGCGGGAATTTCTCCGCTTTGCCCTCCGCACCCCTGTGGATGCACTCTCCTCCACGGCTCCGAAGCTTCCCCCCTCCGCCTCCCGCAGTCTCCGCCTGCAAAGGGGGTTCCTAGTGTGTGGAAACCTTTCCTCCTTCACAGCTCCCTCCCACTGCTGCAGGTCCCATCCCTATTCTTTTGTCTCTGTTTTTTCTTTTTTTCTTTTGCCCTACCCAGGTATGTGAGGTGTTTCTTGCCTTTTGGGAGGTCTGAGGTCTTCTGCCAGCATTCAGTAGGTGTTCTGTAGGAGTTGTTCCACATGTAGATGTATTTCTGGTTTATCTGTGGGGAGGAAGGTGATCTCCACATCTTACTCTTCCGCCATCTTCCCCTCATCCCTCCACTCCAATTTTCATATCAGCACTATTTACAATAACCAAGACATTGAAGCAACACAAGTGGCCATCCACAGATGACTGGATTAAAAAGTGGTATATGTATACAATGGAATATTAGTCAGCCATAAAAAAAGAATGAAATACTGCCATTTGCAGCAATGTAGATGGACTTAGAGAATATTATGTTTAGTGAAATAAGTCAGAGAAAGACAAAACTATATGATATCACATATATGGGATCTAAAAAATAGTACAAATATATGCATATACAAAACAAAAAGAGACTCACAGACATAGGGAACAAACCTGTGGTTACCAAAGGAGAGAAGCAGAGGGGAAGGAACAAATTAGGGTTATGGTATCAACAGATACAAACTACTATACATAAAATAGATAAGCAACAAGGATTTTCTCTATAGCACAGGGAATTACACTTTACATCTTTTAATAACCGATAATAGAATATAGTCTGCAAAAATACTGAATCACTATGCTGTCCACCTGAAACTAGTACAATACTGTAAATCAACTCTACTTCAATTAAAATTTATTTTAGAGTCACACATTTACACATAGATTATATATATTTAAAAAAATGTTTTACATTTAGAATGCAGCTTATTGCAAGCTAAATTACAAGCTTCTACCATAAGAGCTAATGCTTGAGGGTTATTAATAACAACATTCTTACCTTTAGGGCATGCTACTGCTGAGGTTACAATTTCATTACATCAGATAAGTCAATTCTAAGGCAAGAGTTTACTAAGAAAATGAGGGAGATTGAAGAATAATGTTGAAGATTTCCTAGGTGACCCTTGAAATCTGAGGCAGTTTTTTTTTTAATTCCAAGATGATAAATGATTGACTATACAAGAGCTAGTAAATTTTATAACACACATCATTTAACATATCATTCAGTTCAGTCCAATTAGTTTATCAATATTTGTTTAATACCCATGCAAAACCTTGAATTACTGTAGGTATTTGGAACATGCAAATTATGCATATAAATTACAGTAAGAGTTAGGAACCCAGATTTGGAGGCAGTTTGTATTAAATTTTAGCTCTGTCATCATTAGCTGTGTGACCTTAGGTAACTGACTATGTTTTCGTATCTTTAAAGTAGAGTTAATACTAATACTTACTTCATAGTGTTGCTATGAGCAGTAAATTTTTTTAAATGCATATAAAACATTAAAAACACTTCTATCACATAGTAAGATTTTTAAAAGCATTAATTAACATTATAATTTATACATGATTCTTCTCTCTTGGACTTATTTGCCATCTATTGAGAAAGGATATATACATTTAATATTATAAAAGTATTGTTAAATTAAATTTATGTACATTAGTAAGCTGGTCTACACCTAAACTATATTAAAAATTCAAGGATGCAGTTACTCAAACAGCTATCTTTAAATTATTTTATAATTTTATAAATCCTTTTTAAGCACTTATGAACTGTTCTTTATTACTTAGTATTCTTTCTTTCAAGAAGAGTTTATAGTTTAAAACTGTACTGTTAAGTACCTTATATCACAATTAAATAACCTTGTTTCTACTTTCTTCATGCTGATATTCATTGTTTTAAGGTCACATCTTATCACTGTAGCATGCCTCAGTAAAAGTGTTTGGTTCATAAGTCATTTTCCCAAGGAAGAAAAAGAGCATTTATTTGTCTATGAATTATTGCTCTATATAGAACAGGAATCCAAGCGATATACTCTATGCCCTTAACATCAATTTGCAATAACTGAAAATGCTTTTAATTGAAATTCAAATTGTCTTTTATAAATTAAGTAAAATCAGCAAAATGATAGCATTCTAATCCATCTCTACATATTAATCTGAAATTACCATCGAAAACAATTAGCAATGTAATTTAATATGAGGATATTGAAAATATATTGAACATAGAATTATTGGATACCAATATACTCCTCCACTGGACACAGAAGTGCTAGAGTTTGCAGTAGTAAGATAACTAAGATATGCATAAAATTTACATACCACAGTTATATTCTTATTTGACCCTGAAAACAAAACTATAGATTAGAAATTAGTATTATAATTCCATTTTACATAACAAGTTCATGGTCAAAATGATTTTGATTTGTCAGTGGCTGTAAGCCTGCCAATTGCAAAGACTTAACTCAATTTTTTGACACCATTTTGAATCTCTTCACTACATTAGTAGTTCTCCAACTTGGTGCCAATTATAATCATTTCATGAGGGAAAAAAACCTAAAGAACAAAAAACCTCTTGTCTGCCTCACTGCTAGTTAGTTGAAGTGCAATCTGAGAGTACTGGTAGTAAAAACAAACCATAATTAAACACTTTTCTAATTCTAATGTGTCAGTCAGTTTTGAAAAAACAATGTACTTACAGTTAGATTTTCCAATAAATGTTGCTGAATGAAAGTCATTGGGGGCTGGGATAGAGGAGGAGTATGCTAATATGTAGAACAAACCTCTTACCCACACTGACATATTTAAGCATAGAGCATAGCTAAGGACTCTGTCACAAGTGGGAAAGGAGAACAAAAGAAGTGTGCTTGCCCTGAGGGGAGCAAAAATATGTGTGTCTCTAAGAAAAAGATACTTTACTAGGGTGGTGTTTGTACTTGGCAAACAGTTGTTCTTTCAAATACTGATACATTGTCCTTGAATGATTAATTTTTGTCATCATTACTTGGGGGTTCTGACTTTTCCATCATCTG
Organism: Stenella coeruleoalba; assembly: GCF_951394435.1. NCBI lineage: Eukaryota > Metazoa > Chordata > Mammalia > Artiodactyla > Delphinidae > Stenella > Stenella coeruleoalba. The sequence goes on along the minus strand of NC_137164.1, from coordinate 42,456,776 downwards.
CTCTTTATATTCTACCTTGTATTTCCATTACTCTCTTCATTTTTCTTTGCAATTTTTCAAATGAATTCCCTGCTTTCAATTTTATAGCATCAGCTTGTCCATATTTAAAATACTCTGTAAAGAGTCTTGAAATCTTAGGGGAAAACGTGCAATAGCAGTCTAATCAATCAACCACAGAATGCAGAGCTGTAATTTGGCATGTGTAGGTCAACAATATTTGATGTGGAAGCTTTTGAGTTTACTGAGGTGCCAAAATTGTAACAAACAAAGTTGTCTGGTTTAGGATGGTTAGTAAATAATATCACTAACAATACCAAAAACAACTGTATTTCTGTGGCATTGTTTAGAAATCATTGCTTATTGAGGAGAAAAAATATTTGTATCGTAACTTTTTTTCATACAATCGTCTCTTAAAAGAGTATTATACTTAGTTAAATAAAGAATGATCAAGTTCCTCTGGATTTTCAATGGCAATTTTATTTCACTATGAAGTTTCTTTAAAAATCTCTTTCTCTTATTATTGAATGTTTGAGGGATTTTGGTTGCTTGATATTTATTTCCTTTTGTTTTGCTTTTTCATTGTTAGTGTTACCCTTTCTGTAATGTTCACTTGCCCTAAATTAATTTTCATTACATTTATATCCTGGGACATTATTTTGATTAATTTTCTAAATTTTACTTCAGACTTCCCCTGTTGAAAGTTTCACATGTATAGAGACAATGGATATTGGATTCCTAGTAAAATCCTTGGCGAAGAAAGAGAAAATCACTTAAAAATACAAGAATGGGGCTTCCCTGGTGGCGCAGTTGTTGAGAGTCTGCCTGCCGATGCAGGGGATGCGGGTTTGTGTCCCGGTCCGGGAAGATCCCACATGCTGCTGAGTGGCTGGGCCTGTGAGCCATGGCCGCTGAGCCTGTGCGTCCGGAGCCTGTGCTCCGCAACGGGAGAGGCCACAGCAGTGAGAGGCCCGCATATCACAAAAAATAAAAATAAAAAAATAAAAAAAAGAATGGTACACTCTCTATGCTTAAATGAAAATTCAGTCCTGAACCCTACAATATATTATATCAGAGAGCAAAAGGGCATTCTTACAAAATAAGCTATATCATCATTCACCTGCTAAATGCTACATTGGTTTTGAGGGATGTACATCTAGCCATCAGGCTAACTAATTTGGGAATTGTTTTCTGAAGTACTAATCTTTGTTGTTACAGATTATGATATGGCAACCAGAAAATGGTTGGGAAAGAACAGTATCTGACTTCTATTTCTGAAAATGTTTGTAATGTTTCCATATAAGTGTATTGAGTTTAGATGCACATGCTTTTGATTATGATTAACAGTATATGATAGCTTTCAAAAGTAAATATAAGTAAATATATCTTACAGTACACTTCCAACATTAAATGTTAAAATTTAAGTCTATTTTCCTGTTCACATTAATTGAAGACAGATAGCCAGAGCCCCCATTTTCTTTCTGGAAATTTTACCCCTAGTAATTCAAATCTCATTTAGCACATAACTTACAGTAGCTCTCATATCTATCATTAAGTATCCAATTCTGATTTCAGTGGAATATCTGCCTAGAGAAGGAGTACAGAATAGACCCCACTACTGAAATATATTACTCAAGATAACTTTTCTGTAGTCTGAAGTTTAGAAAATAAAACTCAATTTTGTGACTTGTTTGCATCAGGTATTTTATTTTTAATAAAGTTTTCTCCTCATTATGTAAATGTAAAAATATGTAATAACTGTCAGACAAAATATGATATTATGTATTCAAAATGATTGAGGAGAGTGCTCACTCCACACTGCCACTGGCCAACATTTTGGGGGATGGGAATGGTACCCAAAAAAGAAAAATTTCTATATTACACTGAGTTAGGAATATATAGCATATGGAGCTCTTCCTTGGATATGAGCCATTAGATTTTCAAACTGCCAATTTTCAACAAAGATGTACACTATTGATCACAACTTTTTAATATATGGATAATACCCCTGATTCATAGGAATATATATACATATTACAGTTTCCTTATGCTATCATTTATGAAGTTTACATATATTAAAATATAGATAAGCCAAATTACCTGAATCTGAATTTTAAAATATATACTTATATTTTAAAACATGATTTCAGTCAAGTTCCTGCTTTATTATGTGATACATATTTCAAAATCAGTGTATGTTAGTTCAGTGAATCCCATACTTTAACTTCCAACATTTCAAAGGTTATTTTGTTATAATAGCATATTTGGTGGCTAGAACTGAATTTTTTCAGGTTGATCTAATTACATGCAGATATTTCACAGTTCTACATGCCATATTTTTTTAAAGTCTTAAAAATTTAAGAAATGTTGTAAAGGTGCTGCATTGCTATTTCCTATGTCTTCCATAACAAAGTACCCAAATCTGGATCAGATAAAACAACATAAATTTATTTTTTCACAGTTCTAGAGGCTAGAAATCTGAACCAAGGTATTGGCAGGGCCATGCTCTCACTATCAGCTCTAGGGGAAAATTATTCCCTACCTTTTACAGCTTCTAGTATTTGCTGGCAATCTTTGGAATTCCTTGACTTGTAGATGCATCACACCAGTCACTTGGCCATCTGCTCCCTGTGTATCTCTACATAGTCTTCTTTTTGTGTACACCCATCTCTCAGTCCAAATTTCTTCTTTTAGTAGGAGTTCAGGTAATATTGGATTAGAACCCATCCTAATGACCTCATTTTAACTTGATAAAGACCCCATTTTCAAATAAGATTACATTCTGAAGTACTGGGGTTAAGACTTCAGCACATCATTTTGGAGGGACACAATTCATAGCAGCTGTCTAAGCTAATATGAATGCAGAAAATAGTATATTAATTCTCCTTGACAAGTTTTACAATACTTTGAGAATTTAAAAAAATCTAAACTTCTTTTATCTTTTATTTTTGGATAATTGTCACCCAAAATTATTTCTCAAAATTCAATGCTTTTATTGACTGAATCTTCATCAGTGATGTTTTTGGTGTTATTTATATTAAAGAGCTGGTTTTACTTGGCACTAGTTTTTATTTTAAAAAATTATAACAGATTCATTTTACCCAGAGTTGACTAGGCCTGTGGAGAAAAGCTTTGAAATTATCCTGGTCCTTAACAATGACGTAAGCACGTTTCTATCTACTGGGGACTGTGCCACATGGCACGGAATTGGAGGAAAGAAGGTCATTTCAGAAAGAAGGAAGCTGTCTAAAGCATATTCATCCCTTTCATTTTATTGACTTATTTCAAATTCAGTCTTCTTTTTTTGAGTATTAACATGTATCACTAATACATTACCTAACATTTGTGTTTCTTTTGCTCCTTAAATATATTTACTAGTCTTTATTAACCCTGAAAAATAAAGCATTATACTAAATAAGATGTATCCAAAATAGATAGCAGAAAGAGGAAAAAGTGAAGATCCACAACATAATTAAATTGAGTAAAAAGTTTAAATTTGTGATTAAGTTGAATTATATTTTCAATACATGTATATATGTATATATATGTATATATTCATAATTTTTGCTAAAAAAAACCCATAAACTCCTCAAAGAGGACACTTATTAGGACTCCATATTTTTCTAGAGGGTCTGAACCTCCAAAAATGTGTGATCTGCAGATGTTAGTTTCAACAATACAATTCCTTAAGGTTGATTGGTAGACTGATAGTTCATTTCAATTATATAAACCAAAAATGGCCTATGGAATATAAAAATGATTTTCCTGTGGTGACAATGATTTTGAAATGTATGCACTACACAGTCATAATTGTATAGTGTTTCCATTGATAATTAAATTCTTTAATGCCTTCTATCACAATTTTATGAATTTACACTTTAAAGATACTATGACATCGATACTTAATTTCCTTTTAACATATTTACAGTATTGTTCTCTATCATGCCAGAAATCTAGAAATTGACATCTTCACAATAACTATAATGAAGTTCAAAGATTTATCTTCTGAAATATGACATTGTAAATTTTCTCTGATTCTTAGGGTGAGGGGAGAAACTACATAAGGTTGTTCAACATAATATAGTAATGTTCTAATATATGGAAAAATCACATTGTGATGCAATCTGTCAGTCTTTTTTGGCTTCCACACTGCAGCAAGATTGATTTTTAGTGCTTTATATAGCCTCATCTTTCCTTCCTTATTGCCATATGTTTCTACCTCCTTACTTTTAATCAGTCTCACCACACTGTCTGAAAAATTAAAATTCAAATTGTTTCATAACTATTCAAGCATAGAACTTTTTATTTTATTTAACTATGAAATTTTCTCTGATTCTTTCCAGTAAGGACAGGTGACTTTCTATTGAAAAAATAAGCTCCTGCCTATGTTTTTGATTTTTTTATATAAATTAAATTGATGTATTTTGTTAGTTGGCACATATTGATTTGCTATCAAATTATATATCCATGATGTGCAGCACTTCATTTAAACTCTCTCTTATAAACTAATATACAAGCATCACTCTACTTTGAAGTTTATTTTATGAGACTGCTAAATAAATCACTACAAAAAGAGAACATTTTTAAAGGAAAAAACTAGTTTAAAAAAGCCCAGAGGGTCATATGGAAGAGATTAGGGAAATAAAAAGACAAAGTAATCCAAACTTATTCTTTTTATGTTATGAAGTAGGTATATGGAAACATTGCTAACACAATATAAGCAACAAAATAGCTTGGTCAAACAAAATTTTGGAATCTTTCTTTTTTTTTTTTTTGCAGTACACGGGCCTCTCACTGTTGTGGCCTCTTCTGTTGCAGGGCACAGGCTCCGGACGCGCAGGCTCAGCGGCCATGGCTCATGGGCCAGCCACTCCATGGTATGTGGGATCTTCCTGGACCGGGGCACAAACCCGTGTCCCCTGCATCGGCAGGTGGACTCTCAACCACTGCGCCACCAGGGAAGCTCTGGAATCATCATTTGACTGCATCTACAGTACTCTTTGGAACAGATGAAACAACTTAACATCACTTTGATTTGCATATGTGGGCATATTAGTGTGTGTGTGTGTGTGTGTGTATGTGTATGTGTGTACACCAGAAGAATACACTATGGAGCAAATGGACATAATGTAGCCTATATTAATCCCAGGGCCTGAAAGTTCCTAGAGCATTTACTGTGAATGTGTATTTTTTTTTAAAGAACATTATATATTGATTAAGAGGAAAAACTATTACCTAATATGAGAACATAATTAAATGTTGCAGTTATATATCTGATGTAAGACTGATCAAAAAGTGAGCAGGATATTCATGACTGGTCTCTGTGACTGCTTTTCTCTTTTAGGAGTATGTCATCAGCACTTTTCCATAAAGGGAGAATTTAAGAATGTAATAAAGAGAAAAAAAATACTACTACTATAGGGAAAAGCCCCTTTCCTGTGTGTACCCTGCCACAACACCCAGGAAAAAAATGAGTGAATGCTTTATTTTCAAATAACATATTATAGAGTAAAAATCTATTTACAATGTTTAAATACTGAAACATTTAAAATTCTCCAAATAAATACTAAAGTTTTGTATACAAACCTTCAAGATGGCTAAGTATCAATATTTACCCAATTTTTCTACAATTCTCTTAAATGACATAAAATATCAGAAAATTTTAACACAGTAGAAATAACAAATTCCTGCCATTAAAAGTCCATCAATTTTGAAAGAGTTCTGAAAGTAGTTATTTAAAGTAGTTGAATTAATAGAGAAAAGAAAGTAGAAAGAACCAGCATAGAAGATATTCTTACCATATGTAAAAGCCTATCTCCTTTATGACACTGTACATCCAGGCAAGGTCAATACATAAAGATAATGGCATTTGATTCTGGGCTCAACATCAGAGTAGGTGACATACCTGTAGAACTGCTGGGTCAGTAGTTCATAGCTTTCCAAAATATATGAATGATCTTGCTGATACTGTTCCCTTTGTCTACAGGTACAACAAATGGTGTCTTAAGTAAGGTTGAAATATCAGATTAGTTGAATTTATAGTGTAGATATTTTAACTGGAAACAGGGTCAAAATCAATAATTAATATTAAGACTTTGTGTCTAAACACCCATGGTTGATATTTGTTCACTTAAAGCTAATATGTAGTTATTATTACTATTTAAATTTAATAGTCCCCAAAGTTGTTCTTCTATGTATACCATGTTTTCAAATAGTACTCTGCCTATAAGAGGTGGCTGTATCAGAAATAACAAAGATTAAAATTTCAAATAATTTTCATCATTTTAAAATTAGGGCTACATGTCAAAAACTGATTAGTAAGATAAACATTAAGTATCTTCATTGTGTTTTAATGAGATAAAATAAGGTTGATTATAGAAATAAGTTCTGGTTGAAGGATAAATTTTATTTCATTGTTGACATCAATCATTGAATCAAACATTTTTCTTGGACTATTTAACTAGAGTTATGAAGAATATTCAAAACATTTATTTACATTATTCTCAGTTTGGAAGCATTTAGTACAGTTTCACTATCGCCAAGTATGGATCCATTTTATGAGTATATGTTCTTGACTAGAGATGAAAAAGGCAGTTAAACTGAAAGGTTAATCCAAAAGTCTTTTTAAAGGAACTAATATCTAAGTCTTTTTTCCAGCTTTATTGAGGTATGATTGACAAAAAGTGTATAAATTTAGGCTGTACAAAGTGATTTAAGGTGTACAATGTGCTGATTTAATATACATACATACTGTGAAATAACTACCAAGCTCAAGTTGATTATCTATATTATAACTGAAAGTTTGTACCCTTTGACAAACTTCTCCCCAATTTCCCCACTTCTCAGACTTTCACAGCACCATTTTATTCTCTGGTTCTGTGCCAATTTTTGAATGAAGACAGTAAGAAAAAGATAAAAAGAATACATGAGCATGAGTTTGCTTCCCGACTTTCCAACCTTTTTCAAAGTTCCACCACAAGAAGTACATATGGCTGACTCAGAGAACTGGTATGGTAAAAAAAATAACACTTAATATTTTAAAATGTAGATTTGTGATTTTGCTCTGACATTCACTGCTGAATGGCCTTGTAAAATGCAATAGTTCAGTATGTGGAATATAGCAAAAAAGGATGGAAGTGACAAGATATAAGCTATTTGGCCTCAATTCGTTATATGTAAAATGAAGTTTTATTCATGTTGTACTTTCAGTTCTTTATTCTACCTTGGTGTTTATTGAGTAAAATTGTTAGAAACTACTTGGCTTTCTACTCATACATTTTGCTCAGTTATTGAATTGAATACGTTTGATGGTAAGGGGGAGTAATTTTTGTTCTAAATTTTTAAAATTTGTCTTCTTCCTTAGCAGCTTTATTAAGGAATTCATGGTATACAATAAGCTGCACATACATAAAATGTATAGTTTTATACATTTGGATCAATGAAATTATCACTAAAATCAAAATATATCTCTTCCTTCCAACTTTCTCCATTCCCTCCACCAGGTAAACACTGTTGCTTAGATTAGTTTGCATTTTCTAGAATTTTATATAAATAGAATAATATAGTATGTGCTTTAAAAAATTTGGGGGGCTTCTTTTATTCAGCATAATTATTTTGAGATTTCTACTTCTTGTTGGTTGTATCAATAGTTTTTTTTTAATTATTGTTGAGTTGCATTTTATGGTATGAATACTTATAATTATTTATCCATTCTTCAACTGATGGATATTTATATTGTTTTCCATTTGCAGCAATTAGCAAAAAAAAATAAATAAATAAAGTGCCATGTTCATTGGTGTACAAGTGTTTGTGTGGGTATATACTTTTATTTCTCTTGGGCAAATACATAGGCTAGATCTAGGATGGATGATTCATATGTAAGTGCTTTTAATTTTTAAGAGAGAGTCAAACTGTTTTTCAAAGTGGTTGTACTGGTTCTATGCCCAACAATAGTTCAAGTTTCTGTTCTTCTAAATCCTCACCAAAATTTGGCATGATCGGGCTTTTAAATTTTAGCCATTCCAACATAAGAATAGTAGTATCTCATTGTGGCTTCAATTTGCATTTTCTTAGAAAATAATAATGTTGAGCATTTTGTCATGTGTTTATTTGCTAGCCCTATATTTTCTTTGATAAACACATTATCTGCTTAAATATATTGTATATCTTTTAAAACTCAGTTGTTTTCATATTTTTGAATTTTGAGATTTTAAATATTCTACAAATAGATACCTTATTGAATATTTGTTTTGCAAATATTTTTTCCCATTCTATGGATTGTATTTTATTTCTATTATTTCCTTCCAAAGAGAATTCATTTTAATTTTGATGAAGTCTAACTTATCAGTTTGTCAATTTTTTGATGGACCCAGATTTTGGTGTCATATTTAAGAAATCTTTATATAGCTCAAAGTCATAAAGGTTTTCTGTGTTTTCTGATAGAGGTTTTATGGTTTCAGGTTTCACATTTTAGTCTATGATTCATTTTGAATTAATTTAGTTTAACTTCTGTGACACAGATTCAAGTTTATTTTTTGCATATTGATATGTTATGATTTCAGCATCATTTATTGAAAGGACTTTTCTTTTCCACTCAGTTATCTTACAGACTTTCTGAAAAAAGTCAGTTGTCCATTTACATGTGGACCTATTTCTGCACTGTTCCAACATTAGATATGTAAACATTTAAGATCACTGTCTTTTTGACAAATTGACTCTTTTATCTATAAAGTGAATTTCTTGATCCCTATTAATATTATCTGGCCTGAAATCTACTTTGATATTAATATAGTCTCTCTAGCTTTCTTTTGATTAAGGTTAGCTTGGTATTTTTCTATCCTTTGATCTATAATTGGTTTGTGTCTTTATATTTAAAATGAGTTTCTTGTAAGCAACAGAAAGAATCTAGCATTTTTATCTAATCTTGGGGTATTTGGATAATTTACATCTAATGTGATAATTATATGGTTAGTTTTACATCTATTAAAACAGTATTTGATTTCCCTTTTTCCCATCTATCCTTAATTCTGTATTTCCTTTTTCCTGCCTTTTTTTAGATTACATGATTATTTTTATCGTTCAGTTCTAACACCTTTGTTGATTTAATTACACATAGCTCTGTTTTCTTATTTTAGTGGTTGCTCTAAAGTTCCCAACTTTACTTATTATATTCCATCTTTAAGTAATGCCATACTTCACAATAGGAACCTTACAATAATATGTATCAAATTCTCTCCTCTCCACCTCTATGCTACTGTTATCATACATTTTATTTACATATGTTATAAACCCCACAATAGTGTTAGTTTTGTTTAAATGATGTATTTTTCAAAGATTTTAAATAATAGGAAAAGTTTTAGATACTGACCCATGTAGTTACTATTACCTGTTTTATTATTCCTTTTCCTTAGGTCCATATTTCCATCTTATTCATTTTCTCTGTGCCTGAAAGTCTTATTTTAATGTTACTTGTTGAGCAGGTCTATTGGTGATGAATCTTTCAGGTCTTAAAAATCTTTATTTCCATTTTAATTTTGAAAGGTGTTTTCACAATTGTAGGTTGTTAGGGTTTCCTACTTCGATACTTGAAGACTCTTCCATTTATTTAGAAAGACCGATTGACTGGCATCCTTACTCTTGTTCATTTGTCATAGATGTTCTCTCCTCCTGTCTGTGTTGTTTGGAAGGTTTTCTCTTTATGATATTCTTTGGTATGTTTTTCTTCATATTTCTTGTACTTAGAGCTCATGGAGCTTGTTGGAATTGTGTGTTTATACATTTTTAAAGATTAGGGAAAAATTGGTCATGATTTTCTAAACTTTAACTGACCCCTCCTCCAGGTCTCCATTTACCTATATATTAGCTGCTTGAAATTGTTCCATAGTTGACTGATGTGCTGTCCATTGAAATGTTTTCCTTTCCTTAATTTTTTATAGGTTCTATATGGCTTCAAATACACTAATCTTTTCTTCTGCAATGTATTTTATGTTATTAATTTCCATTCAGTGTATTTTTCATATCATATTTTGTAATGTTCACCTCTAGAGGTACAATTTGGAGATTCCTTGCATTTTTCCATGTCTCCATGTGTTGATAATGGTTGTTTTAAATTCCCTGCCTGCTAAGTTTAATATCTGTGTCAATTCTGGGTCAGTTTCAATTGATTGATTTTTTCCCCCCATTTATAATAGGTTGCACTTTCCTGCCTATTTTGCTATCTGGTAATATTTTATTTAATGTAAAACATTTTAAAATTTATTTTGGGGGAACTGGATATTTTGTATTGCTGTGCAATTTATTCAGCATTTTTCTGAGACAGAGTTAAGTTAATTATAGAAAGAATTACATTCCTTCTGGACTTGCTTTCAATATTTATTAATTAAAACCAGAGCAGGTTTTAGTCTAGAGCTAATAGTGTTCTCTTCAATGCATTACAAATTACAAGGTTTTCCTGATTCTGTACCCTTTACAAGCATGCTGTTTCCTCTAGTACTTTCAGGTGGTTCTGTTCCTGGATAGAGTGAGTTTCCTCACACACATGTGTTTATCAATCCTTGATTGAATACTTGAGGAGAAACTTCTGCAGGTCTCTGGGTTCTCTCTTTGTGTATCTCTTCCCTCTCCCATAGTCTGTCCTACGACTTTTGCTGCTTTGGTCCCCCCAGACCCTCAGTTCTGTCTTCTCAGTGCACAGTCTGTTGGGCTTCATCTGGGTTTCCCATATCACACTAAACACTTTTTCAAGGAAGAAAGCTTCGGCAATCGTCTGGGTTACCTCATTTGTTTACTGTCTCAGGGATCACTGACTTCTATTGCTTGATTCCAGTACCTTGAAAAATAATGTTTAAATTAGTTGCTCCTTTTCTTCTTCTTTCTTGATTATTTCAGTTGAGAATAAAATCTGGCCATGTTTTTTTTTTCATATTGGTTGGATGTAGGAATTCTTTGTTCTATTTATTAATCACATTTAAAAAAAAAACAACATAGTTCAACATGAGCTCAAAATTATAACCTCACCTACTCTATTGACAGAATGAATTAGAATAAAGTAATACCATTTAATTTTCAGACCACCTTGAAATTCTTAATAAATTGAAGTGTAATTACATATCTGCTTATTAGTATATTTTTCTTCAGCATTGAAATTTTTTCATTTTAATTCTTAGTACTTTACATATATATATATATATTTTTTTCACTGCAAGTGTTCAACTACTTCTGAAGTTTCAGTTTCTCTCCAGTTACTCTGATGATTTGCTATGCCATTTTATCAGCTTTCTGAAAGTTCAAGATAAATTGGGACATAAATATCACTTATTCAAATGTCAAAATTAAGGCAATTAATGGAAAAATAATTTGATGCTAAAAAAGGACAAAGACATTATTCTGAAAGTTTTTTTCAACTTCTTTTTGATTTGTCATGTTAAGTTATACAGGAATATCTAGGTGGCTTGAAAAATTTTTAGAACAGTTTTACCTTATCTCAAATAATGTTATTATACAGCCTGTGTATCTCTCTAAAAGTAAAAGACATTTTAAGGATGAGGCAATATCAGAAATGACAAAAAAAATGTTGCTTTATATACTGTTTAAAATTCTACATAATAAATATACTCATTTATATTCTTTAACAATTTCAAAATAATATTCAAAAATCAACATTCAAAATGAATTCATTTATTTATTTGGTATATTGTATACTTAGCCATGAAATCATGGCATTTAAGAGCTGTTAGAAATTAGTTAGATATCACAAAGATGACCTAGCTCAATCATTTTTAACTGTAGATGAGGAATCGATGGCCCAAAGATTGTCTCACTCAAGGCCACAGAGGTAGTTAGGGACAGATTTACTCATTCAACCAATCATTCACCGAGAAAACAACATGATCAACACTGATTAAAAACAATAGTCTCTGCCACTATGAAGGCCCTTAAGCCAGAATTGCAGTAAATATGACAAAATGTATATATGGACAAATTTCAGGGTGATATGGGAGTTTATAGAGTTGGTGAGGAAATTCAGTGTTCAGGCTTTCCGAGAAGGAAGATATAGAAGCCAAATGCTGAATGATGACCAAGTTTAACAAGGACAGACAAGGAAAAAAGAATGATTCAGGAAAGAGAATTATGTAGATAAAAGCCAAAAGTTTAGAAAGAGAATATGCAATTGAGAAATTGCATGTGATTTAATAATATTGATGCCAAGAACTGAATCAGGTAAGAGTTGGTATGAGATAAGGCTGGATAGGTAACTAGGAGATGAAGGGATTTCAGATTTCTTTTTCTCCTAGAATAATACAGAGCATCATTGAAGCAATTTATCCAAAGGAGTAATACTAGAATGGAATATAATATTTCAAAGTCAATTCTGAATTCAGACCACAAGGAATATATTTTACACAGGTTTACATACATTAAATATATTTTCTTGGTGCAAAGTCTTCAAAATGACCATCTAACAGAGTTTTCTTCTATTATGTAAATAGTTGCCACTCTTACTAATCAGGGGAAATATTAAGATAGGAGATAGGGGACATGGATAACAGGTACCAATAGCTGCCCACATATTCCAAGATATGGAACATGGGAGTATACATACATATACAATATTTTTCAAGTCATTGCCCCAACTAAAATAATCCATAAATCACTTTAATGAAATGTACCTGTTTATCCACTTAAAAAGTACAACTTATTATGGCCAGGTTTTTCAGAGCACATTTGATCATATTCTGAGGTAGGAAAAATGAGTAGTATTCTAGTTTTTCATACATAGAAATGGAGAGTGAATGATTTTCTTTTTTCAGTAACTGCTACTTAGTAGAAATACAACATTTGATGTGGAATATTGAACAAATGAATACAGAAATATATGTATTAATTAACCATAAATGAACATTTTTTAGCGCTTCTGTGATATTTACTTATCTACTGAGAGCCCTTGTTTGGAATTTTAATCTAAGAAGTGTTTTTTTTAATGCCCCATCTTTTAACATTAAACTATTCTTCATATGAAACTATACTTTCATTTTGGTTTCTTTAGAAGGAATTGTTTCTTTAGAAGGGTGGAAGGACTAGAGAGAGAAAGGAAGTGAGTTAGAAAAGATAAAAGTTGGCAACTCTCCTTAGAATGAAATGTAATCATTTCCCTGTCTTGACCCTCAATAACGCAATGAAAGAGTCATCAGTTATTCTGCTAATAATATTACCTTAAATATAGTAACCAGTTATTGTTATTGATTGAATAAGATTATGAGGGGGAAAGGGAGATCAGTATCTTTTTTAGTAGAAATATTAAAAGTAAAAATCCTGAGGAAATAATGGGAGAAGAAAAGGCAGGTGTGTGCAGGTGTATTGAGAGAGGCAAGGCTGGATTATTTTGACTAGCAAGCCTGTGAATCTTGGCCCAAGTAAGATACTTCAGAAGCCCAAGAAATAAGTGGTGCTGAAAATAAGGAGAGACTAGCTGAGTGGGACTATGGAAGGCCTACTGCAGGTTGTAGTGCCAGAGAATAGTGAGCTCACGCATAATCAGTTTCATGGGTGACAACTTTCTGATATATGTGTTAGTGTCTTTGCAGCTCACTGAGGTTATTGCACAAGTACTTCCTTTAATACCACCTAGAAAGAACTTGTACTATAAATAGGACTATTATATAAAATACAGGATGTTCAGTTAAATCTGCATTTTAAATAAACTGCAAACAATTTAATACAGACACATCCCAAATATTGTATGAGTCATATTTACAGTTCAGAAAATACAGTTATCTGAGACTGAAATTTAAATGAACACACTTTTACATGCAGCTGTCCAGTTTTCACTACACCACTTATTGAAGAGACTGTCTTTAATCCAGTGTATATTCTTGCCTTCTTTATTGTAGATTAATTGACCATAAGTGCATGAGTTTATTTCTGGGCTTTCTATCCTCTTCCATTGATATATATGTCTGTTTTTGTGCCAGTACCATACTCTTTTGATGACTGTAACCTTGTAGTATAGTCTGAAGTTAGGAAACGTGATTCTTCCAGCTCTGTTCTTATTTCTCAAGATGGTTTTGGCTACTCAGGGTCTTTTGTATTTTCACACAAATTTATTTTATTTTATTTTTTTTGTTCTACATCTGTGAAAAATGCCATTGGTAATTTGATAGGGATTGCATTGAATCTGTAGATTGCCTTGTGTAGTATGGTCATTTTAACAATATTCATTCTACCAATCCAAGAATATGTTATATCTTTTCATTTGTTTGTGTGGTCTTCAATTTTCTTCATCAATATCATACAGTTTTAGGAGTATGGGTCTTTAGCTTTCTTAGGTAGGTTTATTCCTAGGTATTTTATTCTATTTGATGTGATGGCAAATGAGATTGTTTCCTTAATTCCTCTTTCTGGTATTTTGTTGTTAGTGTATAAAAATGCAAGGGATTTCTGTGTATGAATTTGGTATCCTGCAACCTTATCAAATAAATTGATGAGCTCTAGCAGTTTTCTGGTAATGTCTTTAGGATTTTCTATGTATAGAATCATGTCATCTGAAAAGAGTGACTGTTTTACTACTTCCTTTCCAAACTGGATTCCTTTTATTTCTTTTTCTTCTTATTGCTGTGGCTAGGACTTCCAAAACTATGCCGAATAAAAGTGGCAAGAGTGGGCATCCTTGTCACGTTCCTCTATACCATATACAAAAATAAATTCAAAGTGGATTAAAGACCTAAATGCAAGACTGGATACTATAAAACTCCTAGAAGAAAACATAGACAGAATAGTCTTTGACATAAATCACAGCAATACGTTTTTGGATCCATCTCCTAGAGTAATGGAAACAAAAGCAAAAATAAACAAATGAGACCTAATTAAACTTAAAAGCTTTTGCATAGCAAAGGAAACCATAAACAAAACAAAAAGACAACCTACAGACTGGGAGAATATCTGCAAGTCATGCAAAATACACAAACATCTTATACAGCTGAATATCAAAAAAAAAAAAAAAACAAAAACAAAAAAAAACCCCAAACAACCCAATCCAAAAAATGAGCACTAAACCTAAATAGACTTTTCTCCAAAGGAGACATATAGATGGCAACAGGCATATGAAAAGATGTTCAAAATTGCTGATTATTAGAGAAATGCAAATCAAAACTACAACGAAGTACCACCTCACACCAATCAGAATGGCCATCATCAAAAAGTCTACAAACAATAAATGCTAAAGAGGGTGAAGAAAAGGGAACCCCTGTACACTGTTGGTGGGGGTGTAAACTGGTACAACCACTATGGAGAACAGTATGGAGTTTCCTTTAAAAAACTAAAAATAGAGTTACCATATATACCAGCAATCTCACTCCTGGGCATATAACTGGAAAAGATGAAAAAGATACATGTTCTCAGTTGTGCATAGTGGCACTATTTACAATAGCCAAGACATGGAAGCAACCTAAGTGTCCAACAACAAATGAATGGATAAAGAAGATATGGTATATATACACAATGAAATATTATTCAGCCATGAAAAAGGAATGAAATAATGCCATTTGCAGCAACATGGATGGACTTAGAGAGTATCATATTAAGTGAAATATGTCAGACAGAGAAAGACAAATATCACATCATATCACTTATATGTGGAATCTAAAAAATGATATAAATGAACTTATTTGCAAAACAGAAATAGACTTACAGACATAGAAAACAAACTTATGGTTACCAAAGGAGATGTGGGAGGGATACATTAGGAATTTGAGATTAACAGATATACAGTACTATATATAAAATATATAAACAAAAGGACCTACTGTGTAGCACAGGTAACTATATTCAGTATCTTCTAATAACATATGATGGAAAAGAATCTGAAAAAGAATATATTTATATATATGAATATATGTATTTATAATATATAACTGAATCACTTTGCTGTACACCTGAAATGTAAATCAACTATACTTCCATAAAAAATTTTAAGAATAATAACAAATAAATAAATGAACATACTATGTTTTTATTTGCAAAATCAGGCAAGCTTAACTTGAAAAAAAAGTGTTCCCATAGGACAAGGCGTAATGAAAATAAATTATTTTGTGGGGTAGAGACAAAGAATCGTCTATTCATCTGTTCTTGGGGTTGATCTGATCATTTAGCACATCTTGAACTGTGACAAGGAGAGGATGTTGAACACTCCTGATATAATTATAAAGTTTTCCCTAAAAAATAAATACACAGAAAAGGAAGAAAAAAACTTATGATACCACCGTTCCCCCCAATTCCAGTTAATCCTATCTCAAATTGGGATAAAAAACTTCACCTGACTCTCTGAAGGAGGAGCAAACAGTTCTTTAATTTTGTATTCTTTTTAAACTCAAGTCAGTTTTCCATACTCAGGACTTTGCTTCAGTTGCTTTATTTTTATTCCCTCTCATCTTTCCTCTAGAAGCAAAATAAAATGGCCCTTTTCAGATATTTGTCTATATGGAAATCTTGAGAGTTAAAATGCCCTACTCTTATTGAGAAATTCCTTATGTTATAAATGGCAGAATATTTCAAGAAACAGGCCTAACCATAATATTAAAATGTTTAAGATATTAAAGTTGTTTTATTATATAGAGTTTTTAGTATAGCAGTTAAGCCTACACTTGGTCTTAGTGCCTTTGGCCAGTAGATTCAACTTTTTCTTTTAAATTTATGATTACTCCAACTCTACCAACTCATAAGTACTAAATATTATCCTACTTTACTGTTAATAAATACTGTTTCATAATAAGCTCTTATCAAAAGAGTCAAATTAATAAATTTAAGGTGAATATTTGGAATAGTTACCATTATTTAAAGCTAGCAACCATGTATATTTGTATATTTCTGTGGGGGTTTCTTTGGTTCCAGATTTTTAACTTTTTATGACATATAAATAAATAAATAAAGTCAAAGTGTTAAAAATAGGTTGGCATGCACATTAAGTGACTGCCAAACCCCTTGTGTTTCCAGAGACAATACATGATTATTACATACCAAGTAAATTAGAGCAAATTCAATGTTGAAAAAATAAACAGATTATCTACGGAAAAAATCTAGTTATTCACCACTGACATAGATCTCTTCCACTAATGACTATTTTGGTTATGAAGATTAATAACACACTTTATCTTAGAAAAATTTAATGGGGATTGCTGTGTGTTTATAACCATCATAGAGATCCTGGAATCATACGAATTAGAGATGGGAAAGGACTGTTCGGTCATCTGCCTCTTCTAAGAGGCTTATATCCTTGAGTAAATTCTCTATTGCTTTGTCTAATATATTTTTATATAATTCAAATAGAATACTTGAAAGACTTTACTACGGTCTAAAAGAATTTGCTGTTGGGAATTATGATAATAAGCATACTTTTATTCTGTTAAATTTCCTACTAGTTTAATCCATGCGTCATGGGAACAGCCTTGAGCAATTCTACACACACTCACAGCCCCTTTTGGTATGCCACCATTCAAAAATTCTTAAATCTTGATCACTTCAAATTTAACACATTTAATCATGTGTATCAAAATGATTTGTATATCTTTTAGCAATTCTAATTCTGCCAATCCTTCTAGCATCTTTGAAATTAATGAGAAAACTAACAGATGAGGATGAGTGCTTAGTGAAACACAGAATTAATGATCTTCATTACAAGAGCTCTTTTGAACATTTGAAGATTTTTAACCAAGCTAATTCTAGTGATTATTTGCTAAGATCTGAGATATATATATATATATATATATATATATATATATATATATATATATAATAACAAGAACATCCTCAGACACATCTATGTTCATTAATGCATTTTTTACTTCTTTAGCTTCCCAGGATTTATGCTATTTATTCGTTAACTTCTAACCCTCTACCAAAAGTGTTGTTTGTTCAAAATAATCTCTCTGCCCAATAAAAATATTTTCTGTCTATAAAGAGCTCATTTAGTGGCTGCCTTGTAGATTGTAACCAATATGTTCAGAACAAAGTGGCATTGAGTGGCATTGCCTATCTTCTAAGAAACATTTGAATATGGTCATTACAACTTTAATTCTCTTAGCCACAGCAATCAGAGAAGAAAAATAAATAAAGTAAATCCAAATTGGAAAATAAGAAGTAAGTAAAACTTACTGTATGCAGATGACATGTTACTACATGTTACTATACATAGAAAATCCTAAAGAGTCTACCAGAAAACTAAACTATTAGAGCTCATCAGTGAATTCAGTAAAGTTGCAGGATACCAAATAAATACACAGAAATCTGTTGCATTTCTATACACTAAAAAATGAAAGATCAGAAAAAGAAATTAAAGAAACAATTCGATTTACCACAGCATCAAAAAGAATAAAATACCTAAGAATAAACCTTCCTAAGGAGTCAAAAGACCTGTACTCTGAAAACTAAAATATGCTAATAAAAGAAATTGAAGATGACACAAACAGATGGAGAGATATGCTATGTTCTTGGATTGGAAGAATCAATATTTTACAAATGACCATATTCTCCAAGGCAATCTACAGATTCAATGCAGTTCCTATCAAATTACCAATGACATTTTAACAGAAATAAAACAAAAGAAATCTTCCAAATTTTATGGAGACACAAAAGATCCTGAATAGCCAAAGTAATCTTGAGAAAAACAAACAGAGCTGTAGAAATCAGGTTTCCTGACTAGAGACTATACTACAAAGCTACAGTCATCAGTACAGTTTTGTACTGACATAAAAACAGAAATATAGATTAATGGAACAGGATAAAAAGCCCAGAAATTAGCCCACATACTGATGGTCAATTAATTTACAACAAAGCAGTCAAGACTATACAATGGAGAAAAGACAATCTCTTCAATAAATTGTTCTGGGAAAACTGGACAGCTACAGGTTAAAAAAAATGAAATTATAACATTCTCTAACACCATACACAACAATAAACTGAAAATGGATTCAAGACCTAAATGTAAGATCAGATACTATGAAACCCTTAGAGGAAAATATAGGTAGAACACTCTTTGACATAAATCACAGCAATATCTTTTTTGATCTGTCTCCTAGAGTAATGGAATTAAAAACAAAAATAAACAAATGAGATCTAATTAAACCCAAAAGCTCTTGCACAGCAAAGCAACCATAAACAAAATGAAAATACAACCCACAGAATGGGAGAAAATATTTGCAAATGGTGTGACCAACAAGGCATTAATCTCCAAAATTTACAAATAGCTCATTATCAAAAATAAACACACAAACAAACAATCCAGTCAAAAAATGGGCACAAGACCTAAATAGACGTTTCTCCAAAGAAGACATACAGATGACCAAGAGGCACATGAAAAGATGTTCAACATCTCTAATTATTAGAGAAATGAAAATCAAAATTACAATGACATAACACCTCACAGCAGTCAGAATGGCCATCACCAGAACAATCTACAAACAATAAATCCTGGAGACAGTGTGGAGAAAAGGGAACCCTCCTACACTTTTGGTAGGAATGTAAATTGGTATAGCCCCTATGAAGAACAGTATGCAGGTTCCTTAAACAACTAAAAATAGAGTTACGATATGACCCAGAAATCCCACTTCTGGACATAATTTGAACCATAATTTGAGAAGATAAGACATCCACCTCAATATTCACTGCAGCACTGTTTAAAATAGCCAAGACATGGAAAGAACCTAAATGTCTATCGACAGAGGAAAGAATAAAGAAGATGTGGTACATATACACAATGAAATATTACCCAGCCATTAAAAATAATGAAATATTGCCATTTGTAGCAACATAGATGGACCTAGAGATTATCATACTAATTGAAATAAGTCAGACAGCAAAAGACAAATATCATATATCATTTATACAAGGAATCTAAAAATAATGATACATACTAACCTATTTACAAAACAGAAAAAGACTCACAGACTTAGAGAATGAACTTATGATTACCAAGGGGGAAGGATGAGGAGAAGGGATAGATTGGGAGTTTGGGATTGACATGTACAAACAGCCATATTTAAAATAGATAAACAACAAGGGCCTACTGTATAGCACAGGGCACTCTACTCAATATTCTGTAATAACCTAAATGAGAAAATAATTTGAAAAAGAAGAGATATATGTATATGTATAACTGAATCACTCTGCTGTACACCTGAAAGTAACACAACATTGTTAATCAACTATACTCCAATAAAAAATAAAAATTAAAAAAGAAAACAACAAAAAGTAATAATGTAAGAAGTTTAAGTAGAATAGAGAATTGGCAGGGTGTGGGAATAGTTTTAAAGGGGAATATCACTAGAATGAAAGCTCCTTGAGGGTAGAGATTTTATTCACTGACATATCCCAAGTTCCTAAATCCATACATACAATTTCAATAGACAAAGAATTTCTCCCTCCAATAACTCAAGCCAGAATTTGTAGCACAGCTGAAGACAATACCACTTATTGCTTAATATTTAATCATTGGTTGGGGAAATTGTCTTGAGCCAACATAGTTATTCTCTCTATTCTTACTCAAATACTAGTGTTTCAATATGAATCCAGAATTTTTTTGTGGGTAGAAAGGGAGTGACTATGAGAATCCAGTGGTAGCACAAGGGGAAGAATGGTCTATTAATAGTTAATATGTGGTATATAATCTTAGTAACATTATAAAGAAGAGTTAGAATAAAATAAAGAAATCAACCATGGATATTCTTGAGAAATGATTTGGTATTCTTAAGAGGAAATGTAAAGTGTAAACACTGTAAAGTATTTGATTAAACTTATCCAGTGGAAAAGTAGATCTTAATGATATCATCAACTCATAGACAACATGGCTCAGCTTTCTATCTTAACAAAAAGGAGCTTATGAGACAGAGTGTTTTCATTATTAGCTTAAGGAGGGAGGCTGTGTAGGCCTGAAGGTATGTACTCAAAATAAGTTACAGCTATGATCTCTGAAAATAATAACTTTAAAAAGATGGCTGGTGACTGTAAAACATGCAAAAATAAAAGTGAAATTTCTATGAAATTTCATCTTTTCTTTAAAGAAGTTAAATTCAAATGAATCTCATATGATCTGCTATATTTGAAAAATTAACTATAAAATACCACGTGGATTTTCACTCATTTTATTTAAAAAAGGACATGTTCAAAGGAAGAAGGACATTCAAAATAAGTAAACATCCATTTTTAGTAGTCACAAAGCTTTACAGCTATTGCAAAAATCAAAAGACTTGAAATGGAAAGCTGTTTTATGTTCAAAGTATAATTATATTTGATCAATTAGGATTTACAGAGATGGAAATCAATTTCTTTTATTCCTGCCACTAAGAAAAATGTGTATGAATTTTTATAATAGAATCTGTCAGTTGTCCTAAGTGTTGGCCATCTAACTTAGATTGCTGAGAGCAAAATTGGGAAATTTTCCCGTCAAAGCGTCTATTGTGATAGGGTTGGATTGGAAGACTATGTTAATGTCATGGGCAATGCTTAAAAAAAACTGTAGGTATAATCCTTTCTGGCTTTATTGAAGGAACTACAAAGCGACATAGTGTCTTACCACACAGGCAGATTTATTACGGTAGAAATCTCTCTTGTTTTGTATTTGATTAGCTTAGTCTGTGGAGGGAACCTGGTAGCAAGGAAATCTCTCACTCTGACACAAAACACTGAACAATGAACCATACTTCAAGCTACTAAAAGAGAGGCAGAGACATTCTAATAAATTAACTACTAAGGAGAAAATATGGCTATCAGATCATATCTTTAGAGCAAGAACTTGTGCCTACATCTTTATCACAATTCAAAAGCTTTTGGGTTGCCCAATTTTGCTAGGAACATTAAGTGGGAAAACAGAATAAATTGTGGAATATAGGATATTGGTATTAATATAATAACCTGGTTTCAAATTTCTACAAACTTATTTATGGGAAGTTGACCATAACTTAACCTGTATATATTGTGCCATTATTGAATTACTTGCAACATCAGCAACAAAGCAAAACTGGTTATATATCAAATAATATAAAAATTTGATCAATAAAGAAAAAACTTCAGGACACTATCCAGATTCCTCTAGGGCTCATAAAGCAAATTAATGAGTTTTACACAATTCACAAAGATTTAAGAGAGTTTGTTCAGTGCATAGTAGAATATATGATATGTCCTGCATTGTTATCCTTTCTCAAGATTGTTTTCGCTATTCAGGGTTTTTAGTGTCTCCACAAAAATTACAGAATTTTGGTTCTAGTTATGTGAAAACTGCCATTGATATTTTGATAGGGATTGCATTGAATCTGTAGATTGCCTTGGGTAGGATGTTCATTTTGACAATATTGATATTTCCAATTCATGAGAACAGGATCTTTCCATTTGTCTGTGGCATTTTATTAAGTTGAGGTATGCTTCATCTATACCCATTTTGTGGAATTTTTTAAACATAAACAGGTGTTGAATTTTGTCAAAAGCTTTTTCTGCATCTATTGGGATGATCATATAATTTTTATTCTTCAATTTGTTAATGTGGTTTATCACACTGATTGATTTTTGGATATTGACCCATCCCTGGGATAAATCCCACTTTATCATGGTGTATGATTCTTTTCACGTATTGTTGAATTTAGTTCCCTGATATTTTGTTGAGAATTTTTGCATCTATGTTCATCAGGGATATTGACCTGTAATTTTCTTGTTTTGTAGTGTTTTTGTCTGGGTTTGATGTGAGGTTGATTCTGGCCTGCTAGAATGAGTTTGAAAGCATTCTTTCCTCTGCAATTTTTGGAATAGTCTGAGAAGGATGGCAGTAATTCTTCCTTAATATTTGGTAGAATTCACCAAATATTGAATATGAAGCTTTTTGGTCCTGAACTTTTGTTTGTTGGGAGTTTTATATGACTGATTCCATTTCATTACTGGTAATTGGTCTGTATATTTTGTATTTATTTCTGATTCAGTTGGGAGAGTGTACATTTCTAAGAAATTATTTCTTCTAGGTTGTCTATTTTATTGGCATATAATTGATCATAGTGACCTCATGATTTTTTGTATTTCTGTGATATCAGTTGTAATTTCTTTTTCATTTTTGATTTTATTTATTTGAGTCCTCTCTCTCTCTTTTTTTTTTCTTTTCTTGATGAGTCTGGCTAAAGGTTTATCAATTTTTTTATCTTTTCAAAAAATCAGTTCTTAGTTTTATTGATATTTTCTATTGTTTTTAAAGTATCTATTTCATTTATTTCTGCTCTGATCTTTATTATTTCTTCTCTTCTACTAACTTTGTATTTCATTTGTTCTTTTTTTTCTACTTCCTCTAGGTATGGTTAGGTTGTTCATTTGAAATGTTCCTTATTTCCTGAGTTAGACTTGTATTGCTGTAAAGTTCCCTCTTAGGACTGCTTTTTCTGCACAGATTTTGGATCTTTGCATTTCCATTTTCATTTGTCTCCAGATATTTTCTTGATTTCTTCTTAGATTTCTGCAGCCATGCAGTGGTTGTTTACCACATATTGTTTAGCCTCCATGTCTTTATGGCTTTTTCAGTTTTATTCCTTATAGTTGATTTCTAGTCCAATAGCATTGTGTTTGGAAAAGATGCTTGATATAATTTCAATTTTCTTAAATTTATTGAGACTTGTTTTGTGGACTAGTCTGTGATTTATCCTGAGAATGTTCCATACACTCTTGAAAAGCATGTGTATTATGCTGTTGTTGGATGACATGGTATATATATCTATTAAATCTATCTGTTCTAAAGTGAAGTTTAAGACCTTGTTTCCTTATTGATTTTCTGTCTGGATGATCTGTGAATTGATGCATGTGGGTTGGTAAAGTCCCATACTATTATGTGTTACTGTCAATTTCCCCCTTTATGTTTGTTAATATTGTTTAGCTACCTTTAAGGCTTTAAAATTTAGCCTACTTTTAAAAGGGGAAACAGACAAGGAAACACCACACCATAAGGAACAACAACACAGCCATTTACCAGTTAATCATCACATGGGATTTGCATGATGTAAGGAAACAAGGCAGAGGATGGTCAGACCAGTTCAGCTGGAACAATCTCTCAGGTTCGGTGTTCCTTTACATATCTACTTACTTGGTGCTTTCATATGTGAGCATGTTACAGTCTACTTTTATAACTCCCTCAGGGGTATGTTATTAGCTACCATTCTTTAACTCGGCTACATTCAATCAATATAAACTATCTCAGGTCTCAGCACTGATGTTTGGTTTGGTAAATATGCTACTCTTAACAATTAGAACATTAATGGTTCAAGGGGGATTTGCCTTAGGGTCAAATTCTTAGACTGCCCTGAGGGGAGGAAAGGACATCTATTTGTCTTTCTTTTCCATTTATATTGTACTTAAAATAAAATACCTAAGTTAAAAAAATTATACTAAATGTAACTCAAAAAAATTACTATATATTTTCTTAAAATGGTTTTACTTTGTTTTGAAAATCAATGGCTCTACTCTAAGCACTTATGATTCAAACATTTGTTTTTGGATAATAAATCGTATTGTTGCATAATTCAGACATTATTTTTGTCTATAAAGTAGTGATAAAATAATATTTTATTTTAAAATTGATAAAAGTATTTAGAACAGAATTGTGGTTTTAGTCTGAAAAAAAATGTTTTCTGTCAACTTTCTTTGGTAAGCTATATGTAATATATTTAAGAGGCTAAAGTTACCCAGAAGTGCATATTCTGTAATCTTTTTAATGTATAATGACTTTATAAAGTTACTCATTGGAATTGTTAGAAAATGCTTATTTTAAGTATACTTTTTAAAACTATTTACTTTGTAAGTTTCTGCAGGAAATTCATATATTTGTATGCCAAATTCCTAGCTATAAAGTGCTATAAAACACTTTTAGTAATAGGAAGCCTATTATTCACTGAGAGCTTTTTTTTTATTGTGCATATCCAAATTCTCACAGAACTGGGATGCTTCCCTCTGTTTTAGTCCCTGTTCTCTAGGCTTGTTGATTTGTTCAGCTGGTACCATCAACTTATCCAGGTGAATGCCCTTATATCCCTGTTGCTCTTTCTCTATGCCTATCTCTTTTTCTAAATATATGCCATTTATACCCATCTAGTGATACCATATAATAAGTGGTGTAGGAAGGAGGGGAAAGTAGGTATGGGAAAGGAAAGCAAGAAACTGGAGAAGACAGAGATGAAGAAATCTTCAAAGTGTGTTCATGTATTAAAATAAAATTTATTTGCATAGGGAAATATATCCAGAAGAGATTCAGCAAAATTAGCCACTTTTTTGTTATGATAGGTCATTGTTATTTTTATACTTATATATTATTCTCTTTCAAATATTATCTTTGAAAATATTTTGTATAAGTAATATTTTGTATTTTTTTAAAAAGAAATTCACTTTTAGTGTAGAACTGTGCTTAACATTTATATTAGTTTATTTAATGACAATTTTACTGTACAAAAATTTCAAATCTGAGGATTTAGATAGTGGAATCTCCTTTATCTGATTCTCTTGCTAATACATTTTTTTAATTAACTTTTTTTTTTTCCCTTCATGACTCAACCACCACAAGGTTGAACTTAAGGGGAAAGTTATGAGACAGCAGACTGATGACCATATGAAGCGGAAGGAGAGGAATTGAAATTCATTTATTCTAGCATAAGCTGAAGTTTGATGAGTTTCATACAAAGATATGAACATGGTCTTCAGCCCCAACTGTACTTTTTCTATTCTTATCCACCACACTCTTGAAAACACATATTCAAACACACACCTTCCATTTGACCAAGAACTTACATAGTTCATTAAATAAGTAGATATGTATAACAAGAAGTAAAGTTAACAAGGACAGACCATTAAATGGAAAGGCTGGAAAGCATAACCATATGTGTATTGACTAAATTGCAGTGAAAATGAGCTTTATCTATCTATATTAATTCTGAAACTGTTATGCAAGCATTTTAATTGGTACAGTTCTTCATAATAAATTATTCTTACAATATCTCATCAGGAAACATTCTGTTTCAATCAGGTAAGGAAAGTTAGATTAAGCATTCCACTTTTTCTTTTTCCTTCTTGGTACTGTTATTACTTTATTGTGAGAAAAATTTTACATTATATTTCTACTCCTTAAAATATTATTGCAATGTTTTTCTTCTACATTTCACATTTTTATTTTATTTCTGTAAAAAATCAAGTGTAGTAACACAAGCAATAACAACTTAGATGTCCCATATCTTTTATTTATGATCATTTGCAGCCCTGACAAAATGTTTATAAGGAATTATTTATGAGGAATATAAAAACTTTACCTTGAAAGTTCACACTCACTTTGATATGTGTATAGATCTAAATGTTCATAAAAGTCATGTTCAAGAAATTACTCAGTTTGTTATGTTTAAATTAAGACATGCAGATATTTTAAACTAAACTTGAAAATAATAAGTAAAATATTTAATGACTCCATTGATTTAAATTTTATAGGGCATAAAATATAGTTGTTTATACAACAGGTAATAAAATAAAAATGTAGGTGGATAATGACTATAAAAATGAGCACAGTAAATTCTGATTTTATTATACATATTGAGATAAATCATTTGGTGTAACAGTGTTAGGAGGTAACAAAATTATCACATGCATTAAAAACCCTTTTTTTGGCGTGTGCCTCTTTTGATAGTACAAGGAACTAGAAACAACTGAAATACAATTATTTCAAAATCCTTAGAAATTTGAAGAAATTTTCTTTACTAAGTTTGATGACCCCTTGATAATATGATCTCCACAGAGTAAAAAATTAAAACACAGCTGCATGGAAAAATCTAAGAGCAATTTTTCCTGTTTGTTTTTTAATATTTGAAAATTTGAAAATGAAGCAAATTTTTTAAATGACTAGCTTAAAAGATTGACTAAAATACTCAAATTTAATTTATATTCTAATTGGAACATATGTAGGCCAAATCTTTAATTTATTGTGATATATAACTTTCAGTCATATAATGCTTGTAAGAATTAACCAGTCAAATTTTATTCTTTATTTTCTTCATTTATGTTAGATTTAAAACCATTTTTTAGAAGTTTAATTTTATACAGATATAAAATGATTATTACTTTCACTTATTATATTTTTCACCAGAATTAATATGTCTATAAATATTTCAAATTCACGTATTGAAAGAGAAACATGTTCCCTTTAAACCTAAGTTAGCTGGAAACTGTATCACTTTTATTAATATTATCATTAACAGCCTTTTTAAAACTTGTTGATCCACTTTTGTTTTCTGCTAACCACTGTTATTAAAGAATATTTCTAAAGTATATTTTTTCTGTCATGCAGTGATGATTAAATGTCTTAATAATTATGGAATTCCTTTAATATTATAAAAGTTGAAGAAGGAGCCTCTCTAGACAGGATTTAACTTCTCCCTCATAGTTATATTTAATAAATAAAAGGACAAAATTTATTCTCAATGTCAACTTTAGACAAAAATTATTCCTAAGAATGTATAAAGAGAAAAAGGATTACTTACATATCTGGGGAAAAAAATTACTTGTATAAAAGTTTTGGGGAACATTGCCTTGCATTTTCATCATACCCCCAGCATCTTTAATGGTGCCTGACACATAATGAAAGCTCAAGAAAAGTTTTAAAATAAATTCAATTTAAGCATAATAGTCTCAAACCATTTAATCAATATCTGTGGAAGAATATCTGCCTATCAAATAATTTACTAAATTATTTAAAAAGATATAGTGTATTATCTTAGAGTGACATGGGAGATGTGGGAGAAATATAACATTACTTAATAGTAATATATTTAAATGTAAAATTCATACTAGTTTAAAATCAAATACAAAAATAATTTTCTTCATTTGGGTTAAGTTCTCAGATCCCTAGATATATTTTTACTCATATTTGCTGTTATGCATAAAAAGAGTGAAATTTTAAATAAACACTAAAAATGCTTTATAACCTCAGGTGTTATCTAAATGTATGAGCCAAAGTTTATAAAACTAGCTACCAGATAATAAACATTCTGTGCCAAGCAATATGTTGAGCACTTTCAAATATATCTTTCTTACATAACCCTACAATAACCATTTGAGTATATATTATTAATTCCATTTTATAGATCAGTAAATTGAGTAATGAAGATATTAGCTAACTCTCCTACGTGTCATAAATATCAAATATCAGGAATATCATAAAAACAAAGTATTTAGCTTCAAAAATCATGCCATTACTGATCTGGACAAATTGCCTACTTATATCACCCTTTACAGCAGCTGACAAAACCCATGGCTGATGTTTGCTTCTTACCATCTTCCATCTTAATAAAATACATATTTTTACATGGTGACTAAGAGGATTTCTTTTAGTGGAATGTCAATCTGTTTTCCTTCTTTTTCTTTTTTAATATCTCTGTTTGCTCATATTTATTTCATTAATTTGTTCTGTTTTGTTTTTGATTTGGGGATGCATTTACTTTCCTTTTCCCTTTTATTTTCCTTTTCTTTATGAGACTCATTTGATTATTTGTAATCATTTCTTTATTCAGTGCATTAGAACTATAATACAAAAAATATTTGAAAGAAGTTTTATATTGCTCTCATTGAGAGTGTGCCATGGTTATTTTCCACAGGGATTTTCTGATTTATTAGAAATAACAAGTTATTACCTTTTCCCATTTAAAAAAGAAACAAAACAGTAACAACAATAGCTTAATATTAAGAACATTTTTCTTAACAAGTGCATTTTACATTGATGAGAACATGCAGTTTCATTCTTGTTAAATTTGCTTAGCAGTGCATAACAATTTAAACAAATGTAAAGTACATTAAAAGAAGCATAAAATATTTTAAAATATAATAATTTTAAAGGTTTGCAATTATACAGTTTTTTTTTTTATTAGAACAACCAACTTTGATAATTCAAATACTCTGGTTTCAAATACCTAAAATATCTGAAGGAGAAAATTAGTGATGGTTTAAAACAATCTCTTTAAAAATTCAAGTGCTGACCATTATTATTTAAAATAGTATATAATTAAAGTTTTGTTCCTTTGTTTTGGTTTGGTTTTGATTTTTTAGTTCATACTTAGACTTTAGTTGTGGCTCCAGGGCTAAACCACTATAACAAGTACAGCTTTTATCTAATCACAAATTTGATTCTCTCACCAAGGTGAAATAATAACCATCAAATTTGAAATAGAATAGCCATTTAACGATTTTCTCCATTTCTTAAGTCAGGAGTTATCAACCTTTTTGTAAAAAGTTGGAAAGATAGGAAAAGATAAGAAATAAGGTAGGTTTTGTGGCCCATGTGGTCTCTGATATGGGCTATCTCTACCATTGTTGTGTGAAAGCAGTAATAGAGTATATATATATATATATATATATATATATATATATATATATATGAATGGGCAAGGCTGTGTTCTAATAAAATTTTATTTATGGATGATAAAATTTGAAAACTGTAGAAGTTTCCTGTGTCATGAAATATTATTCTTTTCATTTTCAAAATAATGTAAAATTATCAATCTGTCCTTGGGACATGCAACATCACACATTGCATCTAGTTTAGTCATGAACCATAATTTGCCAACCACTGCCTTAGACAAGTAGGAAAACAAACAAACAAAAAACAAATGAGTTTTACCAAAAAAAAAGATAGGCTATTTCCTAAACTATAGATCATTACATTAGGACTATCATTAAACATTAGGCTCAAAGACACTTAGTCTGGTGGCTCAGTGATTGAGAGTCCGCCTGCTGATGCAGGGGACACGGGTTCATGCCCCAGTCCGGGAGGATCCCACATGCCGCGGGGTGATTGGGCCCGTGAGCCATGGCCACTGAGCCTGCGCGTCCGGAGCCTGTGCTCCACAATGGGAGAGGCCACAACAGTGAGAGGCCCGCGTGCCGCAAAAAGAAAAAAAAAAAGACAGTCTGAGATATAGTTATTCAGATTATCAGACACAGTTTATCTTAGTTTAGGATGTTAGGATACTAATTTTGAAACATTTTGAGTGAAAAATTTTCCTTCCACAATAGTACCAAACTTTTACTGAAGAGAAGCCAAATGATTTCTCAGCAAACTTTTGATGAAATAGCCTACAATTTAATCTGACCCATTTTTTTCCTTGTAAATAAAATGAATTGTTCTTCAGCTTTCACCATTTATGGTTAATTGCCATTTGATCTGCATATCTTTTGTACTGTATGTCTTAGAATCCATTTCTACTTTAAATGTTATAAGACATCAGAAGATCTTATTAGGTAAGTCTCATGTAAGTAGGCTTTTGAAGAATAATGGTGGTTTCATATCTGACTCTCACTTTAGTATTTCCTTTTAGTATATTAACTTATATTTGCTCTCTCCCAGTTAGGTTTCATCCTAACACCATTTATTTGAAGGTGCTTTTTGTTCAGTTTTGAAATCCAAAAAATAAAAGGCACATTCTACCTTTTAAAAATTCCCCTTAATAATTTAACTACTTTTAGAATCAGAAGAGACTATACTGTTTTAGGAATTAACACAAGACATATGGAATATATATCATTTTGATTTTATAAATTGTCCATTTATTCATAAAGATGCCACTCTCAAGCTTTATTAGCTTGCTGTAATATTGCAGAGTGACAAAGTGACACTTTGCGACAGAGCAGAGTGACACTTGCTGACAAAGTGCAGAGTGTTCTAGCACCCTTCTAGACATCCTACTTTGAATTACCATGCCTTGGGGAATTTCAAGTTAATAACAACTTAAACTTCATCTCCTCAAAACTAGCTTATATCTAATTATAATAAATCATGTTCAATCCCCTATCTGAACTTACCATTAATACTGTTAATAGACCTGTTACTTCTTACTTCAATAAATGGGGGATTTCTAATATACAAAAGAGAAACAATGATTCTTTCCACACAATGTGACCTAAATTTGCCTTTTCTTAAGAACTCTGTAGAATCAGTAAATAAAATCCTTTCTACTTTATCTTGGCAGAAAAAAAAATCCTAAAATATGCTTTCTAAAGCATCAATGAAAAAATAAGACCTCTGTTCCTCATCTTGTTTGCTGCTGTAGTTCAGGAGTTTCCTAATTCATCCAAAATTATTTTATTTAATCCATTAATAACAATTGTTCTCTGATTTTAAATATGTCCTAAATGTTTGAAAGCCAATGTTTATAAGAATCAGAGTCTACCTTATTTTTCGTACTGATCTTATTGTTCTATTCTATAACATTACAGTATCAAGTTTATCACACTTTCAAGTGGTGTCCTGATTTTGCTCTATATGTGTACATTTAAGAAAATTTTAGTTTTTAAAATATTAATTAACATATCTAAAGAAATAATCCAGAGAACAATGTTGTTTCAGTATCCACTCTTACTTCTTAAACTTTAATGAAGTATAATCATTTAAAAATCAATAAATAGAAATATTCATGAAAGAATCCTAGTGGATGTGAGAAAAACTTATGTTTTCCCAATAAAACATAGAACAAATGAATGGTATATTAAATTGAATTCCAAAAGAGTTAGCTTTGTAAGATCTTGCATACAGATGTAGTAAGTATAGCAACTGTAATTTTGGAGAATGACAAAAAATCAGTTTATTTCTGAGAGTATTTCCTTGATATGTTGTTTCCACTTGGCTCACAAGATACCTGATCTCAGACCACTGTTCCTTTTTTCTTCCCTTTTCTTGTTCCTTCTCTTTAGTTTGGTGTGCCCAGCACTCAGGCTATGGACCTCTTCACTTTATATTTGTTTCCTCATGATAATATCCAATCTCTGAAGTTTAAATATCATCTATACACCAGAGATTCCCATCATTATATATCCAGCCTCAAAGCATTGGGTATGTTCTTAACTAGCAAAATGAAATAAAGAGTCATGAGCTCACAAAACAAAAACAAAACACAGAAAAATAGATACGTGCCCAAAGAAATCATGAAAAGTGAAAAGAGAGCAAGGCTAGCTCAGATTTTTGGAATATAAATACTTAAATATAGACACAGGGAAAAGATGTAATTATGATAATAAAAAATACTTGTCTGGTTGTTAGAAACCTATTGTGTAATAAACACAATAGTGAGTGTTTTACATACTATCTTATTTAATATAATTCTCATATTTAACACATAAGGGAACCAAGACATGGAGGTAGTATAGTTTTCTAAGGTTATATATCCAGAAAAAAATTAACTTGTATTTTCAATATAATAACATATACTATTATAATAAGAAAGAAGATCCAAAAAATATCTATATACAGTTGTGAGTATTAAGGGGAAAAGTAATTCCATTTGACTTTTATAAAGTATACATTAGTAAAAGAAGCAAGATATGGAAAATTTTGTTAGAACACTACAACTAAGGATGCAGAATATTAAGATGTAGCTCTTGCATTCTGCCCTACAAGAAAAAAGAGTTGTAAGAAAAACAGTCACAAATGTGCAAAATGAATTAAGGCTGCAGCATTGGAGATAAGCCAAAGACAATTGAATTGTAACTTTTCTCTTGCTGTTCCAGTGACTGCATGTATGTTTACTTACTAGTTGTAAAGTAATTTTCAAATAATTGTTTGTAAAATATAATCTAATAACATTTTTAAATAATCTACTTTCATTTTACAAAGCTGAATAAATTTGTAATCTCAATAACATCATTATTCCTGAAATTATGAAATAAGTTTTCATCAGAAAAGGTCTGAATAAAATGCTAGTAGTCTATCCATTGTACGTAAATAATAATCTATTTTATTGATGCAACAGTTTAGCACTTACTTATCATTAATATTTTGTGCAATAATCAACTATTGGGCTGTTTGCCTTTTTCAGGCTACTTTTGGTTTTCGTTTTTGCTACATAGGAAGATAATCATGGAAGTCTCTCATATGTGAATGCCATTGGGTCTAAAATTTGATGTACATAAAAAAGTTTGAGAATTTTGATCTAGATTTTTAAAGTGAAAATCTGAACTAAGAAAGTGCCTGTAGAAAAGGAGATGCAAAAAAGACATAAGAAGTGCTTTAGATATATATGAAAGAAAGCTTAAGAATTGATCGGGGAGGAAGGAAAGCAGTAAGGGAAACTCAGGTTTGACTTAAAGGTCAAACTTAAATTCGAGCCTGAGTGACAGAAACAAGACAGTAAAAAGAATTTTGGGGGGGAGAAAAATAAGTTTACTTTCAGACATACTAAATTTCATATAGCATTGAAAAATCCAAATCAAATATCCAGAAGGTAGTTGGAAATGTTAGGATACCAGGAATATGTTCCTATATGAACAAAGAGAATTTTTAGCTAGAAATATAGAAACCACAATACCTACTGAGACTTTCTAGTCAATAAGTGGAGAAGAAAAATACAAAACAAAAACAAGGAGATACTAACAGCTAATGTCTTTAATTGATGGTAAAAAGACGAAAAATAAGCATACATTTATTAACCAGAGATGTAAAAGGAGGACAAGAATGTGTTATCCTAGACACTGAAAACTGAGAAGATTTGAAAGAAGAGACAAAGGTCAACAGAGTCAAATCATGTTGGTATTTATGAAAGTGAGATCTAAGATGATTGGATTTGTCAACACAAAATACATTGTTAGTTTTAGAAAAACAGTTAACAGAATATTTTAGAAGATGGACAAATTTTAAAGGCTAAAGAATTGATTGGATATTGATTATGTTTGGATTAGCTGAGAACAGGTTTGGTTTGGTTTGGCTGATTTTAAAATCCTTTAAAAGTGTAAAAGCCATCCTAGCTCACAGGTTGTAGTTTGCCAAACTTGGTATGAATTTCTGTTTATTAACTTGGAAAATGGCCAAGTAAAACAATATGATATGTATACTATAAAAAGGTGTGTGTGTGTGTGTGTGTGTGTGTGCGCGTGTGTGTGGTGTTGATTTGTAGCCCAGGGAAATTAAAATATGTGTTGTCATATGAGTGACTTTCTAATTGATATTTATACTTTTTTCTGTTTTTCCCAAATTTCTTCTTATTAACAAAACATGTTCAATTGTTCAATTAATCTAGACCAATTTGAGAACTTCATGGTTGTATCTCGTTATGACATAATATAGCCCATTTTGGTTAGATTCTTAGATTTAGCTGTGCCTTAAATATCTCTTCTTTTTTAGATATAGACAATTTAGCATATTATTAGGAAAATTTCTCAAAATACATCATTTTTTTTCTTTTAATTATTTAATGTGTAAACAAAAATCTTTTTTACAAAAATCTTTTTAGAGTGGAAAGCACTATTTTAAATTGGTACACTTATTTTCAGTCTTCAAATGAGTTTTGCCTAAGACAAGTTTGAAGATAAATTCTTATATTTTTAATGTTTTATAATGAGTATTATTTCTTTGAAAATAAGAAAATATCATTTATTTCTATGTGTAAGTGTAAAGTAAACATTTAAAAATTCCCTTAAATTCCATTAATTAAAAAATTCCCTTAAATTCCATTAATTCCCTTAATTCCATTAATAAGCTATTCCATTAATAAGCCCTTGAAAAACCATGTAAATAACCAGGGCAATGTAAAAAAATAATGCTGGCATTCTTCAAACCACAGTACTATATGTTTACATACTAGGCAAGCAAATAGACCAACAGACAATAACAAAACCACCACAAAGAAAGTTTTGAGTTCACAGCAGCACTATTCATGATAGCTCAAACATGGAAACAACATAAGTGTCCATCAATAGATGAGTGGGTAATGAAGATGTGGTGCATATATACAATGGAATACTACTCAGCCATAAAAAGAACAAAAATATTACCATTTGCAGCAACATAGATGCAACTAGAGATTATCATACTAAGTGAAATACGTTAGACAGAGAAAGACAAATACCATATAATATCACTGTGTGATATCGCTTATATGTGGAATTTAAAATGTGGCACAAATGAAACTATCTACAAAACAGAAACAGACTCACAGATATAGAAATCAGACTTGTGGTTGCCAAGGGGGAAGGGAGAGGGATAGACTGGGAATTTGAGGTTGGTAGATGCAAACTATTACATTTAGAATGGATAAATAAAAAGGTCATACTGTATAGCACAGGGAACTATACCCAATATCCTGGGAGAAACTATAATGGAAAAGAATATTAAAAAAAATAATGTATATGTGTGTAAAATTGAGTCATTTTGCTGTACTGCAGAGATTGGCACAACATTGTAAATCAACCATATTTCAATAAAAATAAATAAATATAAAAGAATGTTTTGAGAAGTGTCTTAACAAATTTACTAGCAAAAAAAAATGACAGAAAAATAAAATAAAAAGCTATGTTTTGACCTAGAGATTATCATACTAAGTGAAGTAAATCAGAGAAAGACAAATATATGATATCACTTCTATGTGGAATTTTAAAAAATGATACAAAGTTATGGTTATTAAAGGGGAAAGGAGGGAAGGAATAAATTAGGAGTTGGGGATTAACAGATACACACTGCTATATATAAAATAAATAAACAACAAGGACTTACTGTATAGTACAGGGAACTATATTCTATATTTTGTAATAAATTGTAATGGAAAATAATCTGAAAAAGAATATATGTATATATGACTGAATCACTCTGCTGTATGCCTGAAATTAACACAACATTGTAAATCAACTATGCTCCTATTTTAAAAAAGAAACTGCTATGTAGAAATGACACATTCATATCACAAATTTGGACAAACAACTGGAGTCACAAGATGAGTTTATTTCTTTTAATAAACACAAATTCAAATTATTCTGAATTTCAGTTCCTCTTTACATAAAAGTAACATCTAGAGAAACAATATGATTGCATGTATATAAATTACTTCTCTAGTTTCAAAATCTGTATCATTTTAGCTCCATTTGAAATTACTCATATTTCCCTTTTAAGTATGTTTAAATGAATATGACTAGGAAATCTATTTATGAATGAGTATATTTTTTATATTTTATGTAGATTTTGATGATTCACTAAAATATCTAATAGTTTTTAAAATTATATTCAGGGAAATATGTAAAATGTTTTCTCTTAAATACATAGAATAGGGATAATGGGTTATCAGGAAAATGTGATTTTAATAGATTTCTTATAAGTTAAATATATCAAAGTTCTTTCTTTTAGTTGTACATAATACAATGCATATCCATTTCTTTTCTAATATTCTGTTCTTTTGCAATATATTTAAATCACCAGGGACCCTTTTAGTGAATAATGCACAGCATTGACTAAGTATGAAAGAAGTAGGCTCTATAGATTATCATAGTATTTTTAAGAGATTTTTCATCATGTAATTTATTCAGTCACACATAGGATAAGCACCCCTTAGCGTTTATATTAATATGCCTTGATCTATCAATAAAAGTATGATAGTTCTTAAATGATTGAAATTAAAATATCAGAAACTGATGAACTCCCTATATCTTAAGACACTTTTCAAAGACAAGTTAAATA
Source organism: Stenella coeruleoalba (assembly GCF_951394435.1). NCBI lineage: Eukaryota > Metazoa > Chordata > Mammalia > Artiodactyla > Delphinidae > Stenella > Stenella coeruleoalba. The sequence continues at coordinate 42,420,313 of NC_137164.1, read as the reverse complement.
AAAGCCATTCTCAAAATCAATCTTTGAAGATAATTATAATTATCTTATAATGATATAATGAATATTTAGATAGATAATGAATAATTATCTATTAGATAATTTAGAAGATAATGATTTAGAAGATAATGAATAATTAAACATGTGAGTTTATGATCTCAAAGTATGCATTGATGTTTAAACCAATATTAATGGCCACTGCTTTAGACAGATGACATTTCTAGTTAAAAATATAATCAAAATAATAAAAAAAACATAAAAAATCTGTCATTATGATCTAGTGAAATTAGGAATTCAGAATTCTAAGTATAAAGTCATTTCCTAGGTTACAGTCAGAATGGAACAGTGAAAATTTGGATAGTAAGTTAATTTCTGTATTTCAGAGATAAAAACAACATTGCCAAATAGCTAAAAACTAGAATGCTGGAATTAGACAGCCTTGAATGTGTATCCTGGTTTCAATATTTACTATTTGAATTTGTGTAAGTTACTCAATGTATCCAAGTCTAAATTTTAAAACATATATGATGGAATAGAAATATTATCTACTTGGATTTGCAAAAAGAAATTAGCATAGTTCCTGGAATGTACTAGCTACTCAAAAACAAAATATTTTATTATTGTTTAGAACCTGAAAATTAAGTTAACAATAGATCCACCTACATCCCAGGTTTCCTGCCAAAATTAACATGAGAATGGAAAATTAATTTTAGAAATTAGAAGAGTCCTCACTTAACCTTAGAACACTGACCTTTTGTATCCCACTTATTCTTTTTTTCTCTACTTGCAAGGTGTGATTTCTTAATCTAAGATTATCTCCTCCATGTTAATTTCCATCTCTATGTCCTGTTTGTTGTTCTCCCTTATCTCACTCAATCAATTTCACTCTTCTTAAGCTAGTTAAGGCCTGATATTCCTGAAAAGCAAAACTCAAGTAATTAATATTCCTTGTAAAATTTCAAACATAACTTTTATCTCTTCGTTATGTCTGCTTCCCTCACCCTATGTATGATTTTTTTTTGTTTTGTTTTTGCTTTCAGTGTGTTTCTTTTAATTTTTTTCAAATTCAAGCAGTTATTTTATACTAATGTTAATTTCAGGTGTATAACATAGTGTTTCAATATTTTTATAGATTATACTCCTTGTAAAGTAATTATAAAATATTGGCTATATTGCAATATTCCATGCCATACAATATATCCTGTAACTTATTTATTTTATACATAGTAGTTTGTACCTCTTAATCCCCTGCCCTGATCTTGCCACTTCCCTGTTCCCTCTCTCCACTGGTAACCACTATGTCTGTGAGTCTGTTTTTGTTTTATTACATTTATTCATTTGTTTTGTAACTAGATTTCACATATAAGTGATAACACACAATGTTTGTCTTTCACTGTCTGACTTATTTCACTAAGAATAATACCCTCTAGGTCCATCCATGTTGTTGCAAATGGCAAGATTTCATTTCATTTTTTTATGGCTGAATAATATTCCAGGGTGTGTGTGTGTGTGTGTGTGTGTGTGTGTGTGTGTGTGTGTGTGTGTATGTATAGATAGATGATGGTAGATAGATAGATAAATAGATAGATAGTCACATATTTTTATCCATTCATCTTGTGATGGACACTTATGTTGCTTCTGTATATTGGCTGCTCCTATGAACATTGAGGTGCATGCAATTTTTCAAATTAGAGTTTTTGATTTCTTCAGATATATACCCAGGATTGGAATTGCTGGATCACATGGTAGCTCTATTTTTAGTTTTTACAGGAAACTTCATACTGTTTTCCACAGTGGCTGCACCAATTTTCTTCCCACCAACAGTGTACTAGCGTTCCTTTTTCTCCATATCCTTGTTGACATTTCTTATTTGTGGTCATTTTGATGATAGCCATTCTGACAGGTGTGAGATCATATCTCATTTTGGTTTTGATTTGCATTTCTCTGATGATTAAAAATGTTGAGCATCCTTTCATGTGCCTGTTATCCATCTGTATGTCTTCTTTGGAAAAATATCTACTCAGTTCTTCTTCCCATTTTTTAATCTGTTTTTGGTGTTTTTGATGTTAAGTTGCATGAGTTCTTTGTATATTTTTGATATTAACCCTGTATATTGAGCAGTTTGCAAATACCCATTCAGTAAGGTTTTTGTTTGGTTTTCAGTTTTGGTTTTCTTTCTTTTTTTTTTTTTAATTTTGAATACAGTTTCCTTTGCTGTGCAAAAGTTTTAAGTGTAATTAGGTTCCAGTTGTTCATTTTAGCCTTTTTTTCCCTTTGCCTGAGAAGACAGATCCATAAATATATTGCTATGATTTGTAACAAAGATTGTTCTGGGGCTTCCCTGGTGGTGCAGTGGTTGAGAATCTGCCTGCCAATGCAGGGGGCACGGGTTCGAGCCCTGGTCTGGGAAGATCCCACATGCCGTGGAGCAACTAGGCCCGTGAGCCACAATTACTGAGCTGGCGCATCTGGAGCCTGTGCTCCACAGCAAGAGAGGCCGCAATAGTGAGAGGCCCGTGCACCGTGATGAAGAGTGGTCACCACTTGCCACAACTAGAGAAAGCCCTCACACAGAAACGAAGACCCAACACAGCTATAAATAAATAAATTAAAACAAAAAAAGATTGTTCTGCCTATCTCTTATTCTATGAGTTTTATGGTTTCAGATCTTTAAAACATTTTGATTTTATTTTTGTGTATACGGTGAGAAAATGTTCTAATTTAATTAGTTTACATGTAGTTCACCAGTTTTCCCAGCACCACTTATTGAAGAGACTATCTTTTCCCCATTGTATATCCTTACCTAGTTTGTTGTAGATTAATTGACCATACATGTGTGGCTTTATTTCTGGGCCCTCTCTTGTGTTCCACTGATCAATGTGTTCATTTTTGTGCCAGTACCATACTGTTTTAATTATGTAGCTTTGTATTGATAGTATAGTCTGAAGTCAGGGAGTGTGATACCTTCAGCTCCAAAGTTTGCTTTGGCAATTCAGGGTCTTTTGTGTTCCTGCATTAATCTTAGGATTATTTGTTCTAGTTCTGTGAGAAATGTCATGGGTATTTTGATAGGAATTGTATTAATCTGTAGATTGTTTTGGGTAGTGTGGACATTTTAACAATATTAATTCTTCTAATCCATGAAAACAGGACATCTTTCTATTTCTTTGTATCATACTCAATTTCTTTCATCAATGTTTCATAATTTTCAGAGTATAGGTCTTTCACCTCCTTGGTTAACTTTATTCCTATGTATTTTTACTCTTTTTGATGTGATTTTAAATGGGATTATTTCATGATTTCTCTTTCTGGTAGTTCATTGTTAGTGTATAAAACAGCAACAGATTTCTGTATATTGTCTTGTATCCTGCAACTTTATTAAATTCATTTATTTGTTCTAATAGTTTTTCGGTGGAGACTTTAGGATTTTTTTTGTATTAAGAGTCATGTCATCTGCAAATAGTGACTTTTATTACTTGCTTTCCAATTTGGATGCATTTTATTTATTTTTTCTTGGCTGATTGCTAGAACTTCCAATAGTGTATTAAACAGAAGTGGCAGGAGTAAGCATCCTTGTCTTATTCCTGATTTTGGTGGAAAATCTTTCAGCTTTTGACAATTGAGTATGATGTTAGCTGTGGTTTGTCAGAGAGGCCATTTATTATGGTGAGATATATTCCTTCTATATCTATTTTGATGAGACTTTTCATCATGAATAGATGTTGAATTTTATAAAAAGCTTTTAATGCATCTATTGAGATGGTTATGTGATTTTTATCCATTTTTTTTCTAAAATGGTGTGTCACATTGATTGATTTACAGATGTTGAACCATTCTTGTGACCCTGAAATAAATACCACATGATCATGGTGTTTGATCCTTTTAATATATTGTTGAACTTGGTTTGTTAGTATTTTCTTGAGCATTTTTGCAAATTTTTCATCAGTGATATTGGTCTGTAATTTTTATTTTTTGGACAGTCATTGTCTGGTTTTAGTATCAGGGTAATTTTGGCCTTGTAGAATGAATTTGGGAGTCTTCGCTCCTCTTCAATTTTTTGAAATAGTTTGAGAAGTACAGGTATTAACTCTTCTCGTTGTGTTTGGTAAAATTCCTCTGTGAACACATCCAGTATTGAACTTTTGTTTGCTGGGACTTTTTTTTGTTACAAATTTAATTTCACTACTAGTGATTGTTCTGTTCACATTGGCTATTTCTTCCTGATTCATTCTTGAAAGATTATATGTTTCTAGAAATTTATCCAATTCTTCTATGTTGCCTCATTTGTTGGCATTTTGTATGTCATAGTATTCTCAATATTTTTTTGTATTTCTGATATACTGGTTGGAATTTCACCTCTTTCATTTCTTTTTTCTTTCTTTGTTTTGTTTTGTTTTGTTTTGTTTACAATGTTGTGTTAGTTTCTGCTTTAAAACAAAGTGAAGCAGAGTTCCCTGTGCTATACAGCTGGTTCTCATTATTTATCTATTTTATACATATTAATGTATATGTGTCAGTCCCAATCTCCCAATTCATCCCACATCCCCATTCCCCCCTTGGTGTCCATACATTTGATCTCTACGTCTGTGCCTCTATTTCTACCTTGCAAACAGGTTTATCTGTACCATTTTTCTAGATTCCACAAATGTTTGTTAATATACAATACTTGTTTCCCTTTCTGACTTACTTCATCTGTATGACAGTTTCTAGGTCCAACCATGTCTCTGCAAATAACCTAATTTCATTCCTTTTCTGGCTGAGTAATATTACACTGTATACATGACCCACATCTTCTTTATCCATTCATCTGTTGATAGACATTTATGTTGCTTCCATGACCTGGCTATTGTAAATAATGCTGCAATGAACATGGGGGTGCATGTGTCTTTAAATAATGGTTTTCTCAGGGTATATGCCCAGTAATGGATTGCTCGGTCATATGGTAATCCTATTTTTAGTTGTTTAAGGAACCTCTGTACTGTTCTCCAAAGTGGCTTTAGAAATTTACATTACCAAAAACAGTGCAAGAGGGTTCCCTTTTCTACACACCCACTCCAGCATTTAATGTTTGTAGATTTTTTGATGATGTCCATTCTAACTGGTGTGAGGTGATACCTCATTTTAGTTTTGAATTGAATTTCTCTAATAATTAGTGATGTTGTGCATCTTTTCATGTGCCTCTTGGCCACCTGTATGTCTTCTTTGGAGAAATGTCTGTTTAGGTCTTCTGCTCATTTTTTGATTGGATTGTTTTTTTTTTTGATATTGAGCTGCATGAGCTGTTTGTATATTTTGGAGATTAATCCTTTGTCCGTTGATTCATTTGCAAATATTCTCTCCCATTCAGAGTGTTGTCTTTTCATCTTGCTTATAGTTTCCTTTGCTGGGCAAAAGCTTTTCAGTTTCATTAGGCCCCATTTGTTTATTTTTGTTTTTATTTCCATTACTCTAGGAGGTGGGTCAAAAAAGATATTGTGCTGATTTATGTCCAGAAGCATTCTTCTTATGTTTCCCTCTAAGAGTTTTATACTGTCTGGTCTTACATTTAGGTCTTTAATCCATTTTGAGTTTACTTTTGTTTATGGTGTTAGAGTGTTGTAATTTCATTCTTTTAAATGTAGCTATCCAGTTTTCCCAGCACCACACATTGAAGAGACTGTTTTTTTCTCCATTGTATATCCTTGCATCCTTGTCATAGATTAGTTGACTAATGGTGCATGGGTTGATCTATATTTCTGTTTTTGTGGCAGTACCATATGGTATTGATTACTGTAACTTTGTAGTATAATCTGACGTCAGGGAGTCTGACTCCTCCATTGTTTTTTGTTTTGTTTTGTTTTTTTCTTTTTCTCAAGATTGCTTTGGCTATTCAGGGTCTTTTGTGTCTCCACACAAATTTTAAGATATTTTTGTTCTAGTTCTGTAAAAATGCCATTGGTAATTTGATATGGGTTGCATTGAATCTGTAGATTGCTTTGGGTAGTATAGTCATTTTCACAGTATTGATTCTTCCAATACAAGAACATGGTATATCTCTCCCTCTGTTTGTGTCTTCTTTGATTTCTTTCATCATTGTCTGATAGACTTTTGAGTACAGTTCTTTTACCTCCTTAGGTGGGTTTATTCCTAGGTATTTTATTCTTTTTGTTTTTTAGTGTATAGGAATGCAAGAGATTTCCCTGCATTAACTTTGTATCCCACAACTTTACCAAATTCATTGATTAACTCTAGTAGTTTTCTGGTGCATCTTTAGGGTTTTCTATGTATAGTATCATGTCATCTGCAAACAGTGACAGTTTTACTTCTTTTCCAATTTGTTTTCCTTTTATTTATGTTTCTTCTCTGATTGCCATGGATAGGACTTCCAAAACTATGTTGAATAATAGTGGTGAGAGTGGACATCCTTGCCTTGACTTGGTCTTAGAGGAAATGCTTTCAGTTTTTCACCATTGAGAATGATGTTTGTTGTGGGTTTGTTGTATATGGTCTTTATTATGTTGAGGTAGATTCCCTCTATGCCCACTTTCTAGAGAGCTTTTTATCATAAATTGGTGTTGAATGTTGTCAAATTTTTTTTGTTTTTGGTTTTTTTTTTACACTTATTGAGATGATCATATAGTTTTTATTCTTCAATTTGTTAATATGGTATATCACACTGATTGATTTGCATATAGTAAAGAATCTTTGCATCCCTGGGATAAATCCCACTTGGTCATGGTGTATAATATTTTAATGTGTTGTTGGATTCTGTTTGCTAGCATTTTGTTCAGGATTTTTGCATATATATTCATCAGTGATATTGGTTTCTAATTTTCATTTTTTGTAATATCTTTGTCTGGTTTTGGTATCAGGGTGATGGTGGCCTCATAGAATGATCTTGGGAGTGTTCCTTCCTCTGCAGGTTTTTGGAACAGTATGAGAAGTATGGGTATTAACTCTTCTCTAAATGTTTGATAGAATTCACCTGTGAAGGTATCAGGTCCTGGACCTTTGTTTGTTGGAAGACTTTAATTTCAATTTCAATTTCATTACTTGTAATTGATCTGCTCATATTTTCTATTTCTTCCCGGTTCAGTCTTTGAAGGTTATACTTTTCTATGAATTGTCCATTTCTTTTAGCTTGTCCATTTTATTGGCATATAGTTCCTTGTTATAGTCTCTTATGATGCTTTGTATTTCTGTGGTGTCCATTGTAACTTCTCCTTTTTCCTTTTTAACTTTATTGATTTGAGCCCTTTCCTTCTTTTTCTTGATGAGTCTGCTAAAGTTTTGTCAAATTTGTTTATCTTCTCAAAGAACCAGATTTTAGTTTCATTGATATTTCTATTGTTTTCTTCATTTCTATTTCATTTATTTCTGCTCTGATCTTTATGATTTCTTGTCTTCTACTAACTTTGGGTTTTCTTTGTTCTTCTTTCCCTAATACTTTTAGATTATGGTTAGATTGTTTATTTGAGATGTTTCTTGTTTCTTGAGGTATGATTATATTGGTATATGCTTCCCTCTTAGAACTGCATTTTCTGCATCTCATAGGTTTTGGGTCATCGTGTTTCTGTTGTCATTTTTCTCTAAGTATTTTTTGATTTCCTCTTTGATTTCTTCAGTGATCTCTTGGTTATTTAGTAGCGTGTTGTTTAGCCTCCATCTGACTGTGGTTTTTAAGGGTTTTTCCTGAAATTGATTTCCAATCTCACAGTGTTGTGGTAGGAAAAGATGCTTGATATAATTTCAATTTTCTTAAATTTACTGAGGCTTGATTTGTGACCTCATATGTGATCTGTCCTGAAGAATGTTCCATGTGCACTTGAGAAGAAAATGTAACCTGCTGTTTTCAGATGGAATGTCCTATAAATATCAATTAACTCTATCTAGTCTATTGTGTCATTTAAAGCTTGTGTTTCCTTCTCAATTTTCTGTCTGGCTGTTCTGTCCATTGGCATAAGTGAGGTGTTAATTTCCCCCACTGTTATTGTGTTACTGTCAATTTCCCCTTTTATAGCTGGTAGCATTTGTCTTATGTATTGTGGTGCTCTTATGTTGGGTGCATATATATTTATAATTGTTATATCTTCTTGAATTGATCCTTTGATCATTATGTAGTGTCCTTCCTTTTCATTTGTAACATTTTCTCATTTTAAAGTCTATTTTATGTGATATGAGTATTGTTACTCCAGCTTTCTTATGATTTCTGTTTACATGGATATCTTTTCTCCATGCCCTCACTTTCAGTCTGTATGTGTTCCTAGGTCTGAAGTGGGTCTCTTGTAGACAGCATATATATGCATCTTATTTTTGTATGCATTCAGCCATTCTGTGTCTTTTGGTTGGAACATTTAATCCATTCACATTTAATGTAATTATCAATTTGTGTGTTCCTATTACCATTTTCTTAATTGTTTTGGGTTTGTTTTTGTAGGTATTTTTCTTCTTTTGTGTTTCCCGCTTAAAGAGTTTCCTTTAGCATTTGTTGTAGAGCTGATCTAGTGGTGCTGAATTCTCTTAGCATTTGCTGGTCTGTAAAGTTTTTGATTTCTGTATTGAATCTGAATGACATCCTTGCTGGGTAGAGTCATCTGGTTGTAGGTTTTTCCCTCTCATCATTTTTAATATATCCTGCTATTCTCTTCTGGTCTGCAGAGTTTCTGCTGAAAAATCAGCTGATAACATTATGGGAATATCCTTGTATGTTATTTATTGCTTTTCCCTTGCTGCTTTTAATATTTTTTCTTTGTATTTTATTTTTTATAGTTTGACAATATGCGTCTTGGTGTGCTTCTCTTTGGGTTTATCCAGTGTTGGACTCTCTGCACTTCCTGTATTTGATTGACTATTTTCTTTCCCATGTTATGAAAAGTTTTGACTATAGTCTCTTCAAATATTTTCTCAGGCCTTTTCTCTTTCTCTTCTTCTTCTGAGACCCCTATAATTCAAAGGTTTGTGCATTTAATGTGTCCCAGAAATCTATGAGACTCCTTAATTCTTTTCATTCTGTTTTCTTTATTCTGCCCCACAGCAGTTATTTCCACCCTTCTATCTTCCAGCTCACTTATCCATTCTTCTGCCTCAGTTATTCTACCATTGATTCCTTCTACAGTATTTTTAATTTCAGTTATTGTGTTGTTCATCACTGTTTGTTTGCACTTTTCTAGGTCCTTGTTAAATGTTTCTTTATTTTCTCTATTCTATTTCTGAGATTTTGGAACATCTTTACTATCATTACTCTTAATTATTTTTCAGGTAGATTTCTTATTTCCTCTTCATTCATTTGGCCTTGTGGGTTTTTACCTTGCTCCTTCATCTGTTGCATATTTCTCTGTCTTCTCATTTTGTTTAACTAACTTTTTTGGGGTCTCCTTTCCACAAGCTGCAGTTTTGTAGCTCCTCTTACTTCTGGTGTCTGACCCCCGTGGGTTAGATTTGTGCAGTGTCTTGTATAGTCTTCCTGGTGGAGGGGACTGGTGTCTGTGTTGTGGTGGGTGAAAATGGATCTCGTCCCTGTGATGGGCAGGGCCACATCTAATGGTGTGCTTTGCCATGTGTGTAAGTTTAGTATGACTTTAGGCATACTGTCTGTCTTTAGGCAGCCTGTCTGTTAATTGGTGGGGTTGTGTTCTTGTCTTTCTAGTTGTTTGGTGTGACGTGTCCAGCACTGAAGCTTGCTGGCCATTGGGTTTATCTGGGTCTTAGTATTGTGTTGGAAACCTCTGGGAGAGCTCTCACTGATTAAGATTCCATGTAACCAGGAGTTTTCTGGTTGTCCAATGTCCTGGACTTGGCTCTCCCACCTCGGAGTCTCAGGGCCAACCCCTGACCAGAACACCAATACCCCAAAAGCTGCAGCATGTAGTAGAATAGGAAAAAAAAAAAAAGAAAGAAAAAACAGACAAACAAAACCCCGAGACAAATGGTAAGAGCTAAACTGAACAGATAAAAACACACAGAGAAACACACACACACTCATAAAAGGAAAAAAATAAAAGAGAAAGCAAAACAGAAGTGAGCAACAAAACCAATAATCAAAGCCAATAATGAAAACAAATACTAAAAACTAATCTAACAAAAACAAAAGTTCAAAAACAAATCAAACACAGAGAGCAAACTAAAAAAAGGCAAAGAAAACAAAACAAACACAGAAGAACAATCCAAAAAGAAAAAAAGTAAAAACAAAAGAAAGATGAAAATGAAAGGAAAAAATACAAAGCAACAAAGAAGTAAACATAGAAAAAGATGAAGTATAGTTAAAAATAAGACTAAAATAAAGCAAAAAGAAAGGAAAAAACAAAAACAAGGAAAAGACACAATATAACAAAACAGTACAGTAGAAATAGGGAAAAATAAGATAAAAATGTATTAAAATTAAAAGCATAAAAAATAAAAGAAAAAGTAAATTTAAAAATGTAAATTAAAAGAATAAGATAAACAAACAACAATAGAACAAAATGGGAAAAAAAGTATATAGTAATGATAGTAATTGTATTTTCCTGTAGCCTCTGCTCTCAGTGTCCTTGCCCCCACAATGAGCCACTGCTATTCCCTGCCTACACAGGAAGTCCTCCAGTACTTCTATGTAGGTCTCTAGACCTTCTGTCAGCACTGTGGAGCCAGCTCAGAGTCTGACCTGGCCTTACTTCTGTGTGTACTTGCCTCCAAAATCCACAGTTACCCCCAAAGTCCACAGCCTTGATTGTGGAAATATTTGTTGTCTATTCATATATTTCATATATGCAGGCTTTACCAAGCAAATTGCAGGGGTTTAATCTGCTGATCTTGTGGCTGCACAGAGAGATTTCCCTTTGGTCACACTGCCCCTGGAGTTCAGCTTTGGTTTTGGCCCTGCCTCTGCCTGTTGGCTACCCTCAGGCATCTATTCCCTGACCAGGAAAGAGTGGGCGAATGCATCGGTAATTAGGGCTCACGCATCGGTAATTAGGGCTCATTTGTTCTCTCAAGTGAGGGAGAGAGGGATACAGCAGTCATAACTTGTATATGCAGGGAGTGCCTTCAGTGGCAGAGGTTGGCAGGAAGTTGCTACAGCCTGAGGTGTACTGTGTGTTCTCCCGGGGAAGTTGGCTTTGGATCACAGGACCCTTGGTGGTGTTAGGCTGCACAGGCTCCTGAGAAGGTGTGGGCAGTGACTTGTGCTTGCACATATGAACCTTGGTGGCAGTGGTGGCAGCTGTCACCCACCTCTGTGGTCAGAGATAACAACAACGGTTTGGGTCCACCTCTGGAGCTCATGTAGGCAGTGCCCAGCTCTAAGCTCTTATGGAGGGCCCACCCCTCTCCTTGTGCAACCCACAACAATGGATTCTTGCCTCCATCTTGTGCTTTTTCCCAGACTCTCTCCCAGCTAGCTGTGGCATACTAGCCCCCTCAGGCTGAATTCATGTTGCCAACCTCAGTCCCCTCTCTGAGGTCCAACCTCTGCAGCCTGAGCCTCAGCAGCCAGCCCCCACTCACCCTAGTGGGTGAGCCAACTGGCATCTCAGGCTGGTGAGTGCTGGTCAGCACTGATCCTCTGTAAGGGATTCTCTCCACTTTCCCTCTGCACCCCTGTTGCTGCCCTCACTTCTGGGGCTCTGAAGCTCCCTCCTGTGTCCACCAGTGAAGGGATTTCCTAGTGTATGGAAACATTTCCTCCTTCACAACTCCCTCCCAGAGACACAGGTCTTTTTCTAATTCCTTTGTTTCTTTATTATTTTTTTTGTTTTTTCTTTTACCCTACCCGGTTACATGGAGAATTTCTTGCCTTTTTGGAAGTATGAGGTCTTCTGCCATTGTTCAGTATGTGTTCTGTAGGAGTTGTTCCACATGTAGATGTATTTTTGATGTATTTGTGGAGAAGAAGGTGATCTCCATGTCTTACTCCTCCACCATCTTGAAGCTCTCCCCTCTTTTTTCTTGTTGTTTATTTAGTTCCTATCTCTCTCTCTCTTTTTTAATGAGCTTTGCTAAAAGCTTATCAATTTTACTCATCCTAAAAATATAGCTCTTTTCTTTATTAATTTTTTCTCTTTTTTTTTTGGTCTTTATTTAATTTATTTCCTCTCTGATCTTTATTATTTATTTCCTTCTGCTGATTTTGGGCTTTGTTTGCTCTTCTTTGAGATTTTTCTTCTTTTCTGAGGTAAGCATGTATCACTATAGACTTTCCTCTTAGAACTCCTTTTACTGCTTCCCAGAGATTTTAGAAAGTTTCATTTTTCTCAGGTATTTTTGTTGTTGTTGTTTTCTCTTTGATTTCTTCATTGACCCATTTGTCGTATAGTAGCATGTTGTTTGTTCTCCACATTTTTGTGTTAGTCCCATTTATTTTCCTGTAATTGATTTCTAGTCACATAGTGTATTGTTTGGGGAAAAAATGCTTGCTGTAATTCTATCCTGTTAAATTTGTTGAGGCTTGTTTTGTGGCCTAGCTTGTAATCTGTCTTGGAGAACATTCCACATGCACTTGAAATGAATGTGTATATTCCTGATACATGATGGGATGACCTATTAGATATCTATTAAGTCCAACTGATCTAATGTATCATTTAACACCACTGTTTCCTCATTGATTTTCTGCCTGGATGAGCTAATGTGAGTGGGCTGTTAATGTCCTCTACTCTTTTGTATTATTGTCTATTTCTCCTTTTATGTCTGTTAAGATATGCTTTATATTTTAGATATTATTATATTAGGTGTGTATATGTTAGCAAATGTTATATATTCTTCTACCATCAATTTCTATATCATAATATAATGTCCTTCTTTGTCTTTTGTTATAGACTTTATTTTAAATTCTACTTTGTCTTGTCTAAGTATTCCTTCCCCAGCTTTCTTTTCATTTCCATTTGCATGAAATGTATTTTTCCATCCCCTTACTTCAGTCTGTGGGTTTCTTTAGCTCCGAAGTGAGTCTCTTGTAAGCAGAATCTCGATGAGTCTTTTTAATATAATCAGCTACCTTTTGTCTTTTGATTGGAGCATTTAGTCTGTTGACATTTAAAGTGATTGTTGATAAGTATGTTGTTATTGTCATTTTGTTACTTATTTTCTGATTCTTTTTGTAGTTCTCTGTTCTTTTCTTCTTCTGTTAGTTTATTCCTTAGTTGTTTGAAGATTTTTTTAGTGTTATGCTTGTGTTCCTTTATCTCTACTTTTTGTGCATCTATTTTAGGCTCTTGGTTTGTTGGGTTCATATGTGTTAACCTATAACTATAACTATACCTACTTGTTATAAACTGGTAGTCATTTAAATTCAAATACATTCTAAAAGATCTACATTTGTTTTTACTCCTCTCCCCCAGGTTTTATGTTTTTGATGTCATATTTTACATCTTCATGTTTATCCCTTAACTGTTTATTGTATTTATTGTTGATTTTACAGTTTTTGTCTTTTAATCTTTATAGTACCTTATTTAAGTGGTTAATCCACAGGCTTTACTATATATTTGTCTTTACCATGGGCTTTTTCCTTTTCTATAAATGCTTATTTCTTGTTTTAGATTTTTCCACTTAGAGTAGACCCATTAACACTTCTTTTAGGGTCAGTTTCATATTGATGAGCTCTTTTATTTCTTTGTTTTCTGAGTTCTTTATTTCTTTTTAAAATTCTGAATGATAATCTTCCTGTAGAGTATCCTAGGTTGTTGGTGTTTCTTTTTCAGCACTTTAAACATATCATGACATTGCTTTCTGTGTTGCAAATTTTCTGCAGAAAAATCAGCTTTATGGGTGTTCCCTTGTATGTGACTCTTTGTTTTTCTCCTATTGCCTTTAGAATTTTCTCTTTATCTTTAATTCTTGCCATGTTAATTATGTTAGGTCTTGGTGTGGGTCTCTCTGAGTTTATATTGCTTGGGAATCTCTGTGCTTCCTGTACCTGAATATCTGTCTTCTTCTTCATGTTCAGGAAATTTTCAGCCATAATTTTATTAAATACATTTTCTATTCCTGTCTCCTTCTCTTCTCCTCTGGGACAAATATAACATGAACGTTAGTGCACTTGATATTTTCCAATAGGTTCCTTAAACTCTTCTCATCTTTATTTAATTTGTTCTTGTTTTTGCTCTTCTGATTTGGGTGATTTCCATTTTTCTGTGTTCCAGATCACTTATGAATTCTTCTGTATCACCTAATCTACTATTTACTCCTTCTAGTTTTTCATTTTAGTTATTATATTTTTCAGCTCTGGCTGGTTCTTTTTATATTTTCTAGTTCTTTGTTAAAATTCTCCCTGTGTTCATCTATTCTTTTCACAAGTTCAGTTAACATTCTTATTAACAATGGGTTGTACTCTTTATCTGGTAAATTATCTGTTTTATTGGTCATTTTTTTCAGGTTTGATTTTTCTTGTTCTTTTGTTTGAAATAAATGCTTCTGTCTTCTCATTTTGTTTAACTTTCTCTGTCTCTATTAAATTGAGTGAAAGAGTTACCTATCCCAGTCTTGGAAGATTGTCCTTATACAGGAGTGTCCCTATGCAGTCTGCATGTGCCTAGTGACTTTGATGGGAGAGCGGGATCTGAAATGAGTATGGGTCACATCTTCCCCCTAGGGTGTGCTGGCAGCTATCACCTTGGTGGGAGGTGGGGCTGGAGATGGAGGGCTAGGTCAGAGATACATGTAAGCCAGGGCTTCTCCTTTGTTCAATTGTTGTCATCACCCTATTGGGGTGAGGTCAGACCCCAAGTTACTGGAGCAGAAGCTGTGAGGATCAGGTCTGAGATGGTTTCCTTCTCTGTAAATGTGTACTCTTCCCTCTCCCAGCATTGGCATCTTTGACTCAGAGGGGAGTAGTGCAGGAGCAAGAAGCACCAGAGCAGATGCTAGCTGTGGGTCAGGTGCCTGCTGAGATGGACCTGACATGTCAGTCAAAGCTCTAGACAGCTCCTGATTCACAGCCTCCACGAATGCCAGCAGTGGCTGTCCCTGCTCCATTCAGATGCAGTGCTGGGTCTGAGCCAGCTTCATGCCCCTTCAAATGTGGGGAGCTATGTCAGAGCTAGAGGAGATGGAGCTGGCACTGGGCACAGGCCAGAGTGCACTGGGGCAATCACAGGAAACTGGCTAGAGACCCAGGCAATTTCAATATGCTCCCTCTGCCTTGCTTCTGGGAGTGAACAAACATGTGTATGCTCTTCATGAGTGAATTCTAAGTTACTTATAGCCCTCCTGTAAATCCCACTGGTTTCCAAACCAGGTAATGGGATTTGTCTTCTCAGTTTTGGACCCTAGGGCTGGGGTGTCCAATATGTGGTTTGAGTTGCTCACTCCCCAGGGAGAATCTCAAATATTGTGATATTCCCCTCCTCTTTTGTGTCCATTCCAGGAGCATGGGTCTCAATGTGATTGCTTCTCTTCCCTTCATACCTGACTTTGTGTGAATCTTTCTTTATATTCTTTGTTATAAAAGGGTCTGCCTGTCTCTAGTTTATTTTCAGTAAGTTTGCTCTGCATGTAGATGTATATTTGATGTGTTTGGGGAGAGGTGAGCTTCATGTCCTCCTACTCTGCCATCTTGATCTTCTCCTCTGTGTGTTTAAAAACTCCATAAGGCTTAACCATCTATGATGATTTTGCCCTATGATCTTTAATTATGGTATCTTGTAATTCAAACCTGATTATAAACTCACACTCTCAGCTCCTTAGCTAACATCTTCTCCTAGATATTTACCCTTTTACATTTTGAGAAGATCTATATAGTATCACAGCTTTTAGATTGGATCCAAGGACCATATTTATATACTTTCTATGATTTTCCTAAAAGTCTCTGTGTTTCTTTTCAAAAGGTTTTTGTAAACATTTGTCCTTCCTTGTTCTTATAATCCATAGCATATACTCTTATCTGGTGAAAAACCGTCAAAAACAAATTAAAAAAAGAAAAACAAAAAATGGAATCAATGTTCATGTAACCCTTAAATGTTCCTCTGCCTCTTGCATTCCAGTATAATAGAAACCACATTCTCCTAGATGACGTCAAAAATACAATTTACTGCCATATATATATATATATTAAATATCAGCACTGATTGTTTTAATTGTTTTATTTCATATTTTCATTTGCTTTTGGCACAAAATTGCCATTGCTCTACAAGCTCAGACACAGTGCAGTGTATTAATAGTACGTAGCACTAGATCTTGATCTAAAGAGTGACTACCAACAATAAGAAGTCTCAGAGAAGAATAACTTGGTAAAAAGCCTTAAGAAATCTGTAAAAATATTGTGAATTCAAGGAAATAGTTTCTGGATGTCAGATATATATATCAATGTTTCCAGTTATTATATAGATGTGGGAAAGGGTCTGAGTATTATACAGAACTGGTACACCAGGATGAATCTGTGAAGTTCAAAGAAAGACTCAGTTTTGTGGACCAGATTAATATTGGTGGGTAAAAAAGGAGAGGTAATGAGTGCTACAATTTTGTGTTTTCATAGGTATTCAAATCTACTTGTAAGTCACTAGCTGACATAAGGATTTGATTGGCAAAAATGTAAATGTTAGGCAGAAAGGTAGCCTGGAGTTGTGGTTAGTTTTGTTTAGTGAGTTATTTTAAGGCCAGGGGCCTTAGCTTTTGATACTCCATGCCCAGACTTATTGCATTGGATATCTGTTAGATATAGGTTAGTCAATTATCTACTAAAGGTCTATTTTATTTCACATGGGAGTTAAGAGACTAAAATAAAATGAAGAACATAAAAAAGGAACACACACTGCCAACCACATACCCCAAATCAACCGCATACTAAACAAACAAACAACCACCAACAAAATATGGTTCTATATGGGTTTTATTATTAATGTTATTTTCTAGTAATCTGTGCCAGCCAATACATATACTTTGGAATTAAAAAAAATTTGTCCAAATTCTGTTTTTGCTCAATGCTATCTGTTCAACCCTGTGCAAATTATTTATTCTCTAAGGTTTATTTCTTCATCTGTGATGTAGAATTAATAACACAATCTTATAGGTTTTTTGAGAACTAAACAGAATGAATAGAATGTGCTGATAATGCTTGGTACATAATATGTACTTATGTTAGGGATACAAAAAAACACCCTGCACATTTAGGATTCAGGGACTCACAGACCACAGCTTATAGTTGTATTCATGGCTAAATTTATTTGTAGGGAACCAGGTGGAAGTTTCTAAGACTCCTCTCCCAGTAGAACCACTCAGGACAGGTTCAATTCCTCCAGCCACAAATTGCAAAAACATGTGAGAATTGTTGTCTACCCAGAAGCTCAGTAGAAACTCAGTACTAAGAATTTTTCTGCAGGCTAGGACCCTTGCCTACCAAAATTCCAGAGTCCCAGAAGGAAAGCATGTGTTCAGCAAAAATCATGTTGTTTATATTTTCAACTTAGGCAAAGCAAGCCACTCTTATCTGGGTCCCAGATGCCAATCAAGAGCAGACCTAACAAACAGGCCTTTTTAAGGATAACATTCTCAGGCCTGTGTTAACTCTTTTTTGCAAAGTACTCAATACTATCATTACTGTGAAGAGTATTATTACATTCTCAATAATAAAAATAGCATGCAAAAAATTAAATACTAACTGAAAATCTATTCTCATTGCAACATCAGATATATTGCACAATATTATTGTCAATAAACAACTTCTGGTTATTTATGACATTTATTCTTGCTAAAAAATTATAATATGATATTGAAATATGTTACAAAACATGCAAATATCTTCAACCATTAGATTAAAGACTACTGTATGCTTTATTTTCTCTAATGCAAGTAATAATGCCAATACTAGAAGGCTATAAATCACCTGACAATTGTTCTATATATACAGAAGCATAACCAAGCTATCTTAGGGTATAAGGTTTCATGTCGCCCCCCCCCTTTTCCTTAAATATTTATTTATTTATTTTTGGCTGTGTTGGGTCTTCGTTTCTGTGCGAGGACTTTCTCTAGTTGCGGCAAGTGGGGGCCACTCTTCATCACGGTGCACAGGCCTCTCACTATCGCAGCCTCTCTTGTTGTGGAACACAGGCTCCAGACGTGCAAGCTCAGTAGTTGTGGCGCACGGGCCTAGTTGCTCCACAGCATGTGAGATCTTCCCAGACCAGGGCTCGAACCCGTGCCCCCTGCATTGGCAGGCAGATTCTCAACCACTGCGCCACCAGGGAAGCCTCATGTCTCCCTCTTGACATACTGTAACAGTACATTATGTTCATCATCTAAACGAAGGTGAAATACTGTATTGAGTAGTTTAGAGAATATTTAGTTCTCTTTTAGCACAAATAGTCAGTAAGGACTTAGTTTCTTTTTCTGAAAAAAAAATTTCATGATACTATACAATAATATTTTTATTTAGATATATTAAGTTCATAATAATAATTTTTATCTTTATGATGATATTCTGGGTTTTCCATGTGGTCTGATTACTCCAGTTATTAAGCAAGGCCTTAATGAAAACAGCATTAATTCTTTTAAGATTTTCAAATTATTAAATAGTGTCTCCAGATATCCATAAAAGTTTCCAAAGATGCTGTAATTATAAACTATAACTTTACCATCACAAGAAGTAGTCTTTTAAAACTAAAATGATCTATGCAGGCCAATAAAACATACGTTTCTTCATGTTGAAAAATATTTTTTTAACAATGAAAATGTATCACTTTATTCCAAGATGTAATCAAAAAGTTTTCCTTGAGTATTTGGGCATACATCTAATTAGTTCACAGGTTTAAAGCACCACGTTTAATATAAAGAAATGAATGCCTTACTTTGATTATGACAGCATTGTTTGTAAGACACACTCTTTATTACAGAGGTATGTGTGTGTGTGTGTGTGTGTGTGTGTATGATCTTAATACTATAGGATTTTTATTTATTTATTTTTATTGTGGTAAAAGCACTTAACATGACTTCTAGCTTCTTAATAAATTTTAAATGTACAATGCAATATTGTAAACATAGGCACAATATTGTACAGCAGTTCTTTAAAATTTATGTCATTAAGAAAGAAAATTGTTTATTCTTAGGTATGTTATTCTTTCTGATGATACGACATTGGTGAAACAAATATTTTTTGATGGCGTAATGATTGCAATTTCATATTTTTCTACAAAACAATAACAAGGAAGAATATCATACACCAAGCAATGTGACAGAGGTCAGATGTCCCTAGATGCCTTGGAAAAGTCTTAAAATTTTCAAAGGAAGAGAGGCTGCTATGACATATTCATGCATCTCATAGAACTGTCTTTGAAGTCTCAAAAATGTTTTCCCAAAATTTCATGCTGTTTGAACAGAATTTTCTTAACTTGCAGAGACAGGTAATTTAATTAATTAAAAGTGATTGATAGTGTTAGTTTAGTCAACTAGGAAATACTAATGAATACTCAGTATTATTCACACTGTTGAGTATCATGTTAGCAGTAGGTTTGTCATATATGGACTTTATTATGTTGAGGTATGTTTCCTCTATGCTCACTTTCTGAGAATTTTTTAATCATAAATGGGTATTGAATTTGTCAAAAGCATTTTCTGCATCTGTTGAGATGATCATATGGTTTTATTCTTAAATTTATTGATGTGATGTGTCACACTGACTGATTTGCAGATATTGAAAAATCATTGCAACCCTAGCATAAATTCCACTTGATCATGGTGTATGATCCTTTTAATGTACTGTTGTATTAGGATTGGTAGTGTTTTTTTGAGGATATTTACATCTATGTTCATCAGTGATATTGGCCTGTAATTTGTGTGTGTGTGTGTGGTATCTTTGGTTTTGGTACCAGGGTGATAGTGACCTCATAGAATGAGTTTGGGAGTTTTCCTTCATCTGGACAGTTTTGGAACACTTTCAGAAGGACAGGTGTTACCTCTTCTCTAAATGTTTGATAGAATTCACCTGTGAAGCCATCTGGCGCTGGACTTTTGTTTGTTGGAAGTTTGTTAATCACAGTTTCAATTTCAGTACTTGTGATTAGCCAGGTCACATTTTCTTTTTCTCCCTGGTTCAGCCTTGGGAGATTGTACCTCTCTAAGAATTTGTCCATTTCTTCCAGGTTGTGGATTTTATTGGCATATAGTTGCTTGCAGTAGTCTCTTACGATGCTTTGTATTTCTATGGTGTCAGTTGTAACTTCTATTTCATTTCTAATTTTATTGATTTGAGTCCTCTCTCTTTTCTCTTGATGAATCAGGTTAAAGGTTTATGAATTTTATTTATCTTTTCAAAGAACCAGCAGTTTCATAAACCTACCTAAGGAGACAAAAAGCCTGTACTCTGAAAACTATAAGATGCTGATGAAAGTAATCAAAAATGACACAAAGAGATGGAATGATATACCATGTTCTTGGACTGGAAGAATCAATATTGTCCAAATTACTACACTATCCAAGGCAATCTACAGATTCAATGCAATTCCTGTCAAATTGCCAATGGCATTTTTCACAGAACTAGAGCAAAAAAATCTTAAAATCTGTAAGGAAACACAAAAGATCCCAAATAGCCAAAGCAATCTTGAGAAAGAAAAACAAAGCTGTTCAGACTACACTACAAAGCTATAGTCATCAAGCAGTATGGTACTGGCACAAAAATGGAAATATAGTCAATGGAAAAGGATAGAAAACCCAGAGACAAATCCAAGCACCTATGGTCAATTAATCTATGACAAAGGAGGCAAGACTATACAGTGAAGAAACGACTGTTCTCTTCAATAAATGGTTCTGGGAAAACTGGACAGCTACAGGTAAAAAAATGAAATTAGAACATTTTCTAACACCATACATAACAATAAACTCAAAATGGATTAAAGACCTAAATGTAAGACCAGACACTGTAAAACTCTTAGAGAAAAACAAAGGAAGAACACTCTCTGAAATAAATTACAGCAATATCTTTTTCAATCTGTCTCCCAGAATAATGGAAACAAAACCAAAAATAAACAAATGGGACCTAGTTAAACTCAAAAGATTTGCACAACAAAGGTAGCCATAAACAAAACTAAAAGACAGAACACAGAATGGGAGAAAATATTTGCAAATGATATAACCAACATGGGATTAGTCTTCAAAATTTATAAACAGCACATGCAGCTTAATATCATAAAAACAGACAACTCAACCAAAAAATGGGTGAAAACCTAAATAGACATTTCTTCAAAGAAGACATACAGATGTTCAAGAGACACATGAAAAGATGTCAAACATTGCTAATTATTAGAGAAATGCAATCAAAACTACAATGAGATATCATCTCACACCAGTCAGAATGGCCTTCATCAGAAAAATCTACAATCAATGTTAGAAAGGGTGTGGAGAAAAGTGGACACTACTATGTTGTTGGTGGGAATGTAAATTTGTACAGCCACTATGGAGAACAGTATGGGGGTTCCTTAAAATACTAAAAATAGAGCTACCATATGATTCTGCAATCCCACTCCTGGGCATACCTCCAGAGAAAAGCCTGGTCTCAAAGGATACAGGCAGTCCAATATTCATAGCAGCACAGTTTACAATTAGTCAAGACATGGAAGCAACCTAAATGTCCATCAACAGATTAATGGATAAAGAAGATATGGTACATATGTACAATAGAATATTACTTAGCCATTTAAAAGTATGAAATTATGCCATTTGCAGAAACATGAATGGACCTAGAGATTGTCATACTGAGTGAAGTAAGTCAGAAAAATATGAAGTAAGTCAGTGAAAGACAAATATGATATCACTTATATGCAGAATCTAAAAAACTGATACAAATGAACTTATTTACAAAAGAGAAACAGACTCACAGACTTAGAGAAGAACTTATGGTTACCTGGGTGAAGGGTGGAGGGGGATAGTTAGGTAGATTGAGATTGACATGTGCACACTGCTACATTTAAAATGGATAACCAACAAGTACCTACTGTATAGCAGAGGGAATTTTGCTCAATATTATGTAACAACCTAAATGGAAAAATAATTTGATAAAGAATAGATATATAAGGGCTTCCCTAGTGGTGCAGTGGTTGAGAGTCTGCCTGCTGATGCAGGGGACGCGGGTTTGTGCCCTGGTCCAGGAAGATCCCACATGCTGCAGAGCAGCTGGGCCCATGAGCTATGGCCGCTGAGCCTGCACGTCTGGAGCCTGTGCTCCGCAACGGGAGAGGCCACAACAGTGAGAGGCCCACGTACTGCAAAAAAAAAAAAAAAAAAGATATATGTATAAGTGAATCACTCTTCTGTACACCTGAAACTAACACAATATTTTTAATCAATTATACTTCACTATAAAAAAATAAAGAAAATGAAACTTCAAAGTAAACCAAGACACAATGCTTTCTTCTCACATTAAGTTTCTTTCTAAATTTATGAAAGAGCTGTTTTCAGATATAGTTAGCCATATGTGTTTATCTTATTTTAGTAACGTGCAAACATAAAAATGAAGATATGAGCAAAATTATTTGGATAAAACATTCCTAATATTTCCCTGCAACCTAAGTTTGACTCAGCTGAATAATTCTTTCACTCAAGTTTATTGAGGTACATAATTTCTGAACAATGTTGTCTTCCTTGCTTTCCTTGATGTTTTGGTCAAGAACATCAGTGATGCAACATTTATGAAAGTGTGATTCACTGTTGATTCTGAATATTTTTAACAAGTCTTTGACACTCATTCTTTTAGTTTTTATTGTTTTCTAGAAAGTGCCAATGAAAGGTTTTGCAAAAAAATCTAGGAGATTAGATTCTCAAAGAGCCTTTTTTTTTAGTTAACATGTTTTTTTATTGCAGTTATACAGTCATGCCCACCCTAATAACAACTAGATTACTAACATTTTGACAGGTTTATCTGTGAACTAATGAGATATATGCCCTAAAATGCATCAACAATTAACATACCTGGTGGATAGTTAGAGCTCCTGGACTTCTATGATAAAATAACTTTAATCAGTGCAACATCAATTCAGGCATTATCTATACAGTTTTGAGTTTTTAAAAATCTATTTATAATAAAATTTTGGGTGTATGATTTCATTCTGTGCTTTAAAATTAAATAAGATGGCAATCTATTTGTGGAATTTATTATTAAGCAGAGCCTTACAGTGTAATCAATACTTATAATCTTGATCTCTTATAATGTTGATCTCTTAATTACTCTTAGCAATAATACTACATGTTTGTCATGTTGAATAATATTGAGTATTCATTAGTATTTCCTAGTTGACTAAACTAACACTATCACTTTTAATTAATTAAATTACCTGTCTGCAAGTTAAGAAAATTCTTTTCAAACAACATGAAATTTTGGGAAAACATTTTTGAGACTTCAAAGACAGTTCTGTCAGATACATGAATATGTCACAGCAGCCTCTCTTCCTCTAAAAATTTTAAGAATTTTCCAAGGCATCTAGGGACATCTGGCCTCTGTCACACTGCTTAGTGTATGATATTCTTCCTTGTTATTGTTTTGTAGAAAAATATGAAATTGCAGTCATTACACTATCAAAAAATATTTGTTTCACCAATATCATATTTGTGTTTCACTCCTCTGTTTCCATTTTTTTTCACACTAAAAAGTTGCTTCATAAATAATCATGGTGTGTCCTTTTAAATAACACCTCACTCATGTGTCACAACCAAAATGTATGTAATTCAAATGCCATGAAAACCATATGAATAGAAATGACTAAGTGCATACAAGCCCAGACCATGAGAACTACATTCATACTGCTACCTGGTCAACAGCTATTGTAAGACACCATTATTTAGGAGACAAATTCCAATTTCAGGCATCTTAAATTGTGAACATACATGTATGTTAGCAGAACCCAAATATAGAGCCCAAGAAAGCAGCTGAGTTTCATGAGGAAGAAAAGGCAAAAATAGCATTTATATATATATATTTTCTCATCTCTAATATTCTCTCTCCATCAGCTTCATTCTTCTCTTTCACCAGGCCAAATTTTGCTATCTCTCCAGGCACACATTTATTCTAAAATTCCTAGGTTTTCATGTCTCATCTTAGTTGAATCACCTAGACTGAATATAGTTCTGTTTTTAAATAATTGACTGTTTGGCTATATTGTCACTCCTAGTCCTATGGGGAGGGGGGTGGGTTATAAGTAGCCAGATAAACTAACACATATTTTAGAAATGTCTTTTTTTCCTGTTTGAATCCTTAGCTAGATATAGTATTCTGGAAAACAATTCTACACTCCGTTCTCTGTTTATCATGCCCTTTGCATAATTTATGGTAAAAATAGTTATTCACTAAATCATGTAATTAATTAATTAATCAACTAATTAATTAAAGAGTGGTGATATAAAATTATGTCAGGAATCTTGTCTTAAATATGGTCTGCTACTTTCAATCAGTAAATTTTTCTAAATTATATTACTGTCTATTTTCAATTGGAAAGACAACATATTTAAACTGAAGTAGTTACCAGCTAGTACAAACTAAACCTTAAGGAACCATTTTATAGTTATGCATTTGATTATGCAAGGTCAGGTTAATATCTATTGACAATCATTCAGTTACTTCTCTGTAAATGTAGTGAAAATCAAGGGGGGTGGGGTCCTATTATTGATAAAATATATACAAACAGGTGTAATTAATGTGTATGAGATAGGGCACAATTTGATATGTTGAGAGCAGAAAGACAATTAGTTGTGCTTCTTCCAATTCTACAAACAATCTGGGAAAGAACCTAGCTGCCCCATCTCTTAGCTCCCACACAAGTGAAGAAAGGGAAGTACTTATGTCAAATTAAGTAATTAGGGTCATTGTGGCAGTGAGTCTTCCCTTCAC
Source organism: Stenella coeruleoalba (assembly GCF_951394435.1). Classification (NCBI taxonomy): domain Eukaryota; kingdom Metazoa; phylum Chordata; class Mammalia; order Artiodactyla; family Delphinidae; genus Stenella; species Stenella coeruleoalba. The sequence goes on along the minus strand of NC_137164.1, from coordinate 42,395,565 downwards.
CCTAGAAAACATCTGATAGGAAGAAAATGGCATTTTGTTCCTCTCACCTGCAGTGCACATCTATTTACAAACTCAGAAATAATCCATAATTGTCTTTCTTTTGTAACACTTTTTTCCCATCAGGAGCACACTTGAAACTATGCTGTTGCATTTGGAGGAAAGATTCTATTTCTAGAAAACTCATAGAGTAGTGAGGAGTCTGGCTCCTGGTGCCTCAGCTCTCTCCAGCTCAGTTCTAGACAAATTTGTGGTTGATCAAGATCAAGCATAATGCCATTCTGGAGGAGAAAAACCCTGAAGATCCCATATGACACTTTGGGTAGGAGCTAGCAGACTCAGTATGGGACACTCTGAAGGATGCTAGGTGGAACACTTGCAAGAGTCTAAGGGTCCCTGAGCACTTTGCCAATGAATCTTACGAAGTGCTGCCAAGAGTTGTGGGACATTCTTAAAGAATGCTTGTGGATTGTTTACATAAGATTTCAGTTCTAAAGAGGAACCACTGGTGTTATTCTTTAGTCTGTGACTCCCTAGCTGAGCTCATATGCTAGACCAGATTAGAGATCCAAGAAAGGGGTTTCCAAAAATCTAGAGAAATAATTTCCTACCCACCATTTATGGACTCTCACCATGTGACAAGAGAAAGTCACTCCCCATGACCCATTTCCACCCCCTCTCTAACCCCCAACTTAGCATCTCTACAAAAGTCCATTTTGCAGAAGTAAAGAATTGAAATTCCAATGAAAAGGAACACAGGGCCCATGGAGATTGCTTTGCCCAGTAGCAGTAAGAAAGCTTAGAGACTTAATTACATCCCCTCTGGAGGTGATCTTGTTAAGCTTAGTGAGAGAGAGTGGAGAGGTATGGGGCATATTACTATAAAGTAATAGGTCCCTGCCAGCAGCCACTGCAGTAATGGGCAAGCAGGACCAACAGTAACAGCTCCAGCTGCAGCTGCAGCCAGGGGAACCCAGCCTTCAGTTTGTCCCAGGCCCAACTGTCTGGCACTGTGCACATGCTTTGTTCCTTGGTGCAGTGGTGATGGCAGCTACCAACTTTCATGCTTTGTGAAATGTCAGACAGAGAAAGGTAAATACTGGATGTTTTCATTTGTATGTGGAATCTAAAAAAACAAAAAACAAAGAACAAATATAACAAAACAGAAACAGACTACTAGAGAACAAACTAGTGGTTACCACATGGAAGAGTTGTGGTGGGGGGGAGGGTAAAAGATGAAGGAGGCAGAACGAGCCCGCATTTCCACAGAGCTGGAACTCCCAGCTCAGGGTATCTTCCCTCCTCCGTCATGGAACTGCCCCGGAGCCCGAGAGGAGGGCGGCCTCACTGAGGCTGATGGCTCTGGAGGGGCCCTGATGGCCGAAGCCACAACAGTCATGGGGATGGCTGGTCGGATCACTATCCTGGAGTAAGCCAGCTGCTATGTCATGAGGACACTCAAGCAGCCCTAAGGCGAGATCCATGTGGCAAGGAACTGAGGACTCTTACCTACAGCCACAATCATCGTACCTAGGGGGGAGGAGGAAGATGGCAGAAGAATAAGACATGGATATCACCTTCCTCCCCACAGATACATCAGAAATACATGGAACTGCTCCTATAGAACACTGACTGAACGCTGGCAGAAGACCTCAGACCTCCCAAAAGGCAAGAAACTGCACACGTACCTGACTAGGGCAAAAGAAAAAAGAAAAAATGGAGAAAAAACAATAGGGACAGGACCTGCACCAGTGGGAGGGAGCTGTGAAGGAGGAAAGGTTTCCACACATTAGGAAGCCCCTTCGCGGGTGGAGACTGTGGGTGGCAGAGGGGGAAACTTTGGACCTGCAGAGGAGAGCACAGCAACAGGGGTGCGGAGGGCAAAGCAGAGAGATTCCTGCACAGAGGATCGGTGCTGACCGACACTCACCAGACCGAGAGGCTTGTCCGCTCACCCGTCAGGGCAGGCGGGGGCTGGGAGCTGAGGCTTGGGCTTCGGTCTGATAGCAGGGAGAGGACTGGCGGCATGAACACAGCCTGAAGGCGTTAGTGCACCACGGCTAGCTGGGAGGGAGTCTGGGAAAAAGTCTGGACCAGCCGAAGAAGCAAGAGACTTTTTCTTCCCTCTTTGTTTCCTGGTAAGCTAGGACAGGGGATTAAAAGTGCTCCTTAAAGGAGCTCCAGAGACGGGCGCAAGCCGCTGCTATCAGCGCAGACCCCAGAGACGGGCATGAGATGCTAAGACCATTGCTGCCACCACCAAGAAGCCTGTGTGCGAGCACAGGTCACTATTCACACCTCCCCTCCCAGGAGCCTGTGCAGCCCGCCACTGCCAGGGTCCTGTTATCCAGGGACAACTTCCCGGGGAGAATGAACGGCATGCCTCAGGCTGGTGCAACGTCATGATGGCCTCTGCTGCCGCAGGCTCGCCCTGCAGTCCATAACTCTCCCTCCCCCCAGCCTGAGTGAGCCAGAGCCCCCAAATCAGCAGCTCCTTTAACCCTGTCCTGTCTGAGTGAAGAACAGATGCCCTCAGGTAACCTACATGTAGAGGCAGGGCAAAATCCAAAGATGAATCCCGGTAGCTGTGCGAACAAAGAAGAGAAAGGGAAATTTCTCCCAGCAGCCTCAGGACTAGCGGATTAAATCTGCATAATCAACTTGATGTACCCTGCATCTATGGAATACCTGAACAGACAATGAATCATCCCAAATTGAGGAGATGGACTTTGAGAACAAGATACATTATTTTTTCCCCTTTTCCTCTTTTTGTGAGCGTGTATGTGTATGCTTCTGTGTGAGATTTTGTCTGTATAGCTTTGCTTTCACCATTTGTCCTAGGGTTCTGTCTGCCCGTTCTTTTTTTTTTTAATTAAAAAAACTTTTTTTCTTAATTATTTTTATGTTTTATTTTATTAACTTTATTTTTTATCTTTATTTTATTTTAACCTCTTTCTTTCTTTTTCTTTCTTTCTTTCTTTCTTTCTTTCTTTCTTTCCTTTCTTCCTTCCTTCCTTCCTTCCTTCCTTCCTTTCTTCCTTTCTTTCTTTCTTTCTTTCTTTCTTTCTTTCTTTCTTTCTTTCTTTCTTTCTTTCTTTCTTTCTTTCTTTCTTTCTTTCTTTCTTTCTTTCTTCCTTTTTCTACCTTTTATTCTAGTCATGTGGATGAAAGGCTCCTGGTCCTCCAGCCAGGAGTCAGTGCTGTGCCTCTGAGGTGGGAGAGCCAACTTCAGGACACTGGTCCACAAGAGACCTCCCAGCTCCACCTAATATCAAATGGCAAAAATCACCCAGAGATCTCCATCTCAACACCAAGACCCAGCTTCACTCAACGCCCTGAAAGCTACAGTGCAGGAAACCCTATGCCAAACAACTAGGAAGACAGGAACACAGCCCCATCCATTAGCAGAGAGGCTGCCTAAAATCATAATAAGGTCACAGACATGACAAAACACACCACCAGACATGGACCAGCTCACCAGAAAGACAAGATCCAGCCTCATCCACCAGAAAACAGGCATAAGTCGCCTCCACCAGGAAGCCTACACAACCCACTGAACCAACCTTAGCCACTGGGGGAGACACCAAAAACAACGGGAACTACAAACCTGCAGCTTGCAAAAAGGAGACGCCAAACACAGTAAGATAAGTAAAATGAGAAGACAGAAAAACACACAGCAGATGAAGGAGCAAGGTAAAAACACACCAGACTTAACAAATGAAGAGGAAATAGGCAGTCTACCTGAAAAAGCATTCAGAATAATTATAGTGAAGTTGATCCAAAATCTTGGAAATAGAATGGACAAAATGCAAGAAACATTTAACAAAGACCTAGAAGAACAAAAGAGGAAACAAACAATGACAAATAACACAACAAATGAAATTAAAAATACTCTAGAAGAGATCAATAACAGAATAACTGAGGCAGAAGAACGGATAAGTGACCTGGAAGAGAAAATAGTGGAAATAACTACTGCAGAGCAGTATAAAGGGAAAAGAATGAAAAGAACTGAGGACAGTCTCAGAGATCTCTGGGACAACATTAAATGCAACAACCTTCGAATTATAGGGGTTCCAGAAGAAGAAGAGAAAAAGAAAGGGACTGAGAAAATATTTGAAGAGATTATAGTTGAAAACTTCCCTAATATGGGAAAGGGAATACTTAATCAAGCCCAGGGAGCACAGAGAGTCCCATACAGGATAAATCCAAGGAGAAACAGGCCAAGACATGTAATAATCAAACTATCAAAAATTAAATACAAAGAAAACATATTAAAAGCAGCAGGGGAAAAACAACAAATAACACACACGGGAATCCCCGTAAGGTTAACAGCTGATCTTCCAGCAGAAGCTCTGCAAGCCAGAAGGAAGTGGAAGGACATATTTAAAGTGATGAAGGAGAAAAACCTACAACCATGATCACTCTGCCCAGCAAGGATCTCATTCAGATTTGATGGAGAAATTAAAACTTTTAAAGACAAGCAAAAGCTGAGAGAGTTCAACACCACAAAACCAGCTTTACAACAGGTGCTAAAGGACCTTCTCTAGGCAAGACACACAAGAGAAGGAAAAGACCGACAATAACAAACCCAAAACAATTTAGAAAATGGGAATAGGAACATACATATCAATAAATGCTTTAAAAGTAAATGGATTAAATGCGCCCACCAAAAGACACAGTCTGACTGAATGGATACAAAAACAAGACCCATATATATGCTGTCTACAAGAGACCCACTTCAGACCTAGAGACACATACAGACTGAAAGTAAGGGGATGGAAAAAGATATTGCATGCAAATGGAAATCAGAAGAAAGCTGGAGTAGCAATTCTCATATCAGAAAAAATAAACTTTAAAATAAAGACTATTACAAGAGACAAAGAAGGACACTACATAATGATCAAGGGATCGATCCAAGAAGAAGATATAACAATTGTAAATATTTATGCACCCAAAATAGGTGCATAAATACATAAAGCAAATACTAACAGCCATAAAAGGAGAAATTGACAGTAACACATTCATAGTAGGGGAATTTATCACCCCACTTTCACCTATGGACAGATCATCCAAAATGAAAATAAATAAGGAAACACAAGCTTTAAATGTTACATTAAGCAAGATGGACTCAATTGATATTTATAGGATATTCCATCCAAAAACAACAGAATACATATTTTTCTCAAGTGCTCATGGAACATTTTCCAGGATAGATCATATCTTGGGTCACAAATCAAGCCTTGGTAAATTTAAGAAAATTGAAATTGTATCCAGTATCTTTTCTGACCACAACGCCATGAGACTAGATATTAATTACAGGAAAAGATTTGTAAAAAATACAAACACATGGAGGCTAAACAATACACTACTTAATATCTGAGTGATCACTGAAGAAATCAAAGAGGAAATCAAAAAATACCTAGAAGCAAATGACAATGGATACACAACGACCCAAAACCTAATGGATACAGCAAAAGCAGTTCTAAGAGGGAAGTTTATAGCAAGACAATCCTACCTTAAAAAACAGGAAACATCTCGAATAAACAACCTAATCTTGCACCTCAAGCAATTAGAGAAAAAAGAACAAAAAAAAAAAACCCAAAGTTAGCAGAAGGGAAGAAATCATAAAGATCAGATCAAAAATAAATGAAAAAGAAAGGAAGGAAATATAGCAAAGATCAATAAAACTAAAAGCTGGTTCTTTGAGAAGATAACCAAAACTGATAAACCATTAGACAGACTCATCAAAAAAAAAAGGGAGAACAGTCAAATCAATAGAATTAGAAGTGAAAAAGGAGAAGTAACAACTGACACTGTAGAAATACAAAAGATCATGAGAGATTACTACAAGCAACTCTATGCCAATAAAATGGACAACCTGGAAGAAATGGACAAATTCTTAGAAATGCACAACTGCTAAGACTGAACAAGGAAGATATAGAAAATATGAACAGACCAATCACAAGCACTGAAATTGAAACTGTGATTAAAAATCTTCCAACAAATGAAAGCCCAGGACCAGATGGCTTCACAGGTGAATTCTATCAAACATTTAGAGAAGAGGTAACACCTATCCTTCTCAAATTCTTCCAAAATATAGCAGAGGGAAGAACACTCCCAAATTCATTCTATGAGGCTACCATCACCCTGATACCAAAACCAGACAAAGATGTCACAAAGAAAGAAAACTACAGGCCAATATCATTGATGAACATAGATGCAAAAATCCTCAACAAAATACTAGCAAACAGAATCCAACAGCACATTAAAAGGATCATACACCATGAACAAGTGGGATTTATTCCAGGAATGCAAGGATTCTTCAATATATGCATATTAATCAACGTGATACACCATATTAACAAATCAAAGGAAAAAAAAAACGTATGATCATCTCAATAGATGCAGAGAAAGCTTTCGACAAAATTCAACACCGATTTATGATAAAAACCCTGCAGAAAGTAGGCATAGAGGGAACTTTCTTCAACATAATAAAGGCCATATATGACAAACCCACATCCAACATCGTCCTTAATGGTGAAAAACTTAAAACATTTCCACTAATATCAGGAACAAGACAAGGTTGCCCACTCTCACCACTCTTATTCAACATAGTTTTGGAAGTTTTAGCCACAGCAATCAGAGAAGAAAAGGAAATAAAAGAAATCGAAATCGGAAGAGAAGAAGTAAAGCTGTCACTGTTTGCAGATGACAGGATACTATACATAGAGAATCCTAAAGATGCTACCAGAAAACTACTAGAGCTAATCAATGAATTTGGTAAAGTAGCAGGATACAAAATTAATGCACAGAAATCTCTGGCATTCCTATACATTAATGATGAAAAATCTGAAAGTGAAATTAAGAAAACACTCCCATTTACTGTTGCAACAAAAAGAATACAAGATCTAGAAATAAACCTACCTAAGGAGACAAAAGACCTATATGCAGAAAATTATAAGGCACTGATGAAAGAAATTAAAGATGATACAAATAGATGGAGAGATATACCATGTTCTTGGATTGGAAGAATCAACATTTTGAAAATGACTCTACTACCCAAAGCAATCTATAGATTCAGTGCAATCTCTATCAAATTACCAATGACATTTTTCACAGAACTAGAACAAAAAATTCACAATTTGTATGGAAACACAAAAGACTCCAAATAGCCAAAGCAATCTTGAGAAAGAAAAACGGAGCTGGAGGAATCAGGCTCCCTGACTTCAGACTATACTACAAAGCTACAGTAATCAAGACAGTATGGTCCTGGCACCTAAACAGAAATATGGAACAGGATAGAAAGCCAGAGATAAACCCATGCACATATGGTCACCTTATCTTTGATAAAGGAGGCAAGAATATACAGTGAAGAAAAGAGAGCCTCTTCAATAAGTGGTGTTGGGAATATTAAAAACAAAAATAAACCAATGGGACCTAATGAAACATAAAAGCTTTTGCACAGCAAAGGAAACCATAAACAAGATGAAAAGACAACCCTCAGAATGGGAGAAAATATTTGCAAATGAAGCAACTGACAAAGGATCAATCTCCAAAATTTACAAGCAGTTCATGCAGTTCAATAACAAAAAAACAACCCAATCCAAACATGGGCAGAAGACCTAAATAGACATTTCTCCAAAGACGATATACAGATTGCCAACAAACACATGAAAGAATGCTCAACGTCATTAATCATTAGAGAAATGCAAATCAAAACTACAATGAGGGCTTCCCTGGTAGCACAGTGGTTGAGAGTCCACCTGCCGATGCAGGGGACATAGGTTCGTGCCCTGGTCCAGTACGATCCCACATGCCGCAGAGTGGCTGGGCCTATGAGCCATGGACACTGAGCCTGCGCATGCAGAGCCTGTGCTCCTCAACGGGAGAGGCCACAACAGTGAGAGGCCCGCGTACCGCAAAAAACAAACAAACAAACAAACAAAAATACTACAATGAGATATCATCTCTCACACTGGTCAGAATGGCCATATCAAAAAATCTAGAAACAATAAATGCTGGAGAGGGTGTGGAGAAAAGGGAACACTCTTGCACTGCTGCTGGGAATGTAAATTGATACAGTCTCTATGGAGAACAGTATGGAGGCTCCTTAAAAACTACAAATAGAACTACCATAGGACCCAGCAATCCTACTACTGTGCATGTACCAAAATGTTCATTTCAGCTCTATTTACAATAGCGAAGAGATGGAAGCAACCTAAGTGTCCATCATCACATGAATGGATAATGAAGATGTGGCACATATATACAATGGAATATTACTCATCCATAAAAAGAAATGAAATTGAGTTATTTCTAGTAAGGTGGGTGGACCTAGTGTCTGTCATACAGAGTGAAGTGAGTCAGAAAAAGAAAGACAAAACCGTATGCTAACGCATATATATGGAATCTAAGGGGGAAAAAAATGTCATGAAGAACCTAGGGGTAAGACGGGAATAAAGACACAGACCTGCTAGAGTATGGACTTCAGGATATGGGGAGGGGGAAAGGTAAGCTGTGACAAAGTGACAGAGTGGCATGGACATATATACACTACCAAACGTAAAATAGATAGCTAGTGGGAAGAAGCCTCATAGCACAAGGAGATCAGCTCAGTGCTTTGTGACTACCTAGAGGGGTGGGATAGGGAGGGAGGGAGATGCAAGAGGGAAGAGATATGGGAACATATGTATATGTATAACTGATTCACTTTGTTATAAAGCAGAAACTAACACACCATTGTAAAGCAATTATACTCCAATAAAGATGTTAAAAAAATAAAATAATTTGGACAAAAAAAAAGATAAAAAATGAAGGGGATTAAGAGGTACAAACTACCAGTTATAAAAAAGTCTCAAGGATATAATGTACATTACAGGGAATACAGTCAATATTTTATAATAACTTTGTAATGTGTGTAGTCTATAAAAATATCCAACCACTATGTTGTACCTGTAAACCTAATATAATATTGAAAGTTAAATATACTTCAATAATTAAAAAAAAAAAACTAGTGGATAGAGAGCAATTAAGAGGTGGTAACCTAGTTGATGGTTCTCTTCCTCTACCCCACTCAGAAGGCCACCCCCAACTACTAGCAGCCACATTGTACAGTTTGGTGGAGGAGCAGAATTTAGAATGTGGACTGCAGGCTTTCCCTTTGGGCTGAACACTGTCCAGCCTCCTTGTGCCTCCTGGGAATCCTGGTGAGAAAGTCTGTCCCGAGGCATGCTGCTCCACTGGCTCTTTGCTCCTTTTCCCTTCCTAGAAATTTGTGACCAAATTCTGGAGGGCTACCTTACTGAGTTCATGCAGTGACAATGTTAACTGACACTAGCTGGCCTTGGGGCTGAAGTTAGTGCTGCTTCCTTCAGCCAAGGGGGAACCTAGTGATGGGTCTCAGGGCCCCTCTGCCCTTTGCATAGAACTCTCCTGCTTCAAAAATAAACTACACTAGGGTTTAGTGCAATGTCTTTCTGTCTCCACAGGGCACTGAATATCCTACACCAAGGTTAGAATTCTGTGGGGCAGTGGGAGAGAATTGTATTTCTTGGGCCTTTTAGATATCAGTGAACAGATGATGATGATCCCTCCAACCAGCTGTGAAAAAAGAAATAATTCCCTCTGATGTGAGGGCTGAGGCTACCACTACTAAGACCTAACTATACATGGATCCTTTTAGGCCACAACATACCTCCATTCTTATTCTTATGGTCCTTACTAATGAGTATGTTATCGATATTGTTATATTGTCTTATGTGCACATGTGGATGTATACACATGAACTGTCACAGTCATCAGAACACAGCAAAACAGCATGAAGAATTTATCCTATCTTCCAGACACTGGTAAGACTAAATATACTGCCTAGGGACAGATTCCTTGCACAAAGGGGTCAAGATGTTCTTGGCAGGTGAATCAGTTTGACATTTAGTGCCATGTAGGTTTTGCAGGATCTTAACAGCACTTGAAACCTTCTTCAGTTTTGGCCTAGCAATCCCTCTGTGTTATATTGAGAGGGCCACAACTATTCAGCTTCTACAAGACCACACTTGTTTTTGTCCAGTTTTTCTGAGCACATTATATCTGATTATGGCCATGGAGTTATAGCCAAAGCCACACATTAGTGAGCCAAATCATAGGGCACATGATGGACTCTCTATGCTCTATGTCACCCCTAAATCACAGGGGGATTGAATGTTTTTAAGGACAATGAAAAGACAGGCTTAAGCAGCTGATACAAGAGGACAAGATATCCTCAGCCTGGGCTATGCATCTCAGGTAAGAGATCTGGAGTCTCAATGTAGCAATTCCTCAAAGGGTACTTCTTGATTACACCATTTGTTTGATCAGGCTTTCTGTTCCCTTCTTTCAATCTCATGCTCTTATTTTACAGTTTCTGACACCTTGTGCAACATGATGGACGTTTAGTGGCATTCCATCACCTTCAATCCCCTTCCTGAAGACTCAAATAGGAGACAAGGATGGCTTTTAAACAGCAAGTATGGAAGATAATGTAAACCTATTTTGAAACATTAACAATTCAGGATTTTGTGCTAATTCTTTAAGACAATGCATCTTTCTGGTTAAATATAAAATTTAAACATATTTTTCTATAAAAATGCTTTTGTCCCTTTTGCATACAACTACTTACTGGATGAAAGTAGAAAATTGTTTAAAAAACTATGAAGTTTTGATTACCAAATGGGACACACTAATTACAACAACTACCACAAGAAAAATCAAGCGCTAGCACCTCAACAGGTGTGAGAGAAGGGGGAGAACATTAATAATTTTAGTTTTCAGAACTAGCTTTCCCTCCTCCTGAAGAAAAACTCCTGTACTGCATTTCCAAGCTGTTGTGCCGCTTTGAGGTCAAACAAAATTCTGAGCCTATGATCTGCAGTCATGAGGCTGACAAACTGATGTCATGGATGAACACAACTTCTTTTTTTTTTTTACTGGAGTATAATTGCTTTACAATGTTGTGTTAGTTTCTGCTGTAAACAGAAGTGAATCAGCTATATGTATACATATATCCCCTCCCTCTTGGACCACTCTCCCTCCCCCCATTCCCACTCACCTAGGTCATCACAGAGCACTGAGCTGAGCTCCCTGTGCTATGCGGCAGGTTTCCACTAGCCATCTATTTTACACATGGTAGTGTATAAATGTCAATCTTAATCTCCCAATTCATCCCACCCTCCCCTTCCCTCCCTGTGTCCACATGTCCATTCTGTATGTCTGCATCTCTATTCCTGCCCTGGAAATAGGTTCATCTGTACAATTTTTCTTGAATCCACATGTAGGTGTTAATATATGATATTTGTTTTTCTCTTTCTGACTTACTTCACTTTGTATGATAGACTCCAGGTCTGTCCACATCTCTACAAATGACCCATTGTTTTCCTTTTTATGGCTGAGTAATATTCCATTGTATATATGTACCACATCTTCTTTACCCATTCAACTGTTTTTGGACATTTAGGTTGCTTCCATGTCCTGGCTGTTGTAAATAGTGCTGCAATGAACATCGGGGTGCATGTGTCATTTTGAATTATGGTTTTCTCAGGGTATATGCCCAGTAGTGAGATTGCTGGGTCATATGGTAGTTCTATTTTTAGAGTTTTAAGGAACCTCCATACTGTTCTCCAAAGTGCCTGTAACAATTTACATTCCCACCAACCGTGCAAGAGGGTTCCCTTTTCTCCACACCCTCTCCTGCATTTATTGTTTGTAGATTTTTTGATGGTGGCCATTCTGACTGGTGTGAGGTGATACCTCATTGTAGTTTTGATTTGCATTTCTCCAATAATTAGTGATGCTGAGCATCTTTTCATGTGCCTCTTGACCATCTGTATGTCTTCTTTGGAGAAATGTCTATTTAGGACTTCCACCCATTTTTTGATTGGGTTGTTTGCTTTTTGATATTGACCTCCATGAGCTGTTTGTATATTTTGGAGGTTAATCCTTTGTTTGTTGCTTTGTTTACAAAAGCAAGACAAACAAATTTTTTAAAGTGACTGTCTCAGGCAGTTCCCTTTAAAACCACAGACTGGTTTGGTCTGGATTAGGAACCTTAGGGTAGGAGGTGCCTTGATGGCAGGCTACATTAGGACCCCAGTTAACCTGACTGCCTAATCAATTTATATCCTACTGGGAGTGCCCTAACATTGTAAACTCTTTGTTTCCAGAAGACGACGTATATCCTCTGTGATTGTACTTCCGTGTGTACCTGCACTAGCATGACATTGCCTCAGCCGTGCAAGGCATTCAGGTCAACTTCAACTTAATAGCCAGAGCTGTGCTCTGCCTGAGTTGATACCTCATACAGAAGCTTAAGGAGGAAGGTTCCTTGCTCTCTAAAGCAGACCCTAATGGCCTATGGGACATCTTTTCCTGGCTTGGTAATTGTTGGTATTCATGGCTATATTCCCTCCATCAGCAGGCCTGATCATCCTGCTTGGATTGATCTTGATGACTATAGTCCTCTGTGGTCTCAGACTGTTTACAAGGTTCTTGTCACAGCCCCTCAAAGTCTGACTTCTTTGGGTCCATATGGGGTAGGCTGTTTCTCACTCAGGCACTGAAAAACCAAGGGACAGTGTTGAAGAGTCTGGCTCCTGGCCAAAATCTTGAGTGATCTTTCATGCTCAGCCACAGGCAATGACAAAGGCTCTCTTGCCAGGCCTCATAGATTTCCCCACACCAATTTGGTGTACAGTGAGTAGTGCACTGCAGTATCTGAAGGGAGTTGCAGAGAAGGATTCATGCTCCCCTTGCTGGATATGTATGTGTGTGTATATATATATATATATATATATATATATATATATATATATATATATATATATATATTCCTAGCCCAGACCCTATAAGGTTTCCTTATTGGCATCCTAGGGCTGAGGTCCTCCAAGGGTTCATCTGCAGAGATTTCTTTACTGGGGGAGAAGGTAACCTTAAAGACATTTTCTCACTCTAACTCAATACTTTTGCAATCCTAGCCTTTCTCCCTCTTCTTCTACCCAATGCCAGGGTCCATAAAATGCCAGAAACCTTTTGTTTTGGTATTCCCTCAGCAATGAGACAGAGCACTGAGCTGAGCTCCCTGTGCTCCCTGTGCTCCCTGTGGATACATCTGAACCTTGCCTGGTGTCATTCATGGAAACAATGGAACTCTGGTTGGGTCCATAACTTCTTTCTGGCCTTTTGCTTATATGCAGCAGCTGAATAAAGGCTTGATTGATACTTTAATTTGGGCTCATTGGCTTAATCAACCACCCTAATTCTTGGCACTTATCTCTCTCCAACTCAGCCCTTGACAATGAAAATGGGTAGAAAGATCTCCATATTATTTCTTCTCTTTCATTGTGGTACCCCAACACAAGGATCAGTGTTTTAAGGCCTACATATCAAGAACACTCAGTTTGATTGCTTTTGCTCAGTTAAGAAGAGGACCTAAGACTAGATAATCAGCTTTTTACAGAAAGAAAGAAAGGAAAGGAGGGAGGGAGGAAGGTGGGAGGGAGGGAATGTAAGTTAGACTATGGGCCTTATAATGAATAACATTTTTTAAAAAAAATCAAGCTGTACACTAGTTGATAGGATACTATACATTATGATCAGAATAAATAAATAAATGAATGAATGAATAGATAAGGGGTCCCACTACAATGGTCAGCATAATACCCCATATATATATATATATATATATATATATATGGTTCTAAAAAGGAAGCAAATATAAGAATTATAAATATTCGTTAAGTTATATCTTAACCAACTAAAAATCAATTTTGCTAATGATTTTAAATTATACTTATCCACAAAAAATGAGGAAAATATGTTCTCACAGCATGTTTTTTCATCTATGCAGCACAGAACATTATACCTAAATCATGTTCACAAAATACTTGACAGGCCCTTAGGCAAATAGATAACTCCCTAATGTTAATATAGTCTGGAACTGGGGATAGTATAAACAAAAGTTTCTAGAAAGGATGTTACTTCAAAACTCAAACATCTGGCTATATAATCTGCAATCTACAGTTATAAGTTTGGCTACTTTATATGCATCCCACATTGAAATCTTTAATCTCACACCTTGACTGTTTTCCTCCAGATCATTTCTCAGTAGAGTGCAAGGTCCGATCGCTATCCAAGATTATTAACTTTTTGTTTTACAAGTAACACTAGTCCCTAAGTGTATTTCCACTTCAGAATGCATGATGCCTGTACTTCTGATATAGACAACACATAGAAGAAAAAGGAAAAAAGTTTATTCTGTCCTAATCTATTTTTTGCATCCTGAAGAATTTGAAGATGACTCATACTATAGCTACATAACAGTAAAATAGATGATTTAGGCAAGAATAAATAGAATGACTCCATTAACTAGACTCTAGTGAAAAATCAAACATCAAAGCAAACCATTAATGAGCAGAGCAAAGAAAAAAGAAAGAAAACAGACCTGACAGTTTCTGCAATAGAGAATTCTGTCTGACGTCTTTTCCATAGCAACCAGATGGAGGTGGCTAAAGCGATGAGACTTACTGATGTGCTGGCTTTAGATAAAGTGGTAGTGGAAACTTCTACAAATGTTACTGTTGTCAGGAAGTCACTAGGATTGATGAGTTGGGGTGGGGAAGACATAGCAGAGTTAGCTTTCTTTCTGAAATATATCATACAGTATATTTCTGCGTATATCTACTTTTGAAATATTTTTGATTAAACACATACATTCATACTCCAGAAATGTTTAACATACATACTTTCAAAGATCTATTAATTCACTTTTCCTAGTAAATGTATTTTTAACAGTGTGCAGAATCTTCACCATTAGAAAGAATACAATGTCACTGAAGATTAGGCTTACAACCTAAATATATATATTAGAACTGAAGTCTTTAATTTAGATCATCTTCTTTGTGTATTTTACTCCCTGAATTTCATTTTAGCTATTTTCAATGTTTACTCCATAATCAGACTGTAGCTTATAAATCTAGACTAAAATTAATGTTGTTCCAAATCGGTGCAAAACAATTTAATTCAATATCTGAGAGGATTAAAACTATGCATTTTTCTTTTGCTACTTCATACAGTATAGGTGCTGATTTGCACAGCCTAAGCCATCATAAATAACTGATTTGAATCCACAATTGCACACTTGGAATTTTATGCCTCTTTTAATGTTTTGTATCTTGAATGGACCATACTTATTTTTTTATATAAAAGTTGTACATTTTTAAACCTCACATACCCTGAATTGTCTTTTTCCCTCCTTATATTTAAATATATGTTCCAATATATTTTGTTCCTGGGGTTCAGTGCTGTGCTTACAGTCACTCCTGCAAGTCTGAGCAGTTGCCCTGATCTGTGATTTAAAAAAATGAAGAAAATCTCTCCATCCAAATAATTAATATATATCTTTTTACTCCGACAATGTACTTTTATGCTAATGCAATATTCTTCATTATGAAGGATTCTATCTTTATATAGTCCTTTATGCCATATTTTTTTAAAATTGAAAAACACCTAAGCTGTTTTTCAAAATATAGAAAATATGTATTTTACTGAGTGTTAACATCATTTTAACATAATTAAAAAAAACTTTTTATATAGAATAAATTTGAGAAAGCTTTTTTATACATTCGTATCCTCCCGTGTCCTTTCTGTAAATAAGAATTCACTCTTTCCTAGTTACAGTGTTAGATACAAGAGACATAAGCAAAAACAAAATATAGTCCTTGTCCTTAAGATGCTCACAGTCTAGTAATGAGAAATAGGAAGGCATGAAAAAGAAGGGAAGTTATAACACAATCTACTTAGTCTGCAATAAAGTATGAATGCTGGTTATAATTGTAAAACACCTTCTACTGATATTATGAAATTACTTGTATATATTTCTTGAATAGCAGTGAACTGAAAGAAGATATTTCCTGTAGAAAATAATAAAAATGTTCTTGAATTCTAGCTAACAGAATAATTTTCTGAAATGTTTTGATTGATTTAAACTTTATTCACAACCAGAAATACTCATAACTAAAAAAAATTAAAGATTACTGTGCAGTGTGTTAAATTCTTTACATGAGTTTTTCACTTTATCCCTATTATAACTTGACGTAAGTCATATTTATTGTAATATTGATGTGTGTTAATACAGAGTATTCAAAGTTTTGCAAATCATGAGGAACTTAGTAAAGAATTTTAAAAATACTTTACCAAGACAAGATATATGCATCATAAATATGAATATTGAGGACTTGTGTGCCATAATTTTAATTGTAGTTAACACTTAGACAAAAGTAAAATGTGTTATTTATAGCATAGAACAGAATAACTGAGTTTAACCTAAATTTGAATAATCACATTAATAAAAATTATACGTAAAAGAAATAAGTACAATGTGTTTGTTCTCAGAGATGAAAATAATCTCAATATTACACTTCTAACAATTGTGAAGAGTGTGAAATTTTATCCTACTTGCAAGCTCACAAGTTAACCTACCACAGTTTCATGTAAAACTGAGATGCCACTGGAACTGGGTCTTCTGAGTTCTTGAATATACACACCATTTGAATTTGATAAGTGAGGTTTTTGGGGGCTTTTTCCACCTTGTTAGTGTTGTATTTGGAGTTGAACTACCTCAAATAGTCATAAGCCCTCCTTGGGCAGGTGGTCAGTTTTAACAAAAGCATCACAGCCAACTAATAACTGCTTTTCCAAAAATGTGTACCTGGTGGTCACATCAGAGAGGATACAAGGCAAAACTCTAGGGGAGTTGTCTGGCTTGAGGCTGCTTCTCTTTGCCAGAAGCTTCAATCACCAGTCACAGACACTTGTGTTGTATCTAATACCTAGTTGTAATAAGGTGCTGGGGCTCCATTTTGATAATAGGTGGCTGGAGAGACAGCAATTTTTTTTTTGAGAAGGCATTGTGAATCTACCCACATAATCCCGAGAAAGTTTACTTGTCAAGTGGGCCCCAGAATTTTGTCAGGGTTTACCAATCTTCTGGAGAAGTGATAACACCGTAGAGTCAGGCTACTGAGACTGAGACATGATTTGCCAACCAACAGGACATTACTTATGTTGGGAAAGTTTTTGATATCAGAGGGCAGAGTCATGCACACTAAATTATGATCCACTCATTAGTGGCAAATACTAGGAGAGTGTGTCTCATTAGCACTTCTCTACCTGTAGCTTTTCTCAGTTCACGATAACATCCTCTGTTGCTAATGAAATGTGACATATAAGCACATAACACATCAATGCCTACTATATGTTTAGATGTACAAGCAAATATCCATTGAATTGGCTCAAGGAATTCCTCCTACAAGGACAATTTAGTTTTCCTCCCCATGTTTTTTATTTAATATTTCCTATTTTTTTTAATACTAGAAACAAAGACCTTTATTGCTAACAGCACAATAGACATATGGATTCATGTTCTTTTCCCCCATGTTGCAAAGCAAAAATGCAAAGGTGAGTTCATATGGATGTCGTGCAAATAATGGGTTTGTGTCACAGCTGAGAAACCATGAGTTTAGAAATCCCAATCTTTTATTTATTTATTTATTTTTATTTTTTATTTTGACCACCCACCTGGCATGTGGAATCTTAGTTCCCTGACCAGCGATTGAACTCGTGCTCCCTGCAGTGGAAGCTTGGAGTCCTAACCACTGGACCACAAGGGAATTCCCAGAAATCCTGGTCTTTTAAAGGCTGCTAGTAAATCTATTCACCCTTTGTCTAGGAGGAAGATAGTACCCTTATTATTCTTGTCAGGAAATAAATTTGCCCTCTGCCTGGGAGGGAGACATTTCTCTATCTTCCAAGAATGTTTGCTATGCTAACATCCATGAAAATATTATACAGATCTAAAGCTGATTTTAAAAAATGCAGAAACATAGCAAATCCATGGAAGATCCATATGATTGGAGACAATATTTTAAGTCTGGATTTCTCACTAAGACAAGGCACTGGATTTCTCACTAAGGCACTTGTGCTAGTTGTTTTATTCCCATAAGTTTTCAGCTTCCTTGGAACGTAACAGGGACACATATCTGATAGAAATGAATGAAATAAAGTGTAATAGAATAAGATCTGTATTTGCAATAGAGGATGACATATGCTTTAGAATTTTAGTGGCACCATTTCAGTAGTTTGAAATGTATGAGAACCTCCACAGTAAAAAGCTATCAGTATTAAGCATAACATTTTGGGTTTTTTGTTTGTTTTTGTTTTTTGATTTTTTTTCACTTTACTTACTGGATTATGGTTGACTTACAATATTATATAAATTTAAAGTGTACAATATAGTGATTTGATATTTTTATAGAATACACTCCTTCCAAAGTTGTTATAAAACATTGACTATGTCCTTTGTGCTATTACATTTATTTTGTAACTGGCAGTTTGTACCTCTTAATCCTCTTCACTTATTTTGCCCCTTTCCCCACCCATTTTCCTGTGGTAACCACTAATTTATTTTCTGTATCTGAGTCTGTTTCTGTTTTGTTATATTTATACACTTATTTTGTTTTTTAGGTTACACATTTAGGTGAAAACATACAGTATTTATCTTTTCCTAATTGACTTATTTCACTAAGTACAATACCCTTCAGATCCACCCATATTGTCACAAATGGCAAGATTTCAATTTGTTGAGGTCTGAGTAATATTCCATTGTGTGTGTGTGTCCATTGTGTGTGTGTGTGTATACACACACACACACACACACTGGAATATATATAAATATATATATATACCTGTCAGTGGGCACTTAGTTTGCTTCCATATCTTGGCTACTGCAAATAATGCTATGAACACTGGGGTGTATATATCTTTTTGAATTAGTGTTTTCATTTTGTTTGAATAAATACCCAGGAGTGACTTACTGCATTGTATAACAGTTCTATTTTTAATTTTTGAAGAAACTCCATACTGTTTTCTATAGTGACTTCACCAACTTGCATAACCGCCAACAGTACACAAGGGTTCCTTTTTTCCACATCCTTACCAACACTTGTTATTTGTTGTTTTTTTGATAATAGCCATTATGACAGGTGTGAGGTGACATCTCATTGTGGTTTTGATTTGCATTTCCCTGATGATTAGTGATGTTGAACATCTTTTCATATTCCTGTTGGCCATTTTTATGTCTTCTTTGGAAAATGTTCATTCAGGTACTCTGCTTATTTTTTAATATGTTTGTTTTTGGTTTTGAGTTATCTGAGTTTTTTACATATTTTGGATATTAACCCCTTACTGGAAATGTCATTTGCAAATATCTTCTATTCAGTAGAAGATATTCTTTTCAGTTTGATGATGGTTTCTTTCACTGTGATAAAGCTTTTTAATTTGATTAAGGTCCCATTTGTTTATTTTTTCTTTTGTTGCTCTTCCCTGAGAAGACATACCCCAAAAAATTATTAGCATGACTGATGTCAAAGAGCATACTGCCTCTGTTTCCTTTGGGGAATTTTTTGGTTTCAGATCTTGTATGTAAGTCTCTAATCTATTTTAAGTTAAATTTGTATATGGTGTGAGATGGTAGTCCAGTCTGATTATTTTGCAATTACCTGTCCAGTTTTCCCAACACCATCTATTGAGTAGTCTGTCTTTTCCGTTATATATTCTTGTCTCCTTTGTCTTAGACTAACTGATGAAATATAACCATATAAATTGACATACATAAGTGTGAGTTAATTTCTGAACTCTCTAGTCTGTTCCATTGATCTATGTGTCTGCTTTTGTGCCAGTGCAATACTCTTTTGATTACTGTAATTTGTAATATCGTTTGAATTCAAGGAGTGTGATATCTCCAGCTTTGTTCTTTCTTCTCAAGTTTGCTTTGGCTCTTCAGGATCTTTTGTGGCTCCATCCCAAAACAGGATCGTTTGTTCTGGTTCTGTTAAAAATGCCATGGATATTTTGATAGGAATTGCATTAATCTGTAGATTGCTTTTGGTAATATGGATATTTTAACAATATTAATTATTATTCCATGAACATGGAATACCTTTCCATTTATGTATCATCTTCCATTTATTTAATCAATGTCTTTTTGTTTTCAGAATACAGGTCTTTCACTTCCTTCGTTAAATTTATTCCTAAGTATTTTACTCTTTTTGAATTAATAGTAAATATGATTGTTTTCTTGATTTCTCTTTCTGATATTTCATTATTAGTGTATAGAAATGCAATAGATTTTTTATATTAATTTGTATCCTGCAACTTTACTGAATTCCTTTATTAGCTGCAATAGTATTTTGGTGGAGTCTTTAGGGTTTTCTATATATAGTACCATGTCATCTGGAAATATTAAAAGTTTTATTTCTTCCTTTCCAATTTGGATGTCTTTTATTTCTTTTTCTTGTCTGATTGCTGTGGCTAGGAGTTCTTATACTATGTTAAAGAGAAGTGAAAAGAGTGGGCATTCTTGTTTTTTTCTTAAAGGAAAAAGCTTTCAGCTTTTTAGCATTGAGTTTGAAGTTAGCTGTTGGTTTGTCATCAGTGGCCTTTATTATGTTTACTTATGTTCCTTCTATTCCAACTTTGTTGAGAGTTTTTATCATGAAGGGTGTTAAATTTTATCAAATGCTTTTTCTACATCTATTGAGAGGATCATGTATTTTTAATTCTTAAGTTTTTTAATGTGGTGTGTCATGTTGATTGATATATGAATATTTAACCATCCTTACCTCCCTGCAATAAATATCACTTGATTATAAAGTATGATCCTTTTAATATACTGTTAAATTGGGTCTACTAATTAAGTTCATCTGGTCTAATGTATTACTTAAACCCACTGTTGCCTTATTGATTTTCTGTCTGTATTATCTGCCCATGATGCAAATGGAGTATTAAAGTCCTTTACTGTTATTGTAGTAATGTCAATTTCTCCTTTTTTGTTTGTTAATATATGTTTTATATATTTAGGCACTCCTATGTTAGTTGCATATATATTTACAAATGTTATATCCTTTCTTGAATTGACCCCTTAGTCCTTATATAATGCCATTTTTTGTCTTCTGTTATAGACTTCATTTTAAAGTCTACCTTGCCTGATATGAGTATTGCTTCCCCAGCTTTATTTTCATTTCCATTGGCATGGAATATCTTTTCCATCCCTTCTCTTTCCATCTGTGTGTGTTTTTTAGCTTTGAAGTGAGTCTTTTGTAGGTAGCATTTGATGGGTCTTTTTTTTAATCCATTCAGCCACCCTATGTCTTTCTTTTAAACATCTTTATTGGAGTATAATTACTTTACAATGGTGTGTTAGTTTCTGCTGTATAACAAAGTGAATCAGCTATACATATACATATATCCCCATATCCCATCCCTCACTCTATGTCTTTTAATTGATTGATTACTGACAGGTATGTACTTATTGCCATTTTGTTACTTGTTTTCTGGTTGTTTTGTAGTTCTTCTCTGTTCTACTTTAGTCTCTTCCTTTGTGGTTTTATGATTATTTTTTACTGTTATGTTTAGGTTCTCAATATTTGATTATGTATTGTTTACAGTTATGAATATGTCCTAGGCTTTCAAATTTGTTGCTAAGCTCTTGCTCTAACTTTCATCCACAATAGATTTCTCCAATTCTGCTAAATACTAACAAATAATTCAAGGGCAATTTCAAATGCTAAACCTTAATGAAATATAACTTGAGTAATAGTTTTCCTCTCTGGAACATGTAGAATATATTCCTAAATTTTTAGTCTCTTTCTCTTCCTCCCTTCCTCCCTTTTTTCCCTCTTTTTTTCTTCTATTTTCTATCTCTTTTTTTTAAACATGAATGTTTTTCTTTCTTGTAGTAATATATCATCAACTGTTACATTACATCATTGGATTAGTTATTTAATATCTATATCAGTTTTAAGGACATGCTTATATCTTCTCTATTAGATATTAATTGAGTCAAGGGTTAAAAATAATGTTTTCCTCCCTTTTATTTTAGAATTTTAATGCATCTTGTCTTTCAGATGATTAAAATAGCATTTACTACTGAACTGCAACACACATAAATTTATTTCTCATGTTGAAAAGTAATAAGTAGAGAATCACGGTTTTGGTATAATTTAGAGCTAATATTGTTCTACAAAGAGAAGCAACTGATTAAATAATGATTATGAATAGCACGTCTTTCAGACAATTGACAAATCATATAAAATAGCTAAAGAGGAAGCTTACTGAAAATTATTCTGTCAATCTAATAAAAGTTCAAAATTAAGTGACAAAACAGTTTTTTCATTGTGTATCTCACTCTTCTCAGCACATTTGAAGGCTCTCTCAACTTTTCAATACATTGCACTAAGTCCCATAAATGTGTGAACTTAAAAATGTATTCCTGAAAGCTGTAAGAATATTTTACATTTCTTAAACCTAAGACATGGCTTTATTCTAATGAGAACTTGGAAGATTACTTGTATAATTATTTTCAAAATACACATATGAAAAATTCATTGGCAGATGGACATTAAGGAGCCTTCAATGTATATACAGCTCTCTGAATATTACATTTAATCCTTGTTGGAAATTCCATTTGCTCCCTCAGTTTCTTATGACATCATTTAGATAATTTGTATATATTTTCACTAGACTTGATCTGTTTTAATACAGTGACAAATAAGAGCATGTTTCTTAAATTTCTAGAAAAACATGGAAAAGACGACAGCCCTAATATTTTTTTAAACTCCCTTTTTATTGTCTATTTGCAAGAGTTCTCTAGAGAAAGAAGTGAAAATATTTTGGCTTTACTTGTCAGCAATGATAAAAACAATGCATTTCTTTAATCAACTAGTTATTTAATGAATATTATTGGAAAAATAAAAACAGTGCAAAAATTGGGTGAAAATTACAGAAACACTAAGCATCTACTCCCTTGTGTGTGTGGAAGATTATAAAGTAATCTGTATAAATCAATGGAATTCAAGGCTTTATCACCATAATCTTTTTTTTTTTTTTTTTTTTTTTTTTTTTGCGGTACGCGGGCCTCTCATTGTTGTGGCCTCTCCCGTTGTGGAGCAACAGGCTCCGGACGTGCAGGCTCAGCAGCCATGGCTCACGGGCACAGCCGCTCCGTGGCATGTGGGATCTTCCCGGACCGGGGCACGAACCCATGTCCCCTGCATCGGCAGGCGGACTCTCAACCACTGCGCCACCAGGGAAGCCCATATCACCATAATCTTTTAATTATTAATGTATAAAAGATAATTTCATTGATTTTAGAAAAATTCTAATATAATTACAAAATATTCAACACCAAAAGCAAAAGTTAAATTGAAAAAAATTCTTCCAGATATGAACACTGACACTAAGTCAACAATATTCAAGACATCTATGTATAGATAGATATATAGATAGATAGAAATTTTAAAAATAAAAAAACAAATAGAAATATTTTATAAGCATAGGGGTAATTTTGCCAATATGGGGATATATTACACCTGATAATGACTATGAGGGACAGACTGCAGTCCAACAAAGATAGATTTATTAGATTGTCACAACACTTGAGAGTATCTGAGAGGAACAATTGAGTTTCTTTCACCAAACAAAAGAAGAGACAGTGTTGATATTGGATTTGGGAAAAAGATGTACTTTAGGTCAAATTTAAATAAAGCAATGGTTTGATAGTCTCAGCAAAGCAGGGCTGTTTATACAGGGTTTAATAGCAGTTCTTAGATGCTTAATTGGAACCAGAGTCCTGTCTTCCTTGGAAACTAGAAAGTTAAGATAAATATAAAGTACTATGTTTGGCAACCCTTTAGCTGAAGTCCTGTTCTTGAATTGGAAATGGAAACTGCTTATATGTATCAAAGTGCCTAAGATCCTTCAAGTAACAGTAGGATTCTCCATTTTTTTTTGATTTCAAGCAGCAATATTTCTGACAGTCTATGATTTTAGAGATTGTTTCTTTAGCATTGTGTCTTTTGTTAATTATATAAATGGTATTAATAAGTTCACAATAGAATCCTACAGTAAACATATTTTAGCAAACATATTTGTTTTAATCTTTCCTATATTTAAAAAAGAATATCACATGTTCACTTGTCAATATAGCTAAGGATGATATTGTCACCCTCTTTCCCTCAGAATAAGGTAATCATTTCTTCATTGGTTTCCAGGATTGAATCTGGCTGTGAAAAAAATCAAAGTTCAGCCTGATACTTCCCTTTAATTGACATTTTTCTAACTACACACAGGACAATTTCTTCTCCTTCTCCTTCCCCTTTCTCTTCCCCTTCCCTTTCCCCTTCTTCTTCTCTTTCTTCTCCTTCTCTTTCTCCTTTTCGTTCTTCTTCTTCTTCTCCTTCTTCTTCTTCTTCTTCTTCTCCTCCTCCTCCCCCTCCTCCTCCTCCTCCTCCTTCTTCTTCTTCTTCTTCTTCTTCTTCTTCTTCTTCTTCTTCTTCTTCTTCTTCTTCTTCTTCTTCTTCTTCTTCTTCTTCTTCTTCTTCTTATTATTATTATTATTATTATTATTATTATTATTATTATTATTATCTCCATAGTGTCTTCAGAGGAATTCTAGTGTTTTTCCCACCTAGTCAAGTGTTTATCATAGCCCTGTAAAATACAACTTCTGGCATCATATTGATCCCTTAATTAAGCATTGGTTTGGGAATTTGTACTTTCATCTGGACAACTTGTACTTTCATCTAGGTGCATTAGCGTAGTTATTTTACCTCCCCTACTTTACTCAGCTGATTTTCTCTATAAACTCTCACCACTTGACTCAAAAAATAAATGGGATAAAAGTACTTGTGTTTTATATGCTATTTTAATAGTTTGCAATGGAGAAGGATAATTTCTGGGCATCTCAGCTTGGTTCTGCAGAATCCCAGCTTGTTGTTGGGAGATGATTAGCTCTGTGAATATAGTCATTCTGTCTCCCTTACAGTACTTTCCTACAATTAAAGCAAACCAAACAATGAGTTCAAGGACTGACTTTATTTTCCTGAGAACTTGCTGGAGAAGTACATGTGGTTATACTCATCAGCTTCTTGGATATTTTTCTTTTTCATGAACTGCCTTCCTATCCTATCCTTTTGATTATATTGAATATGGGGTATGTTAATATGCAGCTCCAAGATTTGCCCAACTAGCCAAACCATAGTGTTATTGGCTATAAGTTCAATATTAATGAACCAATATTATGTATTAAATTATATGTCTTTAAACAGAAGTATACATAAAACAAGTTACACATCCATCAGTTGACAAAAATATCGTGACTAGAGGTTTACAGAAACCTAACCCTGTATTTCCCTTAGGAGCAACAAACAATTAAGTATTCATTAATTCAGTGTTCATGGTAATTGACAGAACATAACTATTATAAATAATGAGTATCAAGTGAATATATTTTTAATAATTTCATAGAAATAGAAGTGAATGTGATTCTCTTCTATTTTTAACAAGAATAAGATATGTGATAGATGCAACTTTACTTGCTGCTCCCACACTTAATTTTTCCTTTGTTTTTCTTATCCATGGGGCATCCACAGCATTTTTTTCCCTCTCTACTTCTACTTTTGCCTTACCAGTTCCTATACACAAGGCATTCATGAACACCTTATTTTTAATACTCACTCTTAAAGATTAGAAACCTAATTAGTTTTCTCATAAAGGTATTAAATTTTCACTTATCTATCATTTTTCTACATAAGTCATATCCAAGTTGATATGATGTGAAAGAAAAATGGATTTTGCTTCCATCCATCCATTACCTTACTTACTTACCACTTTTGAATTAAAGTGACTGTTCAAATTTCTTGCCCATTTTTAATGCAGTTATGTGCATATGAATTCTTATTTAACCTGGATATTAATCTTTTATTAGAATATGTTTCACTGACATTTTATCCCATTCTGTGGATTTTATTTTCATTTCCTTTGTATGTTTTAAGTGGCTAAAGTTTTCAGTTTTGATGAAGTGTTATATATCAAATTATTTAATTATTTATTTATATTTTTATATATTTGTTTATTTTTGGCTGCGTGTGTCTTCATTTCTGCATGCGGGCTTTCTCTATTTGCAGCGAGCAGGGTTTACTCTTTGTTGTGGTGCACAGGCACTGGGGTGGCTTCTCTTGTTGTGGAACACAAGCTCTAGTCATGGGGACTTCAGTAGTTGTGGCGTATGGGCTTAGTAGTTGTGGCTCGTGGGCTCTAGAGCACAGGCTCATTAGTTGTGGTGCACAGGCTTAGTTGCTTTGTGGCATGTGGGATATTCCCAAACGAGGGATCGAACCTGTGCTACCTGCATTGGCAGGTGGATTCTTAACCATTGTGCCACCACGAAGTCTCTATCAAATACTTTAAAATGATTTACACTATTTGTTTTCCAAAAAAATCTTAGCCTAGACCAAGCTCACAAAGATATTCTCCTATATTTTCCACTAGAAATTTAATAAGTATAGATTTTACTTTTAAACTTATGATTCTTTTGAGTTAATTTTTTAATACATTGTAAGAAATGAGTGGAGATTTTATTTTTTTTTAATTTTTGGTTGAATTGTTTCAGCACCATTTGGTAAGAAGCCCATCATTTTCCCATTGAATTGGCACTTGTGAATGGTCTTATACGTGGGTCTATTTCTAGGGTTCCATTGATCTATGTGACTCTCCTTTTGCCCATATCATACAGTTGAATTATGTTTACAGCAACTATTGAAATCCAGTAATGTTATCCTGCCAGGTTTTGTTTGTAATTTTGATTTTTCTCTGGCTATTCTATGAACTTGTCAATTAAATGGCTTCACTCTGATATGTCTTGATAGTGTACAATTGCAATAAAAAATAATGTTAATTAAAAAAAAGGTTCTTTGAGAATCTATCTAATCTCCTAGTTTTTTTTGCAAAACCTTTCATTGATACTTTCTAGAAAACAATAAAAACTAAAAGAATGAGTGTCAATGACTTGTTAAAAATATTCAGAATCAACAGTGAATCACTTTTAAACCATGCGTAATAAGTCACAATTTATGCCCCAGATGAGAACTAATCTCCTTTTCTTCCATTAACAATATATACTTATATAGCACATATTAAATGTCTTCCTTATTTTCAAGCTTGATTAACTTGATTGGCTGTGAAGGTGAGGTAATGATTATATTTTACCTTGTCACTTTCTAGCAGAGTTTTTGCTTATATTTGTCCTTAAATTTTAACTAATGTGAATTAAAAGGAAAAAATTTTCTCTTTTTTTAAAGATGTTCACAAAACTATAAAATAATTTGTTATGATTTTTCTTTGAGTGTCTTTAAAATAGAGTTTAGCTAAAAATTGGAAGTAATCTTAAGAACTACAGTAGATTATAAATTTACACTATATGCTTATGCTTCTAAGAGTGTAAAATCTGATTTCAAGAATTAAAGAAGTACATTGTCTAAGGCTAAAGATTTAGTTCAGGGATTTGTTTTAGTGAAATACATAGTGTAGTAACAATATGTGTCTAATGTCATCAAGAAGAGATTTGAAAATTAGGAAAATACTTTCATATAAATATAGACATTGTCTTTCAATCTTGTTTTAATCCTCTCTGAGGGCCAGATAAGATATAAATTTTAAAAAATAAAAGTGAAACAGATTTTTTAAAGTCATTAAATAAAAGCATAAAGATAAAGTGTTGAAATGGGGGGGGTAGGACCTCCTGGGATCTCATTATCAAATTAATTCAGACACATTCAAGTACATTCTACTGTAATCTTTTCTCAGTCTCCAGCCATAGGAAGCCCATGCTATTTGTTTTCTCTGCTTCCCACTATAGAGGTAAGCAGTGTATTGAGATGGAAAGAAAAGGTATTTAATACTAATTTTCGTATTAAGACACTAGGGCTCATAAGGGATCATTGGTTTTCTTTCAATTATATGTCAGCATTAATTTTTTCTTACAAGAATGAACCCAGGTAGAATTCTTAGAATAGGTTGTAATATATTTTTCTAATCATAATTTATAAAATTACTGTTGCTTTTTTCTGTAGTTGATTAGACAATATATGGATATCATCCATTCCTTTTAGGAATATTGAGATTTAGCATGTCCTGCTTGATAAATTTTTATTCAACTTGTGTTAACAAAGAAACATCAATCAAAAGTACCACTCAAATATACGGTTCTATTTGTTTTATTGTGGAGATTTTAAGAACATTTATTGATGTCATACTTCAGTAAGATTTGCTAAGATTAAAGATACAGATATATGAAGATGGGAGGATGACAGAGAAGTTGGATTAAATTATAACAGGCTTACAAACGCTATGTTGTTTAAGGGTATACATTTGGAACTAATAGACAAATAAGCCCTGGAGAGATAATGCACTGCTTAGTGGTTGTAGTCAATAATAGTCTATTATAAACTTCAAAGTTGCTAAGAGACCAAATGTTAATTGGTCACACACAAAAAAGAAATGGTAATTATGTGGTGTGATAGAGGTGTTAGCTAACACAAAGGTGATAATCATATTGCAATATATAAATGTATCAAATCAACACACATTGTAGACCTTAAAGTTACATAATGTTATACGTCAATTATATTTCAATTTAAAAGAAAGCTGTCGCAGGAACAGAGGATACAACCAATCATTATAGGATGACCCCCAATTCAGTCTAGAGGGGAGAAGACTTTGCAAAGTGTCCCTCTTTCTGTCTGGCAAACCTATATAATTAGAAACAATTACGAAGTTATAGAAAGGCAGAGATACTACACTAGTTGAGACCAAAGACAAGGGAAAAGAGTTTAGAAGCTCAACTCAGAGCAACATCTTGTGTTTGTGAACAATCAAATTTTTCCCTGAATCCTTTGAATGCTCCAAGGATTGCAGTTTCAGAACAACAAAAATAGATCTTCTCCTTTGGTGCTGAAAGAAATAGAGGACATTAAAGCCAGCCTGATTTTAAGATCATAAGAGTATTTCTTTGTAGATTATCTATTTTAAATATAATAGTGTGTATAATCAATCCCAAACTCCCAATTTAACCCTTCCCTCCCCCACCTTTCCCCTTAGGTAAACTTAATTTTCTCTTCTTTGTGTGTGAGTCTGTTTCTATTTGTAAATAAGTTCATTTGTATCATTTGTTTTTAGATTTCACATATAAGTGTTATCATATTTGTCTTTCTCTGCCTGACTTACTTTACTTAGTATGATGATCTCCAGGTCTATCCATGTTGCTGCAAATGCCATTATTTCATTCTTTTTTATGGCTGAGTAATATTCTGTTGTATATATATGTACTACATCTTCTGTATCCATTCATCTTTCAATGAATATTTAGGTTGCTTCCATGTCTTGGCTATTGTAAACAACACTGCAGTGAATTTTGTGGTGCCTGTATCCTTTTGAATCATGCTTTTCTCCAGATATATGCTCTGGAGTGGTATTGCTGGATTATATGGTAACTCTATTTTTAGATTTTTAAGGAACCTCTATACTGTTACCTACTTGGCTGTACCAATTTAAATTCTTACCAACAGTGTAGGAGGGTTCCCTTGTCTCCACACCCTCTCCAGGATTTATTGTTTGTAGACTTTTTGATCATGGCCATTCTGACTGGAGTGAGGGGATATCTCATTGTGGTTTTGATTTTCATTTCTTTAATAATTAGTGATGTTGACCATCTTTTCATGTACCTCTGGCCCATCCATATGTCTTCTTTGGATAAATATCTATTTGGGTTTTCTGCCCACTTTTATATTGGTTTTAGCTTTTTTAATATTGAGCTGAATGAACTATTTGTAAATTTTGGAGATTAATCCCTTGTCAGTAGCATAATTTGAAAATATTTTCTCCCATTCTGTGGGTTGTCTTTCTGTTTTGTTTACAGTTTCCTTTGCTGTGCAAAAGATTTTAGTTTAATTAGGTCTCAGTTGTTTATTTTTGCTTTTATTTCCATTACTCTATAAGGTGGATCAAAAAAGACATTGCTGTGATTTATGTCGGAGAGTGATTTGCCTATGTTTTCCTCTAAGAGTTTTATAGTATTCGGTCTTACATTTAGGTCTTTAACCATTTTTTAGTTTATTTTTATATATGGTGTTAGAGAAAGTTATAATTTCATTCTTTTACATGTAGCTAGTCAGTTTTCCCAGCACCATTTATTGAGGAGACAGTCTTTTCTCCACTGTATAACCTTGTCTAATTTGTCATAGATTAATTGACCATAGGTGTATGGGTTTATTTCTGGGCTTTATATCCTGTTCCATTGATCTATATTTCTGTTTTTGTGCCAGTACCGTACTGCTTTCATGACTGTAGCTTTTTAGTATAGTCTGAAGTCAAGGAGCCTGATTCCTCCAGCTCTGTTACATAGAAGCACCTCAATATATAGGACAACTACTAACAGCCATAAAAGGAGAAATTGACAATAGCACAGTAATAGTGGGGAACTTTAACACCCTAATTTCATCAATAGACAGATCATCCAGACAGAAAATCAATAAGGAAACTCAGTCCTTAAATGACACATTAGGCCAGATGGACTTAATTTTTATTCATAGAGCATTCCATCCAAAACTAGCAGAATACATATTCTTCTCAAGTGCACATGGAACTTTCTCCAGGATTGATTGCATGCTGGACCACAAAGCTAGCCTTGTTAAATTAAAAAAATTGAAATCATGTCAAGCATCTTTTCTGATCACAATCCTATGAGATTAGAAATCAACTACAAGAAAAAAAAATGTAAAAAACACAAACAAGTGGAGCCTAAACAATATGATACTAAACAAACAATGGATCACTGAAGAAATCAAAGAGCAAATTTAAAAATGCCTAGAGACAAATGAAGATGCAAGCACAGTGATCCAAAACCTATGGGATGAAGCAAAAGCAGTTCTAAGGGGGAAGTTTATAGCGATAAAAATCTTACCTCAGGTAACTAGAAAAATCCTTAATAAACAACCTAGTCTTATACCTAAAGCAACTAGAGAAAGAAGAACAAACAAAACCCTAAGTTAGTAGAAAGAAAGAAATCATAAAAAAGTGAGCAGAAATAAATGAAATTGAGATGAAGAAAACAAGAGAAAAGATCAATGAGTCTAAAAGCTTGTTCTTTGAAAAGATAACAAAATGGATAAATCTTTAGCCAGACTCATCAAGAAAAAACAGGGAGAGGACCCAAATCAACAAAATCAGAAATAAAAAAGTAGAAGTTAAAACTGACAGAACTGACATACAAAGGATTATAAGAGACTACTACAAGCAACTATTTGCCAATAAATTGGACAACCTAAATGTACAATTTCTTAGAAAAATACACTGTCTTAAGACTGAACCAAGAAGAAATAGAAAATATGAACAGATCAATTACAAGTATTGAAAATGAAACTGTGATTTAAAAAAATCCCATAGGGGGGTTTGGCGGAAGATGGCGGAAGAGTAAGACGCGGAGATCACCTTCCTCCCCACAGATACACCAGAAATACATCTACACGTGGAACAACCTCTACGGAACACCTACTGAAGGCTGGCAGAAGACCTCAGACCTCCCAAAAGGCAAGAAACTCCCCATGTACCTGGGTAGGGCAAAAGAAAAAAAGAAAAAACAGAGACAAAAGAATAGGGACGGCACCTGCACCAGTGGGAGGGAGCTGTGAAGGAGGAAAAGTTTCCACACACTAGGAAGCCCCTTCGCGGGCGGAGACTGCGGGAGGCGGAGGGGGGAGCTTCGGAGCCGCGGAGGAGTGCACAGCAATGGGTGCGGAGGGCAAAGCGGGGAGATTCCCGCACAGAGGATCGGTGCCGACCGGCACTCACCAGCCCGAGAGGCTTGTCTGCTCACCCGCCAGGGCGGGCGGGGCTGCGAGCTGAGGCTCTGAGGCTCGGGTTTTGGTTTCGGACGGAGTGCAGGGAGAGGACTGGGGTTGGCGGACTGAACATAGCCTGAAGGGGTTAGTGCACCACAGCTAGCCGGGAGGGAGTCCGGGGAAAAGTCTGCACCTGCCGAAGAGGCAGGAGACTTTTCCTTCCCTCTTTGTTTCCTGGGGCGTGAGGAGAGGGGTTTAAGAACGCTGCTTAAAGGAACTCCAGAGACGGGCGCGAGCCGCGGCTAAAAGCGCGAACCCCAGAGACTGGGCGCAAGCCGCGGCTGAAAGCGCGGAATCCAGAGACGGGCGCAAACCGCGGCTAAAAGCGCGGACCGCAGAGGTGGGCGGGAGACGTTAAGGCTGCTGCTGCCGCCACTAAGGGGCCTGTGTGCGAGCACAGGTCACTCTCCACACCCCTCTTCCGCGGAGCCTGTGCAGCCCGCCACTGCCAGGTTCACGGGATCCAGGGACAACTTCCCCGGGAGAACGGACAGCGCGCCTCAGGCTGGTGCAAAGTCACGCCGGCCTTTGCCACCGCACGCCCGCCCCGCACTCCGTGCCCCTCCCTCCCCGCCGGCCTGAGTGCGCCAGAGCCCCCGAATCAGCGGCTCGTTTAACCCCATCCTGTCTGAGCAAAAAACAGACGCCCTCCAGCAACCTACACGCAGTGGCAGGGCCAAATCCAAAGCTGAGCCCTGGGAGCTGTGAGAACAAAGAAGAGAAAGGGAAATCTCTCCCAGCAGCCTCAGAAGCAGCGGATTAAAGCTCCACAATCAACTTGATATACCCTGCATCTGTGGAATACCTGAATAGACAACCAATCATCCCAAATTAAGGAAGTGGACTTTAGGAGCAAGATCTATGATTTTTTCCCTTTTCCTCTTTTTGTGAATGTGTATGTGTATGTTTCTGTGTGAGATCTTGTCTGTATAGTCTTGCTTCCACCATTTGTCCTAGGGTTCTATCCGTCCCTGTTTTTTTTTTTTTTAATTTTTTTCTTTAATAATTAATTTTAATAACGTTATTATACTTTACTTTCGTTCTTTCTTTCTTTCTTTCTTTCTTTCTTTCTTTCTTTCCTTCCTTCCTTCCCTCCTTCAGACAACGAATCATCCCAAATTGAGGAGGAGGTCTCTGACAGCAAGATTTATGATTTTTCCCCCTTTACGTCTTTTAGTGAGGGTGTATGTGTATGCTTCTGTGTAAGATTTTGTCAGTATAGCTTTGCTTCCAACATTTGTCCTAAGGTTCTATCCGTCCCTTTTTTTTTATTCTAAATAAGAATTTTTTAATTCAATAACTTTATTATACTTTATTTTATTTTTACTGTGTCTTCTTTCTTTCTTCTTTCCTTCTTTCCCTCCTTCCTTCCTTCCTCCCTCCCTCCCTCCCTCCCTCCTTTCTTTCCTTCTTGCCTTCCTTCCTTCTTTGCTTCTTTCTTTCTTTCTTCCTTCCTTCCTACCCTCCTTTCCTTCTTTCTTTCCTCATACTTCTACTAATTCCCTCTACTTTTTCTCCCTTTTATCCTGAGCCGTGTGGATGAAAAGATCTTGATGCTCCAGGCAGGAGGCAGGGCTCTGCCTCTGAGGTAGGAGAGCCAACTTCAGGACACTGGTCCACAAGAGACCTCCCAGCTCCACATAATATCAAACAGCGAAAATCTCCCAGAGACCTCCATCTTAACACCAGCACCCAGCTTCACTCAACGACCAGCAAGCCACAGTGCTGGAAAACCTATGCCAAACAACTAGCAAAACAGGAACACAACCCCACCCATTAGCAGAGAGGCTGCCTAAAATCATAATAAGGCCACAGACACCCCAAAACACACCACCAGACGTGAACCTGCCCACTAGAGAGACAAGATCCAGCCTCATCCACCACAACACAGGCACTAGTCCCCTCCACCAGGAGGACTACACAACCCACTGAACCAACCTTAGCCACTGGGAACAGACATCAAAAATAGCAGGAACTACGAACCTGCAGCCTGCAAAAAGGAGACCCCAAACACAGTAATATAAGCAAAATGAGAAGACAGAAAAACACACAGCAGATAAAGGAGCAAGATAAAAATGCACCAGACCTAACAAATGAAGAGGAAATAGGCAGTCTACCTGAAAAATAATTCAGAATAATGATAGTAAGGATGATCCAAAATCTTGGAAATAGAATGGACCAAATGCAAGAAACAGTTAACAAGGACCTAGAAGAACTAAAGATGAAACAAGCAATGATGAACAACACAATAAATGAAATTAAAAGTACTCTAGATGGGATCAATAGCAGAATAACTGAGGCAGAAGAACGGATAAGTGACCTGGAAGATAAAAGAGTGGAAATAACTACTGCAGAGCAGAATAAAGAAAAAAGAATGAAAAGAACTGAGGACAGTCTCAGAGACCTCTGGGACAACATTAAATGCACCAACATTCGAATTATAGGGGTTCCAGAAGAAGAAGAGAAAAAGAAAGGGACTGAGAAAATATTTGAAGAGATTATAGTTGAAAACTTCCCTAATATGGGAAAGGAAATAGTTAATCAAGTCCAGGAAGCACAGAGAGTCCCATACAGGGTAAATCCAAGGAGAAATACGCCAAGACACATATTAATCAAACTGTCAAAAATTAAATACAAAGAAAGCATATTAAAAGCAGCAAGGGAAAAACAACAAATAACACACAAGGGAATCCCCATAAGGTAAACAGCTGATCTCTCAGCAGAAACCCTACAAGCCAAAAGGGAGTGGCAGGACACACTGAAAGTGATGAAGGAGAAAAACCTGCAACCAAGACTACTCTACCCAGCAAGGATCTCATTCAGATTTGATGGAGAAATTAAAACCTTTACAGACAAGCAAAAGCTGAGAGAGTTCAGCACCACAAAACCAGCTTTACAACAAATGCTAAAGGAACTTCTCTGACAAGAAACACAAGAGACGGAAAAGACCTATAATAACGAACCCAAAACAATTTAGAAAATGGGAAGAGGAACACACATATCGATAATTATCTTAAATGTAAATGGACTAAATGCTCCCACCAAAAGACACAGATTGGCTGAATGGATACAAAAACAAGACCCTTATATATGCTGTCTACAAGAGATCCACTTCAGACCTAGAGACACATACAGACTGAAAGTAAGGGGATGGAAAAAGATATTCCATGCAAATGGAAACCAAAAGAAAGCTGGAGTAGCAATTCTCATATCAGACAAAATAGACTTTAAAATAAGGACTATTAAAAGAGGCAAAGAAGGACACTACATAATGATCAAGGGATCGATCCAAGAAGAAGATATAACAATTGTAAATATTTATGCACCCAACATAGGAGCACCTCAATACATAAGGCAAATACTAACAGCCATAAAAGGGGAAATCGACAGTAACACATTCATAGTAGGGGACTTTAACACCCCACTTTCACCCATGGACAGATCATCCAAAATGAAAATAAATAAGGAAACACATGCTTTAAATGATACATTAAACAGGATGGACTTAATTGATATTTATAGGACACTCCATCCAACAACAACAGAATACACATTTTTCTCAAGTGCTCATGGAACATTCTCCAGGATAGATCATATCTTAGGTCACAAATCAAGCCTTGGTAAATTTAAGAAAATTGAAATTGTATCAAGTATCTTTTCTGACCACAACGCCATGAGACTAGATATCAATTACAGGAAAAGATTTGTAAAAAATACAAACACATGGAGGCTAAACAATACACTACTTAATAATGAAGAGATCACTGAAGAAATCAAAGAGGAAATTTAAAAATACCTAGAAACAAATGACAATGGAGACACAACGACCCAAAACCTGTGGGATGCAGCAAAAGCAGTTCTAAGGGGGAAGTTTATAGCAATAGAAGCCCACCTTAAGAAGCAGGAAACATCTCGAATAAACAACCTATCCTTGCACCTCAAACAATTAGAGAAAGAAGAACAAAAAAACCCCAAAGCTAGCAGAAGGAAAGAAATCATAAAAATCAGATCAGAAATAAATGAAAAAGAAATGAAGGAAACAATAGCAAAGATCAATAAAACTAAATGCTGGTTCTTTGAGAAGATAAACAAAATAGATAAACCACTAGCCAGACTCATCAAGAAAAAAACGGAGAAGACTCAAATCAATAGAATTAGAAATGAAAAAGGAGAGGTAACAACTGACACTGCAAAATAAAAGAGATCATGAGAGATTACTACAAGCAACTCTATGCCAATAAAATGGACAATCTGGAAGAAATGGACAAATTCTTAGAAATGCACAACCTACCAAGACTGAATCAGGAAGAAATAGAAAATATGAACAGACCAATCACAAGCAATGAAATTGAAACTGTGATTAAAAATCTTCCAACAAAGAAAAGCCCAGGACCAGATGGCTTCACAGGCGAATTTTATCAAACGTTTAGAGAAGAGGTAACACCTATCCTTCTCAAACTCTTCCAAAATATAGCGGAGGGAGGAACACTCTCAAACTCCTTCTACAAGGCCACCATCACCTTGATACCAAAACCAGACAAGGATGTCACAAAGAAAGAAAACTACAGGCCAATATCACTGATGAACATAGATGCAAAAATCCTCAACAAAATACTAGCAAACAGAATCCAACAGCACATTAAAAGGATCATACACCATGATCAAGTGAGGTTTATTCCAGGAATGCAAGGATTCATCAATATACACAAATCTATCAATGTGATAAACCATGTTAACAAATTGAAGGAGAAAAACCATATGATCATCTCAATAGATGCAGAGAAAGCTTTTGACAAAATTCAACATCCATTTATGCTAAAAACCCTGCAGAAAGTAGGCATAGAGGGAACTTTCCTCAACATAATAAAGGCCATATGACAAGTCCACAGCAAACATCATCCTCAATGGTGAAAAACTGAAAGCATTTCCACTAAGATCAGGAACAAGACAAGGTTGCCCACTCTCACCACTCTTATTCAACATAGTTTTGGAAGTTTTAGCCACAGCAATCAGAGAAGAAAAGGAAATAAAAGGAATCCAAATCGGAAAAGAAGAAGTAAAGTTGTCACTGTTTGCAGATGACATGACCGTACACATAGAGAACCCTAAAGATGCTACCAGAAAACTATTAGAGCTAATCAATGAATTTGGTAAAGTGTCAGGATACAAAATTAATGCACAGAAATCTCTGGCATTCCTATATACTAATGACGAAAAATCTGAAAGTGAAGTCAAGAAAACACTCCCAGTTACCATTGCAACACAAAGAATAAAATATCTAGGAATAAACCTACCTAAGGAGACAAAAGACCTGTATGCAGAAAATTATAAGACACTGATGAAAGAAATTAAAGATGATACAAATAGATGGAGATATATACCATGTTCTTGGATTGGAAGAATCAACATTGTGAAAATGACTCTACTACCCAAAGCAATCTATAGATTCAATGCAATCCCTATCAAACTACCACTGGCATTTTTCACAGAAGTAGAACAAAAAATTTCTCAATTTGTATGGAAACACAAAAGACCCCGAATAGCCAAAGCAATCTTGAGAATGAAAGAAGGAACTGGAGGAATCAGGCTCCCTGACTTCAGACTATACTACAAAGCTACAGTTATCAAGACGGTATGGTACTGGCACAAAAACAGAAAGATAGATCAATGGAACAGGATAGAAAGCCCAGAGATAAACCCATGCAGATATGGACACCTTATCTTTGATAAAGGTGGCAGTAATGTACAGTGGAGAAAGGACAGCCTCTTCAATAAGTGGTGCTGGGAAAAGTGGACAGGTACATGTAAAGTATGAGATTAGATCACTCCCTAACACCATATACAGAAAATAAGCTCAAAATGGATTAAAGACCTAAATGTAAGGCCAGAAACTATCAAACTCTTAGAGGAAAACATAGGCAGAACACTCTATGACATAAATCACAGCAAGATCCTTTCTGACCCACCTGCTAGAGTAATGGAAATAAAAACAAAAATAAAAAAATGGGACCTAATGAAACTTCAAAGCTTTTTCACAGCAAAGGAAACCATAAACAAGACCAAAAGACAACCCTCAGAATGGGAGAAAATATTTGCAAATGAAGCAACTGACAAAGGATTAATCTCCAAAATTTACAAGCAGCTCATGCAGCCCAATAACAAGAAAACAAACAACCCAATCCAGAAATGGGCAGAAGACCTGAATAGACATTTCTCCAAAGAAGATATACAGACTGCCAACAAACACATGAAAGAATGCTCAACATCATTAATCATTAGA
The DNA here is from genome assembly GCF_951394435.1 of Stenella coeruleoalba. Classification (NCBI taxonomy): domain Eukaryota; kingdom Metazoa; phylum Chordata; class Mammalia; order Artiodactyla; family Delphinidae; genus Stenella; species Stenella coeruleoalba. The sequence goes on along the minus strand of NC_137164.1, from coordinate 42,357,471 downwards.
GAAATGCAAATCAAAACTACAATGAGATATCATCTCACACCAGTCAGAATGGCCATCATCAAAAAATCTAGAAACAATAAATGCTGGAGAGGGTGTGGAGAAAAGGGAACCCTCTTGCACTGCTGGTGGGAATGTGAATTGGTTCAGCCACTATGGAGAACAGTATGGAGGTTCCTTAAAAAACTACAAATAGAACTACCATATGACCCAGCAGTCCCACTACTGGGCATATACCCTGAGAAAACCAAAATTCAAAAAGAGTCATGTACCAAAATGTTCATTGCAGCTCTATTTACAGTAGCCCGGAGATAGAAACAACCTAAGTGCCCATCATTGGATGAATGGATAAAGAAGATGTGGCACATATATACAATGGAATATTACTCAGCCATAAAAAGAAACGAAATTGAGCTATTTGTAATGAGGTGGATAGACCTAGAGTCTGTCATACAGAGTGAAGTTAGTCAGAAAGAAAAAGACAAATACCGTATGCTAACACATATATATGGAATTTAAGAAAAAAAATGTCATGAAGAACCTAGGGGTAAAGCAGGAATAAAGACGCAGACCTCCTAGAGAACGGACTTGAGTTTATGGGGAGGGGGAAGGGTGAGCTGTGACAGGACGAGAGAGAGTCATGGGCATATACACACTAACAAACGTGGTAAGGTAGATAGCTAGTGGGAAGTAGCCGCATGGCACAGGGATATTGGCTCGGTGCTTTGTGACAGCCTGGAGGGGTGGGATAGGGAGGGTGCGAGGGAGGGAGATGCAAGAGGGAAGACATATGGGAACATATGTTTATGTATGACTGATTCACTTTGTTATAAAGCAGAAACTAACACACCATTGTGAAGCAATTGTACCCCAATAAAGATGTTAAAAAAAAAAAACTTCTTGTTCATTCCTAACTATTTACTTGGTTATGTATAGACACATTTAATTATGGAAATGTGAGATTGTGTTTGTATTTATGAAGTACCTTGTCATCACACTGATCAATTCAAACCCTGGTATTAATGACTCAGAATGATTTAACACTCTTTACTTAGAAAATACTGAAAAATCATTATATATATGTGTGTTTTTGTGTGTGTCTGTGTGTGTGTGTGTCTGTGTGTATATATATATATATATATATATATATATAGCAAGCAATCTATACAATAACGTACAAAGTGAAAACTAAAAACACTTATGTGTGGACTTGATATTTGAAATATGTTCTTAGTTTGTTTCTTTGGTTTCTCCTTTTCTATTTTATCCAGTGTCAACATTTACAAAGCAGAGAATCTGTAATCAAATAATGTATACTGAGGAATTATGATGAACAGCCATATATATATATATATATATATATATATATAAAATTTACCTCAAATCAACTCTATAAGTTAAGTATTACTATCACTGCTGTCCAGACATTAAAATGACATGAGACATTCAAAACATACTTATACAACAAATAACTGGATGAATAAATGAATAACTTATTCCAAATCCCCATAATGCTTCAATGCTAAGACACACAATCAGACTCCTGTCACCTTTATCAAAGTTCTTTCCACATGTTAATCACACGTTTTATAATATTACATCTACACAAGAGGTGTCATTTACTGAATATGGAAGACAAATTCCAAAACTGTTTCCAAGAGTTGTTTCACATTGTACTCTCTAAAATAGCTGAATAGCTGTAACCACTCTCTCTTCCCTCTATAAATGGGGAATATGACACTTGTTTGGCATTTTTTGAAACAATGCAACTAACCTGAAACTTTTAATAAGTGGATACAGGAGTAGTTGTGGATTGTCCCCAAGATATGAAAATGCCACTTTTTCCAATAATTCAGTTATAACATCTACTTCATCTGTAAATATTGAATACAGATAAGTATTATTCCAAATGTTTCTTTTGTATGTGTGTGCTGCATTAACCCCTCTTATTGGCATTTTGAAACAATTTCATATACAATTAATAATTAATGACTTTAAGTCCAGAGATCTCTCTGAAACTCTTTTTGAAATCACTCATGATGATGTGTATTTTTCATCTAGAAGAAACTTAATGAGTATCATCTGCTCCCAAACACAGATTTTTATTTCCCTGTATTTTCCACTTGTATAACACAATGAAAATATTCTACCAATGATAAACTGTTCTTTTTAATTAACAGCCTACTAAGGTTCAGAATTTGTAATCTTAGAAGACTGTTATTAACCTTTAAGAATTCTGTGCTAATTGTATAGGCCTATTTGATGCAATATTAGAGAATTCAGCATTGTTATGTTCATTTCACTGACTTAATCACTGACCTATAAATTAATAGATAAAAAGAAATAAAATCTTATGGTGAAATAACATGAACATAATTAACTTTTTCTATTTTGAGAATGACATTTTGATAAATTGAAACTCTAATTGCTTTAACTTTTAGCAGGAAATGATATTGGACAGAAACCTTTATTCCTTTAACATGGAAATAATGCATTCAAACTTTTAAAATTTAATTAAAAAAAAGACTCAGAAGGGAATACATTCAGCCTTGTAGGACACTCTAACAGCAGAAGTGTAGTCTCTTGATTCTTTAAGAAAACAAGAAGCAGAGCTTACAATGGCCGTAAGTACATCAGTGTCACTGTAGAAATTTTATTTGAGATCTTTTAAAAATCTGACCTATTGTAGCAATTTATTAGGCAGGATAGAACCAATGAAACCATCCTGCTACTTACAATTGCATGTCATTTTTATAGCTCATTTGTGTACTAAGATTATTAATAGTGATGATATCTTCAATATTTTGAATAAAAATAATAATAATTTTTACAAAATTAAAATAATAACCAAAATAAGAAAGATTTTTTAAAAAACATTTAAAATCTTTACTGAATGTAATGGACTTACCACTATCATAAAATATAGTGAGTAATTTTTAGTTTTGTGAACTTGAGCTAGCCTGTTTCTCTTTTAAATCATTAAATCATTCCAAAGACATCTTCCAAGTCTGAAATGAAAAATAAATGAATAAATAACAATGTGTTAAACTCCAAAAATATGTTATTAGTTCTACAACTTTTATAATCCTCATAAGGTCTCTCAGATTTAAGTATTGTTATACGTCACATTATATAAATAATCTTGGATAACTTAAGATGTTCTTATCTAAACCCAGGTTTTCCAAATCCTGGATCTTGAAAGTATGTTCAGCCACTTTCAATGTAAAATAATGAATGGATGCAATTGAAAAATAAATCTGGATCTTTACAATATATCTATGTATAAACATTAAAAATATAGAATGCAGAAGACAATCTTCATATTTTTTTTGCTAATTGTACATTTTAGGTGCAAAATTTTAGTTATGTTAAGGCAATAAATATTTCCTGATTGAGCTGATTAAATTAAATTTTCCTTATTAGCCTGTAATTCCTGACCATAGATTACTCTCTGCTCTTATTTTTTAAAGTGTATTTCCTTCAAAATTATTATTAATAGGCAAGAATCCAAAAGTGACAGCTAATTTTGATTATAAGAAATATAAATACTAGAGTATGATTATTAAGCTCAGACATCATGCTAGTGACTTCAACAAATGGATTTTTACTTATATACTTTACTTTAGGTATTAACATACTATGGTCCTCTCACCGACCAACTGTTTTTGAAAAGTAAAGTTTCATTGGAAGTCTCATCCATTCATTTATATATTGTTTATGTCTGCTTTCCCACTACAGAGCTGGGTAGTTATAACAAAGATCCCATGACTATGAAATCTAAATGTTTATTGTCTGGCCCTTTATAGAAAAAGTTTGTTGATGCTTGCTTTAGCTATTAAAATCTCTTAGCCCAAGAAAGGGGTTCTTAATCTAGTATCCATGCAAAAGGATCATGTAAGAAATCCAAGGTGTGTGACAAAGATAGGGAAAATACTTTGAATCTTTATTTACTTATAATTGAGAATTTGCATTATGAATGAAAGCAAAACCCACAATTGTAGTAGCTGTGTTTTTGAATATGTAAACAATAAAAATTACAGATATTTTCATAACATATATTAATTATTTCAGATATGTTTAAAATATCATTAATGTTTATCACTGAACCTTAATTATAATATGCAAACTCTTCAAAACATCTTGAGTGTGTTAATAAACACATGCAATATCAAAAATTGTAAATATGTTGGTAATTAAATATTTTATAATTAATTTCCTTTGTAATTTTTTATATTGTACTTGTATTTAAAGACTTTATTTGGAGAAGTGTTTCATAGGCTTTATCAGAAATGTGAAAGTGGTCTATAGCAAAAATAATAATAATAATAAAGAAATAAAGGTAACAAAAATTAAGAACTACTCCTCCAATATACAAACAAATTTTGATGTATCAAGGAAAGTGTATTTATTTAGATTAGATAACATGTATCATAAGTCATCACCAAATGGTTCTTTGTCTTAATAGAATTAAGTTTTAATTATTCTTAACATAATAATTATAAGCTAAAGGAAAATGATTTCAGATTCCACAGAAGTTAGAGTGTTTCATGTTAGCACTGAATATAACATGTTGAATATTCCATAAATAAAGAAACTGCCAGTAAACACTGCTTGTTTGAGTATCACATCTCTATTAATGCTACTTTACTTTATCATTCATTGCTCCTGGATCTTGAGAATGATGGGTAAGCTCTAATTTAAATTCCAAATTACCTGGAAGAATTATGAGACTGTGTTCTGCTCTTTCAACCCTATACATTGCATTTCTCTCAAAATGAATATTCAAGAGGACAGTCTCTTCCCAAAAAGGACAGTTTCATTAATATTGAAATGTATTAATTTACTCTTATATTCTTCATTGGTTTGAGACTGGAATACTACTTATCTATTGCATGCTTCCAATCTTTCCTCCACATTCATGCGTCCATTACAGAGAAGGGTCTCTGAAAGAACTGTCCATACAATACGTTCAGGTTTCTTTACTATAAGCCTGATGAGTTATGGGAAGGCTGGAAAATGAGATATGCATAGCTTTTCTGCTTATATCTCTAGTAAATTGATACTTCTATCTCAAAGTAGTATTCTCTAGCATTGATATAACATTATCTGATCAACATCCCTTACTGGAAATGATTTTAAAGATCATCGTCATTAATTATATGTGGTTTTCTGATTCTAGTGTACTTAGTGTAGATAATAACTAGAAAAAATGGTAAAAGAAATATTGCACATGAATGCTAAATGGAAAAGCTTTTTTATACATCTAAAGTGAAATTGGAATGTTTTGAATGTGTTAATATAATCATGCTCTAAAATAGTAAACATGATATTAATTATAGTCAGGTATTGTTTTAGCACATTTGTTTGCTCCTCATTAAACCTTCATTAGTATGACATTCAAAATTAATTCTGTTGATTGGAAATTGTTCACTCCTAGGGTTTAATAAAGGCATTAGTCACAATGTCAAACTACTCTTAATTACACTTATATTGTTCTTTCTCTTGTATCAGGAACAAAGGTTCAAAAGTAACCTAAAACAAATGTGTGAAAAATTCTGTTACTATTACTGGCTTCTTAGTTTTAATTTGGCTGTTGATGAATTTTGAAACACTATACGTTAAAGTGCATAGAGCAAGTATTTATAACAAAATGTGATCTTTCAAACGGTGAGTATAATAGAATGCATTACCTCCTCTTAATGAGAATAGGCTCATTCTCACTAAAGTAGACAAGAGATAAGGGATAAAAACTTGAGCAGACATGTAATGCATTTATTATTATACCTACAGCATTTTACTAAATACAATTTAAAATATTAGCATTCATACACATTTTATTTTTACTTCATAATAGTCCTGAAAAGGATGTCACTTTTTTCTCTATTATAAAGTCTAACGAAATGAGAAATCAACATAGTGGACGGAAGTGCTGTTTAGAGTCAATTGATCCAAGATTTCTTCTAAGGAATAATGATGTGTTTGGTTTTTGCTTTGTTTTGTTTTTTTTGCTTTAACATGAGCAGTCTGAAATATAATTAAAATATTAATTAGAAATGCTAGAGCTCATCTTATGAAATTAACTGTTCATCATTTTTAGTTAACTTAGATAAATATATATTTGACTGAAATTTTCCAGACTTTATCAGCTTGTTTGATTATGTTTCTTTCATTTCCTGCTTCTGAGAGAACATCTTCTTATAGTATATTTGCATTATGTCTTTTGGCATGTCTTTTGATTTCCTTAACAATATGATAATCTTCTGCAGCAGTAAATTCAAGCCTTTACTTCTGAGAAGGCAGAAATTGCATATAACTTTAAAATGACAATTTTCCCAGACTTTAAGATTATTCAAAAAAAACTCTAACATCTTATATCAAGTAGAGTCACTTCCTTGTACAAATATGTGAATTTTCATGCACTAATTGGCAATCTCTTACTATATCTATTTTAAACTTTCACTGTTTCTTACTAAGGTATTGATACAAACCTGAGTCAGTAGTGACTATGGGAAGTTTTGGGTTCCTGTCTATCTTATGGCCCTGACCAACCTCAGAATTTCTTTAAATCAAGGATTGGTTTCTCATTGGAGAAAATTATGTCTCACCTATGCCACATTCTCAGTTTTTATGATTTACAGTATTTTTAAAATATTCTCCTAACTTTCGAATACATAGGTTATTTTAAAACAGTTAAAAGATCTCATATTATTGATTTTCTCAATGTCAGTTTATTCTCCTCACATTTTTATTGCCATCATATAAACCCTTATACATAAAACTAATGCAACTGGCAGGTGTTCTGAATATGACTGATGATGTCCTTGGTACTGGTACAGTTCAAAGAAAGTTCAATTTCGCAGTGCAGAGATGTGTCTGAGACAACATCCTCAAAGGTCATTAACTGTGAGTACTTTGTAATTTGTCATTGTACCTAACCTATAAACTCTGTAACCTTGAGTAAGAAGACTACTGCCTTATCTCTTTAATGTCTTATTCCTCCCACTACAATGAAGGTCATAATAGTTCTCTTTTGAGGACTGTGAGAATTCAAGAGATGAATGTGTAACAGTATTTATCATGATTGCTAAAAATCCATAGATACTTCTTAAATGACACTTCCTTCCCCTTTCCCATTTGCAACACTCACAGGATGTTGACTATTTGGTGCCTACTATGTGTCCAACAAAAAATTACTCTTTATAATAAAGAAGCTAAACAAGACAATCTCTGCCTCAAGACTGCCATGTTGAAGGCTGTTACTTTAGAGAGGAAATTATCATAAGTAGTTCAAGGGGCCTGGCACAAAAGAGGTAATAAAGCAGAATGACATTGGGGTAGAATTTCTTTTCATCACAACAACTAGGTATGGAGAAATCAGCAGAAAAATGAAATGGATGAGAAGAATGACAGTATTCTAATTATTATGCCCTCTGTTTCTCTTTCTTGGTACTGTTCTTTTCTTCTAAATCACAAAAGCTACCAATACAGGTTGTGGCACTTGGAACAAGCACTGCTGTAAACTACTGAAGACAGAACTGTGGTCTAGAATATTGGTAGAGTTTTAAGTATCTTATGAAGATTTGTTGAGTAGAAATAGCAGGTTTTGATTCTCATAGGGACAGCAGAGAGATCTTAGTTCCCTGCCCAGAAATTGAACCTGAGTAGCCTGGATGAAAAACCGGGAATCCTAACCGCTAGTCCACCAGGGGCTAGAGGCTAGAAGCAAAGTAGCTCTTTCCCCCATTTAAATGCAAGAATGTTTCAAGGAGGTAAAATATGTAAAAACAGGTACAAAGTTTATTATTAGAGACACAGCATAACATGTAGGAGAGCGCATAGAGAAACAGTTTGTTTATTTGAGACAGAAGCAAGGCAGAAATACAAACCCAGAGAGAAGGGATATGGCTGTCCTCTCTAATGAGGAGGAGCACAGTAAGTCAGACGCTAGGCAGAAATACACACCCGAGAGGAGTGCAGGAGTCCTGAATGAGGAGCTCAGGAAAGAGGTGATTTAAGTCACTTATATAGGACAGTCCTTCCGGGTCTTGTTTACATTTGGCCAATCACCTTGTTTCTTTTTTCACAACTGACTGGTCCCGGGACCCTCCCCAATATGCGTACGCAAATTTTTGCTAGGATAGATCCCACTACAGAGGCCTGTAGGTGCATGTCCACACATATTATGGGGTGGTAGCCCCCTCCCTTTTTTGACCCACAAGGACCCTTCCTGTGCATGTGCAGATAAGGAAGTTTTCCTGACCTCAGGAGTGGTCATCTTATCTCTTTACTTCAGCAGAGCTCAGCTTCTGCCACTAGCTTTGTCCTTGGAGTGTCTGGGTGAGAACAAAGTTACAATTTTATTCCACTTGACAAACACCAGACTGTCCAGCCCAGGGATCCATCTATCTCCTACCTCAGTTTCATTTCCAATACTAACCTGCCTCAATGTATGATGTTGGGCATTTCATCTCTCCTTTCTTGATGTTTGGTTGCACATATAACAATCATATATAATGCCATTTCCATTAGAGGTAAACCTTTAAATTTATTTTATTACTTTTGAATCATTTTTATGCCCAGCATAATGTCACAGAAAAATAAAGCCAATATATAAAATAAAATTCTAAACCACCAATTTATCAATAATCTTTTTTTAAATTTAGAATTTAAAATACATTGTTCATAATAGAAACATATGATACCATATGTATGTAGATTTTAATTATTTTACCTGAGTGACAGAAAAGATTTTTTGTTTGCTTGTTTTGAAATAGTGGAGAAGAGATGAGAAAATTGGAGAGTGGTAGAATTTATCTGTAGATAAAAGAGTTCAGTACTGGGGAACACTGGGGTACTGGGGATAAAATGATTAGCTTTCCAGACATTGAAATGCTAACTTTTCATGAAACTACATGTATGTTTTCTCCTGGATGTGAGCAATGCAAACATCCAGAAGTAGAAAATTACAGGTTGAATGAGAAGATAACAGTTGGAGAAAGTTGAAATTAACAATGATACATACATTTTAAATGAGTGGTATAACTACCTGGTTTATCTGTTTTAATCTCATGGTTCTTGAGCAATTTCTTATTTTCTGTCTTCTTTTATCATTAGTTTTCTTTTTTTCCTTGTGATTTGGCAACTTTTTGTTACTGCACTATCCTTTTCAATTAATTCAAATAATATAATTTTGATACACTTAGTTAGAAAGATCCTTTTCAAAATCAGGATGAATTTTTGGGCTCCTTTGGGAAGTCAAGATTGCAAATTAGTGCTTTATTGGCATTAAAACATAAAGGAAAAGGTGAAAAAGTACAAGGCATGAGCATGTATCTAAAATTCTATATTCAAATTGCAGCAACAGAAGAAAATCTTAGTAGATGAATTTAAAAACCCACCTAAGATTTTTCATATGTATTAGGTATTTTGTTTATTTACTTGCTTATATGCCTTTTAACATCATAAAGAAACATTGCAATGGAAGCAAAAATGTCTCCATAGTATAGACCTTGAATATAACCTTTTATTTCTTAGTGTTCTCCAGAAAATCTAATTTAATTAATGTAATGGCTGATTTCATGCACTTTTTTTTGACACAGCTGGAAGGTACAGATAGAAACAGAACAAACATAGACTAACAGTAAATTTGCACTATCTCTATTGGTTTAACCTAAATTCATAGGATTTGACAAATGCTTTTATTTAATTATGTAAAAATACGTGTGAGCTTTCTGTGTCCATTTGAGAAAAACACATTTCATATGCATTTGATCATATTTGACTTGAAGTTTTGAAAAAAATATTTTTTATACAAATATGGATACTTTATTCTCATACCTATAACTGATTTTCTGCTTCTACATCTAGTATCACCAATTCTGTTTCATTGGTAACAAGACTGTTTTTTGAGGTTAATAGTATAAGATAGTGCATAAACTCAAGCACAAAGGGGAAAACACCTTTTTGTATAGTATTATTTTCCACAAAATTTAATCTCATAGCTGAAAAGAAATGTGATGAATTGATGCTGTTGCCATCTATTTTTTGTGTTTAGAAAATAGCTTTAAAATAATGTAATTATAAATATCAGCATATTGCAGTTTTGCATTTACTTAGCAAAACATTAGATATTGGACTATGTAAATAGGGCTATTCCAACAAACAATGGCCAAAATTCATGGTTATTAGTAGGATAATATAATTATAATTCTTAGCTTAGTACTCTTAAATATTGGAAACTTGATAATTAAGTTGTTGTTGATAATTAGTCCCTAGAGTAATTTTACATTATGGTGTTTTGAAGGTTCATGTTGCTTTATAGGTTATAAGCATTAAATATAGAAAAACACCTTCAGAGAATATACAGGCAAGATTTAACTTGATAACTATAGACACCCTCAGATAGGAGTCTTCTAGACCCTGAAAGATAATAATGGGATTAGTCTTCTATGAAAATAAATTAACTCATCCATAGTATATGGATCTTTCTTAAAGAATATTGAGCAGGAAGATGGTCATGATCCAACTTTTTTACTAGAGAGAGCACTAAGTTGGCATTGATGTTAATGAACTAATGAGCTGGATACAAGGAATAAAAATACTAAGATTTTCCAAAATCAGGTCAAAAGCTGAGGCAAGTAAAATCTAAGAAAATTATATCAGTCGTGGTCAAGAAAATAAAAAGAGATCCCAGTTATTCTAAGAAGACCATTCACATAGACTGCTGAGTGCACTCATAAGATTAACCCAGGAAACATTAAACAAGACAGATAGTAACTTGGTTTTCAGGGAATGACAAAAACAACAACAATAAACAACAATAGTAATTAAGATAAAACCAATCAACCAAACCAAACCACCAGGGAGATTGAAAGCTGTCTTTAATAAGTTTGTGTGTGGGGCTTCCCTGGTGGCGCAGTGGTTGAGAGTTCGCCTGCTGATGCAGGGGACACAAGTTCGTGCCCCGGTCCCGGAAGATCCCACATGCCATGGAGCCTGTGAGCCATGGCCGCTGAGCCTGCGCGTCCAGAGCCTGGGCTCCACAACGGGAGAGGCCACAACAGTAAGAGTCCTGTGTACTGCAAAAAAAAAACAATAAGTTTGTGTGAGGGAGATGGGGGAGTAAGGGAAAAGGTTACAAACTGGGGAAATAGCAGCCAGAGGGACATCAGTGACAAGACTAGTTGAAGAAATATTTTTGAAATTTAGTCCTTGCCTAGTTCACTGTATCTTCTTTGCATTGTGGAAACTCTCCAGGCAATAAATTGCCACAAGCATAGGGCTCATTTCCCATTCTCAGGAATTATTGTTCTCTCTTGCCTGATGTTCAGTGTCTTAAAAATTATTGTTTCATTTATTTTGTCTGAATTTTTCATTGTTTTAAGCAGTTGGCTATATCTGGTCCTTATAAAAATCTTGTGCAGAAAAGCAGTCATATTTGAATTTGATATTTTATTTTATATAGCATAGGTAGGCAAGCTTTTCCTATAAAGGGCCACATAGAAAATAATTTCATGTTTATGGGCTATATAGTTTCTGTTACCTATGCAACTCTGCCATATTCGTGCAAAAACAGCTAAAGACTATATATAAATAATGGACATGATAAGATATGGCATGTCATGTGCAGGAATAACTTGCTGACCACTGTTCTATGATAACCACTAAGATTTTGGAAATAATGTATACCTTATAAACTGACAGAAGAAAAATAATAAAATTAGATAATGAATATAAAACTACAATTTCAAATGAAGCCACTTAAAAAAATAGAATATAAAACAACCAGGACAATTAGAAAGCACATAGAAAGACAGATTTAAATCAAACATATCAGAGATTACAATAAGGACGTATGGAGTAAATGACCTCTCAACAGATGCAGAAAAAGGCATATTTCAATATCCATTTATGGCAAAAGCTTTCAACAAAGTGGATAAAGAGGGAACATACCTAAATGTAATAAAGCCCATATATGACAAGCCCATAGCTAACATCATATTCAATGTGGAAAAACTGAAACAAGACAATAATGTCCACTATTGCCACTTTTATTCAACACACTATTAGCAGTCTGAGTTACAGCAATCAGACAAGAAAAAGAAAAGGCATCTGAATTGGAAGAGAAGTAAAATTGTCACTATTTGCAGATGACATGATCTCATATATAGAAAACCCTATAGGCTCCAACACAAAACTATTAGAACTAGTAAATTCAGTAAAGTTTCAGGATATAAAAGCAATACACAAAAGTCTGATGAATTCCTATACACAAATTATGAATCAGAAGAAATAATATTTAAGAAAACAATCCTGTTTACAATTGCATCCAAAAATAAAGTACCTAGGAATAAATTTAACCAACGAGGTGAAATAACTGTATATTGAAAATTATAAAATATTAATGAAAGAAATTGAAGACAAAAATAAATGGAGTGATATTCCATGCTAATGAGTTGGAAGAATTACTATTGTTAAAATGACCATATTACCCAAAGCAAAATAGAAATTCAATGCAATCTCTACCAAAATTCCAATAGTATTTTTCACAGAATAAAATGGAACCATAAGGCCCCTGAGTAGCCAAAGCACACCTGAGAAAGAAGACAAAGGTGAAGGCATCATGGTCCCTGATTTCAAGCTCTATTACAAAGCTAAAATTTTTATGGAACCATAAAGACTCTGAATAGCCAAAGCAAACTTAGAAAGAAGACAAAGTCGGAGGCATCATTGTCATTCATTTCAAATTCTATTACTAAACTATAGGTATTAAAACAGTGTATTGGCATAAAAAAAGACACATAGATCAGTGGAACCAAATAGAGATCCCAGAAATAAACCCACACATTCAGTAAATTATGGCAAAACTAGCCAATGACAAAACTAGCCAAAAATATACAATAGGGAAAAGACAGTCTCTTCAATAAATGGTGTTGGAAAAAATGGACAGCCATGCAAAAAAATGAAACTGGACAATGATTTTATACCACATATAAAAATTAACTCAAAATGAATTAAATATTTGAATATAAGACCTGAAATTGTATAATTCCTAGAAAACATATGTGGCAAACTCTTTGACATAGGCCTTGATGATTTTTTTTAAATCTGACACTGAAAGTAAAAGCAACAAAAGCAAAAATAAATAAGTGGGATTACCTCAAACTAAAAAGTTTTGCACAGCAAAGGAAATCATTGACAAAATAAAAGGGCAAACTGTTGAATGGAAAAAGTATTTGCATATAATATATCTGATAAGCAGCTAATAACCAAAATATATGAAGAACTCATACAATTCAATAGCAAAATATAATGAATCCAAAATGGGCAGAAGATCTAGCAACTATGGAAAACAGTATGGGGTTTCCTCAAAAAAATAAAAATAGACTACCATACAATTCAGCAATCCCACTTTGGGGTATTTCTCTGAAGAAAATGAAAACACTAATTTGAGAAGGTATATGCACCCCCATATTCATTGCATATATATGTAAATTATGGAATATTAATATATATATATATACATAATGGGATATTATTCAGCCATAAAAAAAGAATAAAATCTTGCCATTTGCAACAGAATGGATGGACCTCTAAGGCATGATGCTAAGTGAAATAAGTCAGACAAAAAAAATACAAATACCATATAATCTCTCTTACATGTGGCATCTAAAAAATATAAATTAAAAAAATAAAACAAGCTCACAGATATAGAGAACAGATTGGTTGTTGCCAGAGGTTGGGGGAAAGGGTGAAGGGTGAAAAAAATGGGTAAAACGTTTTGTTTTGTTTTAGTTTAAATAAATTATTTTAAAATAAATGAATAAAAATAAATTATTTAAAGGGAAATTGCTGTGATTTTGATTACAAAAACTAATTTTGGTTGTGACATGTAAAAGACATACACATCCAGAAATTTTATATATAAATAAATGGAAAAAGGTATACTTGCAAAAATGACTAAAAGAAAGGTGTTGTAACTATATTGGTATCAGATGACATAGATTAAAATGTGACTTCATATTGATTAAAAGTTAAAAATTTCTAGGAAGATGCATACATTTTAAATTTGCATGCTTTTCATATGTAATATGATCTCAAAATGTATGAAGCATATTTCAACAAAGCTACAAGGAGAAATAAGCAGATACACAGACTGGGAGATTTTAAACTACTCTTAGTAATTCAGAACATACAGGCAAAAAAAATTCAGTAAACAATTATAGTAATGAAAATTTGATGAATATTGAAAACCCACTAAACTTGAATGAAAGAAGACAGAAAAGAATAACTGTTACATAATTCCATTTATAAAAATTCAAAACCAGGTAAAATTAAATACGGAATTTTAAAAAGCATGTGATTAGGTAAAAGTCTAAACATTTGTTACTTTTGATCTATAGGGCAATGTGTTTAGGAAGAGAATACCATGGGCTTCTGTAGTCTGAAAAGAAGTCTTCCCTGCACCCTGAAAAATCATCTTATATTGACAGTGTTACACCCACAAAACTTCAGACTGAGACCTCAGGATTTTTGTTTCAAGAACACAGAGGAAAAAAATGTGGAGAAGCATTTGGAGTCCTGATCAGGTCAATTACAAAAGAGAATATTTATGATAACAAGTTGCCCTGTACCATCATTTGTACCAGCATTCTCCCAATTGGCAGCAGTGCCCAAGTGGTCTTTCATAATTGTACACGCATACTACTATGAGAGGTAGGGCCTTCTAAAGCATGGGATCAGGGATAGTAGCTACCCTTGTTCAGGGTGAAAAACAGTATTTTCATAAGATTTTAGAAGCAAAAACAGACATGAAAATGAAGATAATTTGAGAGACACATAAGACTTCTAGATTTGGTTGTCTAGAAAATTGTTGGATATCTTAGATAGAATATGAGAAAATTCAGATCTATAAACTATTGTTACTTGGGGGTTATTGAAGCAATGGGCATGCAAGACAGTGCAATGGAGAGAACACAGAGTGAGAAGACAATAGAACTGAAGATAGTTCTATGGGACTCCAAAGTGGAAAGGAGAAAAAGGAGGAAGAAAGTTCCTTAACTGTGATTGAGATATTCAAACAAGAGATGTAAGAAAAGAACAAAGAGTGCCTAGATAGGTAAAGTTAAGATATATAAGACCCCCATTCTGAAACTCAGAATGACTAGCAATCTGAAATACATGTAAGTGGCCAAGATGAGGATTAAAAATTTTTCTCCAGGTATAGTAAACTCTCAGTCACTAATGAACTAAATGGAATCACTAAATTAATATATTGATGTTACATTGTAGATTTTAGTGTTTTGATGAATAAATGAGAAATAAGGAGCAGAAGCATTAAGTGCAAAAATGTATAAATACTAGGGATATATGTATGGGTGTGCCTATGTGTGTCAGCAGGAATGTGTGTGTGTTTGTGTGTGCATTTCACATGTAAGAATATTAAGGACATTTTTATTCTAAGATAAAGGAAACCAGATGAAAACTCCTAGTGAAATGTATATCTTTTGAGGGCAAAAATTCTGTCTCCTTTATCAGAAGAAGCTGATGAAACAATTCTGACATGAGTAATTTAGTCAACCCCTCATTTAGGTAATTGAACTATCTTGGATTATACAATTACCTGAAATTCATTACATCCAGGACACTACTGATGATTAGACGAACCACCAATTTACATATAACTAGGGAAAACATCATTTTGGCAAATGGTTTCACAATGATTTTGTAACACTTTTAATTTTTATTGAATAGTTACTGAAAATTGAGTAATTTAGAATAGATTTTTTACACATATCTGTCATGACTCTATGAAAAAGAAAATACATGCAAATTAAAGTTTAGAGTATACCTAAAATATCCTTTACATTTAGCATCCATAACTCCTGAACCACTTTTTAACTCAGAATTTTAAAAATCTGTGTTTTTAGAAAGCCCAAAAGTAAACCGATGCACTCATGGTCAATTAATCTATGACAAAGGAGGCAAGAATATACAATAGAGAAAAGACAGTGTCTTAAATAAATGGTGCTGAGAAAACTGGACAGCTACATGTAAAATAATGAGATTAGAACAATCTCTAACACCATATACAAAAATAAACTAAAAATGGATTAAAGACCTAATCAGCAAGACTAGATACTGTAAAACTCCTAGAGGAAAACATAGCCAGAACACTCTTTGACATAAGTCACAGTAGTATTTTTTGGATTCCTCACCTAAAGTAAAGGACATGAAAGCAAAAATAAACAAATGGAACCTAATTAAAGTTAAAAGTTTTTGCACAATAAAAGAAACCATCAACAAAATGAAAAGACAAAATGAATGGGAGAAAATATTTGCAAATGATATGACCGATAATGGATTAATATCCAACATATATAAACCGATCATACAACTCAACAGCAAACAAAACAAACAACCAAACTAAAAATAGGGAAGAATAACAGAATAGACATTTTTCCAAAGAGGAAATGCAGATGGCCAACAGGCACATGAAAAGACGTTCACTGTCTCTAATCATCGGGTAAATGCAAATCAATACCACAGTAAGATATTACCTCACACCTGTCAGAATGGCTATCATTAAAAAGTCCACAAATAACAAATGTTGGCAAGAATGCAGATAAAAGGAAACTCTTGTACACCATTGATGGGAATGTAATTTGGAGCAACCATTGTGGAAACAGTATGTAATTTTCTCAAAAAACTAAACATAGAACTACCATATGACTCAGCAATTCTACATCTGAGTATACATCAGAAAAAAACAAAGACCCTAATTTGAAAAGATACATACATCCCAATATTCATAGCAACATTATTTACAATTGCCAAGACATGGAAACAACCTAAGCATCCATCAACAGATGAATGGATTAAGAAGCTGTGGTATATATATATATATATATATATATATATATATATACACATACATATATATGTGTGTATATATATATATAAGAGAATACCACTAAGCCATATAAAAGAGTGAAATTTGCCATTTGCAGGAACATGGATGGACTTGGAGGGCACTATGCCAAGTGAAATAAGTCAGACAGCCAAAGATAAATCCTGTATGGTACTTTATGTGGAATCTAAAAAATACAACAAACTAGTAGATATAACAAAAAGGAAGCAGACTCACAGATATAGAGAAAAAACTAATGTTTACCACTGGTGGGGGAAGGGCAATATATGGTTGAGGGAGTGAGAAGAATAAACTAGTGGGTGTAAGATAGGCTCACAGATGTACAACATGGGGAATATAGCCAATATTTTGTAATAACTGTAAATTGAAAGTAACCTTTAAAAATTGAAAAAAATAACAAATGTTTAAAAATGGGACCTGCCAAAAAAATCTGTGTTTTATCATATGGAGTCATTTGATGTGCCTTCTGAATTGACGTTGGTACAGCATTTCTCAAAGAGCTCTCTATTATTCTGCTTTAGACTTGCATATAAGCCACCTACAGAAGTTGCAATGTACAGTGCAAGAGTTGACAACTTCTTGGGTGAGAGCTACTGTCAGCTACATCTTAAATTCAGAAGCATTTTGAAAAGTTATCCTTAGAATTGATGAAATACACTAAGAAAAAAAGCTGGAACCTAAATCAAGTTATCTTTATCTTCCTTTCAGTCCTCATCTAAATATTCTATACTACATATTCTTAGAGTCATGCTTGCTTTCAATTTTGTTAGGAAAAATAGATATTTTAAAAATAATAATCATGCATTCGTAAATGAAATACTATACAGCCATTAAAGTAATGTGGTAAAAGGATATATTATAACCTGGAAATACATTTAGGACACTTACAAATATATATATATAGTATCATTTTTTTTAGATTCCACACATAAGCAACATCATATGATATTTGTCTTTGTCTGACTTACTTCACTCAGTATGACAATCTCTATGCCCATCCATGTTGCTGCAAATGACACTATTTCATTCTTTTTAATGGCTGAGTAATATTGCATTGTATATATGTACCACATCTTCTTCTTCCTTTTCTTTATTGATTGATGGACATTTAGGTTGCTTCCATGTCTTGCCTATTGTAAACAGTGCTGCAATGAATATTGGGGTGCATGTATTCTTTCAGACCATGTATTTCTCCAGATATATGCCAAGAGTTGGATTGCAGGATCATGTGATAGCTCTATTTTTAGTTTTTAAAGGAACCTCCATACTCTTCTCCACAGTGGCTGTACCAATTACATTTCCACCAACAGTGTAGGAGGGTTCCCTTTTCTCCACACCCTGTCCAGCATTCATTGTTTGTAGATTTTTTGATGATGGCCATTCTGAATGGTGTGAGGTGATACCTCATTGTAGCTTTTATTTAAATTTCTCTAATAATTAGTGACCTCAAACATCTTTTCCTGTGCCTCTTGACCATCTTTTATGTCTTGGAGAAATGTCTAGTTAGATTTTGATTAGGTTGTTTGCTTTTTTTTTTTTATATAGAGCTACAAGAGCTGTTTGTATATTTTGGAGATTAATCCCCTGTTGGTCACTTTGTTTGCAAATATTTTTTCCCATTCTGTGGGTTGTATTTTCATTTTGTTTTTGTGCAAAAGATTTTAACTTTCATTAGGTTTCATAAACCTCTATGTAAGTTTATTCCTAGGTATTTTATTTTTCTTGATGGGAAAAGTGGGATTGTTTCCTTAATTTGTCTTTCTGATCTTTTGTTGCTAGTGTATAGGAATGCAAGAGATTTCTGTGTATGAATTTTGTATCCTGCAACTTTACCAAATTCTTTGATGAGCTCTAGTAATTTTCTGGTAACATCTTTATGATTTGCTGTGTATAGCATCATGTCATCTGCAAACAATGACAATTTTACATGGTATTTTCCAATTTGTATTCTTTTTATTTCTTTTTCTTCTCTGATTGCCATGTCTAGGACTTCCAAAACTGTGTTGAATAAAAGTGGAAAGAGTGGATATCCTTTTCTAGCCCTGATCTTAGAGGAAATGCTTTCCATTTTTCACCAATGAGAATGATATTTGCTGTAGGTTTGTCATATATGGCCTTTATTATGTTGAGGAAGCTTCCATCTATGCCCACTTTCTGGAGTGTTTTTATCATAAATGGGTGTTGAATATTGTCAAAAGATATTTCTGTATTTATTAAGATGATCATATGTTTCTTATTCTTCAGTTTGTTAATGCACTCTATCACATTGATTGATTTTCATATATTGAAGAATCCTTGCATCCCTGGGAAATATCACTTGATCATGGTGTCTGATCCTTTTAATGTGTTGCTGGATTCAATTTGCTAGTATTTTCTTTAAGATTTTTAAGAAAATTGAAATCATATCAAGCATCTTTTTGACCACAACGTTATGAGATTAGAAATCAATTACAGGAAAAAAAATAACTGTAAGAACACAAACACATGGAGGCTAAACAATATGTTACTAACCAACCAATGCATCAATGAAGAAATCAAAGAGGAAATTTTAAAAATCCCTAGAGACAAAAGACAGTGAAGACAGAACAATCCAAAACCTATGGGATGCAGCAAAAGCAGTTCTAACTGGAAACTTTATACCAATACAATCTTCCCTCAGGAAACAAGAAAAATCTCAAAGAAACAACCTCTCTTTACACCTAAAGCAACTCAAGAAGAAGAAATGTTAGTCAACTTTGTATAGTGAGAGAGTCAAAGATAAAAACATTACTCATCCACCATATTTGCATATATAAAAAAACTTTAACCCAACCAATATTGGCAAGAAATTACAGCACCAGAAAAGCTCTTAAATTGCTCATAGTAGTTTAATTTGGAAAAAAAAAATATTTTGGTGTTTGGCATTATCGTCTCAATCTTGAAATTCCACTTCCAAGAGAGGAAATCTTGCATATATGTATTAGGAGACATATCAAATGATGTTTATGGCAACATTGTTGTTCATAATAGAGAAACAGAACAAAAAATAAAGTGTTAGCAGTAGAATCTATAAATTATGCTACATTTGTTGAATAAAATAATATGCAGAAATAAAAATTAATTAAGCAAATGATGCAAGAGCATAGTCAAAGATACAAGTCTCAGAAAAATCCATATAGTATAAATCTGTATAAGTATTTAAAACTTTAAGAATACTCTAAACTATAGGAGAAAGAAGGAAATATTATTTTTAAAAGTCAGGATAATGGTTATTTTTAGAGGGAGGCAGAGGATGTTTTTTAGTCAGGCACAATGGGGTAGCTACCAATGTTCTCAAAATATTGCATGTCATAGTCATGATAAGGGTTTCATAGTTGTTTTCCTTAAAATCTTAAGAAAGAAAGAGTGAGAATTGAGATGGTGGAGAAGGAAGAGAACAAGAATGAGGTAGAGAAAGAGAAGCAAGGGGAGAAGGAGGAGGGGGAGGAGGAAACAGAGTAGAACAGCAACAATGACAATAAGAATTAAGAAAAAAAAGTATTAAGGAACAGGATAAAAAAAAATTGCATGTTCACTAATTATTACAGGCCCTTTGTAACTGCCAGGTTACACATATGCTTATTTCTCACTGGACAGAATTTAGTCACATGACAACAGCCAGTAGTAAGGCATAACATCATATATATTCTTTACGTTAAGATATACCTAACTAAAAAGTTGTATTTCTCTTACTATAGGGGAAGGGAAGAACAGATACTGGGTGAAAGCAAGCAGTTGATGATATAAATTATTTAATTTCCACAAAGTTTACATATATTTGTAACTCGATTCTGTCCCCTATTAAATTATATGGATCATGACTGCTTAATTTTTGTCTTGGATCACTTTGTGATCTCCTCACTGATCTATCACATGTAGCTATTTTATCCAAGAAGAACAAAATACATATTTTGAATTTGTATCTATAGGGTAGAGCAATTCATGCTATGGCTTTTCCCCTTATTTGTAAAATGAAGTCATCCATTTTTATAAACAGAAGTCTGTGTAATTCAAAAATATGAATGAATAAGAATGCCAAATATTTAATTTTATTCATATTTTCTATCTCAAAGTTTGATTTGTTGAATCTATATGTTCTTTATAAAGTTAAAAGTGGGTATCTGGGGTTATTGAATGTTTCTTTAATAATACATAGACAGATATTACCCTGTAACAGAAGAAAGCAAGGCCAATGAAAATAAAATACATTTTCTAGTTATGTGAATATCTAAACCAACATTTATCTTCAAAGACTTTTCCAGAAAACACTTCTTTCATGCATTTTCTACAAAGATTTATAATAAAATCAATGGAGGGAATCATTACACAGTTGAACAAACCATTGTATTATATAAATAAGTCCAGATATAATGGCATTAGTATGTGAATTCAAGTTCACAAGATCAAATACCTCAAGAAAAAAGCAAAGCATTTTCTACAAATAGTCTTCAATATGATATTGAAAGTTAGAAATTCTATGAAACCCCTTCCAGATTGAATTATATGTGTCTGCCTGTATTAGTGATTTTAAGAATTTACCTTTTTCTTCTGATAGTTATGATGAGGTGCTTTGCTGCAGATCCATCTATTCTTTTTTTTTTTTTAACATCTTTATTGGGGTATAATTGCTTTACAATGGTGTGTTAGTTTCTGCTTTATAACAAAGTGTATCAGTTATACATATGTTCCCATATCTCTTCCCTCTTGTGTCTCCCTCCCTCCCACCCTCCCTATGTCACTCAGTTTCTCCCAATTATATTAAGCCTTTCAACCCCATGAAAGAGTGCTTCGAAATATAGTAAATTTGATTATTTTTTTTAAACTGAGATACAGTTGATTTACAATATTATATTAGTTCAGGTGTACAACATAATGATTCAATATTTTTATAGATTATACTTCATTTAAAGTTATTACAAAA
The DNA here is from genome assembly GCF_951394435.1 of Stenella coeruleoalba. Lineage (NCBI taxonomy): Eukaryota > Metazoa > Chordata > Mammalia > Artiodactyla > Delphinidae > Stenella > Stenella coeruleoalba. The sequence continues at coordinate 42,335,605 of NC_137164.1, read as the reverse complement.
TAATGACTATATTTCCCAGTGCTGTGCAATATGTCTTTGTTGCTTATTTATTTTTCACATACTAGTTTGTGTCTCCTAAATCCCATACCCTTATCTCACCCCTGTAATGAAATAACTGAGGACATAAAAAGGAAACATGACCCATGAGCCCCACCCCCCACCCCCAGCAAACTGGGGGCTGGCAAATAAGCCAAAACTACAAACAGTCCTAATTGCTTTGAGCACCCTCCCCCCCCCGACAAACCGGGGACATACAAATAAGCCAGAACTGTAAACAGTCCTAAATGCTTTGAACCATCCCCCCCAACAAACCAGGGGCCTACAAATAAACATTGAGTGCTTTGGGCACTGATCCATGAGATGTCCTCAGTATAATCAAAATGGTGGGAACACAAGGAAATGTCCTTGTACTACTTCAGTATAATCAAAATAATAAAAACACAAGACAATGTCCTTGTGCTGCTTTTGCGCTCAAGGACAAAACAAGACATATCTTCAAGAAAGCCCGTTGTTGCTTGTATAATCAATAAAAACATATGTTGCTGCTTTGGCATTTCTAAAATGTTAAAAAAACAAGTCTTAAAATGTAAACATAGATAATGCTTTAATAAAAGTTACCACAGCAGGACAGACAACGCTGTTTTGCCTGAGCGAGCGGCAGCCCTCTACTGCTGTGCTTCGGCACAATTCATCTCATGTGATGAGCTTGCTTTCAAAAACCCCGTCATAAAAAAAAAACTACAACATTTGGCGCCCGAACAGGGACCTAAAGGTAAGTAATCACATGATCGCGGGACCGAAGGGAAATTTGGTCCGCTCAAGAGTAAGCGAAACCTTCGGGAACAGTAGAGTAACTATAATGGGGAATTGCCATTCAGTAAAATTTCAATACATTAGACTCCTGAAACAGTTATTACGGAGTTCAAAAGTGAAAGTGAAACCAAAATCTTTTGATAAATTGTTTACGCTGGTTCGTAAACATTGTTACTGGTTTCAACCTACTGGTCATAACCAGTTAAATTTAAAAGTTTGGATACAGGTTATACGAGCTTAAGAAGAGCTCATCAACATGGAGACCCTATATCTGTCCGTGTTTGGTCTCTTTGTAAATTAATTTCCCTTGCCCTGGAACCATTACAATCTGAAACTAAAAATGAAAATGGGGCACGCCCTCAGCGTCCAAATTCTGCTCCCGATCATTCTGCTGCTTTTCGTACTCCGTTTCGTGAGTCTCCTATAGAGGACCTTCCTCCACCTCCTCCTCCCCTTGTGTCTGAGACAGGAGAGGATTTTTCAGGTTCCAATGATAAAGGGGCTTTTTCTGATGATGATAAAGATCGGGAGCAGGCTAACAAACAAAATAAGATGCCACTTTCTCAATAGAATGAGATTTCTGATATACTTTCAAAGTTAAAAATTTTGATGGTTAAATTAAAAAAAATAAAAACAATACTATCACTCCTTTATATCAGGAGCCATGTCCTACTATTCCTTCGACTCCTCCTTTAAAAATAAGAGCTTATCATGTTGGAGCCTCTCGTCAGTTTCACTTTCCTCTAAAACCTAAATCTAATAAGCTATTGTTAAAAAAATAGATAAATTAAAAAAAAATATTCTAAATAATTTTTTGCTTTCCCTATTGTTAGACAAGCTATGCCTACTAATGATCAATTTCCAAATAGATATATAAACGTTAAGTATAACCCTCATGATGTAAAAATTTTAAAAATGCTAAAAAAAGCCATTAATACATATGGGATACATTCCGATTATGTTCAAGGTCTTTAGGTATGCTTCCAAAAACAAATTAATTCCTCAAGATTGGGAGGCGCTTGCCAAGACTGTTCTTAAACCTGGACAATATATACAGTTTAAGACTTGGTGGGAAAAAAAAGACACCTCCATTGACCTGGGAACAAATAAAAAAATTTATAGACACTGCCAAAAATCTTGTTATTTCACAGGGTAAACCCCTCAATAACACCAATCTTTTTATGGCCATGATGACGATGTTGTCTACACAGGTAATAAACATATCAGCCAATAAGATAAATTGTACTAACCATACTTATTGAACTTACTTTCCTAACCCTCCTCTTAATATGGGGGTTACCTGGTGAGATGCCCCAATTCTTGTATATGTAAATGAGTCTAGATAGTTGCCTGGTCCTTTCGATGATAGAGGCCCTTTAAAACCAAAAAAAAAAAAAAAGGATAATAAAAAATTACACAGTGGGTGTTAATAGACCTCCTATTTGTATAAAAAAAAGATCATTGCCTTAAAATAAATTATCAGGCATGATTTAATGTTGTCAAAAATAGAAACAAATATCATGGGTTATATCTTTTGAGTACTTATAATTTTAAAAGTTCTAATTCCACTCTTAATAAAAATGTTTCCACACCTTACTTGCCTCCGTGCCAGGTGCCTCTTATGGATCGATTATCAGATTGGGTCCATTGAACTCGATACCGAGAAAAAAATGGTTCGGGTTCTTGTTAATACTTCTTGGGAAAACATCATTGATTGAAGCCCTTTTGGCTCCACCTGAGGAAAGAGCGATCTAAAAAATTTACACTGACATAAAAAAAAAATAACACTATTTATAACAATACTATTAATAATACCATAGTATGACATACTGGAGGATTTTCTCCTCCAGGTCCTCATTTAAATAGACATCCTATCCAAAAGGACTTGTAAAAACTTATGACAGCTTTAAAAAAGATTAATACTTGGGTTAAACATATGGTTAACAAATCTGAAAATCATAGTTTGACTTTTCATAAAAATGTTACTCAGTATACTCGTAATTATGTAAAATTACCTTATATATTGTTAAAGGGACCAACTATATAAAATAAGACTCAAGGTATTATAATGTGTAAAAATTACTCTCTATATACCTACATTAACTCTAGTATATCTTTTAACATATCTACTAAAAGTTTGTATATCTTACAAACTTGGACAGGTCTTTGGCTTCCTATCAATCTTAAAAGAAAATGACAAAAATCTCTTCCTATGGCTGTTTTACAATATTTAACTGATACATTAAAAAAAAGTAAAAAATTTATAAAAATGTTAATTACAGCTGTCATAGATATTACAACCATAACAGCTACTGCTGCAGTAGCTGAAGTTGCTTTAAAACAATCTATTCAGACCGTTAATTATATAACTGATTGACATAAAAATTCTAAAATACTTTGGTCCTCTCAATAACAAATTGATTCAAAAATACATTCAAAATAACAGATTTACAACAAACTGTAGTTATGTTGGGGGGCCAACTTGTAAATTTACAAAAACAAATAAAACTACGTTGTAACTAAAATCAAAGTGCCTTTTGTGTCACTTCTGTTCCATATAATCAGTCTACATTCCCCTAAACAAAAATAAAAAACATTTATTACATCATAATAATTTGACAAAAAAATTGTAAATTTACAAAAAAAATTCAACAAACTTTTCAAAAAGAATTACAACTTAATTCACAAAAAAATATGGTCTAAAATTATTCAAGGATTTAATAATTTAAATCTCATATCTAAATTACAATGCTTTATTTAGTTCTACTACAAGATTGCTAATGCTCATTATAATAATAATCATATGTTTAATTGTAGTCCAACAACAAATAAAAACTACCCGCCATACAACATCACAACAAGCTACCGTGTTCTCCTTGATGCTACACAAGCTACAAAACAAAAAGGGGGAAATGTAATGAAATAACTGAGGATATAAAAAGGAAACATGACCCATGAGCCCCCCCAACCCCCAGCAAACTTGGGCCTGGCAAATAAGCCAAAACTACAAACAGTCCTGATTGCTTTGAGCACCCCCCCCCCCCCCGACAAACCAGGAACATACAAATAAGCCAGAACTGTAAACAGTCCTAAATGCTTTGAGCCCCCCCCCAACAAACCAGGGGCCTACAAATAAACATTGAGTGCTTTGGGCACTGATCCATGAGATGTCCTCAGTATAATCAAAATGGTGAGAACACAAGGAAAGGTCCTTGTACTACTTCAGTATAATCAAAATAATAAAAACACAAGACAATGTCCTTGTGCTGCTTTTGCGCTCAAGGACAAAACACGACATATCTTCAAGAAAGCCCATTGTTACTTGTATAATCAATAAAAACATATGTTGCTACTTTGAAATTTCTAAAATGTTAAAAAAACAAGTCTTAAAATGTAAACATAAATAATGCTTTAATAAAAGCTACCACAACAAGACAGACAACACTGTTTTGCCTAAACAAACGACAGCCCTCTACTACTGTGTTTCGGCACAATTCATCTCATGTGATAAACTTGCTTTCAAAAACACTGTCATAAAAAAAACTACAACACACCCCTCCCCCTTTCCTCTCCCTACTAGTAACCATTAGCTTGTTGTCTATATCTGTTAGTCTATCTCTTTTAGTTGTATTCACTACTTTGTTTTATTTTTTAGATGCCACATAAAAGTGATAATATACAGTATATGTCATCTTCTGCCTGACTTATTTCACCAAGCATCACAACCTCCAGGCTTATGCATGGTGTTATAAGTGGCAAATTTTTATGCTTTTTTGTGGTTAATATTCCATCATATATATAATATGATGTGATATACATATGTAGGTATATATATACACATACATATATACCATCACATCTTCTTTATCCATTCATTGGTTAAATGACACTTAGATTGCTTCCATGTCTTGACAATTGTAAATAATGCTGCTATGAACACTGGGGTGCATGTGTCTTTTCAAATTAGTGTCTTGTTCTTTTTCAGATAACTACCCAGGAGTGGCATTGCTGGGTAATAGGTTAGTTCGATTTTCAGCTTTTGAAAAACCTCCATATTATTTTCCATACTGGTTGCAAAAATTTACATTCTCACCAACAGTGTATGAGGGTTCCCTTTTCTCCACATCCTTGCCAACATTTGTTATTTGTGGACTTTTTTTTTTTTTGATGACAGCCATTCTGACAGATGTGAGGTAATTTCTCATTGCAGTTTTGATTTGCATTTCCCCAATGATTAGTGATGGTGAGCATTGTTTCATATGCCTGTTGGCCACCTGCATTTTCTCTTTGAAAAACATGTCTATTCAGTTCTGCACCTTTATTAATCAGGTTGTTTGTTTCCTGATACTGAGCTATATGAGCTTTTTATATATTTTGGATATTAATCCCTTAGTGGTCATATCATTTGCAAATATTTTCTCCCATTCATTGGGTCTTTTCATTTTGTTGATGGTTGCCTTTGATGTGCAAATCTTTTAAGTTTAACTAGCTCCCATTTGTTTATTTTTGCTTTTATTTCCTTTGTCTTAGGAGAGAGATTCCAAAAAATCTTCTTATGATTTATGTCAAAGAGCATTCTGTTTTCTTCTAAGAATTTTATGGCTTCGGTCTTACAGTTAGCTCTTTCATCCATTTTAATTTAGTTTTGTATTAGATGTGAGAAAATATTCTAATTCTATTCTTTTACATGTAGCTGTCCAGTTTTCCCAGAGCCAATTATTGAGGAGACTGTCTTTTTTCTATTGTATATTCTTGCCTCCTTTGCTGTAGATTAATTGACCATAAGTGTGTGGATTTATTTCTGGGCTTTCTATTCTGCTCCATTGATCTATGTGTCTGTTTTCATGCCAATACTATACTCTATTGGTCACTGTAGCTTTGTAGTATAGTTGGAAAACAGGGAGAGTGATTCTTCAGTTTTGTTCTTCTTCCTCAATATTGTTTTGGCCATTTGGGGTATTTTGTGTTTCCATACAAACTTTAGAATAATTTGTTTTAGCTCATGAAAAATGCTATTGCCATTTTGATAGGGATTGCACTGAATCTGTAAATTGTCTTTGGGAGTATCAGCATTTTAACAATATCAATTCTTCCAGTACATGAACATGTTATATTTTTCCAACTGTTTGTGTTGTATTCAATTTCATACTCCAGTGTCTTTAGTTTTTCAAGGACAGATCTGTTACCTCCTTGGTTAGGTTTATTTTTAGGTATTTTATTTTTTTGATGTAATTATAATTGATTATTTTCTTAAATTCTCTTTTTGACAGTTCATTTACTAGTGTATAGAAATGCAATAGGCCTACGTACGAATTTTGTATTGTGCAACTTTACCAAATTCATTGATTAGCTCAAATCATTTTTTGGTGGCATATTTAGGATTTTCTATATATAGTATCATGCCATCTGCAAACAATGACAGTTTTACTTCTTTTTCGATTTGGATCCCTTTTATTTATTTATTTTTCTTGTCTTATTGCTGTGGCTGGGACTTGTAATACTGTGTTGAATAAAAGCAGCAAGATTGGGCATCCTTGTCTTGTTCCTGATTTAGAGGAAGTGATTTCATCTTTTCATTGATGAGAATGATGTTAACTGTGGGTTTATCATATATGGCCTTTATTATGTTGCAGTATGCTTCCTCTATACCCACTTTCTGGAAAGATTTTATCATGAATGAATGTTGAATTTTTTTCAAAAACTTTTCCTATATCTATTGAGGTGATCATATGGTTTTTATTCTTCAATTTTTTAATATGGTGTTTCATACTGAAAAATCAGATATTGAATCATTCTTTCATCCCTGGGTAAACCTCCATTTGGTTATGGTGTATAATCCTTTTAATGTACTGTTGGATTAAGTTTGCTCATATTGTGTTGAGGATTTTTGCATCTAGGTTCATCAGTGATATTGGCCTGTAATTTTCTTTTTTCATGCTATCTTCTGGTTTTGATATCTTCTTCTGGTTTTGGGATCAGGGTGATTCTAACCTCAAAAACACTCCTTTCTCTGAAATTTTTTGTAATAGTTGGAGAAGGATAGGTGTTAACTCTTGTCTAAATGTTTGGTAGAATACCCCTGTGAATGCATCTGGTCCTAGAATTTTGTTTGTTGGGATTTTTTTATTACTGGTAATTTGTCTCTTCATATGTTTTTGTTTCTTCCTGGTTCAGTGTTGGGAGATGATTGTACATTTCCAGGAATTTATCCATTTTTTTTCTTTGTCCATTTTATTGGCATATAATTGTTCATTGTAATCTCTTGTGATCCTTTGTATTTCTGTACCATCAGTTGTAACTTCTTTTTCATTTCTGATTTTATTGATTTGGGCCCTCTCTTTTTCTTGATGAGTCTCACTAAAGGTTTGTCAAATTTCTTTATCTTTCCAAGGGCTATCTCTTAGTTTCATTGATATTTTCTATGGTTTCTTTAGTCTTTATTACATGTATTATTGCTCTGATCTTTATTTCTTTCCTTCTACTAACCTTGGGTTTCATTTGTTCTTATTTTCTGGCTCCTTTAGGTTTATGGTTAGGTTGTTTATTTGACATTTTCCTTGTTTCTTGAGGTGGGCTTGTATTTCTGTAAACTTCCCTCTTAGAATTATTTTGCTTCATTCAATAGATTTTGGATTGTTATACTTTCATTTTCACTTGTCTCCAAGAATTTTTAAATTTTTTCTTTCATTTCTCCAGTGATCCATTTGTTGTTTAGTAGCACATTGTTTAACCTCCCTGTCTTTCTATTTTCACTGTTTTTTTTCTTGTAGTTTATTTCTAATCTCATAGCATTGTGAACAGAAGAGATGCTTGACAAGATTTCAATTTTCTTAAATTTACCAATGCTTATTTTGTGGCCTAGAATGTGATCTATCTTGAGAATGTTTCATGTGCACTTGAAAAGAATGTTTATTCTGCTGCTTTTGGATGAAATGTTCTATGTATATCTATTATGTCCAGCTGATACAATGTGTCATTTAAGGCCAGTGTTTCATTATTGATATTCTCTCTAGACTATCTATCCATTGATGTAAGTGAGGTGTTATAGTCCTCTACTCTTATTGTTACTGCCAATTTCTCCCTTTATGTCTGTTAAAATTTGCTTTATTATTTTGGTGGTCTTATTTTGGGTGCATATATAAATGCAGCTTTGTTAAAATGCATTTTAAATTAAGAGATCAGTAACTTAAAATAATTTTATATGTAAAATAATATATATTTTATATTTTAAAATATAATTATATATACATTGTTATATATAAACATCATGGTAATCACAAACTAAAAATCTATAATTGATACACAAAGAATGAAGAGAAAAATCCAAACATAGCACTAAATATAGTCATAATATCATAAGGGAAGAGAAAAAAGAAGAAAGAATCAAAATGAACTACAAAAACAGCACAAAACAATTTACAAAAATGACAGTAAGTACACTATATATGAGTAACATATATATTTTTTACATATATGTATTATATATATTTAAATGAAAAGGACTAAGTGATCCAATCAATCAAATGACAGAGTGGCTGAATGGATACAAAAACAAGACCTGTATATGTGCTGCCTCCAAGATAATCGCTTCAGATCTAAACACACACAGATTGAAAGTGAGGGGATGAAAAAACTTATTCCATGTAAATGAGAATGAAAAGGAAGTCAAAGTAGCAATATTTATATCAGGCAAAATAGTTTTTAAAGCAGACTGTTGTGAGAAACAAAGAAGGACATCACATAATGATCTAAGAATTGATCCCAGAAGAAGATATATCAATTGTTAAAACTGATTAATTTTAAGAATCAAACAAACATTTAACTATTGAACTCAGACTTTTAAAACATATACATTTATAATATGGACCCCAAAGTTCAGAGGTCTTATAAATGAGTGAATTAGAGGGACAAAAAGAGAGCTAATTGTAACACAGTATAAAATGCTTCTTGACAGAGGATTTAATAGGTCCAATGCATATATGTTTCCTGGAGTTCCTTATTCTATTGAAAATACATGAGCATTGTCCAGATTATGGAGAAAAAAAATCAGTGTAGGGATGTGCAGAAATATGTGGAACAAATGCCTGAGTGTAGGAAAGAACATGTTATGGATACTGCAAGTAGGCTAGTATGACTTTCTGTGAGTGTTACATGGACCTGACGTTGAAAGTTGACACTGGATTAGAAGTCAGATTATAAAGGGTTTTGAATATAAAGATTCAAGGGTTTATATTCTTGGGCTTCTCTGGTGATGCAGTGGTTGAGAGTCTGTCTGCTGATGCAGGGGCCACGGGTTCGTGTCCCGGTCCGAGAAGATCCCACATGCCGCAGAGTGGCTAGGCCCATGAGCCATGGCCACTGAGCCTGCACGTCCGGAGCCTGTGCTCTGCAATGGGAGAGGCCACAACAGTGAGAGGCCCATGTACCACAAAACAAACAAACAAACAAACAAAACAACAACAACAAAATAAGAGTTTATATTCTTAGCATAAAGTCAAAGAGTATGGCAATTGGAATAGAGGAAATGAAGAATACTGAAGGTATAAATAAATTATAATAATTTCTTGGTTAAATATATCCCAGGAATTGAAAAGCAGATGGAGAGATGCATGCATGCATGTTTTAGATTGTAAGAGGATAAAATCTCCTGAGTACATAAATAAATACTGAAAGAGCGGTAAGGTAGAATGAGAAGTACAATATTAAGGCCTCAATTCTGGTTTGGGTGCCTGAAAAGATGGTGTTTGACATACACCATAAAACATGCAACTAGATCAGCATAATGGAGTCACGTGAGAGTGATGGAAAGCAATAGACACTGGTGAGAAATGAGAACAAGGGCTTGGGACAAATCCCCACTAAAGATATTTAAATTTCTTGCTCTTCCAGGAGGTGACTTTTCTTTCACTTTGCTGAATCATCTCTAGATTCGAAGACAAGAGATGGCAAACTATGACCCATGAACCAAATCCAGAATGACATCAGTTTTTGTTAATAAAGTTTTATTGGAACACAGCCAGATTCATTCATTTATATGTTGTCTGTGGCTATCTGTACACTGCAATATCAGAGTTGAGGGGTTAGGCGAGAGACCATGTGGCCTGCAAAGTAAAAAATATTTACTGTCTGGCACCTTACAGAGAAAAATTTGCTAACTGCTGGCCTAGGAAATTATTATAATTGTTGACAGAAATAATAAACAGTCTATAATAAGAATAGAAAAGAGTGTTATTCCAGCCAAACGGAGGACAAAATCCTGGAAGATGTGGATTCAAGAGCACTTGAATTGTGTTCCACTGGAGGAGGCCAATATAGGCAAAAACTGCAAAGTTACATAAGTTTTTTGTCAAAATTAGGATTACAGCTGGCAAGAAGTAAAGGTGATTGTTAAGCAAGGATTGTTTGGGGTCCTAAATGGTTGCATAGTTACAAGTGGATGCTACTCCATAATTAAAATGAATGAACTATCGATGCATGAAACAACATGGGTGATTCTCAAAATAGCCATACTGAGTGAAGAAAGCCAGCCCAAATGAAGTATACACTGTGTAATTAAATTTATCTTGAACTATAGAAAATACAGACTAATCTGTAGTGGCAGAAAGCAGGTAAGTTGTGACCTGGAGACTAAGGCTGGAGAATGGGGGATGAGAAAGGGAAGAGATAAAAGTGAAGTATCACAAAGGGTTATAAGAAAAGGGCGTAATAGATATATTCATTATCTTGAACTTAGAGATGGTTTATGGATACATACATGTCACAAAACAACAAATTGTGCATGTTAAATGATGCATTTTATTGTAAGTAAAATTTACCTCAATAACCCTGATAATTTCTTGATATACTTACTAGAATTTTCAATTGTAATCTCAAAAGTGTAGTGTTCAAAGGAGTATTAAAGGCAGGAAATATAAATGTTTAAGACATAAAATATAGATGATATTTTAAATGATGAAAATGAATAAAATAAATAAATAAATAAAAAATGAATAAAATAAAATATGGAAAAAAAGACAAATGATCCAAGAACCAAATCCTGGAGCCCTCTAATGTTTACAGTTTTAGTGAAAAACTAGTAAAAAACTGAAAAGAGTATCCAGTGAGAAAGAAGTAATTTCAAGGGACTGTGATGTCCTAGGAGCCAATTGATATAGCTACTTGAAGTGAGAAAATGATCAACTGAGTCAATTGCAGCTGACAATAGTTCATCAAATAAAATGAAGACACAATGTCATTGGACATACAGATGTGGAGATTAGGACAAAAGGGTGGTGAGGAGCATGACTACATAATGTTCAAGAGAGAAACTGGAGCTATAAAGGAGAAAATGGAGTAGAAGAAGGAGAGAGTTTGTTTAGATTGTGACTTTTTATTATTTTATTTTTTTTAAGTTTCAAGAAATCACATTATTGCTGCTAATGAGAATGGTATAGTAAAGAGGGAAAACATGTTGTTATGGAGAAAGAAGACAAATGATGAAATGATGTTTCTGAGGAGAAGGAATCTATTCATAAAGAAAGGGCACAGATATTAATTAGGAACTTAGATATAGTTTATCTATAGCAGCATGTGAGAAGGAAGAATGTATCATCCAAATTTGGGTAAGTGGATAGATGTCTTAGTTGGAGTATGTGGGACTTCTTTTAAGATCTATGTTCTTAGGGAAACAGGAGGAAACCTCAACAGGTAAAAGTAAGAATAAAGAAGAGTAGTTTTTGATTTGATAAAAGAATCTAAGAAATAGTAACTAGGAAATATGGAAAATTAATGGACTATGGAAATGAAAAGAAAATTAGAGGCCCACTTGTGTTGAGGAGTATTGATTTAAATTAAGATTTGTTTTAAAATTTTAAAACATGTCTTTCTATTTAAGAAATTAAAATGTTTCTTAAAATATTTTAAAAACATTTAAAATGTTTTTCTGAGTTTAGTTTCCAAATAATGTTTAAAATTAATAAAAGTAAATAATCTGAAAGCTTTGCATTTTGTGAAATAAAATCAATGCTAACAATGATTTATTTGTTATTTGCTTACCCTTATTTTAATTTACATTGCTAACGTATTTTATTGAAAAAAATTGCCTGTTTTGAGGTATTTTCTTTCAAGAATATTAAAATCCTTCACACTAACAGAAAAAGGCATTCAAATGGCATGCTCTTCTTAAACAGTGTTTAACTGAAGCCACTTGCTATGCCAGACACAATTCAAACAATTGAAGAGACTGGAAACTGCTAACATCTAAGGTACAAGATTTAAGTTAAATTTACTTATATTATTAGTCATAGAAAGAGTAAACAACATTGTAAATCAACTATACTCCAACATAAAATAAAAAAATTAAATTAAAAAAAAGAAAGAAGAAAGAGTAGGCAAACAATGCAAATGTGATAATGAAAATGCTGGTGCAATATTTTGAAAAATTATATCTGCTTCCAACTATAGACTGATTAGACCGTTGTAGATTGTAGTGCATAATTTTGGAATTAACTATGTGATAAATTTAAGCAAAGGAATTGATAGAATTGAATGACATAACAGATTTCAATAGCTAATTATACCTTAATCTTAATAATTTGGATCTTGGTTAACAGGTTTATATTCAGAGATAATATCTAACAAGATAGGTGTGACTAATTAAAATGGAGACTAAAACTCATTCCTTATGCTTTATATGATCCTTCAACATTTTTACTGATGAAGTAGTGATTAGAAATGTGAGTCAGCTACATTTTCAATGTATCTAGGGTTCAAATAAGAAGATTACATTTACCAAAAAACATATAAAACGAAGTTTTCATATTTATGTCGGTGGTATGAAACCATTAAAAGGGAACTTTCATGTGTGTGTGCCACATTTTTGTTCACATGTGCAGCATATTGCAAAATTCAAATACATTTAGAATATGAAGGGTAAAAGTGAAAAAAATGCATTAGGCATTCTCATTTACAAAGAAGCATAAAAGACATTGCAACATATGTAAATAACCTTATAAAATTATTTTTAAATTTTTTAAATGCAAAAAGATTGACTATAATAGAACAAGTTTTAATACTCAGATTATGCATCTTATGCTTATAAAATACTCTAGCTTATACACTTTCTCTTTTAGCTTAATGAAACCAGGTTAACATTAGTATATATACATATTTGTGTGATTTAATTTTAATCCATGCTCTAGTTTTCTTAAAATATCATTAAACAAAAATATTCTACAGAGTTTTATTAAACATGAATTAATTGATCATTTCCTTTCAACTGGTATTTGATGAATTCACCTAGAGGAGTAATTAATGTGGGAAAGTGTAACCCGAGAGGACAAGTGAAGTCATCTTGGTAACTGAACATTATGTTGTTGCTCTTCTATCCCTGATAAGATATTAGTCAATGCTTATTTCAATGTATATTATGAATACAACAACCAAAAAGACATAACCCCTTAGATACAATATGGATCTCAGTTGGTTTACTATTGGACATTAAGTGCAATATTAAATATCAGATGGTTTAAATAATGGATATTTTCTGTGAAACCAAATAGCAGAACCTTTTCATGTAATCCTAGAATTCTATTGGACAGTTTGATTTGAATACAAAGGAATTATAGAATATACTTATAAAATGGATTCCCTAGTAATACAGACTGTTCATATTATTTTCTTTACTAGAGACCACTAATGCCTTTAATTAATGATTTTATGTCACTTTTTGTGGGTACTAGATTTTATCAAATGAGATTTTTATTTTATTAAGTCCACATTCTAAATGATCATTTTGTTTGTATTTTTGATCTTAACATTTTTTTTTTGGATCAAATTGAAAACCAAACTCAAAAAATACCAAAATTAAACAAAATAAAACAAAAGTCAAAATAAACCCTCACAGAAACCAAAATAGATATATCATAACTTACTGACTCCAGATTGACATCATCTCCACTCCTACTTAAAAGGTTACCATGCTGCTTCACTTTCTTCCAAAAAAGTCAAAGAAATGCACATCTATGAGTTTAAAAATCAAGCTTATATTAATTTTGTATCATTCTCCTAAACCTTTGATCACTTTGTCTAATCCCCATATCACCCTATTCCATCACTTTTATGTACACAATTTAATGCCATTAGCACACAAGAAGTTGAATTCAATCTCATTATAAGCACAGTAGTGAGTAAAAATATATCCATTCTGTAAGGATCTGTTTATTTTACAACTGGTAACTAAACCTCTATGGCCTCTCTGTGGTACTATTCCTTCTTGTAGTTTGAAAAGCAAAGTAGCATTTTATACCAGCTAGGGATTTTTTTAAATTACTTGCTAAAATTAAATGCTTTTGTTAGCAAGAATTTGATTTACCATGCTTTTTTCCTATGAGATAAAAATAAAAGGGCCAAAAATGACTGTGGTTCAACTAACTCATTGCATGTGTGAATTTCTATTGTTTCTAGCTTTTTGTTATTGATCTTATTTCCTTAAAGAAATAAACTAGTGAATCCTTATTTTGAAGCATTTTCAAGTTGAGAATGTGAATGTTTTATATTAGAGAATAAAAAGAACCATGAGTATAAGTATAGGATACAGAAATAGGGCTTTCATGTTAAGAGAACTAATATCATTGAGAACATGAATGTTCAATGTGATTTATAATAATTTATTAGCTCTTATTACATGAGATATTATGACTTCTCTGATTTCTTTCTTATTTTAGAATTTCTTTATATATGAGATAAACTTCAAAGCTGAAAGTTAATCAGTAGCATAAATAAAAGTAAAATCACATATTAATTGCTTTTAGTTTTAAATATTTTCCATTCACCACACTTGGTTTCACCACTTAACCTGTTTTTCTCCCATTTCCCATTACTTGCAGTTGATTCTGTAATTTAATGAGTCCATTTGTCCATTTTGTCTTTAAAATTTGATATTTTTCCAAATTTTTTTCAAATTTCCCATCCTCCATAAACATTTACATACATTGGACTTTCTAAAGCATTGAAGTGAATCACTGGGACAAATGAAACAATAACAGTTGGACTCAACATTTTATAAATCAAATTCAGGAGTCTGTCAAAGGAATAATTACCATGTTTTTTAATTCCCATCACTACCACACCATCACCACTACCACTGCTATCACCATGACCACCACCATCATCAACATTAACACCATTATCATCATCACCAAAATATCTCTCTTTGTATCAAACATTATTATTCTAATGAGAGTACAAAGAAGATTTTTCTTTTTGGAGTTGATCAAGTTATAGGGAAATCTCACAACCTGCAAAATAAAAATTATTTTCCTAATATAAACATTAAATACATGAGTATCAATGTCATTCTACAAGGTAACATCACTTTTCAAGTTTGGTAATAATGATACTAGCAGTAATTATACTCAGTCTCTATTAGAATAATAGAATCAATAGTAACAAAGAAAAAGAAGAAGGATCTGGAGAAGAAGCAGAAGGAAGGGGAGAAAGAAGAGAGGGAAAGGAGAAAGAATCTTTTGAGATATTTTGTGCATTCACTAATGCTAGGCATAGTATAAGGGATTTTGCTTAATTAACCATCTGGATCCTAAAAAATCAAACAAATAAGCAACAACAACAAAAGCTTACTATCTGGGATATATACTTCCATTATTCTTATTTTACAACTTTAAAAAAGCTTGAGGAAATTTCCCAAATGTTCATAGTTAATAAATTTCAAAGCAAGAGTTCTAAAACCATGCATATCTAAATTCAGACCTCTATCTCAAAAATACTTCATCTCTAGGCCATTTTACCTTTTTTCCAAAATTATGTTTGTACATCAATAACACCTACCATTTACCATGATGTAACATAAAGTTCTCTAAATGGTTATACATATTATATCATTTATTTGATTTCTCAAATGACTGTAGGAAATATGCTCTATTATCTCAGTAAGGAATATATATGGAAGAATATCAAGCCAATTAGATATTGAAGGCTTACTGAAGACTTACTAATGACTCAGTTTGTATTCTAGTTTGTCTTGTTTTGGTTTTGCTAGTGTAGGAGCTTATTTTATTTAAGTTTCTCAGTGGTAGCTTATACTCATATCAAAATGAGTAGGTATCAAAATAGATATTTTTCCTCTTTCCATGAGGAAGTAAAAGTTTTGTGTGTCTCAAGTTTTGATTCATCTAATGCCTGAGAAATATCAACAGGTGTTTTGTAGAGTCCAAAGTTTAAACACTTTTTAATGGAGCAAAGAAGAGTTGTGTTAGAAAGAGAAAGAAGGGCTATTTGCATATCCTCTTGACAGAGAGGAGGAAATGGAATGCAGTTACTCTTAGGTAAACATATATTGAGCATAAATGGCTGAATAGGGAAACTGGTATGGACTGGTCACTATGAGAAAAGACCCTGGGGCCTGAGCCTAAGAAAACACAAGGTTAAGTTTACCATAAACAGAATGGAGCCTTTATTCAGGAACTATGATATAAAACTTTGTTCTATTGAGAAGAGAGTTGGGCAGATTAGACTTCACAAGAACACAAAACAGCACCAGGCAGATGGTAAAGCTTCAGAGGTTTAAGGACGAAGGCAAAAAATCCCCACAAATGTGATACCTATGGTTTGAGACACCAGGCATCTTGCAAGATGAATGTCTAATGGGTATTGTCTATTCTAACCTAACCAAGAAACTACTATGGAATTTCCCGCCCTTTTGGTGGGTGGATACTTGGACAGGTTTCACATTTATTTACAATTTGTCATATTTCACCATAATTGTTGCAAACCAGTCAGGACTGTTAAACACATTTAACATGATGAGCACATTTAACATGATGAGCACATTTATGTTTAAAATATTTAAGGAACTCAGAAGAGCTCACACAGCTGGCAATTCGAATATAGTTTTGTTTGAATCAAGTCCTTTGTCCATTATTTTTCAGTTATATGAACTTTCCCCCTTCCATTTTTTTGTAGAGTTCTTTACATTATATTTCAGAATTGCTGGGATGCTTTCAGCATATACAACTTAGCTCCTTTTTCTCACAACAAAATGAATATGTATAAATTGTAAATATATTAGAGTTTCACTATATCATGAGCCAATACCAGCCCTGCTACTTTCTAGTTGTTTAATTTTGGACAAGTTATTAGATTCAACCTTCCTGTTTCTTTCATGGAGAATGGGGTAAAATGAGTAACCTCACAGCCTCATTGTAAAGATTAGATTATTGCCTGGCATATAGTAGGTTACTACTACTGTTATAAGGTGAATTCACATAGAGAAGAAAATATTCACGTTATATGTAACATGAATAGAAAGAGGTGTAAGACGTAACAAGGAAAACAAAAGCAAAACTGTACAGCTTAACCTGAGGAGAATTAGTCAAAACAATGGTTTTAAACTGGCGGCTTCTGAGCCAGAATCAGTGGCAGTCCTGTTTTGTTTAAATAGCAAAATTTTAAAAATAAATGTGAATACGTCTAACCGGGTATAATTTATTAAACTCCTCAATCAAATCCACCACCATTTACTTGGCTTAATTCACACTTTTGGGTTAATTGTCTTGCTACTGTCTCAGATGAGTTCGTAAACCCACATTTAAAAGATGTGCTCATTAACATGTATTTTTCTTGGGTTAATGCCTAACATCTGATCATTTCTGTTTTCTTGGCTTCCTTATGCTTTACACCTGCATGACTATAAAAGTTATCATAATAAATTTCACATTGTTCTACTTTCATTTTTACTTTAAAAATATTTGATTGAAGTGTAGTTGATTTACAATATTACACTAGTTTCAGGTGTACAACATAGTTATTCACTATTTTTATAATTCATATTCCATTTAAATCTATTACAAAATAATGGCTATATTTCTCTGTGCTTGTTGCTTATTTATTTTATGCATGGTAGTTTATGTCTCTTGATCCTATACTCCTATATTGCCCCTTGCCCCTTCCCTCTCTGCACTGGTAACCACTAGTTTGTTCTCTATATCTGTGAGTCTGTTTCTATTTTGATATATACATTCATTTGTTTATTTTTATTTTTATTATTTTTTTGATTCAACATAAGTGTAATAGAGTATTCGTCTTTTTCTGTCTGACATTTCACTAAGCATAATATTCTATAGGTTCCATCCATGTTTTTGCAAAAGGAATAATTTTATTATTTTTGATGGCTGAGCAATATTCCATTGTGTATGGAATATATATATATATATATATATATATATATATATATATATATCTATCTATCTCAAGTCTTCTGTATCCATTTGTCTGTTGATGGACACCTAGATTGCTTCCATATTATGGCTACTGTAAATAATGCTGTTATGAATATTGGGGTGTATGCATATTTTTGAACTAGCATTTTTTCTTTCCTTTAGATATATACTGAGCAGTAGAATTGCCAGATCATATGGTAGCTCTATTTTTAGTTTCTTGAGGAAACTCCGTATTGTTTTCCTTAGTGGCTGCACCAACTTGCAATCCCACCAAGAGTGTACTATAATTGCCCTTTCTCCACATCCTCATCAAAATTTGTTATTTGTAAACTTTTTGATGCTAGCCATTCTGACAGGTGTGAGGTGATATCTCATTGTGGTTTTGATTTGCATTTCTCTGATGATTAGCAATGTTGAGCATTTTTTCATGCACCTGTTGGCCATCTGTATATCTTCTTTGAAAAAAATGTCTATTCAGGTCTTCTCCCCATTATTTACTTGTTTTGTTTGTTTGTTTGTTTTTATATTGAATTGTCTGAGCTGTTTAAATACTTTGGATATTAACCCCTGATAGATCATATCATTTGCAGATATTTTCTTCCCTTCAGGAGGTGATCTTTTCATTTTGTCAATGGTTTCTTTTGATGCACAGAAGCTTTTAAGTTTAGTTAGTTGCTTTTTTTTTCTTTTTATGCTTTTATTTCTTTTGCCTTAGAAGACAGATCCATAAACATATTGATATGATTTTGTCAAAGAGTGTTCTGCCTATGTTCTTTTCTAGGAATTTTGTGGTTTCAGGGCTCACATTTAGGTCTTTAATCCATTTTGAATTTATTTTTGTATACAGTGTGAGTAAATGTTCTAACCTCATTCTTTTACATATAGCTATCCAGTTTTCCCTGCACCACTCACTGAAGGTACTGTCTTTCCTTCAATGTATTATTCTTGTCTCCTTTGTCATAGATTAATTGACCATAAGAGTGTGTGTTTATTTCTGGGCTCTCTCTTCTGTTCCCTTGACCTATGCATCAGTATGATACTGGTTTGATTACTGCAGCTTTGTGCTATAGTCTGAAGTCTGAGAGGTTACACCTCCAACGTTGTTTTTTGTTTTTCTCAAGATTGCTTTGGCAATTCAGGGTCTTTTGTGGTTCATTATAAATTTCAGAATTATTTGTGCTAGTGTTGTGAAAAATGTCATGGGTATTTTGAAAAAGATTAAATTAAATTTGTAGATTGTTTTGGATAGTGTGGGCATTTTAGCAATATTGATTCTTCCTATTCATGAACATGGGATATTATTCTAATTGCTTATATTGTCTTCAATTTTTTATCAATGTCATATATTTTTCACAGTATTGGTCATTCACCTCATTGGTTAAGTTTATCCCTAGGTATTTTACCCTTTGTGTTGTAATTGCAAAAGGGATTGTTTACCTCACTTCTCTTTCTGATGGTTCATTATTATTAGAGTAGAGAAAAGCAACAGATTTCTGTATATTAATCTTTATCCTGCAACTTTACTGAATTTGTTTATTAGTTCTAATATTTTTTGGTGTGGATTTTAGGGTTTCTATATATCGTATGTCATCTGCAAAAAGGTGACAGTTTTAATTCTTCCCTTCTGGTTTGGGTATCTTTTATTTCTTTTCCTTGTCTGATTGCTATGTCTAGGACTTCCAATACTAGGCTAGATAGAAGTGGTGAGAGTAGGCATTCTTGTCCTGTTCCTGAATTTAGTGGAAAGACTTTCAGCTTATCACTGTTGAGTATGATGTTGGCTGTGGGTTTGTCATAAATGGACTTTATTATGAGAACATATGAGGTATGTTCTCTCTAAACTCATTTTGATGAGAGTTTTTAATCATAAATTGATGTTGAAATTTGTCAAATGCTTTTTCTGTATCTATTGAGAATATCATGTGGTTTTTATCTTTCCTTTTGTTAATGTTGTATATCTCATTGATTGATTTGCAAATATTGCTCCATTATTGCATTTTTGGAATAAATCCCACTTGATCATGGTGTATGATACTTTTGATATATTGCTCAGTTCAATTTTCTAATATTTTTTGAGGATTTTTGCATGTTTTCATCACAGATATTGGCCTATAATTTTCATCTTTTTGTACTGTCTTTGTTTGGTTTTGCTATTAGGATAATTTTGGCCTTGTAGAATGTACTTGGGAGTGTTCCATCTTTTTATTTTTTTCAAAATAATTTGAGGAGGATAGTTATTAGCTTTCTTCATATGTTTGGTAGAATTTCCATGTGAAGCCATCTGGTCCTGTACTTTCATTTGCTGAGAGTTTTGTTGTTGCTGTTGTTGTTTTTTAAGGTTTTCAAAATAACATTTATTTCTTAAAAGTTAACATGTGCATAATAGGAAAGCAAAGAACACAAGAAGCAAATAACAAAGCCACCCATCATCACAAGCAGTTTACCATTTGATGTGTCCTTCTAGGTCTCATTTGTGTATTTAAGTACAACTAAGCATCCATTTCTACGTAATTAAGATCATACAGTTATGTATCATGCTTTTTCACACATAATGAATATTTACCATTTCAAAGTCCCAAAGCTATGAGTATTTTGATAACCAAAAATACACTACACCAACTCAATCTGGAAGGAAAAAAAATGTAATCCTTTCTTGGCGACAAAAACTTCAGAAAAGACAAAAATGGCAACAGGCCTCTAGATAAAGATATTGGCAGAGTTATGATTAAAATACTACATTCCCTTAATGTACAATTAAAAATGAGACATAAAGCAACAGAGTACCCAAAGTATAATGCTTTTAAGAGGATTCATTATCTGATCTGAACTATTAAAATATTAGCAAGGAGGTATGTTTCCACTGAACTACTTAACAATATATTCCTATTAGTACAGCTAAGAGATGCACACACATCAATGGTTATCACTAAAATATAAAAAGGAACACATCCACATACTTCCTTCCCTTTTATACTTCCTTCTGCCCCTCTGCTGCCAACCTAATGAACAAGTCCTGGTGTACATTTCTCAGATGGTTTAACAATTCCATGTCCAAGATGCTACTTTTTTACTAATTATAACAAAGATATTTACAAATTGGTTAATTCACTAGCTCTACTTTTTATCATACATTGTCACCTCAGGACTCCTAAGAAGCCTAGATGTTGCAAAATGATGAATGAACCTTGTCCATAATAAGCATTGGTACTTTACAAAAATGCACATTTAGACCTATGGTTATAACGTAAAACTGTCTTCTAGATATGGAGATATTAGCTAAGAGCCCTTCCCTTCACCCTTCCTCTTACCCCTCCTCCAGCATATCTAGCTCCAAGAGGTGGATTAACATAGACGTTCCCAGAAGACACAGCCCTTCCTAAAATCCAACAAAAGGGCATTTATTAAGGGATTATTTGACTTTTAATATACTTTGGGCATTAGGACTTGCTTATTCTTTAATACACAGCAATATTAACTAAAACACACAAATAGAACAATAGTTAGACAATCTGAACTTGTCTAAAGACTCATGGGCACAGATCCCTTCTCTGTACTTCCTTCCCTGTCCGCTCCCCACCTCCCCACCACCCAATGAATAGTCAGCTTACTCTCCAAGACTCAAGTTTAACAATTTCCACTCCCCCAGTAAAACCATTCCTATGAATTAACAGAAAAAAAATACTTAAAAGGTGTTACTTTTAACTCTCTATTTTCAACATATGTTGTGAACTTTTACACATCTAGAAAGGTTAGATGTTTCAAATACAGATTTAAGTTTGTCCACTATGTATACATGTAGTAGCACTGAAGAAACTGCACACAAAGTCTACAGTCACAAAGTGTCTCCTAAATAGGAACACTCTGGCCTAGAAGCTTCCCCTTCTCATCTCTATAAACCCAGTGGACAAGAATAATAAGCATCTGTAATGCTTAGAGCGGATTTTAACAATTTTAATTCCTCCAGTTGTTTTCAGAAGTCTTTCCTATGAATTTTAACACAAAGTGTACACAATGTATTTATCGGCTATTTTTGTCATACACCGGCAACCTCTTTAACATCTAGGAAGACTAGATGTTGTAAATTTGGACCCTCTGTCCTTTATGTACACTATGTACACAGCCAAGTAAAACAAAATGCAGAGACACACCAGACAATGGTTAGTCTTGGTATAAAGCCCTTTACACTTTCTTCTTTCCCCCTGAACCAGCACAAATAAAATAATGTGTACTGCTCAGAGAGGTGGTTTGATCATTTTGATCACTCCATTTCTAAAAGACAGTATTTCATATGAATTTTAACAGAAGGATATATCTACAAAATATGTTACTTCACTACTTCTACTTTTAACGTACTTTGTGTGCTTCTAAACATCTAGAAAGACTAGATGTTTCAAATAAGGACTTAAGTTTGTCCACTATATACACAGTAGTGTTGAATAAACTACACACATGTAACAATGGTTAGATCTGAAAGTGTCTTCTACATAGGAACATTCTAATCTAGAACACTTCATTTCTCCCAGTACTTCCTTTCTGCTATCCATCCAACATTGGGCAAGTACAGGCACAGGTGTCACTTAGATGTGATTTACAATTTCATTTCCAAAGGCCCTTTTCAGAAGATGGCCTTTCAATGAATTTTAACACAAAGTGTACAAAATGTGTTAGTTTACTAACTCTACTTTTGTCATACATTGGCAATCTCTTTAATATCTAGAGACTAGATATTATAAAATTGGGACCCATTGGTCCAGTATATACAAAATATATACAGTAAAGTTAAACAAAATGCATGTAACATATAGAGCAATGGATAAGTTGAAATGTTCTAGTACCTGCTAGCAAAACATCTTTTGCAGTCTTCCCTCCCACTTCCCTAAACTCAATGAACAAGCACAGAGTATACTGTTCAGAGAGGAGGTTTAACAATTCCATTTCCAAAGACAGTATTTCCCATCAGTTTTTAAAAGCTATTTACAAGAAGCATTATTCTACTAAAACTACTTTTAAATACATCAAGCACTTCTAAACATCTAGAAAGAATAGATATTTCATATAAGAACTTACTTGTCCACTATGTACACAGCACTGTTAAATAAAATTACACACACGTAACAATGGTTATAATCTGAGGTATCTTCTAAATATGACCATTTTGGCCTGAACAATTTCCTCCCTCACTTCCTTCTCTCCACCACCAATCCAGTGAACAAGTACATGCATATGTAATGCTTAGAGGTGGTTGAACAAATTCATATCCAAAAATCATTTACAGAAGACAAGCTTTCCTATGAATTTCAATAAAGTATACAAAATGTGCTAATTTTACTACTTTGTCATACACTGGCAACCCCTTTAATGTCTAGAGACTAGATGTTGCAAAACTAGGACTCAATTTGTCCATTATATACACTATATACACAGCAAAACAAAATGAACATACAAAAAATAGTTTTGTCTGAAAATGTCCAGGTATGAACACACTAGCATATTACCTTTTGCAATTCTTTCCCTCCCTCCTCCAAACCACTGAACAAGTATAGACAATAGTATACTGCTCAGAGAGGTGGTTTAACATTTAACATTCCCAGAGACAGTACTTCCTGTGAATTTTAGCAAATAGATATTTACAAAGTGATATTTTACCACCTCTACATTTAACATACGTTGGGCACTTCTAAACATCTAGATGGACTAGATGTTTCAAATAAGGACTTAATTTGTCCACTATATACAGAGCAGTACTGAATGAACTGCACACATGTAACAGTTATAATCTGAAACTGTCTTCAAAATACCAGTATTCTAGCCATTCTAAGACCAACCCCCTTCTCTCTCTCCCCCCTCCACCAACCCAGAGGGCTATAATGTTCAAATTTTCAGAAGACAATCTTTCCTAGAAATTTTAACACAAAATGTACAAAATGTATTATTTACTAACTCTATTTTTGTCATACACTGGCAACCTCTTTAACATCTAGAAAGACTAGATGTTGTAAATTAGGACTCATTTGTTCATTATATACACTATATACACAGCAAAGTGAAACAAACTGCAGGAACATAAAAAAGACAATGGTTAATCTTGCCTCACTATAAACACACTGGCACAGAGCTCTTTGCACTTCCTTCTCCCCCCGACCTTGAACCAGTGCACAAACAAACACAGTGCATACTGCGTACTGTTCAAAAAGGTGGTTTGGCCACCCCTCCCCCCCAAAAAACAACATTTCATACGAATTTTAACAAAAAGATATTTACAAAATGTCTTTTTACTACCTCTACCTTGAACATATATCAGGCACTTCAGAAGATCTAGAAAGACTAGATATTTCAAAAAAGTACTTATTGTCAACTACACATACAGTAGTAAGGAGTAAAATGCACACACAAACCAATGGTTCTAATATGCAAATGTCTTCTAACTGTGACCAGTCTGGCACAGAACCTTCTTTTCTTCCTCCTCAAAGTCTTCCATTCCATGTCCTCTAACCCACTGAACAAACATGGACCTCTGTGGCTCCTGATGTTGCCTCTAGAGGCGGTCAAACAACTCCATTTCGAAAAGTCATTTCCAGAAGACATTTCTTTTCTACGGTTTTCTTAAAGAAACAAATGGGCATTTACAAGACATGTTACTTTAACTCTATCATACGTCGGCAACCTCTTCACATCTAGAAGACCTATATGTAGCAAAAAGTTTTCTTTCGAAAGGTTGGGGGGAAAGTTGAGAGCAGCTTTTTCATATTATATACACAGGCCTTCTATAAACGGCCAGTAAATCTTCCCAAAGGGTGGCGGGCACTTCCTATTGGTCGCATGTGGTACGTTATTCTACCATTTCTATCTTCCGACATCGAGGTCTTGGTAGAACGATGACCAACCGCCCGATGACCCACTAACGTTCCATCCATCGTCGACCAGGTCTCCGCTCACCTACCGGGCCTGTTAAGGCCTTTGTCCGTCGTTGTCCGGACGAGGTAAGGTCTCGTCCAACTGGGACAGAGAGGTCACGTCAGGTCCCGGATCCACGTGGGCGCCAAGGCCTAAGGGTGGCTGAGCTGGCGTCCACGTAGACCCCCCTTCCCGGGCCCTCGAGGCTCTAACGGCCCTCCGCAGCATTCCACTGGCCGCCATTCTTCTCACCCTGCCACACCCGACGCCCAAAGGTGCCACATACTCCGTGGCCTGCCGTAGGCTTCGCCTAACCCCTGCAGCATAGCGTCAAGAGACCCGGCGGTGGGCAGGATCTGGGCTCCGAGGGGCCGCTGCCATTAGGTCGTGGAGGTGGGGGTAGGGGAGCAGTTCGTTGCTGCTTCCAGGCTCGGGCCCTGCCAGTGGGCAGCTGTGGCGAGGGCTTTGGGGCTCGGCAAGACACAGCCTGAGCCTGTCCCGGGGGGCCCCCAGTTCACCTGCCGACCAGAGGCCGGAGGGCCTAGAGGGCCCCGGGCTAGAAGGCCGCGATCCGCTTCTCACCGCGCTCTCTGCCAGAACTCGAGTTTTTTTTTTTTTTTAATTAAAAATATAATTTCACTACTAGTTAGTCTGTTCAGAATGTCTATTTTTATTTTTTTATTTAGAGTCTGGAGTCAGAACTTGTGTTTGTTCTCAATTCTGTTTATAAGCTCACCATCACTGTGTAGTTAAAGAGTTTTGCTTGCTTGTTCCAGTATCAGAGCAGTAGCTGAACTATTGGCAAGCATTAAGAGAAACAGCCTTTAACATTTTATATCCACTTTTGAGATCATGGAGGATTTGGAGAGGTTGTGTGTAATTTTTGGGCTGGAATTTAGCCAGGACACTATTGTTTTTATATCTATATTGAGAAATATCTCAGAGAAGCTTTAAGTTCTAAAATGGAGACAGAAGCTCATTTATTAGCACCTTCAGTATTTGGGTTCCTACGTACAGAAAGTTGGGGCTTTGGGAAAGTATTCATGGGTGGACCCTCCTGAATCTCTGACTCCACTTCCTGAAGTAACTGATATTTCCTTGGAGTTTCCCCATCTACTCAATTCACTCAGCCAAGTTTATGAGATATGACAGGGTTGTAGAGCAAGGCTGTGGCTGCTATTTATAAAGTAGTAAAATTTGACAGTAAACTTAGGGAGTAAATTTTCACAATAAACTTAGGGAAAGTGTTTCAAATACAGAATCCATTCTCTAATTTCCTATGTTATTTTCTGTGATGTGTACTCAAATCTAACTCTCTCTCTCCCACTGATATTAAATTTTATTTTCTCTATTAAAAATTATAAAAGTCTGTTTGGAATGGGTATGTGTTTAAAAAATAAGAATCGGTATTTTTTTCTTTTTAAACAGCTTTTTTGATGTATAATTGATATACAAAGAATTACACATATTTAAGGTGTCCAATTTGATAAGTTTGGACATATGCAAACACCTGTGATACCATCACCACAATCAAGGTAATAAAGCACACAGTGAGGGGAAGAATAGTCTCTAACCAATAGTGTTGAGAAAATAGGATATCCACATGCAAAAAATAAAATTGTACCCCTACCTTATGCCATACACAAAACTCAACTCAAAATGGATTAAATACTTAAATGTAAGATTTCAAACTGTAAAACTTTTAGAAGAAAACATAGAGGAAAAACATCTTGACATTGGTCTTGGCAATGCTCTCTTGGATATGACACCAAAAGCACAGTAAATAAAAGTGGTGAGATTATCTCAAACTAAGAAACTTCTGCACAGAAAAGGAGACAAGCAAAAGAATGAAAAAAAAAAAAAACCTGGGGAAGGGGAGAAATATTTTCAAACTCTATCTGATAAGTGGTTAATTTCCAAGATATATAAGGGTCTCCTATAACTCAGTAGCAAAAAGAAATAGTATTTAAAAATAAAATAACTATTAAAAATAGGCAAAGGACCTAAATAGACATTTCTCAAAGAAGACATACAAATTGAAAATTGTTGTATGAAAAGATGCTCAACGTCATTATCAAGGGACTACAAAAAAAAAACTACAGTGGGACTTCACCCCACATATTTTAGGACAGTTATTACTAAAAACGAAACAAATAAAACCAATAAAAAGTGTGTTAGAAATGTTGTGGAGAAATTGGAACACTTGCAGACTGTTAGTGAGACTAAAAAATTCAGCAGCCACTATAAAACAGTATTGGGATTCCTCAAAAAATTATAAATAGAACTACTATGTGATCCAGCAATCACTGCACTCCCATTTTCACTGCAGCACTATTTACAATAGCTAATGTATGAAAACACCCCATGAGCTCATCAACAGATAAAAAGGTAAAGAAAATATTGTATGTATATACAATGAAATATTATTCAGCCTTTAAGGAGAAGGAAATTCTTCCACTTTTGACAACACGAATAAACCCAGATTTACTTTATGTTAAATGAAATAAGTCAGTCACAGAAAGACAAATACTGCAGGATACCATTTATGTGAGGTACCTGAAATAGTTAAGCTCATAGAAGCAGAGAATACAATAACGGTTGCTCAGGGCTGAGAGGTGGAAGAATAGGGAGTTCTTATTCACTCCCTAAAGTTTATAAAGTTTCAGTTTTGTTAGGTAATTGAGTTCTAGAGATCTGTTGACAACATAATGCCTATAGTTAAAAATATTGTATTAAGCACTTCAAGATTTGTTAAAAGTGTAGGTTTCATATTGTGTTCTTACCATTAAAAAAAAGAGAAAGAAATGGATTCTTTTGGTAAAGTATACTCTAAATGGCATCACATAAGTAATTTTTACATCACCTCACATGAACTGAAACGTATAAATAATGTTTATAAAATTAGATGTGAACCAAGAGCTTAACTTTATATTTGTTGCCCAGTATTCTATTTATTGATACAGTTAATTTCAATTTGAATGTAATTGTATATTTTAACTTACCAATCATTGCACAAAACAGAGAAAAAAAACCAAGGCTTTTTTCATGGCAAACATTTATTTGTCAAATTTTAATTGTCTTTACATTACTCTTAGTAAACTCAAGTTTGAAAACCATGTTTTGGAGAGTTTTGGAATCAATATTGATAACAGTTAATAGTCTGTGACTTTTAATGAATAATGTATTTCTGCTTCTTTGTTTTATCTTGATATTCATAATGTTCTAGAAAATGATGAGAAAATTCCTAATTATTATCATAATGTCCTTTATTCCATGTTAGTTTTTCACAGTAAACATATATTGAAAAATTTATTTTAAAAAACTATATCGATTTTTTGTTTGATTTTTGACACCAATGCGAACCCCATATGGGAGAGAGTTGTTGATGTGTGGCAAGTGGAAACAACCACCATTAAAAGACAATTCCAAACCTACCTTTTTTATTGCAGTCAGATGGTTTCATCACAAATGGTTGGTTCAAGATTAAATACTGGATATGCTCTCAATTTCAAATGAGTCAGGAGAATTATTTGAAAGGGTAGAGATTTAGGGAACATAAGAGATCTGAGAGAACTAGAGGTTATAATAATTTAATATGTGGAGTCCTGAGTTGGCTTTTTTTTTCTCACCAGCACATTAAAGTATTGGTTCAATATCTTCTGGTTTCTATTGTTTATGATGAAGAGTCAAAGTAATTTGAAACATTATTGCCCTGTATGGAATACAATTTTGCCTTCAGTTTAAAGTTGTAGCTATTTGACTCTGTGTCTAAATTATTTTGTTCATCATGCTCAGGGTATATTGAGACTTCTGAATCTATAAATTTATGTCTTTTACAATTTTGGGAAATTTTCAGGCAGTTTTACTTATTTCTTAAAATAATTTTCTTTCTGCTACATTCTTCCTCTTGCTTTCTATAACTCGAATTACATGCATATTAGAAGTTGACATTGTTCTACATGTCCATGAGACTCCAGTCATATTTTAATCTTTCTTACATTCTGATATTTTTCTTTCTGTTTTCAGTCCCTATTTTAGGTTTCCTTTTTTTTTTTTTTGATTTTTCATTGAAATTCCTACATGTTTCTCTTATTACTAATATATATTATGTCCTTGACCATTATTATGATAACTTTAAAATCTTCGCAGTTTCCAAAATCTGGGTCATCTCAATGTCAATTTCCATCTGTTGCCATTTTTTCTTTATTATCAGTAATATTTTTCTTTTCTTCTTATATAGAATAATTTTGGTTAGTATCCTGAAATTATGAACTGTACATAGAAGAGAACCTGTATTGTTTTATATTCTTTTTTTTTTAACATCTTTTTTGGAGTATAATTGCTTTACAACATTGTGTTAATTTCTGCTATGTAACAAAGTGAATCAGCTATATGTATACATATATTCCCATATCCCCTCCCTCTTGTGTCTCCCTCCTACCCTCCCTATCTCACCCCTCTAGGTGGTCACAAAACACCAAGCTGATCTCCCAGTGTGATGCAGCTGCTTCCCACTAGCTATCTATTTTACATTTAGCAGTGTATATATGTCAATGCTACTCTCTCACTTCATCCTAGCTTAAACTTCTCCCTCCCCATGTCCTCAAGTTCATTCTCTACATCTGTGTCTTTATTCCTGTCCTGCCCCTAGGTTCATCAGAACAATTTTTCTCTCTGTTTTTTTTTTAGATTCCATGTATATGTGTTAGCACAGGGAAAACCATAACTTAAAAAGAGTCATGTACTACAATGTTCATTGCAGCACTCTTTACAAAAACCAGGACATGGAAGCAACCTAAGTGTCCATTGACAGATGAATAGGTAAAGAAGATGTAGCACATATATACAATGGAATATTACTAGGCATAAAAAGAAATGAAATTAATTTATTTGTACTGAGGTGGATGGACGTAGAGTCTGTCATACAGTGAAGTAAGTCAGAAAGTGTTATATTATTTTAAAGAAACATTATTATTATTATTATTATTATTTTATCAGGAAGTTTACTTTCCCAAACTGCAAATCCTATGTTTGCTGCTGTGGGAAGCAGCTGGATTTTCAGTTCAGCCTTATAGGCCTAGTTGGAGATGATTGTCATCAGTCCTGAATATTCATATTACAGAGATTAACTAGAAATGTAGGAAGAGATTAGACACGGAATTTGACGCTTTCTCTCTCTGAAGTATGCTTTTCAAGATTTCTCTCCACACTTTTAATGTACTGTAAATTTCCTGAAATGCATCTTCTGGTTCATTAAGTCTATGAGATGAGAATATTTATACCAGTTTTCCAGCCCTACATGGTGTGAACTGGGGTCTGTTTTCAATCTAAAATCATAAAAATGGGAAACTCACCTATTGCCATTCTCTTCTTCCAGTGTTGAACCCTTCCAGAATATGTTTGTTTTTAGTCACTCTCTAGAGACTTCAGATGAGTTGCAGATATATTTGTTATATATTTTTAACATATATATATATTTTTTTTTGAGGATTTGTAGGGTTTTTTTGGGGGAGGAGAGTCCATTTAAATAAAAATATTTAACTTATTTTAAAACTATTATCAAAAGTTTACTCCTCTAAAAGTCCCCCCAAAATACATACTGATTAAGCAAATTTAAGTTTACTAGACTTACTGATGTAAGGGAGAATGCCACATTGACACAACTTTGATATTGGTATGAAAGAGAGAAATCTGAAGAGAATATTTATACAATCTTAGGATCTATATAGGGTGACTTTAAAAGGATCTTTCAAAGTGGAAAACTATCTGGGAATGTGTACAGTTTATAAAGTTAAGTATTGGTTTAGTAGGCAGAGTAAAATAAGGGTTTTTAAATTGAGGATTCATGAGTAAGGTGTTAGTTTTTAAAAGCTGACTTTTTAATTTGTTTAGATAATTCTTTATAAATTGTTTAGATAATTATCTTTGTAAAGATAATTCTTATCTTTCAGTAGTAAGTATTCCTTGAAGCAAATTGCTATATTATTTTTGGGTGATATTAGTATTGATTAGCCCAGAAACAGAAATGTGTGTTTGTTTCAGTTCTCAACATTTAATCTTTGATAATGTATTGAAAGTTGTAAGTAGAAAATTTGAGAAAGCATGACAGATTAATAAAAATAATGTTTGCTAATTGATAATATCTGACCATTAAAATATATTATGTAACTTCACCTAAAATAAATATCTGAAAAACAAGAACTTATAAACTTGTAAAAATCTGAAAAAAGTAATGTTTATAAAAACATTATTTTGGGCTTCCCTGGAGGTGCAGTG
The DNA here is from genome assembly GCF_951394435.1 of Stenella coeruleoalba. Lineage (NCBI taxonomy): Eukaryota > Metazoa > Chordata > Mammalia > Artiodactyla > Delphinidae > Stenella > Stenella coeruleoalba. The sequence continues at coordinate 42,304,409 of NC_137164.1, read as the reverse complement.
GTTGAGAGTCCACCTGCCGATGCAGGGGACACAGGTTCATGCCCTGGTCTGGGAAGATCCCACATACCACAGAGCGGCTGGGCTTGTGAGACATGGCCTCTGAGCCTGTGCGTCCGGAGCCTCCACTCCGCAAAGGGAGAGGCCACAACAGTGAGAGGCCCGCGTACTGCAAAAAAAATAAAATAAAAAAATAAAATAAAAAATAAAATAAATTAAAAAAACATTATTTTGATATAAATAGATGAATTTACATTATAGTTTACTCTTTGATTTATGATAAATTCAAAATAGAATTAGTATGTTTTGATAAAGTTAATTTGTATATTGAGACCTACAAAATGGAGGCCACTTCCAGTGTCCTGGCCCATGTCACCATTATAAACCTAAACCTGCACTTATAAGAAACACCTGTCAAGGAAACCTAACTTACTCCAATTACAGTCCTCTATCTCAACGTTAGCTAGCTTAACTTATCCTAGAAAATAAAACCTACTAGTCTTATAGGGAAATCCCTAGCCACCTAGCCAATCTTGTGATGCTTCCTCATTGCTGCTTCTAAAGCTCCATAAAACTTGCTCTTGCCCAGAATCCCTCAGGAAGAGTCTCCACTGCTTGTGAGACACTGTACTCCCCTATTTCATGGATTGTTTTTCCTTGACTAGATGACATCAAACTCATTACTAGGTTGTTTTAGTTTTGTCATTGCATAGTTTTGGCAACTCAAGGACAGCTGTGAAGATTCTGGGAGGCCTCTTAGAGTCAGGAGAAGATACCCACAGAACCCTGTGGGTTCACTGCCCCTTGGTCACTCTGAGATCTCTGGTAAACTTCTCTCCAATGGAACTTGGCTTATTCCAAGTTCTGAGCTCTTCAGGTTTTTTTGTCCTAATCCTTCCAGGTAGAAAATTGGGATTTGAGAGACTCCAGGTTTTTCATGGTGAGACACAGTGGGCCACAACATTTAGATTTGTGGCTAACCTCATCTACAAGTTAAGTGTTTGCAAGAGGTCCTGACATGTCTCAGGAGCTGTGCACAGACAGCCAGAAATATTAGGTGTGGTTGAATTAGAAAAATAATTTTTTCAACAAGGGAAAAGAGTGGGTACCCCTCAATGTAAAGAAAGATGACAGTCACTGAGGGACTCACAAAAACCTGGGGTCCACAGCATAAGTAAGCCCACAGTTTTCTTCCATTTTATTACAATAGTAAGTTCGGTTAAAATATTTAAGTCTATTAGAAAAGTAAAATTAATTGAGAAAATACTGTTTATTTCTAACAGCCAGCAGACTAATATATGTATTTTAAGTCAGCATTAATTTAAATGACATAAATTCATGTTATCTTTACCTCAATCCTGGACAGAAACTCTAAAGCAGTCTTCAAAGCAAGGTAAGAGAACAATATGCTATCTTGTTATCATGGCATTTCTTTTTTTCTAATTGGTGGCTTGAAGAGGAGTATTCAAAGAGAGTGAGCACCTTTTCAGAAATAATAAGACAGTTTGGGTTTAGCTCAGAAGAATACAATCCTGGGGCTTTGATTTAAGGACAAAAATAACAACAACCACACAGGTAATAAAAAAACCTACCAACAACAACACAAATATTACATTTTAGAAATGTTGGATTGAGCTATGACAAAAACATAAATTGACAGTTTATATAAACGAGGAATAAAAATAGCAAGTTCAAAAAACCAAAATAAAGGAAATTAACTTTTCTCATTTTATTTATGAGAATACCAAATAATGCTATGCATATATGAAATATTTAATGATATAGATCTACTCATCTCACTACTCTGACGTAGAAAGTACTTATTCTTTTTATGCATCTGAATGCTTTATACAGTCTCTGAAATCTCTTCCTTTCTATTCAGATCAACACTAATGTCTTGTGGTGTTCCGTATTATAAATTAAAATTACCAGTTAAAATAATCACCATTTTCTTCTCTCTAAGCAAACCCATAGCAAAAGCTATTGTGATATTGTGATACTTTTGCAAATCCAAGTTCTTTCTGTGTGGAATATCTTGGGAAAATTTAGCATATTTCACAGTGCAAAGTAAGCCAGATTTTCCTGGTGGTCTAGGTATAGATACCAAATGAAACTAAAGATATCCAATGTGTCTTCTTTTTCAAAGACTGAGTAACCTGGTACCCTCTGTCAGCTTAAAGAAAAACACACAACATGAGATTTGGGAATTTAAGTTTTATTCAGGGTCTTAGTGAGGACTATAGCCCAGAAGACAGAAACTTAGTAGCTCTAAGTAAATTGCTCTGAAGAGGTAGAGGAGAAGCCACTTTTATATATATATATATATATATATATATATATATATATATATATATATATATATATATATATATATATATATATATATATATATAAGCTTTGGTTAGGAAATACATGCAGTCAAGCATATATCTTGGTAAAAGATTACTGCTACTCACAAAGAAGAGGCATTAAGAGTTAAAGATTTTAGTGCTTTTCTATGTAGCGGAAGATGCAAGAATCTGGGATCATTGAAACTCTTTCTGAGATATGCATCCTAACTATCTAGGGACCCATTTCTCCAAAGCACAGAATGCCTCATCCTATTTTTTTCATCCCAAATTCTCCTCAGGGCACATTGTCAGTGGGTGATTGCAGTGGATTGTGACGTAACCCTTGTATAACTGGGTGATGAGTTATACTTTTAATTCACAGTCTCCCCTCTTTGGGTCATAAATTCAACCAAGGTTTAAGAGGCATTTAATGACCAATTTGTCCAAAGGTGCTAGGGAGTCTCATTCCTAGGTCAGGTGAGGATTTCATTGATAGGCCATTCATGTGCTATATTTGTATTAAGCTCTATTAATAACCTAAAATTTTCTGAATCATCTGTCTTACTAATCCATAATGATCCAGGAAATGTTTCTTCCTTTTTGCTTCTTCTCATATCTATAGTTGCACTATTATAATTAGTTCTACATAGTTATATAAGTGATCAGTTGTCTCAAGACTTTAGTCATCATTAATTTTGTCAGAGACCTGGTCACACATTTGGTAATGCAGGTAATGCAAGAAACAACAATTTTATAAAATAGACAGGATCTAAATAATATCACTAGTAGCATTAAAAGGACATAATACAGAATCAAGAGAAATGAAGCATAAACAATTTCAAAACAAAAAACAGAACAAATTAAAACATTGATTAGTTTAACTAGTTGCAGTCTGGATCATAATAAACCACCAAATCCAGAGAGGATACAGCTGAAGAAGTCAAATTCTAGAGAGATTAGGTAGAGAGGAAAAGATGAATATTTCATCTTCATTTACAAATGTATACTTTATCAACTTGCTACAAGTCATAGTTAACCTAAGAGGAAAGGTTTCCTCATATCAGGAAAACAAAGATTAAAAGCCAGTAATATTTTGAACAAAAAGTCATAAGAATTATAAAACATATTCATCAGTTCATTCAGTTCCATATAATAAATTATTTTTGATCTTGATCTTTGTTAGCAGTTTATGAAGCCATCAGGTTTTCCATTAGTTTCTTTTCCACCTCAGTGGTATTATCTAAAATTATCAGAAAACTATATTTGTCAAAAAGTCCTTTCTATAAATCTGCTTAAAGATCTTCATTTCTATAAATCATCAGAGTAAGTCAATAACTGTCTCTAAATAATAAAAGGCTTAAAATGGCATGGTTAAAGACCTGATCACAATGTGATTGACAAAGAAATTTGGTTATTTCTGCAACATATAGCATTTTAAGATAACTATAATATTACTGATAACATTATACCAGAACATATACAATTTTAAGAATTTCATTCTAATCTTGGTCAGTCTTAACCATACATAAAACTCTTTTATCAGGGTCCCTTTTCCATAAGCCTTTTATAATTTTTTAGCTTTCAGATTTTGTCGTACGCTTTCTCTTTCTCTTTTTCTAAGACAAAAATTACTTTCCCCTTAACAAACTGCATTTCCATTTCTTATACCTTGCTTTTTTCTTGATACATATACTTTTCTTATTAATTTTAGCAATTTTAGTTTTAATTATATATATTAATTAGAATCCTTAACCTCTAAAAATGTTAATTTCTAGTGAAAACTAAGAAGTAGCAATTATGAAGTGTCTTTTACATTAGCATTCTGCAGATTGGCAAATATAAATACTATTTATAATTTCTAAAAAGTGACTTATTGAAAATTTCTCAGTGTGGCACGAAACATATTTAATAATAGTTCTAAATATCTTTAGATTCTGTGTAAAAGGAAGCCTAAGTTCAGAATTAATGTTTTGGCATTTTATTTTATTTGGTAATGATCTAGATATTCAATAAATTTTCATCTTTTAATTTAATTTAGCAAAATTCTAAAGTTTCAAGTTACCAAAAAGGTTTGGAGAAACTTTTTTTAAAACATTTTTATTGGAGTATAATTGCTTTGCAGTGGTGTTTTACTTTCTGCTGTATAACAAAGTGAATCAGCTATACATATACATACATCCCCATATCTCCTACCTCTTGCGTCTCCCTCCCACCCTCCCTATCCCAGCCCTCTAGGTGGTCACAATGCACTGAGCTGGTTGCCCTGTGCTATGCGGCTGCTTCCCACTAGTTATCTATTTTACATTTGGTAGTATATATAAGTCTATGCCACTCTCTCACTTTGTCCCAGCTTAACCTTCCCCCTCCCCATGTCCTCAAATCCATTTTCTACGTCTGCATTTTCTATGTCTGCATCTTAATTCCTATCCTGCCCCTAGGTTCTTCAGAACCTTTTTTTTTTTTTTTTTTTTTTAGATTCCATATATATGTGTTAGCATACGGTATTTGTTTTTCTCTTTCTGACTAACTTCACTCTCTATGACAGACTCTAGGTCCATCCACCTCACTACAAATAACTCAGTTTTGTTTCTTTTTATGGCTGAGTGATATTCCATTGTATATATGTGCCACATCTTCTTTATCCATTCATCTGTTGATGGACACTTAGGTTGCTTCCACGTCCTGGCTATTGTAAATACAGCTGCAATGAACATTGTGGTACATGACTCTTTTTGAATTATGTCTTTCTCAGGGTATATGCTCTGTAGTGGGATTGCTGGGTCATATGGTAGTTCTATTTTTAGTTTTTTAAGGAACCTCCATACTGTTTTCCAAAGTGGCTGTATCAATTTACATTCCTACCAACAATGCAAGAGGGTTCCCTTTTCTCCACACCTTCTCCAGCATTTATTGTTTGATCTACAATTTTTTGATGATGGCCATTCTGACCAGTGTGAGGTGATATCTCATCGTAGTTTTGATTTGCATTGGAAAAACTATTTTTAAATAGACATACCATAAAACATAATTATTCTTGGTGAGTTCACCTAAAAACTCTCATCCCATTTACACTTATTTACTTTACTAGTTCCCAACTATGATGTCTAGGTTAACCATGAAAACTTCCTGAGACATTAGACAAAGCAAACCATCATTCCAAGCAATTTTTCTTGCTGACAAATGTTTAAACAGAGATAACATGAGCTTATTTCACAGTAAATCCAGGTAGAACACAAGTTTTTAATTTATTGTTGATAACTCTAAAGACATAAAATCAACAACTTCAACTTTGCTTTTATTTACTAAAGATCAATCTTAGATCATATGAACTTGAAAATTATTTGGTTTAGATTTTACTACATTTAGAAATATTTAATTCATGAGTGCTTACTTGCAAGCCCACTAAACAGAGTCTTTTGTGAATTAGATTTTGGGTGAGGGAGGCTTCCAGAAGTTTGTACTTTTTAAAAGGCCTTTTTTCCCTCTTTTTTTTTGTTTGTTTGCTTTGTTTTGTTTTAGGTTCTACCTGATTGATTTAATTAGGCTTAGTCTCAGCTCATTGTTGGCTATATTTACATTTCTGAATTGTAGAGTTTGCAAGACAAAGTCACTCACTTTTAATTCCCCAAAGAACTGGACTGCCACTTAAATGATATAAAAAGACTGATCTGCCCAATTAGATTTTCTTTAATTTGCTTATTGATATCAGCAAGAGACTTTCCAACTAAAATGGATATCAAAAGTTTTTTATGTTCTAGAACTTCAGGGTTCAATATTTCATTCTTTCAAAAAATTTGCACAAGGAGTTCAGCAAAGGCCTTCTTTCTGAATGTATAAGTTAGACAAACTTACCCTAAGGGTAAAAGTCTTCATTATTGTTTCTTTAGACCCAGAAAATTAACCCCCAGTTTTTTACCTCACATTGTATGGGCTCAGATAACACTAAGGGAACCAATATTCCCCTTAGCATGCTTAATAAACATTGCCTGAGGGGCAGATTTATATGCCCTGATTTAAATTACCAGACAGGGGAAGCATCCACCACTGAGATATAATGTCTATCCCTACAATATAATCAGACAAAAGAGATGCAACCATCTTACATAAAGCCTGTTCAAACATATAATTTTTTTAATAAACTTCATCTCAATTTCATCAACTATTATACATTTAACTTTAGCATCTATTAGGGCCCCATCAACGAGTCTCAGAGGAATCCCAGAAACTTTTCCTTTTTATCCAACATCCATTTTATCCATTCCTATATAAAAGGTTTTGGGGTCCCTAGTGAATAGTCAAGCCAAAGAACCCAGGCCCTTTAATCAATCTTTAACTTGATTAATTAACCTAACTCTTGCCCAAAGCAATTGGTAATTCGTTTTCTCAGTGTATTGTTTCTTTATTTTTTTTCCTTTCCAGCCCTTCAAATTTCTCCAAACTGGGATAATTAGAGCAGACTTGTCTGGGTCCATTAATGTGGTGGAGACTGATGTAGGGTCCTTTTGGCTCATCCAATCTTAGGTAGTGCTATATCAAACCTTTGTTTTAATCCCATCAATGTACATTTTATCTCATTTCTTAATAAGTGTCTAAAGATTTCCATCCTCCTGGGACCAATCCCATGACTTTCCCCTTAATAACCTATTCTATTCATTTGTTAACCTAATTAGCTTAATGGTTTTATTAGTATCTGTAAGAACCATTAAGGGGAAGGTAAGCACAGTCTTAAAGGTAGCCATTATATTTCTTTGTATCTACTTTTTAACTAGATCTTTCTACAGGTACCAAATAAAGCAGCTATCTATGATGAGAGCTCTCTAAATATTTATTAATTTAGAATTTTTTTCCAATTCAAAGGATTCATCCTTTATAAGTCTATTGACAAGTAGGATATTAACAGTGACTCAAACTAACAAGACACAAGAGGTGTCCTCACAAGAGGGTGCAAAGTATGCTGCTTTAGTGTTGTAATACTTATTTGAATCATTCCAACTTATGCTTCCCCACTTATGCTTTACTTTGTATTTAGAATGGAAATGCCAAAGCATATTTTAAATACAGGAGAATGATTTTAGCATGAAATATGTTCCCAGCACTGTGTTAGACACCAGTTTTCTTAACCAGTAAAATTTTGTTGTTGAACTAAACAATTTCATGTATTAAACGTCTTTAATCTATGTTTTCAATTTTTTCTCAAGACTTTTTCTTAATACATGTCCTCTGATAGGACTTTGTTGTTTGAAATGCTATTATTCAAAACAAAGCAGTCTTAAATGACCACACCAGGTTATAAAATCTGTATCTCACATCAAGAGAGACAAGATAAAGAAAACAGTACCATTAAAGCAATATTTCAATGAGAACAATTATCATTCTTCCCTTCTGATCAATAATGCTTTCAAACTATATTCCAGCCTCTTGCTTTTTGATACCTCAAACCCTCATTCTGCTAATATTTTAATATCATTTCCTTTGCTATATCAGCTGAAAAAAATGCATAACCTAAATGTTGAGAATTATATTTTGTTTGGTGGACAAAACTGAGGACTTAAGCCTGGGATACAGCATCTCAGATAGCTCTGAGAAACTGTTCCAAAGAGGTAAGGGAGGATCCAGGATATGTAGGAGTTTTTGTAACAAAGACCAGGTAATCAGAACATAAAGATTACTGTTAATTAAGGAAAACCAGATATCTCAAATTAAGGAATTTAGCGCTTTTCTATATATGGAAAGATGCAAGTGTCTGAGCTCACTGAAATCATTCATGTGATAGGCACCTCAGCTATCTGGGTCAGTATCCTGTGCTTTCTTATCCTGGGTCTCCTCAGGGTGCACTATCAGGGGTGGCTGCAGCAGTTGACTGCTAAATGACAGGCATTGTGTTTCTATCCTGAGTTCCCTCAGGGCTTACCATTAGGGCAGCTGTAATGTGGTGGCTTGATGGCTGCAACAGCCTTTGTTTACTGATATGGCAGGCAACATTTTTTCATTGACAGCTACCACCTACAATATAATTAAATGTATCCAGGTCAACCAAAGCCATCTCATTCCATTTGGTTGTATCTTTCAACCAGCCCTAAAACTATGTTATTTTGGGGGAAATATAACTAAAAACAAAATATCCTGTAAACTCAGAAAATTGAGTCAAAAAAAAAAAAAGTCCACATAGGTAGAAAACAGTTTTATTATTGAATAAACATTGAACCAGAATGTTAGGCACATCACTGGCAATCCTCTAAGAGATTTCAAAGACAGAAATAAATCTTACCTTTTTATATACTCAGGCAAATACATTCCATTACTTACTTAGTCTCAACATAAACAATAACCAGTCCTCAAGTAACAAGACAGAGTATCATTTATTACACACACTTTATCAGAGATTCATTCAGTAATTAGGGTTTTGTGGAGTAATTAGGGTGTTTGTGAATTGGCTTTATCCACAGGAAAAATAAACCTCTCATATCTTTATGACAGGAGATAGATTAGCAACTTGGTGGGATGCACTCATGGAAGTTAGGTTCTTACCAGTCCACAGACTGGGAGATCAAAGCACTATCTTCCTTAATGATTGCATTTCAAAGAGATGATCTCCAGATCCCCGAGAAAGACATTCCTGAGACAATAATATAGTAAAGTCTTATTTACCTTTTAAAAAGATTTACATACATTTTAAGGAAACTGAGAAAGAACTTACAAGTTTTCCAAAGTAAATAGTCTAAGAAAAGGATGAGTCCCTTACAATAGATTTCAGCCTCTTATTTTAAATTAGTATTTGCCCTTACAGTACTATATTAGTCAAGGTTCTCCAGAGAAACACAAGCAATAGAATATTGGTTCATGCAATTATGGAGGATGAGAAGTCCCAAGAGCTTCAGTCAGCAAGCTAGAGCCCCAGGAGAGCTGACAATGTAGTTACAATTAGAGTCCAAAGGCCTGAGAACGAGGAAAGCTGATAATGTATTTCCAGGCTGAAAGCTCATAAGCTCCAGATTTAAGAAGAGTTGATGTTTTAGTTGGAGCTGAAGGCAGAATAAGATCTATGTCCATGTTCCAGCTCAAGACAGTCAGCCAGGAATAGTTCCCTCTTACTCACAGGAGGGTCAGCCTTTTTGTTCTGTTCAGGACTTTAACTGATTGGATGGGGACAGGGGCAATCTGCTTACTCAGTATATTTGTTCAAATGTTAATCTCATCCAAAACAGTCTCACAGAAATGAACTGAATAATGTTTGACCAAACATCTAGGTACTTTCTAGACCAGTCAAATTGGTGCACTAAATTAGCTATCACAATGATCACGTTGAGTATCAAATAAAGTACCCAACACTTCCTTATTACCTTAAGAAAAGATGACTTTTTTACTCTCAGGGACTCCAGTTTTCATGTTAGCACAACAATTAGATGTCACTGAAAAGAGTGGATAATATTTTGAATAACCATTGTAAGAAGCACAAAGCCTAACACTAGTGTCAACTACAATTGACGCTTGCCATCTACTTCTACAAGGATTAAATCATGTGCTGCTGCAGCTGCTGATTTTCAACACCCTCCTGAAAGGAGTTCAGGGTGGAGAGCTGAAATGAGGCACTCTGTGCTCTGGAAGAAACCGGCAGAACAAGTCTTCAGATAGTTAAATATTTTCAGGAACCGATTTTATGAGCCCAATTCTTGTATCTCCTCATATCTAGAAAAACACTAAAATCCTTCATGGTGATGACTGCTCCTTGTGACTAGCAGAAATCTTCTGCAAAAAAATATTTGCTTGATTGCAAGTACTCCCCCTTCACCAAAATCACATATATACTGACCTCCCCCCGGCCACCTCTTTGGAGCAGTTTGCCAGAACTATCTGAGATGCTGTCTCCCAGGCTGCAGTCCTCATTTTGACCCAAATAAAACTTAAATCACAACTCACACATTGTGCATTTTTTTAAGTCGACACTAGTAATGCTAAAAAAAAACAAAAAAAGCCAAATTTTCCCATTTGATATATGATATGAAGTTTACCCTTTCTTTCCCAATCTTAAACTACTAATTTTTAAGAGAAATTATACAATGGCACTGCTTATATTCCTATAAAATCAAACTATTTATTTTTATTTTATTTTATTTATTTATTTTTTTTTGCGGTACGTGGGCCTCGCACTGCTGTGGCCTCTCCCGTTGTGGAGCACAGGCTCCCGACGCGCAGGCCCAGCGGCCATGGCCCACAGGCCCAGCCGCTCCGCGGCATGTGGGATCCTCCCGGACCGGGGCATGAACCCGCGTCCCCTGCATCAGCAGGCAGACTCCCAACCACTGCGACACCAGGGAAGCCCCTATTTAATTTTGATTTAGCTTTCACTTTGGCTTTACACTCTGTGCCACCATTTTAAGCTTCATTTTGAACAACTCCAAGAACACGTCATTGGTAATCCAGGAAGTCAAAAATCTCATTCCATCCTAATTTTGTTGATGTATTTCTTCAAGTTTTAGCCCATATTCTGTGCTCTAATTAACTTGTGCACTTTGTTGCCCACATGATCTGCATATTCACGTCTCTTTTATTTCTCTTAAGTCAGTCATTGTCACAACTGGAAATGCTCTTACTTCTGTAATTTTGCTTTTCATCATATTTATTCTGCAGTGTTTATCTCCTTAAAATTTGACACAATCTTTCACCTGGGAATATATCTCTAATCTTTTGAATGTGGTAAATACTTCCCTTACAATATTTGTCATATTCAACTTTTTCTATCAAACTTGTGTTCATATGTTCTTTCTCCAAAATTTTGTAAATTCATAGGCAGCAGGCTGTATTTTTTCTGTTTTTCACAGTCCCCAACAGTGTACCTTCAGTTATGTGTTAAATAAATAAATCAGTGTATTGATAGTGATCTCAGGTGGCCTAGGCCTGCAGTGGCTTGAAGCAGGATCTCAGTTCCCTGACCGGAGACTTAAGCCAGGCTGCGACAGAGAGAGCGCTGAATCCTAACCACTAGACTCCTAACCACTGTGTTACAGTGGCTAGTGACAAGGCCCTGGCTTGTGTTCTTTGAAGAAATGAATTTCAACAAAGAGATAGAATGTAGTGAAACAAGTGAAGTGTTTATTAGGAGGATAAAAGTACATGTGAATAGACACATATGGGCAGGTTCAGAAAAGAGTCACATCTTCGTGGTAGTTTAAATCACTTATATGAGGCAGTTCTTCTGAGTTTCCTCTGGCCAATCATCTTGCTTTGCCTCGCTCTGAGTCCATATTTGGTTTAATTCAGGGTCCTCCCCTGTGTTTGGATGCATCACAGCCAAAATGGATTCCAGCGCAGAGGCCTATGGGAAGGTTGGCACTACCTATAATGGGGTGGCATCCCCTCCCTTTTTGAACCCCAAGGGGTTCTGCACATGTGTAGTTGGGAGGCCTCCTTGACCTCAAGAATGAGAAATATGTGGTCTCTTTATCTTTTATTTGGAAAGGACTCAGCTCCACCTTGTTCCTGCCATTATCTTTATCTTGGAGTATCTGTCCACAGGGTCAGAATCCAGCTGCTCAGCCTGGGACCCATCTGTCTCCTGTTTCAATAGCTGTATGTAAGGCACTTCAACTTCTTTCTGCCTCTGCAAATATCTTGAATGCAGCTATTCCTCAGAAAAAAATTGTACTATAAAGAAAAGTAATTATTATCATAGTTAAGTTCAGAGACATTAACATCAAAATAGTCCTTTTTAAAAACATTATTATGGAGGAAAAAGTGAGTAAGAGTTTTACTGCCTTTATTAAGCTTAACTGTGCTTAGTGAATTTTGTTAATAACCAAAAAGTGGATTTTGATAGTAAAATGTCAAAATTATTTTTGACATGAATTGATCACTATATGCCTAGGGACTGGAAAGCAGTTTGTTGGACATAGATTGGAAGGTGAAAATCTTATTATTATCATTATCATAATAAAGTGTAAGTGCCAGCTAAGGGAAGTTGGGGAAATCAACAACTTAAAAGAATCTTCCCCAAAGCAATTGATTTTCTACCTGTAATATTTTCTATCATAATTTTCAAAGAAATCTTTGATATCAGCATTCCAGAAGTTTTGTAAAAAATGCATAACTTGGTGTTAGTTTAATGTGTAAAATTGAGAAAGAAAACGGTACCATAATTATGTTAATTATAATTATTGTTTTCATTTTATTTTGAAGTTGCAGTTTTGAATGTAGTTTAATTCAAATATTACATTATAATGGCTATTAAAAACAAGTTTAAAATTCTAAGTACAATTTTTCCCAGAATTATCAAAAAAAGAGCAAAATGTAAACAATATTACAGGCCACTAATCACCACATTATAAGGTAGCTCCTTAAAATATACCCTCCAGTGATTTGTACAGTGCAGTTTTAAATGGTTCAGTTTATTGGTTTCACATTTTTCTCCTGGGAATCCATTATGCAATGTGATTCTCAATTGCTCCATTGCAAAGAAGATTTTCTCAGCTTGTTGCTTCAGCTTTTGTGTTTTAATATCACAAATCAATCAATGTTCAATTTGTGTAATTTGTTAAATACATAATATATTATTGATGCATTTTTAATGTTATCTTAATTCATATATAATATTATATATTTTAATATTCATTTTATACATCAACTCTCCTAGATCTTAATAACTGAATTAAGATAGAGTCATTATTTGAACATATTCTAGGTTAGGCAATAGTGTAAGCACTTTGAATATATTAACTCATTAAATTTCAAAACCTTTTGCAATAAATATTGTTTAGCTCCATTTTACAGATGAAAAAATAAACACATATAAATGTTGAGAATCTTGCTCAAGATGACATCACTAAGAAGTGGTAGAGGCTAAGGATAGATTGCAACCATTATGGTTGTAAAATCCGTACTCTAACCCAATGCACTTCACTGCTTTTTAGCATTTAAATTTTTAACATGGTCAATAGTTAACAATGAACAATACATGTTATTATTTGGAAAATGTTTTTTTGTATTCCTTGTCTTCAAATTTCATACTTACTTTTTGGTCCAAACTGTGTACACTTCAAAAACACATTTTATGAATATTTAAAAGCAATATCAAAAATAGCTTGGTATTTTATACATACATGCCTCATCTAATTGTACATTAAATGAGTGCACTTTTAGTGTTACAATCTTTATAATCACATTTAGAATATTGAGTTTATATATTTTCTATAATAAATTTCTGTCTACCATTGTCACAAAAATTATTCCAGGAACTAAAGATTGCCTTAGTTCCAAACTCTGTCTGAACTATTTATTTATTTATTTGTTATCAGAGGGGTTTATTATAAAACACATCTATGAGAGTATTTATATATATATTTAGATGTACAAACAAACATAAACCCACTAAATATCTGAGTTATGTCAGGAAGTCAATTTTATTACATATTCACAGCATTGTGATATTCTGTGACTGAGCTAAAAATTTTATACGAATAATTATTTTTTTTAGGATGAGTCTATTTTTTACCTTGCCCGTGGTTGAAACAGAGCATTTTTCTGTGATTATTCACAGAAATTAATGGGTTCTGTGCAACAACAGTTAACTCATTAGGTTAAAAAAAAAACAGGTTTTTTTTTTTTTTTTTTTTTTTTGCGGTACACGGGCCTCTCACTGTTGTGGCCTCTCCCATTGTGGAGCACAGGCTCCGGACGCGCAGGCTCAGCGGCCGTGGCTCACGGGCCCAGCCGCTCCACGGCACGTGGGATCTTCCCAGGCCGGGGCATGAACCCGTGTCCCCTGCGTCGACAGGTGGACTTTCAACCACTGCACCACCAGGGAAGCCCTATGGTATAATAATTTTGACTTGAAATTTTATCCCCGTTTTTTTTTTTTTTTTTAAATTCTTTTTTTTTTTTTTCGGTATGCGGGCCTCTCACCGCTGTGGCTCTCCCGTTGCGGAGCACAGGCTCCGGACTCGCAGGCTCAGCGGCCGTGGCTCACGGGCCCAGCCGCTCCGCGGCATGCGGGATCCTCCCAGACCGGGGCACGAACCCATGTCCCCTGCATCGGCAGGCGGACTCCCAACCACTGCGCCACCAGGGAAGCCCTATTCCCGTTTTTTATTGTATGGCATGGTGAACATATATGAGCTCAAGGTAAGAAGGTTATATGCATCAGGTTTTATGTTTGCTTCTCAAGTAAGTATTGATGTCAAATTAGTTTTTTAATCCTCAGATAGTCTAATATGAATCCTATAAACTCAGAATAGATAAATGTTCTATTTTCCTCAAAGCTATTCTTGTTTTTAATTTTTTTTAATTTTAAATTAATTTTTATTGGCATACAGATGATTTACAATGTTGTGTTAGTTTCTGCTGTACAGCAAAGGGATTCAGTTACACATATACATATGTCCACTCTTTTTTAGATTCTATTCCCATATAGGTCACTACAGAGTACTGAGTAGAGTTTCCTGTGCTACACAGTAGGTTCTTATCAGTTATCTATTTTATATAAAGGAGTGTGTTTATGTCTATCCAAATCTCCCAATTTATTCCCCCCCCCTTTCCCCCTTGGTAACCATAAGTTTATTTTCTACATCTGTGACTCTATCTTTGTTTTTTAAATAGGTTCATTTTGGCCATTTTTGTAGATTCCACATATAAGCAATATCATATGATATTTGTCTTTCTCTGTCTGACTTACCTCTCTCAGTAGCACATTATGTAGGTATATCAATGTTGCTGCAAATGGCATTATTTCATTCATTTTTATGCCTAAGTAATATTACATTGTATATATGTACCACAACTTCTTTATCCATATATCTGTCAATGGACATTTAGGTTGCTCTCATGTCCTGGCTATTGAAAATAGTGTTGCAATGAACATTGGGGTACATGTATTTTTTGAATTATGATTTTCTCCAGATCTATGCCCAGGAGTGGGATTGCTACATTATATGGTACCTCTATTTTTAGATTTTTAAGGAACCTTCATACTGTTCTCCACAGTGGATGTACCAATTTACTTTCCCACCAACAGTGTAGGAGGGTTCCCTTCTCTCCACACCCTCTCTAGGATTTATTGTATGTAGACTCTTGGATGATGGCCATTCTGAATGATATGAGGTGATACCTCATTTTACTTTTGATTTGCATTTCTCTAATAAGTGATACTGAGCATCTCTTCATGTACCTCTTGGCCATCTGTATGTCTTCTTTGAAGAAATGTTTACTTAAATCCTCTGCCCATTTTTTGATTGGGTTGTTTGTTTCTTTTTTAATATTGAGCAGCATGAGATATTTGTAAATTTTGGAGATTAATCCCTTGTCAGTAGAATCATTCACAAATATTTTCTCCCATTCTGTGATTGTCTTTTCATTTTGTTTATGGTTTCCTTTGCTGTGCAAAAAGTTTTAAGTTTGATTAGGTCCATTTTTATATTTTTGTTTTTATTTTCATAACTCTAGAAGGTGGATCAAAAAAGATACTGTGTGATTTATGTCATAGAGTGTTCTGCCTATGTTTTCCTCTAAGAGTTTTATAGTATTCGGTCTTACATTTAGGTCTTTAATCCATTTTGAGTTTATTTTTGTGTATGGTGTTAGGGATTTTTCTAATTTCATTCTTTTACATGTAGGTGTCCAATTTACCCAGCACCACTTATTGAAGAGACTGTTTTTTCTTCATTGAATAGTCTTGCCTCCTTTAAGATAGATTAGATGACCATAAGTGTGTGAGTTTATCACTGGAATTTCTATCCTGTTCCACTGATCTATATTTTTGTTTTTGTGCCAGCATCATACTGTTTTGATTACTGTAGCTTTGCAGTATAGTCTGAAGTCAGGCAATCTGATTCCTCCAGCTCTTCTTTTCTTCTCATGATTGATTTGGCTATTTGGGATCTTTTGTGCTTCCATACAAATTGTAAAATTTTTTGTTCTAATTCTGTGAAAAATTATATTGGTAATGTGATAGGGATTGCATTGAATTTATAGATTGCTTTGGGTATTAGAGTCATTTGGACAATATTGATTCCTCAAGTCCAAGAACATGGTATATCTTTCCATCTGTTTGTGTCATCCTTGATTTCTTTCATCAGTATCTTAAAGTCTTCTGAGTACAGGCCTTTTGCCTTCTTATGTAGGTTTATTCCTAGATATTATATTCTTGTTGATGCAGGGATAAATGCAATTGTTTCCTTAATTTCTCTTTCTGATCTTTTGTTATTAGTATATAGGAATGCAAGAGATTTCTGTGCATTAATTTTATTTCCTGTAATTTTACCAAATTCATTGATGAGCTCTAGTAGTTTTCTGGTAGGATCTTGAGGATTTAATATGTATAGTATCATGTCATCTGCAAACAGTGACAGTTTTACTTCTTTTCCAATTTGGATTCCTTTTATTTCTTTTTTTCTCTGATTGCCATGGCAAGGACTTCCAAAACTATATTGAATAAAAGTGGAGAGTGTTGACATCCTTGACTTGTTCCTGATCATAGAGAAAATGATTTCAGTTTTTCACCATTGAGAAAGATGTTTGCTGTGGGTTTGCCATATATGACCTTTATTTTGTTGAGGTAGGTTCCCTCTATGCTGACTTTCTGGAGAGTTTTTTTTTTTATCATAAATCGATGTTGAATTTTGTCAAAAGACTTTTCTGTATCTATTGAGATGTTCATTTTTATTTTATTCTTCAGTTTGTTAGAGTGGTGTATCACACTGATTTATTTATGTATATCTAAACATCCTTGCATCCCTGGGATAAATCCCACTTGATCATGGTGTATGATCATTTTAATATGTTGTTGGATTCAGTTTGCTAGTATGTTGTTGAGGATTTATGAGTCTATGTTCATCAGTGATATTGGCCCGTAATTTTCTTTTGTGGTATCTTTGTCTGGTTTTTGTATCATGGTGATGGTGGCCTCATATAATGAGTTTGGGAGTGTCCATTCCTCTGAAATTTTTGGAATAGTTTGAGAAACTTAGGTGTTAGCTCTTCTCTAAATGTTTGATGGTATTTGCCTGTGATGCCATCTAGTCCTGGACTTTTGTTTGTTGGAAATTTTTAAATCACAGTTTCAATTTCAGTACTTGTGATTGGTCTGTTCATATTTTCTATTATTTCCTGGTTAAGTCATGGAAGGTGGTACTTTTCTAAGAATTTGTCCATTTCTTCTAGGTTGTCCAATTTTTTGGCATACAGTTGCTTGTAGTAGTCTCTTATCATCCTTTGTATTTCTGTGGTGCCCAATGTAACTTCTCCTTTTTCATTTCTAATTTTACTGACTTGAGCTCTTTCCATTTTGTTCTTGATGAGTTTGGCTAAAGGTTTATCAATTTTGTCTATATTCTCAAAGAACCAGCATTTAATTTCATTGATCTTTGCTATTCTTTTCTTCATCTCAATTTCATTTATTTGTGCTCTGATCTTTATCATTCTACTAACTTTATGTTTTGTTTGTTCTTTCTCTAGTTGCTTTAGGTGTAAGTTTAGGTTGTTTATTCGAGATTTTTCTAGTTTACTGAGGTAAGATTCCATTGCTGTAAACTTCCCTCTTAGAGCTGTCTTTGCTGCATCCCCTAGGTTTTGTATTTTTGTGTTTTCACTGTCATTTTTCTCTATGTATTTTTGATTTCCTCTTTGATTTCTTCAGTGATCTATTGGTTGTTTGGTAAATATTGTTTTGCCTCCATGTATTTGTGTTTTTCACAGTTATTTTTTTCCTGTAATTGCTTTCTAATCTCATAAATTTTTGGTCAGAAAAGATGCTTGATATGATTTCAATTTTCTTAAATCTACCAAGGCTTGATTTGTGGTCCAAGATGTAATCTATCCTGGAGAATATTCCATATGCACTTGAGAAGAAAGTGTATTCTGCTGCTTTCAGATGGAATGTCCTATAGGTATCAATTAAGTCTCTCTGATTCAATGTGTCATTTAAGGCTTGTGTTTCCTTATTAATTTTTAGCCTGGATGATTTGTCCATTGACGTAAGTGGGGTGTTAAATTCCCCCAATCTTATTATGTTACTATCATTTTCTTGTTTTTTGGCTGTTAGCATTTGCCTTATATATTGAGGTGCTCCTTTGTTGGGTGCATACATATTTACAATTGTTATATCTTCTTCTTGGATTAATCCCTTGATCATTATGTACCGTCCTTTCTTGTCTCTTGTAACAGTCTTTATGTTACAGTCTATTTTGTCTAATATGAATGTTGCTACTCCATCTTTCTTTTGATTGCCAATTACATGGAATATCTTCTTCCATCCCCTCACTTTCAGTCTGTATGTGTCCCTAGGTCTGAAGTGCATCTCTTATTGACAGCATATATATGGGTCTTGTTTTTGTATTCATTCAGCCAGTGTACGTCTTTTGGTTGGAGTACTTAATCCATTTACATTTAAGGTAATTATCAATATGTATATTCCTTTTGCCATTTTCTTAATTGTTTTGGCTTTGTTTTTGTAGGTCTTTTTTCTTCCCTTTCTCTTTCTTGTCTTCTCTTGTGGTTTGATGATCATCTTTAGTGTTATGTTTGGGTTGCTTTTTCTATTTTGTGTGTGTATCTATTGCAGTTTTAGGGTTTGCTTTTCTCATGTGGTTTTCATAAAACAGTCTGTATATGTACAAGTTTGTTTTAAATTGCTGGTCTTTTCCCCACCTAGCAAAGTTGCTTTAATATTTGTTGTTTAATATTTGCTGTGAAATATTTGTTGTGATTTGGTGATGTGATTTACCTTTTGCTAATCTGTAAAACTTCTGGTTTCTCTGTTGATTCTGAATGAGATCCTTGCTGGATAAGGTACTCTTGTTTGTAGGTTTTTCCCTTTCATCACTTAAGTATATTGTGCCATTCCCTTCTGGCCTGCAGAATTTCTGCTGAAAAATCAGCTGATTACATTATAGGGATTCCCTTGTATATTATTTTTTGCTTTTCCCTTGTTGCTTTTAATAGTTTTTCTTTGTCTTTAACTTCTGTCAATTTAATTAATATGCATCTCTGCATGTTCCTCCTTGGGTTCATCCTATATGGAACTCTCTGTTCCTCCTGGACATGAGTGAATGTTTCCTTTTAAATGTTGGGGGAGTTTTTGGCTATAATCTCTTCAAATATTTTCTCTTTCTCTTCTCCTTCTGGGACTCTTATAATGCAAATGTTGATGCTTTTAAAATTGTCCCAGTCATCTCTTGAGACTGTCCTAATTTCATTTCATTCTTTTTTCTTTATTCTGTTCTGTGGCAGTGATTTCCACCAATCTGTATTCCATCTCACTTACTTGTTTTTCTGCCTCAGTTATTCTGCTATTGATTCCTTCTAGTGTATTTTTCATTTCAGTTATTGTATTGTTCATCTCTGTTTGTTCTTTTAATCTTCTAGCTCCTTGTTACACATTTCTCGTATTTTCTCAGCCTGTGGCTCCATTCTTTTTCTGAGATTTTGGATCATGTTTACTATCATTACTCTGAACTCTTTTTCAGTAGATTGTCTATCTCCTTTTCATTTAGTTGCTCCTGTGAGTTTTTATCTTGTTCTTTCATTCGCAAAATTTTTCTCTGTTGTCTTATTTTGCCTAACATTCTGTGTTTGTGGTCTCCTTTCCAGAAGCTGCAGAATTGTAGTTCCTCTTGCTTCTGCTGTCTGCCCCTGGTGGGTAAGGTTGCTCAAGGGGATTGTGCAAGCTTCCTGCTGGTGCCTGCCTTCTTGTGGGTGGAGCTGGGTCTTGTCCCTCTGATGTGCAGGGTCATGTCAAGGGGTGTGTTTTGAGGTGGCTGTGAGCTCAGTACTTTAGGGAGCCTGTCTTCTGCTGAGTGGGGCTCTGTTTCTATCTTAGTGGTTCTCTGCCCTAAGACTTTTCAACCCTGGAACCTTCAGTTTGTTGGGTCGAGCTGGGTCTTGGCACCAAAATGTGGACCTCCAGGAGAACTCACTCCAACCAATATTCCCTGGGGCTACCTCTACCAGTTTCCTTGCCCTCACAGTGAGTTAGAGTTGACCATTAGCTCCCCAGGAGACCCCCAAAACCCTAGGTAGGTGCAGCCCAGGTTCTTATGTAAGTACTGCTTTGTGCTGGGTCCCAGTGCATGTAAGACCTAGTGTGTGCCCTCCAAGAGTGGAGTCTCTAAACAGAGACCCCCAGGCCTTTGGAACTCCTGCACTCAAGCCCTGCTGGCCTTCAAGTCTGAATGCTCTGGGGGTTCTTCCACCTGATGCCAGACCCTCAGAATGTCTTGTAGGGCTATTTTGTGTGGAACCTCCCCATGTAGCCTGCATGGTTTTAATATTTTTTGGTGTGAGGGTTTTTTTTAGTATAGATGTCTGCCACCTCTTTCTTCAGTATATGCTGGCTGTTATACCCTTTATAGAGTATAGGAAGTGTGACTGATGTTGTGTTTATCAGAGTCTGGACTGAACATTGAGCAGAGCCTCCCCTTTGCTCTGTGGTTGTCACTGCTCTGTCAGAGATGGAGTCTTCTCCCTAGTTGTTGGAGTACAGGCCCAAGATCTGTTTCCTTGCTGTGTTTCTGATCTGGGTTGTAAGGTAGGCAGGATTGGAGCGCTCCCACTGGGAGCAAAATCACTGAGTATTCCTTCTCTGGAGGTATTCACCTGTGGGTGTTTTCTGTTGTGTCACCTTTCACCCATTGTGTGCACTCTCAGATTACACCATTGTTGGCACTGCTCTTGACCTCATCTTAACTGTGGGTAGGGTGGCAATTGGCACTGGTGTCTCTCAGGCATTGTTTTAACAAGGCCACCACTGAATTCAAGTCCCAGGATTGAAGTAATCATGGATCTGGACCAGCTGTGGGCACTATGGGGGAAGCTCAGACTCTGGCCTGGCCCAACCACCACACATGTATATCTCCACAAATTCTACAGCTGCTAAAGCTAGACCTGTCTTGGCTGCAGAACACTTGTCCATTCAGATGTTTTGTATGTACTAAGTTTACAAAGCCAGTCACAGGGGTGTCAACTTGCAGTTTACGCAGTTGCAAGGAGAGATTTCAGCTTTTCTTTCTTAGCTGCCTGTCCCCTGGGGCTCAGCTGTACTTTCAGCCCCACCTCTGTGTGTGCTTCCAAGGCTGCCCTGGAGCACACAAGTTCACCCCGGTGAGGAGAGGGTGCAGAGGTGTCAGCGGCCGGGGTCGTGGGAGCCTTAGTGGGGACAGGGCGCAAAGTGTATCTGGTGGCCACGGGCATGAGAGGGTCACTCCCAGTGGGGCCCTTTCCTAGTGCCCAGCCATGGCACAAGAGAGTCAGCCCCAGTGGCAATGGGGTGCATCAGGGAGCCAGCAGCCATGGGCATGAGAGATCCGGCCCAGGTGGGGGCTCTTCCTAGTGCCTGGGGAGGCAGGGGCCAACACATGAGGAGAAAGCCTGAAATAGCATCCCCACCCCTTGTGCATTGTCAACAATGGTGCTTTGCTTCTATGACAGTCTGGGTTTCCTCCACAAGCATTCCCTGTTGCAGATTTCCTCACTCCCATCCCCTCAGGCTGTATCCTCATAGCCAACAGCAGTCCTTTCCCAGGTTTGCTCTCCACACCCTATGTTCCAGCACCCAGCCCCATCCACACCAGCAAACACATGTCTCAGGCTGGGGTACACAGGGCTGTGGCATGGACAACCTGTGTAGGTCTCACTCTGTCCTGCCTGTCACAGATTGGTTGATGGGCTCTCCTTCTACAGCCCCTGAAGCTTCCCTTCTGTCCCAACTGATCTCCCCACAAATGAGAGGGCTTCCTGGATGCAGGAACCTCTCTTCTCCTTCAGCTTCCCCACCCAGGGGTGCAGATCCTGTCCCACTTCCTCCCCTTTTCCTTTTCCCTTATTTTTTCTTTCATCCTACCTGGTTATGGGGGGTACTTTCTTGTGCTTTTAGGTGTCTGAGGTCCTCTGCTAGTGTTCAGCTGGTGCTCTGTGAGAATTTGTTCCATTTGTAGATGTATTCTTGATACATTTGTGGGGCAAGATGACCTCCACATCTTCCTACTTGAATCCTTGAAATCTCCCCCTCTATTCTTTTCTAAACTATTTTCTCATTTTGTTTATTACAGAATATTGAGCAGAGTTCCCTGTGCTATATAGTAGGTCCTAATTGGTTGTCTATTTTAAATATAGTAGTGTGTGCATGTCAAACCCAAACTCCCAATCTATTCCTCTCCCTCCACCCTTCCCCCTGCTAACCATAAGTTCATTCTCTGTGTGTCTGTTTCTGCTTTGTAAATAAATTTATTTGTATCATTTTTTTCATTCCACATATAAGCGATATCATATGATATTTGTCTTTCTCTGTCTGACTTACTTCACTTTGTATGATATTCTTCGGGTGCATCCATGTTGCTGAAAATGGCGTTATTTCATTTTTTTAATGCCTGAGTAATATTCCATTATATATCTGTGTCACATCTTATTTAGCCATCCGATAATGGACATTTAGGTTGCTTCCATGTCTTGGCTATTGTAAGCAGTGCTGCAATGAACATTGGGTGCATGTATCCTTTCAGACTATGTTTTTCTCAAGATATATGCCCAGGAGTGGGACTGCAGGATCATATGATAGCTCTATTTTTAGCTTTTTAGGGAACCTCCATACTGTTCTCCACAGTGGCTGTACCAACTTACATTCCCACCAACAGTGTAGGAGGGCTCCCTTTTCTCCACACCCTCTCCAACATTTATTGTTTGCAGATTTTTTGACGATGTCTATTCTGACTGGTGTGAGGTGATATCTCACTCTAGTTTTGACTTGTATTTCTCTAATAATTAGTGATATTGAGCCTCTTTTCATGTGCTTCTTTACCATCTCTATGCCTTCTTTTGAGAAATGCCTATTTAAGTCTTCTGCCCATTTTTGATTGGGTTGTTTGTTGTTTTGACAATGAGTTTCACATGCTATTTGTAAATTTTGGAGATTAATCCCTTGCAATTCACATTTTTTTCAAATATTTTCTCCCATTCTGTGGGTTGTTTTTTCATTTTGTTTATGGTTTCCTTAGCTGTGCAAAATTTCTTGAGTTTGATTAGTTCCCATTTGTTTATTTTTGGTTTTATTTCCCTTACTCTAGGAGATGGACTGAAAAGAAAAAAAAGACATTGCTGTGATTTAAAGACTCCGAATAGCCAAACTAATCTTGAGAGGAAAAAAACATAAAACATAAAAAACCAAAACAGAGCTGGAGGAATCAGGCTCCCTGACTTCAGAATATACTACAAAGGTGTATTCATCAAAACAGTATGGTACTGGCACAAAAACAGAAATATAGATCAATGAAACAGGATAGAAAGCCCAGAAATAAACTCATGTACATATGGTCAATTAAATGACAAAGGAGGCAAGACAATACAATGGAAAAAAGACAGTTTCTTCAATAAATGGTGCTGAGAAGACTGGACAACGACATGTAAAAAAAATGAAATTAGAAAATTCTTTAACACCATACACAAAAATAAACTTAAAATGTATTAAAGACCTAACTGTAAGACCAGATATTATAAAACTCTTTGAGGAAGATATAGGCAGAACACTCTTTGACATAAATTGTAGAGTCTGTTCATTCACCATCTGTCAGGAAACTGTCAATTTTATTTAAAAAAATTTTTTCATTACTATTATTTTTTGGCTGCAACACGTGGCTTGTGGAATCTTAGTTCTCTGACCAGGGATCAATCCCTAGCCCTCTTCAGTGAAAGCACAGAGTCCTAACCACTGGACCACTAGGGAATTCCCTGGAAACTGTTAATTTTAAATCCCCATACTTTATTTTCTTATTTTGCTTCATCAACATCCTTACATAACCTTCCCCATAAAATGGTTGTTAGTACACCAGATATTATATTTTCAAAAGGTACAAGAAAATGTTATTGATCCATGAACCCAGAAAATATGGGAGAGACCCACTTTACTTAAGATGTCCAAATAGCAAATGTCAAAAAATACTCAGGTTTTTTTCCTAAAATTAATGGAATATAATAATAAAATCTAAATGGAATGGAAATAACCTGAAGCAAGGATATTATATGCTGTACCTCATTCCTGTAGCTGCCTAGCCTTGATAGAGAAGAAAGAACCCAGAGTCAGTGACAAAGACATCAAGGATTTATTGGACAAGGAATCTTGCAAGTCAGAGGCAAAGATCCTGAAGCGATACCCCATCACATGTGGTTGACAGCAAGCAGGACAAAACAGCAATTTTTGCTACTCATAGGAAGTGGAAGCTACCAATTAGAGGGGGAATGACACCAGAAGGGTTCCCTGGTTGCTTCCCCCACAAGTTCTCAGGTTAGCAACCTTCACAAGGGCCCAAGTTTCTTGTTGATAACCTAATATAATGTAGCTATTACTGGTTCAAGGAATAGAATAATCTTTAACTAGGGATCTGGCAAATCATGCAGGCAGTTACTAATTAAATGCCAAGATTAGGAGGTGGATGCAATCATGTGAGTAAGGTGAATGTGAAGCAGGACCTGGTCAGGCAGAGGATGTACAAAGAGCAAGCGAGCAGCCATCTTGTGGGACCTGACCTTTCATACACTATGGAATGAAGTCGAGACTTTAAAAGTAAATTTCTATAATTAATTAATGAAATGTTGAGCTATATATTTATTTTTATAAAGTAAGATATAAAATATTTGAAATATTTGAATACACACTTCCCTCTGCCATCTCTTTCAGTAAAAAATCAGAACATTTAATTTTTTTGCATCAGCTCACAAATTTCTTGGATTTTATTAAACCTTCAAATATAAACTATACAAAATTATTATTAAAAGGAAACCCTTAATTTTAGTGAAAAATTACTTTCCAGTACTATCAATATTCAGAAATTATGTGGATGGTAATATTATAATAGAACTTTATAAATTTATTTCTTTCACCTGAAGATATAAAAACACAAGAACTTTAATGCAGCAGACTTATGGTCAGTTAAACCCAATTCTCTATCTTGGTTAGTGCTACTCTGGTAATTACTTATCTAGCAACAGATCATGGTTGTCATCCATCAGTATCATTATTAGTAATGTCCTTCAACCATTTTTAATGCATTAGATAGCCTGTTATTTATCTATATGCTGTCTGCAATCTTTTTTACCACTTTTCTCAAATCACACCCTGCTCATCTTGCAGGTGTCAAATTAAACACCTTTTTGAGGTCTTCCTTGACTTCTGAGAGTAGTCTAAATTCCATTAAAACATTTTATATCAAGTCATTTCTTATGTTTTATTGAGATTACCAGTGAATTATTTATTTTCACATAGTAGTTGCTTATCATGTTCCTATTCAATACATGAATTAATGTCAAGCATTAATTTAATTTAAATCTTGCACTTCAAGGTATTTTCATACTTTGTCACTGAGAAGTACTCCCATTAGCCCAAGCAGGCTATATAAAATACTTTATTTTGTGTATTTTTATTAATAATAATAGGTGTATTATTTTGATTTTTATATTTCATGATATGGGTTAATTATGATGTAACTCAGAGGAAGATTTCTTATGGATGTTCTGCATTGTGTTTTTCCAAATACAATTATGTGACTATTTTCCACAGAGCCATATTAGTATCCCTTAGCAAGTGGAATAATTGATACCAATTCAGTGAACAGTTACCTCTAGAAGTGCTTACAGAAATATGCTTTTGTTTCTGTTGTCTACTGATGCATTGTAAGAGAACACTGTTGAATTGGAACAACACATAAATTATGGCAAGTGCACATGAAGCTTCTGTAATATTCTTGGATATAAACTATAAGTACATCCAACCCTGTTTTAGTCTAAAAGCCCACAAATTTAAACTCCTCAGTAATTTTCAGTTGTGACTCTACCATTCTCAACTCTCCTAATAGTTTTCCCACTTGGAAGAAGGAAAAAAAATAGGGCAAATAACATTTGTGAGAAAATATTAACAGCATGTTTCAATCTACAAATACAGTGAAAATGTTGAATGCACACGTTTAAAATATACAGAAATTTTTATTGTGGCACTTAAAACTGGATGAAAATGAGCTAATCTTCCAAACTACTCATTAAGCTTAATAACTCACTTTCTATCCTGAAAAAAAAAGACTAAACACTTTTATTAACAACGTCTCTATTCAATTAGACAACATTGTAAACTATTTGAAAATTTAATCTGAAGCAACAACGTAAGTTAACTGTGGTGTTCCTAGAATCTTAATGCTGTTTCTCATCTTTTCCTGTATTAATATTTCTTTTGCATGTTACTCTAGTCATTTCAGAAGAATGAATTTACCTCTGATTTAGGTTAAGAAACTAAACTGAAGAATTCTTATAGTCTTTCTTCCACTTGGAAGTAAAAGAAAACCTAATTTATAGGGAGTAAGCTACTAAATGTATACTATTGTGTTCTAGTCATTATTTCCTAATTTCAAGGACAGTCCTCTTCAAGGGTTCTTCCCCAGTATTGAGTTTGTATTCTACTGGTAAATAATGATATCATAATTACTTCCATCTCTAGATCAAGCAATTCTCTGCTGACTCTTGATAGAGTAAGAACATTTGGCATATTAATTTTCCTCATTTAATTCATCTTGTTTCCTATCTTGTTTTGACTCCTTGATTAATTCAGTCTTCACTAAAATCCATTTAAAGATATGCAGCTGATCGTTCTAAAGTTTTCTCATATGTTCTAAATTGTCCAATATATTGCTCCTAATGAGTAAGGTTTGTAAGAGCAAAGACAGCTGATAACTGTTTGTTCACTATCAATTCAAAAAGCTCATTGACCAATTACTTATCTAAGTTTCTTTAGAGACCTTTTCAATTACAAAGACTTCCAATTTCAAATAGGAAACAAGTGAGAAATTATTTACACTGTTCTTTTTGTTGGGTATTCTACAATTTTTATACTGAGTCTATTTCAGCATACAATGATATTATGGGCCACAAGGAGTTTGAGTTTTTTTGACATATTTTAACAGATAACAATTTGGATGGGTAGCACTTAGGATAACTGTAAACTGTGAATTCTGGAGCCATTTCTGTACCCATTCCACAAATGATCAGTTGAAAACTTGGGCCAATTATGTAACCTCTCTGTGCCTCAAAACTCATGTTTGTAAATGAAAATAATAATAGTAATATGTATATCATAAGGTTACTGTACATTTTAAATGTAATAATTGCCATGACATACTTAACTTAGAATGATTCATGATGTTTAATAAGTATTCTACATAAATTAACTTCATTCTGAACTCCTTAGAACTGAGTGAAAAGGTAAACAGATATGTTTTTACTAAATACAAAGAGATGGTAGTGTGTATGTTTTGTTATATTTTCTGAGAAACCAATTGTTCATTAATCTGATAAGATGTCTCAAAAAGTACCTGAGCTTCCTCTTACTGGATAATTTTGAACAGATTTTGTTAGATCAGTTTTCAGGGATTTTAGTTTATTTGTTAGTGTTCTTTATTTTGCAAGTGACAGAATCCAAAATATAAATATCTTAGACAAAAAAAAAAAAAGCCCTCTTAGAAAGATACATATATTTGAAAGAAGTGGTGCACAACCTCAGAGCAGGACATTCAGAGACATAGCTGGATCTCAGGCAAAATATGGACTCAAACACTACCATAATATCATTACTCAGAATCTTGTCTATGCTCTTCTCTACATGTGATCATTGTTCCTATCTAGAAATCATTTAGGACACAATTACTAAAAATTCCCAGGTTGCACATGCTATAACATCTGTAAAAAGAGAAAGGCTAATTGATACCAGTCCCCACCCTCCCAATCCCTATGCCCCAACCTCTGGCCATAGTTCCATTGTTTCTAAAACAACGGGTCTAAAGTTAGTATTCCCCTCATCACCAGTTCTACCCTCTATTCTCTAATAACCACTTTCTCCACTTGGAAGAACTTGGTTTCACTGCAATAATATTTATGGGCAATTTCATCCACATAATTCTCAATGAGTGATATCATTTACCTTATAGGAAACTTGAGGAACTTTTGATATGCCTCTCACTCTTTTGCTATTCAGATTTATTAAGGTTCATACTACTTTAATTATTAATTTTCACTATCATTCATTCATCTGGTAAATAAATTTATGTCTATTTTGCACTTATAATGTAATCAGAATTGTGCATAGATACTAAGAGAGAATGGGGGAAAACATGTATTTATGACAAAGCAGGTAAATTATACTTTAAACATATAATTAGAAAGTATTTGTTTACTAAGTATAATATTGCTAAGAGGGAGTTAGATACACAATCTTATACTTGAAAAAGCATAAAAAGGCAATGACAGCCTCATTAGATGCCAAGTAAGAGCATATGCTCACTTTGTAGAGGGTTTGAGGGCACTTTACCTCAATATATATGTTTTCAGGTCCCCATCTCTGTTCAACATATGTTATGTTTAAAATATTCATTGCAAACAAGAAGTGATTATTGGACACACCTCTATAATTCTTCAGTATATTCTAAATTTCTTTATAAAAACAGTTCATGTTCTGAGCCCAAACTTCTTGCCCATACTTATTTCTCACTCTGTTTATCCAGTCTTCTCTGAGTCCTTGAACACCTTTACAACAATTACCTTCAACTCTTTATTGAGTAGATTGCTTATCTCCACTTCTGGGGTTTTATCTTATTCCTTCATTTGGAACATATTTTTCTGTTGCCTATTTTACCTAATTATCTGGTTTTTTTCTCTGTATTTAGTAGGTTTGTTACATTTCCTGACCTTGAAGATATGGCCATTTGTAGGAGACATAAGACTATGTGTTCCAGCAGTGCACTCCCCTCAGATCACCAGAGCGCTATGTTCTAGGGGTGTCCCCTATTGGGCTATATGAGCCCTTATGTTGTGGTGAACTGAGTATATAGACACAATTGTGTGACTGGCCCCCAGTCTAGTTTGTTGTCAAGGCCTGCCTTGTGCAGAGGTTACTGACTATTGGTGGGTAGGTCTGGGTCATGAGTTTGATTGCTGTGGGACTCTAGGGGTTCCTAGGGCTAATGTTAACCCAGTTGTGGGCAGAACCAGTTTTAGGGGTGGGTGGTGGCAGAGCCAGTGGTTCTGGATCTAATATAGTCCTTCTGGTGGGTGGGGCTGGTCCCTGACATGGCTAGCTGCAGTGTCCATGGGTCCCAGAGGTGGTTGGCTTGCTGGTGGCAGAGTCAGGGCCCAGGGAAGTCCCAGGTCTGGTGCCAGCTTTCTGGTGTTGGCCGGAATTTGACATGGCAGGCTGCAGGTTTATGGTGGTCCTAGGTCTGGTGTTGGCCAGCTGGTGGGTGGGGCCAAGGTCCAGGGGATCCCTGTGCTAGTTTTGGCTTGCAGTTATGGTGAGCTGGGTCCTGGGGTCTCTGGCTTCAGGGCCCTGGAAGTCCTAGAGTTGGTGTCAGCTCACTGGTGTGTGGACCCAGGGAGTCTTTTAACTGATATCTGCCCACTGGTTGGCAGAGCTGGGCTGGGTCCTGGGCACTCTGGTGGACAGGCCAGGTGGAGTCTCTATTTTCCACAGCCCTCTGGCTCTCCCAAAGTTAAGCCCTACTAACCTTCAAAGACAAATGTTCTGGGGGCTTATCTTCCCAGTGCAGGACCCCCAGGCTGGGAAGCCTAATGTGGGACTCAGATCTTTTGCTCCTAGGGAAGAACTTCTGCAATTATAACTATCCTCCTGTTTGTGGGTTACCTGCCCAGGGGTGTGAGCCTTGACTAGACCACATCTCTGGCCTTCCTACTCATCTCATTGTGGTTCCTTCCTTATACTTTTAGTTGTAGAAGATCTTTTCTGCTACTTTTCTAGTCTTTCTCATCGATAATTACTCTGTAAATAGTTGGTGTACCCATGGCAGTAAGTGTGCTCAGGGTCTTCCTACTCTACCATCTTGGCCACTGTCTCTTTCAACACATGTTATCTTGGTAATTCATATGTATTCCTAATTAATTTAAATTATCACATCAAATATAATTTTCATAAATATGTAAATATTTATTTACTTAATTATTTTATGTGCATATATATCTCTCAAAAATTTAGAGGTTATTAGTGTTAATAAATCAAGAATATCTTTCAACTATTGAGCTATCAAAGTTATTTATTTATGTTTTTACTGAGCTTATATTTTTGAGAGATTCATTTCTGTTGAGTTAAATCATCCCATTCAAAATCTAACCTAAAGTAAGATACATGTATGAGTTAGGCATAGCATGCAAGCCAATTTAACCTAAGTGATTTGTTTATGTATTAATGTGATTTGTGGAGCTCCTTTTTCTTCTCTGAAAAATGTACTGCCTCCTGTCTATGAGGTGATAGTACACCCCACCTCCCCAATGAGGCACCTAATATTTTACAACTTCTAGCCATATAACAAGGTGATATAATTGTGTCATAGTAAAAATAATGAAGCTGGATTAAATATCTCTCCTAGTTGGATTCTTTTATTATTTGTCTTTGCTTTCTATTCCCAACAGCAAACCTTATTTTAAGGAGTTTCACTGTTTAATGATATCTGATCATGAAATTGACTGTTGGGGCTTAGACTTCCACTATAAATTTCTGAGCTGTATTGCAGCTTAGGAACTAGTGAGGAATAGAAAATAATGAGACAAATTAATTTTCTTTTCTCAGAGGTACTATATTCCCCATAGCTATCACTCAGAGGACAATCTCTTTTCTGAAAGATTGATATAAAAATAATTTATGTCACTCTAAGAGGCAGAACAAATCTATCTTCCTGGAAAAGCACATACATGCCTTTAAGAAAAGAGTAGTAGCATGTGGAAACAGTGCTTCTTAGTAATTAGGAGTGTTTATTATCCTTGTCCTATAAAAATCAAAGCCCGGATTGATATAATAATATAAATTATTATATAATTTATATTCTGGATTTATATAATAATATATAATTATTCTGGATTTATATAATAATAAAAATGCTTTCAACATTTAATATATAACTATACCATTCAGGTCCCTCTGTAGTTTAGCTTCAGATAATTCAAGTGGAAGTTTAGTAAACTGAAAGCTTTTTTTTGCTTAGAATTCTGCAACAATAATAAGAAAATATTGAAAATAAAAATCTTACTAAGCTGAAGAGATCAACTGAGGTCATTTATTTCCTTGCTTTTAAGAAATAATACCATTAAATCAAACCATCAGAAATTACAATTAACTATAAATTTGTTACAAATATCTTCTGCAATATTTCATATTTTGTAGTATAAAACAAAATAAATGGAAGTATAAATACCTCATTCTAATGTAGCTTATGGTTTATGGTTTTAAGGACTATCACCAGCAGGAATACAATGGTAAACAAGTATCAATGTCAGATGAGTCCAAGTGAAATGAAGATAAATTAACTCATGAAAGCTTTTTGTGAAGTACATAAATTTATTATTTTTTTCCAATTTGAAATAACCCTCAAAATAACACATTTGGCATACTTAGCTATAAAAATCATTAAACCAACATGTTTGTATTATTTTACAGTAATATATCATAAGTAATAACATTGCCTTAAATTCATGCACTGAACCAGAGAGGTGTTCACTCATCATCTCTTATTGTATTTTCTATGAATTCCCAGACTGCAAGAGTTAAAATGTAAATATCTTCTGACTACTGCCAAATTAAAACTCTATTAAACATTTTATATTTTTCTTTTTAATGTTGATAAATTGAATTTCATTGTAGATACAGCCTCAAAGGACTGTTTTTGGTTCTGAGCTGAACACTGTGTTAATATTGATTTCATTATTTCAGCTTTTTTGAAAGATGCTGTAGTAATCTTTTCGTTGCAGAGCACAGGCTCCGGACATGCAGGCCCAGCGGCCATGGCTCACAGAGCTAGCTGCTCTGCGGTATGTGGGATCTTCCCAGACCAGGGCTTGAACCCGTGTCTTCTGCATTGGCAGGCAGATTCTCAACCACTGCGCCACCAGGGAAACCCTAACAGCATGAGGCATAATTCAGCCTTGTATAGCAAAAGAAATCAATATCTAAATTTTCCTGTTTAGTTAGGGGGGGGGGAAAAGTGATCATTTGAGAAAGCCCTCACAGTATTTTGGAAGGATTTGCAACCTGGGAATTAAATACTGAATTTCAAAGTCCACACTCTACCATTGTAGTCTTCCAGAGCGTTTGCCCAGTTTAACATCCCTGAGACATAATTTGTTCCCTAAGAATGTAGGTAATTTTTTATTAAGTAATCTTTAAATATTTTCAAAGTTTAAACTCCAGTAAAATAACAAATCTATTGAATGCTTACATGCATATTATTAAAAATTATGAAAATAAGTTAAAATTCAACTAAAGTTGCTTATAAAAGTAGTATCACATGAATATATCTCCAGCTTTTAGGTCCCCTCCTGCTACAAATAATTTCTACAATAAAGAGTTCTATTAATATTCTCTGTCATATTTTACACAAATTGGAAAAACTGGATGTCTTTTTTAATATATTTTTATCTCCAATAGCTCGCACATTATTGGCCTTGAATGTACATTATTAAACAAAAATATGATCATCAAACTGTAAAATACAGTAACATTTCTCCACATTGCCACACTTAAGACAATAATATACAGAGGAGAAAATAGTTGACATCAGTTTCATGTACATATGCACACTGTGTCGAGAAAGAAAGATAAGAAAACCCAGCTATTTAAAAGATGACAGGTTGATTAGGAAATAATTTCCAACATATTTATAATGTTAATAGAGACCACAGAATAAAACAAATAGTAACTATAATACAGAGCAATTTCCCTTTAAATATGACTGGAAGGGTTAAACATTTAAAAGCAGACTTATTGTAAATACATTAAAGAGATACATACTCACACAAAATATCCCCCAAAAGATTTAGTAACATCTAAGTCAGTTTGGAAAAGTAGGTATAGACTTATGATCTTAAAAAAAATTATAATCTAAAGCTCTGTCTCCTGAGTGTCTCAGATACATGGCTATTCTGGCCAACATTCTTTCTCACATAGAACAATCTACCATGAATCCTATCACCCAGACTTTTCTCTCTAAAACTTTTTTCTATTAAACAAAACCAGAGATATTTGTAAAGTAGATAATTCCATATTGAAGCAAGAAAAAAACCAAGATAAGTCATGAAAATTCTGATGCTGCAAGAAAACAATGATGATTTCAAATATCAGGAGTAGGGCTGAAAATACAATAGAACCAATTGGTAGGAAACTTGTTTACCAAATGGTGATAATTTGAGAATTAATACAAGTGTAATAATGTTATTTAATTGGAACAAGGTCAATCACACACACACACAAAATGTCCATAATATTACTTAAGGAAAAAGTTATGAAATATAAACAAAGGACATTTACTTATAAAAGTAGCTTGTCTATAAGTTATAGTAGATAAATGAGGAATGTTAATGCATGTATAATTTATTTGATATAAGTGTGCTTTTATCTATCTCTATCTATTTTTTTATATCTTCCTACCTAAGTGAAAAAGGAAGGTTGATTTCAGAGAACTCTGCATAAGTTAACCAAGACAAGAACCAAGAACAGGAAAAGTTGACTGTTACTAGTTTTGACATAGATATTATCCTGCAAGTAATGCCCAATCGTACTGACATCAGATAATTATTTAGTATTTTTCAAAAGGGAGCACTAGTAGCATTTGGGATGAAGTAATTTCTCTATTTTGTGGAACTGGGGTGTATGTTTGACCCTCATTCACCCTATGCCAGTAAAGATACTCTCCCATACAAACAAAAACAAAAAAAGTCATTGTGAAAATGAAGGCCCTGACAAATATCCATATGCCTGCTAGGGAGATGACAATGACATTCTTTTAAAGTGAGAATCAGTAGGATATCTATCTCTGCGGACTTCAACTTTATGCCTTGAATTTGGAAATATATAATTGATCCAGCTGATTCATTTCTGGGAAACGCACCTGGTTGGAAAACAGTAAAGCTTACATGAAAGACGCAGGATTAAAAAGTCTTGTTGAGGGCTTCCCTGGTGGCGCAGTGGTTGAGAGTCCTCCTGCCGATTCAGAGGACACGGGTTCGTGTCCCGGTCCAGGAAGATCTCACATGCTGCGGAGCAGCTGGGCCCGTGAGCCATGGCTGCTGAGCCTGCACGTCCGAAGCCTGTGCTCCGCAACGGGAGAGGCCACAACAGTGAGAGGCCCATGTACCACAAAAAAAAAAAAAAAAAGTCTTGTTGATAACTGAATACTTGTCCAACAATAACTCTCATGGAAAAAGAGTCTATACATATTAAGCAGCACTTGTTTGTAAATTTCATTTTTTGCATATGAAATTGAGTAAATCAAATTATTGCACCCAGTTGAAGGACATGTGGTTTAGATTTACATGGTCTGATGGTATATGTTAGGTTCAATGGCAAGTCAAGAAGTAACAAATTATGAAGAAAACTTAAAAAAATAAAATAAAATAAAAAGTCTTATTGAACAAGCAAATGAAGGTAAGTTAAAAATAAAAGAGGGACTTTGTCAGGAAGATGGCGGAAGAGTAAGACGCGGAGATCACCTTCCTCTCCACAGATACACCAGAAATACATCTACACGTGGAACAACTCCTGCAGAACACCTACTGAAGGCTGGTAGAAGACCTCAGACCTCCCAAAAGGCAAGAAACTCCCCACGTACCTGGGTAGGGCAAAAGGAAAAAAGAATAAACAGAGACAAAAGAATAGGGACGGCACCTGCACCAGTGGGAGGGAGCTGTGAAGGAGGAAAAGTTTCCACACACTAGGAAGTCCCTTCGCGGGCGGAGACTGCGGGAGGCGGAGGGGGGAGCTTCGAAGCCGCGGAGGAGTGCACAGCAACGGGTGCGGAGGGCAAAGCGGGGAGATTCCCGCACAGAGGATCGGTGCCGACCGGCACTCACCAGCCCGAGAGGCTTGTCTGCTCACCCGCCGGGACGGGCGGGGCTGCGAGCTGAGGCTCTGAGGCTAGGGTTTCGGTTTCGGACGGAGCGCAGGGAGAGGACTGGGGTTGGCGGCTTGAACATAGCCTGAAGGGGTTAGTGCACCACAGCTAGCCGGGAGGGAGTCCGGGGAAAAGCCTGCACCTGCCGAAGAGGCAAGAGACTTTTTCTTCCCTCTTTGTTTCCTGGTGCGTGAGGAGAGGGATTTAAGAACGCTGCTTAAAGGAACTCCAGAGACGGGCGCGAGCCGCGGCTAAAAGCGCGAACCCCAGAGACGGGCGCGAGCCGCGGCTGAAAGCGCGGACCCCAGAGACGGGCGCGAGCCGCGGCTGAAAGCGCGGACCCCAGAGACGGGCGCGAGCCGCGGCTGAAAGCGCGGACCCCAGAGACGGGCGCGAGCCGCGGCTGAGGGCGCGGACCCCAGAGACGGGCGCGAGCCGCGGCTGAGGGCGCTGACTCCAGAGACGGGCGCAAGCCGCGGCTGGAGGCGCGGACCCCAAGGCGGGCGGGAGACGTTGGGGCTGCTGCTGCCGCCACCAAGGGGCCTGTGTGCGAGCGCAGGTCGCTCTCCACTCCCCTCTTCCGCGGAGCCTGTGCAGCCCGCCACTGCCGGGTTCCCGGGATCCGGGGACGACTTCCCCGGGAGAGCGCACGGCGGGCCTCGGGCTGGTGCAGAGTCACGCCGGACTTTGCCGCCGCAGGCCCGCCCCGCATTCCGTGCCCCTCCCTCCCCGCCGCCGGCCTCCGTACGCCAGAACCCCCGAATCAGCGGCTCCTTTAACCCCGTCCTGTCTGAGCAAAAAACAGACGCCCTCCAGCGACCTACACGCAGAGGCAGGGCCAAATCCAAAGCTGAGCCCCTGTGAGCTGTGAGAACAAAGAAGAGAAAGGGAAACCTCTCCCAGCAGCCTCAGAAGCAGCGGATTAAAGCTCCACAATCAACTTGATGTACCCTGCATCTGTGGAATACATGAATAGACAGCCAATCATCCCAAATTAAGGAGGTGGAATTTGGAAGCAAGATCTATGATTTTTCTCCCTAGTCCTCTTTTTGTGAATGTGTATGTGTATGCTTCTGTGTGAGATCTTGTCTGTATAGTCTTGCTTCCACCATTTGTCCTAGGTTCTATCCGTCCATGGTTTTTTCTTAAAATTTTTTTTCTTAATAATCAATTTTAATTTTAAGAACGTTATTATACTTTACCTTCGTCCTTTCTTTCTTTCTTTCTTTCCTTCTTCCTTCCCTCCTTTAGACAACGAATCATCCCAAATTGAGGAGGTGGTCTCTGACAGCAAGGTTTATGATTTTTCCCCCTTTACCTCTTTTTGTGAGGGTGTATGTGTACGCTTATGTGTAAGACTTTGTCTGTATAGCTTTGCTTCCAACATTTGTCCTAAGGTTCTATCCGTCCCTTTTTTTTTTTTTTTTCTAATTAAGAATTTTTTAATTCAATAACTTTATTATACTCTATTTTATTTTTACTGTATCTTCTTTCTGTTTTCCCTTCTTTCCCTCCTTCCTTCCTTCCTCCCTCCCTCCTTTCGTTCCTTCTTGCCTTCTTTCCTTCCTTGCTTCTTTCTTTCTTCCTTCCTTCCTTCCTTCCCTCCTTCCTTCCCTCCTTTAGACAACGAATCATCCCAAATTGAGGAGGTGGTCTCTGACAGCAAGATTTATGATTTTTCCCCCTTTACCTCTTTTTGTGAGGGTGTATGTGTACGCTTATGTGTAAGACTTTGTCTGTATAGCTTTGCTTCCAACATTTGTCCTAAGGTTCTATCCGTCCCTTTTTTTTTTTTTTCTAATTAAGAATTTTTTAATTCAATAACTTTATTATACTCTATTTTATTTTTACTGTATCTTCTTTCTGTTTTCCCTTCTTTCCCTCCTTCCTTCCTTCCTCCCTCCCTCCTTTCGTTCCTTCTTGCCTTCTTTCCTTCCTTGCTTCTTTCTTTCTTCCTTCCTTCCTTCCTTCCCTCCTTCCTTCCCTCCTTTAGACAACGAATCATCCCAAATTGAGGAGGTGGTCTCTGACAGCAAGATTTATGATTTTTCCCCCTTTACCTCTTTTTGTGAGGGTGTATGTGTACGCTTCTGTGTAAGACTTTGCCTGTACAGCTTTGCTTCCAACATTTGTCCTAAGGTTCTATCCGTCCTTTTTTTTTCTAATTAAGAATTTTTTAATTCAATAACTTTATTATACTTTATTTTATTTTTACTGTATCTTCTTTCTTTTTGTTTTTCCTTCTTTCCCTCCTTCCTTCCTCCCTCCCTCCCTCCCTCCTTTCGTTCCTTCTTGCCTTCTTTCCTTCTTTGCTTCTTTCTTTCTTCCTTCCTTCCTTCCTTCCTTCCCTCCTTCCTTCCCTCCTTTCCTTCTTTCTTTCCTCATACGTCTACTAATTCCCTCTACTTTTTCTCCCTTTTATTCTGAGCCGTGTGGATGAAAGGCTCTTGGTGCTCCAGCCAGGAGGCAGGGCTCTGCCTCTGAGGTAGGAGAGCCAACTTCAAGACACTGGTTCACAAGAGACCTCCCAGCTCCAGATAATATCAAACGGCGAAAATCTCCCAGAGACCTCCATCTTAACACCAGCACCCAGCTTCACTCAACGACCAGCAAGCCACAGTGCTGGACAACCTGTGCCAAACAACTAGCAAAACAGGAACACAACCCCACCCGTTAGCAGAGAGGCTGCCTAAAATCATAATAAGGCCACAGACACCCCAAAACACACCACCAGACGTGAACCTGCCCACTAGAGAGACAAGATCCAGCCTCTTCCACCAGAACACAGGCACTAGTCCCCTCCACCAGGAAGCCTACACAACCCACTGAACCAACCTTAGCCACTGGAGACAGACATCAAAAACAGGAGGAACTACGAACCTGCAGCCTGCAAAAAGGAGACCCCAAACACAGTAAGATAAGCAAAATGAGAAAACAGAAAAACACACAGCAGATAAAGGAGCAAGATAAAAATGCACCAGACCTAACAAATGAAGAGGAAATAGGCAGTCTACCTGAAAAAGAATTCAGAATAATGATAGTAAGGTTGATCCGAAATCTTGGAGATAGAATGGACAATAGAATGGACAAAATGCAAGAATCAGTTAACAAGGACCTAGAAGAACTAAAGATGAAACAAGCAACGATGAACAACACAATAAATGAAATTAAAAATACTCTAGATGGGATCAATAGCAGAATAACTGAGGCAGAAGAACGGATAAGTGACCTGGAAGATAAAATAGTGGAAATAACTACTGCAGAGCAGAATAAAGAAAAAAGAATGAAAAGAACTGAGGACAGTCTCAGAGACCTCTGGGACAACATTAAACGCACCAACATTCGAATTATAGGGGTTCCAGAAGAAGAAGAGAAAAAGAAAGGGACTGAGAAAATATTTGAAGAGATTATAGTTGAAAACTTCCCTAATATGGGAAAGGAAATAGTTAATCAAGTCCAGGAAGCACAGAGAGTCCCATACAGGATAAATACAAGGAGAAATACGCCAAGACACATATTAATCAAACTGTCAAAAATTAAATACAAAGAAAGCATATTAAAAGCAGCAAGGGAAAAACAACAAATAACACATAAGGGAATCCCCATAAGGTTAACAGCTGATCTTTCAGCAGAAACCCTACAAGCCAGAAGGGAGTGGCAGGACATACTGAAAGTGATGAAGGAGAAAAACCTGCAACCAAGACTACTCTACCCAGCAAGGATCTCATTCAGATTTGATGGAGAAATTAAAACCTTTACAGAAAAGCAAAAGCTGAGAGAGTTCAGCACCACCAAACCAGCTTTACAACAAATGCTAAAGGATCTTCTCTAGGCAAGAAACACAAGAGAAGGAAAAGACCTATAATAACGAACCCAAAACAATATAGAAAATGGGAATAGGAACATACATATCGATAATTACCTTAAATGTAAATGGACTAAATGCTCCCACCAAAAGACACAGACTAGCTGAATGGATACAAAAACAAGACCCTTACATATGCTGTCTACAAGAGACCCACTTCAGACCTAGAGACACATACAGACTAAAAGTAAGGGGATGGAAAAAGATATTCCATGCAAATGGAAACCAAAAGAAAGCTGGAGTAGCAATTCTCATATCAGACAAAATAGACTTTAAAATAAGGACTATTAAAAGAGACAAAGAAGGACACTACATAATGATCAAGGGATCGATCCAAGAAGAAGATATAACAATTGTAAATATTTATGCACCCAACATAGGAGCACCTCAATACATAAGGCAAATACTAACAGCCATAAAAGGGGAAATTGACAGTAACACATTCATAGTAGGGGACTTAAACACCCCACTTTCACCCATGGACAGATCATCCAAAATGAAAATAAATAAGGAAACACAAGCTTTAAATGATACATTAAACAAGATGGACTTAATTGATATTTATAGGACACTCCATCCAAAAACAACAGAATACACATTTTTCTCAAGTGCTCACGGAACATTCTCCAGGATAGATCATATCTTGGGTCACAAATCAAGCCTTGGCAAATTTAAGAAAATTGAAATTGTATCAAGTATCTTTTCTGACCACAACGCCATGAGACTAGATATCAATTACAGGAAAAGATCTGTAAAAAATACAAACACATGGAGGCTAAACAATACACTACTTAATAATGAAGATATCACTGAAGAAATCAAAGAGGAAATCAAAAAATACCTAGAAACAAATGACAATGGAGACACAACGACCCAAAACCTGTGGGATGCAGCAAAAGCAGTTCTAAGGGGGAAGTTTATAGCAATACAAGCCCACCTTAAGAAGCAGGAAACATCTAGAATAAACAACCTAACCTTGCACCTCAAGCAATTAGAGAAAGAAGAACAAAAAAACCCCAAAGCTAGCAGAAGGAAAGAAATCATAAAAATCAGATCAGAAATAAATGAAAAAGAAATGAAGGAAACAATAGCAAAGATCAATGAAACTAAAAGCTGGTTCTTTGAGAAGATAAACAAAATAGATAAACCACTAGCCAGACTTATCAAGAAAAAAAGGGAGAAGACTCAAATCAATAGAATTAGAAATGAAAAAGGAGAGGTAACAACTGACACTGCAGAA
This sequence comes from Stenella coeruleoalba, assembly GCF_951394435.1. Taxonomy (NCBI): domain Eukaryota; kingdom Metazoa; phylum Chordata; class Mammalia; order Artiodactyla; family Delphinidae; genus Stenella; species Stenella coeruleoalba. The sequence goes on along the minus strand of NC_137164.1, from coordinate 42,264,080 downwards.
ATAAAAGAGATCATGAGAGATTACTACAAGCAACTCTATGCCAATAAAATGGACAATCTGGAAGAAATGGACAAATTCTTAGAAATGCACAACCTGCCAAGACTGAATCAGGAAGAAATAGAAAATATGAACAGACCAATCACAAGCACTGAAATTGAAACTGTGATTAAAAATCTTCCAACAAAGAAAAGCCCAGGACCAGATGGCTTCACAGGCGAATTCTATCAAACATTTAGAGAAGAGCTAACACCTATCCTTCTCAAACTCTTCCAAAATATAGCAGAGGGCGGAACACTCCCAAACTCATTCTACGAGGCCACCATCACCTTGATACCAAAACCAGGCAAGGATGTCACAAAGAAAGAAAACTACAGACCAATATCACTGATGAACATAGATGCAAAAATCCTCAACAAAATACTAGCAAACAGAATCCAACAGCACATTAAAAGGATCATACACCATGATCAGGTGGGGTTTGTTCCAGGAATGCAAGGATTCTTCAATATACGCAAATCTATCAATGTGATAAACCATATTAACAAACTGAAGGAGAAAAACCATATGATCATCTCAATAGATGCAGAGAAAGCTTTTGACAAAATTCAACACCCATTTATGATAAAAACCCTGCAGAAAGTAGGCATAGAGGGAACTTTCCTCAACATAATAAAGGCCATATACGACAAGCCCACAGCAAACATCATCCTCAATGGTGAAAAACTGAAAGCATTTCCACTAAGATCAGGAACAAGACAAGGGTGCCCACTCTCACCACTATTATTCAACATAGTTTTGGAAGTTTTAGCCACAGCAATCAGAGAAGAGAAGGAAATAAAAGGAATCCAAATCGGAAAAGAAGAAGTAAAGCTGTCACTGTTTGCAGATGACATGATCCTATACATAGAGAATCCTAAAGATGCTACCAGAAAACTACTAGAGCTAATCAATGAATTTGGTAAAGTAGCAGGATACAAAATTAATGCACAGAAATCTCTGGCATTCCTATATACTAATGATGAAAAATCTGAAAGTGAAATCAAGAAAACACTCCCATTTACCATTGCAACAAAAAGAATAAAATATCTAGGAATAAACCTACCTAAGGAGACAAAAGACCTGTATGCAGAAAACTATAAGACACTGATGAAAGAAATTAAAGATGATACAAATAGATGGAGACATATACCATGTTCTTGGATTGGAAGAATCAACATTGTGAAAATGACTCTACTACCCAAAGCAATCTATAGATTCAATGCAATCCCTATCAAACTACCATTGGCATTTTTCACAGAACTAGAACAAAAAATTTCGCAATTTGTATGGAAACACAAAAGACCCCGAATAGCCAAAGCAATCTTGAGAACAAAACAAGGAACTGGAGGAATCAGGCTCCCTGACTTCAGACTATACTACAAAGCTACAGTTATCAAGACAGTATGGTACTGGCACAAAAACAGAAAGATAGATCAATGGAACAGGATAGAAAGCCCAGAGATAAACCCATGCACATATGGACACCTTATCTTTGATAAAGGTGGCAGGAATGTACAGTGGAAAAAGGACAGCCTCTTCAATAAATGGTGCTGGGAAAACTGGACAGGTACATGTAAAAGAATGAAATTAGAACACTCCCTAACACCATACACAAAAATAAGCTCAAAATGGATTAAAGACCTAAATATAAGGCCAGAAACTATCAAACTATTAGAGGAAAACATAGGCAGAACACTCTATGACATAAATCACAGCAAGATTCTTTCTGACCCACCCCCTAGAGTAATGGAAATAAAAACAAAAATAAACAAATGGGACCTAATGAAACTTCAAAGCTTTTGCACAGCAAAGGAAACCATAAACAAGACCAAAAGACAACCCTCAGAATGGGAGAAAATATTTGCAAATGAAGCAACTGACAAAGGATTAATCTCCAAAATTTACAAGCAGCTCATGCAGCTCAACAACAAAAAAACAAACAACCCAATCCAAAAATGGGCAGAAGACCTAAATAGACATTTCTCCAAAGAAGATATACAGACTGCCAACAAACACATGAAAGAATGCTCAACATCATTAATCATTAGAGAAATGCAAATCAAAACTACAATGAGATATCATCTCACACCAGTCAGAATGGCCATCATCAATAAATCTAGAAACAATAAATGCTGGAGAGGGTGTGGAGAAAAGGGAACCCTCTTGCACTGCTGGTGGGAATGTGAATTGGTTCAGCCACTATGGAGAACAGTATGGAGGTTCCTTAAAAAACTACAAATAGAACTACCATATGACCCAGCAATCCCACTACTGGGCATATACCCTGAGAAAACCGAAATTCAAAAAGAGTCATGTACCAAAATGTTCATCGCAGCTCTATTTACAATAGCCCGGAGATGGAAACAACCTAAGTGCCCATCATCGGATGAATGGATAAAGAAGATGTGGCACATATATACAATGGAATATTACTCAGCCATAAAAAGAAACGAAATTGAGCTATTTGTAATGAGGTGGATAGACCTAGAGTCTGTCATACACAGTGAAGTAAGTCAGAAAGAAAAAGACAAATACAGTATGCTAACACATATATATGGAATTTAAGAAAAAAAAAATGTCATGAAGAACCTAGGGGTAAGGCAGGAATAAAGACGCAGACCTCCTAGAGAACGGACTTGAGGTTATGGGGAGGGGGAAGGGTGAGCTGTGACGGGGCGAGAGAGAGTCATGGACATATACACACTAACAAACGTAGTAAGGTAGATAGCTAGTGGGAAGCAGCCGCATGGCACAGGGATATTGGCTCGGTGCTCTGTGACAGCCTGGAGGGGTGGGATAGGGAGGGTGGGAGGGAGGGAGACGCAAGAGGGAAGAGATATGGGAACATATGTATATGTATAACTGATTTACTTTGTTATAAAGCAGAAACTAACACACCATTGTAAAGTAATTATACCCCAATAAAGATGTTAAAAAAAAAAAAAAAATAAAATAAAAGAGGAAGAAAGTGAATAAGTTCAAGGGAACATTGAGGTTTGATAACCAAGTCAATAGTCTAATGTTTTTCTACATTATAAACAAAAGTAAATTTCACGAAATTTATAGATCTAATTTGAAAAGAAGAAACATTAAATTTTCTGGATGAAAACATTTAAAAATACATTAATCACAATGAAATATGAAAATATTTTAAAATGACATGGAAATAATTAAATACAAAAAAAAAGATTAATGAATTAGACTGCACTTCAATTAAAAACTTGTACTTACTAAAGAGTAAAAAAAAAAAGGCACAGAATGAAAAATAAGCAATTAATATAGTTGAAATAGGACTTTTAATCACAGTATTCTTACAATTCAATAACATAAAGACAGAAAATCTATTAAAAATGAGCAAAATACACAATGGCCACTTTACAAAGTTGCATATGCCAAACGCACAAAGAAAAACACAGACACATACACACACACACACACACACACACACACACACACACACACACACACACGAGATCAATCTCATTAGTCATCAAGAAATACCAAGTAAAATCATAACAAGACTATTTACCAACCAAGAAGATTTAAATTAAAAGGACAGTATCAATTGATCTGGAATAATTAACAGATCTCATATGCTATCAGCAAGAATGTAAATTGTTGCAATCATTTTGCAAAACTGGTCTTATCTTCTAAACTAAATGTTGATTTACCATATGACACAGCAATCTCATTTCCTGAGTATATATTTTACAGAATCTGTATATATGTACAGACCACTGTACAAGAATATCCATTACAACATGTTAATAGTTCCAAACTGAAAATGTCCATCAACAAAACAGTGAGTGAATTCATTGTATTATACAAATACAATTTAATATTATACAAAATGAAAATAAAAAACTATTGTTACATACAGCAACATAAAGAAATCTCCCAAACATCACATTGAGTAAAAGAAGTAAATAAAATATATAATATGGTTTTATTTATATATAAAGTTTATTTTAATGTTAGATATTAAGAAAGTAATTATTGGAGAAAGGAAGGGACATAGTGATTTAGTTGATATACAAGGAGTACTTCTGGGATGAAGGCAGTGTTCAGCATTTTCTTTTTGTATGTTTGTTTTAATTTTGGTGAAGGTTTGCATGCGTGTTCCCACGTAAAAATTTAAAAAAATGTATTGAGCTGCTAATTCATATTTTGTATATATTTATGTATAAATTACACTTCAATATAAAACTTTAAAAATAAGAGTGCTGTAAGAAGAGTATTCTTACAAGTAGGGACATTGCAAAGTGTGATTACAAAAATTAAAATTATATCTTAAATAAAAACTAATTTTGTAAACATTATATTTCCTCAGTTGCCATAAGATGGTTTTCTTTGGGGTCTGGTAAAATGACTATAATCTCACATAACATATTGTAATAGGGATTATTATTATTATACAAAGAAAACACTAGAATAATATAAGTAAAAATGAAATATTAAGGATACAGTATAGATATTCAAGCATTGATTCATGTAATAATTTATTTTTAACAAATCATTTTTTATATTTTGTAAGTATTTAATGTTTCAATACTACACAGGTAAGAATAGCAGAAGGGATGGAAGAAAAATACATCTTTAGGAAATCTTAGTTCTCTTATTATACAAATAATGCTTTAGTTAACTCAAGAAAAACATATTTCAGAATCCCATTGTCCATTATTTTAACTTTCACCACTAACTCTTTGAAAGAGCCTAAGTGTTAAAATAGGAGATATTTTAACTGAAAAATAAGGATAGCATAGAATGCCACTTTGAATATCAGATTGAATTGTTGGAAATGAGAACCTTAGAAGAAAGAAAGGCATTATGTAATCAGAGTAGAAGAGACAAAGCCATATATGACTAGAGTTCCATGGGTATCTATAATATTTAAAGTACTGTTGAAAGGAACCACTGTGATTGAGTGCTGGTTATTCCTTTAGCTTTATTGCTAACATAATAGCATATGTTAAGAAATGCCTTTTTTTTTTTTTTCGGTACGTGGGCCTCTCACTGTTGTGGCCTCTCCTGTTGCAGAGCACAGGCTCTGGACGCACAGGCTCAGCGGCCATGGCTCACGGGCCCAGCCACTCTGCGGCATGTGGGATCTTCCCAGACTGGGGCACGAACCTGTGTTCCCTGCATCGGCAGGCAGACTCTCAACCACTGCACCACCAGGGAAGCCCAAGATATCCTTTTTAAAAGAAAATGATACACAATTTCTCAAACACACTGACTTAAATAAGAAGCTCCTAGTTTAAAAACAAGGCAAAAATAAACCTACGCAGTATTGTTTGGAACCAGAAGACGAGGAAAAAAATTATGAAAACTTTTAGTGCAAATGAAATAATTGTTAGAGATGAGACAAATTTCTATTGAGTCTGGGACTGGTGAGGGTGCTCATCAGTGACTGATGTGTCAGGGAAAGTGATCTTGGAAGTCTGTGGTTGGTAACATTTTAGTTGTCCAAGTGCTGAAATTGCTAAAAAGGAAATTAAGGAGCTTGCAGAAAATATTAAGAGTTTTCCAATGCTAGGCTATTGTTCTCATTCTAACTTACTACTCAATAAAAATTTTCAATTCATGCTTTCGAGGATTATTTCTTTGTGTGAGCATTTTTTAATTCTATTTTGGAAATTATGATTTATTTGCATTTTGTCTTTTATTATAATTATGACATCTAATTTTTAAACCAATAATTAACATGAAGCTTTTTATAATTTTATATTTAACATGGTATTAGAGTTTAATTATAAACTATACAAAAATAATAAGCATGTATCCATTTTTGAAATTATTAGATATAAAATCAAGTTCACTTGGATATATGTAGCAATCTCACACTACCAATTAGAATGGACTCTTACATCTTGCCAAAGATAGGACACAAGTCTCAACTGTGAAAGCAAGATGCTTCCAAATCATTCCAGATTGGAGTAAAGCTTTAGAGTATAAAAGATGAATTAGCATTCAGTTTAGAGATTTTATGTGATTGATTGCATTCTGAAATCTAGTGGAAAGAGTTTAATGAGAATATTTGGTGAGAAACTAGAATTATATGAAATTTATTTTTAAAATCTAATTAACAGTACATACAGATTCTATGAAGTGTTTTCCTTTGTCCTTAGGCTGAAAAAAATCATCTGAGCATACTGAGAGAAATGTAAGTTTTTTGGAGGTTGACCTTTAATTTGTATTCTTACATTTTCCTTGTGTTCCATAGTTAGAACATAAAATTTTTAATTCAATAGATGTGCAATATTACTTCAACACAGGAAGCTTTGTTGCCTTTCTGGACAATCGATGTGTGTTAGACATTATTTTTGTCCCATTCTATCCCATCCTCGGGTTCATTTTGTCCCTCTGTGTTTCAGAAATAAGTTTCCTGTGCTCCTAGCTTTCAGGAGGTTTTAGACAATGGATAGCCCCAACTGATTAGACAGATAGAAATAAGGTTGATATACTTATTCCCCAGCACTCTTTCTGAAAAAAAGTATTGTGGCATTGTACTCTTCCTCAGACCAATGTTTAATTTGGCACTATTTTCAGGTGATCTTTTCATATCCTCTAGTTTCAAATTACTGTTCTCTTTACTTGCTTCTTTAAGCATAGCACTGTTTACTTCACCCAGCTTGTAGTTACCATGGCATACTACATTATCTCTTGTGGCTTCCCAATACCATACTTTTAGGAAAATCTCTTTACTGATTTTCCTCAAATTATACAGTTTGCATGTGTTACCTGTTTCCTGTTAAGATACTGATTGATACTGTCAGTTACTACTATTCTTTGAAACAGGATAAATTTTCACACTTGCCAGTGGTGTAGATAGTTGGTAATCAGTGCCTGTCATGATGATGGCACTGGTCTTATGATGCTGAACACACATGTTTTTATTTAAACTTTTGTTTAAATTCCACTAACTATGTTTGAAAATAAGCTGGACAGCTCGGGATACTTCATAAGCCCAATGAACTTAATATACTACTCAGGGACATGGGTACATTTAAATACCACAACTTTTCCTGGGGACACAAAACATAAACAAAAGAAAATGTCCATTCTAAGAAATTTTTTAAAAGGCTATGCTCACTACACTAACCAGTTCTGAAAGTCTTGGCCCTCTACTCACATGGTAGAAAAATGTGGAAGTAACTCTGAGGAGAAGTTAAAATATATATATATATTTGCATAGAAGAGAAATAAAGAAAACAGCATGTTTTAGGGTGTTTGCAAAAATAATTTTGAACATGAAGAATTGAGTTTGTGAAGTATCAATAGTTTATTGGTATAAAGCCCTTATATTGGCTTAAATAGGTTAATTTTCTTGGGTGCAAAGCTTCTAGTACGCCTGGAAATGTACCATGTATTAAAACTTTGGGTTATTGTGAAATGCAGCATACCATTAATCCTTTGTTTAGGAGCCCATATCTACTTATTTGCTTATCTACTTTGTTTTCACACCATTCACCTGGTCAGTCTAATCATGGATTATCATTTTCTTTTCACTTTCCTCTATGCATGATAATCAGTATATTAGATAAGTACAGCTAGATGCCGTAAGATGTGGACCTTGAAATTGTGGTTGCTTTACACAATATAAATTTATGTCTCACTCAACAAAGTCCAACTGTAGGGAGAATGTGGCAGTAGGGACCTTCTTATATTCAGTTATTTAATGGCCCTGATTCATGAAGTCTTGCACGTATTGCATGTGAGACATTGTATGAGGCTAGGTTAACCAGTGGTAGGTGTTATTTCTATCCAGATTCCATTGGCCTGAACTCAATGACATGCTAACTGCAAGGGAAGCTAAAAAAATAAACTCCAGGGCTTCCCTGGTGGGGCAGTGATTGAGAGTCCGCCTGCCGATGCAGGGGACGTGGGTTCGTGCCCCGGTCCGGGAAGATCCCACATCCCGTGGAGCGGCTGGGCCCGTGAGCCATGGCCGCTGAGCCTGCGTGTCCGGAGCCTGTGCTCCGCAGCGGGAGAGGCCACAACAGTGAGAGGCCCGCATACCGCAAAAAAAAAAAAAAAAATTTAAAAAAAATAAATAAATAAAATCAGTCATACTTCAAGTAGTCTCATATCTCTGGTTGATAAACTTAGATTTGCTAAATATTCTCCCAGCCTTTGATCTCCAAACAATGCATACTGCAATATATATTTCAAATGGTCATATTTTTAAAACAAATTATTTATACTTTAGTGAATAATTTAAAGATTTACCTATTTCTACTAAACACAGTAAAAACTTAATATGAAATATAAATAAGAATTTACAATGAGTAAAATTTCTTTGTGTGCCTGAATGTGTCAGAAATTGTTAAGCAATAGACCAGAGACATATAAAGGAAAACCTAGCTCAGACCTTGGGTCAGCTAGTCATTGCACACTGGGGTGAGAGATATTTAAACTGCATACACAATGTGACAATTTCTATTACTCAGCTAATGATAAAATCCTCTGGAATCTTAGAAGCATAGATAGTGGGAACTGTATTTTAAAGGATGATCAGGGTTTAGCAGACAGAGAAGAAAATAAAAGATATTCCAGGTAGAGGATAAAGCCAAATTGTAAATCATTCTTTTACTTAAATTATTCCTCTAAAACACATCATGAACCATCTCTGCCAATAAGGGAGAATAATTATGTGTTTTATAGTTATATAATAGAAAGATCCTACTGTACATAAAAATTGGCTATAACAGGTAGCAATATAATTGTTCTGTTTTTGTGATATAAAGGAAAAATTATTATGCCATTTTTTTCTCAACTCATTTTCCCCATTTTTAAATTCCTAGAATTTATAGACAGCATCTATCTTTGCAAAAAATTATCTCTGAGAATTTCTACTTTTAAAGAAATATCTTAATGACAAATTTAAAGCAGTCAAAAATTGATATTTAATGAATTCTGATCATTTTAGAAGAATGGTTAAAAAGAGACGACACCTGAGAGGAAGAATGAAAGTTATAAGAATTTACAGTCAATGGCAGAAGTGATCTCCAATATAAAGAAAAACAAGTAGGAGAGAGGGTACAAAGGAAGACAGAGAAAGACACAGGGAGAGAATGAAGGAAAAGGGGGGTGGCTAGAGAGAGCTGGAGTAGCTATGTGGGCTGATACTGGAAAGAATTTAAGAGACTTAAATTGAAAAAACCTGGAAGAATGGAAGACCTATGGGCTAAGGGACATTTGAGGAATAAAGGAAAGGGACTTTTAAAAGATGGTATGGAAATGTAAGAAAATCAGATTAAAGTATGTTCTTATTGCCTATGATGTGTACAAATTCAGGGAGAAAAGTATATCTTTAAAGTCTGAATATAGTTTATATATTTTAGTATTCCAAAAGTGTCATCGTGGTGAGAGGCACTTTTAAAGTGGAGGTACAACAATATTTTTTAGTGCTCTCTTTTCCTCTCCCTCTCCCCCATGTGTGTATGTGTCCTTCATTCAGTTCCAGGCTGATTGCTTGTCACATCCCACTTGGATCTTGATGTGTAGCTGAGTCTTAGTTAAGATTTAGTTCCTACCCAAATAATTTATGATGAAGCTTAAATACCAACTAAGATATGTGAAATTTTGATTGAAGATTCAGGTAAAGTGAGATTGAAATTTCTGGCTAACATATCTGGTTGGTTCAACACACCAATCTGGAAGCTCCTACATTGTTTTCAGTTACAGATTTCCCTTCTCTTTTCATTTCTTTTATTATTTTGTAAATAAGATGTGGTCATTTTAGAGAACAAAATAGAATATTTTGTTTAGGTTGAGGTGCTTTTCTCAGTACACACATTTAAAAAATACAACCATGATCAATATACTGTTCATATGTAATGTTTTAATTAAATAATAGTATATCGTATGTACCCTATATTCTACCATTTAAATACATTTAATTTTATAAGGTATTTTAATATTGTTATGACATACAACAATTTGGATTCACCAAAATTTACTAAACCAATATTATTGTTAAGCATTATTCTGTAAATATTTGTATTCTCATAAGTGATGCCACAATTAACATCATTTTAACTAAATATTTATGCATATCTTTATTTTATTGCCAGAAAAAAATGTTTCTGTATGAATTTCTGAGGCCAAGGTTATGCACAGCTTAATGCACTTGATTCATGTTCTCAAATTTCCCTCTAGAAAAGTTATATGCATTTAAAAATCCCATAGGCAGTGTTTGAAGGTAACTATCTTTACACTTGATTGCAATCTTTGAATAAATGTATTTTAAATTCTTGATCTGCAACATTTACATTGGAAGTTGTGAATAATTGCTTAAGTATCCAACCACACATTTGCTGGCTTGAATAATTGTGCCAACACTCTGCCTTCGTACTGGGGAAAATAGTGCTATATTTTTCCATTTGTTAATATTTTATAAGGTTGAGTGAGATTATCCCAAAACATGCAAGAGCATTTCTTAGAAAATACAAGCGTTTCAGGATAAAGCATGGCTACCTCAGTGGGTCATACTGATTTACTCTAATCCAGAGGGTAGGGTACTAGTTGTTCTATTACATATCTGAGGAACAAAATTTGGTATGTTAGTAAAGGACACTCAAATTCTCCAAAGTATTTTTCACATAATAATGAGTTCTATTCATTAATTCAAATTTATTTTGATATGTTAATGTTTTCACAAGTAATTATTTTTAATTTCCAAGGAAGTAATAAATTCATGAAGCTAAAGCTAATTCCTCTAATTTTCTTTTGAATTAATTTTTCCTTTTCTGAAATATTCTAATAGAAATGAGCATTTTATTTATTTTACAATTTTAAGATATAAATGGAAAGTTTGTAAACTAAATATATTTCATATAATAGAAACTTTTCTTAGAGAAGAAATTATTTCATCGATTGCAAAAGAGATAATCTTTCACAAAAATTAATAATGTATAGATCATTGAGCTAGTTGTTTGTGATAATTGCTTGGAAAATGCAACGATTAAATGGTCAATTTAATGAGACATTATAAAACATGTGAGCAAAAAAAAAAAAATAGAGGATTAAACATTAATAAAATAGTATGTGTTACAGCCCATCCCTGCTCATGCACACATTCTCCAAACTGTTCTTCCCTTGTCTGTCATATAGGATTATGATGATTTTCATGGCAATATTTTCCTTGAATAAGAGAGTGATGGGATGGAAGGAGGGTGAACTAATAATAGGCATGGTTTGTCCTTTGAGTAATAACTCTGACCCCAGCCTGCAGGGCCTTTCACTATTTGTGGCACTGCCTTTTAGTCTTGACAGTAAAAAAGACCTGCACCACCTCTCTCATTTTTAGAATGCTGCTACTTAAACTTTATTAATTTCTGTCATCTCCAAAGTGTTGGCAGGGATCTTGTCAACTTTTCTATTACACTATTTCATGATTTTAATGTTGAATATGAAATAACAGCAATTAAGACAAAAGCGGAAACCTATACAACTATTCACTAATTAAATTTAGACTACTCCAGAACTTTATTTGTTTTACTAACATAACAATTTAACATTTGTTCATTTGAGGGAGATACACAGGAAATAACCCATTGGTAAAGACACTCACATTTCTTTTTTATTCATCAGTTCATACTGTCACACATGCCCCTCTAGAGCTCTCAATCATAACTGATCTAAACTTGCCAATATAATACTACCTGTCATTTGAAATGTAGATGTCTAAGGTTTCCTTTTTCTTTGTAACTATGCCCAAATGCAAACTTTCACTTGAGTAATAAAACTTTATTTCCATATCATGGTCTACTGGAAATGAAACTCTATGAGTCATATGGAGCAGACCTCTAAAATGGGAAGACAAATAATGTTGGATGTAAAAATGCTGTGTATTAAGTGGACACTAATATATAAAATGTCAATTTTAAGTGGAAACGTTGTGTTCTCTAGAGTTAGAAAAATGTCAAGGAAACAAATATATGTCAACTTGCATCAAACAACTTATTTTTTGATTAAATGGTTAAATCTGAGGATTCCTTTAGAATACTGTATTTTGACTTTTTGTATTTTAATGAAAACCTAACATGAATGCTGTTTCTACCACTACTACATCTCCCCTTCACACCTCTTCTCCTCATAAACTTGCAGGAGACAATTATTCAAGTCAATTGACAGGACAGCTACAAATGACTTAACTCTAGATTGAATGACATTTTTTTCTTATTAACAGGATTATATGTATTTCTATCTAGAGGTGAATTTACAAATTAGTCACAAGTAAATTTGGAGAGAGAAGTATTGGATAGTAATGTTTAGTGACTTACCAAGAAAATAACTATATATTATTTTTGCAATCTATAAATTTAGATCAGTGGGTTCCAATCAAGATGGCAGAGTAGAAGGATGCAGAAGTCACCTCCTCCCACAAATATCGAAAATATATCTACAAATGGAACAATTCTCATAGAACACCTACTGAACACTAGCTGAAGACCTTAAACACCTGAAAGGAAAAGCAAGATCTCCATGTAACCAGGTAGGATAAAAGGAAAAAAAAAAATGAGGAAGCAGGATGGGACCTGAACCTCTGGGAGGAAGCTGAAAAAGAGGAAATGTTCTCACACCCTGGGAAGGTTCCTCACCATCAGGGAGGTCAGTCAGGAAAGAAGGGGCGCTTCAGAGGCTCAAGGGAGAGAGCAAAAATCGGTTATGGCAGGCAGAACAGAGAGAGGCCTACACAGACTGTCATGCCATCACACTGCTTTCGATCCTGAGACGTGTGTCTGCTTGTATCTGCAGGGGCTGGGTGCTGGAACTCGGGGTTTAGAGGACAGACCTAGGGACTGATGTTGGCTGCACAGAGACAGCCTGAAGGGGATGAAGTGTGGTACGGCCACAACCAGGGGTGTTTTCATAAGAAGCCTGGGCCCACCACAGAAGCAAAGTGCCATTGTTAAGTGGCGCATGAAGGGAAGCGAGAGGCCACCACTGCAGGCTCTTTCTCCATACATCAACCCCTGTCTCCATGAGTTCAGGAGAGCATGCCCCAGCTGCCCATTCCTGTGACCTTCCTTGACCAAGCCACCACCTTGGTGGGCTCTTGCTTCCCAGCCACCACCTCAGGGGCTCCTACCTCTGTAGGCTGTCATGCTCAGCTACCACTGCCTCAAGGGCTCCCAACTCAGTGGGCTTCCACACCAACTGCCTCCTCGACAGGCTCTGGGAGCAGATGCCAGCTGATTGCCCTCACAGAAGCAGGACTGAAACAATGGCTGAGCTCCAGGGGCTGCATGATTTAGTAAGCAGGGCTGAAATCTCTCTCCACGGCTGCACAAGCCACTGATTTACACATGTGCCACCGGTTTTGTAAATTCAACACCTGCAGGACATCCAAATAGATAATGGGTGCTCCTACAGCTGGCACAGGTCTGGCCTTAGCAACTGGGCTTTGTGGGCAAGTGCACATCAGGGCTGGATTGGGTCAGGGACTGAGCTGCCACCATAGCTCCAACAGTGGGTCCAGGCACACAACTACTGGAGTCATGGGACCTGACTTCAGTGGACTTGTGCTGGTGGCCTTGTGAAAACAACACCTGAGTTACACCAGGGCTAATTGCCAGCATCACCACTGCTGAGGCAGGGCCAAGGACAGTACCAGCAACAGTGTACTTTGTGGGCCCACACAATGGGTGAAAGGTGACATCACAGAGCACACTCAATGGTGAACCTCTCTGGCAGAGGAATACTCAGTCGCTCCTCTCCCAGTGAGAGTGATACAATCCCATCTACCTCACACCACAGCTCAGAAATGAACTTGGGTTCTTCTACTCCAATATCTAAGGAGAAGACCCTGCCTCTTACAGGGCAGTGACAACCACAGAGCAAAGAGGAGGCCCCACTCAATATCCAGTGCAGGTTCTGGTCACCACAACACCACTCACATCTTATATCAAGGGGATAACAGCCAGCATACACCAAGGAAAGATGCAGCAGACATCCACACTAGAAACAACCCTCACACCAAAAAATATTAAACCCACACAGGCTACACAGGACGTTCCCACATAAAAATAGCCCTCCAAGACTCCAGAGTTCTCCTAAACTCATAAAGCAAGAGAAATATAAATAAAATAAAGAAGCAAAGGAACCACTCCCAATAAAAGGATCAAGAGAATTCCCCTGAAAGAACAAATAATGAAATAGACCTCTTCAGTCTAGCAGTTGAAAAAGGAGATAATGAAAACACTAAAGGAAATAAAAAGGACTATTGGTAGAAATGCAGATTACTGTAAAAAGTACTAGAAACTATAATAAGCATCAAAGAAAATTAGAAAATTTATTTGCTGATATGAAACCTGAGCTAAAGGCAATGAATGGCAAAATGAATAATGCAGAAGAATTAATAAGTGATGTGGACAATAGAATAATGGAAATTTCCTAATCAGAACAGCAGACTGAAAGCCAAATAAAAACAAAAAGTGGAAGCAATATAAGAAACCTATGGGATAATATAAAGCAGGCCAATCTACACATAATAGGGATTCCAGAAGGAGAAGAAAGAGAAAAGGGGATTGACCATGTATTTGAAGAAATTATGGCTGAAAGCTTCCCAAACCTAAAGAAGGAAACAGATATCCAGGTACAGGAAACACAAAGGGTCCCAAACAGGATAAACTCAAACAGACCTACACAATGACATATTATAATAAAAATGGCAAAATTTAAAGATAAAGTGAGGATTCTAAAGGCAGCAAGGGAAAAGCAAAGAGTTAATTACAAGGGAACACCCATATGTCTATCAGCTGATTTCTCTACAGAAATGTTGCAAACCAGAAGGGAGTGGCAAGATATATTCAAAGTCCTGAAAGGGAAAAATATGCAACCTAGGATACTCTATCCAGCAAGATTATTTAGAATAGAAGGAGAGAAAAATAATTTCTCAGACAAGAAAAAACTAAAAGAATACAGCAATACTAAACCTATCCTCAAGGAAATATTGAAAAGCCTTCTCCAAATAGAAAAGAAGTAATAATCTATAGGAAAGAGAAAATTACAATTAGAAAGTAAATCACTTAAATAAACCAGTATACAGATTTTAAAAAAATTAAGAAATTTCTATGAAAGCAATGATAGTCACAATGAACAGCAAAAGGCTGAACATGAAGATGTGAAAGGGGACATCAAAATCATAAAATGTGGGGGAGAAGAATAAGAAAATGCAGATTTTTTCTAGAATGTATAAGAGCCTACATGATTACCAGTCTTAGCCAAGTAGATACAGAAAGTGGTTAATGTACTTGAGAAGCAGGGTAACCACAAATCAAAAACAGACAATAGATTCACAAAAACCAAAAGAAGAGAACATAAACATAGTACAAAAGAAAATTATAAAAATCACAAAAGGAAAAACAAAAAGAAAAAGAAAGGGACAAAGAGGAAATATAAAATTAATGAGAAAACAGAGTTTAAAATGGCAGTAAATACATATCTATTGACAATTACCTTAAATGCCAATAGACTAAATGCTCCAATCAAAAGATGTAGAGTGGCAGACTGGACTAAAAAAAAAAAAAGAGCCTACAACATACTGCCTACAAGAGACCCGCCTTAAGGCAAAGGACACACATAGATTTAAAGGGAGGGGATGAAAAGATATTTCATGCAATCTAAATGAAAAGAAAGTGGGAGCTGCAATACTCATATCAAACAAAATAGACTTTAAAACAAAGGCTATAAAGAAAGATAAAGAAGAACACAATATAATGACAAAAGGATCAATACAAGGAGAGCCTATTGAACTCATCAACATATATGCACCCAATATAGGTACACCTTAATACATAAAACAAATACTAACAGACATAAAGGGAGAAATTGATGGGAATACAATAATAGTAGGAGACACATCAATGGACAGATCTTTGAGACAGAAAATCAATGACAACAGAAATCCTAAATGACACAATAGAACAGTTGACTTAATTGATATTTTCAGGACTTATACAAAAGTAGCAAAATACACATTGTTTTCAAGCACACATGGAATATTCTCTCGGATTGACCACATACTAGGGCACAAAACAAGGCTCAAAATATTTAAGAGTATAGAAATTATCTCAAGCATCTTTTCTGACCACAATGGCATGAAGCTAGAAATCAACCACAGAAAAAGAAACTAGAAAAAAACAATTACATGGAGACTAAACAACATGCTATTAAAAACCAATGGGTCAACAATGAAGTCAAAGAAATTTAAAACTGCCTTGAGGCAAATGACAGCCATAAAAATCTATGGGATTCAGCAAAAACAGTTTTTAGAGGGAAGTTCATAGCAATACCACCTTGTCTAAGAAACAAGAAATATCTCAAGTAAACAACATAAAATAATCAGAATAAGAAGAACAAACAAAATCTAAAGCCAGCAGGAGGAAGGAGATAATAAAGATAAGAGAGGAAGTAAATAAATTAGAGACTAAAAAACAATAGAAAAAAGTCAATAAAAACAAGAGCTGGTTCTTTGAAAGAGGAACTATAATTGGCAAACCTATGGCCAGGCTCACCAAGAAGAAAAGAGAGAAGACCCAAATAAACAAAATAAGAAAAAAAAAGATGAGAAATCATAACTGATACCACAGAAATACATAAAAACATAACAGAATCTCGAAACAATTATATGCTAACAAATTTGAGAACCTAGAAGAAATGGACAACTTTCTATGAACATACAGCTCACCAAAACTGAATCAAGAAGAAATGGATAACTTGAACAAACTGATCACTAGAAGTGGAATAGAATCTGTAATAAGAAAACTCCCTACAAACAAAAGCCTAGGGCTGGATGGCTTCATAGGTAAATTCTAGTAAACATACAAGGAAGAAGTTATACTGATCTTTCTCAAACTCTTCCATAAAATTGAGGAAGGAACACTCTGAAAGACAGTCTATGAAGCTACCATCACCCTGATACTAAAACCAGACAAAGACATTACCAAAAAGAAAATTATAGTCCAATGTCTTTGATGAATATAGGTGCAAAAATTATCAACAAAATATTAGCAAACTGAGTGCAACAACATATAAAAAAGAACACATAAAAAAATCCCCACAACCAAGTGGATTCATCCTAGGGTCACAAGGATGGTTCAACATACAGAAATCAGTCAATGTGATACAACACATCAACAAAGGAAAAGACAAAAAACACATGATCACCTCAATAGATGCGGAAAAAGCATTTGATAAAATTCAGCATCGATTTATGATAAAATCTCTTACCAAAGTGAGTAGAGAGGGAACACATCTCAACATAATAAAAGCTATTTATGACAAACCCACAGCCAATATACCATATACCTAACAGTGAAAAGCTGAAAGCCTTCCCACTAAAATCTGGAAAAAGACAAGGATACTCACTCCCTCCACTTCTCTTCAACATAGTGTTGGAAGTCCTAGCCACAGCAACAAACAAGAAAAGTAAATTAAAGGTATTCAAATTGGTAGGGAAGAGATTAAATTGTCATTATATGCAGATGACATAATACTATATATAGAAAACCCTAAAGACTCCACACAAAAACTATTGAAATTGATAAACAAATTCAGCAAGGTAGAAGGATACAAGATTAACATACAGAAATCAGTTGCATTTCTTTACACTCACAATGAAATATCAGAAAGGAAATGAAAACATACAATCCTTTTTAAAATAACATCAAAAAAATAAAATACTTAAGAATAAACCTCACCAAGGAGGTGAAAGACTTATATGTTAGAACTATAAAAGATTAATAAAGGAAATTGAAGATGATTCAAAGAAATAAAAAGTTATCCCATGCTCTTGGATTGGAAAAATTAATATTTTTAAAATGGCAATACTACCCAAAGCAATCTACAGATTTAATGTGATCCCTATCAAATTACCCATAACATTTTTCAGAGAACTAGAACAAATCATACTAAAATTTATATGGAACCATAAAAGACCCAGAATTGCCAAATCAATCCTTAGGAAAAAGAACAAAATAGGAAGCATAAACCTCCCAAACTTCAAACAATACTACAAAGCTACAGTAATCAAAACAGCCTGGTGTTGGCACAAAAACAGACATATGGATCAATGTAACAGAATAGAGAGCCCAGAAATAAACTCACACACTTATGGACAACTAATCTTTAATAAATAAGGCAGGAGTATACAATGGGGAAAAGATAATCTCTTCAGCAAGTGGTGCTGAGAAAGCTGGACAGCTGCATGTAAATCAATGAAGTTAGAACACACCCTCACACCATGCACAAAAATAAACTCAAAATGGCTTAAAGACTTAAATATAAGATGTGACACCATAAAACTTCTAGAAGAGAACATAGGCAAAGCATTCTCTGACATAAATCATATCAATGTCAGTATCCCAAAGCAATAGAAATAAAAGTAAAAATAAACAAATGGAAGGTAATCAAACGTATAAGCTTTTGCACAGCAAAGGAAACTGTAAACAAAACGAAAATATTTGCAAATGATGCAACCAACACGGGCTTAATTTCCAAAATATACAAACGCTTCATACAACTCAATAACAAGAACAACAAAAAAGACCCAAGTGAAAAGTGGGCAGAAGAGCTAAATAGACATTTCTCCAAAGAAGACATACAGATGGCCAATAGACACATGAAAAGATGCTCATCATCACTAAATATTAGAGAAATGCAAATCAAAACTACAATGAGGTACCACCTCACATCAGTCAGAGTGGCCATCATTAAAAAGTCTACAAATAATAAATGTAGGAGAGGATGTGGAGAAAACAAAACCCTCTTACACTGTTGGTAGGAATGTAAATTGATGCAGCCATTATGGAAAACAGTAAGGAGATTCCTCAAACAACTATGAATAGTGTTGCCATTTGATCGAGCAATCCCACTCCTGGGCATATACCTAGACAAAACTATAATTCAAAAAGATACATGCACCCCTATCTTCATAGCAGCACTATTTACAGTAGCCAAAACATGGAAACAACCTACATGTCCATTGACAGGTGAATGGATAAAGAAGATGTGGTATATATATAATGGAATATTACTCAGCCATAAATAAGAATGAAATAATGTCATTTACAACAACATGGATGGGCCTAGAGATTATCATACTAAGTGAAGTAAGTAAGAAAGAGAAAGACAAATACCATATATCACTTATATGTGGATTCTAAAGTATGACGCAATTGAACATATATACGAAACAGAAACAGATCCAGAGACATAGAGAACAGACTCATAGTTGCCAAGGGGGTGGGGATGTGGGGCAGGGAACAATTGGGAGTTTGGGGTTAGCAGATGCAAACTATTATATGTAGGATGGATAAACAACAAGGTCCTACTGTATAGCATAGGGGACTATATTTAATGTCCTGTGATAAACAATAATGGAAAAGAATATGAAAAAGAATATATATTATAAATATGTTATTATACACTTTGGATTAATCCAGAAACTTGAAAAGTGACAGACGTTTCTCCAATAAATTTAGTCATAAAATAACTAAAACTTCACAACTGCCCACAATACACTGTTCTAAAACTATGATCAGAATTTAGAAGGTACTCCTGTCTGGTTGAAATTGTTTGTAAAAAAGAGATTGCTGAAACCATAAATCTAAGCACTTGTTCTGAAACTTGCCTAAATTGTGCATTTAAAAATTACAGATTGGAGAGTTTAAGATCCTATGCAGTTTTAAAGCATAAAATCGTTTGAAAGTGTGATATGAAGCAATATAATATCAGGACATCTTTTTCTGGGAAGAGAAGAATTTAATATTTTGATGATATTTCCCAAATTTGTAGTTAAACTATATGTACTAAAAACGTGATATATTTCTTCAAATGCAATAATGCTTATCAATTGAATTTTTTCTTTCTCTCTGATTTTTTTTCAGGTCTATGATATTGTCTTCATTTTTACATCCTCTAGTTTTTTTGTTTTTCTTTTAATTTTTATTGGAGTAGAGTTGCTTTTCAATGTTGTGTCAGTTTCTGCTATACAGCAAAGTGAATCAGTTATACATATACATACTTCCACTCTTTTCTAGATTTCCTATATCCTCTAGTTTTAATGAGAGTAGAATAATGAAATTTTGATTTTAATAAGAATCACTTTTTCTTTATTTTACAGAAGTGATTTAACTATTAAATTAATTGTAAAATATATGTCATATCTGGATAATATTTACTATTGCAAAAATGGTGCAGTAAAGAGTTTAACTGAAATAAGTTGGTTGCTTTGTAATAATAGGCATTTAATGCTGACAGAAAAAAGTACATCAACCTAATATTTGCTGTTCAGTAATTTTATAAAGAGGTTAACCTAATATGAACATAGAAAACATGTCGAAGAAATTAAACAACAAAAAGAATATACAGGCATCACAGTAAAGGCCCTCCTATTGAAAATGTGACTAGTCTAAATTCAACGTTATACATATGGAAAACACACAGCAATTTCAATATAACTTTGAAAGCAAAAAGTAACAAAAAATTTAACATCTAATCACTTGAATGGAACAGAACTGTTTCTTTTTGCCTATTACCCTTGAGAATTTTTTTCTTCATTATACAATATTGTAGGCTGGTCATATTGAATAACAATGAGAAATTTTAGAAATGCAAGCTGAAATGAATAATTTGGACTACTAGAAAGCTTAAAAGAAGAATTGGACTATACATATTTTGTCATATGGTTCCTGATTTCCAAATAAGTCCCCACACTTTGTTAAATACTCAGGAGGAGAAATAAAACATATATATTTAGTACATTTTATCAAATTACAAATAATGTCACTTGATAGCAATAATTTTACAATAAGTGTTAGGGAATTACCTTTAGCCTAAAACCATCTGAAATCATTATTATGCATAAATCTCAATTTTTTTACCTTAATTAATTTCTGAAATAAAATAATTTGGGGATAGATTTTCTTTTTCTGTATAAAAGAAGAAAGAAAGAAAGAAGCAGATGGACATTACTTTGTATTGCATTTAAAGTAAAAGAATACTGGAGAATGGCAAAGAGACAGTCTAAAATAGAACTCAGTTGAGATCTGATGTCCATTTTGGGGAAGATGAAGGCAAATAAGGATGATTTGGAGAAAAAGCAGCTAGGAAAATGGGAAAGGAATAAAATAAAAGATATGTTTTCAAGCAATTTATCACTTTGAGCAACTGGAACATAATTCTACTGGAGTTTGTTGGAAGAAGTTAGTTGTAGATCTACACAGAAGAGCTTTGTTTTCTGAACAATTAATCAGGTAAGACATGTATAACAACTTTTGCCAGTCATTGGCTGAAGACCACTTGAAGGGATTCTTAATTCTCTGACAATTCTGGCCAGCCAGGCATGCAGTTGAGTGGGCTCCATCAAGAAAACTGAATACTGATATACGGAATTTGACCAAATAAGTATGAAATAGTAAAGACCAATGGAATAAGGATAGACCAGCAACAGCATCTACTACAGTGATATGGAATCCAGAAATATAAAAACAAATTAAAAAAGGAAAAGGGCAACATATGCTATTCTAGAAAATCTCAAGACTAGTACTACCTTTTAATTTTATTAGCTGAATATATCACCCTTCCCTTGAACAAGACAGGATGAATCATTAGAGAATACAACTGTATTCAAATGCAACACCTGGCAGTGGATTTCTGTAGTAGATTATTTCTATTAATGAACATATTTTATTTCCAAAAATAAAATATACATGGAACAACTTACCTATTTTTATTCTTACCTACCTTTTAATTTAAGATTATAAAAACTAACATGCATAATTGTCAACTAATTGGAAGGTGTCTCTGCTAGATATAAATTATTGAGCCAACACACACAACACATAAACACAGAATTTGTGGAAACTTGCAGTAAAACACTTTTGCTGTGAAGTTATTTTAATAGAAAAAAAATGACAGAGTGAGGAAACTTGTGTGCTTGATGTTGACAAAATATTAAAACAAAAAACATTTTATATCCACAAAAATCAAACAGACTTTTCTAAAAATTAAGATAAAGTTTTGAAGTTTTCATGGAAGAAAGGAGAATCAGTTGTATTTATCAGGAGAACTGAAGCTGTATTTTATTTTATTAATTTATTTTTTAAACATTTTTTGGAGTATAATTACTTTACAATGGTGTTTTACATTCTGCTGTATAACAAAGTGAATCAGCTATATGTATACACATACATCCCCATATCTCCTCCCTCTTGCGTCTCCCTCCCACCCTCCCTATCCCACCCCTCTAGGTGGTCACAAAGCACGAGCTGATCTCCCTGGACTATGCGGCTGCTTCCCACTAGCTATCTATTTTACATTTGGTAGTGGATATATGTCCATGCCACTCTCTCACTTTGTCACAGCTTACCCTTCCCCCTCCGTGTATCCTCAAGCCTATTCTCTACTTTTGCATCTTTATTCCTGTACTGCCCCTAGGTTCTTCATAACCATTTTTTTAGATTCCATATATATGTGTTAGCATACAGTATTTGTTTTTCTCTTTCTGACTAACTTCACTCTGTATGACAGACTCTAGGTCCATCCACCTCACTACAAATAACTCAATTTCATTTCTTTTTATGGCTGAGTAATATTCCATTGTATATATGTGCCACATCTTCTTTATCCATTCATCTGTTGATCAACACTTAGGTTGCTTCCATGTCCTGGCTATTGTAAATAGTGCTGCAATGAACATTGTGGTACATGACTCTTTTTGAATTATGGTTTTCTCAGGGTATAAGCCCAATAGTGGGATTGCTGGGTCATAGAGTGTTCTATTTGTAGTTTTTTAAGGAACCTCCATACTTTTCTCCATAGTGGCTGTATCAAATTACATTCCCACCTACAGTGCAAGAGGATTCCCTTTGGTCTACACCCTCTCCAGCATTTATTGTTTGTAAATTTTTTGATGATGGCCATTCTGACCAGTGTGAGGTGATACCACATTGTAGTTTTGATTTGCATTTCTCTAATAATTAGTGATGTTGAGTATCTTTCCATATGCCTTTTGGCCAACTGTATATATCTTTGGAGAAATTTCTATTTAGGTCTTCAGCCCATTTTTTTTTCTTTTTTTAACATCTTTATTGGAGTATAGTTGCTTTACAATGTTGTGTTAGTTTCTGGTACATTACAAAGTGAATCAGCTATATGTATACGTATATCCCCATATCCCCTCCCTCTTTTGCCTCACTCCCACCCTCCCTTACTGAAGGATAAGGGAGCACCACTTATTGAAGAGGCTGTCTTTTCTCCATTGTATATTCTTGCCTCCTTTATCAAAAATAAGGTGACCATAGGTGCATGGGTTTATCTCTGGGTTTTTTTTTTTTCTTTTTTTGCGGTATGCAGGCCTCTCACTGTTGTGGCATCTCCCATTGTGGAGCACAGGCTCCGGACGCACAGGCCCAGCGGCCATGGCTCACAGGCCCAGCCACTCCATGGCATGTGGGATCTTCCTGGACCGGGGCACAAACCCTTGTCCCCTGCATCGGCAGGCAGACTCTCAACCACTGTGCCACCAGGGAA
This sequence comes from Stenella coeruleoalba, assembly GCF_951394435.1. Classification (NCBI taxonomy): domain Eukaryota; kingdom Metazoa; phylum Chordata; class Mammalia; order Artiodactyla; family Delphinidae; genus Stenella; species Stenella coeruleoalba. The sequence continues at coordinate 42,240,500 of NC_137164.1, read as the reverse complement.
GCCCTATCTCTGGGCTTTATATCCTGTTCCATTGATCTATATTTCTGTTTTTGTGCCAGTACCATACTGTCTTGATTACTGAAGCTTTGTAGTGTAATCTGAAGCCAGGGAGCCTGATTCCTCCAGCTCCTTTTTTTTTTTACAAATTACTTTGTCTATTCAGGGTCTTTTATGGTTCCACACAAATTGTGAATTTTTTTGTTTTAGTTCTGTGAAAAAATGCCATTGGTAGTTTGATAGGGAGTGCATTGAATTTGTTTATTGTGAAGCTGTATTTTAGTAATACATCCTAATGTATATGATCACATAGGCTTTTATAAAGTGAGTGCTGAAGAAAATATGGTGTTCTCAGTAATAATTTTATTTGAAGTATTGAAGTTGAGTGTATAAGCCCATTTATCATAAGAACTTTTGATAAAAATTCAGGGGATAATTAAATTGCAACTGAGTGAACAGACTAATTGGTAAGGGAATAAAGACTGTGCTGAAGTATCTATGAGAATTTATCCATTTATGCCTCTTTGTCATACATATATATGGCATAAATGGATAAATACCATAAATAAGTATACAGCAACATAAAAGCCATTTCTTCCTTTTCTTCCTTTCTGGTTTACTAATGATGACAGTTGAAATCTCATATGTTTTTATATTCTAACTAATTGTTTGCATTATTGTTTGCATTTCTCAAACTGAAACTGTCTACTACAGCCAAATGATTTTTCATAGTTTGGGAAAGTCTTATGTTCTTTCACACATTAAAGTCTTCACACTTACTTTCTTTCTGTCTTGGAAAACATCTTTACTCTCTTCTACCCACAACATCAGGTCTCTGCTTAAATTCATTTTTCTAATAATTCACATCAAATTCATTTCTTCTAATAAAATCAATTCCCTTTTAATTAATACTGTTTACAATGATTATTTAATTACATATAATTATTTGACTAATGATAATTACTATTGTTAAACTCTAAGCTACAAGGTTGAGGAGCTGTTTGTTTTTTATTTCGATTCTCTAGCTATCTCAATAATCTAGCACACAATAGGGATTCACTTATTATGTAGTAGTTGATTAACTAACTAAATTGTTTTTATTGATGTTTGTAATTAAAGCCATTTGTTTATAGTTCTTCAATAGATGAATGCATAAAATTTTATCTATATAATTGAATATCAGCCATGAGAAAGAAGGAAATCCTGTCATTTGCAGCATTATGGATGAAGCTTGAGGACATTATGCTAAGTGAAATAAGTGAGACAGAAAAAGACAAATATATTGCTTATATGTGTAATCTAAAAAAGCCAAACTCAGAAACAAAGTAGAATGGTGGTTGCCAGGGATTAGGGAGTAGAGTAGAGGCAATGAGGAGATGTTGGTCAAAGGGTACAAACATCCAGTTAAAAGAGTAATAAGTTCTGGGGATCTAATTACAGCATGATGATCATTGTTAATACTATATTATATACTTGAATGCCGCTAAGAGTGTAGATCTTTAGTGTTCTCAGCACAAAAAGAAATAGCAATTATGTGATGAGATGAGAGTGTTAATGATAAATATTTTGCATATATAAATGCATCAAATTGACATATTGTATGCCCACCTTAAACTTAAACAATGTAGTACATCAATTATGTCTCAATAAAGCTGGAAAAATAAGAAATATTTAAAAATAAAAAGAATAAAATAAACATTTAGTCGAATTGGTACTTTAGTAAAAATAACATAAAGTGTAAGGAATATTTTTCTTGGATAGAAGGTGATTCCATCTATTTGTATAAGAAGGTAACCTTCATATAAAGTTAGGATTATCTTCACAGAGGAGTTTAAATTCTCCTCCACCTTTTCACATCATAGACTGAGGAAATATAAATAACATTTTTATTTAAATTTTTTTTTCTCAGTAACAATTATGTCTATATGTCTGCTCTCAAGATTATTCTTCAAAGTGTTTTTAATAGAATAAAATCCTTACAATATGACATAGTACAATGAGAAGAAATGCTACATGACTAACAAATGAAGGAGACTTAAAACAGAAGTTACTTCCTTTCCTTCAGTAACAAATTCAAAGAAATATAAGAAAAATTATTCCCCCTTGTTATCAAAAATAGAAAATTTTTGTTTAGAATAGTGAGAAACCAAGCAATGTGTATTGCTTTTGTTTAAGGAAGAATGATGTTAACAATCATGGAAATCAGGTAAGCCTTGCATCAAATCAAAATGTGAAATAACATGACATTTTTCTGCCCCTGGTACTAAAATATAAATTGCTTTATTTATAGCTTTAAGCTATCTTAATTGTCATTTTTAATACTTGTTCATGTTAGTAATATCCCATAGAATGAATGCTACCAAACTTAAATATGAGGATTTTATCTGAGTTGGAATTTCATTATAGTTACAAACTTTTATGTTATAAAATAAGATATCAATGCTGAATATGATATTTTTATATTCTTTATTTGAAAACGATTAAAAACTTTGATTTGCTTGATGAAGTTCTGGAGCCTCTCTTTCACAATATATTCTTTGAACACACTATGAACAACAATAAGCATGATTGATACTATTTTAATTTCAATAATTATTAAATAATTATTAGTGTCTAGGTTTATATTATTAAAAATCAGTTGGAAGTAAGCATATCATGAATCCTCTTTTAAGGAATATTCATAAAAATGAGCACTAAAGGTAAAAGTGAAAAAGTTAAAGTGGGCTCATTTTCTAATTTTATCAACATTAATTATTTTCCTTCAGTCACTCTGGATCTTTCTTGTCATGTCTTCATAATATAGAAATATCATCCAATTCAATAATTGCAGAGACTCTTTTATCTTTATCTCTTGCTTCAAAACTGCTTCCTATCTTCTAATTTACTATTAATTTATTTTAGATTGAAGACTTCTTTCACCATTGGCTCATTTCTATTATTTCTATTTTATTCATTTAGTTTGACTGTCAACAGAGAAAAAAGTAATTAAATTAGTTTTGATGATTCACAATTATGTCAGTATGCACATGGCTCATTAAAATTCATATATATTAAATAGTAATTTAGATAGATAATACCAAACTGCCCTGCAAAATGTTTGTACAAATCCATCATCAGACACTTCCTATTTTTTCTAGTAATGAGAAGTAAGAAATTTATCATATCCTTTAGAACTGGGCATAAGTAAAAAGTGTTTTGAGGGAGGAAAGTTAGAATTCACTTAAGGGCCAAATAACCTTTATATTTCCTAAGCCTTAGATTCTGCGATTATTTGTCCCTGTTGTTAAACAAACAAAAGAAGTAGATAGTCCATTGACACAATTTGACCATGTTTGGAAATTCCACAGGCAACCATTTCATAGTGCTGCCCTATACCAAAACAGTTTTTAAATAATACCTGTAGAATTCTCTTAAATTCCAATTATAAATGAATTTGTTGCATCATCTCTTGCAATAATGTAGCAAAGAAAAGACCCTGAGCACTATATTTTTTTTATCATAGTAAGAACATTTAACATGGGATTTATCCCCTTAAAAAATTTTAAATCTACAGTACAATATTGTTAATTATAGGCAAGTGTTCCACAGCAGATCTCTTGAACTTATTCATCTAACATACATATTTCGTACTTGTTAAGCAAAAACTCCCCATTTCCCCAAGCCCTCAGACCCTGGCAATCATCATTCTACTCCCTGCTCCTGTAAGATTGCCTATTTAGATACATCACATAGTGAAATCATACAGTATTTGTCCTGTGTCTGGCTTATTTCACTTATCATAATGCCCTCAAGGCTCATACATGTTGTCACGTATGGCAGGATTTCTTTCTTTATTTAGGTTGAATAATATTCTATTTTTTATATATATATATATATATATATATATATATATATATGCCATATTTTCTTTGTCTATTCATCCATCAATGGGTATTTAATTTGTTTCCACATCTTGACAATTGTGAATAATGCAGCAGTGTACATGGTAGTGCAGATCCTGTGAGATCTTGATTTAAATTATTTTGGACTAATACACAGGAGTGGGACTGTTGGATCATAGAGTAGCTCTATTTTTAATTTTTTGAGAAACATCTGTACTGTTTTCCATAGCTGCTGCAACATTTTACATTCTTACCAACATATGTATACGAGTTTCAATCTCCAAATTCTTGCCAACATTTGCAAGTGTGAGGTAATATCTCATTGTGGTTTTAATTGGCCGATCCCTGATAATAATGATGTTGAGTACCTTTTCCTATACTTTTTGTTTATTTGTATGCCTTCTTTAAACAAATGCCTATTTAAGTCCTTTGCTCATTTTAATTAGGTTATTATATTTTTATTATTGTGTTTATGAGTTCTTTATATTTTTTGGATATTAATTCCTTATCAGACATATAGTTTGCAATATTTCCTCCCATTCTATATGTTGTCTTTTTATTCAGTTATTTCTTTCCTTCCTGAACAGAAAGTTTTTAGATTGATAAAGTACATATTGTCTGTTTTTAATTTTCTTTCTTGTGTTTTTGGTGTCATATACAATAAATCATTGCCAAGAGCAATGTAATAAAGTTTTTCTACTGTTTTCTTCTAAGAGTTTATGACTTCAGGCCTTATGTTTACATCTTTAATTCACTTTGATTTGACTTTTTTGTTTGGTGTCAGAAAAGGATGCAGTTTCATTCTTTACATGTGCATATCCAGTTTTCACAGCACCATTTGTTGAAGAGACTATCCTTTCTTAACTGTGTATTTTTAGCACCCTTGTCAAAGATCAGATGGCTGTATATGTGTGAGTTTACTTCTGGGCTCTCTATTCTATTCCATTGATCTAAATGACTGTCTTTATTCTAGTACCAGGCTGCCTTAATTACTGTAGCTTTGTGATATGTTTTGAAATTAGGAGGTGTGATGCTACCAGATTTATTTTTCATTCTCAAGATCATTTTGGTTATTGAGGTCAATTGTGTTTCCATATGAATTCTAGAATTGTTTTCCTATTTCTGTAAAACATGTCATGGCATTTTTCAAAGGTATTGCATGAATGTGCAGATGATTTTGAATAGTATGAACACTTTAACAGTATTGTCTTCCAATCTATGAACATGAGCTATCATTCCATTTATTTGTTATTTTAAGAGGAAGTCCCAATTTTCCCTACTGGATTTGATGCAGCTGGTTTCATGCTTGACTGGGGTGAAGGAGCCCCTCAAATAGATTCTAAATTTCTCATAAAGGGACTTTGTCAATGTATTCTTGTTGAATCATTGTGTTCATGGGGGTAGGAGGGTCTAGGGCTTCCTATGTCATTATCTTGCTGATGTCATTCCTTAATCACCATAATTTAAAACCAACTGAAAACTCTAGTTCCTAGGTTATATTATATTTAGAAGGTTCTCAACATTTCTCTTCAATTTATTTTACATTTCTTTAAAATATTCATGTTTGAGACAAAAATAATAAGTACAATTTTTTCCCACTGCAGACCTCCTTCACAGATTAGAATATCAGTTAAAGTATTGAAGTAACTACTTATCAAGTGATGAGAATGAACATATTTATTAGACTACTTCATTAAACCTATTTCAATCAGATAAATCATAATCTAAAGTCAAAATTAATGCCACTTTCAAAATGTTACCCTTATTTCCCTCTTATTTGCACTTAACTAATATTTGATTCAGTACGTATTATTTGAAAAAAAAATTGCTTTTTAACACTTGAAGCAACAAATGAAATACCAACCTGGTTGGCAATTGAGAAATTTATCCAAAGGAAAATTATTTAACAGGAACCAAAACTGTAATCATAACTATGTGCTTGAGACATCCTTGGGTGACTGATCAGGAAATGCAGCAGAGATGCTAAGTTAACATTTTCTCTGTGTTAATCAATCAATTAAATTATATGTCTAGTAACATCTACTATTGTTTGAGTCATGAAACTTTATAGAACACTGCTGTAGTGTTCATAAATAACTCTTGAAAAGCCTAAAACGTTTTCCTCAAAATCTCATGAAGTCTTTTTAGCCATTTGTAAAAATTAAAATAGAATAGTTGTTGCTGCTGCTCTTCCGCTTCTCTCCCTGTGAGAGACATGAATGGCCAGGCCCAGCAGCAGCCATAGCTGCAGCCACTGCAGTGGCAAAGAGCAGCCAGACACAAAGAGAGGATCTGTTTGTCAGGTGGGGTGGGGGATTGCTATGTCAAATGATGATTCAAGAGAGCACCAGCTCCTCCTCATCTTTGTCTTCCAACCAGCAAACCGAGAAAGAAACAAATATCACAAGAAGAAGGAGAGTAAAGGCAGCATGAGCAAAAACTCTAAACTCTTCTCCACCAACACCAAGAAGATTCAGAAGAAGCAGGCAGACATCACTTTAGACCCTCCACCCAACTGCAGAACTCCTGCTGATCATTAGCAGAAGAATTCAAACACCTAAAAAGACAAGAAAAATCCCCTCAGAGTCAGGTAGGATGAAAGAAAGAAGAAAAAGGAAAAGAAGAATCATAAAATGGACCAGCAACCTTAGAGGGAATCTGAGGGGAGGTCCCTGCACTCAGAAAAACTCACTCATGGTGGGGAAATCTGCCAGGACAGAAAAAGAGGGTCAAAAGAGAATGCAGCAAATAGTCTGTGGAAGGCAGGACAAAGTAAGAACTGTGCACATAGCCTGCACTGCAGCTCTATGCATCCCAGCCTGAGTCATGAGTTGCCTGTTGCTGAGGGTGGCTGGGGGCTGGAAAGTGGGATTTGGAGTTCAGACCTGAGGTGTGGAGACAGCTGTTGGCTGTTAAAAAACAGCCTGAAGGGACAGGAGTAAGGAACTCCACAACTGCAAACGTTTTCAAAAAAAGCCTGGGACACCATAGAATCAAGGCATCATTGTTGAGTTGTGCACAAGGGATGGGGCAGGCATTACAACCCCTTTCCCCACCCACCAGCTTCTTCAGCCTCTGTGGGTACTAGGAAAGACTCACATCTGAGTAGTCTCACCCATCCCTCAAACCAAGGCATCCTCATTCTGCATAGGCTCTGGGGTCCAGTGTGCCACCCAACACAAAGCCTCCTGGGGAATAAGCTCTGGGTGCCCCTGCCTGAGACGGAATTCTGCCAGTGCTGATGGGGTCTGAATGCTAAAGCATGGGGTTAAGGGAACAGCTTCAGAGAGAAACACTGTTGGCTGTGTGAATACAACAGAGGGAATGAGAGTGAGGGGCTCCACAGCAAGGAATGCCCCAAAATGAATCATGGTCTGCCTAGGAAATGAGGTGACATTTTTGAGATGAGTGCAAGGGGTGGGACCACCACAGCCCCCACACTCCTGCCCCTGCTTCTGTGGGAATTGGAAGGGACTCCCACTAGAGTGAGTGGGCCACAGTCTGCTGCAACATCCTGCCAGTTCCCATCGCTGCAGGCAACTCGTGCACACCCCAATTGTGGCCATTGTATGCCTCCCTAGCCTGAGGGAGTAAGTGTGCCCCAATCAGCTGCTGCTTTAACTCACTCTCCCCTCTTTTTCTCTTTTCTTTTTCCTTTTCTGTCTGCTCCTTTGTTTCTGTTAGTTTGGTTTTGTTAACATTTGTCATGGATTTGGTGTGTCTGTATGTTTTCTTTCTAGTATTTTTTTCAGTGTGAGTGTCTGTGTGTGTGTTGTGTTGTTCTTGATACTGTGTGTTAGTTTTTGTCTTTGCTATCGGTCTTTGGTTTTGTTTGTCTGTTTGTTTCCTTTCCTTTTCTTTTTTTGTTTTCTTTTTTCTTTCTTTTATTTATTATTTCTCAATGTGTATAACATGGCTTGCAGGCTCTTGGTTTCCAGCCAGAGATCGGACCTGGGCCTCTGGGGGTGGGAGTGCTAAGTCCAGGATGCTGGACCACCAGAGAATTCCTGGGCTCAGGGAATATTAATTGGCATGCACTCTCCTAGAGGTATCCATTTCAACACCAAGACCCAGCTCTGCCCAACTGCTTGCAGGATCCAGTGCTGGACACTTCATGCCAAAAAACCAGCAAGACAGGAACAGACACACCCATCAGCAGAAAAGCTGCATAAAATCAAACTAAGCTCACAGACAACCTGAAACACACCATCTGATACCATCCTGCCCATCAGAAGGAAAAGACTCATTTCCACCCACCAGATTGCAGGCACCAGTCCCTCTGACCAGAGAGCCTACATAAGCACCTGGATCAACCTCACTCACCAGGGGCAGACAACAGAAGCAAGAGGAACTAAGAAGAAAGGAGACCATAAAAACAGTAGGTTAGACAAAATGAGATGACTGACTAATATGTTACAGATGAAGGAAAAAGGTAAAAAATAAAGACAAACTAAGTGAAGTGAAAATAGGCAAACTACCAGAAAAAAAATTCAGAGTAATGATAGTAAAGATGATCCAAGATTTCAGAAATAGACTGGAGGCATGAATTGAGAAGATAAAAGAAATGTTTAACAAGGACATAGAAGAACTAAAGTACAAACAATCAGTGATGAACAAAACAACAACTGAAATGAAAAATACACTAGAAAGAATCAATAGCAGAATAACTGAGGCAGAAGAATGAATAAGTGAGCTGGAAGATAGAATGGTAGAAATACCTGCCCTGGAGGAGAATAAAGAAAAAAAAAATAAGGAAAGAAATGAGAACAGTCTCAGACATCACTGGGACAACATTAAAGGCACCAACATTCGAATTATAGGGCTCCCAGAAGAAGAAGAGAAAGGCAACAGGCCTGAGAAAATATATGGAGGTTATATTTGAAAAGTTCTCTGATATGGGAAAGAAAATAGTCAGTCAAGTCCAGGAAGTACAGAGAGGCCCATACAGGATAAATCCAAGGAGAAACATGCCAAGACACAATAATCAAACTAACAAAAATAAAATACAAAGAAAAAATATTAAAAACAAAAAAGGAAAAGTAACAAAAAAATACAAGGAATCCCCATAAGGTTATCAATTGATTTTTCAGAGAAACTCTGGAGGCCAGAAGGGAGTGACAAGACATATTTAAAGTGATTAAATGGAAAAATCTACAACCAAGTTTAGTCTACCAGCAAGGATAATATTCAGATTCAATGCAGAAATCAAAAGCATTACAGACCAGCAAATGCTAAGAGGATTAAGCACCACCAAAGCAGCTCTACAACAAATGCTAAAGGGAGTACTCTTGGTGGGAAATACAAGAGAAAAAAAAGACATACAAAAACAAACCCCAAACAATTAACAAAATGGTAATAAGAACATACATATCAATAATTACCTTAAATGTAAATGGATTAAATGCTCCAATCGAAAGGCACAGACTGGTTGAATGGATCTAAAAACAAGACCCATATATATGCTGTCTACAAGAGACCCACTTCAGACCTAGGGACACATACAGACAGAAAGTGAGGGGATGGAAAAAGATATTCTATGCAAATGGAAATCAAAAGAAATCTGGAGTAGCAATACTCATAGCAGACAAAATAGACTTTAAAATAAAGACTATTACAAGAGAAAAGAAAGACCACTACATAATGATCAAGAGATCAATCCAAAAAGAAGATATAACAATTGTAAATAATTATGCACCCAACATAGGAGCACCTCTATACATAAGGCAAATACTAACAGGCATAAAAGGGGAAATTGACAGTAACACAATAATAGTGGGTGACTTTAACACTCTACTTACACCAATGGATACATCATCAAGACAGAAAATTAATAAGGAAACACAAGGCTTAAATGACACAATAGACCAGATAGATTTAATTGATATTTCTAGGACATTCCATCCAAAAGAAGCAGAACATACCTTCCTCTCAAGTGCGCATGGAATATTATCCAACACAGGTCACATATTGGGTCACACATCAAGCCTTGGTAAATTTAAGAAAATTTCAATTGTATGAAACATCTTTTCTGACCACAACACTATGAGATTAGAAATCAGTTACAGGGGGAAAAAAAACCCTGTAAAAAACACAAAAACATGGAAGCTAAACAATATGCTACTAAATAACCAAGGGATCATTGAAGAAAATGAGAAGAAATCAAAAAATGCCTAGAAACAAATGTCAATGATAACATGATGGCCCAAATCCTATGGGATGTAGCAAAAGAAGATCTAAGAAGGAAGTTTATAACAATACAATCCCACCTCAAGACACAAGAAAAATCTGAAATAAGCAACTGAACCCTACACCTAAAGCAACTAGAGAAAAAAGAACAAATAAAACCCAAAGTTAGCAGAGGAGAGAAATCATAAAGATCAGAGCAGAAATAAATGAAATAGAAATGAAGAAAAAAATAGCAAAGAACAATGAAACTAAAAGTTGGTTCTTTGAATAGATAAAGTTGATAAACCTTTAGCCAGACTCACCAAGAAAAAGAAGGGAGAGGACTCAAATCAATAAAATTAGAAATACAAAAGGAGAATTTACAACAAGCACCACAGAAATACAAGGGATCATAAGAGACTAATAAAGCAACTGTATGCCAACAAAATGTATGACCTGGAAGAAAGGGACAAATTCTTAGAAAAGTACAACTTTCCAAGACTCAACCAGGAAGACATAGAAAATACAAACAGACCAATCACATGTAATGAAATTGAAACTGATTAAAATTTTTCCAATGAACAAAAATCCAGGACCATTGGGCCTCACAGGTGAATTCTATCAAACAATTAGGGAAAACCTAATGGCTATCCTTCTCAAACTATTCCAAAACTTGCATAGGGGAAAACACACCTACACTCATTCTATGAGGCCACCATTACCCTGATACAAGAACCAAAGATATCACAAAAAAAAGAAAATTACAGGCCAATAACACTGATGCACAGTTGCACAAAATCTTCAATAAAATACTAGCAAACCAAATCCAAAAACACAGTAAAAGGATCACACACCATGATCAAGTGGGATTTATCCCAGGGATGCAAGGATTCTTCAATACACACAAATCAACAAATATGATACACCATATTAACAAATAAAAAAAGAAAACATATGATCATCTCAATAGATGCAGAAAAAGATTTTGGCAAAATTCAACACACATTTAAGATAAAAACTCACCATAAAGTGGGCATAGAGGGAACCTACCTCAACATAATGAAGGCCATATATGACAAACTCACAGCAAACATCATTCTCAATGGTGACAAAGCATAAGCATTTCCTCTAAGATTAGGAAAAAGAGAAGAGTGTTCACTCTCAACACTATTGTTCATCATAGTTTTGGAAGTCCTGGACACAGCAATCAGAGAAGAAAAAGAAATACCAGAATCCGAACTGGAAAAGAAGAATAACACTGTCACTGTTTGCAGATGACATGATACTATGCATGGAAAATACTAAAGATGCCACCAGAAAACTATTGGAGCTCATCAATGGATTTAGTAAATTCACAGATTCCAAAATTAATACATAGAAAACTGTTGCATTCCTATACACTAGAAATGAAAGATCAGAAAATGAAATTAAGGAAACAATCCCATTTACCAGTGCGACAAAAGAATAAAATACCTAATTATAAACGCACCTAAGGAGACAAAAGACCTGTATGCAGAAAACTATAAGACACTGATGAAAGAAACTAAAGATGATACAAGCAGATGGAGAGATATACCATGTTCTTGGATTGGAAATATCAACATTGTGAAAATGATAGTACCACCCAAAGCAATATACACATTCAATGTAATCCTTATCAAAGTACCAATGGCATTTCTCACATAAATAAAACAAAAAATTCCAAAATTTGTGTGGAACCATAAAAGACCCCGAATAGCCAAAGCAATCGGAAAAAGAAAAACGGAGCTGGAGGAATAAAGCTCCCTGATTTCAGACTATACTACAAAGCTACAGTAATCAAGACAGTATGGTACTGACACAAAAACAGAAACAGGAACAGGATAGAAAGCCCAGAGATAAACCCACACACATATGGTCACCTTATTTTTGATAAAGGAGGCAAGAATATACAATGGAGAAAAGACAGCCTCTTCAATAAGTGGTGCTGGGAAAACTGGACAGCTACATGTAAAAGAATGAAATTAGAACACTCCCTAACACCATAAACAAAAATAAACTCAAAATGGGTTAAAGACCTAAATGTAAGGCCAGACACTATAAAACTCATAGAGGAAAACATAAGCAGAACACGGTATGACATAAATGAAAACAAGATCCGTTTTGATACACCTCCTACAGAAGTGGAAATAAAAAGAAAAAGAAAATGGGACCTAATGAACTTAAAGCTTTTGCACAGCAAAGAAATCCATAAACATATGAAAAGACAGTCCTCAGAATGGGAGAGATTATCTGCAAATGAGAAAACTGACAAAGGATTAATCTCCAAAATATAAAAAGATTTCATGCAGCTCAATATCAAAAAAACAAGCAACACAATTCAAAATGGGCAAAAGACCTAAATAGACATTTCTCCTAAGAAGATATACAGATTGCCAACAAACACAAGAAAGGATGCTAAACTTCACTAATGCTTAGAGAAGTAAAATAAAAACTATAATGAGGTATCACTTCACACCAGTCAAAATGGTCATCATAAAATATCTAAAAACAATAAATGCTGGAAAGGGTGTGGAGAAAAGGGAACCCTCCTGCACTGTTGATGGGAATGTAAATTGTTACAACCACTATGGAGAACAGTATGGAGATTCCTTTAAAAAACTAAAAATAGAACTACCATATGATCCAGCAATCCCACTACAGGGCATATACCCTGAGAATATCATCATTCAAAAACAGTCATGTACCACAATGTTCATTGCAGCTCTATTTACAATAGCCAGGACATGGAAGCAACCTAAGTGTCCATCAACAGATGAATGGATTAAGAAGATGTGGCACATATATACAATGGAATGAAACTGAGTTATTTTTTGTGAGGTGGATGGACCTAGAGTCTCTCATACAGAGTGAAGTAAGTCAGAAAGAGAAAAACAAATACTATATGCTAACACATATATATGGAATCTAAAAAAAAAAAAAAAACAAGGTTCTGAAGAACCTAGGGACAGCACAGGAATAAAGACACATATGTAGAGAATGGGCTTGAGGACACGGGGAGAGGGAAGGGTAAGCTGGGATGAAGTGAGAGAGTAGAATTGATATATATACACTACCAAATGTAAAATAGATAGCTAGTGGGAAGAAGCTGCATAGCACAGGGGGATCAGCTTGCTGTTTTGTGACACCTAGAGGGGTGGGATAGGGAAGGTGGTAGTGAGACACAAGAGGGAGGGGATATGGGGATATATGTATACATATAGCTGATTCACTTTGTTATACAGCAGAAACTAACACAACATTATAAAGCAACTATTTCCAATAAAGATGTTAATAAAAGAAAAAAAAAATGGGCTGAAGACCTAAATAGACATTCTCCAAAGAGATATACAGATGGCCAAAAAGCATATGAAAAGATGCTCAACATCACTAATTATTAGAGAAATGCAAATCAAAACTACAATGAGGTATCACCTAACACTGGTTAGTTGGACATCATCAGAAAATCTACAGGCAACAAATGCTAAATGTCCGTTGATAGAGGAATGGATAAAGAAGGTGTGCTACATATGTACAATGGAATATTATTCAGCCATAATAAGGAACAAAACTGGACAGACGTGGATGGACCTAGAGTCTGTCATGCAGAGTGAAGTAAAACAGGAAGAGAAAAACACATATCGTATATTAGCACATATATGTGGAATATAGAAAAATGGTATAGATGATCTTAGCTGCAAAGCAAAAATAGAGACTCAGACATAGAGAACATATGTATGGATACCAAGACAGGAAAGTGGGGGTGGGATGAATTGGGAGATTGAGATTGACATATTTGCACTATTGATACTATGTATAAAATAGATAGCTAATGAGAACATACTATATAGCACAGGGAACTCTACTCAATGCTCTGTCATGACTCAAATGGGAAGGAAATACACAAAAGAGGAGATACATGTGATTCACTTTGCTGTACAGTAGAAACTTACACAACATTGTAAAGCAACTATACTCCAATAAAAATTAATAAAAGTAAAGAAGACCAACATATATATTATGGGAATATCTGAAGGAGAGGAAAGAAAGGGACAGAGAGAATATATGAAGAAATAAAACCTAAAAATTTCCCAATTTTTTGGAAATACATGAATCTACACATCCAGGAATTGCAATTACATCCATGCTGGAAGAGATCCATGCTGAAACACATTATAATTGTAGTGCTAACATCCAAAACAAGAGAGAATCTTGAAAGCAGTAAGTGAGAAGCTGTTTATCAAATGGCAGAGATTGACAGGGTGAATTTTTACAATTTATCTATTTGTTAGTTATTGGAGACCCACTTTAGATCCAAAGACACAAGTAAATACAATACAATTCAGAATATCCTTGTGAAATAATGGAAAGAGTATAGTTTTAGAAAACTCAGAACTACATGAAAAAAGTTAAAATTTATCTAGAATTTTATAAAGTTATAAATGTTAAGGGAGTAATATTTAGGTAGAAAAACAAAGAACACTTATTTTAATCTCTCAGGCAAAATATGTTTGTTCTATCTTTAGATCATCTCCCCTCCCCTGCACTCCACATATCCCCACATCCCAAACATCAGCAAAGCTCTCAGATTTATTTTCAAAATATATTCAGAATCTGACCACTTACCCACCTCTTCCTCTGCCACTACCTTAATCCAAGCCACAATCAGCTCACACCTATATTATCTAAATAGTCTGAGTAGCTCTTTAACTGGTCTCCCTAATTTTTTTTTTTTTTTTTTTTTTTTGCGGTATGCGGGCCTCTCACTGTTGTGGCCTCTCCTGTTGCGAAGCACAGGCTCTAGACGCGCAGGCTCAGTGGCTATGGCTCACGGGCCTAGCCGCTCCGCGGCATGTGGAGTCTTCCCGGACCGGGGCACGAACCCGTGTCCCCTGCATCGGCAGGCGGGCTCTCAACCACTGTGCCACCAGGGAAGCCCTGGTCTCCCTATTTTTGTCCTTCTCTCATTCAATCCATTCTCATGTAGCAGCCAAAATTATTCTCTTAAAATTTCAGATACATTGCGTCACTTTCCTGTTCAAAAAAGTGGCCATTCATCACATTCAGATTAAAAACCAACTCTTTTATAATAGACTACAATTATCTTTCTTATCTATTCCATTTTATCCACACTGATCTTTTTAGTGTAGATATGCTTCTGTTTCTAAACAGTTGCACTTGTTTCCTCTACCTGTTTTGCTCCTTCTCAAAACATCCACTCCATTTGCCCTGTCAATTTCTCCAAGACTCTAAACAAAAGTTTCCTTCTTTGTATGTCTTCAGTAGCTACAATATAGAAAAATGTATTTCCTTTATATCCTCATTCATGGTTTTATTTATTTTTTTCTCCTTAGCCCTTATTATGGTCTATATATTACACGTTACTAACTTTAATTTTTTTTTTCTACCTCTCCACCTGGGATTTTACTGCTTTTGTCAACTGCTCTATATCTTTTTCTAGAACTATAGCTGGGATACATTATATGCTTAGTTATTTTTTTGTTAAATGAATGGATGGTTGATGATTTATTTATTTATTTATTTATTATTTATTTGCAGTATGCGGACCTCTCACTGTTGTGGGCTCTCCCGCTGCGGAGCACAGGCTCCAGATGCGCAGGCTCAGTGGCCATGGCTCACGGGCCTAGCCACTCCGCAGCATGTGGGATCTTCCCAGACCAGGGCATGAACCCGTGTCCCCTGCATCGGCAGGCGGACTCTCAACCACTGCGCCACCAGAGAAGCCCAATGATTGATGTTTTAATCCTAGAAACTATGGTAGTTTAAAGGGAGCGTGGTAGATACCACCGCTTTTTCTACTCAATTATCATTACTCCCTTTTTTCTTTGATTCTAGAATCTTGATTTTTTAAAATATGTTACAGAGTGATGTGCTTCATGGTTACCTTTCCCAGTAACAAGAGATGAATATTGATTAATCTAAACAAATCAATAAATTACAGTCCCTTTGTCAGTAATCTGCTTAGACACAAAAATCTGACTTCCTAAATAATGAAACATAAAGGTAAGTCTTCCAGTTGGCTCATGAGAAAGTTTCTTCCCCCTAGTGTCAAAAAGAGAGAATGCCTTCCTGTCTTTTGTTATCATTGTGTGAGTATACAAGAGTAGAGGATGTGCAGCCAGCATGAAAGAAAGCCAGAGGAACTGTAGAAACACTGAAGCCCTGACAATATAGAAACACCAAGGAAGAAAACTATGGTACTTCATTGACTCTGAGCTACTTGTAGTGTGAAACAATAAGTTCTTTATTCACTCAGGCCATTATATTTGAAGTTTTTACTACTTATTCAAGCTATCATATGTAAATTTACCTGTAGTTTATAAAAATAGGTAAGTCAGGAGGAGGAGGAAGCCCACATTCTCTTTGCCTTTGATTTTAATTTTATTTATGTATTTATTTAAATATATTTTACTTCTTATTAAAGAGAATTTGAAACAACCTACCAAGATTTACATATTCAACACCACCAAGGGAAAGTTTTATGTATATAATAAAAACAGGCCAAGAGAAAAAAAATAGTAGGAAAGCAAAAATAAAGCTTAATGTAAATGGTATCCCAAGAAGCACAACTGAATAACTAAAGGTAAGCTGCTATTAATTTCTGAATTCCTGAATAGTTATATCAGAAATAAACACACTAATTTATGAGAAGTAAAACATTCATTGCAAAAAATCTTTCTTAACAATTGTTCAGAGGAAGCACAGATGTTGCTGGTACTGAGACCCATGTAAAACAACTTTGATTATTGTCCTAGTGGGCACCATCCTCAGCAACACACCTGGACAACTGAAAAATTTCTAATTACCTCTGCTGCCCAGTTCCACAAGACCACCTCATACAAACGCACTATTTTATCTTGGAATTTTTACTAGATCAATGTTCTGTTTTATTTCTTTGAGTCTACTTTTACCCTTTCTGATATGCATAATTAAATTCTATTACAGAGTGCCAAGATACTTCAGATTAAAATGTAAAAATGTAGACATTGTGTCTACTCTAATAGAATTTACTGTTTAGATAGAGATATACCTAAATATAAAGACAAGGAGATTTCTGGTTTCATATATAGTATAGTAGCTTATGGAAGATGAACAATCTAGAAAAACAACAAAGCCAAATTTTCTTGAAAAAAAAATTGAAAAAATTAAAGATCTTCCAAGGAATCATAACTTGGAGGTATGATTTCAGAACAAAATGAACTACAGAGAGTTGAAAAAATAGTCATCAAGGCATTGTTTCCCCTTGGGGGCATTTGCCAGTTAATGACACTGAACAAAGGCCAACAACCCAAGAATTTGTCGAGAATGTGAAAAGACAGCAGATTTTACTTTTATAAACTTACAATGCTGGAGTGATAAGAAAATTTTTAAAAATTAGGAGCAAAGATACCAGTGAGAAGAGAAGCTCAGAGATGTTATCCTTTCATTTAGTGGTTTGTCTACAATATATGTGCAGGGTAAGAGGCAGTCTCACCATTCTGAGATAGAAATTGGAGCCATTAGACAAAATTAAAATGACTCATACATTTAGTTGTGATCCTGAAGGACTACATCTTAAGAATGAATATAAATCCCAAGCAGATAAACCTTAAAAAAAAAACCAACACAACCTTGAATTAGTGCAATATGAACTTAACTATGTCCATCTGTAGGAGAATATGATGAAACTTTTCTGGAAAAAGGCAACGTCATCCAGAACATTTTATATTTTTCATAGCAATGTCCAGTCTTAAAATATCCAGGATTAAGAAGGAAAAGAAAAATAATGAAAATGGAACAAAATATAACAGTTTTTGGAATTATTAGCAATTGATTTGAATACTAAATTTTAATATGGCAAAATTATATTTATAGTAGTTATACTAGAAAACTGTGGTCTATATAAACAAAGTCAAATAGGAAATTTAGAATTGGGAAAAACTAGTTGAAATTGAGAATTTAATAAAGATTATAACAGCCAATTGAACAAGATAGAACAGATTAGTGAACTAGAGAAAGTCAGTAGAAAATATTTTAACTGGAACATAGAAAATGAATATTTAGAAGAGATAAGATAAAATGGAAGAGGAAAACATTCTAACATTGGTGTAATTGAAATCTCTTAGGGGAACAAAAGAGAAAACAATTCAAAAGCAATGTTTTTAAAAAATAACAGATGTGATATAAATCTCAAATCTGTAGAAAGTGTGCCCATATCAATTAATCCACTGTTATAATCTACTGTTATATTCTTCCCTCTTTGTTCTAACAACCCTTCATATCCATCCCCACACCTGTTCAGTTTTCTGCCAAAATACATTAGGAAATTCTTGCAATCATTTTAATTTATTTACTCCTGGGTTACAGGCATATCTAATACCCTAGAGCATGGTGATGTTTGACCATTAGTTATGTGTCTAGTGGCAACAGGGAGTGATTGTAGTTGGCCCTGAGTAAAATGAGCATCGGCATCCAAGGCACCTTCCACAAATGCAGCTATCACTCTGTTTTCAAACACAAAGGCTCAACTTTTCAGAAAACAGAGGACAAGCTACTTCTGCTCAAAAGAGTCTATAGTACATTATGATACTTACATCATCATTACTACCAAAACAGTTAAGTACAGCAGCCACATGAGCTCCCAAAGTACATGCTTTACTTGGTACTTCTTCACAATCAACCACAGGTGATACTTTGTGATTCCACTGCAGGCCAGATCTCCAGCATTCAATTTCTCATTGACAAGGAGCTAGCATTGCATTTAAGCTCAAGTGCAAAACTAATACCAAAGTTCATCTTTAGGGACTTATCTTCTGGGACTGTTCCTGATACCAATTTTCTATCAGTCTGAATAAAATCAGGAAGCATAATCCATACAATGATATGAAAAAAGGAAGTTCAATATAAAGAATGATTAAACAGTGATAAAAGTGATTGTGAGATATAAAAATCTTAGAGCTATGAGAACTGAGGGAAGACTACCTAGGGAAGGTCATACTTAGAAGTGTGTCCCCTTCCCAGGGCTAAGGTTTTGGTCTCTGTAGAGAAGACGTAGTTGCAGGCCACTGGAGAGAAGTTCACTGGCCTGTTTGGCCCAGAGCTCATCCACAGTTTCTGGTCAAGCAGGAAACAACCCTCCAGAGCACAAAAGGGGCATAGGTGAACCACAGCCAGTGGCCAGGCATACAGAGGGAGTATGAGCATCAGTGTGAGTAGAAGGCCTGGAATGTATAATGTCTGTGTCAAGAGGTCCATGGCATTGACAAGGCTACAGCATCAGGAAATCCTTGGACTACAAGACTCTGGGGCCTTAGGATAGATGAGCAGAGGGATATGCGGCTCTGAGGTGTGCATAAGTCCTGCAATACACAGTATCTTGTGTTGAAATAGCTGCAGCATGATGATCACCATTCTGAGTGAAGGCTGAAATGGTGCCAAGAGATCACACATTCTATATGTGTAGCTGAGGTGGTTCTGACTCTCATGATGCAGACCAATTGTGCAACTTCTATGTAGGAGAACTTCTTTCCTGTCCTCTAGTGACCTCTACTGAGAAAGCTTAACATTGTGCTCACTATAAAGGAGAAATATTTAAAAGAATTATATCCATTAACACAGAGTGTTTATTAAAGCATAAATTTGGAGTTGAGAGGTGATAAATTGATTATTGTCATACAGATCAAAAAACTATATGTAGTTCTAATATTTAGAATTATTAGCACTAATATCCCTTGATATCAGTTGATTACCTTCTATAAAAACCTTTGAAGTTTGGATCTTTTTAAATTCCTGTTGAGTAATTTAATAATTATTAATTTTTTCCATAACATTTTTATTCATGTTGCCAGGTCATATATTTACACACTTTTTGGGAGTAAATTTCATGCCATTAAATAGTAATATATATAATGCAATATGTTTATAATGAAACATAACTATTAATTCAGAGATAACTTATAAAATGTTAATTTTTAATATGCTCAAATATCTATTTCAATTTGATTGTATAGTCCACATAAACATCTTTTTTTAATTTCCCTTTCTAAAAAGTTTGCAGTTCTAGATGTTTTTACAGTTTGGTTTTAATTCATTTTGTACAGCTGCTCAGTCAGCATGTGGCCACTAACACATCATGTGCCTTGTCATATAATATGGTGTGATTTAGTAAGAAGGAGAGATAATTTCTCTCAGGGACTGAGGTGACTCAGGACATCAGGACAGTTGTCAGTTATTAAAAGTTTTGATGGTAAAAGTTCCTTAATAAGTGGATGTATGTGACCTGTTCTAAACTGTGATTAATCTTAAAGGAAACATACTATCAACTAACTTATTCCAAGTGTTTTCTGACTGTGTGTGCACTCATTTTGAGCATAATAAAACCTTAGAAAAGTGCATATTATTTAACCTTTGAATGTTATTACTAATCTTGAATATTATTCCTGTTAAAATACTATGGACTTCTGAGAACTTGATATTTTATCCTATTTCTCATTCTTAGAGATTAAAATATTTTAGTTACTATATATATAGTTTCAACATATTAAAAAAAAATACTGAAAACCACATAAAAAACTCATACATCCAAGTATCCAGAATTTTGGTCTCAAGTAAATTGAATTATTTTTCAGATTATTATTTTTGCTATAAAAACTTGAGAACATTCCAGATAAAATTTGCAGTTTGCAGATAGAAATTGAGCCATGTACATGTGTGTAAAACCTCAAAAATCACATCAATATGCTTATAATATACATTTTTGATAACTCATACACTTCAACTTTGGTACACTGCACATTTTGAACATATTGCATTATACAGAATCCTATCAAATTTTTAACAATAAAATGAATCCCAGGCATGATCTGACTCAAACCTCTAATTTCATAGTTGTAAAAGCTAAGAAGTAAATAAAATTAAATTATGTCCAAGTTCTTAGCATTTATCTATTTATTTTATCAAACATTCAATGATCAACAGCATGTAAGATTATTCTTGATAGCCCTAATATCTCAAAAGAGGAATATTTTGTTTATTCTCAGCAAAACTGGAGGCTAATATTTTAAAATGTACTATATTGTTTTTCCTTGCTACCTTTCAAATTTTTGCTTCTCTCTCTATGGCCCAAGGGTACAAGAGCCTCATCTTGA
The DNA here is from genome assembly GCF_951394435.1 of Stenella coeruleoalba. Classification (NCBI taxonomy): domain Eukaryota; kingdom Metazoa; phylum Chordata; class Mammalia; order Artiodactyla; family Delphinidae; genus Stenella; species Stenella coeruleoalba. The sequence goes on along the minus strand of NC_137164.1, from coordinate 42,219,292 downwards.
TCTCACTATTATAGGCCATTTTAAAATGGGGGTGATAGTGAGAATTGATAATAGTACAAAAATTTACCTTCCAGTAATCTAAATTAGGATTAGTAAAACTATGATTCTCACTAGTTACATTTATTGGAGATAACTGAAGAGGGATGGCTTTACTTAATGTTACCAGAGTTTTTGCCCTATTTAAACCTGTGACCAAAATAGATTTTATCATAATCCCAAGACCACCTTTTGAATAATTTCCCCTCAAATAATACCCCACTTTCCAGTGACAGAAAAGTAGTAAGTTATATATTACAATAGATATACCAGCTGACTCTGCCTCATTGCAGATAATAAGTATTATGTAAAGATAAACACCTCAAATCGTTCTCCAAAGAAAAAACTGGTGTTTTTTTTCAAGAGAAGTCAATAGAGATTTCAACAGAAGTACAGATAAACCTGCATTGTATCATTAATTTATAATGGAATGGAGTATTTACTGTTCCTTCCGTATTTATTCCTCAGAACCTGAAAGAGATAAGAGCTTTCTATTGTCAACATTGCTTTGCAAGCATGAATTTTTTTTTTAACATCTTTATTGGAGTATAATCACTTTACACTGTTGTGTTACTTTCTGCTTTATACCAAAGTGAAACAGCTATACATATACATATATCCTCATATCTCCTCCCTCTTGTGTCTCCCTCTCACCTTTCCTATACCACCACTCTAGGTGGTCACAAAGCACCGAGCTGATCTCCCTGTGCTATGTGGCTGCTTCCCACTAGTTACCTATTTTACATTTGGTAGTATACAAAAGTCCATGCCACTCTCTCATTTCGGCCCAGCTTAGCCTTCCCCCTCCCCGTGTCCTCAAGTCCATTTTCAACAACTGCGTCTTTATTCCTGTCCTGTCCCTAGAATCTTCATAACCATTCTTTTTCTTAGATTCCATATATATATGTTAGCGTATGGTATTTGTTTTTCTCTTTCTGACTTACTTGACTCTGTATGACAGACTCTAGGTCCATCCACCACTACAAATAACTCAATTTCGGTTCTTTTTATGGCTGAGTAATATTCTACTGTATATATGTGCCACATCTTCTTAATCCATTCATCTGTCGATGAACACTTAGGTTGCTTCCAGGTCCTGGTTATTGTAAATAGTGCTGCAATGAACATTGTGGTGCATGTCTCTTTTTGAATTATGGTTTTCTCAGGGTATATGCCCAGTAGTGGGATTGCTGGTCGTATGGTAGCTCTATTTTTAGTTTTTTAAGGACCCTAAATACTGTTCTCCAGAGTGGCTGCATCAATTTACATTCCCATCAACAGTGCAAAATGATTCCCATTTCTCCACACCCTCTCCAGCACTTATTGTTTGTAAATGTTTTGATGATGGCCATTCTGACTCGTGTGAGGAGATACCTCATTGTAGTTTTTTTTTTTTCTGTGGTACGCAGGCCTCTCACTGTTGTGGCCTCTCCCGTTGCGGGTCACAGGCTCTGGACACGCAGGCTCAGCGGCCATGGCTCACGGGCCCAGCTGCCCCACGGCATGTGGGATCCTCCCGGACCGGGGCACGAGCTCGCGTCCCCTGCATTGGCAAGCAGACTCTCAACCACTGCGCCATCAGGGAAGCCCTCATTGTAGTTTTGATTTGCATTTCTCTAATGATTAGTAATGTTGAGCATTCCTCCATGTGTTTCTTGGCAATCTGTACATCTTCTTTAGATAAGTGTCTATTTAGGACTTCTGCCCATTTTTGGATTGGGTTGTTTGTTTTTTTTGATATTGAGCTGCATGAGTGGCTTATAAATCTTGGAAATTAATCCTATGTTAGTTGCTTTACTTGTAAATATTTTCTCCCACTCTGAGGGTTGTCTATTTGTCTTATGGTTTCCTTTGCTGTGCAAATGCTTTTAAGTTTCATTAGGTTGATTAGTTTATTTTGGTTTTTATTTCCATTTCTCTAGGAGGTGGGTCAGAAAGAATCTTGCTGTGATTTATATCATACAGTGTTCTGCCTAAGTTTTCCTCTAAGAGTCCTATAGTTTCTGGCCTTATATTTAGGTCATTAAACCACTTTGATTTTATTTTTATGTATGGTGTTAAGGAGTGTTCTAATTTCATTCTTTTACATGTAGCTGTCCAGTTTTCCCAGCACCACTTATAGAAGAGGCTGTCTTTTCTCCATTGTTTATTCTTACCTCCTCTATCAAAAATATTGTGATGATATGTGTGTGGGTTTTTCTCTGGGATTTCTATCCTGTTCCATTGATCTACATTTCTGTTTTTGTGCCAGTACCATACTGTCTTGATTACTGTAGCTTTGTAGTATAATCTGAAGTCAAGGAGCCTTATTCCACCAGCTCCATTTTTCTTTTTTAAGATTGCTTTGGCTATTTGGGGTCTTTTGTGTTTCCATACAAATTGTGAAATTTTTGTTCTAGTTCTGTGAATAATGCCATTGGTAGTTTGATAGGGATTGCACTGAGTATGTAGATTGCTTTGGGTAGTATAATCATTTTCACAATGTTGATTCTTCCAATCCAAGAACATGATATATCTCTCCATCTGTTTGTATCATCTTGAATTTCTCTCATCAGTGTCTTATATTTTTCTCCATACAGGTCTTTTGTCTCCTTAGGTAGGTTTATTCCTAGGTTTTTAATTCTTTTTGTTGCAATGGTAAATGGGAGTGTTTCCTTAATTTCTTTTTCAGATTTTTCATCATTAGTGTGTTTCTGTGCATTAATTTTATGTCCTGCTACTTTACCAAATTCATTGATTAGCTCTAGTAGTTTTCTGGTAGCATCCTTAGGGTTCTCTATTTATAGTGTCGTGTCATCAGGAAACAGGGACAGTTTTAGTTCTTTTCTGATTTGGATTCCTTTTATTTCTTTTTTTCTCTGATTGCTGTGGGTAAAACTTGCAAAACTATTTTGAATAATAGTGGTGAGAGTGGGAAACCTTGTCTTGTTTCTGATCTTAGTAGAAATGCTTTCAGTTTTTCACCAGTTAGAATGATGTTGGCTGTGGGTTTGTCATATATGGCCTATATTATGTTGAGGTAAGTTCCCTCTATGCCTACTTTTGGAGCGTTTTTATCATAAATTGGTGTTGAATTTTGTTGACAGCTTTTTCTGCATCTATTGAGATGATCATATGGTTTTTCTCCTTCAATTTGTTAATATGATGTATCACATTGATTGATTTGCTTATATTAAGAATCCTTGCATTCTTGGATTAAACCCTGCTTGATCATGGTGTATGATCATTTAATGTTCTGTTGGATTCTGTTTCCTAGTATTTTGTTGAGGATTTTTGCATCTTTGTTTATCAGTGATATTAGCCTGTAGTTTTCTTTCTTTGTGACATCTTTATCTGGTTGTGGTATCCAGGTGATGGTGGCCTCACAGAATGAGTTTGGAAGGGTTCCTCCCTCTGATATATTTTGGAAGAGTTTGAGGATATGTGTTAGCTCTTGTCTAAATGTTTGATTGAATTCACCTGTGAAGCCATCTGGTCCCGGACTTTTGTTTCTTGGAAGATTTTAAATCACATTCTCAATTTCAGTACTTGTGATTGGTCTGTTTATATTTTCTACTTCTTCCTGGTTCAGTCTCGGAAGGTTGTGCTTCTCTAAGAATTTGTCCATTTCTTCCAGGTTGTCCATTTTATTGACATAAAGTTGCTTGTAGTAATCTCTCATGATCCTTTGTATTTCTGCAGTGTCAGTTGTTACTTCTCCTTTTTCATTTCTCATTCTATTGCTTTGAGTCTTCTCCCTTTTTTTCTTGATGAGTCTGGCTAACGGTTTATCAATTTTGTTAATCTCAAAGAACCAGCTTTTAGCTTTACTGATCTTTGCTATCATTTCCTTCATTTCTTTTTCATGTATTTCTAATCGGATCTTTATTATTTCTTTCCTTCTGCTTTGTGTTTTTTTTAGTTCTTCTTTCTCTAATTGCTTTAGGTGTAAGGTTAGGTTGTTTATTTGAGACATTTCTTCTTTCTTGAGGTAGGATTGTATTGTTATAAACTTCTGTATTAGAACTGCTTTTGCTGTATCACATAAGTTTTGGGTCATTGTGTTTTCTTTGTCATTTGTTTCTAGCTACTTTTGATTTCCTCTTTGATTTCTTCAGTGATCTCTTGGTTATTAAGTAGTGTATAGTTTAGCCTCCCAGTGTTTGTATTTTTTACATATTTTTTCCTGTAATTGATATCTACTATCATAGTGTTGTGGTAGGAAAAGATACTTGTTATGAATTCAATTTTCTTAAATTTACCAAGGCTTGATTTGTGACCCAAGATATGATGTATCCTGGAAAATATTCCACAAGCACTTGCAAAGAAAATGTATTCTGTAGTTTTGGGATGGAATGTCCTATAAATAATAATTAAGTCCATATTGTTTAATGTATCTTTTAAAGCTTGTGTTTCCTTATTTATTTTCATTTTGGATGATCTGTCCATTGGTGAAAGTCAGGTGTTAAAGTCCCCTACTATGATTGTGTTACTGTCAATTTCCCCTTTTATTACTGTTAGCATTTGCCTTATGTACTGAGGTGCTCCTATGTTGGGTGCATAAATATTTACAATTGTTATATCTTCTTCTTGGATCGACCCCTTGATCATTATGTAGTGTTCTTCTTTGTCTCTTGTAATAGTCTTTATTTTAAAGTCTACTTTGTCTGATATGAGAATTGCTACTCCAGCTTTCTTTTCATTTCCATTTGCATGGAATATCTTTTTCCATCCCCTCACTTTCAGTCTGTATGTGTACCTAGGTCTAAAGTGGGTCTCTTGTAGACAGCATATATATGGGTCTTGTCCTTGTATCCATTCAGCCAGTCTATATCTTTTGGTTGGAGCATTTAATCCATTCACATTTAAGGTACTTATTGATATGTATGTTCCTATTACCATTTTCTTAATTGTTATGGGTTTATTATCATAGGTCTTTTCCTTCCCTGTTGTTTCCTGCCTAGAGAAGTTCCTTTATCATTTGTGGTAAAGCTATCTTGGTGCTGTTGAATTCTCTACATTTTGTTTGTCAATACAGGTTTTAATTTCTCCATCGAATCTGAATGAGATCCTTTCTGGGTAGAGTAATCTTCGTTGTAGTTTTTTCCCTTTCATCAATTAAAATATGTCCTGCCACTCCCTTCTGGCTTTCAGAGTTTCTGCTGAAAGATCAGCTATTAACCATATGGGGATTACCTTGTATATTATTTGTTATTTTTCATTTGCTGCTTTTAATATTTTTTCTTTGTATTTAATTTTTGATAGTTTTATTAATATGTGTCTTCACATGTTTCTCCTTGGATTTATTCTGAATAGGTTTCTCTGCACTTCCTGGACTTGATTATTTCCTCTCCACTATTAGGGAAGTTTTCATCTGTAATCTCTTCAAATATTTTCTCAGTCCCTTTTTTTTTTTCTCTTCTTCTGAGAACCCTATAATTCAAATGTTGGTGCATTTAACATTGTCCCAGAGGTCTCTGAGACTGTCCTCAGTTCTTTTCATTCTTTTTTCTTTATTGTACTCTGTGGTAGTTATTTCCACTATTTTATCTTTCAGGTCACTTATCTGTTCTTCTGCCTTAGTTATTCTGTATTGATTCCTTCTAGAGAATTTTTAATTGCATTTATTGTGTTATTCATCACTGTTTGCTCTTTAGTTTTTCTAGGTCCTTGTTAAATGTTTCTTGTATTTTCTCCATTCTATTTTCAAGGTTTTGGATCATCTTTGTTATCATTACTCTGAATTCTTTTTCAGATAGACTGCCTATTTCCTCTTCACTTTTTTGGTCTGGTGGGTTTTTTTCCTTTGCTCCTTCATCTGCTGAGTGTTTCTCTGTCTTCTCATTTTGCTTAACTTACTGTGTTTGGGTTCTCCTTTTCTTAGGCTGCACGTCTGTAGTTCCATTGTTTTTGGTGTCTGGCCCCAGTGGCTAAGGTTGGTTCAGTGGGTTGTGTAGGCTACCTTGTGGAGGGGACTAGTGCCTGTGTTCTGGTGGATGAGGCTGGATCTTGTGTTTCTGAGGACAAGACCAGGTCCAGTGGTGTGTTTGGGGTGTTTCTGACCTTAATATGACTTTAGGTAGCCTCTCTGCTAATGGGTTGGCTTGTGTTCCTGTCTTGCTAGTTGTTTGGCATACGGTGTTCAGCACTGTAGCTTGCTGGTCTTTGAGTGGAGCTGGGTCTTAGCATTGAGATGGAGATCTCTGGCAGAGCTTTCACCACTTGATATTACATGAAGCCAATAGACCTCTGGTGGACCAATGTCCTGAACTCGGCTCTCCCACCTCAGAGTCACAGACCTGACACCTGGCCAGAGCACCATGACCTTGTCAGCCACATGGCTCAGAAGAAAAGAGAGCAAAAATGAAAGAAAGAAAAGAAAGAAAGAAAAGAAAGAAAGAAAGAAAAGAGAAAAAATAATATAAAATAAAGTTATTAAAATAAAAATAATTATTAAAAATAAAAAAAAACAGTAAAAAGAAATTTGAAAAAAGGAGAGACAGATCCCTGGGACAAATGGTAAAACCAAAGCTATACAGACAAAAATCACACAAGGAAGCATACACATACACACTCACAAAAAGAGAAAAATGAAAAAAAATATATATATATATAAAAGGAAAACAAGACAGCAACCAAATCAATAAACCAGTCTACCAATGATAATAAACACTAAATACCAAACTAAGGTAAACATAAAACCAGAAACAAATTAGATGCAGAAAGAAAACCCCAAGTTCACAGTTGCTTCCAAATCCACCGCCTCAATTTTGGGATGATTCCTTGTCTATTCAGGTATTCTTGAGATACAGGGTACATCAAGTTGATTGTAGAGATTTAATCCACTGCTACTGAGGCTGCTGGGAGAAATTTCCCTTTGTCTTCTTTGTTTGCATAGCTCCTGGGGTTCAGCTTTGGATTTGGCCCTGCCTCTGTGTGTAGGTCACCTGAGGGCGTCTGTTCTTCTCTCAGACAGGATGGGATTAAAGGAACACCTGATTAGGGGGCTCTGACTTACTCAGGCTGGAGGGAGGGAGGTGTACGGAATGTAGTGCAAGCCTGTGGCAGCAGAGGCCAACATGACAATGCAACAGCCTGTGGAATGCCATGTGTTCTTGGAGGAAATTGTCCCTGGATCATGGGCCCCTGGTAGTGTCAGGCTGCACAGGCTCCCCGGAGGGGAGGTATGGATAGTGACATGTGCTTGCACACAGATTTCTTGGTGGCTGCAGTAGCAGCCTTAGCATTTCATGCCTGTCTCTGGTGTCCATGCTGATAGCTGTGGCTCACGCCTGTCTCTGGACCTTGTTTATGCAGTGCTCTGAATGCCCTCTCCTCATGCACATGGAAACAATGGTCTCTTGCCTCTCAAGCAGGTCCAGAGTTTTTCCGGACTCCCTCTCAGCTAGCAGTGGTGCACTATCCCCCTTCAGGTTGTGTTCACACAGCCAACCCCAGTTCTCTCCCTGAGATCTGAACTCTGAACCCAAAGCCTAAACTCCCAGCCCCATCCTGTCCCAGTAGGTGAGCAGACAAGCTTCTCATGCTGGTGAGTACTGGTCGGCACCTATCCTCTGTGAGGAAATCTCTAGCTTTCCCCACTGCACCCCTGTTGCTGTACTCTCCTCCGTGGCTTTGAAGCTTCCCCCCCACCCCCACCCCAGGCACCTGCCAACTCTGCCAGTGAATGAGCTTCCTACTGTGTGGAAACTTTTCCTCCTTCACACCTCCCTCCCAGTGGTGCAGGTCCTGTTCCTATTATTTTATCTCTGTTTTTTCTTTTACTTTTGCCCTATCCAGGTACATGGGGAGTTTTTGCATTTTGGGAAGTCTGAGGTCTTCTGCCAGCATTCAGTAGGTGTTCTATAGGAGTTGTTCCACATGTAGATGTATTTATGATGTATTTGTGGGAAGGAAGGTGATCTCCACATACTACACTTCTGCCATCTTGAACGTCTCTCTCAGCATATATTTTAAATTTTCTTTCACAATTAACAGTATCACATGAAACTGAGAACAAAAGCTATAGGGAGCCATATGCAGAGGCCTTACACCTAACATGTCAGACTAGAGTTCACAGTGCAGAACTGCCACACTGACACCTCAACTCCATGGACCCTGTGTGGAAGAACAGCTTGGGTCCCTTCAATTCAAAGTGGCTGCACCCAGCACCTCTGCAAGCATAATTTGACTTGTGCTTGACTTTCAAATGACAAACTTATTCCTAAAAAATGATAATTAATTCAGCAAAAGCAGTTCTAATAGGGAAGTTCATAGAGATATAGGCCTTCCTCAAGAAATAAGAAAAACCTCAAATAACCAACCTAATCTACTGTGGAAAAGAATTATAAAAAGAAGAACAAATAAGTCCAAAGTTAGCAGAAGGAAGGAAAATAGTAAAATCATAGGAAATAAATACAATAGAGATCAAAACAGAGGAAAAAATCAGTGAAACAAAAGCTGTCTTTTCTGTTTCTGAAAGATTTTTTAAAAAATGATAATTTTTAGCCAGGTTCACAAAGAAGAAGAAAAGAAAGGAAACAGATAAAAAATAAGAAATGAAAGAGGAGAAATAATAAGTGATACCAGAGATTTAAAAAGAAAAAGTTATAAGAGAATACTCTGAACAATTATATGCCAAGAAATTGGACAACCTAAAGGAAATGAACAAATTTCTAGAAACATACAGCCTGCCAAGAACGAATCAAAAAGAAGCAGACGAGTTGAACAGATCGATCACTAGAAGATAAATTGAGTTTGTAATTTAAAAAACTCCCAGCAAACAAAAGTCCAAGTCTGGATGGATAGCTTCACAGGGGAATTCTATCAAACATACAAAGAAAAATTAATACCTATCCTTCTCAAAATATTGTAAAAACTTGAAAAGGAAATAATGTTCCCAAATTTATTCAGTAAGGCCACTGTTATCCTGATGCCAAAACCAAACAAAGGCACTACAAAAACAGAAAACTACAGGTCAATATAATTGATATATATAGATGCAAAAATGTTCAACAAAATATTAGCAAACTAAATCCAACAATATATAAAAAGGGTCACATCATAATCAAGTTGGATTTATTTCACTGTCACAAGGATGGTTCAACATTCACAAATCAATGTGAAACACCAAAATTAACAAAAGAATAGTTAAAAAAACTCACGATCATATAAATATATGCAGAAAAAGCTTTTAACAAAATTCAACATTCATTCCTGATAATAACTCTCATCAAAGTGGATATAGAGGGAATATATCTCAACATAATAAAAGTCATTTATGACAAACCCACAGCCAACATTAGAATCAACAGTAGAAAGCTGAAATCTTTCCCACTAAACTCAGGAACAAGACAAGGAGGCTCACTCTCACCACTTCTATTTAACATAGAATTGGAAGTCCTAGCCACTGCAATCAGATAAGAGAAAGAAATAGACAGTATCCAAATTGGAAGGGAAGAAATAAAACTGTCACTATTTGCAGATGACACAATACTTTGTACAGAGAACCCTAAAGTCTCCACCTAAAATTTAATAGAACTAATAAGTGTATTCAGCAAAGTAGCAGGATACAAGATTAACATACAGAAATCTGTTGCATTTCTTTACAGTAACAATAAAATATCATAAGATAAAGTTTAAAAAATCCTTTTAAAATTCCATCAAAAAAATCTATTAATAAACCTGACCAAGGAGGTGAAAGACATATGCTGGGAACTATAAAACATTGATAAAGGAAATTGAAGCTGATTCAAAGAAATGGAAAGATATCCCATGCTCTTGGTCTGGAATGATTAATATTGCTAAAATAACCGTATTACCCAAAGCAATCTACAGATTTAATGCAATCCCCAACGTACCTAGGACATGTTTCACAGAACTAGAACAAATGATCCTAAATTTCATGTGGAACCACAAAAGACTCCTAATTGTCAGGGAATCTTGAGGAAAAAAGAACAAACCTGGAGGCAGAACTCTCCCAGACTTCCAACTATATCACAAAGCTACAGTAGGCAAAATAGCATGTTACTGGCACAAAGAGAAACAGAGATCAATGGAGCAGAATAGAAAGTCCAAAAATAAACCCACACACATGTGGTCAATTAATCTACAACAAAGGAGGCAAGAATATATGATGGAGAAAAGACAGCCTCTTAACAAGTTGTGCTGGGCAAACTGGACAGGCACATGTAAAACAAGGAGATCAGAACATTCCCTCATACCATATTAAAAAAAAAAAAAGCAAAATGGCTTAAAGATCTAAATGTAAGAACAGAAACCATAAAACTTGTAGAAGAGAACATAGGCAGACACTTTTTGACATAAATCATAGCAATATTTTTTGGATCAGACTCCTAAGGTAAAAGAAATAAAAGTGAAAATAAATACATGGAATGTAATTAAACAGAAAAGTTTTGGCACATCAAAAGAAACCATCAATGAAATGAAAAGTTGATCTACTGAATGAGAGAAAATATTTGCAAATGATGTGACTGATAAGCAGTTAATATACAAAATATACAATGGCTCATTCAATTCAATATCAGAAAACATAAGAAACAAACATCCTAATCAAAAATGGATAGGAGGCCCAAATAGACGTTTTTTCTAAATATGACATAAACATGGCTAACAGGCACATGAAAAGTTGCTCAACATTGTTAATCATCAGGGAAATGCAAATCAAAACTACAATGAGATATCACTTCACACCTGTCAGAATGGCTATCATCAAAAAGTCAATAAAAAAGGTTGGAGAGAGGGCTTCCCTGGTGGCACAGTGGTTAAGAATCCACCTGCAAATTCAGAGGACATGGGTTCAAACTCTGGTCCAGGAAGATCCCACATGCCATGGAGCAACTAAGCCTGTGTGCCACAAACTACTGAGCCTAGATTCTAGAGCCCATGAGCCACAACTACTGAGCCTGTACCACAACTACTGAAGCCTGCATGTCTAGAACTCATGCTCCACAACAAGGGAAGCCACCACAATGAGAAGCCTGTGCACCACAACAAAGAGTAACCTCCGCTCACTGCAACAAGAAAAAAGCCCGTGTGCAGCAATGAAGACACAATGCAGCCAAAATAAATAAATAAATATAAAAAAATTAAGTTATATTAAAAAAAAGATTGCTGAGAATGGAGAAAGGCAACTCTAGCACATTGTTGGTGGGATTATAAATTGGTGCAGCCACTATGGAAAACAGTACAGAGGTTCATCAAAAAACTAAAGAATAGAACTACCATATTATCTAGCAATTCCACTGCTGGGTATATATCCAAAGAAAATGAAAACACTACTTCAAAAAGATACATTTACTGCAACGCTCATAACAGCACTATTTATTGTAGTCAAGACGTGGAAGTAACCCAGTGTTCATCAACAGACAATTGAATTAAGAAGATGTGGTATATACATTACTCAGCCATTAAAAAAGGATGAACATCTGCCATTTTCAGCAATGTGAATGGACCTAGAGAACTTATGCATAGTGAAATAAGTCAAACAAAGAAAGACAAATACTGTATGATATCACTAGGAGGAATCTAAAACAAGAATACAGAATGAATGTATAGGCAAAACAGAAATAGACTTACAGATATAGAAAACAAAATTGTGGTTACCAAAGGGGAGAGGGAAGGGGCAAAGTACAAATTAGGGGTATGTGATTAACAGATACAAACTTCTTCATATAAAATAGATAAGCAACAAGGATATACTGTATAGCACAGGGAATTAGAGCCATTATCTTGTAATAACCTATAATGGAGTATAATCTACAAAAATACTGAATCAGTATGCTGTACACCTGAAACTAATATTGTATATCAACTGTACTTCAATAAAAATAAACAGGCAAAAAATGATATCTAAAATAATGTACACATGCACTTCAGTTTTTGCTCTAGCAAGGTTATTCATTTTATTATAGTTAACTAATGTTTCTTTCACCTTCTGAAATTATCTTTGGTAATATCAGATACATTGTAGAATTGTTGTAAAATTTAGTAAAACCCCTATCAAGATTATTTTATATGTCAGCTACAAAAATTCAGTGAATTTCAGATTTCATGTACAGAGACTAATTTTAAATGATCTTTTATTTTTTAGTACTCAATATTTAGGGTCTTGAATGTGGCCCCATTAAGTAAGGGACCTGGAGTCTTAAGATTCATTTGCTTCATGGTAAATCCAACTCTGAGAAAAATAATGCAATTACAATAAGTAGTTAAGATAAGATTCAGCAAATATTCTGATAAAAGAAGTGGAGGATACTCTGAAGGATGCATTTAGCAAGGGACTTCTAATTTAGTGTGGTTGCATACTGGGTGGAAAGAAGACAGTCAAAGAAAAAGTAATGTTTCAGGTAAATGGAGAAGTCAAAGACAAAAAATAGAGATAAAATTCTTGTAGAGACAAAAACTGGACATGGACCTTATCCTTTGGGCATGGAATACACTCAAGGAGATTTTAGAGAGTTAAAAAAAATAGATTTTCATTTCCAATGCAAAGGAAGCTGTGTTTAAATCTAAAGATACATTTATTTGTTCACTAATTGTACAAATATCTGAAAATATGTGTCAGACAATGGGTGTAAAATTAAAAGCCTTCTGAATTCAAGAGAATAGAACATGTCTTCATAGATGTGATCAAGATGGCAGAGGAGTAGAACATGGAGTTCATCTCCCCACAGATATATCAAAAATATATCTACATGTGGAAAAACTCTCACAGAACATCTAGTGAATGCTGGCAGAAGACCTCAGACTTCAAAAAGGGAAAGAAAATTTCCACATAGCTGTGTAGGGAAAAAGAAAAAAATAAAAAAGAAAAGAATTGGTATGGGATCTGTGCCACTGTGTGGGAGCTGTGAAAGAGGAAAGGTTTCCATACACTGGGAAGTCCCTTCACTGGCAGGGACAGAGGTGGAACTTTGTCGCCTCAGAGGAGAGTGCAGAAATAGGTGTGTGGAGGGCAAAGTGGAGAGAGACCTGCACAGAGGGTCAGAGCTGAACAGCACTTCCCAGCCTGAGATGCTTGTCTGTTCACCCTCTGGGGCAGGTGGGCATTTGGTATTGAGGCTTGGGCTTTGGAGGTCAGACCATGGGGATAAGTCTGGGGTTGGCTGTATGAAGACAGCCTGAGGGGGCTAAGGTGTAGCACACCACAACTAAGGAGTCCAGAAATAAATTTGGGCCCACCAGAGAGGCAAAGGACAATTGTTGTGGGACACATGAGGAAAGGAGCAGGCCCACCATAGGGGATTTTTCTCTACACACTCACATGTGGCAGGGCACCATCTACACTAGCTCCAGGAGCAGGCATAAGCTGCAGCTGCCATCTTGGACTCCAGAGGTTGGCATTGACCACAGACACTGCCACCATCAAGGGTCCTGTGAGCAGGTGCAGGTCACTGTTCCCAAATTCCCAGGAGCCAGCATTGCCCACCACTGCCAAGGGTCCTGTAATCTGGGACCAACTTTGTTGGGAGGGCACATGGCCCACTGCCACTGCCAAAGACCCTACCATCCAGTGCCAAGCAATGTCCCCACCTCCCTTGCTGCATGCAACCCACTGCCACTGCTGCCTAGGGTTCCACAGCCCAGGGCTAATTTCCCTGTGGGTGTGCAGCCCACTGCCACCACTGAAGAGTGGCCTGAAACCAGGAGCCACCGACAGCCACCCCCTTTCTGGAATCCTGTGCAAGCCATGCACCTGTGCACCTGCACACCCCCTAGCAAGGCAATAACAGCCAGCACAACCTGGTGAAAGAGATGACAAGCATCCCAACCAAAAACAGCCCTCATGCCAAAAAATTATTAAACCCACACAGGCTACACAAGGATGCTCCAGCTTATAAATAGCCCTCCTAGACTACAGTAGGTAATTGTTTCTCCTAAATTCACAGATTAAGAGAAATACAAGCAAAATAACGAAGCAGAGGAACCACTCAGTTAAAAGTCCAAGAAAATTCCCCTGAAGGAACAAATAATGAAACAGACCTCTTCACTGAGTTTAAAAAGGAGGTAATGAAAATACTGAATGAATTAAGAAAGACTATCAACAGAAATGAAGATTACTGTAAAAAGAACTAGAAACTATAAGGAGGAGCCACGACAAATTAGAAAATTCATTTGCCTAGATGAAAGCTGAGCTCAAGGTAATGGATAGCAGAATGAATGATGCAGAAGAAAGAATAAGTGATCTGGAAGACAGACTAATGGAAATTGCCCAATCAAAACAGCAGACAAAAAGCCAAATGAAAAGTAATGAAAGCAATATAAGAGACCTATGGGATAATATAAAGCAGGCCAATCTACACATAATAGGGATTCCAAAAGGAGAAGAAAGAGTAAAGGAGATTGAAAATGTATTTGAAAAATCTGTGGCAGAAAATTTCCCAAACCTAAAGAAGGAAACAGATATCTAGATACAGGGAGCACAGAGGATCCCAAACAAGATGAACCCAAACAGACCTACACCAAGGCATATTATAATAAAAATGACAAAATTAAAGAGTGGAGTGGATTCTAAAGGCAACAAGGGAAAAGCAAAGAGTTCTTTACAAGGGAGCCCCCCCATAAGGTTGTTATCAGCTGATTTCTCTACAGAAACACTTCAGGCCAGAAGGGAGTGGCAAAACATACTCAAAGTCTTGAAAGAGAAAAATCTGCAACCTAGAATATTCTACTCAGAAAGATTATCATTTAGAATAGGAGGAGAGATAAAGAATTTCTCAGACAAGCAAAAACTAAAAGAATACAGCAATACTAAACCTATCCTAAAAGAAATATTGAAAGGTCATCTCCACCTAGAAAGAAACAAGAAGAAATAGGAAGGAGGAAATCATAATTGGAAAGTAAAACACTTAAATTATTCAGTATACAGATCAAAAGGGAAAAAAAGCTATTTGTGGAGACAATCATAAACAGAAGGAACAGCAAAAGGATAAACTTGAAGATGTAAAAAGGGACAACAAAATCATAAAACGTGGGGAAGGAGAATAAGAAAATACAGATTCTTTTCCATTTCTTTTCCTTTCTTTCTTTTTTTTTTTTTTTAGAATGTGTTTTATCCTAAATATCAGTCTAAAGCAAGCAGATAGAGGAAGGGGTTAACATACTTGAAAAACAGGATAACCACAAATCAAAAACATACAATAGATTCACAAAAACCTAAAGAAGAGAACACAAGCATAAGATAAAAGGAAATCATCAAGCCACAAAAAGAAAAAAAAAATCAACTGGAAAACAAGGTTCGAAATGACAACAAATACATATATATCAATAATTACCTTAAATGTCAATGAAATGAATGCTCCAATCAAAAGACATAGAGTGGCAGAATGGATTAAAAAAAAAAAGCCTACAATATGCTGCCTACAAGAGACACATTTTAGCACAAAGGGCACACATAAACTGAAAGTGAGGGGATGGAAAAAGATATTTCATGCAATGGAAATGCAAGAAAGCAGGATAATCATATCAGACAAAATGGACTTTAAAACAAAGGCTATAAAGAAAGACAAAGAAGGACACTATATAATGATAAAAGGATCAATACAAGAAGAGAATTTTACACTCATCAACATATATGCACCTAATATAGGAGCACCCAAATACATAAAACAAATATTAAAAGACATAAAGGGAAAAATGGATAGGAATACAATAATAATAGGAGACTTTAACATCACACTCACATCAATGGACAGATCATCCAGACAGAGAATCAATAAGGCAACAGAGGTCCTACATTATATAATAGAAGAGTTAGACTTAAATGATATTTTCATGACACTGCATCCAAAAAGCACAGAATATGCATTCTTTTCCAGTGCACAACAAACATTCTCTAGGATTGACCACATCGTAGGGCACAAAACTGACCTCAACAAATTTAAAGCATAGAAATTATTTCAAGAATTTCTCTGACCACAATGGCATGAAACTAGAAGTCAACCACAGGAAAAGAAATGGGAAAAAAGAAAGATTACATGTAGAATAAATAACATGTTATTAAAAAAACAATGGGTCAATGAGGAAGCCAAAAAGGAAATTTAAAAATACATTGAGACAAATGACAATGAAAACACAACCATACAAAATCTATAGGACACAGCAAAAAGCAGTTTTTAGAGGGAAATTTATAGTGATACAGACCTTCATCAAAACACAAGAAAAATCTCAAGTAATGTAACCTACCACCTAAAAGAATTAGAAAAAGAAGAACAAACAAAATCTAAATTCAGCAGAAGGAAGGAAATAATAAAGATCAGTGAGAACATAAATAAAATAAAGATTAAAAAAAAATAGGGACTTCCTTGGCAGTCCAGTGGTTAAGACTTCACCTTCCAATGCAGGGGGTGTGGGTTCAATCCCTGGTTGGGGAGCTAAGCTCCCACATGCCTCGTGGCCCAAAACAAACAAACAAAAAACATAAAACAGAAGCAAAATTGCAACAAATTCAATAAAGATTTTAAAAACCACCCACATCAAAACAATCTTAAAAAAATAAAAAAAACTATAGTAAAAATCAACAAAACCAAGAGTTGGTTCTTTGAAATGGTAAACAAAATCGACAAACCTTTGACCAGACTCACCACATAGAAAAGAGAGAGAAACAAAAAAAAAAAAAGAAAAGAAAAGAAATGAAGAGAAATCTTAACTAACACTGCACAAATATGAAAAACCATAAGAGAATACTATAAAGAGTTATATGCCAACAAATTTGACAACCTAGAAGAAATGGACAACTTTCTAGAAACATAGCCATGAAAATTGAATCAAGAAGAAATAGATAATTTGAACAGACCAATCACTAGAAGTGAAATAGAATCTGTGAAACAAACAAAAACATCCTACAAACAAATGTCCAGGACCAGATGGCTTCACAGGTGTTCTACTAAACATGGAAAGAAGAACTTATATCAATTCTTCTCAAACTTTTCCAAAAGATTGAAAAGAAGAAAACACTCCCAAAGACATTCTATGAAGCCACCATCACCCTTATACCAAAACCAGACAAGGACACCACCAAACAAGAAAATTACAGAGCAATATCTTTGATGAATATAGATGCAAAAATTCTCAACAAAATATTAGCAAACTGAATCCAACAACATATAAAAAAGATCATATGCCACAACCCAGAGGGATTCATCCCAGGTTCATAAGGATGGTTCAACATACACAAATTAATGAATGTAATACACCACATTAATAAAAGAAAAATTAAAAACCACATGATCATATCAATAGATGGAGAGAAAACATCTGAAAAATTTCAACATCCAATCATAATAAAAACTCTTACCAAAGTGGGAATAGAGGGAACATACCTCAACATAATAAAAACCATTTATGACAAGCCCACAGCCAATAGAATACTCAATGATGAAAAACTGAAAGCTTTCCCACTAAAATCTGGAACAAGACAAGGATGATCACTCTCACTGCTTCTCTTCAACATAGTATTGGAATTCCTAGCCATATCAATCAGACAAGAAAAAGAAATAAAATATATCATAATTGGAAGGGAAGAGGTAAAATTCTCACTATATGCAGATGACATGATACTATATACAGAAAACCCTAAGGACTCCACATAAAATTTACTAGATCTGATAAGTGAATTCAGCAAAGTAGCAGGATAGAAGATTAACATTCAGAAATCAGTTACATTTGTTTACACTGACAATGAAGTACCAGAAAGGGAATGTAAAAAAACAATACCTTTTAAATCACCTCTCCCACAAGAAAAATCCTAGGAATAAACCTGACCAAGGAACTATAAAACATTAATAATGCAAATAAAAGAGGATTTAAAGAAATGGAAAGAAATCCCATGCTCTTGGATAGAAAGAATTAATATTGGGAATACTACCCAAAGCCATCTATGGATTTAATGTGATCCCTATCAAATTATTCTTGACATTTTTCACAGAAAAGAAGAAAAATTATTCTTCACAATTTTCACTAGAATAAGTAATCCAAAAATTTATATGAAACATTAGAAAACACAGAATTGCTAGAGCAACCCTGAGGAAAAAAATCAAAGTAGGAAACATAACTCTCCCAGACTTCAGACAATACTAAAAAGCTACAGTAATCAAGCAGTATGGTATTGGTATAAAAATAGTCATGAGTCAATGGAAGAGAATAGAGAGCCCAGAAATAAACTCACACACCTATGGTGAATTACTCTTCAACAAATGAGGGAAGAATATAGAATGGGAAAAAGTCTCTTCAGCATGTGCTGCTGGGAAAGTTGGACAGCTGCATATACATCAATGAAGTTAGAACACACCCTCACACCATGCACAAAAATAAACTCAAAATGGCTTAAAACTTAAACATAAGACACAACACCATAAACTCCTAGAAGAGAGCATAGGCCAAGCATTCTTTCATATAAATTCTATAATGTTTTCTTAGGTCAGTTTCCCAAGGCAATAGAAATAAAAACAAAATTAAACAAATGGGAGCTAAGTAAACTTGCAAGCTTTTGCACAGCGATGGAAACCATTAAAAAAACCCCACAAAGACAACATACAGAATGGGAGAAAATATTTGCAATTGATGTGACAGACAAGGGTTTAATCTCCAAAATATACAAACTGCTCATACAACTCAACAACAACAACAACAAACAACCCTATTGAAAAATTGGCAGAAGACTTTAAGAGACATTTCTCCAAAGAAGACATACAGATGGCCAGTAGGCACATGAAAAGATGCTCAATGTAACTAATTATTGGAGAAATGCACATCAAAACTACAATGAAATACCACCTCACACAGGTCAGAATGGCCATCATTAAAAAGTCTACAAATAACAAATGCTAGAGAGGATGTGGAGTAAAGGGAACCCTCCAGCACTGTTGGTGGGAATGTAAGTTGGTACAGCCACTATGGAAAACAGTGTGGAGATGCCTCAGAAAACTAAAAATAACATTACCATATGATCTAGCAATCCCACTCCTGGGAATATACCCAGACAAAACTATAATTCAAAAAGATACATGTGCTCCTTTGTTCATAGTAACACTATTCACAGTAGCCAAAACATGGAAACAACTTAAATGTCCATCAACAGAAGAATGGATAAAGAAAATGTGGTACATATACATAATGAAGTACTACTGAGCCATAAAAAACAACAAAATAATGCGATTTGCAGCAACTAGATGCAACTAGAGATTATCATACTAAGTGAAGTAAGTCAGAAAAAAAAGACAAATACCATATACTATCACTTATATGTGGAATCTAAAATATGGCACAAATGAACCTATCTACAAAACAGAAACAGACTCATAGACATAGAGAACAAACCTGTGGTTGCCAAGGGGGAGGGTGGAGGGAAAGCGATTGACTGGGAGTTTGGGGTTGGTAGATGCAAACTATTTCATTTAGAATGGACAAACAATAAATTCCTAATGTATAGAACAGGGAAATATATTGAATATCCTGTGATAAACCATAATGGAAAAGAATATGTAAAAAAATGTAAATATGTGTATAACTGAGTCACTTTGCTGTACAGCAGAGTTTGATGCAACATTGTAAATTAACTATACTTCAATAAAAATTATTTAAATTTTAAAAAGATGTGATATATATATGTGTGTGTGTGTGTGTGTGTGTATATATATATATATATAATGGAATACTTCTCAGCCATAAAAAAGAATGAAATAATACCCTTTACAGCCACATGCATAGACCTAGACAATATCATACTAAGTGAAGTAAGTCAGAAAGAGAAACACATTTATATGTGGATTCTAAAGTATGACACAATGAACATATCTACAAAATAGAAACAGACCCACAGACATAGAGAACACACTTGTGGTTACAAGGGGGAGGAAGAGTGAAGGAAGTTGGGGACTAGCAGGTGCAAACTATTATATATATAGAATGGATAAATAAGAATGTCCTACTGTATAGTACAGGGAATTATATTCAATATCCTGTAATGAGCCCTAAGGGAAAAGAACATGAAAATATATATGTATTTTTAACTGAATCACTTTGCTGTACAACAGAAATTAACACAACATGATAAATCAACTATACTTCAATAAAATAAATTTTTAAAAAAGGGAATAGAGCATGTCTTTTTATTTTGGGGAATTGTGAAATTCTTCACTAAGAAAATGAATAGAATAGACTATATTCCCCGGATAAATACCTCCCCCTTAAACACAAGCATTGTATTAATATAAACATATAACAAATTTAATACACAAACATTAATATCAATATATGAAAACTGTTAGCACCTGGTACCTGTATGCAGTGGGTATCAAAAGAGAAGTGAACTATTTCATCATTAGATTCAATCAAATGATTGCAAGTCAACTTACATCATTTCCTTCCCTTTCTATGGACAACTAACCATAGCTGAAGGAACATTAGGAATAACTTACTATATCCTCTTCCCCACTTGTTTTCAGGTTAAAATTTTCCATGAAAGGCACTTGCTTGAGATTATAAAATATGGAGTAAAAGGAGATGTTACCCTGTTGGAGAGTTGTACATATATTAGATATATAGTATCTTTTTCTTCTGGTTGATTTTAAATGTTTTTCTTTATTTCTTGTTTTTAGTAATTTATGATGCCTCTTGATGAATTCCCTTTGTGTTCATTCTGATTGAGATTTGTTATGATCCTTACATATGTGGGTTGATATTTTTATTATATTTGAAAAATTTTATAGCCATTATTACTTGAAATATTTTATATTATCATCTATTCCTTCTGGGAGTCCAATATTTCTGTGCTTCATTATAGTCAGATTATTTAAGTTAACTAAACTTTCTTTCTTTATTGTTTAAACTGCTATTAGTTATATCCAGTGCTTATTTTTAAATTTCAGATATTTATTTATCCCATTCTAGAGATTCTATTTTGTTCTCTTATATTTTTTTCATTTTCTTCTGTATTGTCTCCTTATGTGTGTCTGTGTCTAAATATTTTAATATATTCATAACAGCTGTTTTAAAATTTTATCTTCTGAGTTTAACAACTTGCTCATGTATGCCTTTATATCAACGTTTATCTACTGCTTACAGATCATTTTTTCTTGTTTCTTTATGTCCAGTAATTTTAGACTGGATGTGGACATTGTGAATGTTATGTTTTTGAATGTCTTTTTTTTTTTTGTATACCTTTAAAGGGTGTTAGAGTTTATTTAAACAGGCAGTTTTTGTAGATATTCTTGAGTGTATGGGCTTATTTTTTTATGCTTTTTTAGCATAAATGTAGCAAAACCTATAATAATCTATGGCTTGTTTCACCCATTATCTTATAACTTAAGGTGTGGTCATTCCAGGATCTCAACTAATTTCCTTGGCTGTTCAGTGAAGTCTCTCCACACCTGCTAGTTAGTACTCATATATTAGCTCTATGTGAACTATAATAGTTATTCAACTTATGGTTCCTCAATAGTTGCTCTTTCCCTGGTGATTTTTTCTTTGCCCATCGTCCTGGCATGTCTAAATTATTAATCAGAAAGGAATTTAAGACCCATAGGCAGATTTTTTTTTTGCGTTACGCGGGCCTCTCACTGTTGCGGCCTCTCCCGTTGTGGAGCACAGGCTCCAGATGCGCAGGCTCAGTGGCCGTGGCTCACGGGCCCAGCCACGCCACGGCACGTGGGATCCTCCCGGATCGGGGCACGAACCTGTGTTCCCTGCATTGCCAGGTGGACTCTCAACCACTGCGCCACCAGGGAAGCCCCCATAGGCAGATTTTTGGAGCCCTTTTCTCTGCATATATACCTTAATGTTACTCAGTCCTAAAAATTCCAGTTACTCCAACTCTATGAAAGCTAATATTTTTTCCTCTAGTCAGCAAGACCACTGTGCCTTGCTCCTGGGGCCTTCCTGTACCATGGTCTAGAAAATGTCTCCAATTAAAAAGCTATAGTAATAGTAGGGCTCATCTACTCTGTTTCATTCTTTCACAGCCCTGAACTGCCTGTTGTTCAACAAATGAAAATTATTGTTTTATATATTTTGTTCAGATTTGTAAATCTAGGATTGCATTTTTAAACGATTACAGTTGTGTATAAAATATTCAGTGGGAAAACCAAATAGAATTAAGAATGACTTATGTGTTTTGCTTGACAGCTGGGTTCACTTTAAATACCATTCATTGAGGTAAGATTAAAACAAAACAAAACAAAACAGAAGAAAAGGCAAAACAAGAGGAGAAGTGAGGGTGGGTATGGGAAAGATAGCTTTTTTTTTTTTTTTTTTTTTTTGTGGTATGCAGGCCTCTCACTGTTGTGGCCTTTCCCGTTGCGGAGCACAGGTTCCGGATGCGCAGGCCCAGTGACCATGGTTTACGGGGCCAACCGCTCTGCGGCATGTGGGATCTTCCCGGACCAGGGCACGAACCCATGTCCCCTGCATTGGCAGGCGGACTCTCAACCACTGCGCCACCAGGGAAGCCCAGCATTTTGCTTTTTGATCTGTTGATTTTGAGGTGATTAAAAGGGAGTCAATTGGATATAAACTGTAGTAAGTTGAAGTTTAGTAAAGAGGTCAAAGTGAAAGAAATAGATACTAAGTAAATCATCAAATATTATATTCAGTGACAGAGAAGAAAAGAAATTGAATGTTAAACGGTTTTATGGCTGTTACTTGTTCTGCTTTCCTTCAGTATACATATGTGACTTGTTCCAAGACGCCTGCAAGGGACTGGCTCAAAAATCTACAGATGCTCAAGTCCCTTATATAAAATGACATAGTATTTGCATATAACCTAAACACATCCTCCCATATACTTTAAATCATCTCTAGATTATTTATGATACCTAACTCATTATAAATGCTATGTAAGTCACCGGCATGTGGCAAATTCAAGTTTTTCATTTTGGAACTTTCTGAGTTGTTTTTTTTTTTTTTAATATTTTCAATCCACGGTTGGTTAAGTCTATGAAAATATGCAAATATGCAAGTATGAACTGTCAACTGTACTAGCATCTTACAATGCTATTTCAAGAATGAAATTTCAGAGATCAAGGGGGTCATTTTTTTAAAAAATTGAAGTTACATGTTATCTACTGTTTTCTTAACCAAATGTCATGATAAACTGAGTTACCCAAAAGAAAAGCTAGTCAAATTATTTAAAAAATACATTATTCTTCAAAAGTGATATAATTCCAAGAAAATTTGTGTGCTTCTGACAATTTTTCATGTGGAGTATTTAAAGAAAATTGCCTATGAATAAACATATATTTTATTAAATCAACATACTTACTGAGGTCGTATTATGTGGCAGGCACTGTTCCTAAAAGCCAAAGATACAGTGATAAGCCAGAGAGCCAAAACTGTTACTCTCATCCTATTGGGATATGCAGAAATCAACAACAACAAAAATATGTTTAACATGTAATTATCAATGCCATGAAAAATAAACAAGTGAGGTAAGGTAATGGAGAGTTCTGTGAAGTAGTATTCTGATACTGTGCTTAAGGAAGGCCTCAATAGAGAAGTGGTGCTAGACCTCAATTTAAGGAAAGAATAAGCATGCAATGACCCTAAAACAAGAACTAGCTTTGTATGTTCAAAACATGTAAGAATATCAGAATTGCTGGAAAGGTCAAAGTGTGTAGATAGTGTGGTGAATGATGAGTAGTTCACAGAAATGGGAAGATCTTTATTATGTACCACCTCTATTTTTACAGGGAAGGCATTGTGGGTTTTATTCTTAGTGCAAAGGGAAGCAACCATTGGGGGGGGCTGGCTAAGAAGTGATGCAATCTGATTATTCTTTTCATACTATTATTTGAGGAGTAAATTGTACTGTAAAAACAATAAAGAAAGATTACAAGTTAGAAGGTGACTTGGTGAGAAGAATGATATATTTTAAAAAGAGAAATATTTGACCAGAATCCTCAATGAAGCAAGAAAGTGAATCATATGGAAATCTCTGGGAGGGATATTCTTGGCAGTTGCTTCTGAGGAATAGAAATAAGTCCAGTTTGGCCTGAGTAGAGAGCCTAATGGAAAAAATGAAAGGTAATAATTTTGGAGAAGATATGAGGAATATCATGTAGTGCCTTTTAGCCCATGGTTAAGTGATTAAGATTTCTTTCTTTCTTTTTTTTTTTTTTGTGGTACATGGGTCTCTCACTGTTGTGCCCTCTCCCATTGTGGAGCACAGACTCCGGACACACAGGCTCAGCGGCCACGGCTCATGGACCCAGCCACTCCATGGCATGTGGGATCTTCCCGGACTGGGGCACGAACCCGCTCCCCTGCATCGGCAGGCAGACTCTCAACCACTGAGCCACCAGGGAAGCCCAAGTGATTAAGATTTCTGTGGATAGATTTGGAGGTTTTTGAGCAGGGCTGTGACATGATTTTTCTTTTACTAAAGTGTGATACTATTTTGACACAGTGACATTCACTGTCAGGTAGCAAACAGTTTTTAGAAGGAAAGAAGGGAAGCAGGAATACCACTTTTGAAATTATCACAGGAGTCCAGTACAGAGAATGTGGGGGCATGTTCATAATGACCCTGAATAGTGGGAAATTTGGGATAAATTTTATGTAGATTCATAGAACATGAAAACAGATTGCCTGTTGAATGTTAGAGAAATAAATAAAACTCTTTTTAATGAGATCTTAATATTCTCTTTCAACTATTAATTTACAGATTTGTGGTAATAACGGTTTTAATTTTTCCTCTGTCAAACCTCAGGATGAAAGAAAAAATAACAAATAACTCCTAATTCTTGCCCTCATTCCCCACTGTGTTATCCTTTTCTACTCAGATGTACATATATACCGCTTCACATAATTATATATTTTTGTATGGAAAAAAATTGAACATTAGATGCCTGATGAGCATCACAATAAACTTTTCTTGTAAGTAAACTTCCTTACAGTGCCAGACATAAAATGTCAAGGAGTCCTGTATCACTTTTCCATAGACATCAATATTTCTATCTGCTGCTCAGCAGAGTTCTGTATTCAGTGATATAACAAAGTCATTTGCAGTGAAGTTGCCTGGTGAGAGAGAAGATGACAGTCTCCTTTGTCTTTTAAGTAACTGAAAAATGTTTCAGCAAGCAAGACAAATTTCACAGTGCTTTAATTCATTTTTCTCCTTTCTAAGTGACATAAGAAGATTGCAAATCCAAGAAATGTCCTTCTAACTATTAGAAAAGAAAAGACATCTTTCTCCATTCTTCTAATATCTGAATACTGAGTATTGTAAGAGAGAATGTCTAATTCATATACTGCAAAATTGTTGATCTTGTTTTACATTTTTGGACAGTAAACCTTGAAAAACAAATTAAATAGTCTCTCCCTTATCCCCATGTAAATTTCCATACAGTAATTGTACTCACATGAAATACCTGTGCTATAGACCTTGAAGAATAATTGGAATCTCAGAAAAGGAGGACTGGTGAGGACACCCAAAGAGGCGTGAGAAATGGAAAGCATAGAGTAAGTGCTGTCAAAGAAAACTTGTACCCAATTGAGTTAAGCAGGCAAGAAAAACGTTATTCAAGATTATTGCAATAGGTATTGAGACTATTGCAATAAGGAGAAAGATCGAATTAAACTACACCAAAACGAAAGCAGAAGTGTTTGCAGGGAGATCAGTTCGGTGCCTTGTGACCACCTAGAAGGGTGGGTTAGGGAGGGTGAGAGGGAGACGCAAGAGGGAGGAGATATGGGGATATATGTATATGTATAGCTGATTCACTTTGTTATAAAGCAGATACTAACACACCATTGTAAAGCTATACTCCAATAAAGATGTTAAAAATAAAAAATAAAAAAAAGCGGGAGTGTTGGTAATGGTTTTTAAGCACTAGAGTGAGCTATTGGAAAAGTACTGGGAGGGTTTAGAAAGGAGATTGGTCAATGTGATTAAGCCATCTGTGTTTACTAGTTGGTGCTTAGCAGTTAGGCTCCTACCTTATCCAAGAGACTGGGAGACAGGGGACCTATCTCCTTAATTATTTTTCAAAGGGATGGATCTCAGGTCCTTGAGAAAGACATTCCTGGGTTATAAACCTGGCAGGAGGTTGGGAGAAGATTTATAACAAAATGGGGCAGGGGAAAAGAATTGCAATTGCAAGTTTTCTAAAGTAAATGCTCTAAGGAAAGGGAGGTTGAGGCCTACAGTCAGGAAGAAGTTGTTTAAAAGTTTAGTCAAGCTGAGGGGAACATTAAGTATGTCTATGTCAGTGCAGGAGAAACATGGCTGGAGAACCTGGTGTGCAGAAGATTATGAAGTCTGAAGACCCTTATTTTGAAAGGACACCCTCAAAATACTATTTAAATGCTTTACTAGTGTTGATATGGAGGGTAGGGTGAAGGGTAGAAAGACAAGACTAAAGGAAATTCTGTAGGAAGCTACTACAGTAGTCAAAAGCACCAGTCAGTAAAGACCTATTATGGGGACTTCCCTGGTGATGTAGTGGTTAAGAATCCACCTGTCAGTGCAGGGGACACAGGTTTGATCCTTGGTCCAGGAAGATCCTACATACCATGGAGCAACTAAGCCCATGTGCCACAACTACTGAGCCTGTGTGCCAAAACTACTGAAGCCCTTGAGCCTAGAGCCCACACACCAAAACAGATAGTAGCCTCCAGTTGCTGCAACTATAGAAAGCCCACGTGCAGCAGCGAAGAACCAACGCAGAAAAAAAAAAAAAAGACCTATTAATGATGTCAGAGGCTATATAAAAGACAGAGTATTTCTCTATTATCAATATTTATCTATCATCTATCTATCTAGATCATCTACCTATAAATTATCTATTTATTATCTACATTTATTTCTGATAGCAACCAAACTTTTCTGTCATTTTAAACTGAATTTTGTTTATTTTGATTATCCTGTATCTGTTGGCATTTGAAATAGCCACACAGGGCCCACAGATTTAAGACAGATGTCTGTCAGTTAAAATAACAGATGAATAAAACTCTTGAGCCACTGAGTTACTGAAGATTATAATTACTGTGTCACTAGAGTTCCTAGAGATCATATAATTCCTGTCCATTTTCTGGATGGTGATCTAATGGTTTTGCTTCTGACATGAAGAATGCTCATGGCAAATTAATTCACTGGAGAGAGGTGAGTGACAATGTACTGCCAGCAGTCACGACTTCCTCTTCTTGGCTACCATTTAGTCTGTACTTTTAGGTTTTTAGTATAAAGAAGACTTTTACTGATTTGTGCCAACAATGCTCTCTTGGGGAATTTAATTGTGTCTGTCTGTCTGCATAACAGATAGTACAACTACAGCAGGAACAAATGTTAGATATGTAGACTGTCACATGATTGCTTAACTCTGAAGCATACTCAAGAAAGTTCATTTAGGATTCCTAAATGAATAAAATTGTCAGTCGTAGTTAACTCTAGAACAGTTTAAGGAATAGTTTTCATGACACTGAAAAAAAAATGTTGCCATACTTACTCTGATTTTAAAAATCACACTGATTCAAAGCTATATTAAAATTTTATTTCACTATTTTTTGTAGGTCTTCTCTTTTCTGGGATTTGTTTTTGTCCTTGTATTTCTTTGAAATAAGCAAGGCGGCTCATGACAGAATAAATGTCTATTTAGGCTAACTTTGGGAAACAAATGAGATATACAGGACCAATGGCCCAGACATGGATGGAATACATTTACCTCTAAGTTGGTCATAGTTAGACCTGGTTTGGCAAAAACTTAATCTTATGCCATTCTTAGTTTGATTTTGTGTTGAAATGCATCATCTTCATCCTGACCACATTCAGACACTGTATTTCAGTAGATATGTGGGTATGTGAATGTACTTCGATGTAATACAATGAGAAAAAATATTCTACTTTGCATGTGAGAGTTAAAAAATAAGAGGTCAAGAACTGAGGATAGATGTGAAACACTGAGGTGCAGAATTCTTGACCTTTAGCTCCTGTGACTTATTATTGATTGTTGAGCTGCTTGTCATGGGAAGACTGAGCAAGACTCAGGCCAGTCAGAGAAGGTCAAACTTTGAAGACACAAAGAGCACTTTTTGCTTACAGAATATTGTTTTAAAAAGGCTTGGGTTTTGTAACTTTTTAAATTGTGTATAAAACTATTTTCACTGTTTAGCAGTATAAATGAATTGTGTATTTAGATTCATTTAGCACATATGTGGGCTACTGTAGTTCAGAAATTCTGAAAAACAAAACATTATCATGTAAATATTTGTTACTTTAGGGAGTACTAGCAGTAAAATAAGTTGACTATAGAGTATCAGATTTATGTAATAGTTTATGCATTAAGGTAAATTCCATCCAAAGAGTCCACATTTTGCTGGTAGTCAATTAATAAACTCCTGAAGGAGAGAACACACAGAGTTGATTTCATTTTCCATTAATGATTAGAATATATTCATTCATTCCTTTAACAAATATGCATGTAACATCTACTGTGTACCACATAGATGGGATACAGTAAACTTCTAGTTTAGAACTGTGCCTAGTAAACAAAGAGAAACAAAAAAGTTGGTCATCATTCTATGGCAATATTGTATATTTTAAGACTATTATTGTATAAGCACTTATTGTGTTTCAGTAAACTACAGGAATGTATGTTTTCAAGTGGTAAAACTTTGCTTGATCTCCTGCCTCAGATGAAGTTAATCAAAATTATGATATTGGAAAAATAGTAAAGTGAATGGCTAGTTGTTAAAAGGGATTATAAAGAATTGCATATATTTTATGTCCAAATTGTTTTTCAAAGAAAATATTTTCATTACTGAAAATTAATGTGTAAGAATTAAAAGTTCAGTGTGGAAACATTGTATGTCTATTTTTAGGGTAATTTTTTGTGAGTTTGGAGATAATTATATGTCCATGAAATCATCATAGGGTAATTTTTCTAGTCTAACATATGTAAATGTGAGCAAACTTTTCCAATGAACTGTTTTGGTAGTTTTATAGTAAAACAAGTGAGTGTATGTGTGAGTCTATTCTGACCTTTATTATTTTTTTCTATACATATGCCAGAACTACACTTTCCAGATTACTATGGTTTTATAGTAAGTCTGTATATGAGGTAGTGTAAGTCAGCAAATTTTGTTCTTTTTCAAAATTATCTTGGTTATTCTAAGTCCTTTGCCCTTCCATATAATTTTTTAGAATCACCTTATCAGCTTCTCCTAAAGTGTTGTTACTGTTTTGATTGAGGTTGCATGAATTTATAGAACATTTGGGAGATATTGACATCTTAATGCTATTGATTCCAGTCCATTATTACACTATACCTCTTCTCTTACTTAGGTCTACTTTGTTTGCTCAGAATTACTTTGTGGTTTTCAGTTTAGAATCCAGTGCATCTATCATTAGATTTATTTATAAGTATTTTTATGTTTTCTTATTGTTGAAAATGCTATTATTTTAAATTTTATTTTTCAATTATTCATTAGTAATACATAGAAATACAATTGTGACATTGCTAAATTCACTCATTATTTCTTGTGGTTCATTTGTAGAGTCCTTGAAATTTTCTGTCAACTGAGAATAAGGCAATTTTATTTTTCCCTATCTAGTATTTGAGGTCATTTTGTTTTCTTTTACTGACTAGGACTTGAAGTACAAGTTGAATAGAACTGGTGGGTGCAGATGTCTTTTACTTCTTCTGGAATATAGGATCAAGGTGTCTAAGGTTTCACCATTAAGTTTCACATTAGTTGAGACATTTGTGAAGACACCCTTTATCAGATTGAGGAAGTTCCTTCTATTCCTAGTGTGCTGACAATACTTTCACGAATGTGTTGAATTTTTTCAAAAGTCTTCATGCATCTATTAAGATGATTATGAGTTTACTCCTTTATTCTGTTAATTTGGTAAATTACTTTGATTTTTGGATGTTGAAACAAACTTACATTCTTGGAATAAATACCACTTGGTCTTGTTTTATTATATGTTTTAAATATTGCTGAATTCATTTGCTAATATTCTTTCCATCTATGGTCATGAGCATATTGATATCTTATAAATATAGGCATTCTTATAAAGTCTTGTCACGTTGGTGTTGCCTTATTTGTCTCTGAATGTGTTTGTGGAAGGTTGATATTATTTCCTCCTTATGAGTTTGATTAAATTTACCAATATATTCTCTGGATGTGCTGTTTTCCTTCTTAATTATGAACCAACTCATAAAGCTTCTCAATTATGGATTCAATTTCTTTAACAAATTTAAGGTTATTCAAATTTTCTTTTATTTCTACTGTGTCAGTTTTATAACTGTGTATCTCTCAAGGAAAGTCTTTACCAAATAGTGCTTGAAAAATTGGATATCTACATGGATGAAAATTAATGTTAACTTCTACCTCAAGTTTTACATAAAATTAATTCAATTTGAATCATGTACATAAACATAAAAGCTAAAACCATTAAGCTTCTAGTAAAACCAGGAGATACATTTTTGACCTTGGAGTAGCAAACACTTTGTAGACAGGACACAGAAAATAGTATAAAAGGAAAAAAATAATAAATTGAAATTTATGAAAACTAAAATCTTTTGCTCAGTTCATGCAGCTCAAAATCAAAAAGCAAACAACCCAATCAAAAAATGGGCAGAAGACCTAAATAGACATTTCTACAAGGAAGACATACAGATGGCCAAGAGGCAAATGAAAAGATGCTAAGCATCACTAATTATTAGAGAAATGCAAATCGTAACTACAATGAAGTATCATCTCACACCAGTCAGAATGGCCATTATCAAAAACTCTACAAACAACAAATGCTGGAGAGGATGTGGAGAAAAAGGAACCCTCATGCACTGTTGGTGGGAATGTAAATTGATGCAGCCACTATAGAAAACAGTATAGAGGTTCCTTAAAAAACTGAAAATAGAACTACTATATGACCCAGCAATTCCACTACTGAGCATATAACCTGAGATAACCATAATTCAAAAAGACACATGAACCCCAATATTTATTGCAGTACTATTTACAATAGCCAGGACATGGAAGAAACCTAAATGTCCATCGACAGATGAATGGGTAAAGGAGATGTGGTACATATATACAATGGAATATTATTCAGCCATTAAAAGGAACAGAATTGGATCATTTGTAGAGACGTGGATGGACCTAGAGACTGTCATACAGAGTGAAGTAAGTCAGAAAGAGAAAAACAAATATCGTATACTAACCCATACATGTGGAATCTAGAAAAATGGTATAGATGATCTTATTTGCAAAACAGAAAGAGACACAGACATAGAGAATGAATGTATGGATACCAAGGGGGAAAGTGTGCGTGGGAGGAATTGGGAGTTGGGATTGACACATATATACTATTGATACTGTGTTTAAAATAGACAAGTAATGAGAACATACTGCATACCACAGAGAACTCTACTTAGTGCACTGCAGTGACCTAAATGGGAAGGAAATACAACAAAGAGGGGATATATATCTATGTATGCCTGATTCATTTTTCTGTACAGTAGAAACTAACACAACATTGTAAAGCAACTATACTCCAATAAAAATTAATATTAAAAAAATTGCTCTTTAAGGCACACTGTTAAAAAGATGAACGAGTAAGTCACTGACTGAGATAAAATATAAGCAATGCACATACAAGATTTGTATCCAGAATAAAATGTACTCTTACAAAAAACCCAATGAAAAACCACATACAAAGTACCTGAAAAGACTGTTCTCAAATGAATATAGACAAATGGACAATAAATACGTGCAAATGTGGTCAACATTGCCTTAATCAGAGAAATACAAATTAAAACCATAATGACATACCACTATGCTTCCTCTAGAATGGCTAAAATTAAAATTACTGAAAATACCAATGTTGGTGAGGGTATGGAACAGCCAAGACATTCAAAGATTTTTGGTGGAACTGTAATGTGATACAACCATCTTGGAAAACAGTTCGGAATTTCTTCTAAGCTTGTACATTCACCTCCTCTATATCCCAACAATTCCACTTCTAGGTATTTAGCTGAGAGAAATGAAAACTTATGCCAATAAGCAGACTTGTAGAGATACATGTATAGCAACTTTATTCATGATAATCAAGAAATGGAAGCAACACAAATGTCCATCAACAGAACAATGGATCAGCAAATTGTAGCTTAATCATAGAATTTAGCAGTAAAACTAAATAATCTACTGACACACACAATAATATGCATAAATCTCAAAAGCATTATGCTAGATTATAGGAGCCAGACTCAAATGTGTACTTACTGCATAATTCTATTAATGAGAAGTTTTGAAAGGGGCAAAACTGATATATTGGAGTAGAAATAAGAAGTGGGATTTCCTCTGTAGAAAGAAGGTTTAGGCTAAAGGGATATTAGGGAACTTTATGGGGTGATAGAAGTATTCTATATGAGGATAAGGATGTGGATTACACAGTTGTTGCATTTGTTAAAACTCATCATATTATTCAACCAAGATGTGTGCATTTTACTGTATGAAAATTACATCTCAATTTTTTTAAATAAAAGAAAAAATTATTTAATTATAAAAAAGTGTATCAATGTGAAAGATAATACATTTTACTGTACTATGCAAGGAGAGCATTCAACTTTAAGGGATTTGTATGTATGTTGAACAATGAACAATGTCAAATTACTGTACATAGGAAAGAGAATAGAAATGTCTATAAAATAGTCCATCTCCTGTGCAAAATTGAGTCAGTGAAAATGTGTTATAATTTCTGTGCACAATCAACCAAATGTTGCTATTTAAAATGTACTTTGATAGTACAAAGGAATCACAGCCCCATGTTCATATATGTAACTTTGTCTTAAGATAGTAAAAGTTTTATTTTTATTTAAATAATTCTTACAAAATTTTTGTTTTATCTTTTCTGAGAGAGGCAAATTATTATTAAATAATTTCAGAAACGCTAAATATGTACCTAAAGAAACTTTTCAAAGTTTCACTTGATTTTACCTTTGAGCTGAAATATCATTGTCTTTGGCATTTTAAATATTATTTTAAGTTTTACTCATTTTAATTTAAATATCATTTTTTATCATTTAACTTTGAGTATCAATTTTTTATTACTAATATATCATCATAACCATAAGGAAGATGTATGTATGTATGGAATATTTTTTAAGTAATACAGTTTGAAAAAAGTAACTTCAGAGCAGAGAAAAGTAAAATAAAAGAAATGATGTTGGAAAGAAGAAAAATTAATGAAAGAGGTCTTAAATATATCTTAATTCTTAAGATCTTAGTTTTTATACCTCGGAGGAACATGTTTTTCTTTTTGTTTCTCAATTATTTTTCTACTGTACTAAACAATGTAAACATGAAATAGTTTAAAGGATTTAGTCTTTGATTCTTAATTTTCCAAAAATTTATATCACCAATAGTGCTGCAACTACAAATGACTTTTCATTGTGACATGAGAATTTGCTGTCTTCATTCTCTTTTTCTATCTGTGAGATAGTTACCATTTTCACATTATTTTGACATTACCGTTAATAAATTGATTATAACATTCAAATGTACAGCTGATATAACTTCGGTTCTGATTCACCATTTCCATCTTAATAACTATTAAAAAATGAATGCACCACATAAGGATTACACATGATAATTGGTAGAACTCCATCATTTCAATCTGCAGGTTAGAGATAAAGATGTTTGTGGTAATGAAATTTTCATGCTTTACATTTCATTACAAAGTATGTTTGAACTCTATGACATAAATCACAGCAAGATCCTTTTTGACCCACCTCCTAGAGAAATGGAAATAAAAACAAAAATAAACAAATGAGACCTAATGAAAATTAAAAGCTCTTGCACAGGAAAGGAAAACATAAACAACATGAAAAGACAACTCTCAGAATGGGAGAAAATATTTGCAAATGAAGCAACTGACAAAGGATTAATCTCCAAAATTCACAAGCAACACATGCAGCTCAATATCAAAAAAACAGACAACCCAATCCAAAAATGGGCAGAAGATCTAAATAGATATTTCTCCAGAGAAGATATACAGATGGCCTACAAACACATGAAAGGAGGCTCAACATCACTAAGCATTAGAGAAATGCAAATCAAAACTACAATGAGGTGTCACCTCACACCAGTCAGAATGGTCATCATCAAAAAATCTACAAACAGTAAATGCTGGGGAGGGTGTAGAACAAAAGGAAACCTCTTGCACTATTGGTGGGAATGTAAATTGATATAGCCACTATGGAGAACAGTATGAAGGTTCTCTAAAAAACTGAAAATAGAACTACCATACGACTCAGCAATCCCACTACTGGGCATATACCCTGAGAAAACCATAATTCAAAAAGAGTCATGTACCACAATGTTCATTGCAGCTCTATTTACAATAGCCAGGACATGGAAGCAACCTTAGTGTCAATCGACAGATGAATGGTTAAAGAAGATGTGGCACATGTATACAATGGAATATTACTCAGCCATAAAAAGAAATGAAATTGAGTTATTTGTAGTGAGGTGGATGGACCTAGAGTCTGTCATACAGAGTGAAGTTAGAAAGAGAAAAACAAATACTGTATGCTAACACATATATATGGAATCTAAAAAAAAAAAAAAAAAAGGTTCTGAAGAACCTAGGGGCAGGACAGGAATAAAGATACAGACGTAGAGAATGGACTTGAGGACACAGGGAGGGGGAAGGGTAAGATCGGACAAAGTGAGAGAGTGGCATGTACATATATACATTACTAAATGTAAAATAGATAGCTAGTGGGAAGCAGCTGCATAGCACAGGGAGATCAGCTCCATACTTTGTGACAACTTAGAGCTGTGGGATAGGGAAGGTGGGAGGGAGACACAAGAGAAAGGAGATATGGGGATATATGTACATGTATAGCTGATTCACTTTGTTATAAAGCAGAAACCAGCACACCATTGTAAAGCAATTATACTCCGATAAAGATGTTAAAAAAAAGTATGTTTGATTGGAAAAGTATACAATTTTATTTTCTTGAATAAGGCATGTTTGTTATCCCTTATCTAATTCCTCCTCTGAAAATTATAAAGAACATTCAGCTAAATATGTTTGCATTTGACAGTTTAAATATACTTTGTCCCAAGATATATTCAATTCTGCTCTTACCTTAATGTGGCAGCAACTTGTTTCTTCAGAAGGAAGAAAATAGATATTTTCATTCTTTCAAAGTAGTCAAAGAAGGCATCTTTGCTCACATATTTAATGGTTGATTTCTATGAGCTTTGTTTATTGACAGAAAACCAAGTTCAATATTTATTCTTCAACGTTAATTAGAAAAATAATTTAAAATAAGCAATTAATATCATAGTAACATGCATTTATTAAATAGTATTTCTTGCATAATATTACAATACTGATCATGTATTTCAGTGGAATTTTTCATTTTGTAAATCTCTTGGGAAAGCATGGTACCACTTGTAATTACAGAAGTCTCAGAAAGCTCAGTATTTCCTGTAGCTAAGGCTCCACCTTTTAGAGTCCCACTGAATGTTTCATATGGGATCATTTCATGTAAGTGTAGAGGCAAATATTAGAACTCATTCATAAAGGTTGTGGTGGCAGAACAGTTGAATTGTGTCTTAGTGTCAGGACCATCTAGTGGTGGTGGTGATCCCCAGTGGAAAGTATAGCAGCATACTCTAAATACACTATTTCTCAGTTCTCACTTTGGGAGTAATTTCTTCTACCTGGCTTGCTTCCCTTCCTTTTCACTCTAAAAACTGTTTCAAGTTTCCGTTGCTTTCTGCAAAAAGAGCTCAGTGAGAATGATTTCCTCTGTGACATCTTATACAAACACCTGTTAATAAAATAGACAAAAGCTCTTATTCTTACAGGAACATATGTTACAGTTATTAATTAATATGAAGTTAAATCCTAGCACCCTTACATGTACAGATGGTGTATAGTTTAAAAGTAAGTGATAATTTATTTTTTTAATTCTTTAAGATTTTTAACTGATTTCAATTAGAATTAGTTATAAACTTTAAACATATTTCTCTGGGATTGTGTAAATTACATTGTATTAACATAACCAATAATCTGACCTGTATTATAAATGTATAAATATAGGATTACCTACCTGCAGGTCTGCTTTTCTTCTTTCTTCCTTCATTCAAACTTATACAGGACCTCAGCTGTGTTAGTGATGCATATAAATTAACCCGACTCTTGAGTATTTGAAGTGTAAAATGTTAAATAACATGAATTCACTTGCTATAAAATTAATGAGCGATAGAATGAAAGGAGACCATAACTGTGTCTCTTTCCATGGAATCTGCAAGCCTGAGAGATTAGGCGATTTGCTTAGAATCTTGTTGTGGAGGGATGTGTTTATGTAGGGGTTGGGGTAGTAAGAAAATAAGATTTTCTCCCTAAGTCTATGAAAAGGTTTTGTACAATACCTTAGATGTTTTGTGAAAGACTACTTCCTCCATTTTCCAGAGCCAATCAAATTCACTATTACATACTTCTGGTAGGCAAGGGTTTAATTATGAAAAGGAAGATTTTGAAACAAACAAGCAAACTTACACCTCTCTACTGTGACTGGATTGTAATTGTTATTCCCTTTAAAGAATATAATTTTTGTTAAGCATTTCATTTTTATTTTCTTTCTTTGTTTCTTTTTTTTTTTTGAGAGAGAGAGATACTCTTTCTAAGTATGGTTATTTCAACTAGAAGAATCACAATTATTTGTCCTTAAAGTGCAATTTGATAACGTTATGGTCTTGGAAAGTGTCTATGCTCTTTGAATATAGTAGCTTATTATATTCTCATAATACATACACATAATTATTTTTCCTACTTCTTTTTTTTTGTCCTCTCTAATATTCAGGTATGATAACATACAAGTGAAAATCTACTCACACCTGATTAGTGGTTCAAGGAATAGCAGCAAACTCAACCTCTCCCTATTTCTCAAAATTATTAGATGACTTTGATTTCCCTCATAAACCATGGAAATACTATTTGGATATATTATTTTTGACAACTCAGTAACATACATACTGACAATGTACATTGACTCTTGAAGAAGAACTTTCAAATATATTCAAAATTTTTATTGTTTATATTTAAAATCTACATAACTGTCATTTAAATTTTATTATTTTTATGCCAGTGTGGTTGCAATAATAGGAAAGAGGCTTAAATCTTAGTGCCTTAGATTATAAAGATAAAAAAGTTATTCATTATAAACAAATGTATCCATGTTCCTCTGATGATCTCAAAAAGAATATATTGTACTATTGTTGACTTTAAGTGCAATTAAACTACTGAACAAAAACAATTTTAATAAATTATCTTACATTTTGTCTTCTATTAATATTTGATGTGTCAGGGAATCTGTAATATATTTAAAGGGAATTTAGTTTTAGTTTCCTATTCAAACCATGAGAATTTTGGTCACTGACATCAGTCTAAATATTTTCATTAGTGTCAATAGATAAAAGTAAGAGAAATGAAATAAATAAGTATATACTCATCAAATTTTATATTTTAGGATCTCCAACAACGCTTGAAATATTTGGAACATTTCTGCAAACCTGGAGTGGAAATTTAGTAGGATATCTGCTCCTATTGCAATGACATTTGATACATGGCTTATGTCCAAAGAAGGACAAATTAAAAGGCATGTTTGTACCAATATGAAAAAAGTCTCCCTGACCATTAATGATAGGATTACATGATAGGGCAATCTAATATCTTACTCATGTTAGTGAGATAACATTTTCCATATTTTTGTAACTATGTATGAGAGTCATTTAGGCCTTTCAATAATGAGATAGATAATCTGGGAGTTGTGGCAGTTATTGTTTGGTTACCATATGACCTGAGATACTGGCAAAGGAAGAAGGCAATAGGTATGCAGAAATAAGCAAGAGAGGAGTGTGTGTGTCCATGTCTATGTGTGTTAGAGAGAGTAAAAGGAGAAGGGGAGGGATAAGGAAACAGAGAGAGAGAGAGAGAGAGAGAGAGAGAGAGAGAGAGAGAAAACTCCCCAGTTTTCTGATCCCTATCAGGTATTTATTCTTTCCCTTCTGTGAATTTTTGGCCAGGCTGCCTTCCTGCTAATGGTTCCCATTATAAATAATTGTGCTTAAACCTAAATGTGTTTTCACACATAGTAGTTATAAAGTGGTAGTCCAAGTCATTGCAGGAAGAAGAGAATGATAAGATTAGCTAGTATTTGTGTAATCCTTAAACTGTTAGCATACTTCTTTTACACACAATAATTAATTTTATCTTTCTAATGACCATATGTGACTGGTAAATTTAAAATCATCTTCTCCACATTACAGATTTTCATTTCAAGCAAACTCTTACAATGGTGAGAACAAACCAATGAGCCCAGTCACTAACATTTAACGTACACTTTCAGTTTAAAAATAGAGTGTCTGTTAATGTTAGGGTCAGATAAATTTGGGAGAAGATATAAAAGCATGAATGCAACTAGAAATATTTAACCTTTTTTAGTGTTAGAGCAACTATTTTAAGGAGCATAGGTCAAAGTGCAAACAATAGCTACAGAATACTCTCATTTGAGCTACTACTCAACTACAAATAGGAACTGATTTTTAGTAAGTGTTTAGTATAAGCAGGATGAAAGACTAAAAGACTTTCTGAAACTGAAAGTCTAAGAAAAGTGCAAAGTCTTAATTTAGTTTGTTTATTTATCATAACTGAATTGTTTTTAGTACATCAAATAACTAGGCACTCCCATATTTCATATACTTCAGTTATAAGAGTAACAAGTAATTGAAAGTTATATTTTTACTGATTTCCACCTCTAATAATAGTTTTACATAATGTGATTATAATCATAGTTCAAGCAAAATTGTACATACCTTTATTAGTAACTTCATTTTGTCTGGTTTTCTGGTAAGCCAGAATCACTGAAAAATAATAAAATGGAAACATTTGAACCTAAACATCACTCAGATAAAGTTATTATTAACAATTTTGTTTTTGCTCTGCTTTTGGTGTTTTTTTGCTATATGAAATATTGCTAGTTTTGAAATCAATTTGTAATAATTTATTTTGAATTAGTTATGCCAAGACCTTCACAGGTCTTCCTAGGTTAATGACTTTTTAAAAAGGAAATATTGAAAAGATATATTTTAATTTAAATAATGGTTCAGTTTCTCTTATGTGAATCAAAAGATGGAAAATAGCATTACTCAAGCTCTTTCATTATAAAGACAACTTAAAAAAAAAAACTATTCTCTGAATTGATTAAGAAATATGTGTTTAGTAAATCTTATCTGAAGTATAAATAGCTGTAGAAATAATCCAAATTATTTACTACATGTGTAATTGAACATTACTTGCTAAATTTTTAGCAATTAAAAAATACCATTCAAATCTGAGATATAGACAAGGATCAAGAGACACTTCATGGCAAAGGAAGGGAGGCAACAAAAGCAAATGTAGAAGCAAGGTCAAGTTTGGTCTCCATTTCAATAATTCACTTTAATATTATACATTTTCATTCTTGATTTTATCTTTTAGCTGAATGAAGTAAGATAAGCAAAAAAATGTATTACACAACTATCCCTTCTTAAGATATAAATATTTATTAATTTCTTTACCTGTTGGAGTTTGATTGCATGCAATTTTTAAAGATTTGTTTATCTGTGAGTGATATATTTGTGAGTTACTGAAGAGATAATTATATCATTTATGTTCATCACAAATAAATGAGAGCTTGGCTGAATACAAAACTCTCAGATCAAAAAAATTTTGGCCTAAATTCTGTAGTAATTGCTTCATTCTTCTGAAACTTTGTGATGCCAAACAGCAACTATCCAGTTTGAAAAAAAACAATTTTGTGTTTTGTCCAGTTACTTGTCATCCTTGAATTTGGAAAAATGATAGGGTTTTTCTAGATGATTATTTTATTTTCAAAAGACAGGATCAGAATTTTAATGTACATATTCAATATATTTTTCAACTTGATAATTTTGGGGACTATATAGATTTTATGATAGTTTTTCCAAGATTTTATGTTCTTCTTTGAAACTCTTCTATTCCCTATCCTTCATGGCTGTTATCCATTATCTCATTGTTTTCATCCTATTTTCATTTCCCTTTGCATACCATAAAGATTTCTCATGATGTTTTCCATTTAATTAATTTTCTAGTAGTGTGAATCCTGCACTTTCCTTCCCTGTTTTAATTCTACTATTACACTTTAAGTATAGTCTGCTGTTGTTCCTTATTGTACCAGTCTTTGATAAACACTTTTTATTTCTATTTATTGTCATTTGACCCAAGTTTCCTTTCTCCTTAAGACTCTTTCTTTCAGATAGAAACAGATTGTGTTTTCTCTCCGTGTATTAAGTATATAAACATAGTTTTCTTCAGTTGCTGCTAGCAAAACCTTTTCCAATATGTGTCATTTCTTTCATTTTGAGGGAAGAAAAGGTAGTGCTTACATCTAGTTTCCAAAGGCCTTAAGTACTTCTGACAACCTCATTCAAGACCATAGTCAGTAGAATAGGTGACACAAGCTGCAGTATCCTAAGCTCAGTACCAATGGTATCATCAAGCAAGCTGCTGGTATAATGCCCAGAGGTGCCAGTAGTGTCTAATTGAATCAGCTCTGTCATGTGAATTTGCTTTTATAACAGGTAGTATGATTCTAAATCTAATTCTCTGCCAAAAATCTTGTAAATTACATATAATTTTACTAAAAAATATGTTTTGTCTTGAAATTGTCCAGTGTCAGTTATGTTATTTGCATGTGAAGCCTGATAACAAAAAGTCAGAAATATTCACACACTGTCTTCTTTTTCTTTATTTTCTCATATATTTTTATTACATACTTTGTCTTATATGCTCATACATAATTTTATAATTTATAAAATTATAAAATGTTAATTAGAATAACATTCTAAGGGTTTGTTTGAGTTATTCTACCATTCTTCCCATTTCCCCATATGTTCAAATATATTCATCATTACACTTTTACCTTTCCAGAGAAACTTTTAATTATGAATGTTTATGTATAATCGCCTCAAAAATTATGAAGTTTATTCTGTTCAGGAAGGTAGATATTTGTTACAAAAAAAAAAAAAAAAAAACCCTAGCATAGTATTGCAAGGTTTTTAGAAAAGTATAGGACTAGGTTCGTTCTCCACGGTAACATCCCCAAATAGAATTTCTATTTATAGAGACCATCTAGGGTCAAAATAATCCATATTAATTAAGCTCTAGTGTAATTCCTATAAACTGCAAGAGCTGACTTGAACTTTTTTGTCCATTATAGTTCATTTGACTTCTGACTCCCTCCTTTGCTTTTTTCGCCTTGTCAGTTCATGTCCTTTTTTATTCCAGGTCCTGGCATCTCTTCCCACATTCCTCATATT
The DNA here is from genome assembly GCF_951394435.1 of Stenella coeruleoalba. NCBI lineage: Eukaryota > Metazoa > Chordata > Mammalia > Artiodactyla > Delphinidae > Stenella > Stenella coeruleoalba. The sequence goes on along the minus strand of NC_137164.1, from coordinate 42,177,904 downwards.
TTACATTATGGTTTTACTCTCAACTTATTTCATTGGTTATTCTTCCCAAATACTACTCTTAACTAGCATTTCAGCCATTTCAAACATGCTCTACTAATCACCTGTACTTGACTGTTCTGAATCAGCCAAACTACTCTCTACTTCTTTTCAATTATTTCTAATACTTGACTTTATTATTTATTCAGACTCACCTACAATATATTCCCATTTTTCTAACTAAGGATATTATTACTTTTATTCAAAATTAATGTAATATTACATAGTTAGACAAATACTTATGCTCTTAATAGGAACTAAGTATACAGTTTCTTTAATAGCCATGTGGGAAATTTATTCAGACCTTTTGTTTATAACTATAAACAAATAAAATGTACAATATCGCTGGCTCTAAGGAGATGGAATTTAATCAGACTCATTATCCTATTAACATTGGTAATGTCCGAGGATGTTGTGTGAACCTCATCAATTCTCAGAGCTCTTGTGGTTTTCATGGGTCTGAGGTGATAATCAAGTTAATAAAAATCATTCAATCATTATAGCAAAAATGTCTTTATTTTATTTTAAATTTTAACAATAAAAACATAATAACACATTTCATAATTAAGTTAAATAAATGCAAGGAATATATCTTTTTTAGTATACTGAATTATATCATTGATGTTCTTCTTTTGTCCTTACCTCTGTAAACTCTATTTTCAACACATTAAAACTTCAACCAGACTGATCCTTTCTAAATGAAGGTAAATCTCATTGCTCATCTGCTCAAGCCTTTTTAGTACACTTCCATCTCTCTTGGATTAACAGTCTAAATCTCAGTAGTCTATGAAGTCTTACATGATCATTTTCCCCACTCTCACTCACTCAGCTTCAGGCATGCTATTTTTATTACTAGTCCTTTAACATGACATAGTACTAACTCAAGGTCTTGTACTTGCTGTTCACTATTTACTTTTTCTGAATGCTGTTCCTCCAGATAGCCCCATGACTCCCATCTTGAATCCCTTTAGTTTTTGTTCAAGGTTATAATGCTTCATGTATGTTTATGATACTTGGGTTAAAAGACACAATCATTGGTATTTGTTTTAGAAGAGAGTTGTTTTCTGTTTTTCCACAGACAAAATCATCACAACACCCTTCCATCCCAGGCTATTGATTTGACTTCATATCTAGCCTAAGAATTGGGACTGGGGTATTTGAGATACTGAAAACATTCTGAGTAAAGATGACAAATTGCCTACATATATTTATCCATTATCTCAAAGTAAAGATAAAGTGAATAATACATATAATTTTTTTAATTAAAATAAAAATTGCTGGGGAGATAGTGTTATATAAAAGAGAGAAAAGCTGCTACAAAAGTTGCTCACCAGGAATGATATGAACAATAAAGAAGTAGGTTTCCTCATGGAATCCCTGAGAGATCCAGGTGAAGAAAGGCATTTTTGAAAGGAAAGAGTGAGCCAACAGTGGAGAGAGCAACTGATTTTCAGTATTGAGAACTTGTCCCATCACTGCATCTAGAGTGCAAGCAGTCAGACTTCTATACCCCTAGATAGGATAAGAAGTTTTATTGGATAATTTAAATAGTCCTGAAGAAAATAATTCAAAACTTTGGCATTTTGGATTTAATTAACCTAAAGCAAAGCTTGCTGGTTGATAAGAACCACTAAGTTACTAAGTGCCTAATTGCTTTGTAGTACTGTTTTATTCTTATATATATAAACTTATGGCCACCAGACACTTGAGGAAAATTTATAACACAAAATAATAAATAATGAATGTAAAAAAATAATTACCCTGAAGGAAGAAGAGATAGCCCTGGAGAAAACAAAAGAAAATTTAAGCAAACACTTCTCTAATGAGTATGTTCAAAGAATTTTAAAGAATCAATGTTTCTAAAATAAAGAATAGGTATGTATGTCCTTTCACATATCTAACCTGAATCATGTCATAGGAGTAATAGGAACAACATAGCATTAAAATAATTTTGACTAGAGAACAACCTAGGGAAAGATAGGGGATAGAGTTGAATAAATGAAGTGGAGCTAACTACTGGAGGATGTTTAATCACAGACCACTATTTTGGACTAAAAATTCAATTAATTAAACTGTAAGTATGGGGCAAGAGGGAGACAGATTTAGGTAAAATGATCAAAGCAGCCTATTTATACACTTATAAGATGACTTTTTCTTAAATGCTCCACTGGAATTCCCCTTCCCTAAATGCATCTCCATGTTCTGAGTATGAAACTCATAGGTGAAAATGCCAACTGCTACTACAGAAATAGCTACTTTCAATGAAATGGAGTTATGTTTAGCAAAAATGATGTTTTCTTATTGAGACTTTTTTTCAATGTTTTGAAATAGAATGTTCAAAATATTCTTACTACTGTGGCTGGTTTATTCTTAAAACAGTTTCTTTCTACTTATAAAATGCTAATGTAATTTGACTATGAAAATTGTAAATTTTAATTATTAGGATCTCCCTTATATAAACCCATTGCTCTCTAGGTACATATGATAAGGATTAAAAAAAAATTCACTTAACTAACAATGACAACAGCAGAGTAGGTATGGGGAAAAATCTGAAAGAAATACTCCTGGAGAAAATGTAACTGTATATATTTATGCAATATTAATGAAAACTCTAAAAAAAATAAGTCAAAACATCCCTCAGAAAATAGAAGAAAAGAAAAGAAACAGGAGAAAAAATAAGAGATATAGAGTAGATTTTCAGGAAATTCAACATCTGATTTATATAATTTATATAATTTTCCATAACCTACAGAGAAAACAGAGCAAACAAAAAAATCTGCCAAAGAATATTGGAAATAGTTGAGAAAAATTATACTATTCAGATTAGGGGACCAATACATTAAATAAACACACATACCAAGGCATATTTTCATGAGATTTTAATACATCTGGAAAAATATTAAAACTAAAAGCTGCTAATGAGGTAAACAAAATGAAGCAAAACAAAACACACAGATTATCTACCAATATGGCAGCCACATTTTCAAGAACTACATTAGTTATTGGAAGACAAGAGAGCAATGCTTCAAGTTCCTATGATATACTACTTTTTCAACTCAGAAATGTAAAATTCACCAAGCTACCAATTGAGAAAGATGGTATTAAAAAAAGGTCAGAAATTCAACATTACTCCTCAGAAATGATAGTATATGTGCTTCAAGGAACAGAGCAATACAGAGTGCCTGCAATCCATGACTGGAATCAAAGGTAACCTCAGCATAGGTTTTTGATTGAAGTCAGAAAGTGGGAGACTATTTCAGGAAGGAGGGTGCAGGGATCAGACTTAATAAAGTACTAAATATGAAGTTTTAAACATTTCTAAATATTTAAATGAGTAAAGTTAATAAATAACACAAACATAACCAAAACATCAAAAAGGCTCTTAAAATGCAATTAACTTAAAAAGAGGAAGAAGGGCAAAAATGCAATTATAACACAATATTCCCAAAGGCATAATTATGTGTAGGTAATTTTAATTAAAATATAACAGAACAGTATTGACAAAATGCAGAAGAGGTCTTATGGGTGAGAGAAGGAATTAAGGGAAAAAGATGAATGAGTTGATCTCTCAGTAGGAAGTCAATAATAGGGTCTAAAAAGAGATATGGGAACATATGTATATATATAACTGATTCATTTTGCTGTGAAGCTGAAACTAACATACCATTGTAAAGCAATTATACTCCAATAAAGATGTTAAAAAATAAAATAAAATAAAATAAAATAAAATAAAATGAATATTAAATAGTACTCTGCACATATTCAAAACACAGAGATAAATATTTTAAAGTAAGAACATCTGAACAGCAGGGTTGAGATGAGGATGGCAGTTGGGAGTGTGTTCATTGCAAATCTTTTGGTACTGTGAAAGCCAGAGTTTGTTTGCAAGATGTATTATCTTTACCTTTGTTTTAGACAACACAGAACTGCCACAAATACAACATTAAAGGAACATTTTAGTCTAGCAAAATAAAACAATCTCTTTCCTTTTTCTTTCTGCTTCTCTTTTTCTCTCTCTTCACATACATAACACGTGTATAACTGTATGTATATATTTTTTGTAGTCCAGTGTTTCAAATATCATTAGATATGAGATTCCTATTTGTCTCCTTTAGTGCTTTTGAAATTCATTTTACATGGTTTATTTCTACTCCTGCTTACCATTTGTTTACTTTTCACAGCATTTCTTTCCCATTTTTTTCTTCTACGTTTCTTTGTCCTTTTGTATTTGATGTATCCTTGGTAATGTGCCAAATTTTGCTCTGTAACCACTTTGAGATACTTCAATTTTGTCTTTTATGAAGGAGATTTAAATCATTTCCATTTACAGTGATAAACAATCTATTTGGTTTTATTTATTTTACTTATTTTGGGTTTACTACTAATTATTCATTGTTATATTTTTATTTTACTCTTTCATCATGATTTTGTGTTAATCAAGTTTCTTTTCATTCCCTCTCCCCTATTAATTTCAACTTACTAGTTGTCTGAAACCCTTTCAAATCACTTAGGCATCTTTGCTCTTTGCCCTGACAAAGCTGGAACCTTGGGTCTCCCAGCCAACCTTCAGAAAGTCTCTAGCACTCTTCTTAAGCTTCATAAGTACACAACTTGTAAAAGACTGAGCCAAAATTCAAATGCAGGCACTCTGATTCCAGAACTCAATATTAATAATCACAATTCTAAAGTTATACATTTTGTTATTTTTGTATATTTTTTCCATTTTTGTTCCACAAATGGTGACACACACCTCAGTACATAAATTCATTTACTCATTATATACTCATTTAAATAAAAATTACAGGTATGTCTTGTGATATTTTCCATATTAGTACTTAATACAAAAGTACAAAATAGACTTGCCATAGTTTACTTAAACATTCATCTGTTGATAGATATGTAGATTAATTCTAATATTTTGCCAATTTGAAGAACTCCACAAGGATTATTTATCTTTCTTACATAAGTGTAATTGTTACTGCAAGATAAATTCAGGTAAATTGAATGTTTGGGTCAGCAAGTATTTATTTATTTACTTTTATTTATTTTCTCCAGCTTTATTGAGATATATTTCACATATAACATTGTGTAAGTTTAAGGTGTACTGCATGATGATTTGATATGCATATGTATTCTGAAACTATTGCCATAATAATTATAATATTGACAAAAAATTAGTAGTCAACCAGGAAAGAAATGGAAATTTTTACTTGAGCCAACATGAGAAAGCTCTGAGAACTGTTCCACCTGTTAGAGGTCAAGGCACAATTATATCAATATAAGTTTTTGAGACAAACGGTTATACATCAAAGTAGCATATTGATAGTTTACATAGTCCAACAAGGTGAAGAGTGGGTTATTGAGAAAAGAATGTTATCTACGAAGGAGTTACTTTTGTGGTGTCAGGAGAAAATTATTTTAAATTTTTATCTTTTTAGTGAGTAGGCATTTCTGTGTCTTCTAAGGGGAGCTAGCTAATGTATAATGCAGGTGCACAATGCACACTAAGGGGGAAATGTTAGTTGCTTAAACAGGCAGAGAGAAAATGTTATGTTTAAAAATTTTATTGTCCTGCATTAAAAATAATTTTATTCCATAATTGATTACATTCATAACCTCATACAATTACTATTTCTTGTGTCTGATGAGAACATCTGAGATCTATTCCCTTAACTTTCAAGTATTCAATATATAATTGTTAACATATAAGTTAACTTGCTCTACATTAGGTCTTAAGAACCTATTCATCTTATAACCGGAAGTTTGTATCATTTGACAATCATCACTCATTTCTCCCACCCACCCCACTGCTAACCACCAATCTACTCTGTTTCTATGAGTTCAGCTTTTAGATTTCATCAATAAGATCATACAATACTTGTCTTTCTCTGTCTGACTTGGCATAATGCCCTCAAGGTCCATGCATGTTGTTGTAAATGGTAGGATTTCCTTCCTTCTCATAGCTGAAAAGTATTCCATTATAACCATATATTCATGGATACAATGGAATCATTTCTATTATATTCATCCATTGACACTTTGGTTGTTTCCATGTCTTTGTTGTTGCAAATAATGCTGTAATGAACTTGGGGTTCAGGTATTTCTTTGAGATCCTGATTTCATTTCCTTTGGAAATATACCCAGAAGTGGGGTTGCTGGAGCTTATAGGAGTTTTATTTTAATTTTTTGGGGGGAAATCTCCATAGTGTTGTCCACAGTGGCTGTACTAATATACACTACCACCAATAGTGCACAAGTGTTCCCTTTTCTTCTCATCTTTGACAGCACTTATCTTCTTTTGAAATAATAGTCATTCTAACAGTTGAATATACTTTTATGATTAATTTTTTATTCATAAATTGTGTTTTATTATTATTTAATATATGTTTTTGTCCTGAATTATAATGCAACTTTTAATACCATCTTTAACTGACATAATGTAATGCCTTTGGTATTTTTTTAAATAATCTGCTCATCTCTTTGTTTCCAAACTCTTCTTTTCCCTTACAGTGCTTCTTTAAACATAATACAGCTGGACAATTAATTATAAATAATCTGACTGATAAACTATGTAAAAAAATCTACCCCATTTACAGTGAAGTTAGTAATGTACTAGAGTGTATGCCAATAATTTTGCTTCATATTAACTACCCTATATATTTTACATAATTCCTTCTTTTTGATGAAGCTAGAAACAGCTATAACAAGCATTTTGGATTCCTCACAGATATGGAAAAATATAATTAAAACTTACATTTATATTTCTAAGTTTAGTCTAAAAATTAAAGCTTATACATTATCATTCTCTTAGTAGCTACTTATTTATTTATTTTAAACATCTTTATTGGAGTATAATTGCTCCACAACAGTGTGTTAGCTTCTGCTTTATAACAAAATGAAACAGCTATACATATACACACATCCCCATATCTCCTCCCTCTTGCATCTCCCTCCCACTCTCCCCATCCCACCCCTCTAGGTGGTCACAAAACACCGAGCTGATCTCCCTGGGCTATGCAGCTTCTTCCCGCTAGATATCTATTTTACATTTGTAGTGTATATATGTCCATGCCACTCTCTCACTTTGTGCCAGCTTACCATTCTCCCTCCCCGTGTCCTCAAGTCCATCCCCTACATCTGCATCTTTATTCCTGTCCTGCCCCTAGATTCTTCAGAAACTTTTCTTTTCTTTTTTTTAGATTCCATATATATGTGTTAGCACACAGTATTTGTTTTTCTCTTTCTGACTTCCTTCACTCTGTATGACTGTCTCTAGGTCCATCCGTCTCACTACAAATAACTCAATTTTATTTTCTTTATGCCTGAGTAATATTCCATTCTATATATGTGCCACATCTTCTTTATCCATTCAACTGTTGATGGACACTTAGGTTGCTTCCATGAACATGTTATTGTAAACAGAGCTGCAATGAACATTGTGGTACATGGCTCTTTTTGAATTATGGTTTTCTCAGGGTATATGCCTAGTAGTAGGATTGCTAGATTGTATGGTAGTTCTATTTTTAGTTTTATAAGGACCCTCCATACTGTTCTCAAGAGTGGCTGTATCAATTTACATTCTAACCAACAGTGCAAAAGTGTGCCCTTTTCTCCACACCCTCTCCAGCATTTATTGTTTTGTAGATTTTTGATTATGGCCATTCTGATGTGAGGTGATACCTCATTGTAGTTTTGATTTGCATTTCTCTAATGATTAGCAATGTTGAGCCTCCTTACATGTGTTTGTTGGCAAACTGTATATCTTCTTTGGAGAAATGTCTATTCAGGTCTTCTGCCCATTTTTGGATTGGGTTGTTGTTTTTTTTGATATTGAGCTGCATGAGCTGCTTATAAATTTTGGAGATTAATCCTTTGTCAGTTGCTTCATTTGAAAATATTTTCTCCCATTCTGAGGGTTGTCTTTTCGTCTTATTTAAGGTTTCCTTTATTGTGCAAATGCTTTTAAGTTTCATTAGGTCCCATTTGTTTATTTCTGTTTTTATTTCCATTTCTCTAGGAGGTAAGTCAAAAAGGATCTTGTTGTGATTTATATCAGAGTGCTCTGCCTATGTTTTCCTCTAAGAGTTTTATACTGGCTGGACTTACATTTTTTTCTTTAATCCATTTTGAGTTTATTTTTGTGTACGGTATTAGGGAGTGTTCTAATTTCATTCTTTTACATGTAGCTGTCCAGTTTTCCCAGCACCACTTATTGAAGAAGCTGTCTTTTCTCCATTGTGTATTCTTGCCTCCTTTATCAAAAAGAAAGTGACCATATGTGCGTGGGTTTATCTCTGGGCTTTCTATCCAGTTACATTGATCTATATTTCTGTTTCTGTGCCAGTACCATACTGTCTTGATTACTGTAGCTTTGTAGTATAGTCTGAAGTCTGGGAACCTGATTTCTCCAGCTCCATTTTTCTTTCTCAAGGTTGCTTTGGCTATTCAGGGTCTTTTGTGTTTCCATACATATTGTGAATTTTTTTGTTCTAGTTCTGTGATAAATGCCATTGGTAGTTTGATAGGGATTGCAATGAATCTGTAGATTGCTTTGGGTAGTAGAGTCATTTTCATAATGTTGATTCTTCCAATCCAAGAACATGGTATATATCTCCATCTGTTGGTATCATCTTTAATTTCTTTCATCAGTGTGTTATAGTTTTCTGCATACAGGTCTTTTGTGTCCTTAGTTAGGTTTATTCATAGGCATTTTCTTCTTTTTGTTGCCATGGTAAGTGGGAGTGTTTCCTTAACTTTTCTTTCTGATTTTTCATCATTAGTGTGTAGGAATGCAAGAGATTTCTGTGCATTAATTTTGTATCCTGCTACTTTACCAAATTCATTGCTTAGATTTAGTAGTTTTCTGGTAGCATATTTATGATTATCTACATATAGTATTATGTCATCTGCAAAAAGTGACAGCTTTATTACTTCTTTCCTGGTTTGGATTCTTTTTTATTTTTTCTTCTCTGATTACTGTGGCTAAAATTTCCAAATCTTATTTGAATAATAGTGGTGAGAATGGACAACCTTGTCTTATTCCTGATCTTAGAGGAAATGGTTTCTGTTTTTCACATTTGAAAATGATGTTGGCTGTGAGTTTGTGATATATGCCTTTTATTATGTTGAGGTAATTTCCCTCTATGCTTACATTTTGAGGATTTTTTTATCATAAATAGATGTTGAATTTTGCTGAAAACCTTTTCTGCATCTATTCAGATGATCTTATGGTTTTTATCCTTCAATTTGTTAATATGGTGAAATCACATTGATTGATTTGTGTAAACTGAAGAATCCTAGCATTCCTGGGATAAACCTCACTTGACCATGGTGTATGATCCTTTTAATGTGCTGTTGGATTCTGTTTGCTAGTATTTTGTTGAGGATTTTTGCATCTTTTTTCATCAGTGATATTACCCTGTAGTTTTCTTTTTTTGTGACATCTTTGGTTTTGGTATCAGGGTGATGGTGGCCTCATAGAATGAGTTTGGAAGGGTTCCTCCCTGTGCTATATTTTGGAAGAATTTGAGAAGGATATGTGTTAGCTCTTCTCTAAATGTTTAATAGAATTCACCTGTGAAGCCATTTGGTCCTGGGTTTCTGTTTGTTGGAAGATTTTTAATCCCAGCCTCAATTTCAGTGCTTGTGATTGGTCTCTTTATATTTTCTATATCTTCTTGTTTCAGTCTCAGACGGTTGTGCTTTTATAAGAATTTGTCTTTATAAGAATTTGTTGTACATTTTATTGGCATAGAGTTGCTTGTACTAATCTCTTATGATCCTTTGTAATTCTGCAGTGTCAATTGTTACATCTCCTTTTCTATTACTAATTCTATTGATATGATTCTTCTCCCTTTTTTTCTTGAGGATTCTGGCTAATGGTTTATCAATTTTGTTTATCTACTTAAAGAACCAGCTTTTAGCTTTATTAATCTTTGCTATTGTTTCCATCATTTATTTTTCTTTTTTTTTTCTGATCTGATCTTTATGATTTCTTTCTTTCTGCTAACTTTGAGGTATTTTTGTTCTTCTGTCTTTAATTGCTTTAGGTGTAATGTTAGGTTGCTTATTTGAGATATTTCTTTTTTCTTGAGATAGGATTGTATTGCTATAAACTTCTCTCTTAGGACTGCTTTTCTTCATCCCATATGTTTTGGGTCATCGTGTTTTCACTGTCATTTGTTTCTAGGTTTTTTTTCTTTCCTGTTTGATTTCTTCAGTGATATCTTAGTTATTAAGTACTGTATTTTTTAGCCTCCATGTGTTTGTAGTTTTTAAAGATTTTTTCCTGTAATTGATACCTAGTCTCATAGCTTTGTGGTTGGAAAAGATACTTGATACAATTTCAATTTTCTTAAATTTACCAAGGCTTGCTTTGTGACCCAAGATATGATCTATCCTGGAGAATGTTCCATGAACACTTGCAAAGAAAGTGTATCCTGTTTGTTTTTAATGGAGTGTCCTAGAAATATCAATTAAGTCCATCTTGTTTAATGTATCATTTAAAGCTTGTGTTTCTGTAGTTATTTTCATTTTGGATGATCTTTCCATTGGTGAAAGTGGAGTGTTAAAGTCCCCTACAATGAATGTGTTACTGTTGATTTCTCCTTTTATGGTTGTTAGTATTTGCCTTATGTATTGAGGTGCTCCTATTTTGGGTGCATAAATATTTACAATTGTTATATCTTCTTTTTGGATTGATCTCTTGATCATTATGTAGTGTCCTTCTTTGTCTCTTGTAATAGCCTTTTTTTTTTAAATTCTCTTTTGTCTGATATGAGAATTACTACTCCAGCTTTCTTTTGTTTTCCATTTGCATAGAATTTTTTTTTCCATCCCCTCAGTTTCAGTCTGTATGTGTCCCTAAGTCTGAAGTGGGTCTCTTGTAAGCAGCATATATATGGGTCTTGATTTTGTATCCATTCAGCCAGTCTATGTCTTTTGGTTTAAAGATTTAATCCATTTACATTTAAGTTAGTTATTGATAGGTATGTTCCTATTACCATGTTTTAATTGTTTTGGGTTTGTTATTGTAGGTCCTTTCCTTCTCTTGTGTTTCCTGCTGAGAGAATTTCCTTTAGCATTTGTTGTAAAGCTGGTTTGGTGGTGCTGAATTCTCTTAGCTTTTGCTTGTCTGTGAAGATTTTAATTTCTCTGTCAAATCTGAATGATATCCTTGCTGGGTAGAGTAATCTTGGTTGTAGGTTCTTTCCTTTCATCACTTCAAATATGTCCTGCCACCCCCTTCTGGCTTTCAGAGTTTCTGCTGAAAGATCAGCTGTTAACCTTATGGGGATTCCCATATGTTATTCCCAAATAACATATGTTGTATGTTATTTGTTGTTTTTCCCCTGCTGCTTTAATATTTTTTCTTGGTATTTAATTTTAGATAGTTTGATTAATTTGTGTCTTGGCATGTTTCTCCTTGGATTTATCCTGTATGGGACTCTCCGTGATTCTTGGACTTTATTCACTATTTCCTTTCCATTATGAGGGAAGTTTTCATCTATAATCTCTTCAAATATTTTCTCCGTCCCTTTCTTTTTCTCTTCTTCTTATGAGACCCCTATTATTCGAATATTGGTGCATTTAATTTTTTCGCAGAAGTCTATGAAGCTGTCCTAAATTCCTTTCATTTTTTTCTTTATTCTGCTCTGTGGTAGTTATTTCCACTCTTATATTCCAGATCACTTATCCGTTCTTCTGCCTCTGTTATTCTGCTATTGATTCCTTCCAGAGAATTTTTAATTTCATTTATTGTGTTCTTGCTCATTGTTTGTTTGCTCTTTAGTTCTTCTAGGTACTTTTTAAACGTTTCTTGTATCTCCTCCATTCTATTTCAAGATTTTGGATCATCTTTATTACCACTACTCTGAATTCTTTTTCACATAGACTGCCTATTTCCTCTTCATTTCTTTGGTCTGGTGTGTTTTTATCTTGCTCTTTCATCTGCTCTGTGTTTTCCTGTCTTCTCATTTGGCTTAACTTACTGTGTTTGAGGTCTCCTTTTCACAGGCTGCACATTCATAGTAGTTCCCATTGTTTTTGTTGCTTCACCCAGTGGGTAAGGTTGGTTCAGTGGGTTGTGTAGGCTTCCTGGTGGAGGGGAATCGTGCCTTTGTTCTGGTGGATGATGCTGGATCTTGTCTTTCTGGTGGGCAGGACCACATCCATTGGTGTGCTTTGGGTTGTCTGCTACCTTGTTATGATTTTCTGCTAATAAGTGGGCATGTGTTCCTGTCTTTCTAGTTGCATGACATGGGGTGTCCAGCACTGGAGCTTGCTGCTCGTTATGTGGAGCTTGTTCTTAACATTGAGATGGAGATCTCTGGGATAGCTTTCATCATTTGATATTACGTGAAGCCGGGAGGTCTCTGGTGGACCAATGTCGTGAACTTGGCTCTCTCACCTCAGAGGCACAGACCTGACACCTGGCTGGAGCACGAAGACCATTTGTGCCACATTTCTCAGAAGAAATGGGAGAAGAAATGAAAGAAAGAAAGAAAGAAAGGAAGGAAGGAAGGAAGGAAAGAAGGAGGGAGGGAAGGAAGAAAAAGAAAGAAAGAAAGAGTAAAGAAGAAAGAAAATAAAACAGTTATTAAAATAAAAACAAAAATAAATAATTTGAAAGTAATAAAAAAAGAAAAGAAAGAAAGAAGAGAGCAACCAAATCAAAAAACAAATCCACCAATGATAGCAAGCACTAAAACTATACTAATAAAAACAAGCACAAAGAAAATAACAAAATAAAATGGAGCGACACAACCCTAGGACAAATGGTAACAGCAAAGCTAATCAGAGAAAATCACACTAAGAAACATTCACATACACACTCAGAAAAAGAGAAAAAGGAAAAAAAAATATATATAGAAGGAAGCGAGCAACCAAATCAATAAACAAATCTACCAATGATAATAAATTCTGAATACTAAACTAATATAAACATAAAACCAGAAACAAATTAGATGCAGAAAGAAAACTGCAAGTCTATACTTGATCCCACAGTCCACCGCCTCAATTTTCTGATGATTTGTTGTCTATTCAAGTATTCCAGAGTTGCAGCATACATCAAGTTGATTGTGGTAATTTAATCTGCTGCTCTTGAGGCTGCTAGGAGAAATTTCCCTTTGTCTTCTTTGTTCGCATAGCTACTGAGGTTCAGCTTTGTATTTGGCCCCACCTCTGTGTGCAGGTCACCTGAGGGCATTTGTTCTTCATTCAGATAGGAAGACAGGATGGTGTTAAAGTATCAGGTGATTAGGGAGCTTGGGTTCACTCAGTCCAGGAGGAGGGAGGTGTACGGAATGCAGGGTGAGCCTGCGGTTGCAGAGGCCATCATGACATTGCAACAGCCTGAGACGTGCTGTGTGTTCTCCTGGGGAATTTGTCCCTGGATTACGGGACACTTGCAGTGACAGGTTGCACAAGCTCCTGGGAGGGGAAGTGTGGATACTGACCTGTGCTTGCACACAGGATTTATGGTGGCTGCAGCAGCAGTCTTAGCATTTCATGCCCATCTCTCATGTCCACTCTGATAGCTGCAGCTCACGCCTATCTCTGGACTTCGTTTAGGCTGTGCTCTGAATCTACTCTCCTTGCACACCCTGCAACAATGGTCTCTTGCCTCTTAGGCATTCCAGACTTTTTCCTGGACTCCCTCCCGGCTACCTGAGGTTCACTAGCCCCCTTCAGGCTGTGTTCATGGAGCCAACTCCAGTCCTCTTCCTGGGATCTGACCTCCGAAGCTGAAGCCTCAGCTCCCAACTCCCACCCACCCTGGTGGGTGAGCAGACAAGCCTCTCGGCCTGGTGAGTTCTGGTCGGCACCGATCCTCTGTGTGGGAATCTCTCCACTTTGCTCTCTGCACCCTTATTGCTGTGCTCTCCTCCATGGTTCTGAAGATTCCCTCCTGTCACCCCCTGTCTCCATCAGCAAAGGGGTTTCCTAGTTTGGGAAAACATTTCCTCCTTCATAGCTCCCTCCCAGAGGTGCAGGTCCCATCCCTTTCTTTTGTCTCTGTTTTTTTCATTTTTCTTTTGCTCTACCCAGCTACGTGGGAGAGTTTTCTGCCTTTTGGGAAGTCTGAGGTCTCTGCTAACATTCAGTAGTTGCTATGTAGGAGTTGTTCCACATGTAGATGTATTTCTGATGTATCTGTGGGGAGGAAGGTGATCTCCATGTCTTATTCCTCCACCATCTTAAAGGTCCTCTATCCATGTCTTTTTAATCCATTCTGTTTTCTTCAATTTTATAGTTACTGAAGGAGTTTCTAAAGTTAGTCTTCAATAGGAAATATTTTATTTTTCTCTATGCCTTTATCTTGCTTATTATCTCATTTGCTTTTTTTTAACCCATTCAACTTCATATCAAAAGTCTTTACTCTTTGTATTAACTAATGATTATAGTTTTCAGAACTACATACGCTTGAATACTTTTATATTTTACAATATCTTCTTATTCTTCTAAGTCTTCATAATTAAGGTGTTTTTTTCTTGCTTTGTGCTATGTTTGGGAGGCCAAATTGTTTTTCCTGTTTTTCCACAAACAAGAACTTTTCTTAAAATCTTAAACAATTATTTTGTCATTACAGGGAATGCTAGCTATCATTGATCCTACACTTTTTAAAACATTTTATATACATGTTTTTTAATTTTTTAATTAAATAAAGTTGATTTACAATGTTGTGATAGTTTCATATGTATAGCAAAGTGATTCTGTTATGCATATATATATTCTTTTTCATTACAGTTTATTACAAGATATTGAATATAGTTCCCTCTGCTATACAGTAGGTCCTTATTTTTTGCCTATTTTATATATAATAGTGTGTATATGTTAATCCCAAACTCCTAATTTATCCCTACTCCCTTTCTCCTTTGGCACCAAAAGTTTTTTTCTGTGTCTGTGAGTCTATTTCTCTTTTGTAAATAAGTTAATTTGTTTACTTTTTTAAGACTTCACCTATAGTTAATGCCATATGATATTTGTCTTTTCTGTCTGAATACTTCACCCTAGGTCTGTCCATGTTGCTGCAAATTACATTATTTTATTCTATTTTTATGGCTGAGTAATATTCTGTATATATACACACACATATATATTTATATATGTATATACATACCACAGCTTCTTTATCCATTCATCTGTCAGTGGACATTTAGGTTTTTTCCATGTCTTGGTTATTGTAAATAGTAATGTTATGAACATTGGAACGCATGTATCTTTTTGAATTAGAGTTTTCATCTTTCCTGGATACATGCCTCAGAAAGGAATTGCTGGATCATATGTTAACTCCATTTTTTAGTTTTTTTAAGGAACATCCATACTGTTCTCCATAGCAGTTGCACCGATTTACATTCCCACCAACAGTGTAGGAGGGTTCTTTTTCTCCATACCTTCTCCAGCATTTATTATTTGTAGACTTTTTCATGATGGCCATTCTGAATGGCATGAGGAAATATCTCATTGTAGTTTATTAGAAAAATGCAAATTTTTGAATTATGTTTTAATCTCTTTCTCAGCTTTGCATATGGAGGATGAAAATACGAATGTTGTCAGATTGTTTACCTCCAAGATAATTATGTCTAATTGCAGAAAAACCTCCAGTATTTAGCAAATGTGTATTTAGTCTAGCACTGCTGAACTAAGATAAATATTCATCCAGCTCCTTGCCAAATAGTGTTCAGATATGTGCAAATAATTGTTAGGCCATACTACCTAGTTTTCTGATGGCAGAAGTCATGGGTCTCTGAACTGAGGAGCAATATGGTAACTGGATATAGGCTCATTCCACCAGCACTCAGACAGCACAGATGCAACACTATATTTCCCAGTCAGTTTATAAACCCCTTACAATTTTTGGAAATAAGTAAATCCTCAATTCAAGTTTCATGAAATTTAAAACTATTCCTGTGTATGAGTGTTGTCAGACCATTTTCCCACCCAGAGAATTATATCTCTTATGAAAGTTCAGAAATAATATGGATTCATTGGCACAAATAATTGGTTTAAAGACTATATGAAGACTGAATGGAGAATAATGTTAAATCTATTTGTTCTGAACAGTTAAACACAGACAGAGCTTATAAATACAGGATGTGTATAAAATATTTCTAAATAATATTTATCAAAATTGTTTTAAATAGTAACAATTTGTTTGTTTAATAATAACCAAGTGTCATAAATGAGTCTTCTTAAAACTAATTTTAGTGCTTTGTACAGAATTAACAGCTCTAAATTGAAAACTGAATAAAGAATATGGAAGTGACATTGATTTTCAGCAGATAACCTTTGTCAATTCCATAATAATACTAGTTACAGAAAATCAAAAACAAACAGAAAAAAATAAAAACAAAGGAAAAGAAAAAAAGAAGCATATAATTAATGGTCTTTATTTAATTAAGGCTCTTTACAAACAAATATAACTTAAAGAGATGTTTTATAGATTCCAAGAGCAAGAATATAGTAGGGTTTAAGAAATGGAATAGCTACCATTGGTCCCCTCTTTATTTTTATTTTCCTGTTCTAAATTTTTCTTCACTTTTCTTTGCATTCCCTACACAGCTATTGAATCTCTATTTTGTTTTTCTCTCAAGATAGAATATGGCCACTCTACTACTCCTAATGTTACACTAGTGACAAGATAAAGTGTTAAACTGTGACCTTTTCATAGCCTTGTTTTGGCAAGACCTGCTGCTGAGAACAAAAATATGTTTCATTGACCTGCACATTCAAATGGAAGAAACTAATCTTTCACTGCAGATATGCTAAAACTATGAACACCTTTAGCTAACATGAGCCATCACCTACTTCCAGGCTATTTAGAATTCATCAGAAGAAAGGTTTCACTGGCAGAGAGGATTCATTATTAGGTAGAAGAGATGAGAGAATGGGGATTTTTAATAGATGTCAACCACCATAGGTAAGAAAAAAGGACTCTTCAAACCCCTTTCAGAGAGCTTAATATGTCTCCAAGAGTTCAAACAACATAAAAACTGGTATCTAACTCACTCCTGAAAAGTCTAAATTAAGATACTGTAGCCAAGGGGGATTATATTTAAGAGCAGGAGGGCAAAAAGCAGGATTGGGAACAGCTTATATTTTTAGAATGTCATCACACCAGATTGCATGTATTTCTCTAGTCCCAAATAGAAAAAGATGGATAATGAGGAATGTGATGTGTTTCATTCTAAAAAGACTACAGTGGAGGGTAATGGGACCTCAGCAGGGTGAGCAGACTGTCAAATAAATTAGTAAACAGTACATCAAAAGATTCAATGCAACTCTCCATAAGAGAACTCAAAAATGAAGGCTCTCCAAATAATGAGGGTAATCCAAATAACCCATATGCACTAGAGACAGATAACATAAATAACCCATATCCACTAGAGACAGAGCCAAGCAGAGGGTATGGATACCTGATAACAACTGCATTAGTCATTAAGACTTTTCCTTATCCTCATTTCATCTCCCTAATCTTGTTTTAACTGAGAAGACACCCTTATTCTTATATACATAATCTATCAGTTTAGGAAGAGTCAGGAAAAGAGAAGGAATACACTGTAAGTTTCTGTGCATAAGTGAGACCAGGCCAAAAAAGGGAGAGATTTTTAATTAGATGACATTTAAGTTTTGATATTACAGTAGACTAGAAAATACTTTTGTACTTAAAAAGGGGGAGTTCACATTTCATCTGGATATAATTGAGAGCAACCAGAAAATTGGTGAATTTGCACTAACTTTTTTCCCATGTCAGACTTAAATAATGTAATATCAGGTGAGAAGTTCTACAGTCTCTATCTTTAGTCAACTAGGATCAACTTATTCAATCAGCTAGTTAAACATTTGAGAATACCAGCCACATTCAACTTAGTGTTGCATTACAATTTTAAATTATTGGAATTTTATTGTCCTATCTTTCCTCAAGTGTTCTAATCAGCATGTTTGCATGTGATAATGGTCACTGTGACCCATACATTTTACTTAGGTATCAGAAAAGGGAGGATGGCTTGATTATATTATCTTCCTTTATTTTCAGTTACTAACTTTGTCTTATTTTGCCAAATTTACAAGTACAGGGGCTCAAAGACAACAAACTTCTACTGACATTTAAAAAATTGATGTTGATTTTGAATCCTGCAACTTTACTCAATTATTTGATGAGTTTTAACAAGTTTTTGTATAATATTCAGGGTTTTCTACATATCAGATCACATGTTATCTACAAAAAAAAATTATGCTTCTTCCTTTTTAATTTGGATGACTTTTATTTCTTTTCTTGCCTAATTGCTGTGGGTAGGACTTCCAGTATTATGTTGAATAGAAGAGGTGTGTGTGTGGGGGCATCATTGTCTTGTTCCTGATCTCAAGAAAACACTTTCAGTTTTTCACTATTAAGTACGATGTTTCTGTGGGCTCATAATATATAGCATTATTATGTTGAGGAAAGAAAAATCCTTCTAAACCAAATTTGTTGAAAGTTTTTACTGTGAAAGTGTGTTGAATTTTGTCAAATGTTTTTTTGTGCATGTTGAATTGGTAATATGATTTTCGTCTTTCATATTGTTAATGTAGTATATCACATCAATTGATTCATGCATGTTGAATGATTCTTTCATTTGAGAATTAAATCCCATTTGATCATGTCATCAGTTTGTTTTAATGTACTTTTGACTTTGGGTTCCTAATATTTACTGAGAACTTTTACATTTACATTCATCAGGGATATTGGCCTATAATACTTTTTCTTGTAGTGTCCTTATCTGTCTTAGGGAGTAAAGAAATGCTGGTTTCATAAATGATTTTGGAAGTGTTTCCCCTTCTTCAATATTTTGGAAGAGTCTGAGAAATTCATATAGTTCAGAAAAAAATAAACCCACAGATGATCTGATTAAAAATTGGGCAAAGGAAGATCAGCCAATATGGTGGCATAGAAAGACCCTGAGTTCATCTCTTCTCAAGAGCACACCAAAATCACAACTACCTAAGGAACAACCATCAGTGAAAAAGACTGGAACCTGCTAGAAAAAAATCTTCTACAACTAAAAACATAAAGAAGGAACAACAACAAGACAGGTAGAAGGGATGGACTTGCTATATAATCAAGTCCCAGCTAGGGAGTCCTGCACTGGGAAGAAGATCTCCCAGAGTACTTGGCTTTGAAGGCCAGTGGAGCTTAATTTTGGGAGTTCTATAGGATGGGGGAAATGGAGAATTTACTCTTAAAGGGTGCACACAAAATCTCTCACACCCTGGGACCCAGGATAAAAGCAATAATTTGATAGGATCCTGGGTAAGACTTATCTACTGGGTCTTGTAGAGCCTCCCAGAGAAGCAGAGAGCAGCTGCAGTTCACCCTGGAGACATAGACACTGGCTTCAGTCATACTTGGGAGATTTAGACCAGGTGGACACTGTGTGGGAAGGCACCATTGTTGGATCCTCCCTCTAGCTCATTAAGCCATCCAAAACTTATGGGACACAGAAAAAGCAGTTCTAAGAGGGAAGTTTATAGTGATACAAGCTTACCTCAGGAAGAAGGAAAAATCTCAATTAAACAACCTAAACTTACATCTAAAGCAACTAGAGAAAGAAGAGCAAACAAAACCTAAAGTTACTAGAAGAAAAGAAATCCTAAAATCAGGACAGAAATAAATGAAATAGACAGTAGAAAAGATCAATGAAAGAAAAAGTGGTTCTTTGAAAGGATTAAAAAAACTGATAAACGTTTAGTGAGACTAATCAAGAAAAAAGGGAGAGGGCCCAAATCAATAAAATCAGAAATGAAAAAGGAGATGTTACAACCAACACCACAGAAATACAAAGGATCATAAGACGTTACTACAAGCAACTCTATGCCAATAAAATGAACAACCTAGAAGCAGTGACCAAATTCTCAGAAATGTACAATCTTCTAAAGCTGAACCAGGAAGAAATAGAAAATATGAACAGACCAGTTGCCAGTAATGAAATTAAATCAGTAATTTTAAAACTCTCAACAAACAAAACAAACCCCTCAAAGTCCAGGACTAGATGGCTTCACAGGTGAATTCTACCAAATATTTAGTGAAGAGTTAACACCTCTCCTTCTCAAACTATTCCAAAAAATATCAGAGGAACTCTGAAACACTTCTGAGCTCATTCCATGAGACCAACAGCACCCTGATACCAAAACCCAAAGATACCATAAGAAAATAAGTTACAGGCCAATACCACTGATGAACATAGATGCAAAAATCCGAACAGAAAACTACTAGAACTCATCAAGAATTCATTAAATTTGCAGGATACAAAATAAATATACAGAAATCTGTTGCATTCCTATACACTAACAAAGAACTATCAGAAAGAGAAATTAAGGAAACAATCCTACTTATCATCACATAAAACAGAATAAAATATCTAAGAATAAACCTGCCTAAGAAGGTAAAAGACCTGTATTTGGAAAACTATAAGACACTGAAAGTGAAGACAACACAAACAGATGGAAAGATATACTGTGTTTTTGGATTAGAATTAATATTGTTAAAATGATAATACTACCCAAGCCATCTACAGATTCAATGAAACCCCTATCAAAACACCCATGGCATTTTTTCACATAACTAGAATAAATAATTTAAAAGTTTTTATGAAAACACAAAAGAGCCTGAAGAGCCAAAACAATCTTGAGAGAAGTTGGAGTTATCATGCTCCCTGACTTCAGACTATATTACAAAGCAACAGTAATCAATACAGTATGATACTGGCACAAAAACAGACACATAGATCAATGGCACAGAATAGAGAGTCACACACTTAAGTTCAATTAATTTATAAAAAAGGAGGCAAGAATATACAATGGAGAAAAGGCAGTCTCTTCAATAAATGGTGCTAAGAAAACTGGACAGCAGCATATAAAAGAATGAAATTAGAACATTCTCTAATACTATATACAAAAATAAACTCAAAATTGATTAAAGACCTAAATGTAAGACCAGAAACCAAAAAATCCCTAGAGGAAAATATAAGCAGAAAACTTTTTGACATAAATAGTAGCAATATTTTTTTATCTGTATCCTAAAACAAAGGATATAAAAACAAAAATAAACAAATGGGACCTAATTAAACTTAAAAGCTTTTGCACAGCAAAGGAAATGATTGACCAAATGAAAAGAGAGACTACTGAATGAGAGAAAATATTTGCAAGTGGTATGACCAATAAGGGGTTAATATCCAACATATATAAACAGCTCATACAAATCAACATAAAAAAAACTTAATTAAAAAATGGACAGGAGAACTGAATGGACATTTATTTCCAAAGAGGAAATGCAGATGGTCAGCAGTCACATGAAAACGTGCTCAACATCGCTGATCATCAAGAAAATGCAAACCGAAACCACAATGAGATATCACTCCATACTTGTTAGAATGGCTATTATCAAAAAGAACATAAACAACAAATGTTGGTAAGGATGTGGAGAAAAGAGAACCCTCATACACAGTTGGTGGGAAAGTAAATTGGGGTGGAAAACCATATGAAGGTTTCTCAAAAAACTAAAAATAGAACTACTATATGACTCACCAATTCCACTCCTGGGTATATATATGAGAAAAACAAAAACTCTAATTTGAAAAGACACATGTGGGCTTCCCTGGAGGCACAGTGATTAAGAATCCACCTCCCAATGCAGGGGACATGGGTTCGAGCCCTTGTCCAGGAAGATCTCACATGCTGCAGAGCAACTAAGCCAGTGCACCAAAACTACTGAGCCCATGTACCAAAACTACTGAAGCTCATGTACCAAGAGCCCATGCTCCGCAACAAGAGAAGCCACCACAATAAGAAGCCCGTGCACCATGATGTAGAGTAGCCCCTGCTTGTTGCAACTAGAGAAAGCCCACATGCAGCAATGAAGACCCAAATGCAGCTAAAACTAAATAATGAAAAAATAAAGGAAAAGAAAAAGAAAAGACACATGTACCCCAGTGTTCATAGCAGTGTTATATACAGTTGCCAAGATATGGATGCAGACTAAGTGTCCATCAGCAGATGAATAGTTAAATAAGAAGTGATATGTATACACACACACACACACACACACACACACACACACACAATGGAATACTACTCAGCCATAAAAATTAATGGAATTTTGCTATTTGCAGCAACATGGATGGACTTGGAGGGTATTATGCTAAGTGAGATAAGTCAGACAGAGAAAGACAAATACTATATGCTATCCCTTATATGTAGAATCTAAGAAATACAACAAACTAGTGAATATAACAAAAAAGAAGCAGACTCACAGTTATAGAGAACAAACTAGTGATTACCAGTGGTGAGAGGGAAGAATGGAGGGGAAATATAAGGATAGAGGATTAAGAGATACAAACTATTATGTATAAAATAAACTACAAGTATATATTGTACAACATGGGGAATATAGCCAATATTTTATAATAACAATAAATGGAATATAACCTTTAAAAATTAGGAATTGCTGTATTGTACACTTGTAACATATTGTACATCAACTTAACTTCCATTTACAAAAAAAAGCAGTTTTTAAAAAAATGGACAAAATACCTGAATAAACATTTTTTCCAAAAAGCACATACAAATTGCCAACAAATACACAAAAATCTATTCAACGTCACTAATCATCATCAAGGAAAGGCAAATCAAAACCACAATTAAATATTACCTCAAATCTTTTTGAGTGGCTATTATCAGAAAGGCAAGATATAAATTCTTGCAAGGATGTGGAGAAAAGTGTACGCTTGTACACTGTTATTTGTTATAGCCACTACAGAAAACCATATGGTGATTCGTCAAGAAACTAAAAATAGAACTACAATATGATCAGGCTTTTGGATCCCACTTCTGGGTATTTACCCAGAAATGAAGTCACTATTTTGTAGAGATATCTGCAATCATGTATTTATTGCAGCATTATTTACAATAGCCAAAACATGGAAACAACTTAAATGTCCATCAACAGATGAATGGATTGAAAAAATGTTGCTACACATACACACACACACACACACACACACACACACACACTACATTGGAATATTACTCACTGTAAAAAAGAATGAAATTCTGGCATTTACAATAATATATATAAACCCGAGGGTATTATGCTAAGTGAAATAAGTCAGACAAAGAAAGAAGACAAAGATCGTATGATCTTACTTATACATGGAATGTAAAAAAGCTGAACTCAGAGAAATAGAGAGTAGAATGGTGGTTGCCAGGGGTTAGGGATTAGAGGTAATAGAGAGATGTTGGTCAAAAGGTACAGACTTCCAGTTATAAGTTCTAGGGATCTAATGTAGAGCATGGTAACTATAGTTAATAATATGATACTATGTACTTGAAAGTTGCTAAGAGAGTATATCTTGAATGTTCTTACCGTGACAACAACAAAAAGTGGTAATTATGTGAGATAAAGTATGTACTAACTAATGTCTTTTAATAATCATTCTGCAATATTTATGTTTTTCAAATCATCACCTGTCACCTTAAACTTACACAATGTTATATGTCAATTATATCTCATAGCTGGAGGGAAAAGTGTGGTATATACATACAGTGGAGTATTATTCAACCTTTATAAAGAAGGAAATCCTGAATATATGACAACTTAGGGGAACTCAGAGGGCATCACGCTAAATGAAATAAACTAGCCACAGGAGGAAAAATACTGCATGGTTCCACTCATATGAAGGATATCTAAATAATCAAACTCATAGAAGGAGAGAGTAAAATGGCCTGGGGGAGTGGGAAATAAGAAATTGTTGTTGAACAGGTACAAAATTTTAGTTATGCAAAATGAACAAGTTCTAGAGATCTGCTGTACCACAAAGTGACTATAGTTAACAATTCAGTGTTTTCAACACAATATAAAAAATGTGTAATATTTTAAAAAGCAGAGCAGGAGGGAACTTATCATGGATGTATTATATTAATAATGGATATATTTATGTCCTTGATTGTGATAACAGTTTCTGGATGCATGCATATCTCCAAACTCATCAAATTGTATACATTAAATATGTCCAGGGTTTTTTTTTGTATATAAATTATACCTCAATAAAGCTGTTTAATTTTATTTAATAAAATTAAATTTTTAAATGAAGAAGCCTGTTTCATTTTCTATTATCTTTTGCTACATTTTGTTTTTGTTGTTGTTTTCTGGCTCTATATAAAAATAAGTTATCACCTTGGCAGGGGATGTTAATTAGGACATTATTATTTTAAACAAAAAATTTTAAGCCCATGTTAAAAAAAGAAAAACAAACTAAAAATGTACCTGGCAAAATATGTTTACTCCATCATACTTTGCTAAACGCTTCATTTGTGTTATCTCATTTAATCCCAATGACAGCCATCTATGTTAGATTGTGTGTGTTTGTGTTTCCATACTTATTATACACATAAGAAAATAAGACAGAGTGGTTAAATAACTTGTCTGAAGTTACATAGTGAGTGTAGTCTTTTACACTATGTAATATTTTCTTCTAACTATTTTTCAGTGCCGGCCCTTTCTTTATAATTCACCAAACATATTTTGGTCTGTGAGGTCATGCCAAACAACTTTAGCACACAGGGACTCTGATTTATCTCGTGTAGTACAAGTAGGGCTATTCTCCTCTCATCTGACTAATCTGATAAATCACTGTCTGATTCTTGGCAGTCTTTTCCCAAAAAGAAAAAGCTTCAGTTGCTGGTTTAAGTATATAATAGATATGAAACATCACGTATAACTCTGAGGAGGTAAATCAACAATTCTTAGTGCTTACCTTCTCCCCTAGGCATACATAGGTTCATATCTGCTTAGTGGGGAGATACACCTGGACTTTGCACCCCTCACAGGCACTTGTAAGGTTCCCGATTGTTACTTTTCCCCACCATTCTTACCTAATCATAGTAATTATTTGACTTCACATCAAATTACTAGTCAATACCAGCAAGATCATTTAGATAGAGAGCAAAGGAATTAGAAAAGGAATTTTATATTTCAAATCAAAATTTACAAGTGTTTGCTTCAATTATTTAAAATTTCTTCTTTTTTAAAAACATCTTTATTGAAATATAATTGCTTTACAATGGTATGTTAATTTCTGCCTTATAACAAAGTAAATCAGCTATACATATACATATATCCCCATATCTCCTCCCTTAAAATTTCTTAAGCAAAAATAAGTGCAATTGTCTAAATTATTTCAGCATTGTAATGATCAGACTATCTTTCATGATAATTCTCACTATAAAATGTACCTTTCCTGATTCACATACCTTCTTTCAATATATTCCTTCATTGACTTGAAAGATTCTCAAAAGTATCATGACACATAACTCTGATATTCCATACTGTTTAGAAAATTATTTATGATTTAAGGAAGGAAAAACTTTTTCTTGAGCCTCTTAGAGGCCCTGGCTAAGTCTGAAAATCAAACTGAAAAAGAGAAATTAACAGGAAAAAAGCATAAACATTTATTTAGTGTAAGTTTTACATGACATGGCAGCCTTCTTAAGGAAATGAAGACTTGAAGAAAGACTGACCTGAGTAATTTTATGCTAGGTTTGATGATGGACTCATAAAACTGCTAGGTGGACATCTGTGGAGGATTGTGATACTTTGAAAGTAAGAGGTAAGTGTAGTAAACCAGAGGAAATTTAGCAAGGCCTGTTAAGATTCTTCTTGTCCTCCCTTTGTCTTCTGAGATAAGGATGTTTCTTTCCTCTGGTTATAAGGAGGGCAACTCTCACAGAAGAGTTTTATGTTGTGTTTTGGGGAGAAAGTCAAGGGGAAGTCAGAGTAATCTTCTTGCTTCTGCTTTTCCTCAAACTCCTTCAACTTAAAATATGCAGTATGCCAACATGTTATATTTTGCGGTAGCATGTCCTGAACCCCATTACTGTGAATGTTTAAACTTACCTTGCCATATAAGGGAAATTTGTCTCTAGAAAATCTTCTCAAGTTTTAGTATTTTCCATTCATGACTCAAATATAAATTCATTTTTTTAAATGTAAGAATTCTCTTCAGGAATCATTTTGTTGTTATTCACTTTAAAATAAAAAAGAAGAAATTATCAATTTTGTCAGTTATATCATAAACACACTCTACCTACTTGAAATCTGTTGGATAAATTTGCTGTTTATTATTCACATTAGATGAATATTTCTGAATACTCACATATGTGGTACACTAGATACTATTAAAGGTTCTGTCTTTGTGAAATTAAAAAAAAATGCTTCAGATCACACATTTCCCCTCATTCCTAGTGGTATATTCAGCTTTTTAATTTCCACAGTCTTTCAACAACCCCTTTTCTTCACCACTTCCTACATCTACCCTTTGTTCTGCCAGTATATCAAATTGATTTACAAAATGTGCTTAATATATCTCAGTAATTATCTTAAGTCTACCCTATTTACTCCACCCTCATTCAGTGCCTTATAATTATTTAATTGAAATATTCCAATGGTTTCCTTATGGGTGTCCCTTCCACTGTTTTCTCTCTACCTCAATTGGACCAGTACACTTGTTTCAAATTTATCTTTCAATTAGGGGTAGGACTTTCTGCTTTAGTAAAAATAGTCTGAAATCCCATTGCATACAAATCATTGTTTTTTTTTTTTTAACATCTTTATTGGGGTATAATTGCTTTACAATGGTGTGTTAGTTTCTGCTTTATAACAAAGTGAATCAGTTATACATATACATATGTTCCCATATCTCTTCCCTCTTGCGTCTCCCTCCCTCCCACCCTCCCTATCCCACCCCTCCAGGCTGTCACAAAGCACCGAGCCAATATCCCTGTGCCATGCGGCTGCTTCCCACTAGCCATCCACCCTACTACGTTTGTTAGTGTGTATATGTCCATGACTCTCTCTCGCCCCGTCACAGCTCACCCTTCCCCCTCCCCATAACCTCAAGTCCATTCTCCAGGAGGTCTGCATCTTCATTCCTGCCTTACCCCCAGGTTCTTCATGACATTTTTTTTTCTTAAATTCCATATATATGTGTTAGCATACGGTATTTGTCTTTTTCTTTCTGACTTACTTCACTATGTATGACAGACTCTAGGTCTATCCACCTCATTACAAATAGCTCAATTTCATTTCTTTTTATGGCTGAGTAATATTCCATCGTATATATGTGCCACATCTTCTTTATCCATTCATCTGATGATGGGCACTTAGGTTGTTTCCATCTCCGAGCTATTGTAAATAGAGCTGCAATGAACATTTTGGTACATGACTCTTTTTGAATTTCGGTTTTCTCAGGGTATATGCCCAGTAGTGGGATTGCTGGGTCATATGGTAGTTCTATTTGTAGTTCTTTAAGGAACCTCCATACTGTTCTCCATAGTGGCTGAACCAATTCACATTCCCACCAGCAGTGCAAGAGGGTTCCCTTTTCTCCACACCCTCTCCAGCATTTATTGTTTCTAGATTTTTTGATGATGGCCATTCTGACTGGTGTGAGATGATATCTCATTGTAGTTTTGATTTGCATTTCTCTAATGATTAATGATGTTGAGCATTCTTTCATGTTGAATATCTAGATCTCATAGTTTTGAAAAACAAAATTTTATAATAAAACTTAAATGGAAATTCAACTTTTTATATTATCTTTATACATATATATAAATAATTAAATATAAATATATATAAATTCTCTTTTTATATTATTCTATACATTGTCAATATACAAATTCTTATATTTTCTGAATAATTTAGTTTACATACACACATGTACTTCCTTCTTACAACAAAGCTTGTTTTCTCTTTTGGAGCCATTTATCTCCATCTCAACACTCTCAAATTTCTTTTACATTCTAACAATCATCAATCTTGCAATCTTGCTGAAAAAAATTTTAATCACACCATTCTCCTACTTGGTAAAGGAAGAAGAAAAAATGGGTGTGAAATAAGGGGATGGGGAAAAGAGTTGAGGGATGAGGGAGGGCTTCTCCACTTCAAAAGATAAAAAAACTTCCTGTGTTTAAAGTCCTTACAATTACTTTTTTTTTTCTACATTTGGCACAGAATGGAAACATCTTAAGCAGTCAGGGTATCTTCTCATGGTCTTACTGTCATAGACTTTCTCTTCCAACCCCTCCTTTTTTTCCCCCTAGATCTAATCTTTCCTCTTATGTTAAACTTTTTCTCAGTACTCCAAGCCCTTTTCCCTTTCTTTGTGAGAGACCCTATTGTTCAGAGTGGATTCTGGTCCCAAGTCTGCTCACCTCTGAACAGAGAACCCTTCAGGCTATTCTGGAATTGAAATTACTCATAGTTCATTTTAGCTTCTGGTATCACCTTGCTATTAGATAATCTGTAGGAAATCAAAGTGGAATGAAATGAGCTAGGCAAGAGACCTCTTCCTTACCTTTAGGAAGATCTAGAAATACATTCCTCTCTGTACTTTTGTTTTTTAAACATTTAGTTGAAGTTATATACAAATTATTACAGAGTAAATGGTGGTAGCAAACAGCTTAAATATAAATGTTTGATTGCTCATTTGTTGTTTCTTGTTTTTACCAAACTTAATGAAAACATTCTTGAAGACAGGAATATTGTCTTATCAGTTGAGGTATACAAAAACTAACAAAATATCTCTTAATTGAATCATAATTTTTTAAGGCTGAAAATTTAAATACCTAGCTACTCAGTATTTTCTCCATGGAATATTTATATGAATTTTTCTCATTATCAGTGTTGTAACATTTCAAGGCTTAAACTCTTATAATACCATTTCATATGCTTGTTAAAATATTTATATTTATTGTGAAACACTTATTTGTACATTTTACACTGCTCAATAAAATTATTGATGAACTATTCATGGAAAAATTTGAAACATTAACCTGTAATATTTATGCCATTGCTGGCACTATAATTGGACTAAAATGTGTATCACAAAGCCTTCCATTTAGTCAACTATATTTTAAAATATTTTAATATGAAAATCAGGTTTTCTCATACACTCAATATTGAAATTGCAGCTTCAGGTAATGAACCTTATAACTAACAATGGTTTATGCAGTACTAGGGCTACAAAATAGAAAGAAGCAATTTTTTAAAAATTGGTAACTAGTAAAATGGAAGATATGATTCTAACAATTTAGAGCTTTCATTTTAGGAGACTTCATGGAGAAAATGGTTTTAGGTACCCAGCTGTGTTTTCTAAAAAGACATTTATTTTCATTTAAATTCAATCTATCTTTACCATAATGACAGTGCCAGTGGCTATTTTATGAAGTTTCTTAGATTCAAATCACAATGTAATTTTCTAATTTAAAAGTTTAATTTCTTTTTAATAATAAAGAATAATTACGGTATGTGAGCTGTTAAAAAAAATCTTAGCTGTTTCCATACATTCACTCATTTGTTAAATTCTCAGTTTTAGAAAAACTTTGATTAAATTGATGCCAAGAATGCACGTATAGATTCCTGCATTAAATAAAGATTATTTCTTTGTAAGCTCAAGGAGTATTGTTCTTGGAATTTTACATTCTTTTTCAAAATAAAACAGCTTGGGAGGGAATGTATATATCAACATATTCATACATAGTGATACCAGAAGTTGTTTATTTCCAGAAAGTTTTAAAATATTTTGAAAACTTTCTCTTTGAAGTTGTGGATTGATGAGCCTAAAGAAGTTCTCAGTAGAAAATTGGTCTCTCTGGCAAGGGCACATTTAGTTCCACTGATAGAATAACATCTGTCATACTTCTAATGACACAAAATAAAATGTCAATCTGGATTAATGTATACAAGTCTCTACTTGCTCTCTAATAGTTTATTTTGTACTACTGATGAGAGTACCTTTATTGTTTTCCCTTTATTAATATGATATACTGTAATATTTAGCAATTAAAATACACTTCAATTATATAGAGATAAGATTGTTTACTTTTTATATGGCAATTATAATTGATCATACCTCAAATTCTTAAATGTGTTAAAACAGACCTAGTGAAAACAGAATCAAGAACTGAGACTACCAAGGTAGTCCCTGTGTGAGTGAGAGACCTGGGTATAGTTAATAAGAAAATGTTCAGGTTCAGTTAATAAGGAAATGATATGGAAACAGAGGTAACTGACAGACTGGACATAAAGTAAGCATAAGTAAGTTCCAAAACAAAGAAAAGAGGTTGTCTGAGACAACCATAGCATAGCCCAACAACAGTGAACTAAGAATGATGATGTCAGAATTAATCAGACAAACAGTTTTTCTAGCATGATTTCATTAACAATTAGTAGCATACATTAGCAATGTCCATCCGAAACTGGCTTACAACACAGCCCAGTGTCCTTCAAGTGAGAAAGGAATTGATGATACTTTCAAACATTAAAAACACAGAAAAGAACCCAACAATAAGGACATGAAGTCACATCGAAGCAAGTAACATTTATGGTATACCATTAGTCCCATCATAATGAACAAAATCTCTCTTGTTCGAAATCAGTTGTATTGGGGGTTTACTGGTATAGCAAAAAGATTGATTCAAGGGCTGGAATTCAGACAAAGCCTGATCATTTTTATTTTATAAGAATGCTTCCCTGAAATGGCTCCTAAAATTTATCTAGGAAAGCTTAAAAACTAATGATTCTTGAGCCCCTTCCTTACCAGATCCATTGAACCAAATTTCATGAGACTTTTTTTTTTAATGATAAAACCTCTGCAGTTGATTCCTATGCAAACAGCTTTGAATGTATAGTCTATGGGCCAACATTTAGGAATCACTGGATAGACTTTATTTGATTAGTTTTGAAAAACAGGTAGAGTTGGTATATTATTTTCTTTAATTTGAAATGAAATTTAGTAATATATATTTTCTTTTGTAAATACTTTTGAGAAAACAGCATGAACAAAATGGCTATTTTGTTTTTCAAACTTACATAATATTTATAGAAAATTTTATGGGAAACAGAAAATAATTCCCATAATTCAATAACTACAGTTACCTGTTGATGTATCATTTTGATATTTGTATGAATAAATGTATACATGTGATTAGATTGCATAATTTTTCTTGTAGGAACTATTATGAAAGTTTTTTTTTGTGAAATCTTTCCTCATTTAAGAAATGCTTAAAATGGATAAAACCCTGTCAGATATAAATATGCATTGGCATGAATGTACAAACCCATAACATATTATTCAACCAGTCCTCCTTGGCCAAAGGAGAATTAACATTTCCAATAGAAAAAGAATTATTTTATCTATATTACTATTCCCTGGGCATAAAGCCAATAGCTATAAACAATGGAAAAAATTGTTCCAAAAACAATTAACACAAGTTGGTGAAATCTCTGTCTAGCCTATGAGAGTAATTTTTAAAATGTGCACTCACTGATAGAGACCTCTAATGATTTTCAGGCTTCCAGGCAAATGGCCACGGTTTTAGAGGCATAGATCTGAATGAAGAATATTTGAATACCAAAGTATTGTGGAAATGAATCACTTCTTCTTCTAAACCAATGATGAATAGGAAGAATGAGAAGTTTCAGCAAGTTGGAAATTCATGAACCAGTTAGAACTAATTTCTAAATATTATTCTTTAACATATTAATGCAAACAATACATTTATACAGATATTAATAATTTCAAAAACTTTTGTATATGACTATACATGTTTTTCGTTTAAAGGTCGGATTTAGAATTTTAGGCCCTTCCAGGCTTCAATGTATAACAAATATCTGTGAGTTTAGTGATTGAGTATTATGTAAGGGAGGGAATCTCACTGCATCCCCACCAAGCATTATTATTATTAATAAATTTACAGATTTTATAAATGCTTATCTCATTGCCATTTTAATTTATATTTCAAATGATTATTAATTAATTAATTGAGATTATTAATATTAATTGAGATTGAATGCCTTAATATTTTACTTTAGAGTATAAATTATCTGCTCACCTTGATAATTTTCTTTTTAATATTTATATGTTTGTCTTTTATTGAATGTGTTATATCCATATACTTTATTACATATACTTACCTTTTTTAGCAAAGATTGCTTTTAAATTTCTCTACTCCCTCTTGATCTTGGATAAACAATATTACTAACATAATGTGTGTCTTTGCTTCAGATTAATCTAGTTATAGTGAAGTAATATAGCTATATATGTGTATGATATAAATACTAACAAATCTAATGCAAGTGTAAACATAAATATAATGTTTGTTTCATTGAAAACAGATCATATTTTCAGTATATTGCTTCTTACTCTAAAAAGTTCAACATTAAATGCATCTGTTTACCTGGAATGGAGTTAACGTATTCTTTTAAAATTTCTAGATTTTTCACGAAATCAATGTCCCTCAACTTATTCAAATTTCTCCTCCTGATTAGTATTCACTATTTAAATTTTTCTCATATATAAGTAGCATTTCACAAAAAATCTTTTATTGTACATATAAATTTATGTATTAATGCATTTATTTATATGGGTTAGATTCCCAAAAAGAATTTGGTAGGTAAAAGTGTGTTGTCTTTTTTTACACATATGTTCCATATTATCAAAAAACTATTGTAATTCACTTTACTACCAGCTTTGAGTTTGAGTAAACTTTTACTTCACATTCTCACCAGCAATAGATGTTTATATTATTTTTAATTTTATAAAAAAGTTTAAGGTGTATAAACTGAAATAATATCTCTAAGTTAATGTAATAAACGTTATTAACATAGTAGGAAATTTGGTCTTTTATTTGCCAATAGCTATCTGGATTTGCATTCTTTAGAACTGGCTATTTAAATTTTTGTCCATTTTCCTAATGGTTTCATTGAGTTTTATTTTTAAACAAAGTTTTATTTATTTTATTTATTTATTTATTTATTTTATTCATTTATTTTATTTTTAAAAAAAGTTTTATTTTTATTTTTAATATGTTATAGATATTAATATTAGGAGTTTTAGAATCAAGCAATGAAAAATATCTGGTTGAATTAAAGATATTTCTGGTAGAAAATAAACTGAAAATAAATGTGTAGGATGTATTTTGGGTAGCTCAGAATTTTTAATGTAAGTGTGGAGAAATGGGCTCAGAGAGAATAGAAGGAACAGGGGAAGCTAGATATTTCAATAAATTTTTCACTGTGACCTGCCAGGCTGACAATACTGCCACTGCCTTTGAACGGCAAACTTAGAATATATAACTTGACCATATCTGAAACTGGACAGTGGCTATCTGGTCATGTTGCCAGCACAGTTTCTGGAACTTCTTTCATGACACTCTTAAAAATGAGATTTTGTTATTATAACTATCCTCTAAATGATCCATGTATTCATTGTATTATTAGATTCTTGTTCTGCACTGATTGAATATATGAGATCTATCAAGTCTAATTCGTACTCTTGTGTCTGAACTTCCAAGTAGATGTAAGTTTTTGTTCCAAGTAGAAGTTTTTAAATGTATTGCTCTCAATGTTGGAATGACCAATTTTATAAACCACCAGTACTCATTGGGTGGAGAATTATCCAATCATATAATGGGTATTCAAGTATTGTGCATATTTGATATTAAAAACATCAAAATGTTAATCAGAGATATTAACCTTTTCCTTGTTTCTGAGTTGTAAATTATTTCTCTGTATTTTATCATTTATCCTTGTCTTTTTTATGGCATAAATCAATGGATTTCCTGAAAAGCTCAATTTTTAAAAACTGAATTAAATAATTTGTGCATAAAGAAGTAGAATCATGGTTTCCAAAGTGCTTCTGGGTTGTTTTCAAGCTTCCACTTACCTCATAGATATTTCTGACTTTATGGTACCAATTTATAAATTTGTATTATGAAAACACATTACAACTTTAAAATGAGCCAGGAAAGTTACTTGAGCAATATGGAAATTTATTTCTTTTTAGCATATTTTTATGTTATCATTTTATGTATCAAAATGCAAAGGATGATGTATGTTTTGACATAAATAAAACCTATGCAAGTTATCTACAATTTGTTATAAAAATAAAACAATGAAGTGCATTTTGGTAGATTATTTAGTGAGTTTAGGAGAAAGCTTACCACACAAAATAGAGCAGAATCAAACTTAATTTTCTCTGGCCATTGTCATTTTGAATCAAATTTTCTATTATTTATATTGGGCAGTACAGTGTTTTAAATTCGCCACTAAAAGGTAAAAATCCACATCTTTTCCCAAACTATAATGGCTCACACCATATAACTGCTTTTAGCAGATATCTACTTTTCAAAAAGTGTATTTGTACATTTGAAGCAATGAGTCACATCTCTGCTCCACTGACTAGCCTTGCTTTAAATCTCTTGGATCCCATTATCTTGTGTTGTGTCAAATCACACTGGATTTTCTATGTGACAAAATATACAGCGATGAAAGTTGACAGAAGAAATGTAATACAATATGACACATCAGAAATTTAAAGTGTAATGAGATTAGCTATTAGATGTCAAATTAGATAAGGAATGCCAAATCCAAAATGAATCTGGCAGTGCTAATGGAGTGAAAGGTACATTGTTCACCTTATCTATGAAACAATGAATTCTTAACTTTATCAGCAGATATTTAGCCAACTCAGATACATGCTCAGGAACATCAGAAATTATCTTGGAAGATCATGGACCATTTCAAGGTCATTTTATGATGACACTAAAGATGATTTGACCTATATGATTCTTCTACAGAGAAAGCTAATATTATTGATTGTTGCTGATAATGCACATGTTTTTTGCTGTATTTAAG
Organism: Stenella coeruleoalba; assembly: GCF_951394435.1. Lineage (NCBI taxonomy): Eukaryota > Metazoa > Chordata > Mammalia > Artiodactyla > Delphinidae > Stenella > Stenella coeruleoalba. The sequence goes on along the minus strand of NC_137164.1, from coordinate 42,143,136 downwards.
AAATTATGATTTTTTTAAAGAGAAAGGGTAATACAATGGCATTATACTATGTTATACTTGATGTCTTTTTGCTATACAAACAAAGAAAAGCAATTTAAACTATTTGGAAAAGGACAAAAAGAATCCTTATACTTATGATAATGAAGATCTCTGAAGATTTAGTTTTTACCTTTTGGTATCTAGATTAAATTAGTAAGATTCTTGACATTAAAGGAATTTGACCCAGAAAAAGGACTGAAAAAAAGTTACAGATTTATTTCTTGCCATTTTAAGGAGGTCACAATAAGTGAGGATTAAACAAATACTAAAGAGAAATCATCATTTTTCTAGTCTCCTTGTTGGTAATATTTAGTAACAATGAATGCTTGTCATTTACCTGGTTTTGCCTGGACTGAGAACAATAATTTTCCTTAAATAAATCAATAAAATGTTTTGTTTAGAAATCATACTTTTGTTTCTTTACCATATTATAGTTTACCATTTACAACTGCCAACTCTTTCCATTATGACACTTTGAAATAAAGATTATGAGGGAAAAAACACCCTTCTGTGTAACTGGTATTCACTTTCAAAGAATAATAGAAAGTATAAGAAAATGTTCAAATATTCATCAAATTTAGGAAAAACAGTCTATCTAACTCATCTTTTACTTCATCTTCCCCCTAATTTCTTTTTCATGCCTTCTGGATTGTTGATACAAAACAGATGATCTCTAATGGTCACCTTTTTTAAAAGACAGGAAGATGCTGAAGCTCTGATAATAAACTGCAGAAAATGCTAAACCATTTGTTTCATCACTCTCCATACATTAAAGGTGCTTAGTTCTCTCCAATGTGAAAGGCTAAAAGAACAATCTAAATGTAAACACCTAGAATGATTACTTGCAAATCTGCTACTTCTGTCTTCTATATTTTGTTACTCTACGTGAGTTTTTTTATTTTTTATTTTTTGGAACCAGGGAACTTGTGAAAGGAAAGCATGGATATAAGGCAATCTAAAGAATAATTAATTGATTTCTCTGTCACTCTGGAAGAATAATTGTTTTTAAGGCTATTAGAATGAATTTATTAAAGATTAATGAAGGGCATTGAGAGAATTAGAGTTTAGATAATTAGACTATTTAAATTTTTCCTCCACTCTTCAGCTCAGAATAAAAATATAATAAAAAAGTCACTATATAATTAAAACCCTTCTCATATCTTTCTGTTTGTGTGTTTCATAAAGCAATTTACCAAACAAGATTTACTAATAGGAGATTAAAAACTGTCACATAAACTGTCAAATTTTAAAACTTCCAAAAATAATATAAAAACCTCTAATCCAAGATTTCATTTTCAGCACTGCCAAATAAATTTCTGCAAATGTAGAAAATGCAATCTAAGAAATGTATTTAAAAACTGGGAAAGTATTAACTTTTTTAATATTAAAAAACACTAAAAATCACTTGTTCTTGTATGGCTGTTTCTCAATTTCAAGTTACATTCAAATAGTATTTTTGTTCATACTTATATTTATAAAATGTTACTTTGAACTTACCTAAAATTAATTATTCAAGCACTGTTACATTGTTTGGATATATATAAACAACTTACTCTGTTTAGATATATACATGAAAGTTATACATCCATTATTTAACAATTTGTTTTCAGGTAAAATATTTAAATGAAATCCAATCTTGGACCAAATTCTTCTGTATGTTTAAACATTTATATGGGTGCAGTATAAAAACAATAAACAAATTTTCTTAGTAAAGTACCTAGTACGATATGTTCTTCCAAGTGGCAAAAATGGCTTGAACTTTAGAGATTACAGATTACAAATAGGGAAACCTCAGATTACCCAGAAGACCCTTGTGAAGCGGGAGCACACAGGTGCAATGGAATATTAACTCACATTATATGCTGAAGGTATTTGGCTGCAGGGCTGGCATGATTCAAATGTCTTGTTCATTAAATGAAGTTTGGCCCAATCTTTCTGGTTAGCGGGTGCCTCCATGCTTGTCCCATCTTGTGGCTTTGTCATCCTGTGAAGATCATCTTATCATCTATGCTTGCAAATCAGAAGAGAAAAGAGAAAATGCAGACCTACTTTTTATAATCAGAAATTAGAGAGGAAAGAGAAAAGTCAGAGAATGTGAAAGTACTTTTTGAAATGTACCTTTGGCACAAAAAAGGTAGATGTTAATTTCTCTCACATTCCACTGTTTGAAAATAAGTCAGAAATTCAGACCAAAATGTGCACTTGTACCTACCTCCACAGAAACTGTATATTATGGCAGTGGAAGCATGACTTTGGTAGGCAATTGTCCATCTCTACCAGACCAGTCAAACACATCCATGAAAGCCTTACTTCTAGCTTCACCTGTATTATTTAAAAAATGCTTAGGTATAGGTTTTGACAATTATATTTGTAGTGGTTAAACAACTACATCTGGTCTTGTTTATCCTTGATATATTAAAAACTAACTAACCACTAGCATAGTATAGATTTATAATTAGAGTAATGTACATCAAACTAACTGAGTCTGGGATGTAGATTTTTAAAATATGCATACCTATTTCACCCTATGTATACTAAAGTAATTTTAATATAAATTCCAACTTAGTAACTTGACAAATACAATATTTACATACAATGTGCTCTTCATCTAAAACTTTATAAACATACTGAGTTATGCAGTAAGTAAATATTATATACTGCTATTTCTTTAAATTTCATAATGAATGTGGAAAAGGCAATTAATAGCATGAAAGAATCAAAGCTAACTTTTATCTTTTTTGTGGAAAAAAAGAGCTTTGGATTATAAATATGACACCAAAGGGAGGGTTCTTTCAACTGGAGCCCTGTTTATAACACATTTCAGAAACCCATAGAAACCTTTTTAATTCTACCATACCTCTACCTACTACATAGTGAACTAAAAATTTAAACTATTGCAATGCTTGAAATATAATTTTGAGTTAAGCACCAAAATCTCAACTGAAGTAGAAGATTCTTCCAAGTATATCATTACAGCTTGATCCAAATTATACTCTAGTTTTTCAAAAATGCCATTCAAATATTCTTAAAAGCATTATTGCTTTGCTTGTTGGACAGATAATATGATTATGTAACTCCGTTAAAATAATTTCAGCCAAACTTAAGGCCAAGCTTTTTATAATGATTTTTAACTGGCATGTCATATATCAGATAATAATCTACCTACCCCAGAGTTCCCAAGATTTGTTCTCCAAATTTGAACTATGTTAACAACTTCAGAGCTTTGAGGTAAGTTAAAAATGAAAGAAACCCATTGGTAAGTTTCATTTTAGAGGATTAAAAGATATGAAAGGGGGCTTCTCTGGTGGTGCAGTGGTTGGGAATCTGCCTGCCGATGCAGGGGGCGCAGGTTCGTGCCCCGGTCTGGGAAGATCCCACGCGCCGCGGAGCGGCTGGGCCCGTGAGCCATGGCCGCTGAGCTGCGCGTCCGGAGCCTGTGCTCCGCAATGGGAGAGGCCACAACAGTGAGAGGCCCACATACCACAGAAAAATAAATAAATAAATAAAATAAAAGACATGAAAGGTCTTAAACATGTAGTCAACCCAAGCTGAAAACAAACAGAAAAAACTGAGCTGAAGGCCAAAATTCACATGATTCAAGCAGGAGTAATTAGTGCATCCCTGAATAAAACTATGGAGATAAATTCTTTCTGGAATTCATTAAAATCAATTTCTTATCCGATAATTGAAAAAAATACTGAGAGTAAATGTATAAACCAGTTACTTAAAACTATAAATATTTATTTTCATAAAAAGGGGGAGGGTTAAATTGAAGGCAGAATTGCAGGTATATTTTCAGTACACAGTATATTTTCTATTTAAAAGATATACATATATATCCTTAATTGCTGCATGTTCGTGTATAATTATAATCAAAATAGAGAAATATAGTTAGAGAATATTTAAGGACATCCTCTGTAATAACTGTCAGTACTTGATAGTTCTGATCCATCTGAAGTAATGAGACGATTAAGCTGAAAATAAATATTGGGTACAAATTTGGCTAAAGTTTGCTTTCAGAAGAATCTGAATGTGTATTTCATGTGTTCTAAAATTTACAGTGACAGCATCTGCTATTTATTCATTATCAGACTATTTTAACTTGCTTTGAAAGGGTTCTTGAACAGCCTTTTATGCCATCTGCCAGTGAGATGGGAATGTTTGCCTACAAAATTATCATTTTATGCACTCATTACAAAGTGGATAGTATGTCACACTTATCACTTGAATGAGGACATAAGAGGCTGTTAATCTAGACTATGTTGCAAATACATGTAATTTATGTAATGTGATAAAGTTAAATATTTAAGATACAGAAGGCTAAAATGGATTTTAAATCATTTTAATTTTCCATTATTTGGGCAAGTGAGGTAGTCCTAAGGGGCTTAGATCCCTTGAAATTGATTACAGTCATTATGATCCTGCATTGAAAAGTGACTTGTTTGAGAGCATACTACCATCCATAGTGATTTTAAATGTAATTCCAATGGACTGGGTCATAGCAATACTAATTAAATCAAATAGATATTTTAAAATATATTATCCATCATTTATAGATGTTAACTAAATGTATGCTAATGGATTTTCTGTTTCATTGTCTAAACTGACATTTGTAAGTCTATAGTGAAGACGCAAAAATGATAATTTCTGAGCAATTATTTATTTTAGGAAACTAGTAAATCAATTAGGCTACCTGACACTTCATCATCTAATGAAAAAATGTATGTTTCTTTGTCATAAAAATAAAATGTATCATGGAAGATGCTAAAATTCTTCTCAAATAGCTAACATCACTGATAGTCCACTATTCAAACAATAAAAGGACATTTTGAACTTCACGTCAACAAGGGCAATCAAGGAAAAGTCAGCATATGTTTTTATATTTCCCAAATATTTTTTTAACCTTTTTTAAATAGAAAGAAATGCAAATATTAATGCTATGGCTCTCTGCAAGACAGGATTATATGTTGTTATAATATAACAAATATCTTTGGTTAACGAAAGATAAGGTACATAAACCTTCTCTTTCTTTTCTTTTTCTTTTTCTTTTTTTTACTAAACCACTTGTAAAAGATCCATTAATAAAATTGCTTCTGACAGTTTCAGCTTCATATCAACAATTTTAAAGCCTTACTTGTCACCAAACAGAAGAATCTGGGGAAAACAATATAATAAAGAAAGGTAAAAATAGGAAAATAGAGTTCAACATTGAGATTCAATTTATAAAGACCTTGAAAAACTAAGGTTTTGTTCATGATTTTTCACCCTGTTCTTTCTAGACTTAATCTTTTTGCAATAACTTTCTTTTAACTTATGGTGAATCCATACCTTTTGATAGAGTTTGCTAATTATATAGTTATATAACAATATATTGTTATATGCAGTAGTACTTGTTCATTTATAGAAAGGAGTGGCAAGAATCCGGTTGTAATATCTCTAATCATCTATTTTAGGGCACCTTTCTGAGAAATTAAGGGCTTGGAAAATACATTTGTAACCTGAGTTTTTGTTTCCAAAGTAAATTTTAAAGTATTTATACAGATGACTGATTGATTACATTATTTTTATAACTGTTTGTAGGACTGGTGGTATTATTGATTATAATTTATTCAATAACAATACAGGTCAAAGAATATTTTCTGATTATTTTAAAATGTTTTTATTATTAATAGAAGTGAGATGAACACATATTGCTCCAGTATGGGTCATTTTGTATAGAAAGCTAATTTTCTTTTTAAAATATCATAAATAGGTAAAATTGTTTATATTTTATTTGTCTATTTAAAAATAGTTTGAGTAGAAAATGAGACATGTTTTAAATATAGTCATACTTACTCACACAATACTCATGGTAATAGGAGATCTTTCTCAGAGGGTCGGCTCACTTGATGTTGTAGTAAAGTGGCAACAAGGACTTGCAATATAACTAAATCCTCTCAGAACACTAATGAAAAATACTATACAGCTAAGCTTTCTGCTAATCCTGTATCTAGGCTCTCACAGTATTTTCTAAGTTGAAATATCCCTGCTCTCAATTTTTCTTAGTTTATTTTAGTATATATGTTCATGAGAAAGTGAGAACCTTCAAGAAGCTATATATACTTTTATTTATTATTTTTATTTATGGAAATGTTTCCTTTACTTTCATTAACAAATACCTTTTCAATTTTTAGATATATGAAGCATAAACAATAAATTTTTGCATTTTTGTAATCTGGTTTGCCTCACCAAGTCCTTGAATTACACTGTTAATTTATTTGATAAAATAAATTTTCACATATTGAGGTATGGGGAAGTCATTCTGGCTTATACATGAGTTATCTTGAATTTCATTCTAACTAGAACAGCCTGTTGGTCACCTATCAAATATAAATTGTACATCTGCTTTAATTATTAAAGAAAAGAGCACACTGATCAGAAGTAAAGAATGTCCACATTAATTAAAAATAAAGATTAAATGCCTGCCTTCCCAGCACACCAATGCTAGTACTCCTTAGATGATAAGATTCTCTTTCCAGGTGCCACAGTCATAGTGATTCTCTGTGTATGTACTGATTATTTTCTTTTTTTTTCTTTTTTTTTTTTGAAGCCTTGAAGGAAAGTATCCCTGACTTATGTGATGTTCTTTGCTCTAACAAGACATAAAGCTGTGCTGAAAACCATGCTTCTCGGGAATTGTTCCTCAGAGTTATTTGAGAGGCTGTCTTCTGGGCTGTAGTCCTCAGTTCGGTTCAAATAAAAAAGTCTTTTCTATTCCTATTATAGATTGTTTGTTGATTTTTTTTGTCAACACATCTATTTATTTCATAATTTATTTATTTCAGCTCAAAAATTTATGATAACATGGATTCAGTGATAGTATACACTTCCTATGTTTCTTGGGAGAAAGCTTAGTTGCACATTTTTGTTTTTAACATCAGTGTCCTGAGTTGCATTTTTATAATATTGACAGTACTTATTACCGTTGTACTGCACCATGCCAAATATGCTGATACTGCTGAGAAAGACCTTCTGTTATCAAACTGATACTAAATCCAAGCTGTTAGAAGCAGTTTTTTATGTAAGTGTGGTAAATTGAGCAAAGAGTTTGAGTGTCCTAGAGTCATGAAAGGTCAGAAACTGTTCTGACTATTAAATGATATCTATTAATTTTGCTCTGGAGAGCAAAGCTATCCAGGTAAGCAGTGATAGAAATAATTGCTTTGACTGTGAAGCCATTAGGCAACTTTTAAGGAATTTTGGCAGTGGAAAGTGTATGATGCTTAATTAATGCTTTAAGGTAAACATTAGAGTTCAAGTGAGAGGCAAGAAAACTCCTATATATACAATTTTCCTATGAGACAAACTCTCATAGAAAATTAAAGTCCCACCATTAAAAATATTCTGATTTATTTGCTTAAGAAACTGTGCTGTTTGACTTTTTAAAATGTAAAATAATGACTTGTAAATTGTGCCAACTTATTGAAGACAGATATTTCTTAATTTGAGGGATCTTTTCATGATAGAACAAAAATGTCCTTACAAAAATGTAGGTAACTGAAATTTCTATGGTAGTACAACTTTTAAATTTTATAACTTTCTTTCTCTCATATTTTTCACTGTGTACTTTAAACCTGGTAAATCATTTCTCTTCCTCATCACTTGCCCAAGTCCAATAAGTCTTTAGTACCCATCCCAAATGTTATGGTTAATCTTTTTCTCACAGTTTCAATTGCAAATGAACACCCTTTCTTAAAATTAGCTAACATTTAATGATTATACCACACTACATGTATGTTATGTATCTAAATTATTTATGTTTCTTTTTCTTTTTGCACATGCACATGTATATCATGTTTTCATTAGGAAGCATTGAATGGCTCTTAAATATGTTGAACATCATGGTGCAAAATTAACTATGGAAACTAATCTGTTTTCTCTGGTATCCTGAGAATATTTGGAGTTCATGGAGATGGTTTCAGAAGGAGGGAATGAGTATACAACATAGGAATGTGAGAGAAGTATAGAGACTCAGAAAGGGAATGAAAGACTATAAATTATATATATATATATATATATATATATATATATATATATATATATATATATATATATATGTATGTATGTATTTTAAAAATCCACTCCTAAGGAGAATCTAAAAATTGTAAGCAAAATACAGTGGAGAAAAAGTAGTTTTCTCTCTACCATTTTAGATTCTTGGCAGAGAACCCCCATCCCCATTAATAAGAAAACAGATTAACCAGGGAACGAATTTAATTATGTATGTACACACATATACATATGAGAGTCCCACAAATATATTAGACTCAAGGAAATGACCAAAGCAGGAAGCTTTTTGATAGTATTAGATAAAGAAACAATAAACCTGTGATGAACTGATAAAACAAAGGGTGATAAAATGTGAAGAAAGAACAGGTTTGTTTACATAGCCTTCTTGGTCCTAAATTCCCTATCTCTGGTGATAAAGATATCTTCTACCTTCCTGTTACAGGAAGGGTACATTTCACATGGGAGATTTTTCTCTTGCTTTCAGGGGGGCAAAAGAGGTTCAAAGTATCCTTCATGCACAGACTCTTTCTCAAGTACTTTCACTTCAAAATAATCAATATACCAAAGTGACATATTTTGAGGTGACATATTCTGAATCTTTGAAAAGTCTATTAAACTCAAAAAAATTCAATGAGACTATTTTTTTTCTTTTTTAAACTAGGAAGATCTGAATATTACAAAAGAGCTGTTAAGTTAAAGGATAAAGAAAGCTAATAATGAATCCCAGTCAATAAATTATGATAAAATATAGGGTGATATGCATCTTGGAGTTAATATCTTTAGGAAGAATTTGGAAGTCCATCTGCATTGAAAAGAATATGTTCAAGGCAATATCAGCCAAATCTATAAGATGACAGAGCTGACAGCTAACATATGGGTTATCTATAAATGACATGTGGTTTATTTTCTTTTTGTGTACAATAACTGTTCTCAAATTGACAACTTCTGAAACTGAAACTGAGTATTTAAACCCCAGTATTTAAGATGTGCTTTCAGTATATTAAATGTTAAAGAAGATAATCAAGCTTAGGCAACCATACTACATAATAGTCCATAAGAAGATAGTGTATAACAAAGAAACAAAATACAATTATGACATGATGATGAAACCTGCTACTCTGACCTGATCCATGAATCTCAGGTGAAGTGTCAGGTAAGGAAGAATAAGAGATTATACGGTAAGAGAAGGATGTATTAGAAACTTTAAACATCCTCTGAAAAATATTCCATCCTTCTTACTTCCCTAATAGTGTGGTATGTGGGTGCCTGAAAGAGTCATTTTCTTCTCAGTGAAGGTAAGGTTCTTGTCTCAACCCAGAAAGAATTCAGAAACAAGAAGGGGAGATCAAGAAAGTAAAGTGAGGATTTATTCAAGCAAGAATACAATCTCAGAGGGAGAGTGGGAAGGCAGGTGAGTACCTGCCTTGGGTTTCTTTGGCAAGCCAGTTACGAGTGACATACAAATAAAGGACAGAATGTTTATTGGACAAGGAGGGGCTTGGGAGTTGTATAACCTGGTTTTCATCCCAGCTCTACCTTCCCAAGGGGAGGAGGGATTTTTTCGTTATTTAGCTTTGATTGGAAGTGTCATGGTGTCAGTGCACGATGGGTACTTCTTATCTGCAAAGCTAATTTTATTATAATGAGGGCATAAAGAGCAAAAGGTTACACTCAAACACTGGAGATTCCTTTTTCCCACCGTTTTTTGTCTGCCTCCAGGACACTTATCACCCCAAAATGTGTGGCTTCCTGTCAGTCTGGAATATTTCTGCTTTTTTTGTCTGCCCATGGTCCCCCACTGTTCACAAGATGCATGGTTGCCTGCCACCTGGCCTGTATCCCCATTTCTCTGCTCATATCTAGCTACCTGCCAGCTCTAACATTCCCCCCTCAAGGAGCCTGTACACTTAAAATCTTTTAAGAGGCAAAGACCTGATGGTCTGTCTTCTGTAAGTGCTTCAAGCTGAGCACAGGTGTTATCCCTTCCTATGGGTCCAGGTCTCCTTGCTGTCTGTCAGAGATAGGGGTCTCAGGATTGTTTACAAGTGGCAGAGGTGGAGAGTGGGGAGTAGAAGGAGACAGCAACCTTGTTCAGTGAGTGTTGATGGTCCTCATCTTCAGGTGGGATAGGTCGAAATCCCTGGAGTAGTATTATTTGAAGCTGGCGTTGTATTCTAGAGGACAGAAATTTAACTGGGCAGTTAAAAATACAAGGACCAAAGAGAAAGATGAGAAATGTAGTGTCTATGGAATCTAGAAATGGGAGAAACAAAGTATATCCTGGAAACCATCCCTTAATGGTCTCAGTCCATTCTTGCTTCCCTGTGGAGCCAGGAAGCCTGTTTGTAGATTTCTTTAACATTTATTTGTACTTCTCCTGTGTTATTAATATATGCACAACATATTTTATTTTTGACAACCCAAGCCCACCCCCCCCCCCCATTGGCTTGCTAGGAGATAGTCTAGGGCTCAGCAGTTGTTGAAAGCCACCCCTGCCAGGGAATCTAGGAAGTTTTGCAGAATTGTGAGTGTTTCCAGTTTTCTTTAGTGAGCTATCTAGGGAAGAGGTTAGACCCCTCAAGGTTGCCTCATGGTAGGCAAATCCTCCCCAAGGGACAGTTTCATCTACGGTCCCCATAATTCCTGCTAGCACCAGACAAAAGTCCCTTCTTTGTGTGTCACATGGGTTACATTGAGGATGGTTATTTGGGCTGGAGTCACAGTACCCAAGATGCAGTCCTCATAATGAAGTGTGTTATCTAGGTGTGAGAGAGCAATGGCTTTGGTCATTGTGAGGTAGTTGTCTGGGATCCCACATAGCCATAATAATCCAGATGGTGATGGTAAGACAGTGTGATTGGTTTGATTACACAGTTGCAGAGAAGTTCTGGGAGTTGGGAGACAGTTGCAGAGTGATCCCATCTATATTTTGGATTTGGTCCATGGTTTGGAGTGTCAGGGTGTCTACATTCAGAGAGAGGCATCATCAGAGGATGTCTGACATAACAGCTGGCGCAATAAGTTCTGTTGGCATTAGTTTGTGAACTGTCATAACATACATGTGTGTTGTTAAGGGTGCAGGATGAAGTGTAAATAGGCTGGCCCACTATATCACTCCAATTTATAGGCTTAAATATATCCAGGGATAAGCTTAGGTTTCTGCTGGAGAGAGCCTCAAGGGCTAAAAAGATATCTATGTTTCCCCTGTGCATATTGTTGTGACAAGGGGTGCATCCTAGGGTTTGATTGCTGAGTAGAGAGGTGTGATGTGGTAACAGAGAAGAGATGACCTTTCTTATGTAACACTTCAAGAAAAATCTTGTCGAGAGTAGTTAAAAGAAGATTGGTTAAAAGCTGAGAATACAGAGTGGTTGTCGACAGTGGTTGTCGACAGAGTGGTAGACTTTGAGGGTGATAGTTATGCCTCCCAGGGTGGTGGGTTGGAGATGGCAAACCCAGCAGAAAGAGAGATTTTCTCCTTTAGTAATAATCTGGGAGTTATTCACTATTATGTTAACTTTCCATTTTAAGTCTTGGGACCAAAGAGATTGGATAGATAAGATGAGAGCAAGTAAGAGTAGGGGTAGGGCCCCCAGCATCTTTTGGAAACAGAAAAGAGAAAGCATAGACGTGTGGGGTGTCTTATCAAACCCAGCATTGACAGAGGTGTTCCTTCTTGGGTATTAGGTGCAGAGTTAAAGCAGCACTCATAAAGGATTCCAAGAGCAGAAGGAGAGTGAGGAGGGCAATAAGTATCCAAATCCACCAGAGCATATTAGTTATTTTGTGGGTTGACCTGGGTATCAGAAGGCAAAAAGGAAAATAACGGCTATGGATACCCACCCTTGGATCTGTGAAGTTTCTTTGTCCTTTTTGAGTAAAATCCTCAGGTCCTGAAGAGGCTTGCTCATCTACCTGAGCTCTTCTGGCTGTCCAAGGTTCTCCAAGTCCTGTGAAGACTCAGAGGGAGCAGTAGGTTTAATTATAGACAGGTGCACCCAACTAGTGATTCCCCTGTAGTTTTACCATAATAAGAGTGCTGAGATAAACCTGGTAAGACCCCTTTCACCCGGGCAATAATTGATGAGACCGGGACCCTTTCCTCCATGTTTTTAGAGGGTCAAAATCTCCCAGCTGAACCTGAATGGGGACATTTTCCTGGCTGAGAGCTGGAAAAACCTCATTTCCATATTCTGAAATCACCTTTTAGACTTGTCCCGGATTAATTAGGTACTTAAGCTCATTGGTTTCAATGTCCACCAGAATATCAGAGGATAAAAAGGGTCCACTATAAGTCATTTCAAAGGGGATGAGCTTTAGCCCCATTTTAGGTGTCACCCTGATTCTCAGGAGGGCTCTGGATAAAAGCTTTCTCCAGTGTTCTGATGTCTCTTGACAAAGCTTAGTCAGAATTCTTGTTAAAGTTTAATTTGCCCTTTACACTTTTCCCGATGATTGAGGCCTCCAGGCAGCACGGTGGTGGTAGCAAATGCCTAGGGCAGTAGAGATTTGCTGTGTTATCTTAGACACAAAAGAGGGACCAATATTACTTTGTAAAAACCATGGAAGTCCAGGCAGGTAGCTAGATATGAACAGAGAAAGGGGAGCATGGGCCAGGTGGCAGGAAACCACACATCTTGTGAACAGTGGGGTTGTCCATGAGCAGACAAAGAAAAGCAGAAACCTCCAGACTGACAGGAAACCACACATTTTGGGGTGATAAGTGTCCTGGAGGCAGACAAAAAACGGTGGGAAAAAGGAATCTCCAGTGTTTGAATGTAACCTTTTGCTCTTTATGCCCTCATTACAATAAAATTAGCTTTGCAGATAAGAAGTACCCATCGTGCACTGATGCCATTACACTTCCAATCAAAGCTAAATAACGAAAAAAATCCCTCCTCCCCTTGGGAAGGTAGAGCTGGGATGAAAACCAGGTTATACGACCCCCAAGTCCCTCCTTTCCCAATGAATATTCTGTCCCTTCATTTGTATGCCACTCATAACTGGCTTGTCAAAGAAACCCAGGGCAGCTACTCACCTGTCTTCCCGTTCTCCCTAGGAGAGCATATTCTTGCTTAAATAAATCCTCACTTTACTTTATTGATCTCACTGTCTCATTTCTGAATTCTTTCTGTGATGAGACAAGAACCTTACTTTCACCAGGAACATCTTGAAGACGAAGCCAGCCAGGAGAATTTGGTAAACCTCAGCTTCTCACCTCCCTTGCACTTGAGAGGCGTTGCCTTACTTCCCGCAAACTCTCTCTCTCTCCCTCTCTCTCTCTGTCTGCCCTTGGACCGTCACAGATTACAAGATGCATGGTTTTCTGCCACCTGGCCCATGCCCCCTTTCTCTGCTCATATCTAGCTACCTGCGTGCTGTAACAATTTCATTGTTTGGAATGTAATAAATTGAAGTGAACCTGTGACTATAAATCATTCAACAGTCAACAAAAAACTACTATGCATTTAGCACAAAAATTAAGCAATGAAGCAGTGAAGCAGTCTTTCTCAAGAGCACACAGACAATGCACATCCATGTGCCTCTATTTAATAATGTTTATCATAATGTAGTACACTCCCTCACTTTTTAAATAAGAAAGATGAAGCTTGAGGAATTTAAATAAATTTCTCACTGTATTTTAGTCATGAAGAAGCGGAACTTGGATGTGAATTCAGTTAGTCTAGTTTAAAATCTATAAATTTAAATTCTCTATTACACTGTTTATAGTGTGGGGGTATGTCTCTTCTCCACCCCCAACAAATCCCCCACCTTTTCTGCTCATGGATCCCGTGTCTCCTGTCCTCTCCATTTATTTTTTTCTTCTCCCTCCATCTCCACTTTCTTTATCTCCCTTTCTGCCTTCTTTGCTTTCTTCCATTTTCCCCTTGTTCCTTCCTTTCTTTTTCATATCTGTTTTACATGTTTCTCAGAAACTATTTTAAATTTGTGATGGTTAGCAAAAGCTACAAAGTAATCTAGGTACCCTAGAAACTTCAACATCTCACAGAGGAACCCTTAGAAATGTTATACAATGTCCTTCAGCCTCTTTGGGAAGATGGAAACGAGAGCTCTTACAATTGTTAAATATGCTTCATGGCACAGGAATGAAAACAGGAAAAGGAGAAATCTGCTACACCCTACCATAACTAAGGAGGAGTACCTTAACTAAGATGTGAGACAATGGATGTCTTCCTTCAAAAACAATAGATAATTTCTTGAGGTTGAGGAGGAATAATTTTCGGTGTTTCTACTCGTAACATTGCCGTGATTTTTGTGTATGCAAGTGTAGGGGGTGTTAAATAATAAGAAGAGGTTTTGTGTAAGGATCTATAAAGGTTAATAGGAGAAATGACTCTCAGTGATGTTTCAAATTATGTCACCACATATGTCAACCACAAAATGACTGGGTGAGAAGTAATCCAATAGAAAATTACAACCACTAAAATGAATGTTTGCTAATAACATTCAGTGAAACCTCATGGACATTATGGGAAAAGGAACAGCATTTTATGGCTTGGATCATTAACTTTAATTAATATTAAATGTGTTTTTATTGCATTGCTTGAATGTCCTAAACAAGGAAATTGTAGAATGGAAATCAAGTGTTATAGTTCATAAAAATTCTTCTAATCAGAGACTTAGAGCCAGTACATGTTAGACACAGAAAATGCAGAATCCTGTATTTGCCAAAGGGTAATCTCTAGAGAAATCAAAATATGTAAATGACCATCTGATAATGTAAAATTTGTTTTTTGTAAAGGTGTGATTGACTTTATTCTGTACTTTAAATGCAATTGTCAAATGAAGGTCTGTATTGCCTCCTTGAATAATATATTTATCATAATATCTTTGTAATTTTGCATATGCTTAGTTAACTGTATGCATTGTAAATGTGTGCATTGAGATTGTTAGTTGTATTCCCTGCTGACATATTTTATTATTGGTTGTGAAATATCTTACTGGGAGTTAATTATTCTGTAAAAAGACAGGAAATACTTGGAGTATACAGAGGAAACCATCAAATGTTAATACAGAAAATCAGTTTTTAATCCCCTAAGTGAATTCTAGTTGCTTCTCAGGGGTATATCTTTTAATGTCTTATCTCAGGCTATGGCACTATTATCTCCATGGTGTCACATAAAATTCCCATGAAAACAAACGAGGTTGTTGAGTTAAGCAGGAAAGAAAAAGAAACAGGTCAATGCTCAGAGCACCAGTTTCCCTCTTCTCTCACAATTTCAGACTGTGGTGTAATAAATGAGTTGTCATAGTTCTCCAAATTTCAGTTTCTTAGGAAAAATTTTAAATGCTGAAAGGAACATTTGTAAACTAATTTTGTTAAAAGTGACATCTTTTTAAATAACTTTATATAGTTGTTTTATTCAATAGTTTAGATATGAATAATATTTTTTCTTAGCCATTTTTTAAAATCCTAACTTAATGAACTCAATTCCATGAAGCTTGGGCATGATTAAATGTGTTTTGTCAGCACCAGGATAGTTTGCAAAAAATGTGTTTAGACTTCTCACCCTTTACAACTGTTCTCTTTGCACTTTGTAATTAAAGTAATACACTTGAGGCAAGGTGACATCAGTCAAGACATATTTATAGAGAAGAGAGAGTTCCCTGTGTTAGAATTTCCAGATGCACCATTCAACTTTAGCTGATGCAGAAAGCACAGTTTAGTTTTTTTTTTGTCTTAAATTATAAAATATGTGGAATAATTTTCTTATTATATCAAAGTAATCATATCCATGCCAGTATAACTCAGTATTCTAAATGGTAGCTCAGGCACACAATAATTAAACCAATAGACAATAAAAGCTGCAATTTTTAAAAAAGTTTCTATACTTGATTAGCTTATGTAAAAATAGGGAAGAAATCACTCTAGCTTTCTCTCAACTTTCTCTCTTTCCCTCTTTCTCCTCTGTCTCCATCCTTCTGAACTCAGTCAGTGCCTATGTCAGAGCTATTTAACTAAGGCATAATAAGAGATATTGGTCAGATAATACACAGGAAGACTAAAATTTTATTTTTAAAATATCTTGTATGTGTGAGAAAATTTATATTATTACCTAGGAGTGTAAATACTTTTAAAATTATAATTTAATAACATTGGCAAAGATTTTTAATTTGTTTTTTGTTTGCCTTGACCAGCAAGCTTTACACTGATATAAATAGCCTGGTCAAAAATACATATAAGGCAAGAAATAACCTGATATCCATCAATATTGAAATAGTTAAGCAATAAAACCCCCATATTATTGAGCAACAAAACATAATGAGGTAGAGATTTATATAAGAATATGGAATTAAAATTTTAAAGAGAAAAAATAAGAAGGAAAGACAAGAAGAAAGACATGTATCAGAACACTTTGTAAACAAAACAAAACAGAACTCAATATTTTGGCTTGTAAGGCCTTATGCTAAATTGTTAAATATCCAATCATGTCATTGAAGAGAGAAGTTCTGACATTTATATTTACTGCTTTACTTTCAGCTTATTCATGAATGTAAATCAAGAACATTCATGTCAGAACTATATCTGAACTATATCTGCTTATCAATTGTAACCATATAATTGCTATGGATACTAAAGTTCAGCAAAAATCAATAAAGGTTTTCTAGGAAAAGTAATTGGCAATGTAAAATTCACACACACAAAAGTTTTATATAAACGTCATTTATGTCAGTGAAAACAAACTCATCCCCCAATTTGTTTTATTTTGTGTTTTTTGTTGGTTTGTTTGTTTTGTAATTTCTAATTCATCTTCTGCCACCTAAAATATTACAGTGACTTCACAGTTGTTCTCTTCTCTTTTCCATGATTGACCAGTATGACTGCATGGTCCAATTAACTTCATACACAAGGAGAATCCACGGCTTGGAGCTTGAAGCAGAAATAGTGTATAAAGGGAATAAGTGCTTGTTCTAAACTAACATGTTTTTTTCAGTAAGTAGAAACCTATTTTATTGCTTCCTGCAAATTTTCTATACATATCATCACACCTAAAGAGATGTTTACTTCTTGTTAGCATTTAGTAAATACTGACTACTGAATCCTGGCCAATTTCCGGTCTGTAAAATCTATTCCATGTGCTAGCATTGTTGAATTAAGAAACTTTGGGCATGTTTGAGCCAAGTGTAACTCCCGTGGCTCTGCTATAAACTTCCTATTAACATAACTTCTGGATTAGCTACAATTCACTATGGCCAGTTGAGAAACATATTCACATTTTATCCCTCCCTATCACATTGCTAGCCCACAATCACAGCCCTTTGCATTTAATTGGAGTCACATGACCCTCACCAAAAAAATGTGAGTGAAAGTGTTGTGTCATCAGCACATGAAGTGAAAACAGGTAAGGACCTAAAACTAAGCTTTGAGGAATCTGAATAGGTAATAGATAAGCCTACAAAGGTAACTGGAATTTAGCGGCCAGTTGGGGAACAATCAGGAGAGGAATACATCATAGAACTCTGAGCAGGGAGTGTTACAAGAGAAGAACATGTCAACAGTGCTAGATACTGTTTAAAACTCAAATAAGACAAAGTCAGAAAGTTCCCATTAAGAATTACCAAGGATTCATATCTGACTGGGAAAATCCTGGCTTATGTCTATTGCCTGCCTTGATTACTATCATTTCTTTCCACTTAAAGAATGCTTGATTTTGATGATGCATCATAGAGTCAATGTAGTTATTACTGACTTCAGTGAGAGCTACTTTGCATGTGCTATCGGACTGAAAGTCTAATTTGTATAGTTTACTGAGTGGGAAGTGAGAAAAGGAGCTAAATGTGAAATTACCATTAATCTTGGTTGTGCAAGAGAGAGAGATTATTACATTCTACTAGGGGGATATTATTATTAATTCTTTATATCACTAGGATAAAGGATTTCTAGGTTTCTAGGATTTTACCATCTTGCTAACTCTTTTTTATTTCCTCTGATCTTAGGCTCTTTCTCTTGTGTTCTTCCCATCTCTCAAAATTAAAAACAATTTCCTTTCTTTTCATTAAGGAAGGGAAGCTGTATTTAGCTTTTGCCCCATCTTTTTGTCACTTGCTGCCTTCATACTCTGATTTCCCTCTTTTTATTTTTCAAATTAAGAAGAAAATGTTAATATCTTCTGGTGTTAAATGATACATTTTTAAAATGTATATTTTTCCACACTGTGTTCCACAGTTCCATCCCCCTCCTCCCCCCATGTTGGAAACTTTGATGTATATAAGGCATGGTATTTTTTTCCTGCATAACTTAGAGTTTTATTCATGAAAAATCAACAATATATATGTAACTGTTACCAAATCAAACTTGGGTCAGTTTGCCCTTGCACAGTAAAGCCAGTCTACTGACTCCCGGTTATGGTGAAGGAAAGTACAGCATTTATTGCAAGGCCAAGCAAGGAGTCAAGGCAGCTAATGCTCAAAAGACTGGAACTCCCCAGTGGGTTTCAGGGAAGGGTGTTTAAAGGAAAGATGAGAGAGGGAAGTTGCAGAGTGCATGATTAGCTGGTACCTAATTCTCTGATCTGGTTGATGGTGAAGTAACAGGGTGATGGGATTAACAACATCATCAATCCTCAGGCTCCAGCCTGCCTGGGAGCTATGTGTTCATGGTCATCATGCAGTTAGTTTCTTCCATATGGTAGGGGTTTTAGTATCTGTAAAACAACTCAGGGCTGTGTATCAGACACTGTTTTCTATGTCCTTCAGGGAGGAAATAAAGATTCTGTGACCTTACTTTATGGCTGATCTATTGTTTAGACTGTTTCCAGTTCTCCTGGCCCAACTGTTTTCTTTTGTTAGTACATGTTTACATTTTTCCAGTCATTAACTCTTGAGCCAGCCTTTTGTGACTCAGGGGAGGCCTGGGAGACAAAAGTTTTCCTACAAACAAGAGACAGCCTGAGGGCATGATAGGGGAGAGAAGGTCTTTCCTGGGAAGACCTCCATAGGATCCTGCTCGGTTACACAACTATGTTTCTAAAATTGTTACTTCTTCTTAAATAGTGTCAAAAGGTTCAGGTCATAGTAAATGATAGAACCCAGTGTTTGCACTACAAATGAGATTATTCTTTCCATAGAGATAAACAGTATTTTGTGGTTCTTATGTCCAAATAACTGACTAATGCCCTAGCTCAACACCATCTATGACACTCCCTTATTTCATTTCAAAGTACATTTAGAAAGTCTAGCTCCATGGTGACTAAACTAAATGTTAAAATATAGAAAACAGAAGTTGATTCAATATGATTGTTTATAAAGAGGTAAGTAATGTCAGTGGAGCATACTCCTTCAAGACCATAAGAAAGACTACTGTGTGTTCTCTCATCAAAATATAAATGTGCCCTTTTATATTTTCATAATGCAAAGTCAACAGCTACTCTCAAGAATGAAAACAGAATAAACTCCCACTAGTTACTGTGAGAGAGGACGATATAATATCAGAAGTGTGTTTCCTCATGCTCATATAATTAATTAATGTATATTCTTATCTTCAGTGATATACACAGCTTTCTTATTAACTTTACTTAATCTTTTGAAATACCATTTTTTCTTTCTGTTTACTCCCAATACAGAGCTCATAAATTGTAATAATTTGAAGTTAAACAATTTATGACTGCCATTCGTTTGTAGGTCTCTATGATGAGGTTTGTTAATACAAATCTATTTCATTATATATGTAGGAAAATTGATTTTATTAAATTCAATTCAACTGAATATGTTCAGTTCAAAATAGAACTGAGTTTAAAACAGAACTCTCCTCCTCAGTTTTCATTTCTGATTAACTGAGAAATTACTCTTCTTCATACAATTTATATTAAAATATCCCTACAAAAATCCAGCTCCAAACTAAAGGAACACTCATCATTACTAATTTTATAAAGTGAGAAATAATAATAATAGTAGTAATAAATGGCAGTTTCTATTTACATATTTCAAGTAGAATGAGAAGCATAGGGTTTGGATTTGGAAAACACAATTAACCTTACTTTTGTCACTTATTTGTGTGACATGAAGGCAAGTTTTTAATTATTACTTAGCCTCAGTGTCCTGATTTGTAGAGTGTATAATGTTATAATTTGAGCATAAAGATTTACTGAAAAATGTTAGAGGAACATATGCTAATATTGTTATTATTGATCTGTGTATTTCCTATTGTGTAAAGTATTGCTACACTGTGATTTAATTGAAATGTAATGTGACCACAGTATAAAATTTCTATTTTCAAAAATACAATAAATGTGCCTACACTTGTGAAACATTCTAAGCAAGAGACAATAATAAAAATACTTGCAATGCTTAAACAGCTTACACCATGAAAGGCATTATTCTATGTGCTTCACATGTAATTACTCATTTAACATTCACACCAAAAATATGTTTGAGCATGGGTAGGCTGAACTTAAATTCTGGTTCTTGGTGACAACATTCCACTTTTCCCATTTATTACTAACATTTGTTCTTTTTGTATAAAGAGTTAGGTCTATAAAAAAGTATAGATTTTTTTTCAATCATTTTGCTGTCCAATTGAGAGGGGAAAAAACTGTATTCAGAGAAATTTCTTTGCCTGAATGGGTATTTCACACAGCCAGCTCCATTTTAATAGCTGTATAAAAATACATTTTTTAACAAATAAAATGCTCTAAGTGTTGGTTTATTTGACCTAGTAATTTCAAACATCATCTTTTAGTTGTACACCACATTACCCTTTCAAAACATATATATTCTTTTCAAAATAGAATTTGCTATGGTAATTAAGCATTATTTCTAAATTTTAAAATAAATCATATAATAAAATTTGCCCACAGGATTTTTAAGATGATTTTGCAAAAGTATTCTGCTTTTAATAATTTAAACAATTCATGTGAAAATTTAACATTATAAAATTATTTTACTCTACTTTTCTGGCATACTTTACATTTACAACCATTTTATGATACAAAGAGAAGAGATACATGAGAGGAAAGAACAATAAATTCTCTTCCATAGAAGGGATGCACTAATGTGCATTTAAATGTTGCATTAACATTCAATGAATTGGGGCTAAGTCAATTATTATCTGCCAGCCACAACAAAGGAAAAACATCTGATACTCTTTTTCCCTTTTCAGTTTTGTTTTAGTTTACTCATTGAATACTGGAATTGAGAAAACATACTTTTAGGAACTTTGTTAGCTCATTAAGCATAGACTATTATTGTAAATCAGAGTCAGAAATTCTTAAATATAAATCCTTTGAGCCATAAATATATTATACCCTTAGGAAGTTTGCTTTTAGTATGTATATCCCTTTCTGTTTTCAGTAAAAATACAAAATGCTATCTTAATTTAAAACCATGGTGATATTCTGTTTCCAACATCTTAGAAAGATTTGATCAAAGGTTTTAAAAAACATCAGATAAGTCTGAGTGCAGAAATGTCTCTGAGTGTAGCTAGACCACTAAAATTTTGTGCTAAGAAATATAAACTTCAGTATATTCTGTTAAAGAAGTACTGTATCATCCATTAATATTCATGTACTTCCTTCTAATGATCATTCTTAACATTTTACATAGTTTAGTAATAATATATCTATTAATCTATTATTGAAATCATTATAAATTTTACTAGGCACTGACAATACAACAATTAATTTAAGAGAAATGTCAATATCCTAAGACATTAAAAACTATTGGAAAAGAACCACAATTGTCATATTTGTAATGCTATGACAGACATGTACTGAATGCTTTGAGAACACTCATGTGGACAACTCCTTGCCATTTTGTTCAATGATATAATGTGCACGACTGCATTCGATGGGTTTTGTTGATATTTTCAGTGTATTATGCAAATTTAATAAATGCTATTTATTACTCCCTGTGGTTAGATAAAATTCTAAAATGACTCAATAACCCACACCCTAGTCAACCCTTTACTATGGGCAGGACTTTTCTTTTTTCTAGCAAGTAAGATATGGCAAAGCTGATAGGATATTACCAGTGTGATGATATTGCATTATGTGGCAAAAGTGAAGCAATTTCTCAGATGTCATTAATATCTCTAATCAGTTGACCCTAAGTAGTAAATCAAAAGGAAGTTTTCCATATGACCCAGCAATCTCAGTACTGGGTATATACCCTGAGAAAACCATAGTTCAAAAAGAGTCATGTACCAAAATGTTCATTGCAGCTCTATTTACAATAGCAGGACATGTAAGCAACCTAAGTGTCCATCAACAGATGAATGGATAAAGAAGATGTGGCACATATATACAATGGAATATTACTCAGCCATAAAAAGAAATGAAATTGAGTTATTTTTAATGAGGTGGGTGGACCTAGAGTCTATCATACAGAGTGAAGTAAGTCAGAAAGAGAAAAACAAATACCCTATGCTAACACATATAAATGGAATCTAAGGGGGAAAAAAAAAGTCATGAAGAACCTAGGGGCAAGATGGGAATAAAGACACAGACCTACTAGAGAATGGACTTGAGGATATGGGGAGTGGGAAGGGTAAGCTGTGACAAAGTGAGAGAGTGACATGGACATATATACACTACCAAACGTAAAATAGCTGGCTAGTGGGAAGCAGCTGCATAGCACAGGGAGATCAGCTTGGTACTTTGTGACCGACTAGAGGGGTGGGATAGGGAGGGTGGGAGGGAAGGATACATAAGAGTGAAGAGATATGGGAACATATGTATATGTATAACTGATTCATTTTATTATAAAGCAGAAACTAACACACCATTGTAAAGCAATTATACTCCAATAAAGATGTTAAAAGATAAAAAATAAATTAAAAAAATAATAATATAAAAAAAGAACACACACACACACACACACACACACAGGCAGTTTTCCTGGTTAGATCTTATCTAATCTGTGAACCCTGTAAAAGAGGATCTACAGACCAGAGATGGAATCAGTTAGACACTTTCTCTCTCCTGCAGGCCTTGAAGAAGCCAGTCATCGTAAGTTCTATAGATGCCAGGAAGTTAATTCTGCTAACATCCATAAGAGCTCTGAAGAGGACCTCAGATGGAATCACATTTCTGAGTAGAAACTTTGACTGTTACATTGTTAGACCCTGAGCAGAGAACCCTGTTAAGCTGTTTGTGAACTTCTGACAATAAAATACTAAATGCACATTGTTTTGATCTGCTAAATTTGTGGCAATTTTTTTAGGTAACAATATCAAAAACAAAATATAGTATAAAATATATAACACTCAGTAAATATTCTTCCCTTTATGTGGTAGACAAGGTTGTACACTGAGACTTATGAAAGAAGCAAAGTAAGTAAGTCACAGTTCCTGACCAGAATGAGTTTATATTCTAATTAGGCAAGTAAGATACTATTTATATGTAATATAATTGAATATGCAGATGAAAGAATAAAAAAATAATTACTCACATATAATATGACAAGTGTTATACAAGTAATACAAATGAGAAGGTTTGATAAATCCCTGGGAAGAGAGACAACGAGCAACTTGGAAATCAAATTAGATATTATTTTAATTAAGCCTTGACAAACAGGTGATATAAGGAAAGTCTGTGCTGTTGAGAGAAAAGCACTTCAGAAGGTCACAGTAAATTGAGGAGAGGCTTAGAGATGGGAAATCTTCTCAAAGCTCAATTTAAGTCCAAATTAATTAGATTAGATGACCCAAACATGTAATTAATAGAGGTTAATTTTGGAAAGGACAAAGGGCTCAGATCACTCAGATTCTTAAATGGAAGGCTAAAAAGAATAGTTTTTATTGCATAGATAGTAGAGAATATTAAAGTTATGACTTTCCAATTTAAATATTCTATTCCAGCAGAGTATCTCATTCTTTTTTTTTCTGAAGTTTCAATTGTACTTAAGAATTATTTCTCCATTTTTTCCCTCTGGTTATTGATATGCTCCTCATTTGTCAAATCATGCTTAAAATATATGATGACTGAATGATACTATGTTGATTCTTTCTCCTCTCAAGATCCTTGTCCATTAGTATGACCCTTAAATATATGCTCAACAAGTAATTTATTTTTTTCAACATGAAATAATTTTACAATAGATGTCTATACATCCAATTTAAATTCTAGCGTTCCATGATACTTGATTTATCACATATCTATTCATCCATATTTACTTGTGTTTATCTTCACCCCAGTACTTTGACATTTATGTCTTTAGCTAGAGTTTAATAAATATTTGCAGTTTTTCATGTAAAATTTATAAAGAAATGCACTTTGAAGGTTAATTTTATGTATCAAACTGCCTAAGCCACAGTGCCCACATATTTGGTCAAACACTAGTCTGGATGTTGCTGTCAAAGTATTTTTGGATAAGGTTAACATACAAATCAGTACAACTTGAATAAAGCAGATTACTCTTTATAATGTGGATGGGTCTCATCCAATCAGTTGGAAGCCTAAAGAGATGAAAGAGAGATCACCTCCAAAGCAGGAGGAATTCTGCCAGCAAACTGTTTTCTGACTTGGGCTACAATATCAATTATTTCCCGGGTCTACAACCTGCAAGTCTATCATGCAGATTTTGGACTTGCCAGCCTCTACAATCCCTTGAGCTAGTTCTTTAAAATAAATCTCTGTCTCATTCTCTCTCTTATTGGTTCTTGTTCTCTGGAGAACTCTGACTAATATAGGCACAAATTTTAAGTATCTATTTCTTTGACAACTAGTGATGTTGAAGTCCTTTTCATGCTCTTACTACCCATGTGTGTTTCTGTGAAGTCACTGTTCAAATTTTTAACTACTTTTTTTCTGGCTTTTTATTAATGAGTTATAGGGGTCCTTTCTATTTACTGGATACCAATCCTTTATCAGATATATATTTTGCAAGTAAGTCCTCCCAGTCTGTGACTTGCCCATTTATTATCTTAATGGTGATGTTTGATGAGCAGAACTTTTTACTTTTGAGGAATTCTAGTGTATATTTTTTTTTCTTTTCTTTTGGTTTTTGCTTCTTTTTGACTTAGAAACATTTGGCTAGTCCCAGATTACAAGTACATTCTCATGTTTCTTTTAAAATTTTTTTATGGTTTTAGTTTTTATAATTGTCAATGATCTATCTTAAACAACATTTTCTGTATAGTATAAATTAGGGAGTTGAAGTTCTCCCCCGCCCCCCCACCCACCACCGCCACTCAGTAAGGATATCCAAATAAACAAGAATCATCTGTTGAAAACCTTTCCTCTCCCATTGAATTATTTTGGTGACTTTGTAGAAGAAAGAAAAAATTATATGAGACAATTGTGATACAATTTCTAGGTTCTCTGTTATATTTCATTTGTATAATTGTCATTCTTATGGGAGTTGCACAGTGTCTTAATTATTGTAATTCATAAAGGATCTTGATATCACATAGTGAGTCTTCCAAATATTTTGACTTTTAAGGTTGTTGTGGATGTATTGTAGTGCTTTAAACTTTATATAAATCTAAGTAAAAGTTTGTATCAATTTTGGTACACTGTAATTTGTCAGAATTTTGTCCATTTTAGCTAAGTATTGTTGGCATAAAGTTGTTTGTAATATTGTCCTATTATATTTTTTAATGTCTATCTATAGTTTCTGTCTGATAAACACCCTTTCATTCTTGATATTGATGTTTTGTATTTTTTCTCATTTTATTGATCTGTCTGCTTTGAGGTTATCAATTTTGTTTGTCTTTTTTAAGAACAAATTGGTCTTTAATTTTTTCCATTGTCTGCTTTCTACATGTTTATCTCTAATCTTCTTTCATTATCTCCTTCCTTCTACATATTTTTTGATTTCCTTTGCTTTCCTTTATCTAGCCTTTTAAGGTAGAAGCATAGGTCATTGAATATATTTTTTGCAATATAATCATATAATCAAAAATATCCCCTCAAGAACTCAGATAGCTGTACACAATCAAGTTTTATGTTAATTTTTGATATCATCCAGCTCAAAATATGTTCTAATTTCCCTCCTATTTTTTTTCTTAAATCCAGAGATTATTTAGAAATTTATTATTCAATTTCTGAAATATTTAGTATTTTGCTAGTTATCTTCTTGGTATTGATTTCTATTTTAATTTCATTTTGGTTAGAGAAAAACTATGTATGTTTTTAATCATTTTATATTTATTACTTTTGGGCTCAGAATATGGTTGATTCATGGTAAATAGATCATGTTTATCTGAAAAGATTGTGAATTATACAATCGTTGAGTATTTATTCCAAAACTTTTAATTACAAAATGGTGGTTGATACTGTTGATCAATCTACATATTTGCTGTGTTCTTGTTTATTTCATTGGTTCTCAAAGTGTGGTCCAAGCTGGCCATCAAGAATGCTCTACATATCCATTTAGTAATTACAACTAATCTTTAAGATACTAATATTTACCAAGATTTAATGTAGCATCAAGACAATATATACAATTACCTGAGAAAATTATGAAAATACTACACTTTTTATAAGTTTTATATATGTATAAGGCCAGCTTTTATTCATATGTAATGAACTAAACAATGTATTGTAACAGATAGAAGGGAGGAGCTAATATAAGAACCTAGCTGTCTTTTATTAAATTATCTATTAAAAATTATTTTAAAAATGTAAAATAATACCAAGCATCTATACATTTTTTTGAAAATATAGTTGTTATACTACAATATAGCCTCATTTTAATGTGTTATTTTAATTGATTGATAAACAGATAAATAAATAATTATCTATTTTTACTTTATTTGATAAAATGGTAGTATGAGTAGCAATAACCTAATGAATAAAACTTTTTAAGAATGTAGAGGTTTCCTGAGACCAATATATGTAAGAATAGATGGCCAAATTTTTCTATAAATTTATAAGAAACATGTTAAAATCTTCTATTCCCATTTTGGAAGACCTACATATTTATGACTGATGAATTAATCCTTTTATATTTATGATATGCCCCTCTTTATTTCTGTAATAGTCTTTGCCTGGATGTTTATTTTTTTGGTATCAGTATAGCCACCTTAGCCTTCTTATTGCTTATTATTTGAATGACGTACATTTTTTCATCCATTTTGTTTTTATTTATATATAAATCACATCTTATTTAGACAGCATATAGTGTGTGTGTATATATTATACATATACAAATTTTAAAAATATATTCTACAACATATGGCATAATTATTGATGAGGAAAAATCACAGTCAACCATTTATTATTTGTTTTTGGCCTATATCCTAAAAAATTTCCTCCACCATTCATTGTGTTTTGCATGTCTTTTTGATTATTTCAATACTTTTTAGAATTCATTTTAACGTTATTTATTCTTTATCTTTTTAAAACTAACTTAGATCTTCTCAAAGTCTTTAAGAATTAAAAAAAATGCTGAGTACTTTTGAGGCAATTGTATGGAATTTTCAGTATCCTTTGATAAATTATATATTGTTATAATAATAAATATTCTACTGTGTGAACATGTCATATCTGGGCATTAATTTAGTTCCTCTTTTATATCTTTCATAAAATGTTAACACTTTAAACATTAACATCTTCCAAGTACTCTACTAGATTTGATCATATATATTAAATATATATGATTTAATATATGTTTAATAGCATAATATATTTTTAACTGCTTGAAATAGAATCTTTTTATTTGAATTTATGTGTTAATTCTTTCTCCTTATGTAGAAGGATGTTTTTGTTGTTTATGATGCAGTTTTTTGGACTATTTTTAGCTCAGATAGTTTGTGGAGTCTCTTTGATTTTTAAATGGAGATAATTATGGGGTCTGAAAATGTAATTATGTTGTATTAAAACCAAGGACAGTGTATTAATTTGCTAGGGCTGTCAAAACAAAGCACTATAGCCTGGATAGCTTAAATAACAGAAACTTTTTTTCTCACAGTTTTGGAGGTTAGGTGTCAGAGATCAAGGTGTTGGAAGGGTTGGTTTTTCTAAGGCCTTTCTTCTTGGCTTGTATATGGTTGTTTTCTTCCTGTTGCATTACATAGTCTTCACTCTATACATGTTTATGTCCTAATTTCCTCTTCTTACTAGTATGCAAGTCATATTGAATTAGGGCTCACTCTAATGACTACATTTTAACTTAGGTATCTCTTAAAAATACCATATCATCTCCAAACACAGTCATGTTCTCAGATAGTGGGGGTTAAAACCTCAACATATGAATCTTGTTGGAACATAATTCAACACATAATAGAGAGTACTTCTGCAATGGAGAAAGAAATAATGATTTTAGCTTTCCAACTTAGCATGACAGTAAATCTGTTAAACAAACAATGCTATGGTTGTTCTGTACAACAACATACTCATGCACACATCACTTTATTAAAGAAAACTATGTGTCCACACTTATATCAATGAACAGATCATCCAGATAGAAAATCAATAAGGAAAATTTAGCCTTAAATGACACATTAGAATAGATAGACTTAATAGATGTATATAGCAACAGAAAACATTCTTTTCAAGTGCACATGGATATCACAGGCTAGGACACAAAATAAGTCTCAATAAATTTAAGAAGACTGAAATCATATCAAGCCTCTATTCTGACCACAATGCTATAAGACTAGAAATCAACCACAAGAAAAAAATGAAAAGGAAACATAAAACAGATACAAGTGGAAGCTAAACAATATGCTACTAAACAAACAATGGGCAACTGAAAAAATCAAAGAGGAAATTTAAAAAATACCTATAGACAAATGAAAACAAAAACACAATTATCTGAAGTCTATGTGATGGCAAAAGCAGTTCAAAGAAGGAAGTTTATAGTGGTACAAGCTTACCTCAGGAAACAAGAAAAATCTCAAATAAACAACCTAAACTTACACCTAAAGCAACTAGAGAAAAGAGCAATTAAAACACTAAGTTACTAAAAAGAAAGAAGTCATAAAGATCAGAGAAAAAGTAAATGAAATAGACACACACAAAAAAAATAGAAAAGATCAATGAAAATAATAGCTGGTTCTTTGAAAAGATAAACAAAATTGATAAACATTTAGTGAGACTCCTCAAGAGAAAAAGAGAGATGGCCCAAATAAATAAAATCAGAAATGAAACACAAGTTACAACTAACACAAAAGAAACACAAACTGTCATAAGAGACTACTATGAAGAGCTATCCACCAATAAAACAGATAACCTAGAAGAAATGGACAAATTCCTAGAATTGTACAATCAGCCAAGACAGAATCAAGAGGATAGGAAATGTGAATAAACCAATTACCAGTAATGAAATTGAATCAGTAATTTAAAAACTCTTAACAAACAAAAGTCCAGGACCAATGGCTTCACAGGTGAACTCTGCCAAACATTTAGAGAAGAGTTAACAACTATCCTTCTAAAATTATTCCAAAAATTTGCAGAGGAAGAAACACTTCTCAGCTCATTCTATGAGGCCAACATCATCCTGATATCGAAACCAAAGATATAACAAAAAAAAGAAAATTGCAGGTCAATATCACTGAAGAACATAGATGCAAATATTCTCAACAAAATATTAGCAAACTGAATTCAGTAGCTCATTAAAAAGATCATATTCCATGAGTAAGTGGGATTTTCGCAAGGACACAAGAATGATTCAATATCACTAGCAAATTGAAGAACAAAAAATCATATGATCAGGCTTCCCTGGTGACACAGTGGTTGAGAGTCCACCTGCCGATGCAGGGGACATGGGCTCATTCCCCAGTCCAGGAAGATCCCACATGTTGTGGAGCGGCTGGGCCCGTGAGCCATGGCTGCTGAGCCTGCGTGTCCAGAGCCTGTGCTCCACAGCAGGAGAGGCCACAACAGTGAGAGGCCCACGTAATGTAAAAAAAAAGAAAAAAATTGTATGATCATCTCAACAAATGTAGAGAAAACTCTTGACAAAATTCAACATTCATTTATGATAAAAGCTCTCAACAAAGTGGGTAGAAAGTAACATATCTCAACATGATAAGGGCCATATATATATAACAAGCCTGCAGCTAACATCATACTTGACAGTGAAAAGCTGAAAGCATTTTCTCTAGGATTAGGGACAAGACAAAGATCCTGACTCTTGTCATGTATATTCTACATAGCATGTGGCCAGGAAGTCCTAGCAATAACAATCAGACAAGAAAAATAAATAAAAGAAATTCATATTGGAAAGGAGGCATTAAACAGTGCAAACAGTGTCACTGTTTGCAGATGACACAATACTACACATAGAAAATCCTAAAGACACAACCAAAAATCTACTAGAACTCATCAATAAATTTGGTAAGGTTGCAAGTTACAAAATTAATATACAGAAATCTTTTGAATTTCTATGTCATAACAATTAACTATCAGAAAATTAAGAAAATAATCTCATTCACAATTGCATCAGAAAGAATAAATACATGGGAATAAATCTAAGAGGGTAATAGACTGTATTTGGAAAACTATAAAACACAGATGAAAGAACCTGAAGATGACCCAACAGATGGAAAGATATACCATGCTCATGGAATGGAAGAATTAATATTGTTAAATAGACCATACTATCCAAGGCAATCTACAGTTTCAATTTAATCACTATTAAAATACATTTCAACGAACTAGGACAAATAATTCTAAAATTTGTATGGGAACACAAAAGACCCCCAATAGGCAAAACAATCTTAAGAAAGAAGAACAAAGGAGGAGGTATCATGCTCCCCGATTTCAAACTAAACTACAAGGCTACAGTGACCAAAGAAATATGCTGCTGACACAAAAGCAGACACATAGATCAATGGAATAGAGAGCCCAGAAGTGAATGCACACTTAAATGGGCAATTAATCTGTGACAAATGAAAGAACTTATACTGGGGAAAAGACAGTCTCTTCAATAAATGATGTTTGGAGGACTTCCCTGGTGGAGCAATGGTTAAGAATCCACCTGCCAATGCAGGGGATAAGAGTTCAATCCCTGTTTCGGGAAGATCCCACATTGCCATGGAGCAACTAACCTCGTGTGCCACAACTACTTAGCCTGTGCTTTAGAGCCTGTGAGTTACAACTACTGAGCCCACATGCCACAACTACTGAACCCATGCGCCACAACTATTGAAGCCCACACACTCTAGGGCCTGCGTACCGCAACTACTGAGTCCATGTGCTGCAGCTACTGAAACCCATGTACCTAGAGCCCATGCTCCACAACAAGAGAAGCCACTGAAATGAGAAGCCTGTGCACTGTAATGTAGAGTAACCCCCGCTCACCACAACTAGAGGAAGCCTGCACGCAGCAACAAAGACCCAATGCAACCAAAAAAAAAAATGGTGTTTGGAAAACTGGAAAGCTACATATGAACTACTGTCTCACACTTTATACAAAAGTAAACTCAAAATGGATGACAGACTTAAATATAAGAAATGAAACCATAAAACTTCTAAAAGAAAACATAGGCAGTATGCTCTTTTGCATTGGTCTTGGCAATATTTTTGTGATTATGTTTCCTCAGGCAAGGGAAACAAAAGCAAAATAAACAAATGGGACTACATAAAGCTGAAAAGCTTCTGCACAGGAAATAAAACTATCAGCAAAACAAAAAGATAGCCTACCAAATGGGAGAATATATTTGTAATGATATATCAAACAAGGGGTTGGGGTAGGGGATTAAGAGATACAAACTATGGTGTATAAAACAGATAAGCAATAAGAATATATTGTACATCAGAGTATAACCAATATTTTATAATAACTTTAAATGGAGTATTATATTTAAATTTTTGAATAGCTTCAAGGCCTCAAGAATGGAGCTTTCAAAATGGGAAAACAAGCCTTGGGCCATCAGTCTCCTATTTCCAGGTTGACACGCAGCATAAGTACATGTTGATTCTACAAGTTCAAAGAGACTCAAGTTACCCACTTGGCCCTTCGCTGAATCACCTTTTTCTACACCCGCTATTCTGCGTGTAGCAAACTGCCTAAACGAAGGATGCTCGAGGTCAGCAAAGGGGCCTGTGCATATTCCAAAATCCTGCAGTGTTATACCAAGAACTGTGCTTATGTTTCAGTTGGAACTCGCATTGATCATCTCCTTGAGGAATGGGTGACTTCACGTAAGAGGTGTTCGAAGGAATTATAAGCAGAGTGTTTTTCTCAGTTTAGCTCACCTAGGGCAAGGAGACCCACTTTCTTGGCGAGCTGGAGATTCTAGAACTGTGGTCCTGAAGCTGTTGTAGAGCTCGGGAAATCTAGCATTCCCAAGGAAAAGTGCAGTGTGTTGCCCCTCACTCAGCAAACACAGGGCTACTCCGAAGGGCCTACAAAGCTGGATCTTGCTTAAGAGGCTGAGAGCAACCCGGGGGTACTTAGCCTAGTGTTCTGGAACCAAAACTGTTGCTGACGCGAGGTTCCAAGGAGACCTGAAACACTTACTACCATTTAACTAAAGCAGAACAGCGATTAAGGCCACATGCAGCTGTTGCACACTTACCGTTTGGCAAGGCAAATCAGGGCCTTACTTCAAGGTTAGTACTCACGTTGTTTCTCACTTTAGGTATAGAGCAGAGCAGGATGAGCTTCCAACTAGGAACTGGAAGCACAAGGATTCTTTCGGGAACACTCATTTTCTTCTTTAGCCATGCCGGCAGTGACTAAAACCCCGGCAACAACAATGCTTTTCAGGTAGCTTCAAGGCCTCAAGAATGGAGCTTTCAAAATGGGAAAACAAGCCTTGGGCCATCAGTCTCCCATTTCCAGGTTGACATGCAGCATAAGTACATGTTGATTCTAACAAGTCAAAAGAGACTCAAGTTACCCACTGGGCCCTTCGCTGAATCACCTTTTTCTGCACCCGCTATTCTGCGTGTAGCGAACTGCCTAAACGAAGGATGCTCGAGGTCGGCAAAGCGGCCTGTGCATTTTCCAAAAGCCTGCAGTGTTATACGAAGAACTGTGCTTATGTTGCAGTTGGAACTCACGCCGATCGTCTCCTTGAGAAATGGGTGAGTTCACCTAAATAATTGGTGTTTGAAGGAATTATAAGCAGAGTGTTTTTCTCACTTTAGGTACAGAGCAGAGCAGGATAAGCTTCCAACTAGGAACTGGAAGCACAAGGTTTCTTTCGAGAAAACTCATTTTCTTCTCAGAGCCATGCCGGCAGTGACTAAAAGCCAGGCAACAACAATGCTTTTCAGGTAGCATCAAGGCCACATGAATGGAGCTTTCACAATGTGAAAACAAGCCTTGGGCCATCAGTCTCCCATTTCCAGGTTGACACGCAGCAAAGTACATGTTGATTCTAACAAGTCAAAAGAGACTCAAGATACCCACTGGGCCCTTCCCTGAATCAATTTTTTTTCTACACCCGGTGTTCTGCATGCACCGAACTGGCTAAATAAAGGATGCGTGACGGAGACTTAGGGCCCTGTGCAACTTCCAAAGACCTGCAGTGCTATACCAAGAACTGTGCTTAAGTTGTACTTGGAATGCCAGCTGACCATCTCCTTGAGGATACGCGACTCTAGGTATGTAATAAGAGAAGGGATTACAAGTAGACTGATTTTCTCAGTATAGCTCAGCCAGGGGAAGGAGACCACATCCATGGCATGGAGAACAGTCTACAACTGTGTTCCTGAATCCTGTGTAGAGCTGATGGAATCTGGCTCTCCTAAGGAAGAGTGCAGTGTGGTGCCCTTCAGTAGGCCAACACTGGGTATTCCGAAAATCCTAAAGGGCTGAATGTTGGTTAAAAAGACCAGAGCAGGGCTTCCCTGGTGGTGCAGTGGTTGAGAGTCCGCCTGCCGATGCAGGGGACACAGGTTCGTGTCCCGGTCCGGGAAGATTTCCACATGCTGTGGAGTGGCTGGGTCCCTGAGCCATGGCCGCTGAGCCTGCGCATCCGGAGCCTATGCTCTGCAATGGGAGAGGCCACAACAGTGAGAGGCCCGTGTACCACAAAAAAACAAACAAAAAAACAAACAAACAACAACAAAAAAAAAAGACCAGAGCGTCCTGTCTGCACTCAGTGTTCTAGTAGGGAAACGGGTGCTGAAGCAAGGTTCCTAGGAGTCCTGAAAAGCTAACTACCGTGAAACTAAAGCAGAACGAAAATGGTACAGAATGTATATTTGTGACTGGTAGGAAAAACACACACACCAAACACACACACACTGAAAATATTTATTTTCTTCCCCACAAAGAAGGCACAGAGACTCTATTCAATGTCCAACAGTTTTTACCATTTTTCTTCATTCAGGGCACTCTCCAATTTCTGTTACTAAAATACCCTCCTAACTAGTCCTCATGCTTCCACCATTGCTCCCTGTTGGGGATTTAATGTGTCCTCCCAAAAGATACATTCAAATACTAACCACAGTTGTAGGTACACATAAAAATATAACCTTATTTGAAAATAGTGTCATTTGTAGATGTAATCAAGTTAAACATAAAACTATGTTGAATAAAATGGCAAGAGTGGACATCCTTGTCTCGTGCTTTCAGTTTTTCACCATTGAGTATGATGTTTGCTGTAGGTTTGTTGTATATGGCCTTTATTATGTTGAGGTAGTTTCCCTGTATGCTCACTTTCTGGAGAGATTTTATCATACATTGGTGTTGAATTTTGTCAAAAGCTTTTTCTGCATCTATTGAGATGATCATATGGTTTTTATTCTTTAATTTGTTAATATGGTGTATCACACTGATTGATTTGTGTATATTGAAGAATCCTGGCATCCCTGGGATAAATCCCACTTGATTGTGGTGTATGATCCTTTTAATGTCCTTGGATTGGAAGAATCAATGTTGTGAAAATGACTATACTAGCCAAAGCAGTCTATAGATCCAAAGCAAGATATGATTCACTGCAGTCCCTATCAAACTACCAATGGCATATTTCACAGAATTAGAACAAAAAACTTTACAATTTGTATGGAAACACAAAAGACCCCAAATAGCCAAAGCAATCTTGAGAAAGAAAAATGGAGCTAGAGGAATCAGGCTACCTGACTTCAGACTGTACTATAAAGCTACAGTAATCAAGACAGTTTGGTATTGGCACAAAAACAGAAAGATAGATCAGTGACACAAGATAGAAAGCCCAGAGGTAAACTCATGCACCTATGGTTACCTAATCTATGACAAAAGAAGCAAGAATATACAATGGAGAAAAAACAGTCTCTTCAGTAAGTGGTGCTGGGAAAACTGGACAGCTACATATAAAAGAATGAAATTAGAACACTCTCTAATACCATATACAAAAATAAACTTAAAATGGATTAAAGACCTAAATATATGATTGGACACTATAAAACTCTTAGAGGAAAACATAGGAAAAAAACACTCTTTGATATAAATAACAGCAAGATCTTTTTTGAACCACCTCCATGATTAATGAAAACAAAAACAAAGATAAACAAATGGGACCTACTTAAACTTAAAATCTTCTGCACAGCAAAGGAAACCATAAACAAGATGAAAAGACAACCCTCAGAATTGGAGAAAATATTTGCAAATGAAGCAAATGACAAGGATTTTTTCTCCAAATTATACAAACAGCTCATGCAACTCAATATCAAAACAGCAAACAACCCAATAAAAAAAATGGGTGGAAGACCTAAGAAGACATACAGATGGCCAAGAGGCAAATGGAAAAGTGCCCAACATCACTAATTATTAGAGAAATGCAAATCAAAACTACAATGAGCAGTAGAAATGCAAATCACAACTCACACCAGTCAGAATGGCCATCATCAAAAATCTACAAGCAATAAATGCTGGAAAGGGTGTGGAGAAAAGGAAACCCTCCTACACTGTTGGTGGGAATGTAAATTGGTACAGTCACTATGGAGAACAGTATGGAGGTTCCTTAACAAACTAAAAATAGAACTACCCTATGACCCAGCAATCCTGCTATTGGACATATACCCTGAGAAAACCATAATGCAAAAAGACACATGTACCCCAAAATTCTTAGCAGCACTCTTTACAATAACCAGGACATGGAAACAACCTAAATGTCCATTGAAAAATGAATGGATAAAGAAGATGTGGTACATATATACAGTGGAATCCATTAGAAGTTATTACAAGATATTGAGTATAGTTCCCTGTGCTATACAGTAAGTCCTTGTTGGTTGTCTATTTTATATATAGTAGGCATTTACATATTTTGGGTAAACCAAGCTGTCTTTGTATACAACAAGTAAAAGTTCTCAGTGAAGTGGTAAAATAATTTGCATCTTAATTTTGAAAGTAATGTTTCTATGTTTTTTATTTATACAACCTTGCCTTATACCATAAACTTAGATTTAAAATGTATGTAGTAGATGAGTTATGATTCTGAAAGGGCTTGTGATCATCCGATAAAGTGAAATCTTAATAGTCATCTCAAAATACTTCAAAAGTTAGACTATTATATGCATGGAAAGAGAAAATATGTGTTATATTTGAACAGGGAAATCAGAACAATGTCATTTTATCTTCACAGTCCCTAAACTAATGTACTGTGATAAAGAGTTCATTGATTTTGGTATTATGATGGTACAAGTGAGTGTATTTTTCTGTGTGTTTGCTCTGAAGTTTGGTCTATGGCTAATCTTTTGACAATGAAAAAACAAGAGCTAACTTATGTAGACAATCTGGGTCTGTCCCTTAAAACATTGTTATCCACACTCTCATATTGTATTAACTTTCCACAACCTTGAAAGTGGATAGTGGAAAATCCAGTTTTGACATCATAGACAAAGTCACTGCCAATGCCCTCTTTGAAGGAACAGCTTAGTTTTTAATCCACTTGGTAACATTTTGCCTCTAGAAAATGTCTCAAAGAGCAGAGAAAATAGAAGTTTTTAACAGTAGTTTACTATGAATTATTTGCTATCTCACATACATATGCACAAAAAAACAGATTATCATAATTCCACTAAGACCATTCACTCTTTCTGAAAACATTATTCACCCACTCTCAATCACTGTAGGGTGATCAAATTATTCAGATTCTACTTCCATAAAGGAGCCTCACATCCCACTAAGAACAAAACATGGTCAGTTGTGTGAATGTTCTATTTCCATGAATTTCAGTACAATGTGTTCTAAATTTGAGCCTGTTTGTTCAAGAGCTTCTATGAGAGCTTCTTAGTTCAATAATACCCGCTTTTACCAAATCTTCTTTCTTTACTTTTACAACTCTAATCAGACAGTATGTCATTTGAAGGGCAGCATATCATAAAGATCAAAAAAGGAGTTTGACAGCCCTTAGACTCCAAGCTTAGGTTCCATACTCTATGTCCTTGGGCAAGTTATTTTCTTTATCTCTATTTTACATGAAAATGAGAACATTGCCAGCACCTCACCTACAGATTGGTTCTGGAGAGAGTGATTTGTATAATTTGATAGAGTAATGTTTGATAGAGTAATATGTGTAAAATTTTAAGCATAGTGGCAGACCCAGAAAATTATTTATTATCCTATTTGTACACATTTCCAAAAATAATACAATTTTCTATTAGGTTGCCTTTTAACCCAGTGAATTGTTAAGAATTCTTGATAAATTCTCTTGTTAAAAGGAATTGAAAAAAATATCCTACTTGAGGCTGCTCAGGCTGCTATAACAAAATACCATAAATTGGGTGGTTTATCAACAACAGAAATTTATTTCTCACAGCTCTCGAGGCTGAAAGTCCAAGTTTGGTGCACTAACAATTGTTGGGTTCAGGTGAGAAAACCTTCTTCCAGGTTGCAAATGGCTGACCTTATTGTATCCTCACACGGGAGAAAGAGAGCAAACAAGCTCTCTCCTCATTCTTAGTCTTTTTTTTTTTTTTCTAATATACCATTTATGAGGGTTCCACCTTCAGGACTTCATCTAATTCTAATTACCTCCAAAGACCCCACATCCTAATACCAACACATATGAATTTGGGTGGTACACAAACATTCAGTCCATAACATATACCACCCAAAACTCTTCCTGCCTATATGTAGTAGTTGTAATTTCTCTTCTGGAAGTCCTGACTCAACCGTTCCAAATTATATTTTAATTTTCTCCCTTCTCTTTTTCCCATCACACTGACTCAATCCCTATGTTATATCTATTATGTATTAGGATTATCTACCAGACTTGTCATGTTAGTCAACACATACTTATTTAACACATAATAAATTATTTGACATACTTGTTGCTATGCATATAAAAGGAACACAAGACAAACTCACCCTCTAACTCATAGAAATTGTAAGATATAAATTTTTAAAAATCGACATATAATTTTGTGTTTATTTTTTGTGTGTTTTTTTGTGTTTATTAATTTTGTGTTTATTAATTTTGTGTGATTTTCACCTGATTTTTTGTCATGTTAATTTTGATGAGATTTGATAAATGCATATAATCCACAACCAAAACCAAGATAGAGAAAATTTCCATAATCACAAAGTTTCCTCATTACCCTTTGTAGACAATGATTCACAACCCTGGGAAAGTGCAACCATTTATCTGGTTTTTGTCTGTATATTTTGTCATTTTCTCTAAAAGAGATAGGGAAAGAGTACTATTGCAAGATTCATTGCATTTTTTTATATGTGTTAGAATGTCATCAATTTCTAACAAATTTCACAAATAATATAAGATAAATAGTATTATATGTCTTATGACATATCTTTCCTATTTGATTTTTTAGGATTTGAAAATAGTAAACTGTGTGATATTAAATATATAATAATATTTTAAAATAATATTTGTCATCTTTGAAAGTATTAATAGACAAAATATTCTACTTCAACTATGTTGGAATTAGTCATATAGAACTCTTTATTTTGGAATTATAATAAAAATAAAATTTGAAAAAGTTTAAAGAAATTAATGTATAAATTTTTAGTTAAAATTATTAACATGTCATATATTGAGGAGAAAGAATAGGTTACTGAAAATTTTCCTTTATTTGTATTAATTTCCTATTGGTGTTATAAAAGGTTACCACAAATTCAGTGATCTAAAACAACACAAATTTATTATCTTAGAATTCTGTAAATCAGAAGTCTTCTGGACTAAGTTCTTTGCAGACTAAATTAAAGGTGTTAGCAGGGCTGAGTCATTCTATGGAGATTCTATAGCAAATCTCTTTCCTTGTTTTTCTGTAAAGCTACTTGCTTTTGTCTGGCACATGGCACTCTTCCTATATCTCTAGGGTCAACAACATTGGGCCAAGTCCTCACACTGCCAAATTCTGACTCTTCTCTTATTCTTTCTTCACTTTTAAGGATCCTTATGATTACGTTGGGCCCACCATTGGGTAATCCAAGATAACCTATTTTAAAGCTGGCTGATATGCAACTTTATTTTTATCTGAAACCTTAATTCCCCTTTACCATGTAGCCTAAGATATTCATGGATTTTAAGCATCAAGATATAGGGGAGTGATTATTCTTCCTACCACAAATTTTCAACAGAAAAAAAAATTACAAAAATTAAGTGATCATCACAGACATATTAAAAAGGAACTAACTGAAAGTACAAAACAGTAATATAAGAGTGCTGAAAGGATACTATAAATGGAAGAGAAAGACTGATTATTAATCTATGGAGGAGCATAAAACACAAAGAGGAAGCACTTTTCACTCGAAGTATTATGATAGGCTGAAAACATATCAAATAAGTCACTCAATATTCTCTGAAGTTTGAATATGTTTGGATACATCTATTTAATTACCGTTCCATGGCTTACTAGTGATAACTAATGTAAGGAATAGAGATGATCCTATAGACTCTTATTTAAGATTACTTTCTTCTTATTGATTTCATAATTATCACAGTTCTTCAATTACCTTTCCATTCATAAAATTCTGCATATTTGTATGCTATTGGCATTCTGATCCCTTATTTCCTAACTTCTTGCTCTCTTCCTTCTCAGATTCCATGAAAACACAACAAAAAGGAAAGTCACTTAAATTCTTCAGATTCTTGTTATCATATCTGTGAACATGGGAGTATCATAATAAATTATCCCTATCAGTGAGATTAAAGCAAGAAACATAAAACAAATTCAAATTGGTAATTCAAAGACAATTTAATAAATTGAATAATAGTAAATAGAATACAGTAAGTTCCCTACATATGAGTAGAACAGTGCAACAGCTGGTATACAGGGGCTGGTGTCAAGTGAACACGCAAGATGTTTTATTGACTGGAGGAGGGAGAGGAGGTGGGAGATGGTAGAGCTGAAGGATCATCAGCAATAAGAGATGGAGGGCAAG
This sequence comes from Stenella coeruleoalba, assembly GCF_951394435.1. Taxonomy (NCBI): domain Eukaryota; kingdom Metazoa; phylum Chordata; class Mammalia; order Artiodactyla; family Delphinidae; genus Stenella; species Stenella coeruleoalba. Next base: position 42,102,864 of record NC_137164.1, on the reverse strand, counting down.
CTTCAATTTCACTCACAGCTGACATTTATGGGACAGGTTCTGATTCCTTGCTGGATTCAATCCTATCTACCCTCTTAAAAAAAATAATCCGATGATGTCTGGGTAGTAGCCCTTTTTGTCTCATCATAGAAGATATGGTAGAACTGAATTGCATTCTGAATGGCTGCTGCATCCTTCATGTACCATTCTACATTTGGGTCCTGTGTCTCAAAAACTAACAGTGCCTCCTCAAATAAAGAAAATCCCCTTGTTATTTCCTGTGTTGTGAATCTTCAGTTACTTTTCCTCGTCTCTCTTCATCCTTTCTCCGGGTCTCAAATTCCATCTTTTTACCTCGCTCCACTCTCACAATTATTTTCACTTTCATTTCCATCGTCATCGCTTGGCCCTTCTTAGCAGTACCAGCTACATCATCACTGCTTTTATGCTTGCTTCAGGAATCCTGGGCTTCAAATAAAGATACTGTACTACTGTACACAGTACTGTACAGTAAAGTACACAAAAGCACAAGCACTGGTGGAGGATGCACGCACGTGACAATGTGTGCCAGACAGGTGAACTAATTATGTGATTGGACATGTGAATGCTTATTCACACCTTTGAAAGTTTGCAACTTGAAGGTTCATATGTAGGGGACTTACTGTACAGGGAAACCAAAAGTAACACATGACAAGTAGTTTGGGGTGAAGCGATGAAGAAGTAAAAGAGTCTTTATTTTTGCATCTTGGACTAAAGAGACCACATGACAGCAAATTTGGACATGGACAGATCTGATAGGACTTCAAGAATATGACTTTAAATCCAGAGTCACAGCCAGCTCTCAGTAGATGAAGAACCAGGGAAATTGACAGTCTCACTTTACCTTCTCTTTAACTGTCTGCAGGTGCTCACCAGCTCCAGCACTTAATGGTATGTGACCTGCACAATTCACTTAACCTCTTTGAGGTTTTAAGTTCTTTATAAGTTTGCTATGAGTTTTAAATATTTGCAAATCATTAAAAGTGTTTGGTCCTTATAAGAGTTCAGTAAGTACTAATTACAATTATTATTAGAAGTATTGTCATTACATGATTGTAGCAGGAAATTCATTAAAAACAGAATAATAAAATTGTCTTGGTTGGGCATCAGATTGAAAATAGGAGAGGTAAATAATCAGAAATAAATTTGTTTATTTAATGTTGGGTAGTTAATACATGTCAGGAACTTTTCCTAGACATTGCAAATAGTCCACAGTGTTGGGTACACCTTCAAGTTAAAATTCAAGATGGTATACAGAAGAATTGAATTCTGAACATAAGCTTTTAAACTGGAATGTAAAATCATCAATTTTCTATTTTTCTAAGTAAGCTGCAGAAACAGCTTATGTGATGAATATAATGAAAAAGAGAGTGACTTGGAAAAATCAGTTAGCAATGTATATGACAGTCAAATTGCATTCCCCTCTAACAAGAGGACAGTCATTTGCTATTACCAACCTGAGAGGCAACATCTGAAAGAAAGCATCAGAAAACTTCAGTAGAAGCAAAAGTGTCATATATTTTTAATGTATAGTTCTTCTTTCAGAATTACTAAAGTTGCTCTGTAGCATTGAGAATTCCATACTAAATGAATTCATAAGAAGGGTAAGATATAATCCTTGGTTTCTTTTGTAAGCTATATTGATGAGGGGGATAGTTATACTGACATTGCGTTGTTTTACAAATCTCTCAATGGAATATTTCAAGTAGAGTGGAAAGTTTAAATTAAATATATTGTTACTTGAAAACATATCCGAGTAACAAATGCTGTCTTTAGAGTTATAAAGGATCTGTACTGTTTTGTAGGAGAAAGACAGTCCTTGATCTAAAAAAAAGCATAACAAAGTAGAGAGGTGAACTCTTCCTGCCTCACCCTTCACTTAGTTCCTGTGGTTTGTGCATGAAAACTGGCTCACATATATGTAACACAGGATTTATAAAAGAGTACATACTGCATTGAATTTTATTTCTTGGAAGTTTGTATGTGGTTATTTGTCAAAGTTATGATGCCATTAAAGAGAAATATATTAGATAGTATATCATAAATTAGTATTATGCAGTATGGAAGAGTGAAAAAAAGAGGTAGCTTAGATATAATCAAGGGTTTTAGCCTTTGTTGGGGATTCAGGAGGTTATCACAGTGGTTTAAATATGTGGATCCTAAAGCTAGATTGTGGAGTTTGAATCGTGGCTCCACAGCCCACAGCCTACGTATAACCAACTTGAGCAAATCACTCATCCTGGCTGTACCTTAGTTTCTTCAACAATGAAATTGGAGTTCATGGTCAGGATTTAATATAAAATACATGAGTGTTTATAAATAATTAACATGTCTTCTATGGCTGCTGTTATTATTGTTATTAATATTATTATTATACTATCCTACCTAGAAATCAGAGTTATAGAGGACCCCTCCTTTTGTCACTAACTGGCTTTGTTCTCTTAGACAAGTCTCATAACCCTTAAAGAATGCTTATTTGTAAAGGGCATGTAAAGGAATTGATAATATTAGTCCTTCAAACTGTCAAAATCTCTAATGATTAAAGATGTGGTACATATATACAAAGGAATATTACTCAGCCATAAAAAGGAATGAAATAGTGCCATTTGCTGAGACATGAATGGACCTAGAGACTGTCATACAGAGTGAATTAAGTCAGAAAGAGAAAAACAAATATCATATAATATCACTTATACATGGAATCTAGAAAAATGGTACAGATGAACTTATTCACAAAGCAGAAATAGAGACACAGATGTAGAGAACAAACTTATTGATACCAAAGAGGGGAGGGAGGTGAGATGAACTGGGAGATTGAGATTGACATACATACACTACTATGTATAAAATAGATAACTAATGAGAATCTACTGTATAGCACAGGGAACTCTACTCAGTGCTCTGTGGTGACCTAAATGGGAAGGAAATCTAAAAAAGAGAGGAGATATGTATAACTGATTCTCTTTGCTGTACATCAGAAGCTAACACAACATTGTAAAGCAACTATACTCCAATAAAAATTAACTTAAAAATACTAAAATAAAACAGAGACTGTTCATCCTCAGTATTATTGATATTTTGAAGAATTTGTGAAGAAGTTGTAAATCCAGCAAGATACCTAAACACCTATCGAAGTCTGCAAATCTGTTGAGAATTGACTTTGTGCTCATAGTAAATTCTTATGCTCTGGTTATTTGTTTATAACTATTTATTCATCTGCTGCTGCTGACCCAGTATTTAAATGGTAATGCCATTATACACACACATGTATGCACATACACACATGAATCACAATTGTTTTGTCTTCACTGACTTGGGAGGTTTTGTAGAATATTTTATAATGAAGCTGCCCTATTAAAACTGAGAAGTTAAAATGTAATAGTTTGTCACAATTATGTTTTATATTGGCAGGTGTTCTGAACTTTCTGTTTGATAACTAGACATACAAATTTCAATTCTTAAAGCTTTGCAGGCAATTTAAAGGCTCATTTATTTCACTGACTGCAAGATGTATGTACAGTCTCACATACTGGATGTCTGGGACCAAAATCAGCACTTTGTTGCTTGCTTGTCTCACAGGGAATAAATAATAGCAATTTTTCAGCATAGGCATACTAACACAATGTGTTTAGCAAATAAATGAGTGTAAGATGACCTATAGTGTCCTGAAGATTCATAAATAATAAAATGATCTATAGATTGTTAGCAGACGGCTGTAGCACAGGCTAATTTGCAGCAAGTGAAGCTTTGCAGGACAATTTATAACTTTTGAAAATTTAATAATTTCATCAATTTTAACCTATTTTTTAACCAATATAATCTGAATAACACTTTCAGCTATTTTTCCTTGTAAGAAAATATCTAAGACACTTACATGTTTTGGTTATTAAAATTAAGGTTGCTTTATTTAGATTTCATGATTGTTTTAAATAATTCAGAAAATAATAGAGGAGGAAATTTTAGTGGTTGTCTGTGTTTTGTTTTAATAAGAATTTCATGGGAAGAACCTTGGTACACAAAACTATCTATGTAGTTTGATACTATTATTTCAGGGGCCTATCATTTCACTTTTTTTCTATTTCATTTGAAAAACACTTCTTTTTTTCAACATTTTATTTTTTTATTGGAGTATACTTGATTAACAATGTTGTGTTAATTTCAGGTGTACACCAAAATGATTCAGTTAAACATATACATATATCTATTCTTTTTCAAATATTTTCCCATGTAGGTTGTTACATAATATTGAGCAGAGTTCCCTGTGCTATACAGTAGGTCATTGTTTGTTATCTATTTTATCACTCTTTTTTAAAATTTTATTTATTTTATTTTTGGCTGTGTTAGGTCTTTGTTGCTGCTCGGGGACTTTCTCTAGTTGGGGTGAGTGGGGGCTACTCTTCATTGCGGGTGTGCAGGCTTCTCATAGTGCTGGCTTCCCTTTGCTGTGGAACATGGGCTCTAGGCACACGGGCTTCAGTAGTTGTGGCACGTGGACTCAGTAGCTGTGGCTCACAGGCTGTAGAGAACAGGATTAGTAGTTGTGGTGCACGGGCTTAGTTGGTGCACGGGCTTAGTTGCTCCACGGCATGTGGGATCTTCCCGGACCAGGGCTTGAACCCGTGTCCTCTGCAATGGCAGGCAGATTCTTAACCACTGCACCACCAGGGAAGCCCTATCTATTTTAAATATAGCAGTGTGTACATGTCAATCCCAAACTCCCTATCATTTCACTTTTGACAACTGTTTTTCACTTTCTGCCTAGGACGAATTATTACCTAGGGTCTTTCAGGCCTTCCTCTGGAATGTAAAGTGATTTTATCTTAGAAATTTGATTTCATAGTCCAAGTCTCTTTGAAATAGGGATTTTTCAGGATGTCAAAAATTTTTGGACATGTTTGTGAGGTTTTTTGTAATCACATGACTATATATTTCACTTTATGGGATTTCTAGGTAGGTGACCAATGCTTGGTATTCTGCAGAGTCATTATCTATAAAACTAAAAACCCTGCACGTAAAGGTTCTCCTGTTTGAATACCAGGTAGAATACATCTATCCTGCCATCCCAGGCTTAGACTCATCCCATAGACCTTGGCAATGACTTCCAAAAAGCAGGCAAGTACATGTCAGGGTTCTGGTCTTGCTCTCTTGCTTGGCAAGTCACCATTTTCATCCATTCTATGTGTTAGCTGAGGACAAACTTCTGACTGGTAAGCATGTAGAGTAATTGGAGCTAGGAAAAAAAGCCTGTCTACTCTAAAATGTTTTAAATATTTCTATTCTGATTTGAGCATACACTGAATTTTTAACATATACACTAAATTTAAAGTGGAGGTAATTTGGCAAGAAAAAAATGACCGTTGGCCTTTTAGAATAGGAGATTACAGATGCACTTATGAAGCCTTTGCTAGTTATTGTCTCCTCTTTTGTTTCTTACAGAACCTTTAAAAATGTAAAATCCATTCTAATCGTTTCATATTTTGAGTCCCCTAACTCTCTACTCTTGGTAGGCATAAGGTCAAAGTCACAAGAGTCAATGTGGTATTGAGGTATTTTAGTACCTAAAACCTGGGATTGACTGATCATTACTGCCCTTATTCTACGTTAACTTGGAAGTTCCACATTTTGAGTTTACTAATGATCATCATGCCATTTTTAGATATAAATTTATGTTTTTAATAATAATTACTTTTGTCTTAATAAGTATAAACCATACTCAAAATGGTATAAGGTAAAAAAGAAACTGTATGCTCTAATTCAATGGAAAAGGGAAAAAATACAGGGTGACCTCCCTGAAAACAGAGAAGAGGAATTTAAATGCCCACAGGCCTCACTGTATCTCTTTGTGAAAGAGTCTATTTCACTTTTGCTGTTAGAGGTTGCTTTAGAATTACTGTTTATTGATTGTTGGGTATTAATTTGTTTGCTCTAAATCACTATTGTAATTAGGAATTGAGGATGCAGTAAATACAACCAATAAAATCTGTTGATTGTATTTTTATGCTTTTTTTTGCATTGTTCTCTAAGTTAGATTGAGTTCTATATGTTTTCTCCAATGTTCTCTAAGTTCCCAATTTTCTTATCTCTTTTATTTAAAAAAGTATTTTTATTAGACAATTGATGAACACATAATATTTAAAGGAGCTTATAAGTATGTTCCATCTCCGTATTAATAGTTTTAGCAAATTTCTTTAAACTTGTGTGTATAAGTGTACAATCAAGAGCAATTTAATAAAATAAGTGTTTAAAAGAACATGTTAATTTGTATATAATGTGCATATATAAAATTATGGAAGTTGTAACATAAGTTTAGTTACTATTGCCAGAAATGAATATATGTGCCTTTTACAACTAAAATGGTTTTGTTACCTGACAAATGTTTGCATAATAAGTACATCTGGGAGAGGGGCAAATACTGTAGCGCTAGAATGAAAAAAGTTTAAGGGTGCTGTTTTGAGCTATTCAAGTAACATCTCTTTAAGAAGCAACATTTAGTTTCCTTAACTGCAGGATAGGCTAATTTTTTTTGTCCGCCTGTCAAAATAATCACTTAATTTAAATCTCCTAGTCCAGAAGTTGTCAATTTGTGTTATTTTTAAAATTGTTCACTTGTGTCCCAAAATATTAATCTCCTCAGCTTTCCTGTCTTCTCTGCAGGCCCTGGTATGGTTCCCTGTCAATTGTAACAAATTAAGTTTCCCACAACCTGGTATATAAATATTATTTTCTATGTGTAACCTGCTTCTCTTCCTGCACTCCCCGACCAAAAAATGTTGAGGATCACCTTCTTAAAGTATATCTAAAATGAATGACACTGAAGGACAATTTTGTTAAGATTGCTAAAGTGGTGTCACAGGATTAATAAGAGGGAAGGGAGATTCATCAATCTGTTTGCGGATTTTGTGTGTTTGCATTTGTGTTTGTATTTGTGGAAGAGAGCATTAAGGAGCAATTGCAGAGTAAAGTAAGCCATGTTAAATATCTTTTATAATACTAATGACACATATTTTTTTGTTCAACAAATATTCTTATCTTTACCTTTCTATTTCAAATAAAATTTATTACTTCGTTTGGAAGCTTTGGTGAATGTCGATGTCTGGGCAGAATCTTGGTGCAGTTGGTGGCAGTACAGCCTCCCATATTTAAGTGCCATATAAATTCTGCCTCCCCTAGAAGTTGAATGGAGAAAATGAATCTGTTGCTCAACAGGCTAAATCTAATATTTGCAAAATGATGCTTTCCCTGAGCCTGAATCCTATTCTTTTGCTCTTTAAAAATTCTTGGCTAGAAGCTAATTCAAATTTTAAAGTTTCACAAATTTTCTGATTTGTTTGTTTGATGAATTCTTTGATTGTTTAGCTCCCTTTGACAATCTAGGCCCTGGTTACTTTAGGTACAACAAGAATATTCTTAAAAGCTCGATATCTGTAAGTATTATAGATAATTTAATGGATTACACTCAGAAAAATTAGCAATGTTCTTAAGATTATTATTGGAACCTTCAGTGTTTTCATTCTGGTCAACCATATTAATAACATAGAGATAACAAAATATTTTTTAAAGTTTTTATCTTATTTGAATGTAAATAAGTTATAGAGGTTCAAAGTGAGGATACATGATCAACTTTCCCCTTAGCCACTGTTTTTGGTGATCTACCCTGCCCAAAATGCTGTTGGGTACTCTTGTTCCCCAGATGATGTTCTTCAGTGGAATCCACTTTTGTATATCTATAAGTTGACTCCTTACATTTGAATTCATGCTTTGTGTCTGGGATACACAAAATTTTGTCCTACATTTGATTAGGTGTTATTCACCATATATGCAAGGTGCAAAGATGCACCATCTATGCATCTTTGTTCTGTCACAGAGACAAAAGCTCCAAACATAAACTTTCTACTTTAGTATACCTAACACAGGAGTTATATTTATATTTATAAATTTTATATTCCCATATCTGAAGTCTCCATGTGGTCCTTCTCATGGGCTTGAAGGAGTGGCATCATTCTTAACTTTCATTGAAGGGTGGTGAAAAATACACTGTGACTCTTTAAACTACGGACACTTTCCTCAAATCTTCAACCATCATTTTTTCTATAGTCAGACACATGTAGTCATGTGAAAGCTGATAATTAACATAGGTGGAAAGAATTTTTCAATCTCTTACCATGCCCTGGTGATTCTAACACTTTCCTTTGTAATGAGATGACACTTGACATCTATTTATTTTCTTCAATGCATTGGATTTAGCCAAAAGTGAGACTGAAATTGTTATATGTGTAAAATGATAAATTACACCATATGCTGTTAGTATTTTAAAGATCATTCTACTGAATTGTATGTAGTTTTAGAAAACCCTCATAATATTGTCTTCTTTCTCAAGTCTGTCATTTCCCAATAAAAGACCTTAACCTTGAGATCATTATACTATGTTACAGAAAAGAAAGGAATTTTTACAGTGTAGTCAACACTCCCTTCCTGGAGAAGTCTGTATCAAATGATTCTTTGATACAGGGGTATAAGAACATGGCCTCCTTGCCTCAAGTTAAAACAGAAATTCTAAGATGCCATCCCTTAGTTGCAGAACATAGGGTCAATTTTGAGGCCTTAAAGGAGTGGTCTACTCTCTGCCCAATCCTGTTTCTTTACTGTGCTGTCCTCAGAGGGGCATCCCAAGCATCCTCCCTAATAAACACTTACTTGCTAACATCCACCTCAGGGTCTGATTCCCTAATAACGCAGAGACAACAGTTAGCAGCCACAAAGCACAAACCTTACAATACTACTAGGTTAGTTCAAAGAAAACCCTTAAGTGATTTGTGAAGAAATATTTGATATTATTGATAGAATGGGTACTGAGATGAAGGAACTCACTATGCCTATCTATCTTAAAGGCTTAACATGCATCTTTTTTCTAAAAAGTACACTGAAAACAAGCATGAACAATTTAATATATGAAATGTGAGAAATATTTTCCTAAGTTTCACCAATTATTTCAATGCTAAATTTGTGAGTATAAATTTCCTGCCATGGATTTTTAAAGAAGTATTATAATCAGTGCTGGAAGTAAAAATTGGCTGTACTTACATTAAAAAGAAAAACACACTAAAATTTTTAACATATTACAGTTGAATACATGATTTTAATGAACACCAACAACAATAATGTCCTTACCTTGGATCATTCCAAGTAAAGAGAGCTCAGGAAAAAATAAATCACTGTTGTCTATTGGAGTCTCCCTTTTAAAGTGAATGTTCTCTTTTCTTTAAATTCATTTATGGTTCCAGATTTACATGTTTAATGAAATTAGATCAACAGTGAAGTTTTTTTTTTTTGGCTGCGTTGGGTCTTCCTTGCTGCGCGCAGGCTTTTCTCTGGTTGCAGCGAGCAGAGGCTACTCTTCGTTGTGGTGCATGGGCTTCTCATTGCAGTGGCTTCTCTTGTTGTGGAGCACGGGCTCTAGGCACACAAGCTTCAGTAGTTGTGGCACGCGGGCTTAGTTGCTCTGCGACATGTGAGATCTTCCCAGACTAGTATTCGAACCCGTGTCCCCTACATTGGCAGGTGGATTCTTAACCACTGCATCACCAGGGAATCCCCAATAGTGCAGATTTTTAAAAGTAACTTCTACTGTTGTTCATTTATGTCATGATTCCAGATAAATTAAGAAAACAGTTAAATTTATAAAATGAAAATTAACATAGAAATAAACTTCAGGGACTTCCCTGGTGGTCCAATGGTTAAGACTCCATGCTCCCAGTGCAGCGGACTTGGGTTTGATACCTGGTCAGGGAACTAGATCCCGCATGCCACGACAAAATATCCTTCATGTTGCAATGAAGATCCTGTGTGCCATAACTAACATCTGGTGCAGCCAAATAAATACATTAATTAATTTAAAAAAAAGAAATAGTTAAACTTCATCTGCTTGCCAAGCTTAAGGTGTCTGTGGAACTCTTTTTAGAACTGACAAAATGAGTTGAGAGTAGAAGAGACAAATTATAGCCAGTCTATTCCCTACTTACATTCCTTCACATTCATACCTTCAATAAGGAAACTCTGTGGAGAATAATTTCAGTAGTGGTTTTGCAAGGTCATATGAAGAAAGCAGACAATACACACATGAATAAAAATTTAAATACAGCTAATTTTTGAAATGGAACAAACAAATTTAGTTAATAGGAGCTATTCAGGTTGAAGTATCATGTAGACTGTGTTGCACATAATAAGTACTTTAAAATGATGCCTTCTATTACTTTACTACTTATTTACCGACCACTCCTGGAATGGTTTTAGATTGAACAGTGGCCAACATTGACAAATGCCTTCACACTCACACCTTGTTTTTGCTGTACTCTAATTTCACAGAGAGACCTGTTCTTTATTATTCCAGAAAAATTGACAATTCTTTCAGCTGACCTTAAATATTACAGCCTCTACTTTTAAAGTTCTTTAAGTCATCTAAATTTAAGCCTACACATTTCAATTAAAATTGTTAATCTGGGCACATAAATCCGATGCTCAAATGTTGGAATATTATCATCATTTCTTCTAAACTACCCTAGAGCAATCTATCATGTTTGTATTATGGTATTTGATGCTGTATACATATATAATATTATATGCTTTAGATACTGTTTTCTTAAAGTGCCTCTTTTCATACTAATTGCACACTATAATTTCATTATATGAACATTATATGAACAAAGATATGACAAAAAGAATCCTGTATATGTTTATGTTAGATTTTTAAAGTAAATTAAGAATGATAATTTTTCTGAATATAAAAATAATTGCATGAAAATTGTAAAATAAAAAAACAAAAATCACTATGAGAATATAGATATGTTCTTATATGTATATATATATGCCACATTGTACATATTGTTTAGTAAGTTTTTTGTCATTAATAATATATTATAATGTATTGTAACACTTTTCCATACAATAGCGTACTCTTGTTAAACATTTTACTTTTCCCTTAATGAGGATATGCCATATTTTCTCTAAATTGTTCACTGTTCTTATTAAAAATCTGCAACAAAATATTGTATCTATTTTCTTTGGAAGTTTATGTAAAACATTCAGAGTTTACACAAATGTCTATGGAAGTTTTATAGAAGTGATTTTTTTTTAATGTTTAAATATTTTCAAAGATAAATAATTTGGAGGAATAATACAAAGGACTTTGGTATACTTTTGCTTAAATTTACCCACAGTTAAGTCTGACCCCTTTATTTTCAGCTTTACCTCTATTATTCTCATATACATATATATATATATACTTTGCTTATATATAATATATATCATTATATATAATATAATATATGTATCACATAATACATATAATAGGTATATTTTATATTTGAGATATCTTGACCCCTTATCCCTAAACAAAATACCTCAGTGTACATTTCTTTTTTTTTTAACATCTTTATTGGAGTATAATTGCTTTACAATGATGTGTTAGCTTCTGCTTTATAACAAAGTGAATCAGCTATACATATACATATGTTCCCATATCTCCTCCCTCTTGTATCTCCCTCCCTCCCACCCCTCTAGGTGGTCACAAACCACCGAGCTGATCTCCCTGTGTTATGCAGCTGCTTCCGACTAGCTATCTATTTTATGTTCGGTAGTGTATATATGTCCATGTCACTCTCTCACTTTGTCACAGCTTACCCTTCCCCCTCCCCATATCCTCAAGTCCATTCTCTAGTAGGTCTGTGTCTTTATTCCCACCTTACCCCTAGGTTCTTCATGACCTTTTTTTTTTTTTCCGTAGATTCCATATATATGTGTTAGCATACTGTATTTGTTTTTCTCTTTCTGACTTACTTCACTCTGTATGACAGACTCTAGTATGGAGGTTCCTTAAAAAACTAATAATAGAATTGCCATACGACCCAGCAATCCCACTACTGGGCATATATCCTGAGAAAACCATAATTCAGAAAGAGTCATGATGCTTCCCTGGTGGCGCAGTGGTTGAGAGTCCGCCTGCCGATGCAGAAGACACGGGTTCGTGCCCCGGTCCAGGAAGATCCCACATGCCAAGAAAAAAAAAAAAAAAATGAAGAGTCCTGTACCAAAATGTTCATTGCAGCTCTATTTACAATAGCCAGGACATGGAAGCAACCTCAGTGTACATTTCTTTTATTTTATTTTTATTTTATTTTTTGCGGTACGCGGGCCTCTCACCACTGCGGCCCCTCCTGCCGTGGAGCACAGGCTCCGCACGCACAGGTCCAGTGGCCACAGCCCACAGGCCCAGCCGCTCCGCGGCACGTGGGGTCTCCCCAGACCGGGGCAAGAACCCACGTCCCCCGCATCGGCAGGCAGACTCCCAACCACTGTGCCACCAGGGAAGCCTCAGTGTACATTTCTTAAAACACATTCTGTTACATAACTACAGTAGAATTATTAAAATGTGAAAGTTTAAGATTGGCTTCATGCTATTAGATATTCCATAGTTTGTATTCATTTATATGAATTACCCAAATAATGTTAACTTAGATCCCTTTTTTCCAAGTATGAATCTGATAAATGATCACACATTGATTTTAGTTGACATGTCTTTTATTTGGCTTTAATCTGGAGATGATTTTTTCTGATTTCTTTGCCTTTCATGACTTTTATATTTTTGAAGAGTCCTGGTCAGTTATTTTGAAGAGCATCCCATAATTTGATTTTGTCTGATGCTTTCTCAAAATTACATTGAGGTTTTACATTTTTGGTAGGTATATCAGGTTAAAGTGATTTCTTCAGGTTTCTGCATTGTAAAATTACTGTTTTTCCTTTGTAATCAATAAGTACTTAGTGATCAATACTGAAGAATATGTGAATATCTTAATAGTATTCAAGTTTAACCAGTGACACTAATAGGTCATTTTTGTGAAGGAAATGAAATAGAGATTTTCTATGAATGAAATAGAGATTTTATTTACTTAGTATTACTTCTATATTTTTTTTTGGCATTTTACTCTACAGATGTGTCATTGTCATTTTTAGATTTTATTATTCATTTATTTACATAACTATGGAAAATGGATTCCTATTTTTAATGAGTTAGTTATAATATATTTTATTATTAATGTTCAAAATTTCTAAATAATAGCTGGATCCTGTGTCTTTGATCTGTCCATATCATTTAATTTTTGTCCCTTAGATAGTTTCTATCCTAGACTTATCTTACTCTTTTCTTGCCCAGCCCTGAAATCAGCCATATATTGACATAGGTGTTCTTAGTGCTTCTAGACACTCTCTGTTGACAATGCCTAGAAATTTTTATATCTATCTGTGTATATGCTTCTCTCTATGTTTGTTTGTAATTCTCTGCCATTTGTATCTCTCTCTATTACTTTCATCTGTGCCAATATCTTTGTAATCTACTTATAAAACTTTGAGTCCATTCTGTCACCTTCAGTTATGATGCAACTATTCAGGGTACCTTTCCTTTCCTTCTTTGTCACTTCCTTTAAAAACAGTGAGATACCTGGCTTCCATTTTCTACAATATATTTATTATTTTCTCAGTCCTACAATATAGAGAGAGTAGGTTCAGAATTGCTATTCCATACTATTGTGGAAAACATCTATTAACTGTAGTTTAATAGTTGCTTTTCTTTTTCTTATTTCTTTAGCTTGAAGCTGTAATATCAAAGTACTGTATTTTAAAGTCACTTGGGATTTTATCCATTTTGTATGGTTATGCTATTTATCTGAAATGCAGTTATGCTTAGGTTTATTAGTAAAATAGGCTATAGTTTGTTTTCTCTTTTATTTTTTACCCATTCTTACTGTTTTAATTTTTGATTTTGTAAAACAGTTTAAAAGATCAAAACTATCTATACAAATTAGAGAATTATCACTACTTTCTTGCTCATTTCATTGTATTTTCACTCACTCCCTGTAGACTAAAACAAATCTCAGAAGTTTCTGTTTGATTATATATAGTTTTTAAGAAAATGCAAATCTGTGTATGTTTTTATATTTTCCCTATTTCTTATGGATAAAGCTACTATACTATAGCTTTTTTTTTTTTTTTTTTTTTTTTTTTTCGGTACGTGGGCCTCTCACTGCTGTTGCCTCTCCCGTTGCGGAGCACAGGCTCTGGACGCGCAGGCTCAGCGGCCATGGCTCACAGGCCCAGCCACTCTGCGGCATGTGGAATCTTCCCAGACCGGGGCAACGAACCCGCGTCCCCTGCATCGGCAGGTGGACTCTCAACCACTGCGCCGCCAGGGAAGCCCAGCTTTGCTTTCTCATTTTCTTTTTTTACACAACAAATTATATTGTGTCAGTTCACAGAGATTTTTCTTATTCTTTTATAAAACTGCATATGTAACTGCATATAACAATTGTGTGAGTATTATAATGTCTATAGTCAACCAGTCTTCTATACATGAACATTTAGAGTCTTACCAATACACTGTAAAAATGCTGTAATGCATAACATTAAATATATATGTTATGTTTCAAGGTGTAACTTCAGGTTGAATTATTATAATTGGGATTGTTGGGTCAAGAGTTAAATATTTACATAGATTATTGATATTTCTGAATTTTCCTTGTTATGAGCTGTTCCAGTTTACATGCCCACTGGCAATTAATAAGAATACCATTTCCCCACAGCTTCATTAATTAAATGTGTTGTCAAATGTATTAATTTCTGCTCTAAATGTATTAATTAATTTCTGTTCTAAATGTATTAATTTCAATTTGAGAGTTAAGAAATGTCATCTTAGTGTAGTAGTGATTTGCATTTCTCTTATAGTAACTGAGATTAAATATATTTTCATGTGTTTAAGGACCATTTTTACATATATATAAAATAATCTGTTCATTTATTTTGCAGATTTTAAATTGGGGTTTGTATAAACATATTTTTCTTCTAGTATTTGTATGACTTCTTTCAAAGTTATATTTCTGGTTCACTTTGAAATTTATTATTTTGTCTGGTTTGGTTTATGGATTTAAAATGATCATTTCCCAGTTACTACAGCACCTCCAATTATGCAAGAAAAAAAGCAAGAAAGAAAGAAAGAAGGAAAGAAAGAAAGAGAAAGAAAGAAAGAAATTTTAAAAAGTATATTGTTAAAGCCAAGGTTGGCAACACAATATATATTGTTTTTGATAAGTTTGTGTGACTATTTGGAGTTAATTTGGAGAGAAATATAAAGAATAAATTACATAAGTAGTGCTTTAAAACTAAAAAAAATATCAAGAAGATAAGATTTTATCAAATATTTTTGAGAATCCATCAAAATAATGGTACATTTCACATACTGATATGCTAGACTATGTTCCTATGTTTGCTAACATTAAATCTTATTTGGGTCACACAATTAAATCTTATTTGAGAATTCTAACACATTGTTCTAAGTGTCAGCAGTTTCTCATTATTCAAACTGTATTTGCCAGGCTTTAGTGCATGTTTTATTTTTACATTTTCAAACTAATTGTAAATTTTAGGTATTTTTCCTTGCTCTGGAAAAAAATAGGTAATATCTATATGGTACTTCCTAATTGCTAGGAAGAAAACCTCCCAGGTGAAACTGAACCCATCCACTTGTCTTGTGTGTATTTGTTTCCTTTGGTAAGTTAACTGATTTTCTCTTATCAATATTTCACATGCAAATTACTAGTTTTTCTTGAATCAAAAATATGGTCATTTAAGTTTTTACATGTGTCCCATTTCATTAAAGTTTTTAAACTTATTTTTAAATTTTTAGAGATTTAAGATGTTTAAAGTTTTTATTAGGTTTTTTAGAACAGTATTCCTTACTAGACTATATTCAGGTGTTGAATGTTCCACCATATTCTATTTTTCTTATAAGTCCCTTTTTCATAAAATTCTATTAATGGCTTGATTTTTATAAAAAACTATTAGATTTTATTATCTAATTTAATCCTCTTTTCATCCCAACTTTACAAGAGAAAACACTGAACACTGAGTGTAGTTTTCATTTGAAATTAAATTCCATATCTTGAGCATCTTTTCTTAATTTGTGTTCCTCTTCCTTTTTCTAATACAACATATCCAAGTTCCTCCCCATTCCAAAACCTTTTCCTTGGATGTCATGCTAAGAAAAATAATGAATAATGAAGTATCTCCCAGCCCCCTGAAGGAGGGAATTTGCTTGACATCCAAAAGGAAAACTGGTTTCTAGAATTTAGGTCAAAAGTTCACCAAAAAAATTCTCAAAAGAAGTTCTTTCTTTCTCTTTTTTAACCATTTGATCCCCTTTACCCAATTCTTCTATCCTTTAACCATTGCTTGTGATAACCACCAATCTGTTCTCTGTAACTATAAGCTTGTATTTTTGTTTTGTTTTGTTTTCTTAGATTCCATATATAACAGAATATACAGTATTTGTCTTTCTCTGACATATTTCACCTAGCACAATGTCTTTGTGGTCCATCCATGTTGTCACAAATGGCAAGATTTCATTCCACTGTGTGTGCATATATATACATATACATATACATATATACGTATATGTGTGTATATATATATACATACCACAATTTCTATATTCATTCACTCATCAATAAATGCTTAGGATGTTTCCATGTCTTGGTTATTGTAAATAGTGCTGTAATGAACATAGGAGTGCACACATCTTATACAGTTATTGTTTTCTTTTTCTTTGGGTAAATATTCGGAAATAGAAATGCTGGATCACACGGTAACTTTATTTTCAATTTTTGGGGGAACTTTCATACTGTTTTCCATAGTGACTGCACCAATTTACATTCCCACCAACAGGACATCAGGGTTCCCTTTCCTCCACAGCCTGCCAACACTTCCTCTTTTTCTCTTTAATAATAGCCATTCTAATGGGTATAAAGTGATATCTCATTGTGGTTTTGAATTTAATTTCCCTCCTGATTAATAATGTAGAGCATCTTTTTATGTACTTGTTGGCTATCTGTATGTCTTCTTCGGAAAACTGTGTATTTAGATCTTCTGTTCATTTTTAATTGGATTGCTTGATTTTTTCTATTGAGTTGTATGAGTTTTTGACACAGTTTGAATATTTACCCTTATTAGATATACGATTTAAAAGTATTTTCTCCCATTCAGTAATTTGCCTTTTTAATTTCTTAATAGTTACTTTGGCTATCCAGAAGCTTTTTTTTTTTTTTACACCTTTATTGGAGTATAATTGCTTTACAATGGTGTGTTAGTTTCTGCTTTATAACAAAGTGAAACAGTTATACATATATGTTCCCATATCTCCTCCCTCTTGCGTCTCCCTCTCTCCCACACTCCCTATCCCACCAATCCAGGTGATCACAAAGCACCAAACTTATCTCCCTGTGCTATGCGGCTGCTTCCCACTAGCTATCTATTTTACGTTTGGTAGTGTATATATGTCCATGCCACGCTCTCACTTTGTCATAGCTTACCCTTCACCTCCCCATATCCTCAAGTGCATTCTCTAGTAAGTCTGTGTCTTTACTCTCGTCTTACGCCTAGGTTCTTCATGACATTTTTTTTCTTATATTCCATATATATGTGTTAGCATACGGTATTTGTCTTTCTCTTTCTGACTTACTTCACTCCGTATGACAGATTCTAGGTAAATCCACCTCACTACAAATAACTCACTTTCGTTTCTTTCTATGGCTGTATATATGTGCCATATCTTCTTTATCCATTCATCCAGTGATGGACACTTAGGTTGTTTCCATCTTCTGGCTATTGTAAATAGAGCGGCAATGAACATTTTGGTACAAGATTCTTTTTGGATTATGGTTTTCTCAGGGTATATGCCCAGTAGTGGGATTGCTGGGTCATATGGTTGTTCTATTTGTAGTTTTTTAAGGAACCTCCATACTGTTCTGCATCGTGGCTGAACCAATTCACATTCCCAGCAGCAGTGCAAGAGTGTTCCCTTTTGTCCACACCCTCTCCAGCATTTATTGTTTCTAGATTTTTTGATGATGGTCATTCTGACTGGTGTGAGATGATATCTCATTGTAGTTTTGATTTGCATTTCTCTAATGATTAATGATGTTGAGCATTCTTTCATGTGTTTGTTGGCAATCTGTATATCTTCTTTGGAGAAATGTTTATTTAGGTCTTCTGTCCATTTTTGGAATGGATTATTTGTTTTTCTGTTATTGAGCTGCATGAGCTACTTATAAATTTTGGAGATTAATCCTTTGTTAGTTGCCTCATTTGCAAATATTTTACCCGATTCTGAGGGTTGTCTTTTGGTATTGTTTACGGTTTCCTTTCTTGTGCAAAAGCTTTGAAGTTTCATTAGGTCCCATTAGTTCATTTTTGGTTTTATTTCCATTTCTCTAGGAGGTGGGTCATAAAGGATCTTGCTGTGATTTATGTCATAGAGTGTTCTACCTAGGCCTTCCTCTAAGAGTTTGATAGTTTCTGGCCTTATATTTAGGTCTTTAATCCATTTTGAGCTTATTTTTGTATATGGTGTAAGGGAGTGTTCTAATCTCATACTTTTATATGTAGCTGTCCAGTTTTCCCAGCACCACTTATTGAAGAGGCTGTCCTTTCTCCACTGTATATTCCTGCCTCCTTTATCAAAGATAAGTGGATCATATGTGTGTGGGTGTATCACTGGGCTTTCTATACTGTTCCATTTATCTATCATTTGGTTTTTGTGCCAGTACCATACTGTGTTGATTACTGTAGCTTTGTCATATAGTCTGAAGTCAGGGAGCCTGATTCCTCCAGCTCCGTTTTTCATTCTCAAGATTGCTTTGGCTATTTGGGGTCTTTTGTGTTTCCAAACAAATTGTGAAATTTTTTGTTCTAGTTCTGTGAAAAATACCAGTGATAGTTTGATATGGATTGCATTGAATCTGTAGATTGCTTTGGGTAGTAGAGTCATTTTCACACTGTTGATTCTTCCAATCCAAGAACATGGTATATCTCTGCGTCTATTTGTATCATCTTTAATTTCTTTCATCGGTGTCTTATAATTGGCTGCATACAGGTCTTTCGTCTCCTTAGGTAGGTTTATTCCTAGATATTTTATTCTTTTTGTTTCAATGGTAAATGGGAGTGTTTTCTTGATTTCACTTTCATATTTTTCATCATTAGTGTATAGGAATGCCAGAGATTTCTGTGCATTAATTTTGTATCCTGCTACTTTACCAAATTCATTAATTAGCTCTAGTAGTTTTCTGGTAGCATCTTTAGGATTATCTATGTATAGTATCATGTAATCTGCAAACAGTGACAGCTTTACTTTTTCTTTTCCGATTTGGATTCCTTATATTCCTTTTCTTCTCTGATTGCTCTGGCTAAAATTTCCAAAATTAAATTGAATAAGAGTAGTGAGAGTGGGAAACCTTGTCTTGTTCCTGATCTTAGTGGAAATGCTTTCAGTTTTTCACCATTGAGGACGATGTTGGCTGCAGGTTTGTCATATATGGTCTTTTCTATGTTGAGGAAAGTTCCCTCTATGCCTACTTTCTGCAGGGTTTTTATCATAAATGGGTGTTGAATTTTGTTGAAAGCTTTCTCTGCAACTGTTGAGATGACGATAGGTTTTTCTCCTTCAATTTATTAATATGGTGTATCGCGTTGATTGATTTGCATATATTGAAGACTCTTTGCATTCCTGGAATAAACCCCACTTGATCATGGTGCATGATCCTTTCAATGTGCTGTTGGATTCTGTTTGCTAGGATTTGGTGAGGACTTTTACATCTATGTTCATCAGTGATACTGGCCTGTAATTTTTTTTCTTTCTGACATCTTTCTCTGGTTTTGGTATCAGGGTGATGGTAGCCTCGTAGAATGAGTTTGGGCGTGTTCCTCCCTCTGCTATATTTTGGAAGAGTTTGAGAAGGATAGTTATTATCTCTTCTCTAAATCTTTAATAGAATTCGCCTGTGAAGCCATCTGGTCCTGGGCTTTTGTTTGTTGGAAGACTTTTAATCACATTTTCAATTTCAGTGCTTGTGATTGGTCTGTTCATATTTTCTATTTCTTCCTGATTCAGTCTAGGCAGGTTGTGCATTTCTAAGAATTTGTCTATTTCTTCCAGGTTGTCCATTTTATTGACACAGAGTTGCTTGTAGTAATCTCTCATGATGTTTTGTATTTCTGCAGTGTCAGTTTTTACTTCTCCTTTTTCATTTCTAATTCTATTGATTTGAGTCTTCTCCCTTTTTTTCTTGATGAGTCTGGCTAATGATTTATCAATTTTGTTTATCTTCTTAAATAACCAGCTTTTAGTTTTATTGATCTTTGCTATCATTTCCTTCATTTCTTTTTCATTTATTTCTCATGTGATCTTTATGATTTCCTTCCTTCTGCTAACTTTGGAGTTTTTTTGTTGTTGTTGTTGTTCTTCTTTCTCTAATTGCTTTAGGTGCAAGGTTAGGTTGTTTATTCTAGATGTTTCCTGTTTCTTGAGGTAGGATTGTATTGCTATAAACTTCCCTCTTAGAACTGCTTTTGCTGCATCCCATAGGTTTTGGGTTGTCGTGTCTACACTGTCATTTGTTTCTGGGTATTTTTTCATTTCCTCTTTGATTTCTTCAGGGATCACTTCTTTATTAAGTAGTGTATTGTTTACCCTCCATGTGTTTGTATTTTTTACCGATCTTTTCCTGTAATTGATATCTAGTCTCATAGCATTGTGGTTGGAAAAGATACTTGATACAATTTCAATTAAATTTATCAAGGCTTCATTTGTGACCCCAGATATGATCTATCCTGGAGAATGTTCCATGAGCACTTGAGAAAAATGTGTATTCTGTTGTTTTTGAATGGAATGTCCTATAACTATCAACTAAGTCCATCTTGTTTAATGTAACATTTAAAGCTTGTGTTTCCTTATTTATTTTCATTTTGGATGATCTGTCCATGAGTGAAAGTGGGGTATTATAGTCCCCTACTATGAATGTGTTACTGTCGGTTTCCCCTTTTATGGCTCTTAGTATTTGCCTGATGTATTGAGGTGCTCCTATGTTGGGTGCATAAATATTTGTAATTGTTATATCTTCTTCTTGGATTGATCCCTTGATCATTATGTAGTTTCCTTCTTTGTCTTTTCTAATAGTCTTTATTTTAGAGTCTATTTTGTCTGATATGTGAATTACTACTCCAGCTTTCTTTTGGTTTCCATTTGCATGGAATATCTTTCTCCATCCCCTTACTTTCAGTCTATATGTGTCTCTAGGTCTGAAGTGGGTCTCTTTTAGACAGTCTATATATGAGTCTTGTTTTTGTATCCATTCAGCCAGTCTGTGTCTTTTGGTGGGAGCATTTAATCATTTACCTTTAGCATAATTATCAATATGTATGTTCCTAGTCCCATTTTCTTGATTGTTTTGGGTTTGTTATTGTAGGTTTTTTTCCTTCTCTTGTGTTTCTTGCCTAGAGACATTCCTTTAGCCTTTGTTGTAAGGTGGTTTGGTGGTGCTGAATTCTCTTAACTTTTGTTTGTCTGTAAAGTGTTTACTTTCTCTGATGAATCTTAATGAGATCTTGCTGGGTAAATTAATCTTTGTTGTAGGTTTTTCCTTTTCATCACTTTAAATAAGTCCTGCCACTCCCTTCTGGCTTGTAGTGTTTCTGCTGAAATATCAGCTGTTAACCTTCTAGGGATTCCCTTTTATGTTATTTTTTGCTTTTCCCTTCCTGTTTTTAATATGTTTTGTTTGTATTTAATTTTTGATAGTTTGATTAATATGTATCTTGGCATGCTTCTCCTTGGATTTATCCTGTATGGGATGCTCTGTGTTTCCTGGAATTTATTGACTATTTCCTCTCCCATATTAGGGAAATTTTCAACTATAATCTCTTCAAATATTTTCTCAGTCCCTTTCCTTTTTCTCTTCTTCTTCTGGGACCCCTATAATTCTAATGTTGGTGCCTTTAATGTTTTTCCAGAGCTCTTTGAGACTGTCCTCATTTATTTATTTATTTATTTATTTATTTTAATTCTTCTCTGTGGTAATTATTTCCACTATTTTATCTTCCATCTCACTTATCCATTCTTCTGCCTCAGTTATTCTGCTATTGATTCCTTCTAGAGAATTTTTAATTTAATTTATTGTGTTGTTCATCATTGTTTGTTTGCTCTTTAGTTCTTCTAGGTCCTTGTTAAAATTTTCTTATATTTTCTCCATTCTAGTTCCAAGATTTTGGATCATCTTTACTTTCATTACTCTGAATTCTTTTTCAGGTAGACTGCTTATTTCCTCTTCATTTGTTTTGCCTGGTGGGTTTTTACCTTGGTCGTTCAACTGCTGTGTATTTATCTGTCTTCTCATTTTGCTTAACTTACTGTGTTTGGGGTCTCCTTTTCACAGTCTACAGTTTCATAGCTCCCATTGTTGTTGGTTTCTTCCCCTGGTTGGTAAGGCTGGTTTGCTTGTTGTATAGGGTACCTAGTTAAGGGGACTGTTGATTGTGATTTGGTGAATGAGGCCATATCTTGTCTTTCTGGTGGGCATGACCAAAACCAGTGGTGTATTTTGAGGTGTCTGTGAGTTTATTATGGTTTTAGGCAGCATCTCTGCTAATGGGTGTGGTTGTCTTCCTGTCTTACTAGTTGTTTGACTTAGGGTGTCCAGCACTGTAGCTTGCTTGTCATTGAGTGTAGCTGGGTCTTAGCATTGAGAAGGAGATTTGTTGGAGATATTTTGTCATTTGATATTACATGGAGCTGGGAGGTCTCTTGTGGACAAATGTCCTGAACTCGGCTCTCCAACCTCACAGGCACAGGCATGACACCCATCCAGAACATGTAGACCCTGTCAGACACATGGCTCAAAAGAAAAGGGAGAATAAAGGAAAGAAAGAAAGAAACTAAACTAAAGTTATTAAAATAATTAAAAATTAAAAAGTAATAAAAATAGAATAAACATAAAAGAAAGAAAGAAAAGAGCAAACAAACCCCCCCTCAAAAAAAAACAATCTACCTATGATAACAAACACTAAAACCTATTCTAAAAAGAAAAAATAAAAATATGGACAGAGAGAACCCTAGGAGTAATGGTAAAAGCAAAGCTATACAGACATAATCACACAAAGAAGTATACACATACACACTCCAAAAAAGAGAGATAGGAAAAACAACAACAAATATATATATATATATATAAAGAAGAGAGGACCCAAATCAATAAACAAATCTACCAATGTTAATAAGCTCCAAATACTAAACTAAGATAAACATAAAACTAGAAAAAAATTAGAAGCAGAAAGCAAACCCCAAGTCTACAGTTGCTCCCAAAGTCCACTGCCTCAATTTTTGGATGATTCATTGTCTATTCAGGTATTCCAGAGATGCAGGATACATCAAGTTCCTTGTGGAGATTTAATCTGCTGCTCTTGAGGCTGTTGGGAGAAATGTCCTTTTCTCTTCTTTGTTCGCTCAGCTCCTGGGGTTCAGCTTTGGATTTGGCTCCAAATTTAAACTTTGTCCTCTCCCTATAAGTCACCTGAGGGCATCTATTTCCCACCTAGACAGGAGGGGGTTAAAGGAGTGGCTGATTCCATGGCTCTGGCTCACTCAGTCCAGGGAGGGTGAGGTGTATGGTATGCGGAGTGAGCCTTCAGCAGCAGAGGCCAGCATGAAGTTGCAACAGCCTGAGGCATGCCGTGTGTTCTCTTGGGGAAGTTGTCCCTGTATCACGGGACCCTGGCAGTGGCCGGCTGCACAGACTCCTGAGATGGTAAGTGTGGATAGTGACCTGTGTCTGCACACAGGATTCTTGGTGGCTGCAGCAGGAGTCTTAGTGTTTCATGCCTGTCTATGATGCCCACACTGAAAGCTACTGCTTGCACCCATCTCTGGAGCTCGTTTAGTTGGTGCTCTTAATCCCCTCTTCTTGCACATCCTGAAACAATCACCTCTTGCCTCTTAGGCAGTTCCAGACTTTTTCCTGGACTCATTCCTGTCTAGTTGTGGTTCACTAGCCCCCTTCAGTCTGTGTTCATGCAGCCCACCTCAGTCCTCTCTCTGGGATCTGACCTCTGAAGCCTGAGCCTCAGCTCCCAGCCCTGATCCTCCCCAGCGGGTGAGTAGACAAGCCTCTTAGGCTGGTAAGTGCTGGTTGACACTGATCCTCTGTGCGGGAATCTCTCCACATTGCTCTCTGCACCACTGTTGCTGCACTCTCCTCCATGGCTCTGAAGCTTCCCCCCACACTACTCCATCTCCACCAGTGAAGGGCCTTCCTAGTGTGTGGAAACTTTTCTTCCTTCACAACTCCCTCCCAGAGGTGCAGGTCTTGTCCTTATTCTTTTGTCTCTGGTTTTTCTTTTTTCTTTTGCCCTACCCAGATAGGTGGGGAGTTTCTTGCCTTTTTGGAAGTCTGGGGTTTTCTGCCTGCCTTCAGTAGGTGTTCTGTAGGAGTTGTTAAACATGTAGATGTATTTTTGATGTATTTGTGTGGAGGAAGGTGATCTCCACCTCTTACTCCTCTGCCATATTGAAGGTTCCTTAGTCATGATACTTAGATTTCTAATTTTCCTTGTCACCAAGTAATAGGATTATACAATATGATTTTAAAATGAACATCAATTATACATATATAATGAAATATAAGCAATCCATATTATATTAATTAAGTGTATGGATTAGTATTCTTATAAGTCCAAATGACATATTACATACCTTTGCTTGGACCCTTCATGATTAAATGTTATTTAATATAAAATTATGATGAGAATAAATGATAATGATATTTTCACCCATTATTTCTCCTCTGATGTTTAATAGCAGCAACATTAAATCCTCACAGTGTGATAGCTGTAAAAGGACGTTGGTTGCTTATCTACAGTGAGCTGTAAAGGTAAAAATGGTAAAGTAAATTGCAACCACAGAATGGTTTTTAAGTGTTTTGCTTTTATATGTAAAATTAATTAAAGAAGCAATATTGAAATTTGACATACTGAGGATTTTATTACTTTTGCTTGTTGTACCATATTATTTCTATCTGAAAAAAAGAATATTCAGTTGAGTTCTACTTTTATTTTCTTCTCTTAAAATATCTAAAATATTAGTCAACAATATATGGTAAGGTTCTTTTTCTTAGCAATATATTTTATATATAGATCGGATATTTTCACATATCATATAAAACTTAGTCTATCATAACTAAACTGGAAAGATTTCTCTATGGTAAAACATGTTATGTGCAGTTTGATGTTTTGCAGACATTAAAGAGACAATAAAAATGTATTTAGTTGTTAACACATGAATAGTTTTCATAAGAATCCCAAATGTGCTTTTAAAGCAGAAGAAAAATACTTTTCTATGACAGGTGTTCTAATGATATTTATATTGGAAAAAATTTAAATTTATACTGGATTTTATTCATATATATTTAGACTGGAATTTATTCATATATCATTATTTTATCATATTTTATGATGATAAATCAATTAGGGAGGTTACCATAACTGATTATTCAATTTAAAGGAAACATAATTTATTTAAATCATTATATTTATTGCTTGAACATTGTTTTGTAGAAAATACAGGTCTTTTGCTAATATTTCATCTGCTTAAACATTGTTTTGTAGAAAATACAGGGCTTTTGCTAATAAAATGATTAGCTATTGAAAGTACTTCATATATTTTATTAGCTCATAATAAAGATGAATTTCTGTATAAGAAGTATTATATTATCTTCCAGACTTATGTATTTTTGTGTTTGATCATTTACAGACATTTTTTGGCTATTTACTTAGGTCCCAGCAGTTGAATGAATGGCATTTAATAGACATAGAATGGAAAACATATTCTTAATTAGTAGAAAAAATTAAACCATAAAAACCTTTATAATTACCAAGAGATACTATTTCAGTTAGCTTTTTATTGCTCAGACAGCTCTTCTAAAATAATAAAAAACTTTATTTTACTAGAAAAGAATTGTAATAGAAATCCAAAATTCATTTATATGCGTTTTTAAAATAGTGGGTATTATTTTCAACATTGAATATCCACCTTTATAGAAAGGTCATATAAGTAAACTTTTAAAAGGTTTTATAACATTTTAATATAATTTTAGTGATAATTTTAATTTGCTTTGCATTGCCACTAGGTGGAACCAGTAAGCTTTATAATTTCTATTAATGCATTTTTATTTTGTCCTATATATATATACTTCTAAGCTCCAACTAAAATTCTTGGAAATTGTTCAACAATTAAACTACTTAACTCTGTGCATGGGCTTCAAAAACTGAATATTTACTGATCCAACAATACTGAGGACAAATACTAGTGCAAAAACAAACAAACAAAATATAATCAACAACAAAATTCTGAGTAGTTTAAATATATCAAGAGAGAATATGCAGTTTTTGAACAATTAGGAAAAAATATGTCATATTCAGAAACTGTATTAACATATTTGATGATAAATATTGAATTGTGTCTCGGTAGAAATCTATTAAATGCATCAAAATAGATACATACTAATTTTTCAATTTTTAATATTCATTGGGAATGATTAAATCATAAATCAAACCTATTTTAAATGGTTACATGTAAAAATTATTGCTAGAGGTCAACAATAATCAGCTATTTGGAAATTTGTGCTTCTGTCAACACTTTATTTCTCTAATTAGTCATTTTAATCTGGATCTTTATGAAGTGCAAGATGAGGGAGCAATTAAGAAATAAAAATACATGGTGGTACATGTAATAAATTTTTCTACCTTCATTTAGAGGGCTGATCTTTTTTCAATACACTCAGTTCTCAGAATTGGAAAATCCTAGTTATGCTCTGCAAATGAAAGGAGCAAGTAAGAGGACTGATAGGACAGCATTGTTGGATACTTTTCTAACTTCATTTTGCAGATCTGGAAACTGATACTTGAAAGTTTAGTGGTTTCCCCAAAGACAACTAGCTTTTAGAGCTGGTTTCTGATGTAAGATACAATTCTCTTAGTCCTTGGGCAAAAGAGTAGCATGCATAGAAAGTGGAGTACATGGGGCACAGGTCAAGTAATGAACCTCTAAAACAAGTCTGGAACAATAAAAGACTTGAATGTCATGTAAAGATTTTTCCCAGTATAGATGGTAATTATAGGCATTGTAATTGATAGGATGACAACTGGAGAATAGAAAGATTCAGAACAGAAGAAAGCCAAGGACAGATGTCAAAGAAACACCATCTTTTGCTAGGAAACAAACTGAATGCTTAAGAAAACAGAAATTTATGTTTCACAGTTCTGGGGATTTCAGAAATCTGAACTCAAGGTGTGAACAGGGCCATATTCCCTTTGAAACTCTACGAGGAAGTAGAATCCTTCTTTCAGTGTCTCATCCTACCTCTGGTGGTGGTCAGCAATTCTTGGCTTGCACATCATTGGATCAATCTCTGCTTCTCTGTTGTCACATGTTTGTCTTACATCATCTTACCATTGTGCATGTCTGTGTCTGTGTCCACATTTCCCCCTTTTTAAAAATACCAATCATATTTGACTGGGACTTACCACAATGACTTCAACTTGATTATCTGGAAAGATCTTATTCCTAAATAAAACTATATTCATAAATAAGAGACAATAGAAATTCAACATATTTTGTGGGAGACATACTTCAAATAGTTAACATCATATTTAAACAAAATATTGGAGGAATATTATTCTTCATTCATCCAATGGAATAATCTACTCAAAGATGTAGATTTGATTAAATTTGTCAAATGCAACAGAAATTTAAGTAAGAGTAGACCTAAGACTTTCTGTTAAATTTAGCATCAAGGAGATTGGTGATTTTGGCAAGAGTTACTTTAAGGAGCAGAATAGATATAATCGAACCCATCTTTGTTAGTTGATTATTAAATGAGATATTTTCTCAGTAATCTTAATTTTGAATGGAAGACAACATTTTTGTTGTTTAAGGTGGGAAATGTGTGCAAATTTAAACTGTATTGGAAAAAAAGGAGTAAAGAATATGTTTGCACATGCTAGATATTAATCGGAAAACTCATTGAGTGAAGCTACTAGGATGGTTACTAGGATGGGAAGAGGGCATTTGAGTCAAAACCAGTTGAAATGATTTATCTTTCATAGAGACTTTAGAGAATATGAGAAGAATGTTAGCCCATTCAGATGTTCTAAAACTATGGTGAACTTCAGTATAATACATAAAGACTGCGTGTTTTGGAAGTGACTTGTGAAATCAACTTTTGAATGGAAGTGGAACTTGGAAAGGAGGTGATTAAGGAAGAGTACCACTGCACAAAAGAAATTAAATAGCTAAGTAAGAAGTATAGTATGGTTGCTATAAGTGTCCAGTGGTAGATGACCATTTATTTAAAAAGATTATTTTTCCACTCAACAGCACAATTATGGAATGAAAAACTCACAAATTTAGAATGATGGAGGTTTGAGTTTGAGGATATTTATTTAGCTAATAAGAGTGTTGTGGGATGGAGATGGAAGTAAATAAGTGCTGACCAATGGTGATAGGTATAAATAAGAAGGAAAATACAAGAATAGAAAACATAGGCTCTGTAGTTAGATAAAATTACCCCATGTTACTCTCTGAACATTGAAAATATAAAATTGGAGCATATGTATGTAGGCTTTAAATTAAATATTTTTAATAAATATATGCATATATATAAAAATGAACTTATGATTTGGTCTCAAAATAATTACCCAAATAATTGAATCATCTTTTGACTTATAGATTTAGGTACATAAAGATATTATTTTATTTTGAGTTAAATGAAGAAAAATAAATAAATTGGGATTTGGGACAAGTAGCTTTATTAAACATGTGGGTGAATATGGAAAACATGTTTTTCTTTAGAAAATGATAATGTTTGAGGAAAATATACAGAAACTTTATTGAGTATCTCTGGTTTGAGTCAGTATTCACAGTCATATGGCCAAAATAGAAATGTATAATGGCTTTTTAGGGCTCTCAGAGATGTATAAAAGAGTATGCATCAATCATAATCATAATCATAATAGTGTGTTGATCCATAGGCTAAAACAGGAAAATTTATTGGGATCTTGGTGCAAAATATTGTTGATGAGTCATGGTGTCTCCATTTAATCTGAAAGTTTTTTCATTTTCTTTTTTTCCCTTTTTAATGAAAATGTCAGCAAGCTGGATGTTGACCTCCAGCTTGTGATCAGCACACAAAATCAAGCTGATCACTGGAGGTAAAACTTCAACTCTTTTAGTTAAATTTGTAATTGTGTATAAGCATCCAGAGATAAGAACACAAGTAAAATAAGAGGCAAACTTACTATTATTTCTTGTTATCTACCTCTGCACCAAGGAACCACAGAATTAATTATGAAATAAAGATATAGTTGTAAAAGTGGGTTGCTCATGAGTCAGGGAGAAAATGCAAAGGAGATAACTATAAATGATAAAAACATAAAAATTGTAGAAATGTAAAAGATATAGCTAGATAAGTTCCATTAACTAGATGAAAATAGAAATCAACAAAGCTAAGGCAAATCTTTTTTGGTATGGTATTTATATACTAAGTATTACCTTTTAACATTTCATAACCAAACACAGAATTTAGAACAACCAATCCTTTAAATAAAATATAATTTCAGTGAGTTTTGAAGAAGTTGAAAAAAAAATCCATTTTTTAAAAAAAATCTGAATTCATGAAAAATTCTTCTGGATTAAATTCATTAATTTAAAAGCACTATTCTGTGGTTATTTTGACTATATTTTCCTCTCTTCTCACTTGATTCCAGATTACTTTACCAGATGGCAAAATAATGGCTTAGGCATTTCTAGGCCTCGTGTCTGTAGACCCTACAACCCTAAGCAAGTTAAAGCTAATTCTCTCCCACACAAATTCTGTTTTTCATTCTGAGTGGATCACTATGCTAATGAGGACTGTGATCATTCTGGATGATCCATCCTAAACCAAGATGTTTTTCACTGCTAGAAAAAGGATGGATTTAATCCCAACTGGAATGTTTTGTCCTTCACAACGTTGAGGAATCAGTTGGATGTGGGGCTATGAGGTCAGAGTGGAGTCATATTATGAAGTTCTTTTTTGACCATTTCAAGAAGTGGGAAATTGGCAGTGATGTACGCAGTGCAGGAGAGAGGGGGAAATCTGCCCAAGGAGCAGGTAACGGAAAGTAAATTGTTTCTAAAGGGTTTAAAAACAGCAATAAAGCTAACTAAAATTGTCCTGCTTTTTCTTATAACCATGTTCTGACAATTGTGAACAATGTCAGTGACAAAATATCCATCCCTGGAAAATCTTATTTCTTTGTCTATCTAAATTTTTTTCAACCTATGTGTAATACATGTGTGATAAAATATATGTATTTAAGTGTACAGCTTGATGAATTTTGACAAATAAATACAACTAAATAACCACTAACCCCTCATGATCATGTAGAGCATTTCCATCAACTCTGAAAGCTCTTGTACACCATTTCTAGCCATTTCTTGCTGAACCCTGAGAAACATACACTGTTATGAGTTCTACTGTCATAGATTAGTGTAGTCTACTATATTCAACTTCATATTAATGAAATCACATAAGGAGTACTCTTGTATTTGGCTTCTTCTATTGAATATACTATTGTTGAGTAACAGCATTGGTTCCATTCAATTGCTGCATAACATCCCATTGCATGAACATAGCACAATGTGCTTTCTTATCTTCCCTAAAGGATATTTGATATTTTCCCCCAGTTTTTTCTATTGTGAATAAAGTTATTATGCTACTTTTTGCATGATACTTTTTGTACATAGGTTTTCATTGTCCTTGAGAAAACAAAACAAAAAATCAGCATAATTGCTTGGCCATAAGATAGGTTTGTTTGTTTATTTATTTATTTATCTTTTTTTAACATCTTGAAGTATAATTTCTTTAAAATGTTGTGCTAGTTTCTGCTGTATAACAACGTGAGTCAGCTATATGTACACATTCATCCCCACATCCCCTCCCTCTTGAACCTCCCTCTCACCCTCCCTATCCCACTCTTCCAGGTGGTCACAAAGCACCCAGATGATCTCCCTGTGCTATGCAGCTGTTTCCCACTAGCTATCTATTTTACATATGATAGTGTATATATGTCAATACTACCCTCTCACTTCGCTCCAACTTACCCTCCCACAACCCAGTGTCCTCAAGTCCATTCTCTATGTCTGCATCTTTATTTCTGTCCTGCCCCTAGGTTCATCAGAACCATATATATATATATATATATATATATATATATATATATATATATATATATATATATATATATATATTATATTCCATACCTATGTGTTAGCATACGGTATTAGTTTTTCTCTTTCTGACTTACTTCACTCTGTATGACAGACTCTAGGTAAATCCACCTCACTGCAAAAATCTCAATCTCATGTTTTTTATGGCTCAGTAATATTCCATTGTATATATGTGCCACATCTTCTTTATCCATTCATCTATTGATGGACACATAGTCATGTGCTGGCTATTGTAAATAGTGCTGAAATGAATATTGTGCTACACGACTCTTTTTGAATTATGGTTTTCTCAGGGTATATGCCCAGTAGTGGGATTGCTGGGTCATATGGTAGTTCTATTTTTAGATTTTTAAGGAACTTTTATACTGTTCTCCATAGTGGCTGTATCAATTTACATTCCCACCAACAGTGCAAGAGGGTTCCCTTTTCTCCACACCATCTCCAGCATTTATTGTTTTTAGATTTTCTGATGATGGCCATTCTGACTGGTGTGAGCTGATACCTTATTGTGGTTTTGATTTGCATTTTTCTAATAATTAATGATTTTGAACATCCATTCCTGTGCCTCTTGGCCATCTGTATATTTTTTTTTTGAGAAATGTCCATTTAGGTCTTCTGCCCATTTTTGGATTGGGTTGTTTATTTTTATTGATATTGAGCTGCATGAGCTGCTTGTATATTTTGGAGATTAATGCTTAGTTACTTTGCTTGTAAATATTTTCTCCCATTCTGAGGGTTGTCTTTTCATCTTGCATGTTTTTTTTTTTTTTTTTTTTTTTTTTTTTTGCCGTGCAAAAGCTTTTAAGTTTCATTAGGTCCAATTGTTTATTTTTGTTTTTATTTCCATTTTTTTAGGAGGTGGGTCAAAAAGGATCTTGCTGTGATTTATGTCATAGTGTTCTGCCTATGTTTTCCTCTAAGAGTTTGATAGTTTCTGGCCTTATGTTTAGGTCTTTAATCCATTTTGAGTTTATTTTTGTGTATGTTGTTAGGGAGTGATCTAATCTCATACTTTTATATGTACCTGTCCAGTTTTCCCAGCACCACTTATTGAAGAGGCTATCTTTTCTCCATTGTATATTTTTGCCTCCTTTATCAAAGATAAGGTGAGCATATGTGCATGGGTTCATCTCAGGGCTTTCTATCCTGTTCCATTGATCTATATTTCTGTTTTAATGCCAGTATCATACTGTCTTAATTACTGTAGCTTTGTAGTATAGTCTGAAGCCAGGCAGCCTGATTTCTCTAGCTCCATTTTTCTTTCTCAAGATTACTTTGACTATTCGGGATCTTTTGTGTTTCCATACAAACTATGAAAATTTTTTTTCTAGTTTTGTGAAAAATGACATTGGTAATTTGGTAGGGATTACATTGAATCTGTAGATTGCTTTGGGTAGCATAATCATTTTCACAATATTGATTCTTCCAATTAAAGAACATGGTATATCTCTCCATCTGTTCATGACACCTTTGATTTCTTTCATCAGTGTCTTATAGTTTTCTGCATACAGGAGTTTTTTTTTCCTTAGATAGGTTTATTCATACGTGCTTTGTTCTTTTGTTGCAATGGTAAATGGGAGTATTTCCTTAATTGCTCTTTGAGATTTTTCATTGTTAGTGTATAGGAATATAAGAGATTTCTGTGCATTAATTTTATATTCTGCTACTTTACCAAATTCATTGATTAGCTCTAGTAGTTTTCTACTAGCTTGTTTAGGATTCTTTATGTATAGTATCATGTCACCTAAAAACAGTGACAGTTTTACTACTATTCTGATTTGAATTCCTTTTATTTCTTTTTCTTCTTTGATTGCTGTGGGTAAAACTTCCTAAACTATGTTGAATAATAGTGGTGAGAGTGGGCAACTGTATCTTGTTCCTGATCTTAGAGGAAATGTTTTCAGTTTTTCACCATTGAGAATGATGTTGGCTGTGGTTTTGTCATATACGGCCTTTATTATGTTGAGGTAAGTTCCCTCTATGCCCATTTTCAGGACAGTTTTTATCATAAATGAGTGTTGAATTTTGTCAAAAGTTTTTCTTCATCCATTGAGATTATCATATGATTTTATCCTTCAACTTGTTACTATGGTGTGTCACATTGATTTGCATATATTGAAGAATCCCTGCATTCCTGGGATAAACCCTACTTGATCATGGTGTATGATCCCTTTAATGTGCTGTTGTATTCTGTTTGCTAGGACTTTGTTGAGGATTTTTCCTTCTATGTTAATCAGTGATATTGACCTGTAGTTTTCTTTTTCTGTGACTTCTTTGTTTGGTTTTTGCTTTGTCTGTTTTGCTGTCATTTATGCTAGGATTTGCACTTAGCAATTTGCTGGTATATGTTAGGAAACTTCCATTGCAAACCAATTAACTACAGATGTGAAAACAATTAAAGTTTTCTAGAATGTAATTGTAATTAAAACACTGTTTTTAAGTTGGACATTTGTAAAGTCTACCTCCTTTTATCCTAACAAGAATATTGGTAAATGTGTATTGTTAGTCTTATTCATCAAATAATATTTAGGGTTTATAAACATATGCCATAAATTATACAATAACAGGATTTAAATCTAGGGCTTTGAATATTAAAATATATGTCCTTCCCAATAGGTAGATTATGATCTAAAGTTTTCATTTAGATTATCTTCAAGAATATAGTCTTTGAGAGCAGAGCATAAAAGGAACCAAAAAATATATAAACAAAAGTTTTCCAAATACATAATCCATAGCTTACCAGAAACCATTATAAATCAATGCAAAAAAACACATGAAACCCATTATAAAGATGAATAAAATACTTGTACATTCACTCAGTTGGGAGAAAATTCTACCTGGCATATATATATATCTTGCACCTGCTTTTGCTCTGGACTATTTATTTATACATATTTGGGTGGTAAACAGCTTGAGGTTTTGCCTGTTTTAACCCAAAGTGAATAGATAATTAATAAACTCATAATTTCCTGTGTCATGATCATGTCCTCAACATTAAAAATATTTCATCATATGTTGCTTACACTTACAGTTTATTTATTTGCATACATGTATAATAGTCTATTGTATGAATAAACCATAACTTATGCATTCTACTTTTGAAGAACAATTAAAAAATTCCTCTTTTTTGGGGAGAAATTAGACTCATTTCCTGGAAACTGTAGTAAAAATATTTTCCTTCCAGACAAAGGCAAGGCATTCTTCCTTGTAGCACTGTATAAAAGCTTTGGGTTCCTCAGTTGTGATACAAAATCATTATGATTTCATCACCCTCTAGTCTTTTATCCATATTTCCCTGAATATACTTGGGGAACAAAACAACCAAAGTCAACATGAAGTTCATGCTTTTTGCTGTGCTATGAATAATAAAGTTATTTTTATTTGACTCCAGAGGCTGTGTCTTCTGTCAGCCTCTATGAAACCATGTCAAGAAAAGAAAGATCTGAGTCACTTGAAGGATATAGTTATCATTATGTAAAATGAGGAAAAGTGCAGATAGAACAGTTATTTATCTAAATATGAGAGAAAAACCTGTGCTGGGTATATAATTTGCGGGTTGTCAGCATATACGTAACATGAGAGAAAGTCATCATTAAGAGAGGGTATACATAGTGAAGATCAAGGACTGATTCTCAGTGTTTTTCAGTAACAATCACTGGGGTAAAGAGAGAGAACAATTAGATAATATCTACAAGGAGTGATAAGTGTAGCACAAGGAAAACCACCAGAGTGGAGTGTCCCAGAAGACAAACTAAAATTTTTATCTAGGAGCAGAAAGTGCTGCTTTTCACCAAATTTTACTGAGTAGTTAAGTAAGATAAGAAATAAGTATAATGTGTAAAATATGTTCCATAATATAAATATTTTATATAGTAGCATGCAGTTCAGATGACCATGACAGGTGCAATTTTGGTGGAGTGCTGAAAGAGAATACCTGATTTCAGAGAAGATAGTAGGAGAACGATAGAGAAGAGCAAGAACGGAAAGAAATTCTGAGGAGCTGTTAAAAGTATTTGGAGAACAGCTGTCAGGATAATGGATTCAAGAGTATGTATCTCATAAGATGGAAAAATATCAGTATGCATTTATACTGTAGAAATTGTTGCAGTAGAGAGTAAAAAACAAAATCTAATGATGCAAATGACATTATAAAAAATGGTGGAGTAAGGACCTCCAAAAATTTTCACTAATAGAAGTAGCATATACACTTACAAAAATTTTGTAAGATTTTCAGAAAACTGGAAATTAACCAAAAATTTGAAATGAAGTCAAGTGAAGACTACAATGGAGAAATAGAGGAAGAGAAACACATAAGACATAAAGAAAACAGGTAGCAAAATGGCAAAAAAGATCTTATATTGTAATTGTATTAAATGTAATTTGATTAAATATGCCAATTAAATTCAGAGATGAGCCAAAAGGATGAGGAAACATCATCCATTTACATGCTGTCTACAGGATACACACCTGAGATTTGAAGGAAAAAGTAATTTGAAAGTAAAAAGATGGGTAAAAATCTATCATGCAAACAGTAACCAAGAAAAAACAAACAAAAAAAAAACTGCAGTGGGTAGATGAATAGGAGAACCCCTAAACTTTAAGATAACTGTTGTTGCTAGAGACAAGTGACATCTTATAATTATTATAAAAAGCATCAATCCATCCATAAAACATGACAGTTATAAACATATGTATACCTAACAACAGAGCCCCAAAATATATGAGACAAAAGATGACAGAATTAAAGGGAAAAGTAGACAATTCAATAATATAAGTTGTTGACTTCAATACCACACTTTTAATAATTGAATACCTAGCAAAAGAACAACAAAGAAATGAGCCATGAACAACACTATAAATAACTGGACCTCACTGAAGTCAATAGAACATTTCAACTAACAACTGTAGAATACATATTCTTTCACAAGTGTACATAGAACATTTTCTAGGATAGAGTGTATATTAGACCAAAAAAACTCAGAAAACATAAGAAAGATTGGAATTATAGAAAGTATATTCTCTAGCCTAAATAGAATGAAACTGGAAATCAATAATGGAAGGAAATTGGGAAAATTCACATATAACTAGAGATTCTAAAAATAATCCTAAATAACCAATGAGTCAAAGAAGAAGCCAAGTTAGAAAAGGAAGTTAGAAAATACTTTGAAATGAGTGAATGAATGAAGATAAAAACATAACATACTAAAATTTATGGAGAGCATTATGGAATACAGTATAAAATCAATGCTTAGAGAGAAAATTATAGCTGTGAACATCTATGTAGAGAGAAAGAGAGAGAGATCTCAAAACAACAACCTCATCTTTCACCTTAATACATTGGATAAAGAACAAACTAAACCTAAAACAAGAAGGAAAAACATAATAGTTTAGTGCAGAAATAAATGAAACATAAAATAAAGAAAATCAACCAGTTCTTTGAAAAGATCAAACACAATAAAGTGATGGTTTAATCATCCAAGTAAAGTAATATTAACTAAAATGACTTTTTCTTAACCCAATTGATTCCCTATTTCCTAGAATTGCCTGATATGTATATTGTATTAAATATGCTACCTTTCTAAGTTAAAAGTCTTTAATATAGCTAAATGCCTTAGTCATAGATTGCAAAAATGGCCCTAATTCCTCATTCTTTCTTTCCTCTCACCATTCACCATATAACTTTGTAGTTAATCTGATCTTATATTCAGTCTTGTCACTTTTTTATCAATGAGATGTTAGCAAATCGACCTAAACAGAAGACTAATAGACATACATCTGATTGGGCTTGCTCTCACTCCTTCTTATCAGGAATTTTTGTGACAATCTCCCTAGGTAGTCTGATGGAGAATAAAAACATGTAAATAGACATGTCCAGAATGTTCCAGCTAAAGTCATTTCAGATTAGACCAGAAAGAGCTTACTAATAGCATTTGAATGAGCTTAACCAAGAGCAGCAGAGCTGTTTTGACAACTCTCCCAGATATGAGAGCAATAAATTCTATTGTGGTTTGATGCTGGGGTTTGTAGCTCCATTATTGTGATTTAAAAAATAGAAAAAATGTAATAACAGTATCACAGATACTAAGGTTGCAGATAAAATTAAGGTTGCTAATCATCTAAGTTGGATCATATAATCATTTAACTTGGATTCCACATGGGCACAGTGTAATTGCAAGAGTCCTTACAAATGAAAGAGGGATGCAAGAGAGGTGTTGTCAGTATCAGAGTGATGTAATGTGAGAAAGACTTTACTTGTTATTGCTGATTTTAAAGATGAAAGAGACCCACAAGACAGGGAATGCAGGTGGCCTCTAGAAGTTAAAGCAAGAACGTGGATTGTTCTCTAAAGCTTCCAGAAAGAAACATAGTCCTGTCAACACCTTGATTTTAGCCCAGTGAAAGCCATTTTGGACTTCTGACAACCAGAATTATAAAATAATAAATTTGTCTTGTTTTAAGCCACTAAGTTTGTGGTAATTTCTGCAGCAGTAACAAGAAACTAATACATAAATGAATATTGTGTAGGATATATGTGTGTACGATCAAATAATGTATAATATTATACATGTGCGTTATTATAATAATTCACATTGTAGGACAGTTATTCCCATTTAATTAATGAATAGAATGAAGTGTGGATATTGAAAATAATATAGCTTCACATTAAACCAAGATCTGTTTGAATTCAAATCCTGAGATTTCAACTGATACATTAAACTGCTCATATTATAACATCTACCCAAATGTCAGCTGTTTTCTCCAATATAATACCAAATTATTTAATATTTTATATTTCAAAATGTTAAATTATGTTGTTGAAATTCACTTTCTTCATGAAAGAAATAATTTCTAATTTTAGAGATGTAACTTTTAGGAAACTAATACATGAAATTATATTAATTTCAGATGACTAGAACTACCAACAATAATTATTATAAAGGCACATATCATATTTTTCAGAGAAAAAAATACTATGAACAACTCTAATTTTGTTGTCAGATGTATAAAGGACTTGAATAAATTCCAGGTGATTAATAAACTATGATTTTTAAAGAACATTACCTATTTCCACTTATTAACATATCTGCAAAATATTTTTTTCTGAATATTCCATTTGTTTGACAATAGATTACTCAGGGTTGAATCCAAAATAAAAGTCTAACAAATGAGACGATGAGGAGGGGTTTAAGCATTGGCTCCTAAGTTGGAAAGAGAAAGTGAATGCTATAACAAGTGTTTTCAAATATGACTGGTCTCTGGGGATTGGACTATCTCAATCATTTGGTAATAACTATTACTTAATGCTTTATTGACTTGATTAATTTTTTTGTCATCATTCTATATTGATAAGAAAACTACTTATGTCTTCTGTGAGGAATATGAGTTTGAAAATCAAGATATTGGAGGGTAACTGTTCTTGGCAAAGTCAATGTTTTGAAGAAAAATACACAAATTTAAAAATATTAAAAGTTAATTTATAAACCACTGGATTAAGACAGTTTCTTGTCCATCTAAGATGTTGTTGAAACCCCTTCAAAGATAATCAGGAATATTGTAGATTATATACCATGACAAATTTTAGCGTCTTTATCATCTTTGACCACTTTGAATGTTAAAAACTTTGCAGGATACTTTAAACTAACAAAACATTCATAAATAGAGTATAACAGTGCAGCATGATATTAAAAACAACCTGTACATGTAATAATCATTATGAGAGTAACATGATTTTTCATAAACTTTTTAAAGCATTCATGGTTAGTTTAAATGCACTTCAGCTTTGTGCAACTATGCCCTAGAATTTTTTACTGCTCTGCCTGTAATTTCTGATATATTGTCAGACAAAATTTTCTATGTCCTATGTAACATACATTATTTCGTTGATCCTAGATATGAGTTTTATAGTTTTATTACACTGTTTATCACTTTATACAATCTGGTTAATGCAGAGTTATCCCTGATGTACCTATGTCAGAATGTATTCTTAGTTGTAGCCAAAACAAACAGAAAACATTGGTCAAAATTTGTTAGTCCACAAACTGCTGGACTGTTCATAGTACACCAAAGTGCTGACACAGATATATAAACTCATTTGTACCATTCAGGTTAAGAAGCAGAAAACTTGGTATATTCCATAAGTAAGAAAAAGGGAATGTGTGAATGTAAATACTCACACACACAAACTCTCACACATTTGTGTCTGAGTTTCTTAATCTATAAAATATTAAATTTCTTGTAAGGGTATACTAAATGCTGAAAGGGAGATATACTAGAATAAGTGATTAATATATGACAATAAATTCTCAAGAAATGAAAAAATCATTATTATTATTGCTGTTATTATTGTTATTTATATGAAAAACAATTGAAAAATTATCCTAGTTTGCATTTCCTGAGTAGTCCTTCATAGTATTTGAGAACCTGAATTTCTTTTTTTGGAACTACCTTTTTCCCTCTATATTTTTTCTCTCAAATAAGAGAAAAGAAGACTTTCACCAAAAAAATGTCATGAAGAACCTAGGGGTAAGACAGGAATAAAGACACAGACCTACTAGAGAATGGACTTGAGGATATGGGGAGTGGGAAGCATAAGCTGTGACAAAGCGAGAGAGAGGCATGGACATATATACACTAACAAACATAAGGTAGATAGCTAGTGGGAAGCAGCCACATAGCACAGGGAGATCAGCTCGGTGCTTTGTGACTGCCTGGAGGGGTGGGATAGGGAGGGTGGGAGGGACGTAGACTCTATTGGGAAGAGATATGGGAACATATGTTTATGTATAACTGATTCACTTTGTTATGAAGCAGAAACTAACACACCATTGTAAAGCAATTATACTCCAATAAAGATGTAAAAAAAAAAGTGATTAAAAAAAAGACATTCACATTAAAAGTAAGATTTTATATCATCAATATTGAAACAATTGTTGCTCATGTAAAAGAAATGAATGATTATATGGAGCAGTATAGTAGATAAAATTGGGTAAGTGGAAGTAAATAAAACATGGGTTCTATGTGGAGACAGATCTGAATTCAAAATATGGTGTTGCCAGATACAAAATCATTACTTTGTGCTTTGTGCCCATTATTTACATTTCATGACCCTAACTACCCTCTTTTGTAAGGTAAAAAACAAAAACAAAAACAAACAAACGAAAAAACACTCTCCATGGAATTATCATAAGTATTTAATGAAAAAAATAAACGTGAATTTTGTTTTACATATAAAAGTTGTAACTTATTTACGGACCAGTACATATTAGCTGTTATAATTGTTAAAATTTTTCTCTTTTATCTATGATCACTACTTTAAAAGTTTGACCTATTATGTTCTGGACATGTGGTAAATATTAAATTTCTTCTCTTATTACAAAAATTTTACATTCTTATTCTATTTAAAATCTGGCCATTTTGTCAATTTGACAAAACTGGAAAGATCAGAGACAGGAAATTTCAAACCAGCTAATGATGTACCATATAAAAAGGAAAAGTCTATTTTAATACTTGATAAAATCTCACAAAATTACTGAATTTAGAAATTCATAGATTGGAGACTACTGTATACTGTGGAACAGTTAGTCAAATTAACAGTTAGCATTAAATTTAATTAAAAAGACAAATCAAATTTTTCTAATTTGATTAGAAAAATTTCTGGTGCTGGAGTTAATGGAAATTAGACCATTGTGGTCTCTGTGACTTTTCAAATTAACTTTGGTGATGCACTAAGTAAATGGTGATTCTTTGTGAGGATATTCTTGTAAGATAAAGATTTATTGAATAAAGTAATGATGGGGCCTCTAAAAGAGCATAAACACAAAGTCCAAAGTTTTAGCAATGATTGATCCATTATATCAGGTTTTACTCTACCACTTGAATTCATTTGTAATCTCACTTTAATTCATATTTTCAACTTTGCTCAAGGAGACATTGCATTAACACAGTAAAAGTATAAGGCTACATAATCAATAACTTGAGTTATGGATAGATTCCTTATAGATAAAAAACATACAGACAAATATGAAAATGCATTAGCATAAATCAGCAGCAAATTGGAGAATAAAAATTAATGAGAGGGCTTCCTTGGTGGCACAGTGGTTGAGAGTCTGCCTGCTGATGCAGGGGACGTGGGTTCGTGCCCTGGTCCGGGAAGATCCCACATGACACGGAGCAGCTGGGCCCATGAGCTATGACCACTGAACCTGTGTGTCCAGAGCCTGTGCTCCACAATGGGAAAGGCCACAACAGTGAGAGGCTCGTGTACCACACACACACACACACACAAAGTAATGAGAAGGGCCAGGTGGAGCTATTTTCCATAACCAAAGGAAAAATATACATTAAAAAATATTTATTTTTGGCTACGTCAGGTCTCAGTTGTGGCACTTGGGATCTTTGTTGCAGCATGTAGGATCCAGTTCCCTGACCAGGGATCGAACCCAGGTCCCCTGCACTGGGAGCACAGAGTCCCAGCCACTGGACTACCAGGAAAGTCCCAAAATACATTTTTTAATGATGGTAAAATGAACAAATATGAAGAAAAATGATGAGATCCTACACTTGCGTAATTTGTATTCTGTCAGGTGTAAAGTGAGGAAATAATTCATTCACCCATCTGTTGTTCATTAATACATCCATTCATCAGTTCATTTATCATCTAAAAGTATTTATATATTCCAGAAACCTCTCTCAGAGTTGGAGATAGCATGATAAACTTGAGAAGAAAAAAAAATGATGAACGTAGTCTTAAGGAGCTCATCTTGTGTATGCAATGGCAGGAATAATTACACAAAAAATTAAAATAAACACATAACAGGAGCGTTATATGAGAAGTTCTGTGAAATTAAGAAAGGCAAGGTTATAAAGAGTATTGGGAGTGTGAATATTTGTGTAAATGAATGTTGATCTTCTAGTTTTGTGAAAGTATCTGTGTTATCTGAAAGTGACACTGGAGCAGAAACTGATAGAAACTGGGCATGTGACTATCAAATAGAGGAGTGTTACAGACAAAAGCAAAAGTAAATGTAAGACCTTTAGGCAAGAATGTGTTTGAAGTGTCTGAGTAAAAAACAAAATGTGTGAAAAAAGTGAATAGGTAAGGAGTGTGTTAGGAGAGGTAACCAAACAATAATTAGCATGAACAAGGAAATATGGACATTGTTTTAAATTAAAAGTTCTCTATCTGAACAAAGATTTTAGTAAAGAGATCAAATGAGTTGACAATGATAGGTAATATCGATGAAGACAAATTTGTAATTAGATACTGGTGCTTTAAAAAAAAGAGAAAGAAGAAACCCTACAATCAAAATGAAGAAATGGTAAAAAAAAAAAAAAAAATGAAGAAATGGTGAGGTTGACATTAGATTGTTCAACACAATGCCAGAAGATAAGAGCTGATTATCAGCATTATGTGAAGAAAATGTTTGCATGCCCTCTGTGACAGGTTATGACCTGTTCAGGGAAGACGAGAAAAGGGCATTCACTGACACACAAGGAGTCAGAAAGTATGCTATTTCTATAATCC
Organism: Stenella coeruleoalba; assembly: GCF_951394435.1. Lineage (NCBI taxonomy): Eukaryota > Metazoa > Chordata > Mammalia > Artiodactyla > Delphinidae > Stenella > Stenella coeruleoalba. The sequence continues at coordinate 42,060,133 of NC_137164.1, read as the reverse complement.
TTTTAGGAAAAAATTAGAGACTACAGGATATGAATTGACAATAATGGGAAAAATATTTGTAAAATAAACATAGAATATCAATGAATTTGGTATCATTTACAAAAAGTCTAAATAAGTGGTGCTAACATAAGTATGAAACAATAAGATGTTGAAAACTCTTAAAATATAAACTATAAAAATCTCAATAAAATTTGAGAAAAAATACAATTTAATTTTGACAAAATTTTACATGTGATAAAGGGTTGAATAAGAGTAAAAGCATATGGAATGCTATTTGTTTGTAACAACAATAATAACTAACATAAATTTTATAGTTTTATGCCAGGATCTGCTTAAAGAATATTTTATTTAGGTACAAACTTAAACTACCCAACACTAACACAGTGTTGCCTAGAACTGATTTCTAAGGAAGTGAGATGATTTTTAAAGAGAAGAAAAAATACCCTCAATTTCAGAGCAGTCCATACATTCTCATCCGTAGTACTAATTTTGCATATACAAAAGTGATTCTGAGACATAATTTGAAAGAAATTTGAATGTGGATAAAAGAGAGATGGATAGATGGGAAAGAATGGGAAAAGAAACTCTAGAAGATCAAGCTCTAGAGGGAGTAGTGTGCTCAGTAATCAGTATCAGGATGTTCAAACAACACATCCAATGATAGAAATGACAAATATGCAATTTCAACTTTGTGATAGCGAGTGAAAGGATGCAACTTTTCATGTAATGATCACACAACTTTAAAGTTTATACATGATGTTTGAATTCCTGATTTTTCTAGGGTGGGGTCAGTGTTGAGAAATGGATCTTTACATTAAAGATCATTATTATCATAGTAAGATTTTTCAGGACAGGTTAAGAAAAAAATTATAAATGCTAGTAGTTGCAATATAGCATGATACTCCCAGAGAGACTGAATATACAGAGAAAACCATCATATCCATATCCATATGTTTTAGGTTGTTAAAGGAATTCTGTGGTTTACAATATCTGATTCTCTTTCTCTTGTGGATACATAGAAAAGTACATTTCTCAGTCCCCTTGCAGCTGGGTGGGGCTGCATGACAAATTCTTGCTAATTGGTTGTGAATGTAAACAACTTCCAAGCCAAGGATCTGATTTCCTATGTGAGACTTTCCTTCTCTCCTGGAATAATCATGTAAGATGCCTCTTAGTAAAAGGGTAGAAACACAAGCAGGTGTCTTTGAACTGCCTGAAAATTGTTTGGAGTCACAGTTGACTTTGCATAGTAACAAAACATAGAAACAAAACTTTGTTATAATATGAAATTACTATATAGTTTTGTTGTTACTGTTGTTTGTTTTTAAGCCTCAACATAACCTTAGCTATCCAGAATAATACACAATGGGAACCAGCAGTCTGATTGTGTCCTTCTTTAAAGTTCTTTCATTATAGAAATTATCTCAAAAAAAGGCCATGATATTTTCACCTCCAAGACACAATTTTAAAGTTAAAAAATGTTTATATTATCACTCTTGAATTATCTTGTTCCTTAATTACGTATATATTTTTTCAATTGCAGTATTTCTTAGCTTTAATTTTCTGGACTCACCTCTCTATCCTCTGTCTGTGTTACTGTCTATGTAGATCTGAAAGGAGAGTTATTTATCATAACATCGCCTATTTGAATTGGTTGATTTTAATATTTACCTGATTATCTTTTTTTTTCATTGCCTTATTCCATTTAGTCACAAATTTACCAAAAGCAACAAAACTGATTCTATAATAAAATAAAATAATTTCTAAGTAAAATTAAATTCCTATAAACTTTGAAGAGATTATTATCATTTTTTTGGAACCATAACAGAAAATATATGAAAAATTTCTGGAGAAATTTTACATGTTTTGTTTATGCAGAGACAAACAGATGCAAAAAACTGCACAAAATATTAAATTATCTCTTAAAGTTTGACTACCATGCATGGCTATTTATATCCAAAGAGTAAATTTGAAAAAAAAACATATTTTTTAGTAATGCAAAGTGCATCATGAATTATTTACAATAAATCACATTTTATAAGCCTCTCAAACTTTCATAAATAATATCCATCTGTTCTCTTTAATACTCTCTCCAACATATTAAAAGGCAGGAATTTTTCAAGATTCTAAAATATGTTTAACAGTACATAAAGTATTTTTTATATTTAATCTGTCTTCTAAAAAAATTATTTCAATATTAAACTATCTCCTCAGTATTCAGAAAATAGGCTTTTTGATAACTGTTTATTATTATTTTTATTAGAAATGTTTAGAAAATTTGATATTTGTAAATATTACTTTCAAAATACTAAATTTTGTTATTTTGTGATCAATGTGTCTCAGATTGACTATGTATATATATATATATATATATATATATATATATATATACAGTGTATGCGTATATATATACACATATATATGTATTGTTTAAATTCTTGCCACAATTGGGAACCTTGTATTTTTATGGATTTTAATCATTATTTTATTTAATAAATTTATTATATTAAATGATAATAAACTGTAGCATAAGGCACAAGAAGTATACTTTTATAAAAGCTACTAATTTTATGAAAACTCTTATTTTGTTCCATGATATCCAAGTTCAACTTAAAGTACAGTTCTTAAAATCCCTGTATCATCTGCAATTTTCTCCTCAAAGACAATTGAGGAGTAAAACTGCATTCTTCAGCAATTGATACTCTTTTCCCAGGACTGAGTATAGATGAATGATTTGGGCTTCCCTGGTGGCGCAGTGGTTGAGAGTCCGCCTGCCGATGCAGGGGACATGGGTTCGTGCCCTGGTCCGGGAAGATCCCACATGCCGTGGAGTGGCTGGGCCCGTGAGACATGGCCGCTGAGCCTGCGCATCCAGAGCCTGTGCTCCACAACGGGAGAGGCCACAACAGTGAGAGGCCTGCGTACCGCATAAAAAAAAAAGAAAAAGAAAAAGATGAATGATTCATTTCTTGTCTAATTTTCACTTACCAACTCATCATTTACTGTTACCCTAACATAGACTGTACTTTACCTTCTCTTTCTGTCTCTCTTACATATTCAAATTTTCCCTGTTCTAGTGTAATGTTTTCACAAACACACAAATATGTTATAGTAAAACCCTACAGAGGGTTTGTATTTTATTTGTTATTTTCTGTGGCTTTTTTTTTTTTTTGGTTAAAGACCTCATTCCCTTGTAGCTAGTACATTAAAGATGTTTTGCCTAAAGCACATCAGTTTACATTTACTCTTCAACTGATTCAGGCTCAAATTAGCTCCTATAATTTGACCCACAATGTTAATATCACTGTTTCCATTTGCCAAATAACTTTCTTGACACCATATTATTTTTGTTTGCTTATTTCCCTCTAGCTGCTGTTTCTCCTTCTAATTTCTAATTTAAAAAGATTCTTTTGCCCTGGTTCCTTTGAAATGATTACTGAACTCTAGGAATTTTCTAAGACTTCTTTTATCATTATAAGCTTTGGAATTTTGTTAATGTGTTAATTATCATTTGAAATTCAATGCAGGTATCTCCTCTGAGCTGACACATACAGTACCATGTGAAATCTGAACTTTTCCAACTTTGTGTCTCAAATGCAACATTTTTGAAATTTTATTGTGCCCTTTTTTACTATTTGCCTAACTTCTTTCACTTAGTATACATACTGTTCAAGGCAAACCCTTCAAGTTGTTTTTAACATTGCTTTGTTATATCCTCTATAGCCTAGTCCATAAGCAAATTGTGTTGATTTTATTTGTAAATATATCTTAATCCTAGTCATATCTTTACTATACCACCAATGTCATTACCTCAGTCTATTTCACTATTTCTTCATAGAGTGGAGATTAATGCAACAACTTTCTAATTTGTCTCCTCACTTTGATCTGTCTTTTCTGTTTTCTTCACACAGCAACCAGGAGTTTTTCTCTAATGTGTTAAACTCTGTATGCCACTCACTGATTGCATTTTTTCAAGGGTTATTGTTGCACATGGGACAAAATCCTGTTTTCTTCAAGTGAACTACAAAGCACTAAATGAGCTGAATCCTGCCTAACTCACCAATTTCACATTGTCTAACTCTCTCCCTTCTTTTAATAACCTCCATATACAGTAGTTTTAAAGAATTTATACTCTTTCCAGATGCTTTTACCTTCTGCCTGAAGTGCTGTTATGACTGATTTATTCTCCTTATCTTATCCTGCTTACATATCACCTCTTTAGGAAAATTTATCCTACTCTACTCATACAAAAATATCCTTTCCTTTATAGAGTCTCACACACCCTATTCTTATTATTACTACATGTATGTGTAATTGTTTCTTTTTCTCATTTAGTGTCCTAATCAGGAAAGCAGGACTCATTCATTCATCTGTACCTACTGTATTGTGTGTTGCTGAAGTGCAATTTATATTTTTTGAATAAATGAATGATTAAACATTCTTTCCTCTTCTGTAGGTCACATCATCATTTTGTAGTATTTATTCACCATATACTTTTTGTTTTTGCCTGAACTCCATAATTCATTTTCAAATAATTTGTTACTTGGCTTTGGTATCTGATTCATAGCTAAATCTACATATGCTTTCTCTATCATAGTGCATCTCACTCCTTTACTTTTACTCAGTTTGCTTTATCTTCATGTCTTAATTTATATTAGCCTTCTGATGTCACTTTCTTTTCTTTGTATTTATACCCTATTATGACCTAATTCAACATTGCTACATCTTCAAAATTTTCTGTGCACCAATTTTGAGCATTCATTAATTCTTATCACATAATCAGCCTACTCCTATTCCCAAGATTAGCTAAACAAGTTGAATTAAGTCCTAGCAGTATCCTGGCTGTAATTTCAGTGAGTTCATGCTGTCTAACCTCAATATGCTCACAGTAGTGGTTTGTGACCAAAGCTAACTCAGGTAACCTCATTAACATCTTTGTAATTTCAAATATTTCATTATTATTTTCAATTTAAAAAGCTATCTGGCTGGGAAAAGATGGCAAAACTTCTCACAAACCTTTAATATGAATAGTTATTTAGTCATAATAAAAAGTTAAAATGCCAACAGTGAATGCTAGATTACTAACTAGATTCCAAGAATAACTTATAATGGCTATTTTGCATTGTCTCACAGTAATTTAACAAAGTCAAAAACTAAGGCAAAGCGCAGAAGAATGCTGTGTAATCTAGTCATGGATGCCATCCTGGGAGCCATTCCACAGCATCTTGTGCCCTGAGTGGACTCACTGTGCCCAATGGAAGCATTAACATTCCTCAGAATAGGAAGTAGAGAAGGGAAATTCTGAAAGGATCCAGCCAGACTTGCTCATCCCCCCTAACAGCACTCTAAAAGTCTGCAGTTTACCTGATGCTATCACTACGTGGGGGATTGTTTCATGCCACCTGTTCTCAAAAAGAAATACTAGCTGAATCTGCCATCCTACCCTGACACTGTGTTTCTATCATCTGCAGTGAGGGAGGATAGATAGGCAGTTCTCCCAAAAAAGACTTTGTGCCTCCCTCTCCCAGAACTGTGGAGTCCTGAGAACTCTTCTGGCAATAAAGGTTGATGGATGGTAAGAACCAGAGAGAATAAAAAGCTTGAAACTAAGAAAAATAAACACCATTTAAATGATAAATCTATATGCAGATGTGTGTGTTTGTGTGTGTGTAAATGAAATCCTACCACAAAATTTTCATTGATTGCAGCACAGGGATAAAACAAGGCCATTCATGGAAAAGTTATGATGTATGTTATAAAACAAGGATTATGGATAGTCAATTTATGTAATTCAGAACACAAAATAATAAGAAAGAAAAGAATAAAAATTGTGATGGAGGATCATCATAATATTCTTTAGCAGCCTGGGAGATATGATTTTTTTAGGTGGGAAAGCATGCATAGGTCATATCCTTTTTGAATGCAGTGAAAAATCTGAATTTTCCAGCAGTAAATAGTCCTTATATTCCTGAATTAGTCTCAAATTTTTCATGAAGGGTTTTCTCTTTAATACACTCAGATTAGCTGACTATTATTTTATTTGGAATTCATCTACAGAGAAATGTGATTGTAATATTCCTTCTCTTTCAGTTTTTATGTGTTTTGGAAATACAGCTAATAATAGCCTTATGTAAACTATTTTGGAGTATTCATCCATAGTATATTTCCCAAACGATTTTCAATAAGGTTAGAATATGTGCTTAAATATATAATGCGTGGCAGAATTCACCTGTAAAGCAATTTGAACTTGGCATTTCTTTAAGAAGCATATTACCAGTTATTTAAATTAATATTTAAATAACCTCAGTTATTATAATAATTTAATATTAATTTAATTTAATAATATAAATTAAATAATTTAATATTTAAATAGCCTCAGTTCTGGCAGGGTGCTGCCAAAATAAAAAAATGATCTCAGTTCTTTTCTGTCTTATTCTTATTATACATGAATTTTTGTGTTGTTCTTCAACTTTCTAAATTGTAAATAATTAATATTTAGGCTTTCTTTCTAAAGTAAACATTTAAGGCAATAAACTTACCTCAAAATGTTGATTTGGCTTCATCCTACAAGTTTTATATGCAATGTTTTTATCTTCTTTGGTTTTAAATATTTGAAAAAATTCTATTATGATTTATTTTTGATTCATAGACATATAACATTGTATTACTTAATTTCCAAATAAATGGGGATTTAAAAAAATGTTTTCTCTTTTTAACTTCAGTTGGATTGCATTTTCATCAAGCCATGTATGGTATGTTCAACATAATAATTATTTTTTAATTTACTAATAATTGTACTAAGGCCTACTACTGTGATCAAATTTTATAGTGTCCAATGTATGCTTGAGAAATATGTATATTCTCTAGTAGTTGAATACAAAACTCTGTATAGGTCTACTTATTGGATTTTACTAACCATATTACTCAATACTTTTTTATAATTAGAGTTTTTGTTGGCTTCATCTTTGATAATCAAGAGAATTATGTTAAGAACTCTCATTATGATGCTATGTTTTTCCACCTCTCCCTACTTAATTAATTTTATCTACCTATCTTGAGTATGTTTTACTATGTTTCTTTATATTTAGAATTACATTTTGGTAAAATTTAATTTTTTTTTTTATATTTTGTAGACTTCTCTTTTCTCCCTAATGGTTTCTTGAAAACATTCTCTCATTTAAAATTTTATACTCAAATGTTGGTAATATTATGACAAAATTTGTAGTCAGGATTGAAACCTACTGACCTTTGAGTAGTTAACTATTAATAGTTAATTGTAGGATGGCTTCTGCTTCTAGAAAGAAGGAGTAGATATACTTTTCTCTATTACTGCCAACATTTTCAACTATAAACTGTTGATATTATATGTAAAACAAACATAAGAAGACTCTTAAAGGTGGTGAGAACAGCCTGGCTGGGGATACCAGGACATAAAGAATGACACAGTATAGAGTTCAGTGGTCTTATTTTTGCCTCATATACTCCAGACTTGGAGCTAGAGAAGCTGGCATTTGGGAATATTAATAGCCACAAGAAAAGAAGATTCAACAAAATTCCACTCTCTGTAAGGAACCGGTAAAGAGGCAATTTAGAAAAATATAAGTTTCCTATGGCTGATGTAACAAATTCCTACAGACGTGACTTAAAACAAGTACATTTATTAGCTACAATTCTGGAATTCAGAAGATGAAAAGAATCTTGCTGGGCTAAAATTAAGATGTTGTCAGGACGGAATTCCTTCTGGAATCTCTGTGGGAGAATATGTTTCTATGCCTTCTCCAGTGTCTAGAGGTTCTTGCATTTCTTCATTCGTGGAATCTTCATCCATCTTTAATTTCAGAAATATAGCATCTATCAATCATTGGTACTGACACTTTTGCCTCCTTCTTATATTTACAAGTATCCTTGTGATTATACTGGGCCCATTTAGTATAATCTCTGCATCTCATTGTCTATTAGCAAACTTAATGTTATCTGCAATCTTAATCAATCTTAATCACCCCTTGCCATGTAATAGAACATATTTAGATGTTCCAGGTTTTAGGACATGGGCTTCCTGGAGGAGTGGGCATTATTCTTTTTACCACACTGGACTTCTACCTCTTCTTGGAACTAATGAAACAACATCCTTCCCCTGCTGACGTTGTGTCAAAGAAAGTCAACTAAAATAGAACGTTTAAATAAAATCCAGAAATTAATAACGTAACCTGAAAATGTACAGGTCTCAATTGAAAATCATTAATTATACAAAAAACCATGAAGATATCCAAAAGAATAAAAAAAAAAACAGTCAGTATATGCCAAAATGAAGATAAATGAGTTGTTAGAATTATCTGAAAAATATTTTAATCATCTATGATAAAAATGATTTAATAGGCAGTTAAAAACACTTGAAACAAATGAGTAAATAGAAAGTGTTAAAAATTTTTATCCCTAACTGTAGGTTGAAATTTCATTTTATTGATTATTTCCTTTGCTTCATGAAAGCTGTCAGTTTGATGCAATCTCACTTGTTCATTTTGCTTTTCTTGCCTGTGCCTTTGGTGTTATATCCAATAAATCATTGCTAAGGCCAATGTCAAGAAATTTTTACTGTGTTTTCTTCTAGGACTTCTATGGTTTTAAGTCTTACATATAAGTCTCTATTTCATTCTGAGTTTACTTTTATGGATAGTAAAAAATAAGGGTCCAATTTCATTATTTTGCATGTGGATAATCTGTTTTCCTAATATTATATTAGGAAAGATAGCAAACTATCTTTTCCCCTTTGTGTATCTTGGCTTCCTTGTCAAAGATCAGTTGACAGCATATCAGTGGGTTTATTCTTGGGCTTTCTATTTTGTTCCATTGGACTATATGTCTGTTTTTATGGCAGTATCATACTGTTATGATTACTGTAGCTTTATAATATATTTTGCAACCAAGAAATGCAATTTTCCAGCTTTATTTTTGCACAAAATTGCTTTGCCTATTTGGGGCTGTTGTGGCTCCATGGAAACTTCTTTTTTAAAGAATTTTTTATAGCAGTTTTAGGTTCACAGAAATATTGGGGGGATTTCCCATTTATCCCCTTTCACCACACAAACATAGTCTCCACCGTTATCAACATTATTCACCAGAGTAGTACATTTGTTAGCATTGATGAAACTATATTTACACATTATAATCAGGCAAAGTCCTTTAGGTAGAATTGATGTTTGAACAATGTTAATTCTTTCAACTCTGAACATGGAGTGTCTTCCCATTTATTTGTGTCTGTTTTAATTTCTTTCATCAATTTTTTAATAATTTCAATAATACAAATCTTTCAACTCCTTGGATAGCTTTATTCCTAAGTGTTTTATTCTTTTTGGTGCTATTGTAAATGGGAGTATTTTTTGTTAGTGTACAGAAACACAACTGACATTTTTTAATTCTCAAATGTATTTATCCATTATAAATCTCCTTTGACAATTACTTCTGACATCTGCATTTAGTTGTATAGGCAAATTTACAATAATTTTTTTTTGAGAAGTTGTTTTCAAATTTTATTCCATTGAGTCCTCAGGTTTGAAAAGGTAGCCCAGAGGTTGCCAGTGGGTGGATCTCTTGGTTCTTTATACCTCTTTAACTAGAAAATGACAATTGTAGCTCTCTTATATTTTGGGTTTTCAAGAACGAGTTCCTCTAGATAAAGAATTTTATGACTAAAAAGCATTTGCTAAGCACTGATTTGGACATATCCCTATTTTAACTGGTTTCAGACCTAAGGACAATCCTTTTCTAGTTCTCCATTCTTAGGCTTTTCTTTCAATAATTGTTTTCAAGGAGGGCACATATTTCTGAGTCCATGTATATCTGAGATGTCTTTTTGATATTTCACAAGTTAAAGGTGACTAGGCTGGTTATGATAACAGTAAATTGAAATCTTTTGTTCTCAAACTCTGTATGATACTGCATTATTTTCCAAATTTAAGCTTCCAGAGTAAAAGCCACAACTGGTCAGCTCTTGTTTGTTTTTTTGTTAGCTTAGGTAATCTGTTTCCTCCACTTATATACTTGTGAAAGTTTTTTCGTATGCTTATGAATTAACTGTTTCCAGGTTACATCCTTGTCTGTGCCTTTGTACATTGATTTCTCTGGAACACAAGGATTTTTTTCAATATGGATATTACTTCTCATGAATTTTTCCTGTTATATTTTTTAAATTGAAGTATAGTTGATTTATGATATTGTATTAGCTTCAGGTGTAAAACATAGTAATTCAATATTTTTAGTAGTTTGTATCTCTTAGTATATACAACCTATGATGAAAGTTTTTATCATGAATGGATGTTGAATTTTGTCAAATGTTTTTTCTGCATCCATTGAGATTATCATGTGATTGTTAGCCTTCCTTTTGTTAATGTGGTGTATCACATTGATTGATCTGTGAATATTCAACCATCATTGCATCACTAGAATAAATCCCATTTTATTATGGTGCATGATATTTTTTATATATTGTTAAATTTGGTTTGCTAATATTTTGTTGAGGATTTTTTAATCTGTATTTATCAGAGATATTTGCCTGTAATTTTCTTTCTTTTTTTTTTCTTGTAGTGTCTTTGTCTGGTTTTGATATCAGGGTAATGATACCAAATGGTGGTCTTTTACAATGAATTTGGGAATGTTCTTTTCAGTTTTTTGGAATATTTTAAGAAAGATAGGTATTAGCTCTTCTCTATATGTTTGGTAGAATTCTCCTGTGAAGCCATCTGGTCTCACACTTTTGTTTGCTGGATTTTTTTTTTTTTAACAAATTCAATTTCACTACTAGTGATTAGTCTGTTCAGATTGTGTATTCTTTCCTGATTCAGTCTTGGCAGATTATATGTTTCTAGAAATTTATCCATTTCCTTTCTCATGATTTTTTTTTTGTCACTTGTTATTTTTCCTCTTTCATTTCTTAATTTGCTCATTTGGGTTCTCTCTATTCTAGGTAAACCTGGTTGAAAGTTTATCATTTTGTTTATTTTTTCAAAAAGGAAAAAAAGCTCTTGGTTTCATTGATTTTCCTATTTTTTTGTCTCTATTTTTAAAATTGCCTCTTTGATCTTTATTATTTCCTTCCTTCTACTGACTTTGAGCTTTGATTCTCTTTTTCTAATTCCTTTAGATGGTAGGTTGGTTATTTGAGATTTTTCTTGTTCCTTGAGGTAGACCTGTATCACTATAAACTTCCTTCTTAGAACTGCTTTTGTTGTATCCCATAGATTTTGGATGTTGTGTTTCTATTTTCACTTGTCTTGAGGTATTTTCTGATTTCCTGTTTGACTTCTTCATTGATCTATTGGTTTTATTATAGCTTGCTGTTTAGTCTCCATTTGTTTGTGCTTTCCCCATTTTTCATCCTATAATTGATTTCTAGTTTCATACTGTTTTGGTTACAAAAAAAAATGCTTGATATAATTTCTAACGTCTTAAATTTGTTAAGACTTCTTTTGTGGCCTACCCTGTGATCTATCTTGGAGAACATTCTATGTGCACTTGAAAAGTGTGCATTCTGCTGACTCTGAATGGAATGTCCTGTTGATACCTACTATGTGCAACTGGTCTACTGTGTCATTTAAGACAACTGTTGCCTTATTGGTTTTCTGTTTGGATGATCTGTCCTTTGATGCAAGTGCGGTGTTAAAGTTCCCTACTATTATTGTATCATTGTCAATTTTTCCCTCTATGTCTGTTAATATTTGATTTGCAGATTTATGTGTTCCTGTATTGGGTGTGTATATACTAAGGAGTATCTTCTTGTATCAATCCCTTTATAATGTCCTCCTTTTTCTTTTGCTATAGACTCTGATTTAAAATTTATTTTGCTACCTCTGCTTTCTTGTTATTTCCATTTCTATTAAATATCTTAATCCATCACCCTCACTTTCAGTCTGTGTGTGTCTTTAGCTCTGAAGTGAAGCTCTTGTAAGCAGCATATAGTGGGGTCTTTTTTTTTTCTAATTCCATCAGCCACCTTTATGCATTTGGTTGGAGCATTTAGTCCATTAATATTTAAAGAATGATTGATAGGTATGTACTTACTGCCATTTTATTGCTTGTTTTCTAATTGTCTTTGTAGTTCTCCCCTCATCCACATTTTGTGTTTTTGATGTCATATTTTACATCATGTTTATTTCTTTACTGATTACTTTAGGTGATTTTACAATTTTTGACTTTAAGTCTTTGTACTAGCTTATTTAAGTAGTTGACATTCAGCCCTTACTAGTAGGGTTTTTTCTTTCCTATAGAGTTTTACTTCTTGTTGTCTTTTCTTTTCTTTTCCACTTGGAGAAGACCCTTTAACATTTCTCTTAGGGTTGGCTTAGTATTGATAAATTCCTTTAGTTTTTGTTTCTCTGAGAAGTTCTCTCTCCTTCAACTGTAAATGTTAATATTACTATGTAAAGTATCCTAGATTGCAGGTTTTTCCCTTTTAACACTTTGAATATACCATGGCACTCCCTTCTAGCCTGCAACGTTTCTGCAGAAAAATCAGCTGATAGTCTCATGGTGGTTCCCTTGTATATGACTCTTTTTCTCTTGCTGCCTTTAGAATTCTCTCTTTATCTTTCACTTTTGCCATTTTAATTATAATGTCTTGGTGTGGGTCTCTCTGTAATCTTCTGTTCTTCCTGTAGCTGGATATCTGTTTCCTTCTTCAGGTTTGAAAAAAAAATTAGCAATAATATTATCAAATACATTTTTGAACCCCTTGTCTCTCTCTTCTCCTTGGACTTCTATAATGGGTATGTATGTTTGATGTTGTCCTAGAGGTCTCTTATACTGTTCTTATTCTTTAAATTTGTTTTTAGTTTTTCTTTCTGATCGTGGGATTTTCATTCTTTCTTCTTGATCACTTATGCATTCTTCTGAATCACCTAGTCTGCTATTAATTCCTTCTAGATTGTTTTTCATTTCAATTATATTTTTCAGTTCTGACTGGTTCTTTTTATGTTTTCTAGTTCCTTGTTAAAATTCTCACTGTGTTCATCTGTTCTTTTCCCTAACTGAATTAGCATTCTTCTTACTAATGCCTTGAACTTATTATCTGGCAATTTGTATATTTTTGTTCCATTATTTATTTCTTCAGGGGTTTTCTCTTGCTTGTTCAGTCAAGGCCAATTTCTCTGTGTTATCTTATTTTCCTTTCTCTGTGCCTGAAACTAGGTAAAACAATTACCTTTTGCAGTCTCTTAGGGGTGTCCTTATATGAGAGGATCCCTTACAGTGTGTGTGTGCCCAGTCACTTTTGTGGGAGAGTTGGTATTGATATGAGTACAAACCATACCTTTCTTCAGGGTGTGCTGGAATTTTGGTAGGAGGTGGAGTTGGAGAAATAGTTAGGGCTGAATCCAGGTGTGAAAGAGGGCTTTCCCTCTTCTTAGTGGCCATCACTGCCCTATTGGGGGTGGGGTCTGTTCCCAAGTATTAGCTAAATCCCTGAAGGTTGTGGTCAAGCTGGTTGAGTTCCTTTTAAGTGTGTGCTTTCTTCCATCCCAGCACTGGAACACTAAATGTAGAGGGCAGCAGTACTGGAGCAAGAGGGACTGATGTGGGCACTTGGCACAGGTTGGAGCACTAGCTGTGGCAGTCTGGCTTGTGTCCAAGACCCAGACTACTTCTGATGTGCTGCTCATGTAATGCCAGTAATGACTGCCTATTCAGATGCTTCTTTGTCTGAACCTCTCTTTTCTCTCACAACTGAGCTCTCCCCTCAGTCTCTGCCATCCTTTCCCTGGTATGGAGCAGCACAGCAGGGAATGTGGGTCCTGTATGGGCTGTCAGCATGGTTTGTTGCACAGGCTGTGTTGGTCCAGCTTCACAGAGAGATGAGGGCTGCTTCTGATATGCTCTCTCTGTAAGCACCAGTAATGGTTACCCCTGTCTTTCTCAGATGCAGCTTTATGTCTGAACCACCTCTGAAATGCAACCGTTTTGTGTGTATTGATTTTGTACTCTAAGACTTTGCTGAATTGTTAATTTACTGAATTTGCATATTAGTTCTAACAGTTTTTGTTGTTGTTGTTGTTTTTGGTGGAGTCCTTATGTTTTCTACATATAAGATTGTGTCATCTGCAAATAGAGATAATTTTATTACTTTCTTTTCTATTTAGGTGCCTTTTAATTCTTTTTATTTTCTATTATTTGCTGTGGTTAGGACTTCCAGTACTATGTTGAATAGAAGTGGTATGCACATAAAACCTATATGGTGGCTATAACCTAGATGCTTAAAAATATTTTTTGGAAATAAAATAGATAAGATTCAATAACATATTTGTGAGTGGGAGAATGATTTATTGAGGATAAATTTTGGATTTCTGGAAGAGCACCTAGGTGAATGCAAATGCTTTCATTAATATGGGGAAAACTTGGGAAGTAACAGGTATCTGGAAAAATGTCAAAAGTTAAAATTTTATAATAATATATACAAATATTCAAATATTAAAAAATCATTTTACTTTAAAGGGACTTCAAACCCTGTGTTTTATTAAAAATAGTTTTTTCTGTTAAAGAATATGACCTTTTAATATTTAATCATGTCTAAAATTTACAACATTTCTACATTTAATATATACACTGAATATCAATCAAGAAGCTATCAGTCATATTTTGGGCCAGCCAGTGTTCTGGCTGTGAATATTTGCTTTTAAGACAATAATTATCCTATGGAATTCCTAACATAAAGTAACTTTTAGAAAAAAAATGCAACTATTTTGGAATTAAGAGATTGTGGGTTTAAAGTTTTAATTCCACAATAATTTTATTATGATCTTTGCATATTTTACACTTTTTCACCTACCTCTCTTTACTGGTGATAATTAGATGCTAAACAATGAGCATTCCCTCCTACTCAGCATTAGTTCACCAACAGTTTTGCACTTCCTTTCCTAGATCCTTACATTCAACCCAACCCATATTTTGGGTCTTCCCAAGAAAGATATGTCAGTATGGCTATCCCAGGCTCAAACTGATATCACCTACTGTGTCCATTCACCCAGAAAAATTATGTAGATCATGTAAAATTATGGGAAAAGGATACAGAGACTTCTTAAGGGTCTATTCAGATTTTCATGCCTGTATTTGGACTGTCTCCTGGAATTATAAGTATATAAAATCACTTTACACATATATTATCACTTTACACATCATCATCATCATCACTTTACACATACATTAATAGTCACCAATTTTTCTAGCATAAACTGTGTGCCAAATATTGATGTATATGTTTCATTTACTTCTCCCTTCAACATCATCCCATTTGACAGATGATAAAATCAATGGTTAAAGTTATTAGTGACTTGCACAGATCGAGAGCTACAGAGTAGAGGAGTAGGGATTTTTGTATTTTTAAATCTTTTTAAAAGTTATTTTTATAATTTCCTTACAATAAAATTGACAATTTCTTAGTGTACAATTCAATTAGTTTTGACAGATTCATAGAGTAATATAATCAAAACTAAGATACAGAATATTTCTATTACTCTCCATACACTCCTTTTTCCTCTTTGCTTCCAATGTCCTTCACAAGTACCCCCAAGTCCACAGTTGCCACTGATTTGTGTTCTTTCCTATAGGTTTACCTTTTGAAGAATATCACATAAATACAGAGACATTGTATCTAAACTTTTCAATTATTATAGGGCTTTGGATATATGTCCATGTTGTATATCTCAATAGTTTTTATTTCTTTGTTTATTATTGCATATAATTTATTTATAGCTGGACTATCATTCATTTATCCATTCATCAGTTATTGGATATTTAGATTGTTTTCAGTTTTGACTTATTAAGAAAAAAAAAGTGCTGTGAAAATTCATTTATAGGTATTTGTGTGACTATGTGTGTTCATTTCTCTTAAGTAAATACCTAGGAGTAAGATTCATGGACCATATGTTAAGTGTATTTTTATAGTAATTTAGTTTTAATTACACATTGAAGTACTTTCAATCAGTTCTTAATTATACAATTTTTTTTTGAGGACTGTATGTTGATTTATTATTTGGTTAGTTAAAAAAAGAAAATCTCTAAGAATATGTGTAGATGAATGGTATGCTTTTTAAATCCTTGAGCATCTAACAATAGTTTATTTCTGTTTTAATGTGTGGATGACATTTAATTTGGAATTTTTTTTTTATCCTGGTGAAAACTTTGAGAAATAATTTTTCCCAGTTCTGAAGGGGAATCTGCAACCAATAGAAAGGTCTCCATCCATTTATAGGTAACATCTTAATCTCCTTGATAAAAAATGCATGAGATTTTGTTATGGCTGGCATTTTTAAATAAATGTGTGTGTTATATTTTTTATATAGTACATGGTAAATTATTCTCATCCTCCACTTAGGAATATTCCTTTTAAGTTTTGTTTCCTCAACTGTAATATTGAATATTGTTTCAGCTCTATTTTTAAATCTTTAAGCAAGAAGTTTTAATAGATGAATCTCAGTTCTTTATGTATGCCACAATATTCATAGTCTCTGTTTGTATTAATAAGTTTTCTCATCTTGTATATTTAATTTTCAAATTGTGCTCAATTGTTATTTGCAGACTTATATCATATTCCATTTCTTCTTGTTCTCTTTACTTATGGAGTTAGAATTGTGGCATGTGACATTGAGAAAGTAGTGCCATCATTTTATGCTTAAATATCCTCATATGAGAATTAGGATATGGTAGGATTTATCAAATATTGTTGTGATGGTTATTTAAAAAGAGACAGCTTTAAAAAGTCACTTAAATCACAATGTGGCACAGAAGACAAGTTATTCTGATGTCTTTCATCTTATTTTTTATCTAATTTATATTATTGTAAATTTAAATCATATATTTAAATAAATTTTACTTGGCTTTTTATGTTTCATTTTCTTTGAGAGACACAAATATTGCCATGTCTAAAAAGATCGTTCTCTAACCAAAATACATCAGCATTTATTGGTTGAATGTTCTCCTTAGGTAAACCTAACACTATAGACCAAACTTAGTATTATTCTCCCCTGGACTATGCCATACTTTACTTTGACTTCATAAGTGTGTGAGTATGTATTCATAAGAAAGTATGGGGTAGAAACCATCTTGACATATCTACTAAAAGGAAGATGACATTTTTAAAACATAGTCCAAAAATAGTTGAAAGACCCATTAATTTAAAGAAACAATTCAATATGTAAATTAACCTATGTATGTACATACAGAATTAATAAAGTCTTTGTTTCATTTAAAATCTCCAGTTTTCCCCATCATATGTAGCTAACTTCTCTATGTCATTTTGGTCATAACAAAGATATTCTCCTTTGGAGAGTGTGTACTCCAGAAAGACTAGAAAGTGTGGATAAAACTAGTAACTAAAAACTATTAATTGTGGAAATTTAACAAAACATATTGTTTCAACATAATAGATAGAAAGGTATAACATTTTACTTCTTCAACTATATATTAGATAAGTATTTATTAATATTATAAAGTTAATAGGTAAAACTACCAACATTAAAAAATATGTATAAACATGTTGATATAATTACATGATTGCAAATAATGAGCTTTTACAAATCATATGAATGAATATTGTGTTTGTAATATATAACGTATTAAAAACAAGGTACACCAACTTGTAACTATGACAAAATTAATACAATGTTATATGTCAATTATATCACAATAAAATTTTTTAAAAGATATATGTATTAAGTAGTCATAGTTTAATAATAAAATAATCAGGTCTCATAGAAAAAGCAAACTAGGAGCAAAGTAGACCAAAATATTGTCACTACTGATTTATTCTATGTAATAATATTAATATTGTTTTCTTTTTCATATTGACTTTTTTTAATTCTTCATAGCTTCATTAATAATGGCTAAAAATTAAAACAACTTAACATTCAACAAATGGGGATTGTTCATAACAATTATAGAAGCACATACAGTAGAAAAGTATAAAAAGTTATTGAAACAGTGAGACATAACTACTTTTATTCTTAGAGAACTATGATTATTTAGGACCCTTTTGTTTAAATAAGTATATTTCTGTGTATGTACGTATATAGTCATGTATTTATATACACATACATTATTTGTATGATATATTTATATAAACATATGTTATACATACATATACACACACCTTTGATTAATATTTGTATACATACACAGGAATATAATTATATATGTCATATATTTATATACATTGAAGTGAAAACTGGTAGTACACATATATATTGTGTATAAATGATTGCATACATGCAAGTGTAGAAAAACAGGTTGAGAGATATGTAAGCATGATTTAGACAGGGTTCAAGATTTTAAGAGTAGTTATGTGTAAGTAGTGAAATTATGGCCTATTTGATTTAAATACAGCATATTTTTACATCAGTTGTTATGATGAAGAGATTCCTATGTAAATAAAATTATAAATAGCTATACATACTTGTATGTGTAATGTATAATTAAAATATATATAGTTTTATATATGTATTATATTTAAATTATATAATATAATGTTCTTATAATACATTATAATAATATATTATCTTATAATAATAACGTTCTTATAATAATACACAATATATTTTGTCATATAGAATATATTAAATATAATGTATTATATCAGATAATAATAATTATATCTCTATATATTATGATATAATTATGTTATAATCAATATTACATAATATATCATATTAATATTATGAATATATTAAACATAGAAATACATTACATTAGTCATATACTTTGTATATAATATATGCTATGCAAAATTATATTTTAATATACATAATTGTTAGACTTTAATATAAATATTAATATATTACACTTACACATCAATTTAATATTGGTATATTTATATTATATTTAATATATACATAGCTAATGCTCTTTAAAGCCATCTGCTACAAGAAGTAGAATGAGCCAAAGAAAATTCTAAAAATATAAGGTTATTTATATTCATTTATAATTCATTTATAAGTCATTTTCCTGGAATCTGCATCTGGCTATTAGAGACCACACACAGCAAAATCACCAAAAAGTGCCCAGGAGGACATGGGATCCTTTATTTATTGGAAGCTCAAAGGAAACATAGTGCTATTCAGTCCCGCATCAAAGAGCCAAGAGCAAATCTTGAAGAACCCATTAAAAGCCAATTCAAACAAAAAAGGTTTTACACTTAAACTTGGGAAAAAGTTAAGTTCCCAAGAGATCCCCTACATCAACGGCCAAAGCTCATTTGGCAGTAAAAACAATAACATTCACTGAACAAGAAGTCTAAAACAACAGTTGTTTTACCAAAAATAGCAGCTAATCAGCGTCTTTCCTGTTTGAAAGAAGGGGGTGGGAAGTGTGCAGAAGCCCTGATAGGAAAGATAAAAAGAAAAGGAAAAGGAAAATAAAAGTTTCCAGTTTGACAATCAAGCTGTCTTCTGCATCCATTTCATCCCAAGACCACCAAGCCAATGTGGAGGCTTTTTCCTCCTTTCCTTTTCTTTTCTTCCTTTTTTTTTTTTTAATCATCTTTAGTGGAGTATAATTGCTTTACAATGGTGTGTTAGTTTCTGCTTTATAACAAAGTGAATCAGCTATACATATACATATATATACATATATCTGCATATTTCTTCCCTCTTGCATTTCCTTCCCTCCTATCCTCCATACCCCACTCCTCTAGGTGGTCATAAAGCACCAAGCTAATCTCCCTGTGCTATGTGGTTGCTTCCCACTAGCTATTGGTTTTACATTTGGTAGTGTATATATGTACATGCCACTCTCTTACTTTGTCCTAGCTTACCATTCCCCCTTCCCGTGTCCTGAAGTCCATTCCCTAGTAGGTCCTGCCCCTAGGTTTTCATGACCTTTTTTTTTTTTTCAGATTCCATATATATATGTGTTAGCATATGGTATTTGTGTTTCTCTTTCTGACTTACTTCACTCTGTATGACACACTATAGGTCCATCGACCTCACTACAAACAACTTGTTTCGTTTCTTTTTATGGCTGTGTAATATTCCATTGTATATATGTGTCACATCTTCTTTATCCATTCTTCCATCATTGGACACTTAGGTTGCTCCCATGTCCTGGCTATTGTAAATAGATCTGCAATGAATATTTTGGTACATGACTCTTTTTGAATTATGGTTTTCTCAGAGTATATGCCCAGTAGGGGGATTGCTGGGCTGTATGGTAGTTCTATTTATAGTTTTCTAAGGAAACTCCATACTGTTCTCCATTGTGGCTGTATCAATTTACATTTCCACCAACAGCACAAAAGGGTTCCCTTTTCTCCACACCCTCTCCAGTATTTATTATTTATAGATTTTTTGGTGATGGCCATTCTGACTGGTGTGAGATGATATCTCATTGTAGTTTTGATTTGCATTTCTCTAATGATTAATGATGTTGAACATTCTTTCATGTGTTTGTTGGCAATCTGTATATCTTTTTTGGAGAAATGTCTATTTAGGTCTTCTGCCCATTTTGGGATTGGGTTGTTTGTTTCTTTGATATTGAGCTGCATGGGCTGCTTGTAAATTTTGGAGATTAATCCTTTGTCAGTTGCTTCATTTGCAAATACTTTCTCCCATTCGGAGGGTTGTCTTCTCATGTTGTTTATGGTTTCCTATGCTGTGAAAACCTTTTGAGTTTCATTAAGTCCCAGTTGTTCATTTTTGTTTTTATTTCCATTTCTCTAGGAGGTGGGTCAAAAAGGATCTTGCTGTGATTTATGTCATAGAGTTTCAGCCTATGTTTTCCTCTAAGAGTTTGGTAGTTTCTGGCCTTACATTTAGGTCTTTAATCCATTTTGAGTTTATTTTGGGGCATTGGTTTTAGGGACTGTTCTCATTTCATTCTTTTACATATAGCTGTCCAGTTTTCCCAGCACTACTTATTGAAGAGACTGTCTTTTCTCCATTGTTTATTCTTACATTCTTTATCAAAGGTAAGGTGACCATAAGTGCGTGGGTTTATCTCTGGGCTTTCCTTACTGTTCCATTGATCTATATTTCCGTTTTTGTGCCAGTACCATACTGTCTTGATTACTGTAACTTTGTAGTATAGTCTGAAGTCAGGGAGCCTCATTCTTCCAGCTCTGTTTTTCTTTCTCAAGATTCCTTTGGCTATTCAGGGTCTTTTGTGTTTTCATATAAATTGTGAATTTTTTTTGTTCTAGCTCTGAGAAAAATGCCAGTGGTAGTTTGATAAGTCTTGCATTGAATCTGTAGATTGCTTTGGATAGTATAGTCATTTTCACAGTGTTGATTCTTCCAATCCAAGAACATGGTATATCTCTCCATCTATTTTATCAACTTTAATTTCTTTCATCAGTGTCTTATAGTTTCTGTATACAGGTCTTTTGTCTCCTTAGGTAGGTTCATCCCTAGGTATTTTATTCTTTTTGTTGTAATGGTAAATGGGAGTGTTTCCTTAATTTTCATTTCACATTTTTCATCATTAGTGTATAGGAATGCAAGAGATTTCTGTGCACTAATTTTGTATCCTCCTACTTTAGCAAATACATTGATTAGCTCTAATAATTTTCTGGTAGCATCTTTAGCATTCTCTATATAGAGTATACTGTCACCTGTGAACAGTGACAGTTTTACTACTTCTTTTACAATTTAGATTCATTTTAATTTTTCTTAAATGATGGCTGTAGCTAAAACTTCCAAAAGTATGTTGAATAATAGTTGTGAGAGTGGACAACCTTGTCTTGTTCCTCATCTTAGAGGAAATGGTTTCAATTTTTCACCATTAAGAATGATGTTGGCTGTGGGTTTATCATATATGGCCTTTATTATGTTGAGGCAACTTCCCTCTATGCTTACTTTCTGGAGGGTTTTTATCATAAATGAAGGTTGAATTTTGTCAAAATCTTTTTTTACATCTATTGAATTTATAATATGGTTTTTGTTTTTCAATTTGTTAATATGGTATATCACATTGATTGATTTGCATATATTGAAGAATCCTTTCATTCTTGGCATAAAACCCCCTTGATCATGGTGTATGATCCTTTTAATGTGCTGTTGGATTCTGTTTGCTAGTATTTTATTGAGGATTTTTGCATCTATGTTCATCAATGATTTTGGTTGGTAGGTTTTTTTTTTTTGTAACATCTTAATCTGGTTTTGGTATCAGGGTGATGGTGGCCTCCTAGAATGAGTTTGGGAGTGTTCCTCCCTCTGCTATATTTTGGAAAAGTTTGAGATGGATAGTTTTTAGCTCTTCTCTAAATTCACTTGTGAAGCTCTCAGGTACCAGACTTTTGTTTGTTGGAAGATATTTAATATGGTTTCAATTTCAGTGCTTGTGATTGGTCTCTTTATATTTTCTATTTCTTCGTGGTTCAGTCTCAGAAGTCTGTGTTTTTCTAAGAATTTGTCCACTTCTTACAGGTTGTCCATTTTATTGGCACATAGTTGCTTGTAGTAATCTCACATGACCCTTTGTATTTCTGCAGTGTAAGTTGTTACTTCTCCTATTTCATTTCTAATTCTGTTGATGAGTCTTTTCCCATTTTTTTCTTGATGAGTCTGGCTAATAATGGCTTATCAATTTTGTTTATCTTCTCAAAAAACAGCTTTTATTTTTATTGATATTTGTTATTGTTTTCTCCATTTCTTTTTCATATATTTTTGATCTGCTTTTTATGATTTCTTTCCTTCTGCTAACTTTGGGGGGGTGTTGTTCTTCTTTCTCTAATTGCTTTAGGTGCAAGGTTAGGTTGTTTATTCAAGATGTTTCCTGTTTCTTAAAGTAGGATTGTATTGCTATAAACTTCCCTCTTAGAACTGCTTTTGCTCCATCCCATAGGTTTGGGGTTGCCATCTTCTCATTGTCACTTGTTTCTAGGTATTTTTTTTTTTCTTCTTTGATTTCTTCAGTGATCTCTTGGTTATTTAGTAGTTATTGTTTAGCCTCCATGTGTTTGTATTTTTTACAGTTTTCTTCCTATAATTGATATCTAGTCTCGTAGTGTTGTAGTTGGAAAAGATACTTGATACAATTTCAATTTTCTTAAATTTACCAAGGCTTTATTTGTAACCCAAGATAAGATCTATCCTGGAAAATGTTCCATGAGCACTTGAGAAGAAAGTGTATTCTATTGTTTTTGGATGGAATGTCCTATAAATATCAATTGAATCCATTTTGTTCAATGTGTCATTTATAGCCTATATTTCCTCATTAATTTCCATTTTGGATGACCTGTCCATTGGTGAAAGTGAGGTGTTAAAGTCACCTACTATGATTGTGTTACTGTTGATTTCCCCTTTTATGGCTGTTAGCATTTGCCTTATTTATTGAGGTGCTCCTATGTTGGGTGCATAAATATTTACAATTGTTATATCTTCTTCTTGGATTGATCCCTTGATCATTATGTAGTGACCTTCTTTGTCTCTTGTAATAGTCTTTATTTTAAAGTCTATTTTGTCTGATAAGAGACTTGGTACTCCAGCTTTCTTTCTGTTTCCATTTGTATGGAATATCTTTTTCCATCCCTTCACTTTTAGTCTGTATGTATTCCTAGGTCTGATTTGGGTCTCGTAAACAGCATATATACAGGTGTTGTTTTTGTATCCAATCAGCCAGTCTATGTCTTTTGGTTGGAGCATTTAATCCATTTACAGTTAAGGTAGCTATTGATATGTATGTTCCTATTATCATTTTCTTAATTGTTTTGGGTTTGTTATTGTACATCTCTGCTTCTCTTTAGTTTCCTGCCTAGTGAAGTTCCTTTAGCATTTTTTGTAAAGATGGTTTGGTGGTGCTTAATTCTCTTAGCTTTTGCTTGACTGTAAACGTTTTAATTTCTCCATCAAATCTGAATGAGATCCTTGCTGGGTAGAGTAATCTTGGTTGTAGGTTTTTCCCTTTCATCAATTTAAGCCACACCTTCTGGCTTGTAGAATTTCTGCTGAAAGATAAGCTTTTAACCTTATGGGGATTCCATTTTATGTTATTTGCTGCTTTTCCCTTGCTGCTTTTAATTTTTTCTTTGTGTTTAATTTTTGGCAGTTTGATTAATATGTGTCTTGGCATATTTCTCTTGGATTTATCTTTTATTGGACTCTCTGTGCTTCCTGTACTTGATTGACAATTTCCTGTCCTTATAAGGGAAGTTTTCAACTATAATGTCTTCAAATATTTTCTCAGTCCCTTCCTTTTTTCCTTCTTCTGGGACCCTTATAATTTGAATGTTGGTGTATTTAATGTTGTTCCATAGGTCTCTGAGAATGTCCTCAAGTCTTTTCATTCTCTTTTCTTTATTCTGCTCTGTGGTAGTTATATCCACTATTTTATCTTCCATGTCACTTATCTGTTCTTCTGCCTCAGTTTTTCTTCTATTGATTCCTTCCAGAGAATTTTCAATTTCCTTTATTTTGCTGTTCACCATTGTTCCTTTGCTCTTTAGCTCTTGTAAGTCCTTGTTAAATGTTTCTTGTATTTTCTCTTTTCTATTTCCAAGATTTTGGATCATCTTTATTATCATTATTCTGAATTCTTTTTCAGGTAGACTGCCTATTTCCTCTTCATTTGTTACGTCTGGTGGGTTTTCACCTTGCTCCTTCAACTGCTGTGTGTTTCTCTGTTTTCTCATTTTGCTTAACTTACTGTGTTTGGGGTCTCCTTTTTACAGGCTGCAGGTTCATATTTCCTGTTGTTTTTGGTGTCTGCCCCCAGTGGCTAAGGTTGTTTTGGTGGGTGGTGTAGGATTCCTGGTGGAGAGGACTAGTGATTGTGTTCTGGTGGATGCAGCTGTATCTTGTCTTTCTGGTGGGCAGGTCTGCCTCTGGTGGTGTGTTTTGGGGTGTCTGTGACCTTACTATGATTTTAGGCAATTTCTCTGCTAATGGGTAGTGTTGTGTTCCTGTCTTGCTAGTTGTTTGGCATAGGGTGTCCAACACTGTAGCTTGCTGGTCATTGAGTGGAGCTGTGTCTTGGTGTTGAGATGGAGATCTCTGGGAGATCTTTTGCTGTTTGATATTACATGGAGCTGGGAGGTCTCTGGTTGACCTATGTCCTGAACTTGGCTCTCCTACCTCAGAGGCACAGGCCTGACACTTGGCCAAAGCATCAAGATCCTGTCATCCACACAGCTCAGAATAAAAGGGAGAATAAAAGAAATAAATAAAGAAATAAATAAAATAAAGTTATTAAAATAAAAAATAATTATTTAAAAAAAAGAAAGAAAGAAGTAAAGAAGAGAGAAACCAAACCAAAGAAACATACTCATCAATGATCACAAACGTTAAAAATTATATATATATAAACAGACAGAACCCTAGGACAAATGGTAAAAGCAAAGCTATACAGACAAAATCACACACAGAATCATTCACCTACACACTCATAAAAAGAGAAAAAGGAGAAAAAAAAAATATATATATATCACTGCTCCCAAAGTCCACCACCTCAATTTAAGATGATTCCTTGTCTATTCAGATATTCCAGAGATGCAGGGTATATCAAGTTGATTGTGGAGATATAATCCAATGTGCCTGAGGCTGCTGGGAGAGATTTCCTTTTCTCTTTGTTCTCACAGCTGCTGGGGTTCAGCTTTGGATTAAATCATCTTTGCATGTAGTTTGCCTGAGGGCGTCTATTTCCTGCTCAGGCAGGACAGGGTTAAAGTGGCAGCTGATTCGGGGGCTCTGGCTCACTTAGTCCAGGAGGTTGGAGGGATACATAATGCAGGGTGAGCCTGCGGCCGCAGTGGCCAATATGACGTTGCAACAGCCTGGGGTGTGCTGTGTGTTCTCCTGGGGGAGTTGTCTGTGGATCACAGGACCCTGGTAGTGGCGGGCTGCACAGGCTCCCAGGAGAGGAGGTGTGGATAGTGACCTGTGCTTGCACACAGGCTTCTTGGTGGCTGCAGCAGCAAACTAGTGTCTCATGCCTGTCTCTGTGGTCTGCGCTGATAACCATGGCTCGCGCCCGTCTCTTGAGCTCCTTTAGGTGGCGCTCTTAATCCCCTCTCCTCGCACACCACAAAACAAAGAGGCAAGAAAAGTCTCTTTCCTCTTTGGCAGCTCCAGACCTTTCCCAAACACACTCCTGGATATCTGTGGTGCACTAGCCCCCTTCTGGCTGTGTTCACATAGTCAACCCAAGTCTTCTCCCTGGGATCCAACCTCCAAAGCCGGAGCCTCAGTTCCCAGCCCCCACCCCTCCCGGCAGGTGAGCAGATCGGGCTGGTGAGTGCTGGCCAGCACCAACCTTCTGTGCGGAAATCTCTCTGTTTCGCCCTCCACACCCCTGTTGCTGTGCTCTCCTCCGTGGATCAAAATCTCTGCCACCCACAGTGTCCACATGTGAAGGGTTTCCTAGTGTGTGGAAACTTTTCCTCCTTTGCTGCTCCCTCCCTCTGATGCAGGTCCTGTTCTTATTCTTTTGTCTCTGTTTTTTCTTTTTGCTTTTGCCCTACCCACGTACGTGGGGAGTTTCTTGCCTTTTGGGATGTCTGAATTCTTCTGCCAGCATTAAGTGTTCTGTAGGGGTTGTTCCACATGTAGATGTATTTCTGATGTATTCGTGGGGAGGAAAGTGATCTCCACGTCTTACTCTGCTGCCATCTTGAAGCTCCTCCTATATTGACTTTTTAATTTAACTATATTATCTACAACAAACATGCATTATTTTTTTTTAATAAATTTATTTTTTTATTTATTGGCTGTGTTGGATCTTCGTTGCTGTGTGTGGGCTTTCTCTAGTTTCAGCGAGCGGGGGCTACTCTTCATTGCAGTGCATGGGCTTCTTATTGCGGAGGCTTCTCTCTATTGTGGAGCATGGGCTCTAGGCATGCATGCTTCAGTAGTTGTGGCTTGCGGGCTCTAGAGCACAGGCTCAGTAGTTGCAGTGGGTGGGCTTAGTTGCTCTGCAGCATGTGGGAAATTCCCGGACCAGGGCTTGGGCCCCTGTCCCCTGCATTGGTAGGTGGATTCTTAACCACTGTGCCACCAGGGAAGTCCCATATGTATTATTTTTTGAACCTTAAAATTATGCTCCAAAATTGTATTACATTGTATTTTTAAGGTAATTTACAAAATACTAGGTGCTTTAGATATGTTACCATCAATGGGTATATCATTAGTGACTTCTAAGTAAAATATATATTTGACAAGAAAATAAGGAAACCAAATGTCAATTTCTTATTTTGAAGACTCCTGCAGTATCTCTTACTTCCTTAAGTTCCTAAATTATCTAAAATTGATATAGTATAACTGTGAGAAATTACAATCATAAGTTGATGTTCAACAGAAATTGTTACATTTGAATATTTCATCTTGACCACAGAAATGGTTGCTCAATAGCCTGAGGAGCTCACAGTATTTAAAGTATTGTCAAAGGGGCCACACTAAAAAAATTTCCCGAATACCTATTTTCTCCAGGTGTTCTTTGCATATGTCTTATTTTCAATTCAGAAGCCCTCAGCACTATTAAGTATTTCAGCATAGAAAATACTTGCAATCAATGAGTAGAATATTAAAAGATAGTGTAGGTTAATCGTCTTCTGATTGAAAGCATATAAAGTGTAGGGTTTAAACTAATTTTATAAGTTCACTGGGCAAACTGTTCTATGTCCTGTGGTTATTTATTAACTATAGTATGTAAGAAGTATACGATAACTTTCTGTTCTCTTGCAGTAAATAAAGAAATCTGTATAGACAAGAGCAATCCAGAAAATGGTATGAGTTGTAAAATTTTTAATTAAAAACTATTGTCTACTTTTTCACCTTTTAGTATTAGATTCTATAAAAATCTCTTTTGCAAGAGAAAAATTTGAGGTGATATTAGGGACTTTCCTAAAGATAGTCATCAGACTTCAAGACAAAGTATTTAATTTTTAGGTAGTAACCAATAGTTTTTTATACTCAAAACTGATATAGCTGTGAGACAACCAATGATAACAATTTAAACCAAAAAACACTATTGGTTTTTAACTGATTTATATTCCTTATAAAAATGGTGTCATATAGTATTTGCCTTCTGTGTCTGACTTATTTTACTTATAGAAACATGATCTCACTTATATGTGGAATCTAAAAACACTGAACTCCTAGATACAGAGATCAGATTTGTGATTGCCAGAGGTAAGTGGGAGAATTGGGTAAAAGTGGTCAAAAGGTAGAAACTTCCAGTTATAAGATAAATAATTCTGGGACATAACATATACCATGATGGCTATAGTTAACAATACTGTATTGTATATTTAGAAGCTGTTAAGATAGCTGATCTCAAAAGTTTTCATCACAAGGAAAAAATTTCAACTATATGAAGTGTTGGATGTTAACTAAACTTATTGTGGTAATTATTTCATTATATATACATATATCAAATCATTACTAAACTTATACTGTGTTATATGCCAATTATACTTCAAAAAATTGAAAAAATAATAAAAATCCCACTACAGGGATTTATTTTTTTACTATAGGACATGCACAAGAAATACATACAAAATGTTTAAAAATAAGAGATGCAGCTTTTAAAAAAGAAAAGTAACAAAATAGGATGATTTTATGTTTAGGTACATTTGTTAATTTTTGCTTTGGAAGACTGATCTAAAAAAATATTGCTACAATTTATGTCATAGAATATTTTGCCTATGTTCTCTTCTAAGAGTTTTATGGTGTCATGTCTTTAAGTCTTTAAGCCATTTTGTGTTTATTTTTGTGTATGTGTATGCACTTTTTCAAACTCATTGGTAACATTTTGATTCTTATGGATTTTCATTATCTGTTATAATCATTTGCCATTAGGTTTTCATTATTTCAACACAATTATCCAATGACTGCTATAATTCATGCTATGAGTTGGCATTGGATAAAACCAAAGTAGAAGTAGTTTTCCTGTAACAATTAAAGTATAGTAGGGAAATAAACACTACAAATTAAGAGCAATAACATAAAATTTTAAATTCAAATTATTGTTACAAGGAACATGATCATCCAAAAAGTGAAAAGAAAAATAATTTCAAATGGAAAATTCTAATAAAAAAGGTTCAGTATATCAAATAAACAAAACAACACATGCATATGATTACATTTATAAATAGTTAAAGAAATTATCCAGACTATTTATGTAATAGGAGTTGAGATAATGTTTAACTTTGGATAGAAGAAGGAGGTAATGACTAGAAATCATGAAAGACAGATTTGGAATCTTTCTGGTGTTCCATTTGATTTAATTATATAAATAAAATTCTATCATACACATACACCACATATTGTTAATTTATTCATCTATTATGAATTATATTTAGATTATTTTCACTTTTGGCTATTAGAAATAAGGCTTCAACAAACATTTGTATACAACTTTTTTATATGAGTATATGTTTTCATTTCTCTTTTGTATATTCCTAGAGTACAACTGTGAGCCATGCTTAATCATTTAAAAAAAAAAAAGCAAGACTATTGAAGCAGCTGCACCTTTTTATAGTCTCATAAGCAGTGTATGATAATTCTGATTTTTTTCACATTCTAGTCATCACTTGCTATTGTCTGATTTTTTATTTTTATTGGAGCCATTCTTTTGGATGTGAGAGTATCTTTCTGATTTATATTTCCCTAGTAACTAAAGGCATTGAACATTTTTTCAGTTGCTTACTGGTGATTTGTATTTCTTCTTTGGAGAAATGAAGTCCTTTGCCTACTTTTAAAATTGGGTTATCTGTCTTTTAATGATTGCATTGTAAGGGTTCTTTATATAGTCTAGATACAAACCCCTTATCAGGTATATGACTTGGAAATCTTTACTCCCATTCTGTGCTTTGTCTTTTTACTGTCTTGGTTAATGTCCTTTGATACATAAAAGTTTTAAATTTTTATGAAACCCAACTTACCTATTTTTTAAAAATATAATTCTTCATGCATTTGGTGGCATATTTAAGAATCCTTTTCCCAAACCCAAAGTTATTAAGATGTAAATTTTGTTTTCTTCTAAGAAACATAATTTTAGCTATTAAATTTATGTCATTAATCCATTTTGAGTTAATTTTTGTATGTAGTGCTTGGTAACATTTCAGCTTCATTCTTTTGCATGTGGCTATCCTGTTGTCCCAGTAGCATTTGTTGAGAAGATTTTCTTCCCCCTTCAGACAGTCTTCACACACTTGTAGAAGATCATTTGACCATAGATGTATGGGTTTATTTCTGTACTTTCCCTTCTATTCTATTGATCTATATATTCTTACATGAGTATCCAATGTTTTGATTACTTTTCCCTTGAGAAAGTTTTGAAATTCAAAGGTGTGAGTGCTCCCATTTTGTTCTACTGTTTCATGATTGTTTTGGGTATTCTGGATCCCTTGCAATTTTACATTAATTTTAGAATCAGATTGTCAATTTCTAAATAAGTCAGCTGAGATTCTGATAGGGATTGTGCTGAATTTGTGCATTAGTTTGGGGAGTACTGTCATCTTAGCCGTATTAAGTCTTCTGATCCATGAACATGAGGTGTCTTTCCATTTACTTAGGTCTTCTTTAATTTCCTTCCACAGTATTTTGTAGTTTTCAGACGTCAAGTTTTTGCACTATATTTGTTAAATTTATTGCTATTTGATTTTTTAGATATTACTTTAAATGGAAATTTAAAAAAAAATTAATTTCTAGATTGTTTATTGCTAGTATACAGACATATACATGGTTTGATATATTGATTATTTAGCATACAATCTTTCTGAAGTAATTTGTTAAAAACTGCCAAATATTTGAAAAGTGTGTGTATCTTTTTTCATTCCCACCAGCAATGAATAAGAGTTCCTGTTGCTCCACATTCTTGCCAGCATTTTGTGTTGTCACTATTTTGGATCTTAGCAAATCTATTAAGTTTATAGTGGTTTCTCTTTGTTCTCTTAATTTACAATTCCCTAAGCACATATGATGCTGAACATCTTTTCATATGCTTATTTACCAACTGTATATCATCTCTGTGAGCTATGTGTTCAGATCTATTACACATTTTTTTTAACCTCCATCCAATTAGTTTCTTTCTAATGTGAAGTTGGAAAAAAATAATATTCATCTATTGGGAAAATACTCAAAACAATTACATATAATTGTGACACTATGAGCTGAAAAAGAAAAGATATGAAAAAAATTATTTTCATAGCTATTTTAGCTTTATTTCCAACATACATATCTTTATCCTTTGTCTCACTTTATCACTTCCTTTCAGTGTCTTTGATTAATTTAAAAATAAATGTGTTTGTGATTCTAATTTGGTCTGAGACTAATTTTTTTTTTTTTTTTTTGTGGTATGCGGGCCTCTCACTGTTGTGGCCTCTCCCATTGAGGAGCACAGGCTCCGGCCGCACAGGCTCAGTGGCCATTGTTCACAGGCCCAGCCGCTCCGTGGCATGTGGGATCTTCTTGGACCGGAGCATGAACCCATGTCCCCTGCATCGGCAGGTGGACTCTCAACCACTGCGCCATCAGGGAAGCCCTGGTCTCAGACTAATTTTAATGACAAAATATATTCTTTGATTTCAGCATGTTCAAATAAAAGGTCACCCTCTTGAGTAGGAACAAATCTTGATAAAACCATTTTAAGGGTAATCTTTCTTTTTGATATCACATTTTAACAGCAAATATCTTTCACAATGTCTTTATTGAAATGTTCCTACTTTACCTATCTGAAATAGTTATGTCATGGGTGACAATTATTAACTACATTGATATTAATAATAACACAAAACTAAAGGTCACAGTAGGGAGGCATTATAAAATAATAATTAAATACCTGGGTTCTGGTGCCCCACATCCTAGATCTGAATTCTAGACATATTGCTTAATATATTTGTAACTTTGCATAAATTACTTAATGCCTCTGTAACACTTTTCTCATCTGTAATATAGGAATGGAAAATAACAAATAAATTTAGTGTAGGGACAACATGACTTAAAATTGAAAACTTAAGTGATGATATAAGGAGTTCTATAACCTGTTGATTAAAGAAAACCTTGTATTTCAAAGGCACAACAATTTGTACCTGAAGAATTCCATAATATTATTAATTATGAGAATAAACTAATTAAGAAGGAGCATTGCCAAACAGCAACATTCTCAATGTGAAAACTATCTTAGAGCTATGTGCATTCTAAAATAAAACACTGCTGAAAATTCAAACTTTGAGTGTATGGTTTATGAGAAAATAATTATATTCTTGATACTGAGAGAAAAGTTGATATAAGCATTTTGGGGATTTAAATTACTGCTGACTGTAATTTCCCCTTTGATGTAGTAAACATGGCTTATCAAACATGAAACATATGATCTTACTCTAAATTCAACTGATTCTGTAAGTATTAATGGAATTAACCTTTTTTTGTGAGTGTGGTAATTCACTGGCATCTAAGACTGGAGTCAGAAATACAGAAAAGCCTCTGCAGGATCAGTAGGCACTTCAACTTTTAAAAACTACTCAACAGTTCTCCCATAATGATATCAGGTAAATGAAATATACTGAACAAATAATCCATCCAATTAGAATTCATCATTAAAAAGCTCAAGCAGGACTTCTGCCAAAATGGCACAGAGCTACTGACCAAGCTCCTTATGATGATTTTAGAAGGTTCATTACTAGCCTGTGAATAGAATGCTGCAGAGTTATGTCATAAAAACTGCCTGCTATAGTAAAGTTTGGAGAAAATCATGGTCTATTGATTTGTTTTGCTAACTATACCATGAAACACTGGAAAACATAAGAGGTAAGCACTTGGGAATGTCTCAAATATTTCTTCCTCAAACTAAATGTAAGTGACTGGGAGTGAGACAAGTCATATTAGAGTTATTTATCCTGTGAGATTGCAGTGTATACTGACAGAGTCAAACTACAAAATCTATTTCAGCCAGCAATTTTCTTCAGAAGGACTAAAATGTCACTATTGCTTTTATTTTCCTAGTCTCAAAGAATTCACTCTCTTCTTTTCTAAGACACAATTGTGTGAAGTCCACTCTTCTTATAAGTCACATTTAGAAAACAAGTTTCTTCAAGAGGGTTTACTGTAATCAAAACCTTTCAGGTTTACTGTAACAAGATCCATTATGAGATATTAAATGACTTTCATTTAGATCTAAATTTGGTCAGAATCTTAGGTACTTTTTATGTTTTTAAAGGTGAAGATAGAAAGTATTCTAGAATACATTTTCAGATAAATTACCATTCACGTGGTACTTTTATGGAAGACGAGTCACTGTTATCTCATTTGTCCACTTATATTTCCCAATAGATCTCATATCATGATATTCTATCCAATCTGTAAGAAAGATATTTCATAACTTGGAGTTTCTGTGATCAAAGTTTTGTCTTTACATCACAATTTGGCAGCAGTGTAACATAGCCCACAGAGTACAGTAGTGATTACTTGTCTTTGCGGTATTTTAAAATGAAAAATTTTTACAGCTCCTCCAAATTTTATACACAATTCTGGGGAAAAACAAAAGCAAAACAAAACATGGTTCTCAGAAGATGTAAGTCACTAGTATCAGCAGAAGAAACAAGATGGATTCTTTTCTTGTTTGGGGACACATACCGCCAGACACAACTATGAGATGCAACACACTACAAGAATTATAGTAAGTAACACTTCTAATATGTGGAATGAGATTTATTGCAATAATTATTTATTATTGATCTGATGGTCTCACTTTTAGTTGTTAACAGTGCTCATTAAGTTTGGGTACTGTTAATCTAACTCACAGCTGAAATGCTTCCCATCAGTATTTTACTAAATAGCTTCATGATCCATATATGATACTGCTGGAATCATTTTTCATAATGTAATTCTAAATTGATCACAATTTTTGACTTTCCTTTATGCCTTCACCTATAGCTGAATAGAAGCTATTAAATAATTTTATTTGATCATGGTTTATGATAATTTTAATGTATTGTTGAATTCAGTTTACTAATATTTTGTTGAGAATGTTTACATCTATATTTCTCAAACCCATTGGACTCTAAATTTCATTTTGTGTGATATCTTTGGTTTTGGATCAAAGTGATGCTGGCCTTTTAGAATGACTTTGGAAGCCTTCCTTCCTCTGGGATTTTTTGAAATAGTTTGAGATGAATAAGTTTTAACTCTTCTCTAAATGTTTATTGGAATTCACCTGTGAAGCCCTCTGGTCCTGGACTCTTTTTGTTGGGAGTGTTTTAAATTACTGATTTAATTTTATTGCTGGTAATTTGTTCATATTTTATATTTCTTCCTGGTTCAGTTTTAAGAGATTGTGTAGTTCTAGTAGTTTGTTCATTTCTTCCAGATTTTTCATTTTATTGGATCATACACCATGATCAAGTGGGATTTATCCTAGGTATGCAAGGATAGTTCAAATATCTTCAATTCAATCAATGTAATACACCACATTAACAAACTGAAGAATAAAAATCATATGATCATTTAAATAGATGCATAAAAAGCTTTTGACAAAATTCAACATCAATTTATGACAAAAACTCTCAACTAAATAGGTGTAGAGGGAACATACCTCAATATAATAAAGACCATATTTGACAAGCTCACAGCTAACATCAACTCACTGGTGGAAAGCTGAAGCATTTCCTCTAACATCAGGAAACTTACAGGGGTGTCCACGCTCACCACTTTTAGTCAATATAGTTTTATAAACCCTATCCACAGCAATAAGACAAGAAAAAGAAATAAAATAATCCAAATTGGAAAGGAAGAAGTAAAAGTGTCACTTTTGATGGTGACATGATATGATACATAGAAAATTCTAAAAACACCACCAAGATACTACTAGAACTTATCAATACAGGGTAAAAAAGTTAACATACATAAATCTCTTTTGTTCTATACACTAAAAATGAACTGTCAAAAAGAAAAATTAAGAAAACAATCAATTTACAATCTCATCAAAAAAATTAAAAATTAGGAATAATTTAACTAAGGAGGTAAAAGAAATGTACTTGAAAAACCATAAGACACTGATGAAAGAAATTGAAGACAAAATGAATGATAAAAAGATAAACTGTGCTCATATAAAAGAGTAAATTTAGAACATTCTCTAACACCATATACAAAAATAAACTTAAAATGGATTAAAGACCTAAATATAAGACTGGATATTATAAAACTCCTTGAAGAAAACCTAGGCAGAACACTTTTTGACATAAATTGCAGCAATATATTTTTGGATCCATCTCCTAGAGTAATGGAAAAAATAAATAGTAAACAACTAAATTAATAAGTTTTTTCACAGCAAAGCAAACTGTAAACAAAATGAAAAGACAACCTATGGGCTGGGAGAAAATATTTGCAGGCAACGTGACCAACAACGGATTAATTTCCAAAATATACAAATAGCTCATACAGCTCAATATTTAAAAAAATAACCCAATCAAAAAATGGGCAAAAAACCTGAATAGACATTTATCCAAAGAAGGCATACAGATGGCCAAAAGGCACATGAAAATATGCTCGACATTGCTAATTATTAGAGAAATGTAAGTCAAAACTACAATTGAGTATCATTTCAGAGCAGTCAGAATGGCCATCATCAAAATGTCTACAAATAATAAATGCTGGAGAGGGTGAAGAGGGAATATCCCTACACTGTTCATTGGAATGTAAATTGGTGCAGCCACTATGGAGAACAGTATGGAGGTTCCTTAAAAAACTAAAAATAAGGTTGCTATATGATCCAGCAATCCCACTCTTGGGCATATATTCAGAAAAGATGAAAACTCTAATTTGAAAACATACATGCACCCCAATGTTCATAGCAGCACTATCTATAATAGCCAAGACATGGAAGCAACTTAAATGTCCATGGAGACAGATGAATGAATAAAGAAGGTGTGATACACACACACACACAGACACACACACACACACACACACTGGAATATTACTCAGCCATAAAAAAGTAAAATACTGTCATTTTCAGCAACATGGATGCATCTAAAGATTATCATACCACATGAAGTAAGTCAGACAGAGAAAGACAAATACTATATGATATCACTTATATGTGTAATCTAAAAAAAAATAATACAAATGAACTTATTTCAAAAACAGAAAAGGACTCACAGACATAGAAAACAAACTTATGGTTCCCAAAGGGGTAAGGGGGGGAGGGATAAATTAGGAGTTTGGAATTAAAATATACACACTACTATATATAAAGTAGATAACCAAAAAGGACCTACTGTATAGCACAGGGAAGTCTACTCATTATTTTGTAATAACCTATAATAAAAAAGAATCTAAAAAAATTATAACTAAATCACTTTGCTGTGTAACTGAAACTAACACAACTTTGTAAATCAACTATATTTTAATAAAAAAATTAAAAGATACACTGTGCTCAGGGAATAGAATAATTAATATTGCCAAAATGACCATATAACCCAAGGCAATCTACAGATTCAATGCAATCCTTAACAAAAGAACAAAAGAACAATGGCATTTCTCACAGAGCTAGAACAATTGATTCCATAATTTGTATGGAGACAAAAAATATTTGAATAGCCAAAGCAATCTTGAGAAAGAAGAACAAAGATGTAGGTATCATGCTTCCTGACTATATGACAAATCTACAGTACTGGCACAAAGGCGGACACATAGTCAATGGAACAGAATAGAGAGCCAAGAATTGATCCCACACTTCTGTGAGAAATTAATCTGTGAAAAAAGAGGCAAGAATATACAATAGGGAAAAAGCCTCCTCAATTAATTGTGTTGGAAAAAATGGATAGCCACATTCAAAAGAATCAAAAATGGATAGCTACATGGAAAAATGGATAACTACATGCAAAAGAATCAAACTGGATGATTTTCTCACACTATATACAAAAATAAACTCAAAATGGATGAAATATTTCAATGTAAGATCTGAAACCATAAAACTTCTAGAAGAAACATAAGCAGTATGCTTTTTGACATCATTCTTAGCAGTATTATTTTGGATATGTCACCCGAGGAAAGGGAAATAAACTACGACTACATCAAACTAAAAAGTTTTTGCACAGTAAAGGAAAATCTTTTTTCAACAATTGAGAAGGCTATCTACTGAATGGGAGAAGATATTTGCAAACAATATATTCATTAAGGGTGATATCCAAAATATACAAAGAATTTCATACAACTGAACATCAAAAAAACAAACAACTCAATAAAAAATGGGCGGAGGATCTAAATAGACATTTTTATAAATGATCAGGTAAATGCAAAGCAATACCACAATGAGATATTATCTCACACCTATCAGAATTGGCTATCAGCCAAAAGACAAAAACAGCAAGTGTCAGAGAGGATGTGGGGATAATGGAACCCTCGTGCATTGTTGGTAGAATATAAATTGGTATTGTCACTATGGAAACCAGTATGGAGATTCCTCAAAAAATTAAAAACAGAGCTACCATACAATGCAGCAATTCCACACGAGTATTTATCCAATGAAAATGAAAACACTAATTTGAAAAGATACATGCACCCCTATGTTCATTGCAGCATTATTTATAATAGCCAACACATGGAAGCAACCTAACTGCCCATAAATAGATTAATAAATAAAGAAGATGTGGTATATATATACACATACATACAATGGAATATTACTCATCCATAAAAAAACAATAAAATTATATCATTTGCAACACTGTGGATGGACTAGAGGGTATTAAGCTTGGTGAAGTGTCAGAGAAAGACAATGCTCTATGTTACCACTTATATGTGGAATCTAAAAAATAAAACAAATGAACAAACATAACTAAACAGAAAGAGAGTCATAGTTAATGAGAACAAACAGGTGGTTGCCAGAGGGGAGGGTTGTGGGAAGAAGAGAGAAGTAGGTGAGGGAGATTAAGAGATACAAGCTTTCCGTTACAAAACAAATGAGTCACAGGTATGAAAAGTACAGTATGGGAAATATAGTCAACAAATATGTAATAGCTTTGTATAGTGACAAATGGAAATTAGACTTTTCATGGTGATTATTTAGAAATGTACAGAAATATCAAATAACTATATTGTGTAGTTGGAACTAGCATAGTGTTGTAGGTCAATTATCCTTCAAAATAAACAAACAAACAAACACATAGAAAAAGATATCAGATTTGTGGTTACTAGAGGCAGAGGGTGGGGGGAAGTTGAACTGGATGAAAATGATCAAAAGGTACAAGTTTCCAGTTATAGATAAATACGTACTAGAGATATGAACAACATGATAAATATAATTAACACTGCTGTATATTATATATGAAAGTTGTTAAGTGAATAAAGCCTAAGAGTTCTCAACCCAAAGAAAATATATTGGGCTTCCCTGGTGGCGAAGTGGTTGAGAGTCCGCCTGCCAATGCAGGGGACACAGGTTCGTGCCCCGGTCCAGGAAGATTCCACATGCCATGGAGCAGCTGGGCCCGTGAGCCATGGCTGCTGAGCCTGCGCGTCCGGAGCCTGTGCTCTGCAAGGGGTGAGACCACAACAGTGAGAGGCCCACGTACTGAAAAAAAAAGAAAATATATTTTTTAATTTTCTTAATTTTGTATATATGAGATGATGGATAATAAATAAAATTATTGTGGTAATCATTTCATGATGTATGTAAACCAAATCATTATGCTGTACACCTTAAACTTACATAATGCTGTATGTCAATTATAGCTCAGTAAAACTGGAAGAGAAAAATTAAAACTCAAAAATGAATTTTATTGCCACAAAGTTTTAATACAAGATTATATAAATTGTTGTATCTTTATCTTTATATTAACTTTTCAGAATATAGATTATTTGACTGG
This sequence comes from Stenella coeruleoalba, assembly GCF_951394435.1. Taxonomy (NCBI): domain Eukaryota; kingdom Metazoa; phylum Chordata; class Mammalia; order Artiodactyla; family Delphinidae; genus Stenella; species Stenella coeruleoalba. The sequence goes on along the minus strand of NC_137164.1, from coordinate 42,021,363 downwards.
CTAGAAAAGTTTGATTTATATAACTGATGTACCAATATGTTTTCCCATGTTATTAGAAAAGATTTCTCTTTCATAAACATATTCTCTAATATTTTTTCTAAAAGCTTTATGAATTTGTCTTTCATATTAGATGTTTATTGCAATTTGAATTTACTTGTGTTTATGGTATTTACTATTGTAAATTTACTTGTTTTTACTATTGTTTATGGAAACAATGAAATTGTTCCATATATAGGTATGGATATCTATATCAGATATAGCTATCTGATTTTGGTCAGCACATTTTACTGAATTGACCAACTAATTACTGCTCTGCTCTTCCTTCTCTGTCATAAATCACACGTATCTATGTAAGCATAGGTCTATTTGAGGGGATATTCTTGATATCCTGCATTTCTATAGATTGCAACAGATTATCAATTTCTAATACGGGACTCAGGATTTTGACTGAGGTGGAAATGAAACTGTAAATAAATTCAGGAAAAATGACACCTTTATAATACTGTCTTCCAAGCCATCATTTTCATATATCTAAGTATCTAGGTCTCTTTTTAATGTTCTTTTTTGGAGGCTTATCCCTATATTTCTAGCCTCTGGACGAATGTGTGTATATGTTATTTTATATAGAATTTAGCTTATTTTTTAAAACTCTCATAGCTATTTTTAAGAAATACCCCATTGTTTATTTATCTCTTCCCTATGAGTCATGGAAAAAATGGCCATAGTCAAATATCCGTTTGTGTCAAGCCACCCTGATTGCCACCTCAGTTTTGCCACAATTTCAGTAATTACATACATTTTTCCTCTTATGATTATGGACTGTCGCCTAGTCTACAATCCTGGAAGCCATTATCCTCACTGATATTTGAAAGACCAACTTCATTATAGCAGTTCCCACTGTCATTCTTGGCTCACAAAGGACAGTCATTATAGAGTGTCCCTATTGCCTTAATGAAGGTAGTATACTCTTGTTTCCTTTGGGGAATAGAACCAAGTAGTAGTGGATTCTCAGTACAAAAGAAATTATTTCTAAACTTAGCAACTTCCTGAGCCTTTTCACACTTCCTTAATAATATTTCAAGAGTATTTCAGTATCTTCTCATTCACTGAATGCTGTCCTCATGGCCAAGCATCAAAGAACTACTGCAGCATAATACTGCTATCAGCCTCAGATGCCAGAACATTGGCTCCTGAGTCATTGGTCAGTTTCCCATATCAAAAATTCTTTTTTTCAGCCTCCTATTCTCCACTCCTCAGTATAGTTCAATATCTTTAACATCAAAAGATCCACTTCCACATGTGTCTCCTTGATTCTTACTGGTACGTATTATTCACACTCTACAATTTATTTAGCATCTAGGACTTTCCTCTGTGACTAGAGCCTGCACTTCATTGCTAGATCTATGCTGTGTCCTAAACATGCTTACTAGCTTAAGTCATGGCTTTTTTCATCTTTAAAAAGACAAGTGAAAGCTTGAGAGTCACTTGCTTCAGGTAAAAACTTTGCAGGGAGTCAAGTGAAAGTTTACTGCTTTCTTCTAGCAAAGAGAATGAGGCAATTCAAAGTTATCCAGTCAAAATCTTTTCATTCTTGCTTTTCCCACATTTTGCCAATTTTCTCCATTTGAAATGTATGTTAAAGTATCAATTGAAATCGTTATTTCATCCATCATTGTATTTCTTTTTATTTTATTCTACTTATAATGCATTTTGGTATTTTCTTCACTTATATCTTCTAATTTTCTATTTCTACTAGTGTACATACACTACCACTTGTCTCACCAATCATGAGTTTTTTAATGGCTACATTTAAAAAATATAAATGGCTATGTTTTCAGATTTTAAACAAAGTAACAAATTTATAGAAGTGAAAAGTTACACAGATTTAACTTTTTTAAATGACAAAGAGTAGACCCTTCTACCCCACTAATCCTAGACTCTGTTCTGCTCACTACACAAGCTTGAGAGATAAGATTTCAACAATTTTTTTCATACATCAATTTTCTACATAATAAGCTTATAGAACTAGTTTCTCTTAGTTGCTGAGAGTTGGTTCTGCTACACTAAACCTTTCTAGAAATTCCTAGAACCCCTAAGTCCAAATATATTTTCTTTAATTGTTGTGTTATATCATTATGGGTTATGTAAATACTGTTTATTACTATGATTATTTTATTATGCAATATTTTGTTTTTTAATAGCTAATGACTATTTTTAATTTGCATATGTTTTACATAGCTATAACTATATTTATTTCCAGTTGCTCCAAAAATCTCTCTCCCACAGTAGTTCTAAATCTGTGGTCCCTGGACAAGCAGCTGCAACATAACCTTGTAAATTATTTTGTATACAAATTCTATGGTCCCAGCTGAGACCTCCTGGGTTAGAAACTGAATGGGGCCTACCGCATTATTTTAAAATCCTCAGGGTAAATTTTTTGCATGCTTATTGTTCCAAATATATTTCCAAAACTTCAAATACATCAGCAATATTTTTTGTATAGTCTATTCTTCACCTGGAGACCTAAATAACACATCCTTTTATTCCTCTGCCACCTGGACTACTTTTTCTATTAAGTTGGTGCACACAAGTACTCTACTGTGTTTTGCTCTTGATTGGATCTCATATTTCTTATCTCATGGCTTCTACTTTTCTCATTTGTGGTTTATATTCTTGTTTTACTGAACCATATTCTCTAAGGACTACCTAAATAAGTATTGTGGTCTTAGATGAGAGTAATTTTATTAAGTTTATTTGATTTTTTTAAAAGTATAGAGTTCTAACTTGTAAAAACAACTCTCTCAGACATTTGAAATATTGCTGCATTACCTCCAAGCATTCATAGATATTATAGAAGAGTCAGAAACACCTTGATTTTAACTATTTTTTGAGTGGCCTGGGAATGTTTAACACCTTCTATTTTACCCTGGTATTATAAAATGTTATTATATGACTTGTTATGAACTTTGTTTTGTTGTTGTTGTCGCCGTCCATTTTCTTGTCTCAAAAATCCTGTTTATACTACTCACTTAAAAATGTACATAAGAATAACATTTAATAATTGATTAGTGTTTTAGATTTGAAAAGACAATATTCCTATATTTCTTTTAAGAATAAGATATTAACTATTTTATTAACCATTTTAATAGGGTATTAATTCTACTGTGTAATAAGAATATGAGGCCATGGAAATTTACATAATTTTCCTGAGATTATGAAAGAGAGCCAACTCAGGTACACCCATCATCACCACTTTTTTTTGTTTTTTTTTTTGTTTCTTTTTGCGGTACACGGGCCTCTCACTGCTGTGGCCTCTCCCGCTGTGGAGCACAGGCTCCGGACACACAGGCCCAGTGGCCATGGCTCACGGGCCCAGCTGCTCCGCGGCATGTGGGATCCTCCCGGACCGGGGCACGAACCCACGTCCCCTGCATCAGCAGGCGGACTCTCAACCACTGCGCCACCAGGGAAGCCCCATCATCACCATTTTATTTACCTAAGTGTTGTTATAATTTCTATTGACATATTACTAGTCTCAGATTAAATTTTAAAACTTATTAAATTTACCTTCCAGCTTTGACAATTTTTTTTGTTGTAATATTTACCTATGATGTTAATTTAAAATAAATAACAAAACAATCAAAACATATATTATCCTGAGTTAGTTAATCTAACTCTGTTGGGTGCTATGACTTGTGATAAAAAAATCAAAATCTTTAAAAATTATTTAAAAATATAATCTGTACAAGTGCAATATATGCTGTTGTATAAAAACAGTATATGAATTTATTTATGTACATTATGCCACAGTTGTTATAGACATCATATGTGTTATTTTTACTTCAAAGTTTTTCAAACTTTAACTTTCAGTAATCAATATATATTCCAACATATGCAATTACATATGAATTTTAAAAATTCTAAACATAGTCTGTCAAAATGTCCATCTTTTGCCATAATTACAAATGTGTTCAATTCTGTGCTCTGTATAAGAACTCAAGAAAGAGAGTAGTTAATATTGTTAGGAGAAAATTTAGTCAGTTAATCAAAGATTATAGATAAAAATATCTAGAAACACACAGAGATATCATAAAAATTAATGGTCACATGCCACTTTCAACATACATAAATATGTAAGTATTATTTTGTGAACACAAGACTTCATGTGCATGGGGGAGTGTGATAAAGTGAAAACTAAGTGAAATAGGAGGAAAATTAACTAAGTGGTATATATTAGGAAGATGAATATTTTCAAAAAGAACTGTTAAAAAACACATAATTAAGCAGAGAAACTTTAAAGGGATTAAAAGTGTTATAAATGGAATCATATTGCTGATTCTTTATGCTCTACTTTTATTCTTTTTTATTTTTTAACTCTTTATTGGAGTATAATTGTTTTACAAGGGTGTGTTAGTTTCTGCTAACAAAGTGAATCAGCTATACATATATCCCCATAAATCCTCTCTCTTGTGTCTCTCTCACACCCTCCCTATCTCACCCCTCTAGGTGGTCATAAAGCACCAAGCTGATGTCCCTGTGCTATGCGGCTGCTTCCCACTAGCTATCTACTTTACATTTGGTAGTGTATATATGTCCATGCCACTCTCTCACTTCATCTCAGCTTCCCTTCCCCCTCCCCGTGTCCTCAGGTCCATTCTCTACATCTGCATCTTTATTCCTGTCATGCCCCTAGGCTCGTCAGAACAAGTTTTGTTTTTTTTTTTAATTCTATATATATGTGTGTGTGTGTGTGTGTGTGTGTGTGTGTGTGTGTGTTAGCATACTGTATTAGTTTTTCTCTTTCTGACTTTCTTCACTCTGTATAACAGACTCTAGGCCCATCCACCTCACTACAAATAACTCAGATTCATTTCCTTTTATGGCTGAGTAATATTCCATTGGATATATATGCCACATCTTCTTTATCCACTCATCTGTTGATGGACACTTAGGTTGCTTCTATATCCTGGCTATTGTAAATAGTGCTGCAATGAACACTGGGATGCATGACTCTTTTTGACTTATAGTTTTCTCAGGATATATACCCAGTAGTGGGATTTCTGGGTCATATGGTAGTTCATTTTTAGTATTCTAAGGAACCTCCATACTGTTCTCCATAGTGGCTGTGTCAATTTACATTCCCAACGACAGTGCAGGAGGGTTTCCTTTTCTCCACACCCTCTCCAACACTTATTGTTTGTAGATTTTTTGATGTTGGCCATTCTGACTGATGTGTAATTTGATTTGAATTTCTCTAATGATTAGTGATGTTGAGCATCCTTTCATGTGTTTGTTGGCAATCTGTATATCTTCCTTGGAGAAATGTCTATTTAGGTCTTTGGCCCATTTTTGGATTGGGTTGTTTGGTTTTCTTTTTTGATATTGAGCTGCATGAGCTGCTGGTAAATTTTGGAGATTAATCCTTTGTCAGCTGCTTCATTTGCAAATATTTTCTCCCATTCTGAAGGTTGTCTTTTCATTTTGATATGGTTTCCTTTGCTGTGCAAAAGATTTTATGTTTCATTAGGTCTCATTTCTTATTTTTTTTATTTCCATTTCTCTAGGAGGTGGGTTAAAAAGGATCTTGCTCTGATTTATGTCATAGAGTATTCCACCTATGTGTTCCTCTAAGAGTTTGATAGCGTCTGGCCTTACATTTAGGTCTTTAATCCATTTTGAGTTTATTTTTGTGTGTGGTGTTAGGGAGTGTTCTAATTTCATTCTTTTAAATGTAGCTGTCCAGTTTTCCCAGCACCACTTATTGAAGAGGCTGTCTTTTCTTCATTACATATTTTTACCTCCTTTATCAAAAATAAGGTGACCATATGTGCGTGGGTTTATCTCTGGGCTTTCTATCCTGTTTCATTGATCTATATTTCTGTTTTTGTGTCAGTACCATACTGTCTTGATTAGTGTAGCTTTGTAGTAGAGTCTGAAGTCCAAGAACCTGATACCTCCAGCTCTATTTTTCTTTCTCAAGATTGCTTTGGTTATTCAAGGTATTTTGTGTTTCCATACAAATTGTGAAATTGTTTGTTCTAGTTCTGTGAAAAATACCATTGGTAGTTTGATAAGTCTTGCATTGAATCTGTAGATTGCTTTGGGGAGTAGAGTCATTTTCACAATGTTGATTCTTCCAATCCAAGAACATGGTATATCTTGCCAACTGTTTGTATCATCATTAATTTCTTTCATCAGTGTCTTATAGTTTTCTGCATACAGTTCTTTTTTCTCCTTAGGTAGGTTTATTCCTAGGTATTTTATTCTTTTTATTGCAGTGATAAATGGCAGTATTTCCTAAATTTCTTTTTCAGATTTTTCATCATTAGTGTAGAGGAATGCAAGAGATTTCTGTGGATTAATTTTGTATCCTGCTACTTTACCAGATTTATTCATTAGCTTTAGTAGTTGTCCAGTAGAATCTTTAGGATTCTTTGGTATAGTGTCATGTCATCTGTAAACAGTGACAGCTTTACTTCTTATTTTCCCATTTAGATTCCTTTTATTTCTTTTACTTCTCTGTTTTAGCTAAAACTTCCAAAACTATGTTGAATAATAGTGGTGAGAGTGGGCAACCTTGTCTTGTTCCTCTTCTTAGAGGAAATGGTTTCAGTTTTTCACCATTGAGGATGATGTTGGCTGTGGGTTTGTCATATATGGCCTTTATTATGTTGAGGTAAGTTCCCTCTATGCCTACATTATGGAGGGCTTTTATCTTAATGGGTGTTGCATTTTGTCATAAGATTTTTCTGCATCTGGTGAGATAATCATATGGTTTTTCTCCTTCAGTTTGTTAATATGGTGTATCACATTGATTTGTGTATATTGAAGAATCCTTGCATTCATGAGATAAACCCCACTTGATCATGGTGTATAATCCTTTTAATGGGCTGTTGGCTTCTGTTTGTTGGTATGATTTTTTTTTTGATATCTATGTTCCTCAGTAATATTGGCCTGTAATTTTCTTTATTTGTGACATCTTTGTTTTTGGTATCAGGGGGATGGTGGCCTCGTAGAATGAGTTTGGGAGTGTTCCTTCCTCTGCTATATTTTGGAAGAGTTTGAGAAGGATTGGTGTTAGCTCTTCTCTAAATGTTTGATAGAATTTGCCTGTGAAGCCATCTGGTCCTGGGCTTTTGTTTGTTACAAGATTTTAATCACAGTCTCAATTTAATTGCTTGTGATTGGTCTGTTTATATTTTCTATTTCTTCCTGGTTCAGTCTTGGAAGGTTGTGCTTTTCTGAGAATTTGTCCTTTTATTCCAGGTTGTGCATTTTATTGACATATAGTTGCTTTTAGTAATCTCTCATGATCCCTTGTACTTCTGCAGTGTCAGTTGTTGCTTCTCCCTTTTCATTTCTAATTCTATTGATTTGAGTCTTCTCCCTTTTTTTCTTGATGAGTCTGGCAAATGGTTTATCAATTTTGTTTATCTTCTCAAAGAACCAGGTTTTAGTTTTATTGATCTTTGCTATTGTTTCCATCATTTATTTTTCATTTATTTCTTATATGTCTCTATGATTTCTTTCCTTCTGCTAATTTTGGGGGTATTTTGTTCTTCTTTCTCTAGTTGCTTTAGGTGTAAGATTAGGTTGTTATTTGAGATGTTTCTTGTTTCTTGAGGTAGGATTGTATTGCTACGAACTTCCCTCTTAGAACTGCTTTTGCTGCATCCCATAGGTTTTGCTTCATCATCTTTTCATTGTCAATTGTTTCTAGATATTTTTTGCTTTCCTGTTTGATATGTTCCATGATCTCTGGGTTATTTAGTAGTGTATTGTTTAGCCTCCATGTGTTTGTATTTTTTACAGGTTTTTTTCCTGTATTTTATATTTAGTCTCATAGCATTGTTGTTGAAAAGATACTTGATACAATTTCAATTTTCTTAAATTTACCAAGGTTTGATTTGTGACCCCAGATATGATCTATCCTGGAGAATGTTCCATGAGCACTTGAGAAGAAAGTGTATTCTGTTGTTTTTGGATGGAATGTCCTGTAAATATTAGTTAAGTCCGTCTTGTTTAATGTATCATTAAAAGCTTGTGTTTCCTTATTTATTTTCATTTTGGATGATCTGTCCATTCGTGCAAGTGAGGTGTTAAAGTCTCCAACTATGATTGTGTTACTGTCAATTTTCAATTTTATGGCTGTTAGCATTTGCCTTATGTATTGAGTTCCTCCTATGTTGAGTGCATAAATATGTATAATTGTTATACCTTCTTCTTGGATTGATCCTTTGATTATTATGTAGTGTCCTTCTTTGTCTCTTGTAATAGTCTTTATTTTAAAGTCAGTTTTGTCTGATATGAGAATTGCTACTCCAACTTTCTTTTGATTTCCATTTGCATGGAATTTCTGTTTCCATCCCCTCACTTTCAATCTGTATGCCTCCCTAGGTCTGAAGTAGGTCACTTGTAGACAGCATATATATGGGTCTTGTTTTTGTATCTATTCAGGCAGTCTATGCCTTTTGGTTGGAGCATTTAATCCATTTACATTTAATGTAATTATTGATATGTATATTCCTATTATCCTTTTCTTCCTTGTTTTGGTTTGTTTTAGTAGGTCTTTTCCTTCTCCTGTGTTTCCTGCCTAGAGAAGCTCCTTTAGCATTTGTTGTAAAGCTGGTTTTTGGTGCTGAATTCTCTTAGCTTTTTTTTGTCTTTAAACCTTTTAATTTCTCTGTTGAATCTGAATGAGATCCTTGCTGTGTAAAGTAATCTTGGTTGTAGGTTTTTCCCTTTCAGCACTTTAAATATGTTCTGCCACTCCCTAGTGGCTTGTACAGTTTCTGTGAAAGATCAGCTGTTAATCTTTGGGGGATTCTATTGCATGGTATGTGTTGGTTTTCCTTGGCTGCTGTTAATATTTTTTCTTTGTATTTAGTTTTTGATAGTTTAATTAATATGTGTCTTGGTGTGCTTCTCCCTGGATTTATCCTGTATGGGACTCTCTGCACTTCCTGAACTTGATTAATTATTTCCTTTCCCATATTAGGGAAGTTTTCAACTATAATCTCTTCAAATATTTTCTCAGTCCCTTTCTTTTTCTTCTGGGATCCCTATAATTTGAATGTTGGTGTGTTTAATGTTGTCCCAGAGGTCTCTGAGACTGTCCTCAGTTCTTTTCATTATTTTTTCTTTATTCTGCTCTGCATTAGTTACTTCAACTCTTTTATCTTCCAACTCTTTTATCTTATCTGTTCTTCTGCCTCAGTTATTCTTCTATTGATTCCTTCTAGGGAATTTTAAATTTAATTTATTGTGTTGTTCATCATTGTTTGTTTGCTGTTTAGTTCTTCTAGGTCTTTTTAAAATGCTTCTTCTATTTTCTCCGTTCTGTTTACATGATTTTGTACCATCTTTACTGTCATTACTCTGAATTCTTTTTCACCTAGACTGCCTATTTCTTCTTCTTTTTTTTTTTTTTTTTTTTTTTTTTTTTTTTTGGTCTGGTGTGTTGTTACCTTGCTCCTTCATCTGCTGTATGTTTCTATGTCTTCTCATTCTGCTTAATTCACTGTGCTTGGGGTCTCCTTTTCACAGGCTGCCTGTTCATAGTTCCTGTTGTTTTTGGTGTCTGCCCCCACTGGAGACGTTTTGTTCAATGTGTTTTGTAGACTTCCTGGTAGAGGAGTCTAGTGCCTGTGTTGTGGTGGATGAGGCTGGGTCTTGTCTTTCTGGTGGGTAGGACCTTGTCCGGTGGTGGTTTTTGGGGTGTCTGTGACCTTATTATGATTTTAAGCAGTTTCTCTGCTAATGGATGCTGTTGTGTTTCTGTCTTACTAGTTGTTTGGCATAGGGTGTCCAGAACTGTAGCTTGCTGGTCATTGAGGGTAGCTGGGTCTTAACATTGAGATGGAGATCTCTGGGAGAGCTTTTGCTGTTTGATATTACATGGAGCTGGAAAGTCTCTAGTAGACCAATATCCTGAGCTCTGCTCTCCCCCCACAGTGGCACCGGCCTGACACCCGGCTGGAGCACCAAGATCCTGTCAGCCACATGGCTCAGAAGAAAAGTGAGAATAAAATAAATAAATAAATAAAAGTTCTTAAAATAAAATATAATCATTAAAAATAAAAAAAAAAAGTAATAAAAAATAGAAAAAAAAGGGAAAAAAGAAGAAAGAAAGAAGAGAGGAACCAAACTAAAAAACAAATCCAGCAATGGTAACAAGCACTAAAAACTATACTAAGTATATAAATATAAATAAATAAATTTTATATATATATATATATATATATATATATATATATGACAGAACCCTACAACAAATGATAAAAGCAAATCTATAGAAACAAAATCACACAAAAAGGCATACACATACACACTCAAAAAGAGAGAAAAAGGAAAAAAATATATATATCATTGCTCCCAATGTCTACCGCCTCAATTTTGGGATGATTCATTGTCTCTTCAGGTATTCCACAGTTGCAGGGTACGTCAAGTTGATTGTTGAGGTTTAATCCACTGCTCTTGAGACTGCTGGGCATGATTTACCTTTCTCTTCTTTGTTTGCAGAGCTGCTGGGGTTCAGCTTTGTATTTGGTCCCTCCTCTGCATGTATGTCACCTGAGGGCATCTCTTCTTCATTCAGACAGGATGGGGTTAAATTAGCAGCTTATTCCTGGGCTCTAGCTCACTCAGGCTGGTGGGAGGGATGGGTATGAAATGCAGGGTGAGCCTGCAGCAGCAGAGGCTGGTGTGATGTTGCAACAGACTGAGGCATGTCTTGTGTTCTCCCCGGGAAGTTGTCCCTGGATCACGGGACACTGGTAGTGACAGGCTGCACAGGCTCCCAGGAGGGGAAGTGTGGATAGTGACCTGTGACTGCACACAGGCTACTTGGTGACTGCAGCAGCAGCTTTATCGCTTCATGGCCTTCTCTGTTTTCCTTGCTGATAGCTGTGGCTTGTGCCCATCTCTGGAGCTTATTTAGGCAGGTGCTCTGGATCCCCTCTCTTTGTGCACCCCAAAACAATTGTATCTTGCCTCTTATGCAGTTCCAGACTTTTCCCCTGACTCCCTCCCTGTTATCTGTTGTGCACTTTCCCCCTTCAGTATGTGTTCATGCAGTCAACCCCAGTCCTCTCCCTGGGATCTGACCTCCGAAGCCAGAGCCCAGCTTCCAGCTCCCACCTGTCCTGCCCTGTGAGCAAACAAGGCTCTTAAGCTGGTGAGTGCTGGTTGGCACTGATCCTCTGTGCAGTAATCTCTCCCCTTGCCTTCTGCACTTCTGTTGTTAAACTCTCCTCCATGGCTCCAAATCTTCCCCCCCCCACACACACACCCCCCATCTCTTCCAGTGAAGGGGATTCCTGTGTGGAAACTTTTCCTCCTTCACAGCTCCCTCCCAGTGGTGCAGGTCCCATCCCTATTCGTTTGTCTCTGTTTTTTCTTTTTACTTTTGCCCTACCCAGTTACATGGGGAGTTTCTTGCCTTTTGGGAAGTCTGAGGTCTTCTGCCAGCATTCAGTAGGTGTTCTGTAGGAGTTGTTCCACATGTAGATGTATTTTTGATGTATTTGTGCGGAGGAATTTGATCTTTGCATCTTACTCTTCCACCATCTTGAAGGTCTCAGAGCATGAACTTTAGAATAAGAACATATTGGGGTCAATCTCAGACTTGCCAACAAATAGCTGTACCTGTTTGCCTTCTTCTTTAGTCTTTTGCCTGTCTTTTCTATTATATGCTTTCAATGAAACCTTCTCCAAACCTTCTCACAACTCAATACCCACATTTTTAAATGGAATATTCTCCCTTATACCTGTTGATATTAATAACTTTTAAATATCAATCATGTATAAGTTAAATAATTATTTCCCCAAGAAATCAAATCCAGACTTCTCTGACTTAACTAAATATCACTAACCTAGAACATCTTGAACTTGTTGTTTGTGATTATTGATTAAAGTCTTTCTTCTCTTATATAATGCTTACTATTGAAGTGCAAAGACTGAACACAGTACTTAAATAATAGACACTTGTGAAATACTTTTGAATGACGACTCTTTGTATCACTGTTCATTAGTTTTCTGTCATGTTAACTGTTCTTACCACACAATCAGCCAATCAATCAATCAATCGACATGAGAAAACTCTGAGAAGTGTTGGATATTATCTATTACCTTGACTTTGGTAATGGTATCATTGATGTTTCCATATGTGCAAACTCATCAAAATGTATACATTAATTATGTGCAGTTCTTTGTGCATCAGTTATAGCTCCATATAGCTATCAAAATTGTATGTATCTATACCATACCTTAAATTAATGAGTATTAAATTCATTCATTCAAAAATATATATTGAATACCTCCTACATGCTCAATGTTTTAATGGTTGTTTGTTTTTTGGCCCTTGGTGTATAATGTTTAATAAAACAGAAAAAGAACTTGCCCTCATAGTGTATATAGTGTAATGAGGAAGATACACTTTAACTAAGGGATCAGTAACATGAAATGGTTATAATTGTTTTGAATTCAAACTGTTCAGGACCACAAGCTAGTTATGGTAGTGTGATTTTAAAAGAAATGGTTGAAAATTCCCTGTCTTTAGAGGTGATATTTGGGTAGTGCCTTCACTAAATTGAAGGACTTAGCCATATTAATATCTAAGGGAGCTGCATTGCAGGTAGAGGGAAATTTGTTGGTCTTAATGAGAAACTGTTTGATGTATTTGTGGAACTATATAGAAACAGTGTGGATGAGGTAAGATGAGTGAAAGTAAAAATGAAGAGAGATGCAGAAATGAGAAGCTGTGATATATAAGACCTTCCAAGTCAGGGCATGGATGTGAGTTTTATTCAGACAGTTATGAGAAAATGTTTTGAGTTCAGATTTATATTTTGAAAAAAAATATTTTGGCTTCTGTGTGAAAAAACTGGATTCTAAGGAAACAAAAGAGGAAGCAGAGTGTCAAGTATGGTTTGATTTCCATGTTTTAGGTGAAGAATGATGATAGATTAGATGAGGGTTTTAGAAGTGACTATAGAGAATAATGATCATGTTTAATATATATTTTATTGAAGTAGTCATCAGGATTTCCAGTTATATTAGATGTAAAGGAGTTGGGAGAAAATAAAGTGCCCAGTATTAGGTAGATTTTGACTTGAAATATTAATGGAGATGTTGTTTATTAAAACAAGGAATCCTTGGGAAGGATGAAGTTTGTGTAGGGTAATAAAGAATTTGGATATAGTCACAATAAGTTAATAAGTACACCAGGATAATAAGCATAAACCAGGACAAAGAGATGTATATAAGTCACATTACATATTATAATTCTAGCAGTTGTCTGGAGTTTAGAAGACATATGGGCAGGAAACATAAATATGTGTGTCATTATCATATACATCAATTTACCCACATTAGATTGGATTGTATTACTCTGGGAGCAAGTGCAGATAGAGAAAACAAAAAAATTCCACATCAAGTCTATGACATTAGAAGGTTAGAAAAATGAGGAGGATTTAGTAGGAGGAAAAACAGAAGACTTTCAGCAGATGACAGAACAGGAGACTGAAGTTAAATGAATAGGAGTCAAGAATACATATACACTTAACTATGGTAAATACTGAGAGTTTTCTCAATATACTATCAACTTGCATGCCAACCAGTAATGTATGAGTGTTACAGTTAATCTCCATTTTGATCACCCTCAATATGTTTTATCCTAAATGTCCTTTGCCTATTTCAAGTTAACAAAATTGTTTTCCCTCCTTTGTTCCTCTAAATGTTTATTGTTTCACCATTCACACTTAAATCTCCAATCCATTCAAATTAATTTTTGTGTATATATGTGATAAGATGAATTTCCATATTTCTTCTTACTCTATTGACCAACACCAATTATTGAAAAGATATATTTTCACAATTGTATCTCCCAGTCACCTTTAAGTGAGGTTGTCATTAACTTTTCAGGGTGCCAAATTTTAAGCCATAAATCGTTCTATTATTTTGATTTGGATGTGTCTCCCAAAATCATCTCTGCTTTCCCCAACTCACATGTAGATATTTTATAATAGGGCTTCCACAAACTTATGCAATTTACTTAGAATTAACAGATGCTAGCAGACCTTTTTAACCAAAGTAATTGAAGCATGGGCCTCAGCAGTTACAAGTGATAAATGAAGAAAGGAGGGAAAGAGAGAAGTAGGGAAGAAGAAAGGAAGGAAGAGTGAAAGAACTTTGCCCACCATTTGGACTGAGGTGTCTTTCAGACATATACATAGATTTATCCATAGTCAGCCAAAATCACCAGATGGTAAAAAAAGAAGTGCCTCTCAAAATATGATCTAGAGATATGCAAAATGTACAAAAGTTAACAAAGGAAGTAGCAGAGGTGAAAGAATCCACAAAGAAGCTTCAGCAGTATTCAGAGGACTGTACAGAAAGACATGGGAATATCTTAAAAAACAATAACAGATAGAATTGTATAAATTAATATTTGATTACATATATTCCTCATGAATTTAAAAATAGAAAATTTTTATTCACTACAAAACTAAACTATACATGTATGTGTACTTACTAAACAGTATGAAATGTAGTATAAATTCTTATTTTATCTAATAATGTTCAAATCATTTGTTAATTTTTAGAAAATTTTATGTGAATTTTTTTGCTAAAAGATGTCCTTATCTGAGATAGAATTTGATATTGGAAACTGCGTGAAATCCTTCCAACTGTTGAACTGATAGCCATTAGGTCTCCAGAGGCTGCAGGTGGTGGCAAATGTTATATCTACATACCTAGCTGTCGACCTTTTCTATGTCATTTGGACCTAGAAAATGTTTACCTTGACCCCCAGCAACAATACTGTCACTGGCCCTGTCACCTGCCCCACAGCCCCCATCAAGGCAGTCCACCTTAGGAACAGTGAACAAGAGCTGCATATACACACACCTCCCTGACTGCATCCTGGTAGAGGCTGCATCCTGGCCACTTCCACACCTCTCTGACTCTGCATCCCCGCCACTTTACCTGATTCTGCAACCCCTACCAGAGAATATCATTAGGATACTTCTGTTCCTCATAAAGATTTAAAGTTAAAATCAGGAATGTCATCGCACTGACTCTTCTCTTGGTTCTGTTGAACTTATGACAAACCCACTGATTTTTTTCCTAGCCCTTATGATACTAGCCGAAATTTTTATACATTCACTTTCTCTGTTATCAACTAAATCATGTTACAACAGGGACAAAATCATCAGTGATCGACAGGAAACCCTATGAAAATTTCAGAATTTAAATTATTAATAAACACAGTTGACCCTTAAATATCATGGGCTTGAACTGTGCAGGTTAACTTATATGCAGACTTTTTTCAATAGTAAATACTACAGTAGTACACCATCCCACACTGGTTGAATTTATGCATGTGGATCCATGAATACAGTGAAACCGAACTGCACATAGGGCTGACTAAAAGTTATAACTGAATTTCTGACTGTGCAGAGGGTCAGCGCCCCTAACCCCCATGTTGTTGGAGAGTCAACTGTGTATGACAATATCACACTGTATAATGTAGTATATCATATAATATTGTATTATTTGTCAAAAATGAAATTTATCATTTCAATATTTTAGCAATTTTTATGTCCATACTGCTGCTTACAGGCTGAAAACCAGCTATGAGGAGATCCAAATAAAGGTGGTGTCACAAATATCAGAATGGTTTAAATAAGAATGAGAAGTCAACAACCATCTGAGACAGTGAAATCCAACATGTTCTGATATACATTTAAAAAAGCAAAAATGTTTATTAGTAATAGTAATGATGATGGTTACCATTTTAGGGGTTCTTGATACATTTAGACCCTGTGCTTAGCATTGTTTATTCATTATCTCATTTAATTATCATAACTCAATGGGGCATAATTTAAAATCAGGTATATTTTAACATGGAGGAAGTTGAAATGCCAAGAGGTGAGATAGTGAGTCTAAGGTCTCATAGCTAGTAAGTGCTGAAAGCAGGATTGAAAGATATTTTAACTCCAGAGCAACTGTTCTTATCCACTATGTAATACTTGCTACTTCTATTTTTATATTATAATTTATAATGTACAAGAAAATGATCTTTATACTGAAAAATCTACAAAATATTCTGTTAATAGTATGAAGAGTACCTCTTAGTTAGAAAGCTTACTTTCCTTTATAAGGTATTATCCAAACATGTAGTCATATTTTAACGATTAATTATATATGTAAGTGTAGATATAGATATAGATATAGATATACATATAGATAGTGGGGATGGCTTAACTTTGATAAAGAAGCAAATTAAAATATTTTATGAATTATTTTGTGAATATTTTTAGGATTCCCTTTCTTCAGTCCTTCTTTCCATCTTTCTTCATCCTTTCAAATTATTTTAAGTAATCAATGAAAGTAGTTCTACAAAAGAGATACACGATCTTCTGTTGAATACATATCTCAATATTATTTTAGCATAATAAGTATTAGTACATGAAGAGGAAAGGGAAAATTTTTTTACTACCCCATTTGCAAGCAATTTAAACAACTATAAATCTTGTGTAGTTCCTAGAATACATCATAGAAAAACAGGTTTAGAGCATCTGGAGTTTTCTTCAGGTGCCTAAATAAGTGAAAATTTTAGAGAATAGAAAACGAATTACTTTCACTGGAGTGACTTGTTAGACATTTGTGTCAGAGACTAAAGAGAGAATGAGAGATTTTAAATGTCTACAAGTTTGATCATTGAATGCTTAGCTGAAGGCTACATTGTGGATGGTACCCCCA
Source organism: Stenella coeruleoalba (assembly GCF_951394435.1). Taxonomy (NCBI): domain Eukaryota; kingdom Metazoa; phylum Chordata; class Mammalia; order Artiodactyla; family Delphinidae; genus Stenella; species Stenella coeruleoalba. Next base: position 42,004,599 of record NC_137164.1, on the reverse strand, counting down.
GTCTCTTGAACAGAATTTCATGACAATTGTATAGTAATAATTGAGGTAGTAACAAATAAAAGAGAGTAAAGCCATCTAGCAACTATGGAGTCAAGAAACTATATATGTAAAGTTTAGTTTCCAGAAATGGATTTTAAATTCAATAAGTGCAATGCTTGAGGCATATAGATGATTTTGTTAAGATACCTGAGCCTCAATATCTTATCTGTTAAAAGGTCACAATTAAAGCTAAAGTATAGAAGCTTCAAATAATTAAATGGGATATGATATGATGTGTAAGGGCAGAGCATATTTCCTGGCACACTGTATATGGTGAATGTTGTATATCACTATTATTAGCTGTGGAAATCCCATATGGAATATTTTCAAAATGGGTAATGATTTGTTGGTTTACAAAAAACGCAAGTGCATTAGTTTCAAAAACAAAAATATCAGTTAAAAAATCCTGTGTGTGGGCTTCCCTGGTGGCACAGTGGTTGAGAGTCCGCCTGCCAATGCAGGGGACACAGGTTCCAGCCCTGGCCCAGGAAGATCCCACATGCTGTGGAGAAACTAAGCCCGTGTGCCACAACTACTGAGCCTGAGCTCTAGAGCCCACAAGCCACAGCTACTGAGCCCACGTGCCACAACTACTGAAGCCCATGTGCCTAGAGCCCGTGCTCTGCAACAAGAGAAGCCACAATGAGAAGCCCGCGCACAACAATGAAGACCCAACACAGCCAAAAATAAATAAATTAATTAATTTAAAAATTCCTGTGAGATAGTAACTCCAATAATAGAAATATAATTAATTCAACTGAGACTGAGTAAAATAAATATGTAAATGGAAGTCAGAATCCCCTTGATTTCTTTTGTGAACTCACTCTTAGAATGTTCATTTTCCTCACTTTTCCAGACGCAAATTCTCTCTGGGTTTTCCAGATCTGGGGAAGAATGAGCCTAATTGGAATTATGATAATCCACAGATAAATCCATGTCAGGCTAATATAGCCAATTTTGAATCACTTCCAGAAAATAATAAATATATAGAAACATCCCATATTTCAGTCTATAGGATTATTTCAACATAATTGCTTTGAATCAACTATTTTCCTTTTAATTTAAATTCATGAAGTTACAAACACCATAGACATTGAAAGAATATCCTTTTCTATTCACATGTCAAAGTGAAAACTCTATATATTTGGGCCAAGAAACAATAGAAAAATGAGAAGTCCATCAACGAGATGATTTGGATGAGATACATTGTTATACTCCACTTCCTTTGCAATCCCTCTTGTTTACACTCCACTTCCAGAATGGAGAATAGTCTTTCTATGGGTGACGGTAGAGATTTAATTAGAGCAAGGCTAGGCTGTAGGCTCGAAGCAATATTAGAAGTCTGGCTTAATCTTCCTTTCATTTATGCATAGGAATTTCATGAAAATTACTTATCATGGAAAAGAGTAAGATGATGTACAAATGTATTTTTAAAAGCACTATTCTCTCTTTTTAAGAAATTACTTTATAAAGCAATTCTAGTGTCACCTATTTTAACAGAGTTCAAAATAGAACAGCATTTCAGAAGTTTGCAATGAATTATCCCTAGTAAAAGAAGAGCTAATTTCATTTTTCACAGTTCTTTCTATCTGTGCAACTAAAATTGCCTTGTGTAAATTAGTATGAGATTTTCATTGGGAGAAGTACAGGTTGAGGTTGTAGAAATCTCAAACACTTATGTCTGATCAGCAGTATGCTTTTCTGTTTTGTGATCACAAGTTTTCCCTCTGTCTCCTTTTTACTGGAAAGACTTGCTGTTTTGTCCCTACACATAGCAAGTGTTATGTTCCCCTGGCCTACAATACTTAGTTTACGAACACACTCTTGTTTCTGTTCCCTTGATGGTATTTTTAACTGAAGGGAGTTTACTAGATTTTTTCCCAAGCCTTCACAGCATAATGTGTTGAGATTTGTAACATAACAATACAATTAATGTCTACTCAAAAACTACTGAGTAATGTGAAAAAAACATTTTTTTAAAATTTTGTATCAGACAATTTGTTGAAATTTAATAAGAATTCAACATCTTTAATTTTAGTAACTGCTACTTTTTAATCAGATTTGAAATAAAATATTGTTTTTTCTTCGGATTACAAATATATTTTACACGACTTTCAAATTAAATGTAATATCAGTGTTGATAATAAAATAAAAATATTTTATGTAGTCTCCTTAAAATGTAACTTACAGTTTGGCTATAGCTTACTAAAAACCTTTACATAAAGCAAACTTTTCTTGTTTCTAGCAAAGGAAACATTCCAACACATGCCAGTATATAGCTTATAATATTAACAAGCATACTGAATTTAGTAACTTTCAAGTCCCTATTTCCACATGAAATATTTTCTTGTTAAAAATATTTTCTTATTACCAACCTTAATAGTAAATAATATTAACATGGCTTATCATTTTGAATATAAATTGGTAGAAACCAACCGTCACTTGAAGATGGAAAAATTATTTTCAAAGATCAAATGATTAGTTAATTTCTACTTTAAAGTAAATATGACTTATGATTACATCATTGCAAAGAACAGTAAAGAATGTACACTTTGCAATCTAGGTTTTGTTCCTATGAAACAGAAACATCCCAAACTTTATAGAATTGAACTTAAAATTGTATATAGGTGCCACAACTTCTTTATCCATTCATCTGATGTTGGACACCTAGGTTGCTTCCATCTCCTGGCTATTGTAAATAGGGCGGTAATGAATATTTTGGTACATGACTCATTTGGATTATGGTTTTCTCAGGGTATATGCCCAGTAGTGTGATTGCTGGGTCATATAGTAGTTCTATTTGTAGTTATTAAAGGAACCTCCATACTGTTCTCCATAGTGGCTGTACAATTCACATTCCTGCCAGCAGTGCAAGAGTGTTCCCTTTTCTCCACAACCTCTCCAGCATTTATTGTTTATAGGTTTTTTGATGATGGTCATTCTGACTAGTGTGAGATGATATCTCATTGTAGTTTTGATTTGCATTTCTCTAATGATTAATGATGTTGAGCATTCTTTCATGTGTTTGTGGGCAATGGGTATATCTTCTTTGGAGAAATGTATAATTAGATCTTCTGCCCATTTTTGGATGGGTTGTTTGTTTTTCTTTGTATTGAGCTGCATGAGATGCTTATAAATTTTGGAGATTAATCTTTTGTCAGTTGCTTCATTAGCAAATATTTTCTCCCATTATGAGGGTTGTCTTTTGGTCTTGTTTATGGTTTCCTTTGCTGTGCAAAAGCTTTGAAGTTTCATTAGGTCCCATTTGTTTATTTTTATTCCCATTTCTCTAGGAGGTGTGTCAAAAAGGATCTTGCTATGATTTATGTCGTAGAGTGTTCTGCCTATGTTTTCCTCTAAGAGATTGATAGTTTCTGGCATTACATTTAGGTCTTTAAGCCATTTTGAGATTATTTTTGTGTATGGTGTTAGGGAGTGTTCTAATCTCATACTTTTACATGTACCTGTCCAGTTTTCCCAGCACCACTTATTGAAGAAGTTTCTTTCTTCATTGTATATTTTCTCCATTGTATATTCCTGCCACCTTTATCAAAGATAAGGTGACCATATGTGCATGGGTTAATCTCTGGGATTTCTATCCTGTTCCATTGATTTATATTTCTGTTTTTGTGCCAGTACCATACTGTTTTGATTACAGTAGCTTTGTAGTATAGTCTGAAGTCAGGGAGCCTGCTTGCTCCAGCTCCGTTTTTCTTTCTCAAGATTGCTTTGGCTATTCAGGGTCTTTTGTGTTTCCATACAAATTGTGAAATATTTTGTTCTAGTTCTGTGAAAAATACCAGTGGTAGTTTGATACGAATTGCATTGAATCTGTAGATTGCTGTGGGAAGTAGAGTCATTTTCACAATGTTTATTCTTCCAATCCAAGAACATGGTATATCTCTCCATCTACGTGCTTCATCTTTAATTTCTTTCATCAGTGCCTTATAATTTTCTCCATACAGGTCTTTTGTCTCCTTAGGTAGGTTTATTCCTAGATATATTTTTTTTTTTATTCCTAGATATTTTAATCATTTTGTTTCAATGGTGTATGGGAATGTTTTTTGTTTCTTTTACATCTTTATTGGGCTATAATTGCTTTACAATGGTGTGTTAGTTTCTGCTTCATAACAAAGTGATTCAGTTATGCATATACATATGTTCCCATATCTCTTCCCTCTTGCCTCTCCCTCCCTCCCACCCTCCCTATCCCACCCCTCTAGGTGGTCACAAAGCACCTAGCTGATCTCCCTGTGCTATGTGGCTGCTTCCCACTAGCTATATACCTTAGGTTTGGTAGTGAATATATGTCCATACCTATCTCTCGCTTTGTCACAGCTTACCCTTCCCCCTCCCTATATCCTCAAGTCCATTCTCTAGTAAGTCTGTGTCTTTATTCCTGTCTTACCCCTAGGTTCTTCATGACATTTTTTTCCCTTAAATTCCATATATATGTGTGAGCATATGGTATTTGTCTTTCTCTTTTGACTTACTTCACTCTGTATGACACACTATAGGTCTATCCACCTCATTACATATAAATTAATTTCGTTTCTTTTTATGGCTGAGTAATATTCCATTGTATATATGTGCTACATCTTCTTTATCCATTCATCCAATGATGGGCACTTAGGTTGTTTCCATTTCTGGGCTATTGTAAATAGAGCTGCAATGAATATTCTGGTACATGACTCCTTTTGAATAATGGTTTTCTCAGGGTATATGCCCAGTAGTGTGATTGCTGGGTCATATGGTAGTTCTATTTGTAGTTTTTGAAGGAACCTCCATACTGTTCTCCATAGTGGCTGAACCAATTCACATTCCCACCAGCAGTGCAAGAGTGTTCCCCATTTTCCACAACCTCTCTAGCATTTATTGTTTCTAGGTTTTTTGATGATGGCCATTCTGACTAGCATGAGATGATATCTCATTGTAGTTTTGATTTGACTTTCTCTAATGATTAATGATGTTGAGCATTCTTTCGTGTGTTTGTTGGCAATCTGTATATCTTCTTTGGAGAAATGTCTGATTAGGTCTTCTGCCCATTTTTGGATTGGGTTGTTTGTTTTTTTGTAATTGAGCTGCATGTGCTGCTTTTAAATTTTGGAGATTAATCCTATGTCATTTGCTTCATTTGCAAATATTTTCTCCCATTCTGAGTTTTGTCTGTTGGTCTTGTTTATGGTTTCCTTTGTTGTGCAAAAGCTTTGAAGTTTCATTAGGTCCCATTTGTTTATTTTTGTTTTTATTTCCATAACTATAGGAGGTGTGTCAAAAAGGATCTTGCTGTGGTTTATGTCATAGAGTGTTCTGCCTATGTTTTCCTCTAAGAGTTTGATAGTTTCTGGCATTACATTTAGGTCTTTAATCCATTTTGAGCTTATTTTTCTGTATGGTGTTGTGGAGTGATCTAATCTCACACATTTACATGTACCTGTCCAGTTTTCCCAGCACCACTTATTGAAGAGGCTGTCCTTTTTCCACTGTACATTATTGCCACCTTTATCAAAGATAAGGTGACCATATGTGCATGGGTTTATCTCTGGGCTTTCTATTCTGTTCCATTGATCTATCTTTCTGTTTTTGTGCCTGTACCATACTGTCTTGATTACTGTAGCTTTGTATTATAGTATGAAGTCAGGGAGCCTGATTCCTCCAGCTCCGTTTTTCGGTCTCAAGGTTGATTTGGCTATTTGGGGTTTTTCGTGTTCCCATACAAATTGTTCTAGTTATGTGAAAAATGCCAGTGGTAGTTTGATAGGGATTGCATTGAATCTGTAGATTGCTTTATGTAATAGAGTCATTTTCACAATGTTGATTCTTCCAATCCAAGAACATGGTATATCTCTGTGTCTATTTGTATCATCTTTAATTTCTTTCATCAGTGTCTTATAATTGGCTGCATAGAGGTCTTTTGTCTCCTTAGGTAGGTTTATTCCTAGATATTTTATTCTTTTTGTTGCAATGGTAAATGAGAGTGTTTTCTTGATTACACTTTCAGATTTTTCATCATTGGTGTATAGGAATGCCAGAGATTTCTGTACATTAATTTTGTAACCTGCTACTTTACCAAATTCATTGATTAGCTCTAGTAGTTTTCTGGTAGCATCTTTAGGAATCTCTATGTATAATATCATGTCATCTGCAAACAGTGACAGTTTTACTTCTTTTTTTCTGATTTGGATTCCTTTTATTTCCTTTTCTTCTCTGATTGCGGTGGCTAAAACTTCCAAGACTATGTGGAATAAGAGTGGTGAGAGTGGATAACCTTGTCTTGTTCCTGATCTTACTGGAAATGCTTTTATTTTTTCACCATTGAGCATGATGTTAGCTGTGGGTTTCTCATATATGGCCTTTATTATATTGAGGAAGTTCCCTCTACCCTACTTTCTGCAGGGTTTTTATCATAAATGGGTATTGAATTTTGTTGAAAGCTTTCTCTGCATCTATTGAGATGATCATATAGTTTTTCTCCTTCAAATTGTTAATATGCTTTATCACATTGATTGATTTGTGTATATTGAAGAATCCTTGCATTCCTGGAATAAACCCCACTTGATCATGGTGTATGATCCTTTTAATGTGCTGTTGGGTTCTGTTTGCTAGTATTTTGTTGGGGATTTTGCATCTATGTTCATCAGTGTTATTGCCCTGTAGTTTTCTTTCTTTGTGACATCCTTGTCTGGTTTTGGTATCAGGGTGATGGTGGCCTCGTAGAATGAGTTTGGGAGTGTTCCTCCATCTGCTATATTTTGGAATAGTTTGAGAAGGATAAGTGTTAGCTCTTCTCTAAATGTTTGATAGAATTTGCCTGTGAAGCCATCTGGTCCTGGGCTTTTGTTTGTTGGAAGTATTTTAATCACAGTTTCAATTTCAGTGCTTGTGATTGTTCTGTTCATATTTTCTATTTCTTCCTGATTCAGTCCTGTCAGGTTGTGCATTTCTAAGAATTTGTCCATTTCTTCCAGCTTGTCCTGTATATTGGCATAGAGTTCCTTTTAGTAATCTCTCATGATCTTTTGTATTTCTCCAGTGTTGGTTGTTACTTCTCCTTTTTCATTTCTAATTCTATTGATTTCAGTCTTCTCATTTTTTTCTTGATGAGTCTGGCTAAAGGTTTATCAATTTTGTTTTTCTTCTCAAAGAACAAGATTTTAGTTTTATTGATCTTTGCTATTTTTTCCTTCATTTCTTTTTCATTTATTTCTGATGTGATCTTTAGGATTTTTTTCCTTCTGCTAACTTTGGGGTTTTTTTGTTCTTCTTCCTCTAATTGCTGTAGGGGCATAGTGAGGTTGTTTATTCGAGATGTTTCCTCTTTCTTAAGGTAGGATTGTACTGGTATAATCTTCCCTCGTAGAACTGCTTTTACTGCATCCCATAGGTTTTGGGTGATCGTGTCTCCATTGTCATTTGTTTCTAGGTATTTTTTGATTTCCTCTTTGATTTCTTCAGTGATCACTTTGTTATTAAGTAGTGTATTGTTTAGCCTCCATGTGTTTGTATATTTTACAGATCTTTCCCTGTAAATGATATCTAGTCTCACAGTGTTGTGGTCAGAAAAGATACTTGATACAATTTCAATATTCTTAAATTTACCAAGACTTGATTTGTGACCCAAGATATGATCTATCCTGGAGAATGTTCCATGAGCACTTGAGAAAAATGTGTATTCTGCTGTTTTTGGATGGAATGTCCTATAAATATCAGTTAAGTCCATCTTGTTTAATGTATTATTTTAAGCTTGTGTTTCCTTATTTTCATTTTGGATGATCTGTCCATTGGTGAAAGTGGTGTGTTAAAGTCCCCTACTATGGATGTGTTACTGTCGATTTCCTTTTATTGCTGTTAGTATTTGCCTTATGTATTGAGGTGCTCCTATGTTGGGTGCATAAATATTTACAATTGTTATATCTTCTTCTTGGATTGATCTCTTTATCATTGTGTAGTGTCCTACTTGTCTCTTTTAATAGTCTTTATTTTAAAGCCTATTTTGTCTGATATGAGAATTATTATTCCTGCTATCTTCTGGATTCCATTTTCATGGAGTATCTCTTTCCATCCCCTTACTTTCAGTCTGTATGTGTCTTTAGGTCTGAAGTGGGTCTGCTGTAGACAGCATATATATGGGTCTTGTTTTTGTTTCCATTCAAGCCAGTCTGTGTCTTTTGGTGGGAGCATTTATTCCATTTACATTTAAGGTAATTATCAATATATATGTTCTTATTCCCATATTTGTAATTGGTTTGGGTTCATTATTGTAGGTCTTTTACTTCTCTTTTGTTTCTTGCCTAGAGAAGTTCCTTTAGCATTTGTTGTAAAGCTGGTTTGGTGGTGCTGAACTCTCTCAGCTTTTGCTTGTCTGTAAAGGTTTTAATTTCTCCATCAAATCTGAATGAGATCCTTGCTGGGTAGAGTAGTCTTGGCTGCAGGTTTTTCTCCTTCATCACTTTCAATATGTCCTGCCACTTCCTTCTAGCTTGTAGGGTTTCTGCTGAGAGATCAGCTGTTAACCTTATGGGGATTCCCTTGTGTGTTATTTGTTGTTATTCCCCTGATGCTTTTACTATGTTTTCTTTGTATTTAATTTTTGACAGTTTGATTAATATGTGTCTTGGCGTATTTCTCCTTGGAGTTATCCTGTATGGGACTCTATGTGCTTCCTGGACTTAACTATTTCCTTTCCCATATTAGGGAAGTTTTCAACTATAATGTCTGCATATATTTTCTCAGTCCCTTTCTTTTTCTTTTCTTCTTATGGAACCCCTATAATTCGAATGTTTGTGCATTTAATGTTGTCCCAGAGGTCTCTGAGACTGTCCTCAGTTCTTTTCATTCTTTTTTTTTATTCTGCTCTGCAGTAGTTATTTCCACTATTTTATCATCTAGTTCACTTATCCGTTCTTCTCTCTCAGTTATTCTGCTATTGATCCCATCTAGAGTATTTTTAATTTCATTTACTGTGTTGTTCATTGTTGTTTGTTTCATCTTTAGTTCTTCTAGGTCCTTGTTAAGTGTATCTGGCATTTTGTCTTGTATTTTCAAGATTTTGGATCATTGTTACTATCATTATTCTGAATTCATTTTCAGGTAGACTGCCTATTTCCTCTTCATTTGTTACATCTGGTGGGTTTTTATCTTGCTCCTTCATCTGCTGTGTATTTTTCTGTCTTCTCATTTTGCTTATCTTACTGTGTTTGGGGTCTCCTTTTTGCAGGCTGCAAGTTTGTAGTTCCTGTTGTTTTTGCTGTCTGTCCCCAGTGACTAAGGTTGGTTCAATGATTTGTGTAGGCTCCTGGTGGAGGGGACTAGTGCCTGTGTTCTGGTGGATGAGGCTGTATCTTGTCTTTCTGGTGGGCAGGTCCATGTCTGGTGGTGTGTTTTCGTGTGTCTGTGGATTTGTTTTGTTTTCAGGCAGACTCTCTACTAATGGGTGGGGTTGTGTTCCTGTGTTGCTAGTTGTTTGACATAGGGTGTCCAGCACTGTAGCTTGCTCATCATTGAGTGAAGCTGGGTACTGGTGTTGAGATGGAGATCTCTGGGAGATTTTCACCATTTGATATTATGTGGAGCTAGGAGGTCTCTTGTGCACCAGTGTCCTGAAGTTGGCTCTCCCACCTCAGAGGCACAGCACTGACTCCTAGCTGCATCACCAAGAGCCTTTCATCCACACAGCTCAGAATAAAGGGGAGAAAAATTAGAAAGAAAGAATTAGTAGAAGTAGAAAGAAAGAAAGAAAGGAGGGAGGCAGGGAGGTTGGGAGGAAGGAAGGAAGGAAGGAGGGAAGTAAGGAAAAAAGAAAGGAAGAAGATAAAGTAAAATAAAGTAAGATAAAATATAATAAAGTTATTAAAATAAAAAATAATTATTAAGAAAAAAATTAAAAAAAAACCCCGACAGATAGAACCCTAAGACACATGGTGGAAGCAAAGCTATACAGACAAAATCTCACACAGAAGCATACACATACACACTCACAGAAAGATGAAAAGTGGAAAAAAATCATAAATCTTGCTCTCAAAGTCCACCTCCTCAATTTGGGATGATTCATTGTCTAAAGGAGAGAAGGAAGGAAAGAAAGAAAGAAAGAAAGAAGATAAGGTAAAATAAAATAACGTTATTAAAATAAAAAATAATTATGAAGAAAAAAATTAAACAAACAAACAAACAAACAAAAAAATGGATGGATAGAACCCTCAGACAAATGGTGAAAGCAAAGCTATACAGACAAAATCTCCCACAGAAGCATACACATACACACTCACATAAAGAGGTAAAGGGGAAAAAACCATAAATCTTTCTCTCAAAGTCCACCTCCTCAATTTGGGATGATTTGTTGTCTATTCATGTATTCCACAGATGCAGGGTACATCAAGTTGATTGTGGAGCTTTAATCCGCTGCTTCTGAGGCTGCCTGGGGAGATTTCCCTTTCTCTTCTTTGTTCTCACAGCTCCCAGGGGCTCAGCTTTGGATTTGGCCCAACCTCTGCGTGTAGGTCGCCAGAGGGCGTCTGTTCTTCGCTCAGACAGGACGGGGTTAAAGGAGCAGCTGCTTCGGGGACTCTGGCTCACTCAGTCCAGGGGGAGGGAGGGGTACGAGTGCTGGGTGAGCCTGCAGCGGCAGAGGCTGGAATGACGTTGCACCCACCTGATGCATGCCATGCATTCTCTAGGGGAAATTGTCCCTGGATCCCAGGACCCTGGCAGTGGCGGGCTGCACAGGCTCCTCAGAAGGGGGGTGTGTATAGTGACCTGTGCTTGCACACAGGCCTCCTGGTGGCGGCAGCAGCAAACTTAGCGTCTCATGCCCATCTCTCCAGTCCGTGCTGCTAGCCTTGGCTCATGCCCAACTCTGGATCTCCTTTAAGCAGCGCTTTTAATCCCCTCTCCTCACACACCAGGAAACAAGAGGGAAGAAAAAGTCTCTTGCCACTTTGGCAGGTCCAGACTTTTTTGCGGACTCCATCCCGGCTAGCTGTGGTACACTAATCCGTTCAGGGTGTGTACACGCAGCAACACCAGTCATCTCCCTGTGCTTCGACTGAAGCCCGAACCTCAGCTCCCAGCCCCACCCGTCCTGGCGGGTGAACAGACAAGCCTATCAGGCTGGTGAGTGCCAGTCGGCACTGATCTTCTGTGCGAGAATCTCTCTGCTTTTCCCTCTGCACCCCTGTTGCTGTGCTCTCCTCCGCAGCTCTGAAGCTCACTCCTCTGCCACCCACAGTCTCTGCCCATGAAGGGGCTTCTAGTGTGTGGAAACCTTTCCTCTTTCACAGCTCCCTCCCCCGGTGCAGCTCCTGTCCCTATATTTTTGTCTCTGTTTATTCTTTTTTCTTTTGCCTACCCAGGAACATGGGGAGTTTCTTGCCTTTTGGTAGGTCTGAGGTCTTCTGCCAGCATTCAGTAGGTGTGTTGTAGGAGTTGTTCCACGTGTAGATGTATTTCTGGTGTATCTGTGGGGTGGAAGGTGATCACCACATCTTACTCTTCTGCCATCTTCCCAACTCTCCGGGAGTGTCTTCTTAATTTCACTTTCAGATTATTCATCATTAGTGTATAGGAATGCCAGAGATTTATGTGCATTAATTTTGTATCTTGATACTTTACCAAATTCATTGATTATCTCTAGTAGCTTTCTGGTAGCATCTTTAGGATTCCCTATGTATAGTATCATGTCACCTGCAAACAGTGACAGCTTTACATCTTCTTTTCCAATTTGGATTCCTTTAATTTCATTTTCTTCTCTGATTGCTGTGGTTAATACTTCCAGAACTCTGTGGAATAAAAGTGGTGAGAGTTGGCAACCTTGTCCTGTTCCTGATCTTAGTGGGAATGGTTTCAGTTTTTCACCATTGTGGATGATGTTTGCTGTGGGTTTGTCATATATGGCCTTTATTATGTTAAGAGAAGTTCCCTCTATGCCTACTTTCTGCCAGGTTTTTATCAAAACTGGCTATTGAATTTTGTCGAAAGCTTTCTCTGCATCTATTGAGATGATTGTATGGTTTTTCTCCTTCAATTTGTTAATATGGTGTATTATGTTGATTGATTTGCATATATTGAAGAATCCTTGCATTCCTGGAATAAACCCCAGTTGATCATGGTGTATGATCCTTTTAATGTGCTGGTGGATTCTGATTGCTAGTATTTAGTTGAGGATATTTCCATCTATGTTCATCAGTGATAATGGCCTGTAATTTTCTTTCTTTATGATATCTTTGTCTTGGTTTGGTATCAGGGTCATGGTGGCCTCCTAGGATGAGTTTGGGAGTGTTCCTCCCTCTACTATATTTTGCAAAAGTTTGAGGAGGATAGGTGTTAGCTCTTCTCTAAATGTTTGATAGAATTCACCTGTGAAGCCATCTGGTCCTGGGCTTTTGTTTGTTGGAAAATTATTATTCACAGTCTCAATTTCAGTGCTTGTGATTGGTCTGTTCATATTTTCTATTTCTTCCTGATTCAGTGTTGGCAGGTGGTGCATTTCTAAGAATTTGTCCACTTTTTCCAGGTTGTCAATTTTTTTGGCCTAGAATTGCTTGTAGTAATCTCTCATGATCTTTTGTATTTCTGCAGTGTCAGTTGTTACTTCTCCTTTTTCATTTCTAATTCTATGAGTTGATTCTTCTCCATTTTTTTCTTGATGAGTCTGGCTAATGGTTTATCAATTTTCTTTTTCTTCTTAAAGAACCAGCTTTTAGTTTTATTGATCTTTGCTATCATTTCCTTCATTTCTTTTTCATTTAATTCTGATGTGATATTTATGATTTCTTTCCTTCTGATAACTTCTGGTTTTTTTTTGTTCTTCTTTCTCTAATTGCTTAGGTGCAAGCTTAGGCTGTTTGTTCGAGATGTTTCCTGTTTCTTAAGGAATTGTATTGCTATAAACTTCCCTCTTAGAACTGCTTTTGCTGCATCCCATGGGTTTTAGGTTGTCGTATCTCTATTGTCATTTGCTTCTAGGTTTTTTGGGGGGTTTTTTGGGGGTTTTTTTTTGCCTTATGCATGCCTCTCACTGTTGTGGCCTCTCTCATTGCGGAGCACAGGCTCCAGATGCGCAGGCTCAGCAGCCATGGCTCACAGGCCTAGCCGCTCCATGGCATGTGGGATCTTCCCAAACCGGGGCACGAATCCGTGTCCCCTGAATCAGCAGGGAGATTCTCAAACACTACGCCACCAGGGAAGCACCGCTTCTAGGTATTTTTTGATTTCCTCTTTGATTTCTTCAGTGATCACTTCGTTATTAAGTAGTGTATTGTTTAGCCTTCATGTGTTTGTATATTTTACAGATCTTTCCCTGTAAATGATATCTAGTCTCACAGTGTTGTGGTCAGAAAAGATACTTGATACAATTTCAATTTTCTTAAATTTACCAAGGATTGATTTGAGACCCAAGATATGCTCTATCCTGGAGAATGTTCCATGAGCACTTGAGAAAAATGTGTATTTTATTGTTTTTGGATGGAATGTCCTATAAATATCAATTAATCCATCTTGTTTAATATATCATTTAAAGCTTGTGTTTCCTTATTTTCATTTTGGATGATCTGTCCATTGGTGAAAGTGGTGTGTTAAAGTCCCCTAATATGAATGTGTTACTGTCGGTTTCCCCTTTTACAGTTGTTAGTATTTGCCTTATATATTGACGTGCTCCTATGTTGGGTGCATAAATATTTACAATTTTTATATCTTCTTCTTAGACTGATCCCTTGATCATTATGTAGTGACCTTCTTTGTCTCTTGTAATAGTCTTTATTTTAAAGTCTATTTTGTCTGATATGAAAATTATTACTCCAGTTTTCTTTTGGTTTCCATTTTCATGGAATATCTTTATCCATCCCCTCACTTACAGTCTGTATGTGTCCCTAGGTCTGAAGTGAGTCTGTTGTAGACAGCATATATGGGTCTTCTTTTTGTATCCATTCATCCAGTCTGTGCCTTTTGGTGGGAGCATTGAATCCATTTTAAATTAAGGTAATTATTCATATGTTTGCTCCTATTCCCATTTTCTTAATTGTTTTGGGTTTGTTATTGTGGGTCTTTTCCTTCTCTTGTGTTTCTTGCCTAAAGAAGTTCCTATAGCATTTGTTATAAAGCTGGTTTGGTTGGTGCTGAACTCTCTCAGCTTTTGCTTGTCTTTAAACAGTTTAATTTTTCCATCAAACCTGAATGAGATCCTTGCTGGGTAGAGTAATCTTGGGTGTAAGTTTTTCTCCTTCATCACTTTAAATACGTCCTGTCAGTCCTTTCTGGCTTGCAGAGTTTCTACTGAAAGATCAGCTGTTAACCTTATGGGGATTCCCTTGTGTGTTATTTGTTGTTTTACTCTTTCTTCTTTTAATATATTTTCTTTGTTTTTAATTTTTGACAGCTTGATTAATATGTGCCTTGGTGTGTTTCTCCTTGGATTTATCCTGTTTGGGAGTCTCTGTGTTTCCTGGACTTGATTAACTATTTCCTTTCCCATATTAGGGAAGTTTTCAACTATAATCTCTTCAAATATTTTCTCAGGTCCTTTCATTTTCTCTTCTCCTTCTGGGACCCTATAATTCGAATGTTGGTGCATTTAATGTTGTCCCAGAAGTCTCTGAGACTTTCCTCAGTTCTTTCATTTTTCTTTCTTTATTCTGCTCTGCAGTAGTTATTTCCACTATCTTATCTTCCAGGTCACTTATCCATTCTTCTGCCTCGGTTATTCTGCTATTGATCCCTTCTAGAGTATTTTAAATTCCATTTATTGTGTTGTTCATCGTTGCTTGTTTCCTCTTTAGTTCTTCTAGGTCCTTGTCAAATGTATCTTGCATTTTGTCTATTCTATTTCCAAAATTTTAGATCATCTTTACTATCATTATTCTGAATTTTTTTTAGGTAGACTGCTTATTTCCTCTTCATTTGTTAGGTTTGATGAGGCTGGATCTTGTCTTTCTGGTGGGCAGGTCCATGTCTTATGGTGTGTTTTGCGTTGTCTGTGACCTGATTATGATTTTAGGCAGCCTCTCTGCTAATGAATGGTTTTGTGTTCCTGTCTTGCTAGTTGTTTGGCATAGGGTGTCCAGCACTGTAGTTTGCTGGTCATTGAGTGAAGCTGGGTGTTGGTGTTGAGATGGAGATCTCTTAGAGATTTTAGCCATTTTATATTACATCGACCTGGGAGGTCTCTTGTGGACCAGTGTCCTGAAGTTGGCTCTCCCACCTCAGAGGCACAGCACTGACTCCTGGCTCACCATGAAGAACCTTTCATCCACACTGCTCAGAATAAAAGGGAGAAAATGTAGAAAGAAAGAAGGAAAGAGAATAAAATAATTAAAAATAATTATTAATATAATTCTTTTTAAATTAAAATAAAAAACGGATAGACAGAACCCTAGGACAAATGGTGAAAGCAAAGCTATACAGACAAAGTCTCACACAGAAGCATACACATACACACTCACAAAAAGAGGAAAAAGGGAAAAAATCATAAATCTTCCTCTCAAAGTCCACCTTCTCAATTTGGGATGATTCGTTGTCTATTCAGGTATTCCACCGATGCAGGGTACATCAAGTTGATTGTGGAAATTTCATCCGCTGCTCCTGAGGCTGCTTGGAGATATTTTCCTTTCTCTTGTTTGTTTGCACAGCTCCTGGGGCTCAGCTTTGGATTTAGCCCCACCTCTTCATGTAGGCCACCAGAGGGCATCTGTTCTTTGCTCAGACAGGATGGTATTAAAGCAGCAGCTGATTCAGGGGCTCTGGCTCACTCAGGCCAGGGGGAGAGAGGGGCATGGAGTGCGGGGCAAGCCTGCGGTGGTAGAGGCTGGAGGGCCATTGCAGCAGTCTGTGGCACACTGTGTGTTCTCTTGGGGAAGTTGTCCCTGGATCCTGGGACCCTGGCAGTGGTGGGCTGAACAGGATCCCCAGAAGGGTGGTGTGGATAGTGACCTGTGCTCATACACAGGCTTCTTGGTGTTGGTAGCAGCAGCCTTAGCATCTGATGCCTGTGTCTGGGGTCCATGGTTTTAGCCGCAGCTCACGCCTGTCTCTGGAGCTCCTTTAAGCAACACTTTTAATCCCCTCTCCTCGTGCACCAGGAAACAAAAAGGGAGGAAAAAGTCTCTTGCCTCTTTGGCAGGTCCTGACTTTTCCATGGACTCTCTCCTGGCTAGCCATGGTGCCCTAACCCCTTCAGTCTGTGTTCATGCCACCAGTACTCTCCCTGCGATCCGACCGAATCCTGAGCCTCAACTCCCAGCCCCAGCCTGCCCAGGTGGGTGAGTAGGCAAGGCTCTCAGGCTGAGTCCCTGTCGGCACCAATCCTCTGTGCGGGAATCTCTCCGCTTTGCCCTCCACACCCTGTTGCTGCACTCTTCTCCACAGCTCTGAAGCTTCCCCAGGACAAAATATTTTAAAATTTGTATGGAAATACAAAAGACCCTGAATAGACAAAGCAATCCTGAGAAAGTTAAAAGGAGCCTGAGGAGTCAGGCTCCCTGACATAAGATAATACTACAAAGCTACAGTAAGCAAAATTGTATGGTACTGGCACAAAAGCAGGAATATAAATTAATGAAACAGGATAGAAAGCCCAGAAATAAAACTGCACATCTACAGTCAGTTAATCTATGACAAAGGAGACAAGAGTATACAATGTAGAAAAGACAGTCTCTCAGCAAGTGGTGCTTGGAATACTGGACAGCTAAGTGTAAAAAATAAAAATGAAATTAGAACACATCCTAACACCATACACCAAAATAAACTCCAAATGGATTGAAGACCTAAATGTAAAGTCAAACACTGTAAAACCCTGAGAGGAAAGCATACACAGACCATTCTCTTACATAAATTGTAGGAATATCTTTATGAATCCACCTCCTAGAGTAATTAAAATTTAAAAAATGAATAAACAAATGGAACCTAATTAAACTTAAAATATTTTGCACAGCAAAGAAAACCATAAACAAAATAAATGACAACCCTTAGGATAGGAGAAAACACTTGCAAATGAAGCGAACAATGGATTAATCTCCAAAATATACAAACAGCTTATGCAGCTCAATATTTTAATTAATTAATTTATTTTTGGCTGCATTGGATCTTCGTTGCTGCACATGGGCTTTCTCTAGTTGTGGTGAGTGGAGGTTACTCTTTGTTGTGGTGCATGGGATTCTCACTGCAGTAGCTTCCCTTGTTGTGGAGCATGGGCTCTAAGTGCACAGGCTTCAGTAGTTGTGGCTTGCAGCTCTAGAGCACAGGCTCAGTAGTTGTAATGCGTGGGCTTAGTTGCTCCACAGCAAGTGGGATCTTCCTGGACCAGAGCTCAAACCCATGTCCCCTGCATTGGCAGGCAGATTCTTAACCACTGCACCACCAAGGAAGCTCCAGGTCAATATTAAAAAGAATGAAAAAATGGGTGGAAGATCTAGATAGATATTTCTCCAAAGAAGACATGTAGATGGCCAAAAAGCACATGAAAAGATGCTCAACATTGCTAATTATCAGATAAATGCAAATCAAAACTACAATAAGATATCAACTCACACTGGTCAGAATGGTCATTGAGTCTACAAAAAATAAATATTGGAGAGGGTGTGGAGAAAAGGGAACCCTCTTGCATTCTTGATTGGAATGTAAATTGGTACAGTCAATGTGGAGAGCTGTATAGATTCCTTAAAAAAATAAAAGCAGAACTACTATATGACCCATCAATCTCACTACTGAGCATATACCCTGTGGAAACCATAATTCAAAAAGACACATGCACCCCAATGTTCATTTCAGCATTATTTACAATAGCCAGGACATGGAAACAACTTAAATGTCCATCAACAGATGAATGGATAAAGAAGATGTGACACATGTATACAATGGAATATTACTCAGCCATAAACAGGAACAAAACTGGGTCATTTGTAATGATGTGAATGGACCTAGAATCTGTAATATAGAGTGAAGTATTCAGAAAGAAAAGAACAAATATTGTGTATTAACACATATATGTGGAATCTAGAAAAATGGTACAGATGAACCTATTTTCAAGACAGGAATAGAGATGCAGACATAGAAAACAGACATTTGGACACAAGGGGAAGAGGAGGGTGGGACAAACTGGGAGATTAAGATTGACATATACACACTACCATGTGTAAAATTGATAACTAGTGGGAACATGCTGTATAGCACAGGGAGCTCAGTTTTGTACTTTGTGATGACCTAGATGGGTGGGATAAGAGGGTGAGAGGTAGGTCCAAGAGGGAAGGGATATATGTATACATATAGCTGATTCACTTAGTTGTACAGCAGAAATTAACACAACATTGTAAACTTCAGAAGAAGCCCTGAACTCTATCTTTAGCCAGACTGCCACAGCCCACACCCTGACACATGTCAAGAACCACATTGGTCCCACCTCTCCTGAGATGCAGCTCCACATCAGGGCAGGGGCAGCAGAAACCTAGGGGAGAGATAGGTTGTGACATATGAAGGAGACTCAGACCCAAAGCAGCACTGAGCAGGATGGGAAGAGCCATGACTGATACTTTCACAGGCAGCACATCAGAAGTAACCCCAACATCTGTCTGTGGCCAGACAGCCACATCCCATCCCCCATTACACACTAAGAGATCACATGGGCTCCTCTTGCTAAAGCAATGCTCCCCTCTGGGCAAAGGTGCCAGTACAAGGAGGGGGGAGAGCTCACACTTAAAGGGAACAGAGCTAGGCCAGACCCAAGTCTCAGGGCTTCTGCTATAGCAACTTGGGAACAGAATTTGCCCCTGATAGTGCATTGATGGCACAGAGCACAGGTGAAAACCCAGCTCACACCTGGATTTGATCCTGGTTCCTCTGTCTCCATCCCCTCTTCCTGAAAAGAGGATAGCTGTCAGCATTCCTTGAGGAAAGACATGAGTTGTGTTCATGTCAAATCCACCTCTCCCACCAGAGCCAGTTGGCAAATACATACTATAAGGAATGCTCCCACATAAGGCACCATTTCAAGACCATGATAGATAATTCTTTCACTAAATTTCATAGAGACAAAGAAATGTATGCCAAATCGGAAGACAGAGAAATTGGTCTCCATTAAATGAGCAAAAGAAAACCCATGAATAATCAAATAATGAAATAGAAATAACAGCTTACAAGATAAAGAAGTCAAAAAGGAACTAGAAGTTATAAAAAGGAACCAGTCAGAACTGAAGAATAAAGAAGTGATAAAGTGATAAAGAAGAACACAAAAGTGGTCTGGAAAGTAAAATATAATGAGAATCATGCCATCAGAACAGCAAAAAGAAAAAAGAACAAATTAAAAATAAATGAGAATAATTTAAGAGATTGTTCAAATTGTATGAGGTGCACCAACATTTGTATTATAGGAAGGAGAAGAGAAAGAGAAGTTGGTCTAAAATGTGTTTGATGAAATTATGGATGAAAATTTGCAAGCCTGAAGAAGGAAACAGATATCCACATACAGCAAACACAGAGGATCCCAAACAAGATGAACTCCAATGGACCCAAACAAAGGCATATCATAATTAAAATGGCAAATGTGAAACATAAGGAGAGAATTCTAAAGGAAACAAGAAAGAAAAAGAGTCATATACGAGGGAACCACCATAAGACTATTAGCTGATATTTTTCTGCAAAAATTTTACAGACCAGAAGGTACTGGACAAACCAGAGATAATAACTTCTCAGAGAAGCAAAAACTAAAGAAGTTTATCAATAATAAACCTACCCTCAAGGAAATGTTAAAAGGTTTTCTCTAAGTGGAAAAGGCTATAAAAAGAAGTACGAATCTATAGAAAAGGAAAAATAACACTAGTAAAGCCAAGTGTATAGTAAAGGCTGAGGATCAACCAGTTAAGTAAGCTAGTACAAAGATAAATAGACAAAAAATTTGTAAAAGAAACTACCACTACAATAAACAGTGAAGAAAGAAATATGAAGATGTAAAATATGACACCAGAAACACAAAACTTGTGGAGTGTAAAAATGTAGATCCTTTAGAATACGTTTGAATTTAAATGCTTACCATTTTAAAATAAATAGATATATAACCCTTATGGTAACCACAAATTTTGATTTAAATGTACAGTAGACACATACAACTAGAGAGAAAGAAGAACAAGTATACCACTAAAGAAAATCATCAAACTACAAGGGAAGGAACAAAAAGAAGAAGAAAAGAACTGAGAAAAACTACAAATACAACTGGGAAACAAGCAATAAAATGGCAATAATACATACCTGTCAATCATCACTTTAAATGTCATTGGACTAAATGCTCCAATCAAAAGATGTAAGGTGGATATTGGACAAAAAACAAACTCATCTATATGCTGTTTATAAGGGACTCAATTCAGAGTTAAAGACATACAGAGACTGAAAGTTAGGGTATGGAGAAAGATATTTCATGAAAATGAAAATGAAAAGGAAACAGGGGTAGCAATATTCATATTAGACAGACTTAAAAAAAAGCTGTAACAAAAGACAAAGAATGACATTATATAATGATAAGCGGATCAATGCAATAAGAAGATATTACACTCAGTAACATATAAACACCCATATGGAACACATAAGTATATAAAGCAAATATTAACAGACATAAAAGGAAAAATTGACAATAACAGTAGTAGAGGTTAACCCCCCACCTATATCAATAGAAAGATCATCCATAAAAAAAATCAATAAGGCAGCAGTGATCTTAAATGATACTATAAATCAGTTGGACATAATAGAAATTTGCAGAATATTTTATCCAAAAACAGCAGAATACACATTCTTTTCAAATCTACATGGAATGTTTTCCAGGATAGATCACATGCTAGGCCACAAAACAAGTCTCAACAAATTTAAGAGGATAAAAATTATATCAAACTTTTTTCCAACCACAATGGTATGAAACTAGAAATCAATTACATAACTAAAAAATGGGAAAAAGAAAACATGGAGACTAAACAATCTGATGTTAATAAACCAATGAAGAAATCAAAGAAGAAATCATCAATAAAGCAACAATGGTCTTAAATGTAACAACAGACCAGTTGTAATTAATAGATATCAAGAAGACATTCCATCAAAAACCAACAGAATACATATTCTTTTCACTATGAAATGTTTTCCAGGATAGATCACATGCCAGGCCACAAAATAAGTCTGAACAAATTTAAAAGTATAGAAGATTTTTCAAGAAAGTTTTCCAGCCTCAATGCTATGAGACTAAAACTCAATTAGAAAAAGAAAATGGGGAAAGCACAAACACATGGAGATTAACAACATTTTACTAAAAAGCATAAGATGCAACAAAGCCAGCTCTAAGAGGGAAGTTTATAGTGATACAGGCCTATCTCAAGAAATAAGAAAAATCTCAAACAACCCTATCTACCACCTAAAAGAATTAGAAAAAGAAGAACAAAGTCCAAAGTCTGCAGAAGGAAGAAAGATAAATAAAGACCAGAGAGGAAATAAATAAAATAGAGACCAAATAAATAATATAAAAGATCAATGAAACCAATAGCTGCTTTTTCTTAAGAAAAAATTGATAAAAATCTTTTTCTCCAGGCTCATCAAGAATAAAAGAGAAGACCCAAATGAACAAATTAGCAAATGAAAGAGGAGAAATAACAACTGATAACCAGAGACACAAAAAAATCATGAGAATATTTTGAATAGTTATATGCCAACAAATCAGAAAACCTAGAAGAAATGGGCAAACTTCTAGAAACATATAACCTGTGAAACCTCATCTAGGAGGTAATATACAATCTGGACAGACCTATACTAGTAGTGAAATTGAATCTTTAGTAAGATTAGTTTCCAACAAGCAAAACTCTAGGACCAGATGATATTACAGAAGAATTCTACCAAACATATAAAGAAAAGCTTATATTTACCCTCAATCTATTCCAAAAATTTGAAGAGAATGGAACACTCTCAAATTCATTCTACAATGCCACAATTACTTTGATACCAAAGCCAAAGACACTACCACAAAAGAAAATTACAGATCAATATCGCTGGTGAATACAAATGCAAGAATCCTCAACAGATATAAGCAAGCCAAATCTAACAATGTATAAAAAGGACCATACACCATGATCAAGTTGAATTTATTACTGGGATACAAGAATGGTTCAATATTTATAAATAAATCAATGTAATAAACCAGATTAACAGAAGGAAAGTTAAAAAGCACATGATCATTTCAATAGACAAATGCAGAAAATGCATTTGGCAAATTTCAACATCCATTCATGATAAAAACTCTCATCAAAGTTGGTATATAATAAACTAGATAACTAATAAGTACCTGCTGTATAGCACAGGGACCTCTACTCAATACTCTGTAATGGCCTATATGGAAAAAAAATATAAAAAATAAAGTAAGTATATGTATATGTATAATTGATTCACTTTGCTGTACACCTGAAACTAACACAATGCTGTAAATCAACTATACTCCAATATTTTTTTTAAAGTTGGTATATAGATGGAACATATCTCAACATAATAAAGGACATTTATGAAAACCCACAACTAACAGCATACTCAACAGTGCAAAGCTGAAAATCTCTCCTCAAAAATCTTTCCTCAAATATCAGGAACAAGACAAGAATGACCACTCTCACCACTTCTATTTAACATAGTATTGAAAATCTAGCCACAGTAATCAAACAAGGAAAAGAAATAAAAGCCATCCAAATTGGAAGGAAGAAGTAAAACTGTCACAATTTGCATATGACATGATACTATATATAGAAAAACCTGAAAGTCTCCACCAAAAAATTATTAGAACTCACAAATGAGTTCAGTAAGGTTGCATGATACAAGATTAATATACAGAAATCTATTGCTCTTCTACCCACTAATAAGGAACTATCAGAAAAAGAAAGCAAGCAAAAAATATCCTCTTTAAAATCCCAACAAAAAGAATAAAATACCTAGGAATAAACTTAACCAAGAAGGTGAAAGACCTATACTCAGAAAATCAAACTTTGATAAAGGTAGTTGAAGATGATACAATAAAATGGAAAGATGATACAATAAAAATGGTAGTTGAAGATGATACAATAAAATGGAAAAGATACAATAAAATCCCAACAAAAAGAATAAAATACCTAGGAATAAACTTAACCAAGAAGGTGAAAGACCTATACTCAGAAAATCAAACTTTGATAAAGGTAGTTGAAGATGATACAATAAAATGGAAAGATAGCCCATGTTCTTGGATTAAAGAATTAATATTGTTGAAAAATTAACTACCCAAAGCAATGTACAAATTTAATGCAATCCTTATCAAAATACCAATGATATTTTTCACAGAACTAGAAAAAAATAATCCTAAAGTCTATATAGGGCCCAAACGATGCCTAATAGCCAAAGCAATCTTGAGAAAAAAGAACAAAGCTGGCTGTATCATGCTCCTTGACCCAGACTATACTACAAAGTTACAGTAAGCAAAACAGCATGGTAGTGGAACAAAAGCAGACACATAGATCAATGGAACAGAATAGAGACCCCAGAAATAAAGCCATCTACCTATGGTCAATTAATCTCTGACAAAGGAGCCAAGAATATATAGTTGGGGAAAGAGAGTCTCTTCATGGTGCTGATGCTAGGAAAACTGGTCAGCTACATGTATCAGAATGAGATTATAGCATTTCCTCACACTATATACAAAAATAAACTCAAAACGGACTAAAGACTAAATGTATGTCCTGAAACCTCAAAACTTCTAGAAGAGAATATAGTCAAAACACTCTTTTACATAAATCATAGCAATAAAAATTTTTGGATCTGTCTCCTAAGGCAAATAAATAAAAACAAAAATAAACAAATGGAGAATAATTAAACTTAAAACTTTTTGCAAAGCAAAAGAAAGCATTGACAAAATGAAAGGACAATCTACTGAATGGGAGAAAATATTTGCCAATGATATGACCTATAAGGAGTTAGTATCAAAAATATATAAACAGCTCATATAACTCAATATATGTTAAAAATAAATAAATAAAAATTTGGGCAATTTTTCTGAATGGACATTTTTCACCTTCAAAGACAGACATAATGATGGCTAACAGGCACATGAAAAGATACACAAAATTGCTAATCATTAGAAAAATTCAAAACAAGACTACAATGAAATATCACCTCACACCTGTCAGAATTGGTATCATCAAAGAGTTTACAAATAACAAATATTGGCAAGGATATGGAGGAAAGGGAAACGTAGTACACTGCTGGTGGGAATGTAAATTGGTGCAGCCACTACGCAGCACAATATGGAGGGTCCTCAAAAATCTAAAAATAGAACTACCATATGATCCAGCAATTTCACTTCTGGGTATATACCCAAAGTAAATGAAAATACTAATTTTAAAAGATGCATGCATCCAGTGTACATAGCAGCATAATTTATAAAGGCAAAAATATGGAAGCAATCTAATCTAACCTAATCTATGGAAGTGTCCATCAACAGATGCATGGATAAAGAAGATGTGGTATATTTAAAAATAGAATATTACCCAGCCATAAAAAAGAATGAAATTCTACCATTTGCAACAATGTCAATGGACCTCAAGAATATTATGGTTAATGAAATAATTCAAAGAAAGACAAACACTCTATGTGATCACTTAAATATGGAATCTAGAAAAGAAAACAAATGAATATACATAACAAAATAGAAACAGACTCACTCTCTCTATATAGAGAACAAACTAGTTGTTACCAGTGGGGAGAGTAAAGGGGAGATGGCAAGATAGGAATATGGGGTTAAGTGATACAAAATACTATGTATAAAATAAATAAGCATCAAGGCTATACTGTACAACACAGGGAAATACAGCCATTATTTTATAGTAAGTTTAAATGGATTATAATCTATAAAAATATTGAATAACTATGTAATATTGTAAATCAAGTACACTTCAATACAAAAGAAGAAAAAAGGAACTAAAACTTATAGTCTAGTGGTTAGGACACAGGTTTTGGACCTTGATCTATAGGATCATATCTTATCTCTATTGTTCACTAACTGTGTGACCTTGATATTAACCTATCTGTGCCTCACTTTCCTTTATTTATAAAATATTGAGTAATAGCCTTCTACTTCATAGACTTTTTTGGGAATTAAGTAAACTAATATATAGGACACTCGAATTATAAGGCATAAACTAAGCATTACAAAAGCATTAGCTATTAACTATCTTCAATGCATCAGAACCTCTAATATTATGCTAATTAATTAATGTAACAATTTTAGACATTATTATTCTTCCCAGTAAAGATAGGTAGGTATATAGGTAGATAAATAGGTGAATAGATGGATGGATAAATAATGTGTGGTACAAATCATTTAAGTGTCTTACTTACCTTCCTACAGGAAAATTGGTGGTCTTGGAATTCATATTCAAGTCTGTCTGACTTCATAGTGAAAATCCTCTCTCTCCTGTATTCCATTATTCAAAGCCAGGATTCTTTCAACTGTTCCACTGTCTATATTGTCTCTGAAGAATGTTGTTATTATGCTATCTCACATTTTAATTGTAGCTGTAACTGGTCAGTGGAAGTAAGAAAAAGGATATTTATGCACAAAAAATATATGCTATATATGTTCTCTTGTTGACCTTTAAACATGTCTTTGAAGTATGCATTTACAGATGAATTAAAAAGTTTGCCAGTCACAGATTATGTTTGGATCCAAGCATTTTGAGTCCACATCACATGTTCTTTCTAAAAACATTCTTAAAACTTACCCTCTATGTTTGAACAAAGTTTACTCCCCCTCCACATATTATATGTACATGATATATTAAATTATATATATGCAGACATAATGTATATAATATGTAATGTAAATACTCATATAAGAGATATGTTATGTCATATGATGTGTATATGTATATTTATACTTATATATTATCAGATGGTGAAAGAAAAAATAATAACACCCCAAAGATGTCCATGTCCTAACCCCCAAAATCTGTGATTATGTAACCTTTGATGGTAAAAGCTACTTTGTAGATGTGATAAAATTAAGAATCTTGAAATCAGAAGATTATCCTGGATTATCCAAGTGGGCCAATGTAATCACAAGAGTTCTTTTAAAAGGAAGGCAGAAGGGTCAGAATCAGATAAAGAGAGTTGAAGATTCTAAGCTTCTGTTTTTGAAGATGAAGGAAGGGGTTAAGGACAAAGGAATGTATGCAGCATTTTGAAGCTGGAAAACAAGGAAACGGATTCTTCCCTAGAGCCTCCAGAAGGAACATAGCCCTCTAGATCCAGTTCAGACTTTTGACCTCACAACTATAAGGTAATAAATGTGTGTTGTTTAAAGTCTTCACCTTTGTGCTAACTTGTTACAGCAGCAATAGGGAACTAATATAGTCACAAGTAATCAAAGAAGAAGAGGACATGTAGTTGCTGTTTAGGAAAATTTCAGTTTAGAAACTAAACAGATAATTGAATAAAAAAATTAATACAGTGGAGCAAGTGCTATGATCATTATTATACCCTTTCTCCTTTACCTACTTAATTTTTCTACCTAGTATGTATCACCATCTGATATAGTCTATATTTAGAATATGTTCTTATCCTACTAGAATGGGCATTCCATGGAGGTAATTTATTCTGTTTTCTTAAGTGTTACATCCTCAACGCAAAGTCAAGAACAGTGTCTGACACATTGTAGTTGTTCAAAAGTTATTTGTTAAATTTATAAATGAACGATAGTCCAGAAGCCTATGTGATTATACATAAAAAGTAGTAAGCATAGAGAAATCATGAAGAATGGGATTAGTATAATTACTCATCTGTTAATGAAGTTTTCTCTTCCTGCAACTGTGCTCATGTGACATTTTGAATGAAATACTAAAAGGGGTTGGACTAGGCCATGATGACTCTGTTTTCATAAAGGAAGTGAAATTAATGCTAGACCTTTATGGGTGAGTGTCTTAATCAATTCAGAGTACTATAACAAAATGCCATAGATTGGGTGGCTTACAAACAACAGGAAATTGTTTCTCATGGTTTCGGACATTGAGAAATCCAAGATGGAGATGACAAAAGATGCTGGGTCTGCTGAGATCTTGCTTCCCAGATGGCTGTCTTTTCACTGTAACCTTACATGGTAGAAGGGGCTAAGGAGCTCTGTGGGGTGTCTTTTATAAAAGCACTAATCCCATTCATGAGGGCTCCACACTTATGACCTAAGCACTACCTAAAGTCCCCACCTCTTAATATCTTCACCTTGGACATTAAGTTACAATGTATGAATATTGGGGTAACACAAATATTCCATCTAGAGCAGTGAGCATAGCCACTGATATTTAAGAAGAAATATACAAAGCAGAAAGAGAAAAATAACTTGGAATGGACAAGATGTGGTTATTGGATACTTAATGCAACAGTATCATTAAAGGTACATGCCTGAAAATAGAGGGAAATAATTTTTGATAGATTCCATTAAGCCACAGTAAGAAAATAAAGGGAAATAATTACCTCGAATATGCATTCTAAGATACTCATTTTGGATAAATTATAAGTATGTTGTTTGGAAATAAATGTAATATAACTGAAGTAGTTTGAGATTTAATCATAGATAGACCCATGCTTGACTTCCTGAACTACCACTTGCTATCAGATAGTTTTAGTTATTTAACCTCCACCTCATTATTCTTAACTTACAGGATGGTTGTGAGAAAAACAATATATGTAAAGCATCTAGGAGATACGATGTCTAATGTATGCAAAATGATACTTAATTGTTTCTATACAATTTTATTTAAAATTTACATTTCATTTTAGACACCATGATATGTCACATGTTTGGAAGATGGAGAAATAAAGTTGATTTCGTTGGCATGTGAGGATATTACTTCAAAGAAGTGGAAAGCAAATAGAGCAATTTGGTAAACTTTTTCTTTGACCTCTATCCATTCTCTTTTTCACACCTCTATCTAATACCCAGTCATCTTCTATTCTTGTTCTTCCAAGTGACAATGGTTCTCAGTTTGATATCCACCACAATCCACTTACACATACTGTCACTCAGGGTCATATTGTATAGAAGCATACTTCTAATCACAGTTCTCTTTATATAGGTGACCAAAACCATAAAAGCATATGTGGAATACAGTTTATGAAATATAATTTGCAAACTATATAGTAGAGCAAGTAATATGAGACATTTATTGAATTAAGCCTCAGAAATGACAGTATTGTTTTCCATTTAAAATGCACTAAAATGTACAGACAAATAAGATAACGTTTTCCTCAAGGTTTTTTGCACTGTATCTCCACAATAAAAACTGCTTTTTTATCCCTGTGGTCCCGTGAGTAACATGAAAGAGCAGGTTTTGACTGGAAGTTGTTATGAGATTCTGATCCATTTTGGCACATCTTTTTGTGAGAAGTTTGCTTCTTCTGGAGATAAATCAACTATGTTGTTACCCCAGCTAGTTCCCTTCATTGCATGAAAACACCAGCTGAAACTGATGTCTATCAAACTTTATACAACTCTTTATTTCTCATGTCAAAACTGGGAAACTCATCTGCTACTTCATTCCACTTCCCATATATCTATTAGAGGGATGAAAATAAGATAATTTGTTGGTGACATTTTTATGAAAAGTGCCACAAATAAATAAAAAAGATACAAATATTGCTAATTTTCTAATTATTTCCTATGCCTCCCTTTTAAAATATTGAAGTCAATAAATATTTCTTGAGAGCTTATAATGCACAAGGCAGAACGTTGGGTATGTCACAGAAGAATATAATGGTTAAGACACAGCATGCTTTGAAAAAATTATCCAAATTATCAGAAAAACATATTTGAAACCTTTCTCATGGGACACTGTGCCTTTGTCAGCTCACCCACTGCATAACTGGAAAAGGTATAAGTATAGGGAGACACAATAATATAATCCACTGTAGGTCAAGAGAACTACATAAAATGATGGCCTTTGTAATATATGCTATGTGCTAACAAAAGGATAAAACATTGATAGTTGAAAATTAAGTGGATATTAATACAATTTTTTTATTTTGTCATATTATATCACCACCTCTCCATTTTTTAAAGGAGAGAATCTTTAACATTTTCTCAGGGTTCTTAAATATTTTTTTTAATTTACAAGATTTCAAGTAGATATATAAAAACATACCATTACATTGTTTAATGATACACATAAGCATTCTACTTGACCTACAAATCAGTATCCTTTTGGGGTTGCTCAAGCCAACTGGCCATATTGAAAAATGTTTAGCAAACTGTGGTTTAATCTCTACTTTTGAGGCCTGACAGCCCTTATGACACTTCTGAGCTACAAGTTCTGATAACTGACTTTTGCCAACTCAAGTGTCTGGTAAAGGGGAAACCTTCTACCTAGATTCACTCCTTACAGTTCTGAGCCTGTTGCCTTCCCAACACTGCTACCAGATACACCCTTTAAAGTTGATATTTCCCTTCTCTTATAGAACTCTCTCATGGAGCACTAATGATGATTTTACCTTCTGCCAGTTCAGTTAGGTTCTGAAAATATCCAAGTACATTAGGCTTTTGTTAACTAGTTTCACCTGATGACAAGCTTCACTAAGCTTGCTCTGGCATATTTTAAAATGGTTGCTTTCCCCCTGCTGGAAGCAAGATGGAATTTTTAACCAATATTTTCTGTCAGAACCTGTTCAAGCTCCTGGAGATAAATCTTATAATACTGTTGGGGCCTCCCTTATGACTAGGTCCCCCTGGACTTTTTAACTCTCAGACTTGTCCACACTGAGCCTCCAGCAATTTGTTAATTACAGTGCAAATATTCCTACTAGGCATTAGTTCCCATGGTGGTTTCCACTTGTGAGTCTGCTCAGTTGAACCACAATTTCCTGTATTACCTTGTCCATCCAATCTTGGGGTAGCTTTTTACTTGTTAGAATGGAGTGCCAACTTCCAAGCTCCTTACATGCAGAACTGGAAAGTGAAAGCTTTGTTATACCTCTTTGGAAAAGAAGTGATGACTTATACTAGATATGTGTCTAAGCTAAACATCTGATCCGTTCATTCATGTCATTTGATTCTCCAGTAGTAGAGTAGTCCCATGTAGTCCCATGTTGGGGTGAGGTCAAGTGAGACTCTATAACTAAAAATGTGGTAAGGGTAAGCTTTACTTGTCAACTGTGAATATCAAATGGAAAAGAAAGCAGCCAACTTGGTCTTAGTGATGCCTTGGCTTTACATGCATGGAAAGTGGCAGCTGTTCTTTAGAGGGAAGTATGGCCCTCTCCTCCAATCCAAATCTCTAAGCAAATTCATTGACTATATGTGGTCCTCAATTTCACTTTGTCAACTCTGGCAAGATTTACAAGTCTCGCATACAGCTGTAACATCTGTATCAGAAAAATAAAGCTCTTTACTTTGTTCTTGGTATAAGAACATCCTAGTCTAGGGTGATTATGAATCCATATATCAATTGCTAGCAGTCTGGGAAATGTATATATACACAATGGAATATTATTCAGTCTTTAAAAAAAGAAGAAAATTCTGTTGTTTGTGACAATATGAATGAACATGGAGGGCAGCATGCTAAATGAATTAAGTCAGACAGAGAAAGACAAATACTTATAAGATCTCACTTATACATGGAATCTAATAAAAGCCAAACTCATAGAAGCAGAGTAGAATGGTGGTTTTTAGGGGCTGGAGGGTAGAGGGAATGGGAACATGTTGGTCAATGGGTACAAACTTCTGGTTATAAAATAAATAAGTTCTGGGGGTCTAATTTTCAGCATGGTGACTATAATGAGCAACATTGTACTATATACTTTAAACTCATGAACAGAGTAGACCTTAAATATTCTCAACCACACACACACACAAATTGTAATTATGTGAGGTGATGGATGTATTAATGAATCTTATTGTGGTAATCATTTTGCAAATTATTGTGGTAATCATTTTGCAATATATGCATGTATCATCAATGTGGCAAAACTTAAACTTACAAAATATTATATGTCAATTATATCTCAATAAAGCTGGAAAAAATCAGATGAAAATTATTTTTCACTCTCCCTCTTTCAACCAATCAAACCCTTTTATTAAGCACTTTGATCATTGAAAACATCTGTACTAGAAATGGGTATATCCTTGTCCATCAATTTATTAATCTCCCTACTTTGAATTTATCTCAAAAAATTTCATTAATAAGATATGTGCCCTATGTTCTGTCACAAAGATTTAGCCACTGTAAATTATGTATGGGTTGACAACTACTTGAATATCAAATTTGCATTGTGTCTATTTTCCCCTGCTCTTTCTTCCAATGAATCTCTTAGAAATTGTATCATTATGTATCATGGGTCTGAGAGACATTTCTTTTGTTCACCTGTTTTTAAAAAGTCCATATTGCTCCAATATAAAATAAAAATTTTTTAAAAGTCCAAATTTTCAAACAAACTAAAAAAATTTCAATCTTATCCAGTACAGTTTTACTAATGATTAGCAAAGCACACAGAAACATGCAACAACATTTCCCACAATGAGAAGTGATTAATCCATGAGAATCAGCTCCCTGAGCCTCCATTTTCATACTGGGGTGCTTTTGGCATGAGGAGACAAGTGTTAACTGGACACAGAAAGAGTTAGCAAAGAGCTGTGGAATTTCTCAGTTTTATATCTAAATACTGTAATGTTGATGCATTCCATTACTTTTCAAATTACAATTTATTTACATTAAATAATGTAGATAGGGGAGGTACATGCAGCTAAAACAGTTCTTAGTTTAATATTAAATATATAACAAAACTTTCAAACATTCCAGTTAGAAAATTATATCATACATATTTGCAAAATATTCTAATTAGATGCAACACTGCCTCAGGCATCTGGGTGGGGGTTAAAAGTTATACATAAATGTGAACAATCAAAAATTAATCAAATTTAAATTTGAGTACTTTATTGTATGTATACTATACCTCAATAAAAAGTAAGCAGATAGGTAGTTAGGTAGGTAGAAAAGAAGGGAGGAGGGAGGAAAAGAGGAAGGGAGAGACTTAGAGATAGATGATAGGTAGGTAGATAGATAGATAGATAGATATAGATATAGAACATGAAATGTCAATGTTAAAGGCAAGGCAGAGAGAGAGAGAAAGAGAGGGAGAGATGGGGTGTGCAAGTGTAAAACATGGAGACAGAAATAGAAAATCAGATAGTAGGAATATCTTTTAAATTGAAGCTTTATAGAAACTTGAGGAATTTCCTGAGCCAAAGGGAGTAACAGCAGCATCTTCCTCTCCCTCTCCCTCTCTTTCACTCCCTTTCCTTCTCCCTCTCTCTTTTTGCTCCAGAAGTATTGTTGACATAGTACATAAACTTTCTGAGGTTTTGTATTTCTTTTTTTCTTCACATTATAATTGTATTTTTACTAGAGATAAATTATTTTTAAAATCTTAAAAAAACATTATTTTATAAATAACTTGGGTGGAAGGAAAGAGCAAATAATTAAAAAGCTTTCCTTATTCCACTAGTTTCCAGCCCTTCTACCCTGGGAAGCAAATAATCTTTCTCAAGCATTCCTCAAAATTTTTCATTATTTTCACGGCTTTTTCCACAACCATTTACTTATGTCTTCAGTTTATAATTCAGGAAAGGCAGTCAGCAGTTGACTTTTGTTTGCTTGTTTTTGCCAGAAAATGGAAACATGTTACTTCATTAAAATATCTGAAATGCATGTGGTTAAATGTTAATATTAGTTTTGACTTAGGATTTGATAATATAGGTATTTCATTTGTCTTTTTAATAATTTATCTTTTAATTATGGTACCATTTTATTTTTTCATTTTTTAATACATCTTTATTGGAGTATAATTGCTTCACAATGCCGTGTTAGTTTCTATTGTACAACAAAGTGAATGAGCCATATTCATACATATATCCCCATAGCTCCTCCCTCTTGAACCTCCATCCTACCTTCCCTATCACAAACCTCTAGGTAGTTGTAAAACACCGAGCTGATCTCCCTGTGCTATGCTGCTGCTTCCCAATAGCAATATATTTTACATTTGGTAGTGTATATATGTTGATGTCTCACTTCATCCCAGCTTCCCCCTCCCACACCATGTCCTTAACTCCATTCTCTATATCTGCATCTTTATTCCTGCCTTGCCACTAGGTTCATCAGTACCATTTTTTAGATTCCATATATATGTGTTAGCATAAGGTATTTGTTTTTTTCTTTCTGACTTACTTCACTCTGTATGACAGACTCTATGTCCATCCACCTCACTACAAATAACTCAGTTTTGTTTCTTTTAATGGCTGAGGAATATTCCATTGCATATATATGCCACATATTCTTTATCCATTCATCTGTCGATGGACACTTAGGTTGCTTCCATGTCCTGGCTATTGTAAATAGAGCTGCAATGACCACTGTGGTACAAGACTCTTTCTGAATTATGGTTTTCACAGGGTATATGGTCAGTAGTGTGATTGCTGCATCATACGGTAGTTCTATTTTTAGTTTTTAAAGGAAACTCCTTACTATTCTCCATAGTGGTTGTATCAATTTATGTTCCCACTAACAGTGTAAGAGGGTTCCCTTTTCTCCACACACTCTCCAGCCTTTACTGTTTGTAGATTTTTTGATGATGGCCATTCTGACCAATGTGAGATGACATCTCATTGTAGTTTTGATTTACATTTCTCTAATGACTAACGATGTTGAACATTCTTTCATGTGTTTGTTTGCAATCTGTATATCTTCTTTGGAGAAATGTCTATTTAGGTCTTCTGCCCATCTTTGGATTTGATTGTTTGTTTTTTTGATATTCAGCTGCATGAGCTGCTTGTAAATTTTGGAGATTAAGCCCTTGTCAGTTGCTTCATTTGCAAATATTTTCTCCCATTCTGAGGGTCATCTTTTGGTCTTGTTCATGGTTTCCTTTGCTGTGCAAAAGCTTTTAAGTTTCATTAGGTTCCATTTGTTTATGTTTGTTTTTATTTCCGTTTCTCTAGGAGGTGGGTCAAAAAGGATCTTGTTGCGATTTATGTCATAGAGTGTTCTGCCTATGTTTTCCTCTAAGAGTTTGATATTATATGACCTTACATTTAGATCTCTAATTAATTTTGAGTTTATTTTTTGTGTATGGCGTTAGGGAGTGTTCTAATTTCATTCTTTTACATGTAGCTGTCCAGTTTCCCCAGCACCACTTATTGAAGAGGCTGTCTTTTCTCCACTGTATATTCTTGCCTCCTTTATCAAAGATAAGGTGACCATATGTACATGGGTTTATCTCTACACTTTCTGTCCTGTTCCATTGATCTATATTTCTGTTTTTGTGCCAGTACCATACTGTCTTGATTACTGTAGATTTGTATTTAGTCTGAAGTCAGGGAGCTCGATTCCTCCAGCTCCGTTTTTCTTTCCCAAGATTGCTTTGGCTATTCGGGGTCTTTTGTGTTTCCATACAAATTGTGAAATTTTTTGTTCTAGTTCTGTGAAAAATACCAGGGGTTGTTTAATAGGGATTACACTGAATCTGTAGATTGCTTTGGATAGTATAATCATTTTCACAATGTTGATTCTTACAATCCAAGAACATGGTATATCTCTCATTGTATTTGTATCATATTTAATTTCTTTCATCAGTGTCTTGTAATTTTCTATGTACAGGTCCTTTGTCTCCTTAGGTACGTTTATTCCTAGATATTTTATTCTTTTTGTTGTAAAGGTAAATGGGAGTGTTTTCTTAATTTCACTTTCAGATTTTTCATCATTAGTGTATAGGAATGTCAGAGATTTCTGTGCATTAATTTTGTATCCTGCTACTTTACCAAATTCATTGATTAGCTCTAGTAGTTTTCTAGTAGCATCTTTAGGATTCTCTATGTATGGTATCATGTCATCTGCAAACAGTGACAGCTTTACTTCTTCTTTTCCAATTTGGATTCCTTTTATTTCCTTTTCTTCTCTGATTTCTGTGGCTAAAACTTCCAAAACTATGTTGAATAAGAGTGGTGAGACTGTGCAACCTTGTCTTGTTCCTGATCTTAGTGGAAATGGTTTCAGATTTTCACCATTGAGGACAATGTTGCCTGTGTGTTTGTCATATATGGCCTTTATTATGTTGATGAAAGTTCCCTCTATGCCTACTTTCTGGAGGGTTTTTATCACAAATGGGTGCTGATTTTTGTTGAAAGCTTTCTCTGCATCTATTGAGATGATCATATGGTTTTTCTCCTTCAGTTTGTTAATATGGTGTATTACATTGATTGATTTGCATATATTGAAGAATCCTTGCATTCCTAAGATAAACCCCAATAGAACATGGTGTATGATCCTTTTAATGTGCTGTTGGATTCTGTTTCGTAGTATTTTGGTGAGAATTTGTGCATCCATGTTCATCAGTGATATTGGCCTGTAGTTTTCTTTCTTTGGGACATCTTTGCCTGGGTTTGGTACCAGGGTCATGGGGGCCTCATAGAATGAGTTCGGGAGTGTATATATTTTGCTATATTTTGGAAGGGTTTGAAAATGATAGGTGTTAGCTCCTCTCTAAATGTTTCATAGAATTTGCTTTTGATTCTATCTGATCCTGGGCTTTTGTTTGTTGGAAGATTTTTAATCACAGTTTCAATTTCCGTGCTTGTGATTGGTCGGTTTATATTTTCTATTTCTTCCTGGCTCAGTCTCAGAAGGTTGTGCATTTTTCAGAATTTGCCCATTTCTTCCAGGTTGTCCATTTTATTGGCATACAGTTGCTTGTAATAATCTCTCATGATCCTTTGTATTTCTGCAGTGTCAGATGTTACTTCTCCTTTTTCATGTTTAATTCTTTTGATTTGAGTCTTCTACCTTCTTTTCCTGATGAGTCTGGCTAATGGTTTATCAATTTTTTTTATCTTCTCAAAGAACCAGCTTTTAGTTTTATTGATTTTTGCTATTGTTTCCTTCATTTCTTTTTCATTTATTTCTGTTCTGATCTTTATGCTTTCTTTCTTCTGCTAACTTGGTGTTTTTTTGTTCTTTCTCTAGTTGCTTTAGGTGTAAGGTTAGGTTGTTTATTTAAGATGTTTCTTGTTTCTTAAGGTAGGATTGTGTTGCTATAAACTTCCCTCTTAGGACTGCTTTTGCTGTGTCCCTTAGGTTTTGGGTTATCGTGTCTTCATTGTCATTTGTTTCGAGGTACTTTTTAATTTCCTCTTTGATTTCTTCAATGATCTCTTTGTTATATAGTAGTGTATTGTTTAGCCTCCATGTGTTTGTATTTTTTGCAGATTTTTTCCTATAATTTATATCTAATCCTGTAGCATTGTGGTCAGAAAAGATACTTGATATGATTTCAATTTTCTTAAATTTACCAAGACTTGATTTGTGACCCAAGATATGATCTATCCTGGAGAATGTTCTATAAGCACTTGAGAAGAAAGGTTTTCTGTAGCTTTTGGGTGGAGTGTCCTATAATATCAGTTAACTCCATCTTGTTTAATGTATCATTAAAAACTTGCATTTCCTTTTTATTTTCATTTTGGATAATCTGTCTATTGGTGAAAGTGTGATGTTAAAGTCTCCTACTATGATTGTGTTAATGTCGATTTCCCCTTTTATGGCTGTTAGTATTTGCCTTATGTATTGAGGTGCTCCTATGTTGGGTGCATAAATATTTACATCTGTTACATCTTCTTCTTCGATTGTTCCATTGATCATTATGTAGTGTCCCTTTTTTATCACTTGTAATAGTCTTTATTTTAAAGTCTGTTTTGTCTGATATGAGAATTGCCACTCCAGCTTTCTTTTGATTTCCATTTGCATGGCATATCTTTTTCTATCTCCTCACTTTCAGTGTGTATGTGTCCCTAAGTCTGAAGTGGGTCTCTTGTAGACAGCCTATATACAGGTCTTGTTTTTGCATCCATTCAGCCAGTCTATGTCTTTTGGTTAGAGCATTTAATCCATGTACATTTAAGGTAATTATCGATATGTATGTTCCTATCACCATTTTCTTAATTGTTTTGGATTTGTTATTTTAGGTCTTTTCCTTCTCTTTTGTTTCCTGCCAGAGAAGTTACTTTAACATTTGTTGTAAAGGTGGTTTTGTGGTGCTGAATTCCCTTAGCTTTTTCTTGTCTGTAAAGGTTGTAACTTCTCCATCAAATCTGAATGAGATCCTTACAGGGTAGAGTAATCTTGGTTGTAGGTTTTTCCTTTACATCACTTTAAATATCCTGTCCCACTCTTCTGGCTTGCAGAGTTCCTGCTGAAAGACCAGCTATTAACCTTATGGGGATTCCCTTGTATGTTATTTGCTGTTTTTCCCTTCCTGCTTTTAATATTTTTTCTTTGTATTTAATATTTGATAGTTTGATTACTATGTGTCTTGTCGTGTTTCTCCTTGGATTTATCCTGTATGGGACTCTCTGCACTTCCTGGACCTGATTAAATATTTCCTTTCCCATATTAGGGACATTTTCAACTATAATCTCTTCAAATATTTTCTCAGTCCATTTCCTTTTTCTCTTCCCCTTCTGGGACCCCTATAGCTCGAACATTGGTATGTTTAATGTTGTCTCAATGGTCTCTGAGACTGTCCTCAATTCTTTTCATTTTTTGTTTTTCTTTATTCTTAGTTATTTCTGGTATTTTATCTTCCAGGTCACTCATCCATGCTTCTACCTCTGTTATTCTGTTATTGATCCCTTTTAGATAATCTTCAATTTCATTTATTGTGTTGCTCATGATTGTCTGCTCTTTAGTTTTTCTAGGTTGTGGTTAAACGTTTCTTTTATTTTCTCCTTTCTATTCCCAAGATTTTGGATCATGTTTATTATCATTTTTCTTAATTCATTTTCAGGTAGACTGCCTATTTCATCTTCATTTGTTAGGTCTGGTGGGTTTGTACCTTGCTCCTTCATCTGCTGTGTATTTCTCTGGCTTCTTATTTTGTTTAACTTCCTGTGTTTGGGGTTTCCTTTTTGCAGGCTGCAGGTTTGTATTTCTCATTGTTTTTGGTGTCTGTCTCTAGTGGCTAATGTTGATTTAGTGGGTTGTGTAGACTTCCTGGTGGAGGGGACTAGTGCTTGTGCTCTGTTGGATGAGGCCAGATCTTGTCTTTCTGGTGGGCAGGTACACATCCAGTGGTGTGTTTTGGGGTGTCTGTGACCTTATTATTATTTTAGGTAGCCTCTTTGATAATGGGTGGATTTGTGTTCCTGTCTTACTAGTTGTTTGACATAAGTTGTCCAACACTGTAATTTGCTGGTCGTTGAGTGGAGCTGGGGCTTGACATTCAGTTGGAGATCTCTGGGAGATTTTTGATATTATGTGGAGCTGGGAGGTCTCATGTAGACCAATTTCCTGAACTTGGCTCTCCCACCTCAGAGGCACAGCCATGACGCCTGACTGGAGCACCAAGAGCCTGTCATCCACAAGCTCACAATAAAAGGGAGAAAAAAAGAAAGAAAAAAAGAAAAAGATAAAATAAAATATAATAAAGTTATTAAGGTAAAAATTATTATTAAAAAAGTTTAAAAAGTAATAAAAAAGAAAAAGAAAGAAAGAAGAGAGCAAACATACCAGAAAACAAATCCACCATTGATAGCAAATGCTATACTAAAAACAAAATAACAAAAAACACAGACAGACAGAACCTTAGGATAAATGGTAAAAGCAATGCTATACAGACAAAATCACAGACAGAAGCATACACATACACACTCACAAAAAGTGATAAAGGGAAAGAATATATATATACATTGCTACCAAAGTCCATCTCCTCAATTTGGGAAGATTTGTTGTCTTTTCATGTATTCCACAGTTGCAGGGTACATCAAGTTGATTGCGTAGATTTAATCCGCTGCTCCTGAGGCTGCTGGGATAGATTTCCCTTTCTCTTCTCAGTTTGCACAGCCCCTGGGATTCAGCTTTGGATTTGTCCCTGCCTCTGCGTATAGGTCACCTGAGTGTGTCTGTTCTTTGCTTAGACAGGACGGGGTTAGTGGAGCAGCTGATTAGGGGCTCTGGCTCACTCAGACCAGGGGGAGGGAGGAGTACAGAGTGTGGGGTGAGCCTGCGATGGCAGAGGCCAGTGTGACATTGCACCAGCCTGAGGCTTACTGTGTGTTCTCCTGGGAAAGCTGTCCCTGAATCAAGGGACCCTGGCAGTGGTGGGCTGCACAGGCTACTCAGAGGGTAGGTGTGGATAGTGACATGTGCTTGCCCACAGGCTTCTTGGTGGCTGCAGCAGCAGCCTTAGTGTCTCATGCCTATCTCTGGGGTCCATGCTGATAGCCGTGGCTTGCACCCCTCTGTAGAGCTCCTTTAAGAGGTGCTCTTAATCCCCTCTCCTCATGCACCAGGAAACAAAGAGGGAAGAAAAAGTCTCTTGCCTCTTCGGCAGCTCCCGACTTTTCCCCAGACTCCCTCCCAGCTAGCTGTGGTGCTCTAGACCTCTTCAGGCTGTGTTCACGCAGCTAACCCCAGTCCTCTTCCTGGGATCTTACCTCTGAAGCCCTATCCTCAGCTCCCAGTCCCCACCTGCCCTGGTGGGTGAGCAGACAAGCCAATCGGGCTGGTGAGTGCTGGTCGCACTGATCCTCTGTGTGGGAATCTCTCCACTTTTCCTTCTGCACCCCTGTTGCTGCACTCTCCTTCATGGCTCCAAAGCTTCCACCCCCCCAGCACAGCCCCCATTTGTGCCAGTGAAGGGGCTTCCTAGTGTGTGGAAACTTTTCCTCCTTTACAGCTCCCTCCCAGATGTGCAGGTCCCGTCCCTGTACTTTGTCTCTGTTTTTCCTTTTTTCTTTTGCCTTACCCAGGTACGTGGGGAGTTTCTTGCCTTTTAGGAAGTCTGAGGTCTTCTGCCAGCATTCAGCAGGTGTTTTGTAGGAGTTGCTCCACATGTAGAATCATTTCTGATGTATATGTGGGGAGGAATGTGGTCTCCACGTCTTACTCTTCCACCATCTTGAAGTTCCTCCCCTGTCTTTTCATCTTGTTTATGGTTTCCTTTGCTGTGCAAAAACTTTTAAGTTTAATTAGGTCACATTTATTTATTATTTGTTTTTATTTTCATTACTCAAGGAGGTGGGTCAAGAATGATCTTGCTGTGGTTTATGTCACAGAGTGTTTTTCCTATGTTTTCCTCTAAGAGTTTTATAGTGTCCGGTTTTGGTACCATTTTGAATTAAAATATAAACATAACTATGTTATTAAGAATGGCAGTGTTTATGAATACCTATCTATGAGAGTTATGGTGGAGAACAAATCAACAGAATGTTTTATTGTTTAGAGATGGAAGACAAGAAAAAAATACTTACACATTATATTTTATTTATAAGAGAAAGTCATAAGGTTGCTGGCTACACCATTAATCAAAGTAAATAAGAAAAAAAAGCCCCCAAAATGAAAAAATGAAGTCTAATTTCAACATATTTAATATGTGATGCTTGTTGAATATTAAGAATGTGACTTTGATGTGCAATTAAAATGTTTAATGGAAGCTCTAAAATGGGAAAATGTTAGAGACAGATTTTTTGGATTTTCTTCTCATAAGTTATGACTAAATTTATCAAATACAGGTTTATCAAATACAGTAAAAGACAAGTACAAACTTCCCATTTGAAATCTGAAGTATTTGAATTAATAACTTTTCTTATGTTCTCTACTTTCAATGTGTCCAGATTAGCAAAACAGCCCTATCACAACCAGTTTCTTAGTTAGATGTAACTGTATTTGAGTAGGATGCCCAGCCCCCTCTTGAGAGTTTCCTCCTTCACTTTTTGTAGTTTGGGGGAAATTCTCTCTTGATAATGATTTCTCCAAGGAATTCTGCACTAGAGTGTAAGGGCAAAACTTAAAGCTCGTTTCAAAGTAGCAATTCCATTTACTTTGTTTTCTTTTAGAAATTTCAGGAACAAATTTATTATAAAAAGAATGTATATTTTCCCTAATTCTTGCCAAAAACATACTCAAAATAGCCTCTTGGTATCATCTTAATTCATTAAAGTTTACTTAATAACAGTACACTGAGGATAATTTATAAGTATTTTGTTATACAAATGAATGAGAACAAGGAAAGAAAATTAAATTTATTTGCAGGCAATCTAGGGTAAGTTGCATCAATCATTTTAATTTACACTGAGCTAATTTTTCAACTTTAAAAATGAAGCATTTTATTCCTATTTTTAAAAAGAGACCTTAATAGCTAATTTTTTCCAAGCCAGGTTTTATTTTTAACTAAGTTACTAAGAATGTTTAGGATACTTAACCATGGATATAGACTGTTAAATTAATTTCCCACTTAATATTTTTCAGAGATTACAAAACAGTCTACAACAGAAAGACCTAGTATTGGGAGATTTCTTTATTTGGAAAGATAATATCCAACCTATAATATTATGAAAATTTAATTTACTACATATAACCACATCTGTCTAATTCATCAATAAATTAAAATGGTATTAACAAGAGATATTTAACTACTGGTTTTTATCATTTCATTATGATTTGAACAACAAAAAGAGTGTAAAAATTCTTGTCTCTTTACATAC
Source organism: Stenella coeruleoalba (assembly GCF_951394435.1). Taxonomy (NCBI): domain Eukaryota; kingdom Metazoa; phylum Chordata; class Mammalia; order Artiodactyla; family Delphinidae; genus Stenella; species Stenella coeruleoalba. The sequence goes on along the minus strand of NC_137164.1, from coordinate 41,963,036 downwards.
CGTTGAATGATTGTATGAAGTAAACAACTTTTATTCAAGACCTCCTAAACATGACGCATATAAATAATACCATAGATATTCATGTTTCGATCTGCATGATCTTTTTGTTTATTTTTTTCCTAACTAATAATTCATATTTCTTTCCTCTGTTTCAATATCTAAATGGCTAACCGTCACTTACCACACATTAACTGCGACTTTAGTGAGGCGTCTATCACTAATACTCTTATCTGCATCTCTAGTCACTCCTTGGTATGAGTCCAAAATCTAGCTTCAATTTTTCATGTAAATTGAACAAAATATACAGTCGAAACAACTCTTGAGTTTCTACCTACCATCCTTTAGGTGCCACCCTCCTTCCTTATTGTCAGTACATTGTAATAACTCAGTTGATTTCTGAGCTAATTGGACTCAATCCACAAACAGCTTTTTAGATGGTCACGACCACAACAGGCCAAGCAGCCAAAAGTATCACCTATTAAATCACACCTAGGAAGAGAAGCTCTTTTCTCAACAAAACAATTCCTGGAGACATTATATTGTAGGTTGACATTGTAATTAATCTTTCACAGATGTAGTTCTTGTTTGGCAACTGTGAATCAGAGGGTGTACACTTGAAAGCTGTTTCAGTTTACTGATCTTACAAGGAAATCTCATATTTTAAGCTGTTATTCTTTAAATACACTTATTGATTTCTCTTTTATAAATCTTGCAACTGGAACAATTCTAATCTTATTGAGTGGTATTAAAATCATAGAATGGGGGAAGTAATTTATGGTTACCAAGGGGAAATGGGGGGAGGGATAAATTAGGAGTTTGGTATTAACAGACACACACTACCATGTATAAAAATAGATAAACATCAGGACTTACTGTAGAGCAGAGGAAACTATATTCAGTATCTTATAATAACCTATAATGGAAAAGAATCTAAAAAAGAAATAACTGAATCACTTTTCTATACATCTGAAACTAACACAGTATTGTAAATCAACTATATATATATATATATATATATATATATATATATATTTATGTGTGAGCTAACAAGGTGGAAGAATTGGAAGGAGTTATCAGAGAAGGATTTTGATTTACTGGATTTTTGAATTATGGCAATTTTATGAGCCATTCTTGCAGTGAATTGTTAAAATAAATTAGAATTGAATGGAGGTCACATAGGCGATTGAGAGCTGTGAGTCTTGTATGTAGAATGGGTCATTTATTTAGATGATATCTTCACTATATAGTCACCCAGGTGCATGGACAAAACTGAATTCCAAAGGAAGTATTTGAATTAGTTGTTAAAGTTTAGTATTAATTAAGTGAAGGGTATTTGGTTAGTGAAAAGCAAAATAAATAGGAAAGAGGTTATAGTCAGATGGTCTGAGCCTAAATACATTAGATTTTTGGAAAATTAATGGTGAATAAGAAGGAGAAACACATCACACTAAGCAATTTGGAGTCACATTAATAAGAATAAAAATATCCTCCATTGGAAAGTGTTATACAAAAAGCCAAGGTCTTGAGGTGGATGTACTGACAGACAGCAAGTTTTCCACAGAGATGTAAAGGAGGCAATATTTTAAAAGGAGTTGATATTGGAAAATAAATTAGAAGTGACACTCTGCAAAGTACAAGGAAAGATTACAGTGGAGAAAGGTGCAAATTTAGATAAAGAGAAGAAAATTACAAAAGATTATGAGGGTAGGAATTGAACAATAAAAAGTATGTATTGACTAGTGCCGAAAGAATATTTTTTGTGAGTTATCATGAATTTAGTCCCAATGGTTTGTTAGAGAAAACTGGAGGAAAGAGGATTCAACTATGCTTTCATGTTCAACCTTACACTATACTTTTAATATATATTTACCTGGATATTGTAGAATTATTTCAAGAAGCATGCAAATTATCATCACATGATGTATATTGTCTCTTCAGTTTCCATTAGTTAGCTTGATAATGATAAATTCTGAAAGTTCACATTAGAAGAGGACCACTAATAACAAGTGGTAAAAGAGATATTATGATATCTCCATTATTTGAGAACCTTATTAAGAAAAATGTTCTTGGATATAGTAAAAATAAACAAAAACCAACAGTGGTAGAATTCTAAGAATCTGTTAGTCTGTGCTCTAGGCTTATTTCCTGATAACCTATGTAGGATATGGACAAGAGCATGACTAAATAAAAGCAATGTTTATGACTGTTTGATCTCATAAACAGTCTCATCATTTTGGTTGTATTGATTCATTAAGTTGCACCACATATAGATGTACTAATATGAACTTTCCTTTAAAATGTATTGCTACATTACATAAAATATATTGAGTATGTAAACAGTTGAAACATGAGCAGATCTGAATAGTGTCATCAGGCATGTGATTATTTTCTGTGATTATTAATATTAAAATTGGCTGCAATATCTTGTTAAGTATAGAGTAACAGATGGGGATTTCCCTATAGAGGAAGTCTAGCTTCACTATGTAACAAGATTTATTCGTCTCATTATGAAAATTTATAGTAGGTCAGAAAACACAATCCTTTGGGGCTTCTTAGTTATTAAAAAATCATGAAGTTTTCCCTTGGTAAGAATTCCAAAGAATTGTTTTTCTAAATTTCTAGAGAAGAGTGAAGTCTGTGGCTTGCAGTGTAGGAAACAAGAAAATTCCTTAGAACATTGAAGAATATATAAATATACTTTTTCCATATATATATTTAAGAAATAGAATCTAGTATCAACAGGAGTCATCTCTACTTACTTCGTTTTTCCTTGAAAAGACATTAGACTATTACTTAAACCTCTAAACAGAAAATATCTTTGTTACTGGCTTAATTTCTAAGAGTGAACATATTCCAAATCATATCACACATGCTCTAGAATAGAAATCCAGTGTGTATTACAGATTCATTTAATGTAAAAAAATATATATAAAAATCAAAACTGCCAATCTAAATCAAGATCTTACTTTTGAAATAGCATAAGGAATACAATTTAATTTTTTTATTTTAAAATGTGTATGAAGGAAATGCCAAACGTACCTAATAAATTGATTTGATTCTAAAGTTCACATTTACAATTCATACTGTGACAGAGTGAGCCTAATTAAAATATCATATGAAATCTCATTTACTGATGATTTTAGTTCATATTAGTGGCTTTGACCTTCATCTAACCTCAGGCTTCTTTCAAGCTGCTTGCATTAACAGACTACCCAAATCAGTTCAGCATTACATATCATTTCTTTCAGAGACGATATTCTCTGTGGGATTGAAAGATACAGGTAACCAAACTGCCTAAATATTGATCAGCTTTAACTCTTGTCTAATTTTGTATTGATTACAGCATTGATGATTCATCTAAATGATTCACTTAGATGTGGAATAAAAATAAATCAAACTCAGAGAAGCAGAGAGAAGGGGCTTCCGGGTGGGGGAAATGGGAAGATGTAAGTCAAAGGGTACAAATTGTTCAATTAAAAGATGAATAAGTTCTGGATGTACAGCATAGTGACTATAGTCAATCACTGTATAATATACCTGAAATTTGCTACAATAGTAGATTTTAAGTGTTCTTACCACACACATACACACACACACACACACACACACACAAACATTAACTAGGTGAAATGATGGATGTGCTAATTAGCTTGGTTGATTTCACAGTGTCTATGAATATTAAATCATCATTTTGTATACCTCAAATGTACACAATTTTTGTCAGTTATACCTTAATAAAGCTAAGGAAGAAAAGGAACATAAAGCTGTTTTTTTATCATCTGGTTTTATACCTTAAAATGTTATTTAGAGAAGTATATAGCAAATTATATCAGTTTTTTAATCTCTCATTCTCCATTATATACATGTGACTTATACATCAGAGGTTAACAAATGTTTTACCTAAAAGCCAAATAGTGGACAGTTTAAATCTAAGGCTATCCAGTCTCTGTTACAACTATATAACTCTGTCCTTATTAAAAAAAAAAAAAAAAAAAGCAGGCATACACAATAAGTACATGAATTGGCATGACTGTGTTCCATTAAAACTGCTTGGTATTTACAAAACAACAGGTAACTGGCCTGTGTCCTTAGCCATCTGATCCCTGATATCCCTGATACATATATGTTTTCACTATATCAATGTGTCTGGACTCTACAACTCTTTTGTTAAATCTGAAGATGAATGCTTATGTTCCTAGGTATCAAAATAAGGCCTCCAGACTTCTACCCTAGTTACATGATTTAACATCACTTTTATTTTCCTAGATAGAATTGCCCAACGCTGACCAACTAGATTCCTTTTGTCATTATGTTTCTTTAGCCCATCTCTTTGTTAGGAGAGGTAATTTGCTAGGATAGCTCAGTGTTCTTGCACATTTTTTGCTGGGAAAGCCAAAAATGCAAAGCCTTGTCTACTCCCAGATAAAGAGTAGGCTTGCGTCAACTCACTATGAAAATGATAATTCCATAAGTTCAGTGCTCCTCTTCTGTAACACAACTTACTCTGTGTGCAAGCATAAACAATGGGCTTTTTGTGAGGTACTCTGAGAAGCATGGGGAACTGACACTAGTCAACAAGAACTCTGGCTACTACTTCTGCCATGAGTTGTAAAGTGTTTGTCTCTAACCCAGGAGTCTCATGTCTTCTTTCAGCATCCACAAAGTGGTGAACTTGTTAGCTTTTAAGATTTTAAAGATAAAATCTCAAATCCTGCAAAGTTCTGGACAGTCTTGGTGAAAAGGATGGGTTGCTGACAGAGACATGGCTTCCTAGAAGAGAAAGGATGGAGAAGATAGACATGAGAAAACTCCCCAGAATTGGATATTGAATGTTATCAGTCAAGTGCAGGGACGAAAAAGGGCAGAGTGACTGTGTTCCACTGTCCTATTGTTAACGAATGTTTAGAGGCTAAGCAAGGAGTGGTACGATTGAAACCATCTCCCTGATTGGTTGTTATAACTCTGCTTGGTTAGTTACTCACTCTCGTTTGGGAGGAAGGAAGGATGTTATCATAACAATAGGCTGAGGCCACAAAGTAATGACAATATGGCTTTTGTTGTCAAAATTTCTCCAAAGTTAAAATTAGAGGTGTCAGCAATAAAGACATACAGGTTTGAATGGAACAAAACCATTTATTTGAACCAAAACCAGCTCCTTTGCTGAGTTCCAGTGTGCAGCCACTTGAAACTGAAAGTACATGCACATTTTTGTTTACTGGAACTGAGCTTCTCTCTCCCTCCCTCTGAGCCTTCTGATACTGTTCTCCTTCTCTACTCTGACGTCAGTTACCTTAAGGAAAAAGTTGAGTATGTTGGGGAAATTCAGGGAATGGAGGGACTCAAACTTCTACAACTCTGTTGGATATAGTCACCCAGGTCACTAACATATCCTCTCTCATGGGGAGGAAGAGTCACCGGACTCAGAGTATCTGAAACTGCTGAGAACTGTGAGGAGAAGCTGTGGTATATAAAGGGAGAAAGCAAAGGAGCCCCTGAATCTAGGGCTTTCTGGATGATGAAAGGTGCACTAAGGAGGAGGAGGCATGTATAAGGAGTAAAGAGACAAAAGAAAGAAACCTCTTTAGTAAATCTCAGCCATCCCCTACAAGCTAGCTTCCTCTGGCTTGCTGTATTCCCCAAGCTCCCAACAGGAGATGATGTATTTTCCTGACAGCTGTTATAGGTCCTCATGATCAGGTGTTAAGCTCCCTGCTCTATGTTCCCATGGGGAATAAGAAAAATGCCCATATTCAACTGTTAGGGTTTGATCAAAACTTTCAGCCAAGAAAAAAGAAAAGCTATTGTGTGGGTGTATCCTCTGGGACAATTGAATGTACTGTTGTAGAAATATATAGTAGCTTTTGATGTGTTACATGCTTGTCCTGTAAATGCTGATAAAATGAGAGATGAATCTCCCATTCAGTACATTCCCACATGCAGTGGGAGCAAGCTCTTCTACCATTTTCCTACAGTGGGTGAGTCAGAGTTTAGTGCAAATGCCTCTCTACCTTCTGATATCCAAAGATTTTGATAGATGATGGATGAAAATAGATTAGAAAGATAGATACATACATACATACATACATACACACACACATACATAAATACATACATACATGCAGAGATAGATACATTATGTCCTCCTGGTTGGCAAGTCAGAAGCCTGAGTCTCAATGGCTAGACTGGTGGTGTCACACCTCTAACACCAGTGGTGTTTGAGAAACCTAACAAAATTTAGGGATAGCTTTGTCAAAGTTTCTTGAGACTATGTGAACAAATTCACAATGCTGACCTCTGGTAGTTAAAGAAAAACTGCTGCCTCTTTGGTGCCTCACCATCACCAGGAAGGAGGACCAGCAGATTATTGTACTTTTTGGTACAGGTACAAGTCAGTGCAACATTATTTTGTCTATTGGAGCCTCTGGCTAATGAGGCAGCCTCCACTCCTCCCGGTCTCCTCCTGGGCTCTTAGATTGTTGCCTCTCAATACAGCTAACAAGTACACACCTTTTAAAAATGGCTATTAGCTTGCTAAAGAGCTCCTCTGAAATTGAATAACTTGCCTATGGAGGACTTCTGACTCTCTGGGTTAATGTTCTCATTTTGAGGTGGGTCAAATTGGATTTGAAGGCTCACAATTAAAGGACCCAGTTCAACATCAATACCAGCTATGTAGAATCACAAATAGACATGGTTGCTCCAGTCAATGGGAATAATTTAAGATATTTAAGCCATAATAATTTAATAATTTAAGCCATTTTCATAGTTCTGGCCAATGCTTCTCTTGATGAATCATGTTATATTTTTTGCTAAATGTGAGGCTGGCTTACAGTTCTGGAATGCCACTTAAAATACTACAGAGTGGGAGATTAAAGATATTCTTCTTTGGGGCCCCAAACTGAAAATAAATTGCTGCTGCTAATTGGATCAACTGAATCAATCACATAGATATCCATATTAAGGTCTTGTTCTTTGATGAGACAAACTGGAATCAAGTTCTGATCAAGCCTACAGTGATCAGAATGACACCAAAAATGGTGACATATCCACCATCATATACTGGGCATAAAAGAAAAGACTCTATATTTCTAATGCAAAAGCTACCCCATATACCAGACTTGTGACTCCTTCCAAAGTTGTCCTATTTTTCTTGTGGTAATGGAGGTCATATTATAGAAGGTGTTGGCCCAACATGCTCCTGCTAAATTCTTTAGTTAGGTCTTGATTCCCTCTTGGGTTAATCAGTGATGTCTCACCACATTTGCTTTTTCACTAATCAGATTAGCTGGTTCCACCCACAGAATCGTGGCCTTTGAGACCTATCTCTGCTGTGTCTCTGTCTTTCAAGAGCATCTACACTTTGACAATGGTGCATCTTTTGTTATAAAGGTCAACCAGCAATTCTTTTACAGGCAAAGCATTCAATGGAAAATTCTAAGCTCCCTACAAACTACGGTATTTGACATTGTAAAAAAAATTGGGGTGGGCTTCCCTGGTGGTGCAGTGGTTGAGAGTCCGCCTGCCGATGCAGGGGACGCGGGTTCGTGCCCCGGTCCAGGAGGATCCCACATGCCGCAGAGCGGCTGGGCCCCTGAGCCATGGCCGCTGAGCCTGCGCATCCGGAGCCTGTGCTCCGCGACGGGAGAGGTCACAGCAGTGAGACGCCCGCGTACCGCAAAAAAAAAAAAAAAATTAGAAAGAAAGACTTGGTTATTGCATTCACCTCATCCTGGTCTACACATATTGCTATGGCAGTTTGGTCCTTGGTAGTAATCATCATCAACTTGATGAATCCAATAAGAGATGATCAGAAAAAAATGTGAATTTTCAGCTACTGGAATTGGACTCATCAATTTTGTGAAGGTGAAGGGAAAGTAACAACCTTAGTAGCAAAGGAATCAAGACCTTAGACCCTATATTGTGCAGGCGGCAAGAAGGGGCAAGCAGTGGGTGTGGGGGCAAGCACTTAAAGCTATTTTTGTCCCCCTAGAGGCAGCACTGTTGCCTAAATCAAGGTTCAACTGCTGCAAGCTTCTGATCTGCCACTATGTTTATTATCCCCATCCATGTGATATAAAAACAAAAAATCCTTGCTGACATGGCCTGTCCTGAATAAGTTGCTGTGCCTGGTTTCATCAACTATAGCTCTTGAATACGTATTGGTAGAATTACAGGGATTGGCACAATCATGCTTTAATTTGACATTTACAAACTCATCATTCTTCTGATATCTGAGTAGCCTCAGATTATGCCCTGCATGCTAATTGAAGCTGCAACTAGATGGTGATACTGCTCATGTGAGTTAACCAAATTAAATTTGTCTTCTTCATATTTAGGAAACTTGAAAACCTTTTTATTATTTTTTTAATCTCCAGAGTTCTTAAGCTAACATATGGAGGGTAATATTTGTAGATCATTTTTCCTTTATTATATCCAACATTCAAAGTAAAAGAATTACTAAACATAATGGGATGTAGCCACTAGAAAAACATGAGAGACAAATAATTAAATAAAGAGATATTTACTTGGAGAAAAAAATAATAAATATAGGATAATAAATTCTAGTTAAGCAAATCAAGAAGTAGAATGGAGACAGTTATATCCAAGAGTAGAATTAACAATATGAAAATAAGCAGAGAAATAATTAAATCATTATAGATACACTCTGCTCAAACAAATAAAAATAAATGTGTTTGTCATTGATTTTGTTTAAATTTTGGCCATTTTTCTTCAAACCTTTTTGCTGCCCTGTTCTGTTTTCTGTGTAGGATTCTAATTACATGTATGTTATACCATTTGATATTGTCCCACAGACTTTCACTGTTTTCTGTTGTTGTTGCACTGCTATTGTTGTTTTCTTCAAACTCTTTATGCTCTTTGTGTCTTACTGGGTAATTTATACTGCCCTGTTGTCAAACTTATTGATTCTTCAACCATACCAAGTCTACTTGAAATCCATTAAAGGTATTCTTCATTTCTATTATCTATACTGCAATTTTGATTTCTGACATTTCCATTTGATTCTTTCTTATAGCTTCCATATATTTGCACAAATTACCTCTGATTTTCTTGTTACCTACCTTTTCCTTTGGCTTCCTTAACATATTAATTTTGTTTTGTTTTGTTTTGTTTTAAATTCCTGCCTGATAATTCTAACATGTGTGTCACATCTGAGTGTGATTGTGATGATTTCTCTGTTTCTTCATTTTTTCTTGTCTTCTGAAATGCCTTGTAGTTTTATTTTGAAAGCCAGATAATAGGAACTGAGGTAAAAAAGAAAAAAAGACTTTTAGTGTGAGCATTTATGCTAATCTGACCGGGAGTTTGACTCTGTTTAATGTTTTTTTATAGCTGTAGGCAACAAAGCTTGAATTTTCTCTAGTATCCTTGTTTTTTTCCTCCCATCTGGACTTTTCATCTTCCCACTGTGCTGCTCTTTAAAAAGTCTATTTTTACATGTTTCCCACCTGTAATGCCTTGCTATTACTGGAATCTTGTTAGCATAGTGGTAGTGTGGAGGAAGGGCAGCACATTCTTTTGTGTCCCGATTAAGTCTCAGTTTTGGAGTGCACAATGGGACTGTATCTTCACCTCCCTAATGTTCTGTACCTTCTTCAGGGACAGAGCCTTTTTATCTCTGTCCCAGTACCCTCTCCTAGTTGCAGCAGTGATTTTCCAGTGCTTTAATCTATGTCTTTGAAGTCCTTCCCTGAAAAATTTGTTTGTTTTTAATTTTTATTGGAGTATCTTTGCTTTACAATGTTGTGTTAATTTCTACTGTACAGCAAAGTGAATCATCTATATGTATACATATATCCCCTCTGTTCTGGATTTCCTTCCCATTTAGGTCACCACAGAACATTGAGTAGAGTTCCCTGTGCTATACAGTAGGAAAAATTAATGTGTCTTTGTTTCTTCTTATAAGATCCAGGAAGGCCATGACTGGCAATATTCCCTTTCCATATCTGCATTGGAATGTCACGATTCTCCTCCTGTGGTATTTTTCTCCCATAGTTAAGTCTTTTGTTTTATAAGGGATATGTTTCTGAGAAAATTCCAGTGTCTGCTGTTCTCAAACCCCACCCCATCCCACGTTTTCCCTCCCTTAAGCACCACTGGGTGAGTTTTCATCAAGTTCTTCTAAATCCTCTTTGTGAGGCTTTGGTGGTGTTCCTGGGGGAAAAGCCTGCAAAATGATGAGAAATCCTCTATGATGGGGATCTAAGATTTTTATACTTTCACACTAGCTGATATTCAGCCTCTAGCAGTTGTCAAAATTTCTAGTTGTTTTTGTCTCTTTATATGGGTCTAATGTCTTTAGCCTCCTGTAACCAAATTGCACAGAAAATTTTTTGTTTGTTCCCTGTCTAGTTTTTTTCTTGTAAGTGTGAGATCTGCTCTTTTCAGCTTTCTCTATGTTTGAGCTGAAATTGGATGTCAACAGTAGGTAATCTTAAGTAAAATGTGTTATATTAATTGATATCTTTTGGAAAAAATCATATGATTATCTCCATATGTACTGGCACATTTGTTAAAATTATTCATTCTTTCTTGATTAAAAAATAAATGAAATAAACTTAGATAGATGCTTTGACAATTACTTAAAACTATATATCTCAAACTGAAAGCCAGCATTGTATTTACTGGGAAAATGATGAAAGTATTCCTTTGAAAATCAATAAAAGATAGATATATCCATCATAATTTTTATCATTTTTTATTACACTATAGATATTAGCCAGCAATGATAGCAAAGAAAAAAAATAAAGTATATTTGCAAATGATATCATTTTAGTTGAAAAACTATTTAAATATAAGATAATTAAAGTGGCCACAGTATTAGTCTGCTGATGCTGCCATAACAAAATACCACAGACTGGATGGCTTAAACAGCATAAATTTATTTTCTTACAGTTCTGGAGGTCAGAAGTCCAAGATCAAGTTGCTATCAAGGTTGGTTTCAGGTTAGGCCTCTCTTCCTGGCTTACACAAAACCACCTTCTTGCTGTTTCCTCCCATGGCCTTTCCTCTGTGTACATAAATTAGATATTGCTACTCCTCTGCTCAAAGAACTCTACGGATTTCCCATTTCAGTCAGATGGAAAGTGTTACATTTCCCACCTATGAGTATTTCTTAGAATCCAGCATTACACTTTGGCTCACTCTGTTCCAGCTACATGGGTTTTCTTAATGTTCCTGACATTTTCCAGTGAATATGTTTCCTATATCTGATCTTCATTCTTCCTAGAATATTCTTCTCTTGATAACTATATGACTATGTGACACATTTAATCAGTTTCTTTCGCACAACTCACCTTCTCAGTCAAGCATTTTCAGGCCTCCTTATGTAAAACTGCAAACCGTAAACATATTTCTTTTGTTTATCATCTGTTGCCTGATGGACTAAGTGTTGCCTGGGTGAAGAAATGTTTATCTGCTTTGTTCCCTGGTTTATCCCCAGTGCCTGGAGTGGTACCAGGAACATAATAGATACCTAAAAATATTTGTTGAATAAATAAATTAATTGGCAACATATCAGAAAATATATAATTAGTGATGCTATTTGTAATGCAAAGAATATAATTAAGTGCCCCAAAGCAATATTGATATCTGTGAAAGAAGAAATCCTAAAATATTCTTATTGAAATAGAAGAAAGCTTGAATTAATTTGTAAAAATACTCTTCTGAAATTTCAATATAAAAGATGTCAATTTCTCTTTAAACCAATATAAGAAATGTCATATGATTGCAATAAAACTATATTTGGAACTGCAGTTACTCATTCTAAAACTATTTTGGAAGAATAAAAATCAAATATGGCCAGGCAATTTTTTAAAACACAGTAGTAATGTATAAACCCTGATTGATATTAAAACTTGTTGAAATATTTGGAATAGTATGGTAATGGAATGTAAAGAGAAAGACAAATCAATGTAAAAAAATTAAGTTCTGAGGTAGAATCAAATAAGTAGATGAAAGATCGGTGGAAATCTTTGATGTTTGTCTTTAACAATAGAGGTGGTGTGTAATATGCTGACTACTTCATTCAGTTAGTATGTTTTTCTTTCGTAGCAAGATTTTCTCAATTATTGGAACAGGACATTGCACTATGTTCTGATGAATACTCCTTGTTACAGACCTATAGCAAAGAGTACATGGAGCTGCTGTTTTGAATAACAGTGCTCTAGACAACTTATTTTATTCTGCTTTGTACTGAAGTATATTTTATACATTTTAACAGATTTTTTAAGTATAGTTGACATATGGAAAACTGCAAGAATTTACAGCATAAAATTTAATAAGTTTTGACCTATGTTCACACTTATGAAATTACCTTCACAATCAAGCTCATGAGTATATTCATCACCCTTCAAATTTTCCTCCTGTCCCTTTGTTATACTTTCCTCCCACTCTTGCATCTCTAGACAACCATTAATCTGACTTCTGAATAGTTTGTATTTATGAGAAATTTATACAAATGAAATTATACTGTATGTATATATTTTTATTTTTTTGTCTGTTTCTTTCACTCTGCATGATTACTTTTGTATACATCAGTGTTGTTAGGGTATATGTAATATTTGTCTCCTTTAATTGCTGAATTTAATACCATTTTATGTGTTATTAGAGGTTCTTTACCCATTAATCTGTTGAAGAATATTTGGATTGTTTCCTGTTCTTTATTATTACAAATAAAACTACTATGAATGTTCATATATGTCTTTATATATATATATTTAGTGGAAATGTAAAATGGTACAAACACTTTGAAAATGATTTGGCAAGTTTTTAATAAGTTAAATAGGTATCTAAGCAATATTCAACTATTTCACTCCCAGTTATTTACCCATAAAAATTTACAGCATATGTTCGTGCATATAATTTTTATCCAACTATACAAATTCAAAGTATTTTGTCTCTATAGGTGCACTCACAAATGTGAAAAATGATGTGTGTAGACGTATATTATTGTAGCATTGTACTTAGCAGAAGATTAGACACTACCTATGTTCTTACAGTAAGGGAATAAATTAATCTGGAGTACATTAATAAAAAGAAATGCACATTAATAAAATTGATAATTTAGAAATATTTTTATTTTTAATGTTTATTCTATTTCTAGTACTTAATTTCATTTCTAATAGTTTTATTTCTGTATTTATATAAGATGATCTTCAAAATATGTGAAAGGTTCAGCACAGCATGTTAAAGGGTGGATAAAATAATCAAACAATTTTCTTGGGATAAAAGTTTATACTTTTAGTAGTAAAATTATTTTTCACTCCTTTGGTAAGCAAGATATACCTAGAGTGCTTGCTTTTATGGATTTTCTATATTACTCCTTTATGCATATGTTTCATTCTGAACTATTTTGTCACTTCAACAGAAAAACTATAAGAAAGGATGCAATAAAGAATTTCCTTCCACTTGTGTAGATGTGTCTGTGTGTATAAAATGATAAATGGATTAATAGTAAGATATCTCTTTGTTTAATTCAATATTATGATACCTTTTAAGTAGAAAATCAATGATAGATGTTCACTAGCATTTCTATTTGTTTTGTAGTTAAAAAAGAACAATTAGGGCTTCCCTGGTGGCGCAGAGGTTGAGGGTCCGCCTGCCAATGCAGGGGGCATGGGTTCGTGCCCCGGTCCGGGAAGATCCCACATGCCGCGGAGAGGCTGGGCCCGTGAGCCATGGCCGCTGAGACTAAGCGTCCGGATCCGGAGTGGGAGAGGCCGCAACAGTAAGAGGCCCGCGTACCGCAAAATAAAAAAAAAATTAAAAAAAAAAAAAAAAGAACAATTAACCAAGAATCATCAGATCTTAATTATTCCAGAAAGAATCAGAAAAATATTTATCACCCTAATGATTTCAAAGAAGAAAATATTTTTAAAATGTAGGCTTTGACTTTTTTAAACTTTAAATAAAACTACCTGAGGAGAGCTTCCCTGGTGGCACAGTGGTTGAGAGTCTGCCTGCCAATGCAGGGGACACGGGTTCATGCCCCGGTCTGGGAAGATCCCACATGCCATGGACCGGCTGGGCCCGTGAGCCATGGCCGCTGAGCCTGTGTGTCTGAAGCCTGTGCTGCATAATGGGAGAGGCCACACAGTGAGAGGCCCACACACCGCAAAAAAAAAAAAAACAAAAAACTACCTGGGGTAGTTTTTTAATTAATGTTCTTTTGGTTATTCTTGAATTTCAAAATTCTGGAACACACATCTGTGACATTTTCTAAATAATTTCATTTTAAAGCAATTTTAGATTAAACTTCATTGTATGCAATATATTAACACAATAAGCTTTTGGAATATAATTTTAAATTCTATTTTACATTGTATTAGAAATAATTTATGGGAAAATTTGTTAATCTTGCTAACTCTAAGGAAACATTATTTTAGATGTTACATTCTCAACTAAAATTGAAAGCAATGTGTCTTATTATTTGCTTAAGAGATTAAAAATAGGATCTCTCCAAATAGTTTGTAGGAAGATGGGGTGGCCTTTATACCAAGGTTTAGTGTGAAATCATAGCTTTAGAATAGAATCTAAAAATCAGAAATTCAATGTCATGCTGATATATTGAGATGGAACTAACAGGAAATTGTTGAATTAGAGCACCATTAACCATAACACCTTTTTACTTCCTGCAAGATTCCTTTTAAACAAATAACCCTCCACATTTTTTCCCAACATTTAGAATGCTAAAATAAGTGACTGAATTTTATGACTCTGAATGGGGCAATTTGGGTGTTAATTTAACGCATTTTATTATAATAACAAACCTCTATTGATTAGCTATTTATTCCTAAATTAGTATGCAAAAGTCCAGTGTCATTAGTTCCAAATTATTAATAATGTACTTTAGGTTTAAAATGGTAAAATGAGTTAGTTAAATCTATCAGCAAATTAGTGGTGTTCTCAGGTTTAGGACTCATATAACTAGTTCACAGTTTTAGATTGACTAAGCCCATTAAACCCTCACACTTGCTAGGTCAAGCAAATGATACTTTCACATCAGCAGAAATTAGTTCTATAGTAGGAAAAATAATCTCTGAAAATAGATTGGCTGGACTCATCCATTTTTACACATTGTAGACTTGCCAACCCAGACAAAATCTGATGCTTGAAAATGCATGTACATGGGAACATAAACCATCATCTATCTTTAATATTTATTAGATTCTTATATTGACTATAGTTTACTAATATATATATATATATATATATATATTTTTTTTTTTTTTTTTTTTTTTTTTTTTTGCTGTACACAGGCCTCTCACTATTGTGGCCTCTCCTGTTGCAGAGCACAGGCTCTGGATGCGCAGGCTCAGTGGCCATGGCTCACAGGCCTAGCCGCTCCGTGGCATGTGGGATCTTCCCGGACGGGGGCACAAACCTGTGTCCCCTGCATCGGCAGGCGGACTCTCAACTACTGTGCCACTAGGGAAGCCTACTAATATTTTAATATGCCAGATGTGAAGACTTTTAAATTATGTTTAACATCAAGTGTAACCTACATTTAATACTCAATAAACTGTTTAAAAATAAACATGTCAATGTAGCATTTGGCTGATCACTTAGCAGTCATTGAAGAAAAACCGTTTAGAGGTGGGATGAGGAGGACTAAAGTGAAGAAATAAGAAGCACTGTATAAAGAGGAAAATCTTTCATAGGGACTGGTATTACCAGTAACATACAGCGAGAAAAACATCTTTATCTATAAGACAAAAACAACCTTTCACTTGAAATGTAAATTGAAAAAAAAAAAAGAATCAGCATAACAAAGTAACTACTCTGATAGAACATTCAGCAGAATAGCATGTAATCAATGCAGTACATTGAGAATGCATTGTCCTCAAAATTAAAATTACCAAAGAAATGCTATGTAAATGAGTAAGAATGCATAAGAAAGAAATAGAGGAGAAAAGAAACTAGCTAAAAAAAATCTTGCAGAAAATTCAGGATAAGTCTAGGTGATAATTACTGAAAACAGAGATACTTGCAAAGACATCTGCAACATTCTTATAATTTGCATTTACAAATGTTATGAGAAGATGACAGATAAAGATAATGGAACTTAGATGTGTCTCTTATAGCCACTCTGTTTGCATCCTATAATAAATAACAAAGTGAAGGCCTTGATGTTTAAAAGTAAAAATCTTTAATATGTCTTATGATACATAGACTATTTATAATTAATAAGTATTGTGCTTTTAGTGTATCTGACTTTATGAACGTTTATATTAATATATTATGAGGGAAATAATTCTGGAAACACAAAGAGGCATTGATTGTACTAGAAAATCTTGAAGTTTATATCAGAAATACCCGAATTTGGTGAACTGGTGCCTGCTTGGTTACTACACTTAAAAGTAGAAAAAAATACCATAATGCATACATTCTGGGTAAAGAGTGAATATTTTTTTAGTAGAATGAGTTTCTAAATTTCAATAAATATATGCCTCAACATAGAAAAACATAATAAATGTCAGATAATCTTAAAAGTTCAACATCTATACATTTTGTTAAGCTATATCTATATTACAAAGTCAATGAGACATTCTAAGATGATGAGTTTCATTCATATTAATTTCTATATTTAATGGAAATACAAATATATGATGTCATATATTAAAACAAGCACTTATTTTTTATTTGCAAGGAATGGTGTTCAGACTTTGTACATTTAGTCATATAAATGACTCATCAGTCATTATGTCTTTTTTTTTGCCTTCTGTTGCTTTTGTTACAAGTTAATCACTAAAAGGATGTTGCCTATAGCTAAAAGCATACATAATGGCTCATCTCAGGGAACCCTGCCCCCTCTGCCTGAATGTTAAATTAAAATACTTTTGCTCAGCTCACAGGGAAACATCCTGACCCAGCTCACAGGTGAAACATCCTGACCCAGCTCACCTGGGAATGGCTGCAGGAAAGAAGAAATTAACATATCTCCTCCTCTAGTCTTGCAAAACCAGGAGATATTTGCAAAACTTACAGCCTTTTGAAAGTTACCTTTTTACCTCCCCCACTCTGTGTTCTATAAAAGGAACTAGCATCCAGACCCCAGTAAGATGATTCTCTACGACTCTAGTCCACCATCTTCTCGGACTCCTGGCTTTCTGAATAAAGTCATTATTTCTTGCTCCAGCACCTCGTCTCCCAATTTATTGGCCTGTCATGCAGTGAGTTGAATGAGCTTGGACTAGGTAATACCTTGATGCTTAGCTGTATACTGAACAGCAGAAAACATAAGCATCTCTTGAGTCTCACAGTAAGGGTTTTCTGATTGAATGGGTCTGAAGCTGTTTCCTAGAATCTGTAGCTGTTAGGGGACTGTTGACTGAAACCACCTGTCTTGGACAGGCCTGCTTGCCTGAGTTGTCTCACAACAGAAGGTCCCTATATAGAACATGGTACTGCTGCTGAAGAGTAACCTGGAGAATTCTGAAGGGGTCAAAAGAGGAAGAGGATGACCAACCTCCCAGTGTCTTTCTCGCTGAAATCCATCTTGGCTGAGAGACGCTTGCTCCACCAGGAAGGACCGAGTCAGACTATGGGCCAAGAAGATGATTGGCCAGAGACAAGCTGGAAACCAACCACATGACCATAAAACATGAGACTGCAAGCCACATGCAGAGCAGTTCTCCTGGATTCCCTTACCCTGCAGCTCTCTGCCCGGGTGTCCCTTCCCAATAAAGTTTCTTGCTTTGTCAGCACATGTGTCTCCTCGGACATTCATTGCTGAGTGTTGTACAAGAGCCCATTCTCAGGCCATGGAAGGGGTCCCCCTTGCTGCAACATAGTTATAAAAGAAAACATACCAAAAGCAAAGCAAAACAAACAAACAAAACAACTTTTCCCAGGTAATGCAGATGATCAGTAAATTTTAAATACCAGTGCCTACAGCACATATAATGTCAAAGTTAAATAACTTTAACTGTTTCTTTAAGTAACTAGAAATGTCTTAAAGAGTTAAAGAAGTATGGTTATAGGATTATTAAAAATGTTGCTAATTAAACATGGAACTGATTTTGAAATTAGTACAATTAAAATTACTAGTTATATTAAGATATTTAAGAAATTGAAAACGTAAAAAATATTTAAAAATTACATTTTTACTTAGTGTGGCTTATTCTAGGAAATAATAATTACTCGCTATTAGTATAACTACTAATATAATTCATCATAACAATGGATCTATTGAGGAATATCAAATGTTTATCTCTGCAAATGCCAAATGTTATTTATACAGATATATTTTATTTATTTTCCTTCAGTTATTCCTTGGAAGAATTGAGCTCTTCTCTGTATATGAAAGCTAATAATAATATTTATTTATTATAATTTAAAAGTTAATGTATTTATTGAAAATACTTTATTAATTCATCTGTAGAGATTCTTAAAATCAAATTTTTTTCTAAATATATGTGTAAATTACCACTTGCTAAACAATCTATATTTTTGCATTTGGTCTGTGTGCTTCTATTCATTCCACTGTCAACTGAAAAAAAAGCACAACCTAAAAGTTGAGAATTACATTTTATTCAGTGGGCTTCCTGAAGCCTTCAAGCCCTGGAGGCAGCCTCTCAGATAGCTCTAAAGGACTGCTCCAAAGAGGTAAGGGAGGAGCCAGAGTATGTAGGAGTTTTAAACCAAAAAACAGGTAGTCAGAACATCAAAAGATTACTGTTGATTAAAGAAAACCAGACATCTCAAGTTAATGAATTTAGTGCTTTTCTATATGTGGGAAGATGCAAGAGTCTGGACTCATTGAAATCATTCCTTTGATATGCACCTCAGCTATCTGGGGCCAGTATCCTGTGCTTTCCAATTCTGACTCTCCTCAGGGTGCATCACTGGGGTTGGCTACAGTGGCTGACTGCTTGATGGAGGGCATCCTGTTTCCATCATGATTTTCCTCAGGGTTCACCATTGGGGGTGGCTGTAATGGATGACAGTTTGATGGACGCAACATCCATTGTTTATTGATATGGCTGGGTGGAATTCTTAGTCCACACCATCTTTGGGGGATTTTGTTAACATCAGAGCTTTGAACAAAGATTAACTATTAACTTTTCATTACTCATGAGTAATTGGGAAGACTTGTACTATGAAGCTTAAAGGATATAAAGTTATCCACCTTCTCCCTATGAGATACAACTTAATCTACCACTTTAGAGTACTAATTCTATGATAGATCTAAACATTAAAGAAAGGTAAACAATGTTATGCTAATAAGATAGCTGCAATAAAAAGCACATTTGGGGTAAATCATACCACTACGACAGAATATTGTAAAATATATACTGATATAAAAACTTAGATTAGAAATAAAGATGTATTTCTGCAATTACAATTAGAAATAAAATAGTACATGCAAAATACTGCTTACTTAATATAGAAAACACTGGCATTTAATACAGAAAATATTGGCATAGAAAAACACTGTTCAACATGCATTTCTCCCCCACCTATCTTGCTAGTAGAACATTGCTTTCTTTCAGGTCTCCTACCCTACTCAATATGAATCAGAGGATGGTGACTTCATCATCTGTTCCACGTTAAATCTGTTGACCAGGTTTGTCCTTTGATCTGCATGAACCCAGAGAGTTCCCCATGGTCATACATGGTTTTCTCATTGGATAGTGTCCTTACTTGGGATGCATATCTTTAGGATCCCACTTTCCTTTTGTGGGACTCTAGTAGGCTAGAGATAACCTTGGGGATGAAAAGTCGTAGGCTATTTCAGGACATACTGGGGTTTTGGGGCAAGGTAGTAGTCTTCAGAATTTATTAGATTTATGGTTTAGCTGTCATATAAAAAAATAATTTATTATTATGAAATACGCCTTTTTTTACATCTTTATTGGAGTATAATTGCTTTACAATGGTGTGTTAGTTTCTGCTTTATAACAAAGTGAATCAGTTATACATATACCTATGTTCCCATATCTCTTCCCTCTTGCGTCTCCCTCCCTCCCTATACCACCCCTCTAGGTGGTCAGAAAGCACCGAGCTGATCACCCTGTGCTATGTGGCGGCTTGCCACTAGCGATCTATTTTACGTTTGGTAGTGTATATATGTCCATGCCACTCTCTCGCTTTGTCACAGCTTACCCT
This sequence comes from Stenella coeruleoalba, assembly GCF_951394435.1. NCBI lineage: Eukaryota > Metazoa > Chordata > Mammalia > Artiodactyla > Delphinidae > Stenella > Stenella coeruleoalba. The sequence continues at coordinate 41,942,906 of NC_137164.1, read as the reverse complement.
TCCCCCTCCCATGTCCTCAAGTCCATTCTCTAGCAGGTCTGTGTCTTTATTCCTGTCTTACCCTAGCTTCTTCATGACATTTTTTTTTCTTAAATTCCATATATATGTGTTAGCATATGGTATTTGTCTTTCTCTTTCTGACACACTTTCTGACATACTTCACTCTGTATGACAGACTCTAGGTCCATCCACCTCATTACAAATAGCTCAATTTCATTTCTTTTAATGGCTCAGTAATATTCCATTGTATATATGTGCCACATCTTCTTTATCCATTCATCCGATGATGGACACTTAGGTTGTTTTCATCTCTGGGCTATTGTAAATACAGCTGCAATAAATATTGTGGTACATGACTATTTTTGAATTTTGGTTTTCTCAGGGTATATGCCCAGTAGTGGGATTGCTGGGTCATATGGTAGTTCTATTTGTTGTTCTTTAAGAAACCTCCATACGGTTCTCCATAGTGGCTGTACCAATTCACATTCCGACCAGCAGTGCAAGAGTGTTCCCTTTTCTCTACACCCTCTCCAGCATTTCTTGTTTCTAGATTTTTTCATGATGGCCATTCTGACCAGTGTGAGATGATATCTCATTGTAGTTTTGATTTGCATTTCTCTAATGATTAATGATGTTGAACATTCTTTCGTCTGTTTGTTGGTAATCTGTATATCTTCTTTGGAGAAATGTCTATTTAGATCTTCTGCCCATATTTGGATTTTTTTTTTTTTTTAATGAGCTGCATGAGATTCTTGCAAATTTTGGAGATTAATCCTTTGTCAGTTGCTTCATTTGCAAATATTTTCTCCCATTCTGAGGGTCATCTTTTGGTCTTGTTTATGGTTTCCTTTGCTGTGCAAAAGCTTTGAAGTTTCATTAGGTCTCATTTGTTTATTTTTGTTTTTATTTCCATTTCTCTAGGAGGTGGGTCAAAAAGGATCTTGCTGTGATTTATGTCATAGAGTGTTCTGCCTACATTTTCCTCTAAGAGTTTGATAGTTTCTGGCCTTACATTTAGGTCTTTAATCCATTTTGAGCTTATTTTTGTGTATGGTGTTAGGGAGTGATCTAATCTCATACTTTTACATGTACCTGTCCAGTTTTCCCAGCACCACTTATTGAAGAGGCTGTCCTTTCTCCACTGTATATTACTGCCTCCTTTATCAAAGATAAAGTGAACATATGTGTGTGGGTCTACCTCTGGGCTTTCTATCCTGTTCCATTGATCTATATTTCTGTTTTTGTGCCAGTACCATACTGTCTTGATCACTGAAACTTTATAGTATAGTCTGAAGTCAGGGAGCCTGATTCCTCCAGCTCCATTTTTCATTTTCAAGATTGCTTTGGCTCTTCGGGGTCTTTTGTGTTTCCATACAAATTGTGAAATTTTTTGTTCTAGTTCTGTGAAAAATGCCAGTGGTAGTTTGATAGGGATTGCATTGAATCTGTAAATTGCTTTGGGAAGTAGAGTCATTTTCACAATGTTGATTCTTCCAATCCAAGAACATGGTATATCTCTCCATCTATTTGTATCATCTTTAATTTCTTTCATCAGTGTCTTATAATTTGCTGCATAGAGGTCTTTTGTCTCCTAGGTAGGTTTATTCCTAGATATTTTATTCTTTTTCTTACAATGGTAAGTGGGAGTGTTTTCTTGATTTCACTTTCAGATTTTTCATCATTAGTGTATAGGAATGCCAGAGATTTGTGTGCATTAATTTTGTATCCTGCTACTTTACCAAATTCATTGATTAGCTCTAGTAGTTTTCTGGTAGCATCTTTAGGATTCTCTATGTATAATATCATGTCATCTGCAAACAGTGACAGCTTTACTTCTTCTTTTCCGACTTGATTCCTTTTATTTCCTTTCTTCTCTGATTGCTGTAGCTTAAACTTCCAAAACTCTGTTGAATAAGAGTGGTGAGAGTGGGCAAACTTGTCTTGTTCCTGATCTTAGTGGAAATGCTTTCAGTTTTTCACCATTGAGGACGATGTTGGCTGTGGATTTGTCATATATGGCTTTTATTATGTTGAGGAAATTTCCCTCTACGCCTAGTTTCTGCAGGGTACTTTTCATAAATGGGTGCTGAATTTTGTTGAAAGCTTTCTCTGCATCTATTGAGATGATCATATGGTTTTTCTCCTTCAATTTGTTAATATGGCGTATCACGTTGATTGATTTGCGTATATTGAAGAATCCTGGCATTCCTGGAATAAATACCACTTGATCATGTTGTATGATCCTTTTAATGTGCTGTTGGATTCTGTTTGCTAGTATTTTGTTGAGGATTTTTGCATCTATGTTCATCAGTGATATTGGCCTGTAGTTTTCTTTCTTTGTGACATCCTTGTCTGGTTTTGGTATCAGGATGATGGTGGCCTCCTAGAATGAGTTTGGGAGTGTTCCTCCCTCTGCTATATTTTGGAAGAGTTTGAAAATGATAGGTGTTAGCTCTTCTCTAAATGTTTGATAGAATTTGCCTGTGAAGCCATCTGGTCCTGGGCTTTTTTTTGTTGGAAGATTTTTAATCACAGTTTCAATTTTAGAAAGACTTTTTGAGTGAGGTTTTCTCTTACTTGGAATCAAATGCATTCTAAATACCATATAATACATATCTATGGGTTCCATATATAGTTCCATGCATTTAATTAAGCAGTTTACAGATATTAACTGATATAATTATCAAAATAACACTATGATGAATTATATTGTTAATAGTCAGATTATTAATTAATATACAGGTTAATTTTTACAGATTAACAAATAAAACTTGCAGAGATTTGGTAAACTGCAATGGTCAACCAAAATGAAAGTGATTCCAAGGTCCTTCTTATGTGGTCTTTATCTCAAACTTATAACTTTCTCTCCTAAAATTAAAAGATATAAACTCCTTTTTAATTTCATAGTTCACATATTAGAAGTGCATTTAATCTATATTTTCTTTGAAACTTATGCAAAAATACATTTGAGTCAAGAAATCTTAGCACAGGAAGAAAATCTCTTGAGTTAACATTTTTAAAATAAAAAGAACCTCATTTTTTCTTATTATCCAAACTATATATAAATATCATGAGTAATTTTCAGCCTTACTGCCTTTAACATTAGAAGAAAAACACACAATAAAATTATAAGTAATAATTCCTTCTCCCTTAAATTTTCGGCCAGTGAGTCTGAATTTCTATATGATTCTATCCAAACTTTTCAATGAATAATAAAGAAATAATGCATTATTTATCTTACTATTCCATTGAATCAGATTCTGAAGTATCTTTATAATCAGAATTCTGTTCACTTAAAGGTGAAACATATCACAGACAGCTTTATGTTATGAGACAGTCATTCAAGATAAGAGATACAAAAATAATAACACCAGAAGAAGCAGGGAACCATGGGGATGTTATTTGTTTAACACATGTCAGTAATTTAGCTCTCTAAAAGAAGAAAAAAAATCACTCTTACTTGAAATAGACATCAAAATTTTTTAATGCTTTTGGTATTAATAAATAGGTATCAGCCTTTATTCTAAAGTCTAAACATGCTTAACATTTTTAAATATATTTTATTTGGGTCAATGTAGTTCTAGAATTAAAGAAGTCTATGTGCAATTAGCCTTTTAAAACTTTGTAGTGCTTACAGATATTTTTCAAATTTATATATCATATAATGTGCAGCTCTGAAGGGGTATGGAATATTGGAAGAATGTAATGCTTGTGTTTTGAACTTGAGATAAATCTGAGCCAAAATGTTTACTAAATAAGAAATCATAATCAGAAAGCAGAAGACAGAACCCAACTTGAAGCAGTATAATAAAACATTGTGTGAAGTAGTTATGGCAAGAATAATCAAAAAACAAAAAAGTCAATAGGTTGAATATAACAATGGGGATAAGAGTTTAATGTGATCAATGAAGCAAGAACTCAGATTCAGGATTCCAGTCACAGTAATAAAGTATGAGACCAGGCTTTAATCCTGGAAGAAATGGTCTCTTCAAGTGTAATAATAAATTAGATGAGGTAGAAAAATTGGACATTGTATTAAGGAAGAGGGTATGACATGGCAGAGAATAGTGGAACCAAAGTAAGTTTTGCTTATCTGTCTTTTTTTTCCAGAAATGATTAGGAATATCCTTACCAGCAATGAATCATTAAATCAGAGCAATGCCAAAAGGAGAAATTTTTAATTTGTAGCAGAATCACTTCTGTACAAATCTAAATAATTCTTAAAATAATTAGTTTTGATTTCAGAGACAGGATTGTGATGTGACCAACTGTGTGATAATTTTTTAGCTGTTGCAAAAATATTTATTTTGCATTAAAATTTTATCTGGCACTTCCTTTTGCAGCATAAATTCCTGCTTATTACATTGTGTAGGTTGACTTTCACAGAAAAAAAAAAAGATTTATTTAAAGATAAACGTAAAGTAACAGTTGGGACATGGACAGGGACATGGACAAGGACTTAGGACTGTTAAGAATTTCCACTACTTGAGTAGTTTTGTATTCCAGAGTGTATAGTTTCTTTGGTTGTTGTAGTGGCATCTGTGTCAACAAGAAAGCCCCTTTATTGTTAAAATGTATTTATAAATAATGCATTGGTTTTTGTCCTATGATGACATAGTCAACTAGTCGGTACAATACAAGACCACAGTTGGTTACAAGGTGTATTTATGAATAAGGGCTAGAGAAAGCTCTAATCACTGACCTCAGAATTTGGACTAAACAAGTGATATTGATATATTACTTCCCAAATTGATAAGACATGCATGTTTGCACAATTTGTTCTCTTTTCTAAAGAAACTTAACCCTTAGTCCTCAAGACCGGGTTTAATCAGAAGTTTCTTTAACCTATTCTTCATATATTTTCCATGGGGTGCTCTATTATAACATCCAGTGGACAAAGGGAAGCAAGGTACTCTTGCTGGAAGAAATGTTCTATACATGTCAATTAGATAAATTTGGCTGATAGAGATATTGAGGTCTTCTACATCCTTCGTGATTTTTCACCTACTTGTTCTATTGATTACTAAGAGATGCTTACCTTGCAGAGTTGTCTAATTTCTCCTTTGAAAGTTCTAGCAGTATTTACTTCATGAACTTTGAAACTTTGCTGTTAGGTACATACATGTTTAAAATTATTATATCTTCTTGGTAAATTGAACTTTTAAATCAATTTTAATAACCTTTTTATCCATGGTAATTTTCATCATCTCAATGACTACATTGTTGATACAATAGAACCATTCTAGCTTTCTATGGGTTATATTTGTATAGTATATCACTTTTAGTCCTTTTATCAATATAATGTTCACTATTAAAATATTAATCTTATTTACATCATGTAGTTGAGTAGTATCTTCTTAATCTGCCCTGAAAATCTGTCTTTTAACTTGTGTGTTTTGATCATTTTCATTACAATACTTATTAATGTGGTTGGATTTAGGTATACCATTTTGTTTGTTTTGCATTTGTCTGGTCTGTTTTTGATCAGTTTCCCCTTTCCTGCCTTTCTTTGGGATTATCTGAATATTTGTAGTGCTCCACTTCAATTTAGATATTGGCTTCTTTGTCTGTTTCTCTTTGTATTATTTTATAGTGGTTTTGGGAATATGTGTATAACATATATAATGATATATATGTCATATACATATAAAGCACATAAACAAATACACATATGCATATACAATTGTTTATTTTTAAAATTGATTTACAATGTTGTGTTAGTTTCTGGTGTACAGCAAAGTGAATATATATATATGCTTTTCTCTTATGTTTTATCACAGGATATTGAATATAGTTCTTTGTGCTATACAGTAAGATCTTGTTATCTATTTTATATATTGTAGTTTGTATCTGCTAATCCCAAACTCCTAATTTATCCCTACCCTACCCCTTTTCCCCTTTGGTAACCACAAGTTTGTTTCTATGTCTCTGAGTCTTTTTGTTTCATTAAAAAGTTCATTTGTATTACATTTTAAATTCTACATATTGTGATATCATATGGTATTTGTCTTTCTCTTTCTGACTTATTTCTCTTTCACTTAGCACGATAAACTCTAGGTACATCCATGTTGCTGTAAATTGCATTATTTCATTCTTTTTATGGCTGAGTAGTATTCCCTTTATCCATTCATCTGTCAAGGGCCCTTTAGGTTGCTTCCATGTCTTGGTTATTGTAAGTAATGCTGTATGAACATTGGGGTGCATGTAGGTTTTCAAATTACAGTTTTCTCCAGGTATTTGCCCAGGGGTGGGATTACTGGATCATGTGGCAGCTCTATGTTTAGTTTTTTTTTTTTTTCCTTTGGCCCCAATTCATGGAATGTGGGATCTTAGTTCTCTGACCAGGGATTGAACATATGCTCCCTGCAGTGGAAGCACAGAGTCTTAACCTCTGGACTGCCAGGCAAGACTTTATTTTTAGTTTTATAAGGAACCTCCATACTGTTTCCATAGTGGCTGCACCAATTTACATTTCCACCAACAGTACAGGGGAGTTCCCTTTTCTCCACAACCTCTCCAACATTTATTGTTCATAGATTTTTGATGATGGTCTTTCTGACTGCTGTGAGGTGATACCCCTCACTGTAGTTTTGATTTGCATATCTTAATAATTAACCATATTGAGCATCTTTTCATGTGCCTGTTGGCCATCTGTGTGTCTTCTTTGGAGGAATGTCTGTTTAGGTCTTTGGCCCATTTTTTGATAGGGTTGTTTGTTTTTTTGTTATTGGGTTATATGTGCTGTTTGTATATTTTGGAAATTAACCCCTTGTTGGTTGCATTGTTTGCAAGTATTTTCTTCCAGTCTATAGATTATCATTTCATCTTGTTTATGGTTTCCTTGCTGTGCAAAAGTTTATAAGTTTATAAGTCCCATTTACTTTTATTTCTATTGCTTTGGGAGACTGACCTAAGAAAACATTGGTAATATTTATAAAAATTGTTTATTTTTAAATTTTATACAATAATATTCACTCTTAGTATACAGTTTTATAAATTTTGACAAATTTAACCAAACAGTTCAGTAATCCCTACAACAATGACTCCCTCATGCTACCAACTTTATAATAATCCAAATCACCTCTCTTCTTAATCACTGGCAACCACTGATCTTTTATCCTTCATAAAAGTTTTGTTTTTTCCAGTGTGTGATAAAGTTAGATTCATAGCGTTTTGAGACTTCTTTTATTTGGCAAAGTTCATTCAAGCTCATCCATACTGTTGTTTTTATCAATAGTTCATTTCATTTTATTGCTGAGGAGAATTTAATTGGATATACTACAGCTTATTTATTTACCACCTTATTGGGACATTTCAGTTATTTCCAGTTTTTAGTAATTATGAGTAAAGCAACTATAAACACTTGATAATTGTGGGCTATGTGTGTATCTGTGTATAAACAGTCTTTTATTTCACTTGTGTAAATACCTAGAATTGGGATTGCTGGATAATATGGTAATGCATGTTTATAAGAAACTTCCAAACTGTTTTACAAATCTGATATACCATTTTATATTCCCACTATCAACACATGAGTTTTTGTGTTACCCTTTGTCCTCACCAGTAATTAACATTATCACGTTTTTTTCTCCTTTCTAACAGCTATTTCACTGATGTCTCATTGTGGTGTTACTTTATTTTTCCTGAATAACTAGTGAGATTAAGCATCTTTTCATGGACATCTTTGTTATCTGTATGCCTTCTTTGAATTAGTATTTGTTCAGTTTTTCCCACATTTTTGTATGGTTGGTTGTCTTATTGTTGTGTTGTGAACTTTCTTTTTATAGTCTTATTTATATATATATATATATATTTTAATATATTCATCATTATTTGAAAACATTTTCTCCCATTTTTAACTTTTTCCATTCTCTTAGCATTGTAGTTTTCAGAGCAAAAACTTCAAATGTTGATGAAATGTGATTTATTGTTTTTTTCTTTTAAAGCATGGTTTTGATGTTATATCTAAGAACTTGTTGCTTTATGTTTTATTCTAAAACTTTATTTTTTTATTTGTTATATTTAGTGCTATTATTCAATTTTTAACAATATTGAGGTATATATTGAGGTTTATATTTTATGTTTGCATGTCCAATTAAAAATAATATCCTTGCTTTTGCACTTTTTTTCAAAAATCAATTGCTCATATTTGTTTAATGTCACCCTTTATATCTGGTAATTTTCCTGGTTCTGAAGTAATATTGTATGCTATTAATATATACATTCCAGCTTTCTTTTGGTTGGTATTTGCATGGTATATCTTTTACCATCTTTTGCTTTTAATTTACTGATACTTTTGTAATTAAATTTTATTTTCTGTTGACAGCATATAATTCTTATATTTTTATCTGATCTCACCAATAAGCTCTATATTTAAATTGTTGTGTTTTGGTAAGTTACATTATTTTTAATTCTAATTTTATTTTGTTTGCTATTTGACTATCTCTATTTTTATTTTTATTATTACTTTTGCATGGAGATTATAACCTGCATACTTAATTATTCACAGGCTATTTACAGGTAATATTTTACCAGTTAACTAAAACTTAGAAGGCTTACGAGCTAATGAAATAAAATTATTTTAAGGCAGAGCAAGAAAAAAAGTCAAACATAAAATTCTTCTCTGCCCATGTGGGCCACTACTCCCTCACTTTTAATGTGCAATGTGTATTTGCATTATACATTAACCAGATCTCCTTAGAAGAAACAGGCATGCCTACTAGACCAAAAAGAGCAATTTTCTGGTGACAGCAAGGTAATCTATTAGGAGATAATTCCTTTCTTAATCCTGTAAGGGATCATGATGACTCACCATGTATGTGCAGACCTGGATTATGTAAACTATCAGTATGTTACTTTAATGTGTAATCCTCTGTCTTGAAAATATATATAATATGCTTTGATCGCTAAGGGGTAGAACAGTCCTCAGAGCTTACTGAAACACTGTATCCCAAGTTATAATCCTCAAATTGGCTCAAATAAAATTTTTGATTTCTTTCTTAGACTGAAAGAAATTGAATTTTTTGGTTGTTTTTGACAAATCATATGTCCCTTTACTCTTCTCTCTTTATTATTGTTAATAATATTATGATTATTCTCACATGAACTATACCTGCATATATTACAATTCTTCAGACAATAAAAGAATTTTTGCTTCCTAATCTAGTCTATTATATTTACCAGATACCTACCAATTATGCTGCTCTTCCTTTATTCCTGAAATTCCTAATTTCTATCTGGTATAATTTGTCTTCAACCTGGAAATCTTCTTTTGCATTTCTTTTGGAGCAGGTTGATTGGTCACAAATTCTCATACCTTCCCCTAATCTGCAAAGATCTTTATTTCATCCTATCCCTTATGAAGTTGATAACTTCATAAAATTTTGAGTTATCAGTTCTTTGATTTAGCACTTTGATTATGATGTTGCTGGGCATTGTTTTCCTTCAGTTTAATCTCTCCACTCCAGGGATTATTTCTCACCCCCTGGCTTCCATGGGCACTTTTACTGGTCCACTGGCTAGAAAGCAGGGGTAACTCAGAATTTTAGCCACCCTCACCCTTCCCTGCTCTCTTACAGTTTCATGAAACTTGGGGGAAGTGTCTTGTGTTGAAGTGGTAAGAGAAAAGACAGAAAAAATACCACAGATTTCCCTCACACTCCATGGGTCACAGGAGCCCCTTTCCTAGTTCCTCTGCATAGAGAGATGAACTCTCTCTGTGTCTTTTTTTAAATTGAGATAAGTTGACATATAATATTGTGTAAGTTTAAGGTGAATAATATGTTGATGTGATGCATTTATATATTGCAACATGATTACCACCTTAGCTTTACCTAAAAACTATATCACTTCACATATTAATTTTCTTTTTTGTGGTGAGAACATTTAAAATGCAGTCTCTCAATAATTGTGAAGTATATAATACAGTATTTTTGGCTATAATCACTATGTAGTGCATTAAATCTCCAGAAGTTATTTCTTTACAAGTTGCAAGTTTGTACCTTTTAACATCTATGAGTCTTATTAATATGTAATACTGTGGCTTGTTGCTTGGACTTGACTTTGAAAATGGTTTGAGAAAAAGTTTTTTCTCCCACACTCTCCTGAATGCATAGACCCTTTTTCTTATTCCTCTAGCTGGAAAGTGTAGCTTTCTCTCTGATTTTTTGCAATCTGCATTCAATGTCCAGTTCCAAGAATTGACCTATTCTTAGATGAAAATCAATAGATAAAGGAAGGGGGAAAAATAATAAGAAGAAAATAAACAGTGAAAACTAAGACACCTACTAGGCACTGGTGGGAGACCTCGGACATCTAAGGGGATAGGAGGAATCCCTGTGCCACCAGGTAAGAAGTAGGAAAGAAAGATGGGGGAAGAAGAGTGGAGGCAGGATGGGACTGGTGCCCCTGAAGGGGGATGGGGGAGGAGTGAGGTTCCCACAAACAGAAGGGCCCACTCACAGTGAGAGGATCATCAGGGACAGAGAAGGACCTTTGGGGGGTTGGGGGATTAGATGCAAACATGACCAGAATCTCCCCAACCCTTTCATGCCTCAGTGATCCTGCTGAGGTCCCAGGTCTGAACCCCAACCTCCTGGGACCACCTCTGGATGCACAGGTCCTGGGCTTGAACCCACCTGTACTCCCTGCCAAGGCCTCTTTTGGTCATATGAGTCCTGGGCCTGAGCTGAGCCCCCCACCAGACTCCCCATGGTTGCATGGGTCCTGGGCCTGAGCCATCTCCTGCCAAGGCCTCTTCTAATCATGCAGGTCTTGGGCCTGAACCCCAAACCTGCCAAAGCCTCCACAGGCTGCGTGTGTCCCAGCTGACCTGAGTACTGCCCTCCACAAGGCCTGCACAAGCTGTGTGGGTTGCAAAAGCCTGTGTACGGACCCAATAAAGCCACTTCCAGCTGAGCAGGTCCCAGTCCTGAGGCCTGTCTCCACCAAAACTTCCTCAGGCCTTGTGGGTCCTGGCAAACCAAGTGCCACCCCTCACAGGGCTTCTTCTGGCTGTGTGATCCAGGTGGGCATGGCTGTGTAAGCCTATGCAACAACTGGCTTACATGGGCACATGTGCTAAGGACCATCTCCAGAAACAGATGTTGGTGAGAAGGACACATCCAGAGGTGGGACTGACACAGTGGGTCCAGAGTCCTACCTAGAGGTCTTGGAGGCCTACTGTGGAGGCAGGGGTAGGCTATAACTCACTGTGACCACAAGGACACTAATAGAGGAGGCACCAGGGAATTTTTTATTTTTAATTTAAAATTTTTTTAATTTTTCTTAAACTTTTAAAATTTTTTTATCTTTTATTTTTATTCTTTTTCATCTTTTAATTTTCCTTATTTTATTTTTTATTTTTCTTTGCTGTTGTGGTTCTGTTTTGTTTTTTTGATTTTACTTCTTTATTGTTATTTTCTCTAATATATTTTAATTTTTCTAATTTTATTTTATTCTTTGTTATTGTTCTGCTCCTTTCTGTTTTTTGCTTTTATTCCTTTTCTTTCTTTCTTTTCTCTTCTGTGCCACAGGGCTTGTGGGGTCTTGCTTCCCAGGCCTGTGGTGGAAGCGCCAAGTCCAAGCCACAGAACAAAGAGAGATCTTCAGGTACCAGGGACTATTAATCAGTGTGAGGTCTCCAAGAGGTCCTCATCTCAGCACCAAGACCCTGCTCCACCTAACTGCCTGCAAACTCCAGTGCTGGACACCTAAGGCCAAACAAACAGCAAGATAAGAACACAGCCCCAGCCATCAACAAAGATGAGATGACAGAAAAGTATGTTACAGACAAAGAAGCAAAGTAAAAACCTACAGGACCAAATAAATGAAGAAGAAAAAGGCAATCTAAATGAAAAAAAATTCAGAGTAATTATGCAAAGATGATCCAAAATCTTGGAAATAGAATAGAGGCACAGATTGAGAAAATACAAGAAATGTTTGACAAGAACCTAGAAAAACTAAAGAACAAACAAACAGTGATGGACAGCACAATAACTGAAATGAAAAATACACTAGAAGGAATCAATAGCAGAATAACTGAGCCAGAAGAATTAATAAGTGAGCTGGAAGATAGAAAGGTGGAAATAACTGCTGAGAAGCAGAATAAAGAAAAAAGAATGAAAAGAAATGAGGACAGTCTCAGAGACCTCTGGGACAACATCAACATTCAAATTATAGGGGTCCCAGAAGAAGAAGAGAAAGAGAAAGTGTCTGAGAAAATATTTGAAGAGATTACAGTTGAAAACTTCCCTAACATGGGAAAGGAAATAACCACCAAAGTCCAGGAGGCAGAGAGAGTCCCATACAGGATAAATCCAAGGAGAAATACACCGAGACACATATCAATCAAACTAACAAAAATTTAATTCAAAGAAAAAATATTAAAAGCAGCAAGGGCAAAGCAACAAATAATATACAAGGGATTCCTCATAAGGTTATCAAATGATGTTTCTGCAGAAACTCTGCAAGCCAGAAGGAAGTGGCAGGATATATTTAAAGTAATGAAAGGGAAAAACATACAACCAAGATTACTCTGAACAGCAAAGATCTAATTCAGATTTAATGGAGAAATCAAAAGCTTTACAGACAAGCTAAAGTTGAGAGAATTCAACACCACCAAAGTAGCTTTACAACAAATGCTACAGGAACTTCTCTAAGTGGGAAACACAAGAGAAGGAAAAGACCTACAAAAATAACACCCCTGGGCTTCCCTGGTGGCGCAGTGGTTGAGAGTCTGCCTGCCGATACAGGGGACACGGGTTCGTGCCCTGGTCCGGGAAGATCCCACATGCCATAGAGTGTCTGGGCCCATGAACCATGGCCGCCGAGCCTGCGCGTCTGGAGCCTCTGCTCCACAACAGGAGAGGCACATGTACCACAAAATAAATAAATAAATACATAAAATAAACCCCAAACAATAAAGGAAATGGTAATAGGAACATGCATACTGATAATTACCTTAAATGTAAATGAGTTAAATGTTCCAACAAAAAAGCACACACTGGCTGAATGGATACAAAACTAGACCCATATATATGCAGTCTAAAGAGATCCACTTCAGACCTAAAGAAACATACAGACTGAAAGTGAGGGGATGGAAAAATGATACTCCATGCAAAAGGAAATCAAAAGAAACCTGGAGTAACAATGCTCATACCAGATAAACTAGACTTTAAAAGAAAAACTGTTATGAGAGACAAGGAAGGACACTACATAATGATCAAAGGATCAATCCAAGAAGAAGACATAACAATTATAAATATTTATGCAACACAATACATAAGGTATATATTAACAGGCATAAAGGGGAAATTGATAGTAACACAATAATAGTGAGGGAATTTAACACCACACTTACACCAATGGACAGATCATCCAGACAGAAATTTATGAACTTTAAATCACACAACAGACCAGATAGACTTAACTGATATTTATAGGACATTCCATGTGAAAGCAGCAGAATACACTTTCTTCTCAAGTGGGCTAGGAACATTCTCCAGGGTAGATAACATCTTAGGGCACAGATCAAGCCTCAGTAAATTTAAGAAAATTGAAATGGTATCAAACACCTTTCCAATGACAACACTATGAAATTAGAAATCAATCACAGAAAAAAAAGTTATAAAAAACACAAACACAATGAGGTTAAACAATACACTACTAAACAACGAAGAGATCACTGAAGAAATCAAAAAGGAAATTAAAAAATACATAGAAACAAATGACAACAAAAGCACGACAACCCAAAACTTGTGGGGTGCAGCAAAAGCAGCCCTAGGACGAAAGTTTATAGCAATTCAAACCTACCTCAAGAAACAAGAAAATTACAAATAAACAACCTAATCTTACACCTAAAGCAACTCGAGAAAGAAGAACAGATAAGACCTAAATTTAGCAGAAGGAAAGAAATCATAAAAATCAGAGCAGAAATAAATGAAACGGAAACAAAGAAAACAATAGCAAAGATCAATGAAACTAAAAGCTGGTCCTTTGAGAAGATGAACAAAACTGATAAACATTTAGCCAGACTCATCAAGAAAAAAGGGAGAGGATTCAAATCAATAAAATAATAAATGAAAAAGAAGAAATTACAACTGACACTGCAAAATACAAAGGATCATAGGAGACTACTACAAACAACTCTATGACAATAAAATAGACAACTTGGAAGAAATGGAGAAATTCTTGGAAATGTACAACCTTCCAAGATTGAACCAAGAAGAAACAGAAAATATGAACAGAAAGATCACAAGTAATGAAATTGAAAATGCAATTAAAAATCTTCCAACAAATAAAAGCTCAGGACCAGACGGCTTCAGAGATGAGTTCTATCAAACATTTAGAGAAGAGCTAATACCCATTCTTTTCAAACTCTTCCAAAAAATTGCAGAGGAAGGAACACTCCCAAGCTCATTCTACAAGCCCACCATCTACCTGATACAAAAACCAGACAAAGATATATATATATAAAAAAAGAAAATTACTGACCAATATCACTGATTAACATACATACAAATATCCTCAAAAAAACACTGGCAAACAGAATCCAACAACATATTAAAAGGAGCATACATCATGATAAAATGGGATTTATCCCAGGAATGCAAGGATACTTCAATATATACAAATCAATCAATGTAGTACACCATATTAACAAATTAAAAATAAAAATCATATGATCATCTCAATAGATGCAGAAGAAGCTTTTGACAAAATTCAACACAAATTTATGATAAAAACTCCAGAAAGAGAGCATAGAAGGAACTTACCTCAATATAATAAAGGCCAAATATGACAAACCCACAGCAAACATCATTCGCAATGGTGAAAAACTGAAAACATTTCCTCTAAGATCAGGAATAAGACAAGGATGTCCACACTCACCACTCTTATTCAACATAGTTTTGGAAATCCTAGCCACGGCAATCAGAGAAGAAAAAGAAATAAAAGGAATCCAGATTGGAAAAGAAGTAAAACTGTCATTGTCTGCAGATTACATGATACTATATATAGAAAATCCTAAAGATGCCACCAGAAAACTGCTAGAGCTAATCAATAAATTTGGTAAAGATGCACAGTACAAAATTAATGCACAGAAATCTCTTGATTCCTATACACTAAGAATGAAAAATCAGTAAGAGAAATGAAGAAACACACCATTTACCACTGAAACAAAAAGAATAAAATACCTAGGAATAAGCCTACCTAAGGTGGTAAAAGACATGTACTCACAAAACTATAAGACACTCATGAAAGAAATCAAAGATGACTCAAACAGATGGAGACGTATACTATGTTCTTGGATTGGAAGAATCAATATTGTGAAAATGAATAGCCAAAGCAACCTTGAGAGAGAAAAACAGAGCTGGAAAAATCAGGCTCCCAGACTTCAGATTATACTACAAGGTTACAGTAATCAAGGCAGTATGGTACTGGCACAAAAACAGAAATATAGATCAACACAACATGATAGAAAGCCCAGAGATAAACTCACGCACATATGGTCACCTTATTTTTGATAAAGGAGGGAAGAATATACAATGGAGAAAAGGCAGCCCCTTCAATAAGTGGTGCTGGGAAAACTGGACAGCTACATGCAAAAGAATGAAATTAGAACCCTCCCTAACACCATACACGAAAATAAACTCAAAATGGATTAAAGATTTAAATGTAAGGCCGGACACTATAAACCTCTTAGAGGAAAACATAAGCAGAACACTCTGACATAAACCACATCAAGATCTTCTTTGACCCACCTCCTAGAGTAATGAAAATAAAAACAAAAATAAACAAATGGAACCTACTTAAATTTAAAAGCTTTTGCACAGCAAAGGAAGCCATAAACAACATGAAAAGACAACCCTCAGAATGGCAGAATTCATTTGCACATGAAGCAACTGACAAGGGATTTTTCTCCAAAATATACAAACAGCACATGCAGCTCAATATCAAAAAGACTAACAACCCAATCAAAAAATGTGTGGAAGACCTAAATAGACATTTCTCCCAAGAAGACATACAATGGCCAAAAGGCACATGAAAAGATGGTCAACATCACTAATTATTAGAGAAATGCAGATCAAAACTACAATGAGGTATCACCTCACACCAGTGAGAATGGCCATCATCAAAAAAATCTACAAACAATAAATTCTGGAGAGGGTGTGGAGGAAAGGTAACCCTTTTGCACTGTTGGTAGGAATGTAAATTTATACAGTCACTATGAAGAACAGTATGGAGGTTCCTTAAAAAAACTAAAAATAGAAGTACCATATGACCCAACAATCCCAGTACTGGGCACGTACTCTGAGAAAACCATAATTCAAAGAGACACATGCACCCCAATGTTCATTGCAACACTATTTACAATATCCAGGTCAAGCAAGCAATACAAATGTCCATTGACAGATGAATGGATAAAGAAGATGTGGTACATATATACAATGGAATATTACTCAGCCATTAAAATGAATGAAATTGGGTCATTTGTAGAGATGTGGATGGACATAAGGTCTGTTATACAGAGTGAAGTAAGTCAGAATGAGAGAAAAAACTATCGTATATTAACACATATATGCAGAATCTGGAAAAAGATATGAACCTATTTTCAGGGCAGGAATAGAGACACAGATGTAGAGAATTGATGTATGGACATTTTGGGGGGAAGGGGGATAGGATGAATTGGGAGATTGAGATTGACATATATACACTACCATGTGTAAAACAGATAGCTAGTGTGAACCTGCTGTATAGCACAGGGATATCAGCTTGGTGCTCTGTGTTGACCTAGATATGTAGAATGGTGGGGTTGAAGGAGGTCCAAAAGGGAGAGAATATATGTATACATATAGCTGATTCACTTCATTGTATAGTGGAAACAAACACAACATTGTAAAGCAACTCTACCCCCACAAAAATATAACAGTGTAAGTTACCACAAAGAGATTCTTCAATTATGATTTCTGCCTTCCTCCACCTGTTTTTCTTTAGTTTTGGGAGTTATCATAGAGTTGCTTTTTGTTCTGTCCAGACATTTTTTAGATACAGTCAAAGGGAGAGATAGGCTGATGTAGACTCTCTCCATCTTAACTAACTAAGAAGTCAAACCAGTGTCTTTTAATCTGAAATTTGTTAAAAGGAAAATAAAAGTGTTTAGAGTAGTTTTGTGTTAATTGAAATTTGAGAATAATAAACATATATATATATATAATTATCTTTATCAAAATGAAAAGCAAGTCTTTATGTTAGTAGTCATTCCAACAAACTCTGAAAGAATTAACATTTAAAACACATCTTTCCAGGTTTTGTGCTCTAAATTTAGAAAATTTGTTGGAAAAGGCAAAATGAAGACCAGTTATCAGAAGAGAGAAGATGTAAACATATTTTCTTAGAGAAAAAAAGCAATCTATACTCAAGATTTTCAAAATTTACAATAATAAATAGCAATCTTAAGGAATTTAGAAATAGAAATTTAACACATTGTCTTTATAAAATACAAACTGTTTTCTGGGCACAGGATGACTTAACCATTTTATGGAAAGAAACAAATTCATATTTGTCTCTTCTTGTATAATATTCATATAAAATACCTAAGGGTTTTTGTTATTCTTGTTTTTTACTAGTATATATATACCTGTAAATACATGTGGTTAGACATATACCAATACATAATTATAAATACAGATGATATATTTAAAATACTTCACTTTTAAACATACTTAGATCCACAGCATAATATGTAGATAACATACGTATTATAATACATTTTTATCTCAACAAATTGAAAGCTTTTTCTTGTAAAACAAAAAGATCATATTTATTTTCCTTTCTATGTTCATGTATTATAATAACTATTATACCTAGTAAAATCTCAAATATTATATAAAATACCAATTAAATTGGTAATCAAAGTAACCAAGTTTTATTTATAAGACACAAGAACAAAATAAAAGATGGAAAATCAGGAATTTCCAAAATGCCTTCTCATAATCACACATTTCATTTTAATTTACACAATTTGATTAACAAATAAAAGGAAATATTAATGTCAACATTTTATATTGTATAAAAAGTAAGAGTAAATTAAAGAAATGTAAAATGATCAATATTTTGTGCTTTTTCTTCATCAGAAATATTTCAGGTTTCCACAGAGTAATCATTATTTAATTCAATTTAATAAAAGTATAGTATTTTAAAGTTAACTAAGAATCTGGATATTAATTATAAAACCAATTGAAAGATTAAAAAATAAATAAGTCATAAGAAGTAAAATCCTAATCTTGCAAACAATAAAAATTCAGATATGGTATTACATTATTTTTACAAGGTGGTAGAAGTCAGGAAGAAGTCAGAGTTACTTTTAAATTAAAATTATTCAGTCATTGAATTAGTTCAAAGAGTCACACTGATAAGTATATAATATAAAGTTCTTAATACTAATTTCTATCTCTATCTTTCAAAGATGTTAAAATCATGTTAATGTTTTTCTCTGTTTGTGAACCGATAACCAATGCCTTTCTGTCTTGTCCAGTGTTCTAATACCAAAGCCATATTTTACTTGTTCTCAATTGCAGTTTTGAAAAACAAAAAAAATCATATTTTACTTATTCACATTTAAAGCATTAAAAAGCTTTATTTTTTTCTTTGTTTTAAATTCAGGTGTGGACTGGATGGATTCCATGACTGAGGGAACATCTCTGCATCAACAAACTGTTTGAGGGCTTGCACACTCATATCTATTTCATGCTAGAATCTGAGTGTTTATTTCTTTTTGTTTGTTTGTTTTCTATGTTTTAACTATCTTGGGTATTTATTTATTTGAAAATATTTTAATTTTATCTTGGAGTATAATTGATTTGCAATGTTCTGTTTGTTTCAGGTGTAGATCAAACTTACGTTATACATATACATATATCTATTCATTTTCAGATTCTTTTCCCGTATAGGTTATTCCAGAGTATTGAGTAGAGTTCCCTGTGCTATACAGTAGGTCCTTGTGGATTATTCATTTTATATATAGTAGTGTGTATATGCTAAACCTAACATCCTAATTTTCCCTTTCCCCCCACCTTTTCCTTTGGTAACCATAAGTTTGCTTTTAAGTCTCTTATTCTGTTTCTGTTTTATAAATAAGTTCATTTGCAACTTTAGATTCCACATGTAAGTGATATGATATTTTTCTTTCTCTGTCTGATTTACTTCACTGAGAATGATAATCTCTAGGTCCATCAATATAGCTGCAGATGGCATTATTTCATTCTTCTTATGGCTAAGTAGTATTCTGTTGCATATATGTACCACACCTTCTTTATCCATTCATCTCTCAATGGACATTTAGGTTGCTTCTATGTCCTGGCTACTGTAAATAGTACTGCAATGAACATTGAGGTTCATGTGTCTTTTGAAGTATGGTTTTCTCTGGATATATGTCCAGGAGTGGCATTGCTGTATCATACGGTGGCTCTATTTTTAGCTTTTTAAGGAACTTCCATACTGTTTTCCAGAGTGGCTGCACCAATTTACAATCCCACCAACAGTGTAGGTGGGTTCCTTTTTCTCCACACCGTCTCCAGTATGTATTATTTGTGGACTTTTTTTTTTTTTAAGATTTTTTAATTTGTTTTTTGGGGCTGTGTTTGGTCTTCGTTGCTGTTCAGGCTTTCTCTAGTTGTGGTGAGTGGGGGCTACTCTTCATTGAGGTGAGGGGGCTTCACATTACAGTGGCTTCTCTTGTTGTAGAGCATGGGCTCTAGGCACGTGGGCTTCAGTAGTTGTGACACATGGGCTCTAGAGTGCAGGCTCAGTAGTTGTGGCACATAGAGTTAGTTGCTTTGTGATATGTGGGATCTTCCCCAACCAGGGATTGAACCCATGTCCCCTGCATTGGCAGGTGGATTCTTAACCATTGTGCCACCAGGAAAGTCCATTTGTGGACTTTTCGATGATGGCCATTCTGACCAGTGTCAGGTGATACCTCATTGTAGTTTTGAATTGTATTTCTCTAATAATTAATGATGTTGAGCACCTTTTCATGTGCTTTTTGGTCATCTGTATGTTTTCTTTAGAAAAATATTTTTTTAGGTCATCTGCCCATTTTTTATTGGGTTGTTTGTTCATTTATTTTTTATATTTAGCTGCATGAGCTGTTTACATATTTTAGATATTAATCTCTTGTCAGTGTCAGGGTTTGTAAATATTTTCTCCCATTCTGTGTGTTGTCTTTTCATTTTCTTTTATGGTTTCTTTTGTTGTGCAAAAACTTTTAAGTTTAGTTAGATCTCACTTGTTTATTTTTTTGTTTTTATTTTCATTACTCTAGGAGGTGGATACAAAAAGATTTTGCTGCAATTTATGTCAGAGATTGTTCTGCCTATGTTTTCCTCTAAGAGTTTTATAGTAACCAGTCTTACATTTAGGTTTTTAATTAATTTTGAGTTTATTTTTGTATATGAAGTTAGAGAATGTGAAAATTTCATTCCTTTACATGTAACTGTCCAGTTTTCCCAGCACTACTACTAAAGAGAGTATCTTTACTCCATGGATATTCTTATCTCCTTTGTCATAGATTAATTGAAACATAGGTGCATGGGTTTTTCCTCAGCTTTCTATCCTGTACCAATGATCTATAAGTCTGTCTTTGTGCCAGTATAATACTGTTTTGCTCAATGTACTTTGTAGTATTGTCTGAAGTCATGAAGCTTGATTCCTCCAGCTCTATTTTTCTTTCTCAAGATTGCTTTTGCTATTCAGGGTCTTTTGTACTTCCATACAAATTTTAATATTTTTAAATTGTAGATCTGCAAAAAATGCCATTGACAATTTGATAGGAATTGCATTGAATCTATAGATTACCTTGGGTAGTATAGTCATTTTGACAATATTGACTCTTCCAATCTGAGAACATGATATATCTTTCCATCTGTTTGTGTCATCTTCAGTTACTTTCGTCAGCGTCTTATAGTTTTCAGAGCACAGGTTTCTGTCTCATTAGGTAGGTTTATTCCCAGGTATTTTATTCTTTTTGATGCAATAGTAAATGCTGTTCCCTTAATTTCTCTTTCTGATATTTCATTGTTGGTGTATAGGAATGCAAGGGATTTCTGTGGATTAATTTTTTATCCTGCATCTTTACTGAATTCATTGAAGTCTTCTAGTAGTTTTCTGGCATCATCTTTAGGATTTTCTGTGTATAGTATCATGTCATCTGCAAGCACTGACAGTTTTACTTCTTCTTTTCCAATTTAGATTCCTTTTATTTCTTTTTCTTCTCACATTGGCGTGGCTAAGACTTCCAAAATTATGCTGAGTAAAAGTGACTAGTGTGAACATCTTTGTCTTGTTCCTGTTCTTAGAGCAAATGCTTTCAGCTTTGCACCATTGAATATGATTTTAGCTGAGAGTTTGTCATATATGGCTTTTATTATGTTGAGATAAGTTCCCTCTCTGCCCTCTTTCTGGAGAGATTTTATCATAAACTGGTATTGAATTTTGTCAAAAGCTTTTTCTGCGTGTTTTCAGATGATCATATGGTTTTTATTCTAGTTTGTTAATGTGGTGTATCACACTGATTGATTTGTGGATATTGAAGAATGCTTGCATCCCTGGGATAAATCCCACTTGATCATGGTATATCATCCTTTTACTTTTTCGTCGGACTCAGTTTGCTAGTATTTTGTTGAGTATTTTTGCATCTGTGTTCATCAGTGTTTTGGTCTGTAATTTTCTTTTTTTGTAGTATCTTTGTCTGGTTTTCGTATCATGGTGATGGTGGCCTCATACAATGAATTTGGAAGTGTTATTTCCTCTGAAATTTTCTGAAATATTTCCAGAAGGATAGGTGCTAGGTCTTCTCTAAATGTTTGATAGAATTCATCTTTGAAGACATTGTGTTCTCTACATTTGTTTGTTAAGAGATTTTTAATCACAGTTTCATTTTACATATGATTGATTTGTTTATATTTTCTATTTTTTCCTGGTTCAGTCTTGGGAGATTGAACCTTTCTAAAGATTTGTCCATTTCTTTGAGGTTGTCCATTTTATTGGGATATAGTTGCTTGTATTACTCTCTTATGATCCTTTGTATTTCTGTGGTGTCAGTTGTAACTTCTTTTTCTTTTCTAATTTTATTGATTTGAGTCCTCTACCTTTTTTTCTTGATAAGTCTGGCTAAAGGATTATCAATTTCGTTTATCTTTTCAAAGAACCGACTTTTCATTTCATTGATATTTTTATTGTTTTCTTCATCTAAATTTCTCTTATTTCTGCTCTAAATTTTATGATTTCTTTCCTTCTACTAACTTTAGGTTTTGTTTGTTCTTCTTTCTCTAGTTGCTTTAGGTTTAAGGTTAAGTTGTTTGAGATTTTCCTTGTTTCCTGAGATAAGGTTTTATCACTATAAATGTCCTTTTAGAACAGCTTTTGCTCCATTGAATAGGTTCTGGATCACCATGGTTTCGTTTTCAATTGTCTAGGTGTTTTTTGATTTCCTCTTGGATTTTTCCAGTGATCCGTTGGTTGTTTAGTAGCATTTTGTTTAGCTTCCATGTGTTTGTGTTTTTTACATCTTTTTTATCTTGTAGTTGATTTTAAACACATATCTTTGTGATTTGAAAAGATGATTGATATTATTTCAATTTTCTTAAATTTATCAAGACTTCCTTTATGGCCCAGCATGTGATCTATCCTGAAGAATGTTCCATGTGCACTTGAGAATAATGTGTAGTCTGTTTCTTTCTAATGGAATAATCTGTAAATATCAATAAATATCTATAATTATCAATAAATATCTATTTGTTCTAATGTCATTTAAGGCCTGTGTTTCCTTATTGATTTTCTGTCTGTATATTCAGACCATTGATGTAAGTTAGGTGTTAAATTTCCCCACTATTATTGTGTTACAGTTGATTTCTCCTTTTATGCCTGTTAGGATTTGCGTTATAAATTGAATTGCTCCTATGTTGGGTGCATATGTATTTAAATTGTCATATCTTCTTCTTTGAATGATCTCTTGATGGTTATGTTATGAACTTCTTGGCCTCTTATAAGAGTCTTTATTTTAAAGCTCATTTTGTCTGACATGAGTATTGCTACTCCAGCTTTCTTTAGATTTCCATTTGCATGGAATACTGTTTCCATCCCCTCACTTTCAGTCTGAATGTGTCCCTGGATCTGAAGTGGGTCTTTTGTTGACAGCATATATATACTGTTATTATTTTTGTATACATTCAGCCAATCTATGCTTTTTGGTTGGAGCAATTAATCCATTTACATTTAAGGTCATTACCAATATATATGTTCTTATTACCATTTTGTTAATTGCTTTGGGTTTTTTTTTAGGTCATTTTTCTTCCTTTCCTCTTTTATTCTCTACTATTGTGTTGATGACTATCTTTAGTGTGGTGCTTTTTATTCATTTGTTTTTTGGTGTGCATATGCTTATTGTAGATTTTTGTTTTCAGTTTCCATCAGGTGTTTTTGTTTTAACTTTTTATTTTATATTGCAATATAGCTGACTAAAACTTTTGTGTTAGATTCAGGTGTACATCAAAATGATTCAGTTGTATGTATACATGTATCTATTCTTTTTCAAGTTGTTTTTCCATATTGGTCTTTACGTAATATTGAGCAGAAATACCTGTCCTATACAGTAGGTCCTTGTTGGTTAACCATTTCATATATATCAGTTTGTACATGTCAATCCTAAAGTCCCTCACTTACCCCCATCACCCTTGCCCTCTGGAAACCATAAGTTCATTCTCTGAGTCTGTTTTTGTTTTGTAAATGAGTTCATTTGTATCATTTTTTTTAAGATTCCACATATAAGTGATATCATACAATATTTCTTTCTCTGACTTACTTCACTCTGTATGACAGTCTCTAGGTCCATCCATGCTGCTGCAAATGACATTATTTCATTATTTTTAATGGCTGAGTAATATTCCATTGCATATATGTACCACATCTTTATCCATTCTTCTGTTGATGGACATATAGTTTACTTCCCTGTCTTGGCTATTGTAAACAATGCTGCAAAGAGCATTGGGGTACATGTATCCTTTCAGACCAAGTTTTTCTCGGGATATACACTCAGGACTGGGATTGCAACATCATATTGTAGCTCCATTTTTAGTTTAAGTAGTCATGAGGTTATTGTGTGGTGTGCCTGGCAATAGAGTGTGCATATATTTATGTGAAGATATAAATTGTACTCAAGGTTTTAAATACAAAATGAACATATTAGAAACTGAGTTTTTCTTTAAAGTAACCAGATGTAGAAAAAAATTGATGACACTTATTACACAATAATTTTGGGAAGTTATTAACTTCCTAATATTTTTACAAGAAGAAATTCTTAAATTTATTCATGTTGCTCTTTGGTGCTCAGTGTAATCCAGTAATTGTCTGAAATACATACGCATATACTACTTAACTAATCATTGGTACATATAACAAAATGTATATTCACACAAAAATAATTTCTACATTTACAAAATATGTGCTAAACAGTATCTCTAAACCAACACTTTCAGAAAATTCAGATTTCATCTTTTCTGTTTAAAGTTGCTCCAAGCTTCTTTTGCACTTTAAGACTTAATTTGTATAATAGTTATTGTCTATGTAGTAACACTGAGCTTTT
This sequence comes from Stenella coeruleoalba, assembly GCF_951394435.1. Classification (NCBI taxonomy): domain Eukaryota; kingdom Metazoa; phylum Chordata; class Mammalia; order Artiodactyla; family Delphinidae; genus Stenella; species Stenella coeruleoalba. The sequence continues at coordinate 41,918,266 of NC_137164.1, read as the reverse complement.
CATGGTTCTTCAAATAGTTCCTCATTATCCACTTCTTCTTAAATGGACAAGTTTCAGAAATTCACATATTAAAATTTTAAACTTCTCTTTGATCTCACATCACTTACCACTTTGCATAATGCCTGATTTTGATATCTTTTTAATATTGTTTTTCAAATTAATATCCATTCTCCAAACCATCAATCTGTATTAAGCTGTAATATATATGAATGTTTGAATCATTACTAATATTCCTGCTAAAATGTTAAAATTTGTGTCATACATTACAGTTTTATAATAATTTTATGCCAAGATTACCTTACATTAACTTCAATTTCCAGCACGTCTGTCAGAAACTTTTATTTTGCCAGATACTTCTCAGTGGAGAAGTGATTCTTGTAGCATGTAAAAACTTGAGTCCAGCTCCTTGATTTCATTAGTATCAATTATGATAAACTCAAATAACAAAGTAATGATTAAAAAGTATAAATTGCAAAGAACATATTATATCAATGAACAAGACTGACCATTTGCTACTAGTTTGTTTCCAAAGACTATTTATAGTATTGACTTCAGTTGTTAACTTTCTATATCATTGGGACAGTTATTTTGTGAAAGTATTTCTATTTCACCTTAGGTTAACAAGGATAAGGTGGAGTATTTCTGCTAAACAACTACTAGATTCCTTTATTTTTACATGTTTGTTTTTGAAAGAAAATCTCATTTCAGACTTGTTAAAAATAATGTGAAAGAGTTCATTGGAGGAAAATACCACATTGTTTGATGGACATATTTTACCGACTTTCAATTATTATGTACCGACTTTATTTAGTCAATCCCCTGGTACATTTAAATCTGTCTATATAAAACTTTTAATAAAATGTTATGATTGGTAAATTTGATACCATCACAAATGAAAATTCTACTAAAATTACTTTTTAATTGGAGAAAAGTATTTTAACTGAGAATAATTTGTAAAGTTTTTAAAATTCAAAAACAAACTAGTCTAAGGAAATTCAATATAATGTGAACAAGTTATACTTTTCTGATGAGAAGGAGACAAGAAAGTCAGAGAAAGAGTAGTGGACATGATGATGGAAGCAGAGGTAAGAGAAACTTGAAGATGTTGCACTATTGTTTTGAAAATTGAGGAAGGGGGCCATGATCCATGGAATGCAGGTAACCTCTAAAATCTGTAAAAGACAAGGAAAGAGATTCTCTCCTGGGGCTTCCACACTATAGCCTACCAACACATGGATTTTAGGTCTTCAGATCTCCTTAACTGAAAGATACAAAATCTGTGTTGTTTTAATCCACTAAGTTTATGGTAATTTGTTACAGCAACTACAGGAAATTAATACACTGTTATTAACTAATTAATGTAATAATACATTCATTAAAACAAACTTTGATTTGTTTATGGACTGAGAATAAATGTGTTAAAAATTTTTATTTATGATTTTAGCTTTTACTTATGAATATTTGCTATGAGACATCTCTGTGCTAATCACTTATCTCAATTAATACTCCAAAGTTTAAGAGATAAAATTTATCCAGGTTTTATTTTTGTAGCACCTTGTTTTTATATCAATTAACAGAACTGAAATGCAATATATTTTAGATATATTTATTACATTTACTTTTATCACTGAAATACAATAACGTCTTTTTATTATACAGATATTTAGTTGTTTTAACTACTTTTTATCATACTTAGAAAACTTCGCCTTAAGTTTAGTCCTAACAAAATGTTTTTGGTGGTATGGTGAACTTTTATCAATAACTTCTTAAAGCTCCTAAAATTCTGCAAATTCTCAACTTTTTACAAGGTAGATGAGTATAAAAGTTATTTTCAGTCTTAATTTAGCACATTAAAATTTTATCTCAGAAATTATTCAGTCCAGGTATACCTCATTTTATTGCATTTAAAAAATTTTTTAAAATTTTTTTACAAACTGAAGGTTCGTGACAACCCTGAGTCAAGCAAGTCTATTGGTGCCATTTTTCCAACAGCATTTTCTTACTTCCTGTCATTGTGTGACATTTTGATAATACTCATAGGATTTCAAACTTTCTAACTATTATTGTATTTGTCATGGCGATCTGTGATCAGTGATCTTTGATGTTGTTGTTGTAATAGTTTCAGGGAGCTACAAACCACCCCCATTAAAACTGGCAAACTTAATTGATAAAGGTATGTTCTGACTGCTCCCCTTACACTCCATTGTCTATCTCTGTTCCCCTCCTCAACCTCCCTGTCCCCTGAGACAAAATAATAGTCAAGTTTGGCCAGTTAATGACCCTACAATGGTCTCTAAGTATTCAGGTGAAAGGAAGATTTGTCCATATTTCACTTTAAATCAAAACCTAGAAATAGCTTAGCAAAGAAGGGATGTTGATAGCTGAGACAGGCTGAAAGCTAAGCCTCTTGTGCCAAACAGGTTGTGAATACAAAGCAAAAGTTATTGAAGTAAATTAAAAGTGCTACTTCAATGAACACGTGGATGAAACAGTCTTATTGTTAATATGGAGAAAATTCTAGTGGTCTGGATAGAAGATCAAACCAGCCACAACATTTCATTAAGCCAAAACCTAATCCAGGGCAAGGTCCTAACTCTCTTCAATTCTGTGAAGGCTGAGAGAGGTGAGGAAGCTGTAGAAGAGAAGCTTAAGCTAGCAAAGGTTGTTTCATAAGGTTTAAGGAAAGAAGCTCTCTTCATAATATAAAAGTGCAAGATGAAGCAGAAAGTGCTAATGTAGAAGCTGTAGCAAGTTATCCAGATCTAGCTAAGACAATAAATGAAGGTAAGTACACGAACAACAGATTTTTTTATGTAGATGAAATCACCTTTTATTGAAAGAAGGTCCCATTTAGGACTTTCATAGCTAGAGAGGAGAAGTCAATGCCTGGCTTCAAAGGACAGGCTGGCTTTCTTGTTAGGGGCTAATGCAGCTAATGCCTTGAAATTTAAGCAAATTTAAGCTCATTTACCATTCTGAAAATCCTAGGTCCCTTAAGAATTATGCTAAATTTACTCTGCCTGTGTTCTATAAACGGAACAACAAAGACTTGATGACAGCAAATCTATTTATAACATGGTTTAGTAAATATTTGAAGCCTACTCTTGAGACCTACTGCTCAGAAAAAAAAATATTCTTCTCAAAATATTACTGTTCAATGACAGTGCACCTGGTCACCTAGGAGGTCTGATGGAGATATAAAATGGGATGAATGGTGTTTGCATACTTACTAATACAACACTCATGCTGCAGTCCACGGATCTAGTAATACTTTTGACTTTCAAGTCTTATTATTTAAGAAATACATTTTCTAAGGCTATAGCTGCATAGTGATTCTTCTGATGGATCTGGGAAAAGTCGATTGAAAACTTTCTGGAAATTATTTGCTTCTTATGGATGAGCAAAGAAAGTGGTTTCTTGAGAGGGAATATACTACAAATGAAGACTGTTGAAATGCAAACAAAGAATTTAGAATATTACTAAACTTAGCTGATAAATTAGGGGCAGGTTCTCAGAGGATAGACTCCAATTTTGAAAGAAGTTTGACAGGGGTAAAATGATATCAAAGAACTTAAAGAGAAATCATTTGTGAAAGAAAGAGTTAATGTAGCAAAGTTCACTGTTGTCTTTGCCACAACCATGCCAGCCTTCAGCAACCACCACTTTGATCAGTCAGCAGCCATCAACATTGGGGCAACACTCCAGCCTGAGAGGCAGACAGGACAGTCTCACTGCATGAGTGACCTGTAGGAGAGGCAAACCCAAGTTATAGGCAGTGCAAGAAGGTGGTCTGGAGATCAGTCCAACCATTTGGAAAGTGTGGAACTCTGCCAAAGGATCCTTTTAAAATCTGTTAAAAAGAAAAATCCTGCTGTGTTCTAAAAAAAACAAACCAAACAAAACAAAACATTTAGGCAAGACACACCACCAGCAAAAAATTACAAGTCACCGAAGGATCAGATGATGGTTAGCAGTTTTTAGCAATAAAGACTTTTTAAATTAATGTATGTGTATTATGTTTTAGACATGCTATTTTGCACTTAATAGACTACAGTATATTGTAAACATAACTTTTATATTCACTGAGAAACGAAAAAATTCATGAACTTACTTTATTGTGATATTTACTTTATTGTGGTGGTCTGGAACTGAACCTGAAATATCTCTGAGATATGCTTGGGTTCATTAATGCTCTTCACCTTATAAGCCCTGTTTCCTTTTTTCTGGAACATAATAGGATTGCACATTCCCTACTTTTTTGAAGATAAGCACAGTCATTACATTGGCCAGTGAAATGCAAGAACAAGAAATAGATATCAGTACCCTGTTGAAATATTCATTAAATGCCAGTACACATTTCCATGTCAAAGCACAGGTGAATAATTGCATTGATATGAGGCCTTCATTAGCTTCTACCTATTTGTGACCTGTCTGCCCCTTCTTGGTCATGTGGTGTAAATGAGAAATAAACTTTGTTGTTTTTAGACAATAAGATTTTAGGTTAAATTTTGTTAACCACCACATAACAATTTAACCTAACTGATATACTAGCACCCAAAACAAAGTAATTTTAATTAAAAAAACTATACCACATTTAAGCTAATTACTAGTTTTTTCACTCTCATTTACACTGTCATTATAGAATCTATATTCAATTTTGGAGATAAGGTGATAAATATCTGTATCTTGATTATCTACATATTCTCTATAAAGGAATACATTTTAATTGTTATAAAATCAACTGAATTTCTGTTCATAAATTTAATTTCTGCTTGAGATATAACATACGCAGGGCATAAATGCTTAAAAAATAATTTGGTTCTGCCACTGTGCCAGAGAGGCTTGCTGTCAGATTTGATATAGGAAACTTGCAAGAGACAATATATTCTTGACTTTCAAATGCAAAAGTATAAATTATAAAAGTTATTTGAAAGAAGCAAATTTGAATTCAGGATTTTATTGGAATGTAAACCTTATATTTCTCCTTGTTTATAACTTTACTCTTTTCTTAAATTTTTGTCAAGTTGTAGAGCCCCACAATATTAAATTCTTCTCTGTCATATTTAGTAATTTAATGTTTTACTTCTATAGCAGGTATGTAATGTGTGAACCTAAGCCAAAGATCTAGCCACCTCCTTCCCAACCTAACATGGCATTTACCACTCTACAAATACCCCCTCTCTCTCTCTCTCTCTCTCTCTCTCTCTCTCTCACACACACACACACACACATACACACAGAAATTTATGGCTATCTCCATTTTTCATTAAGAATTTCAGCTGATACCACAAAAGAAGCTCCAGTTGAATATTATATAGGTGATATATTTAATTGAACTGGCCTATTATATGCTGTTATGTTTTAATATACATAACATTTACCATATTGTTCTAAGATTACCTGAGACAACAAAATTCATTTTTAAGCCATTCTTTTGTCCTATATTATATTCCACACTCAATCCCACTTCCATCAGGAAAAAAAAATTATGAACTTATGCTTTTAGTATACAATACAATTGTCTCCCTTCTTCACACTTACTAATTTGTACAGTTCTAAATTATCATTTCCCCACGCTGGAAGTTTCCTGCCAGATTATATTTTTCATGTTATACTGGTACATTTCTCATGTGTTCTCCTACTTCCTATCACCACTGAGTTCTCATTTCAGAAAAAGTTTCAAAGTTAATTTATTTTATAACAGTTTTATTGTGGTATAATTCACATACCCCCTTTAAAAATTATACAATTCAGTGGATTTTGGTATATATCCACAGAGTTTTGTTATTGTTATTACTTTCTAACTTTCAAATATTTTATAACTCCCCTCAAAAAACCCATAGATATTATTACTCATTTTCCATTCCTCTCTTGCAAACTAGCCCTAGCAATCACTAATCCACTTTCTGTCCTTAAGGGTTTGTCTATTCTGGACATTTCACAAGAAAGGAGTTATAGGTAACTGTGAAATCAAAGGCAAGTAGGCAAATTCACAGGATATTAAAAAGCAAGTTCATACCACACCAATAAAAGTATTCAGTATAATAAAAAAAAAAAAAACTAGTGTTTCACTAATGATGGACTTTTCTACGTAAAGAGTTGATTCCATTTGTATTTTCTATTCTGCAACCTAAAGCCTTCAAGATAATGAATAATTCTAACCACTAGAATCACTCAATGAAAAGGATAGTGTATAAACAGGCAAGGACATTGATTTTTCTAAAACCTTAAGTCTATAATTACATTTAACTTATTCGTTTTTGTACCAAGACTCTAATGGAACAACTGGAGAGCTAAATGCTTCTGTGGGACAGACAGCTAATGGGAGATAGTTCTTTTGGTATTACTTATAACAACTTTATGCAATATTCAAACACTATCATGTGATTGCTGTTTTGATAAATTATTGCTATTTAGAATTAACAAACTTTTATTTTGTCTGTTCCAATTTATTCATAGATATGAAGAAAACAGGAGATAACTTTCTAAAATATTTACAATAAAATATATTGAAATTTTAACCTAAAGATTCAAAGTATTTTAAAATGATTAGAATTAGTCTTTGGAAATCTAGCTTCATAAAGTCATTATTTACATTGTTCTGCATAATAATGCAATAAACAATGCAAATCACATATAAAATAAATTATTGCATTATTTGATTTACTATTTGAAACTATTATTAAATTTGAGTATTTTGCAAGAAGAAAAACACTTCAAGAAGTCTTCTACTTTCACAAAAAAGTTGAGTAAGATTATACTTTCTAATGATTTGAGGAATATGAATAAGTTATCTGTCCTCAAAGTAGCAGAAAGAATTAATTTTTGAGCACAATGAAATTAAAATTTTTTAGCTTGCCTGATCTGAACAAAGTAAGATAAAATTTTAATACAGTGAATTAATTAGGCACATAATGAGGAATATAATACATAATATTTCTAATTCAGATAAATAGCAAAATATCTCAGATTCTAAAAGAAATATATATCATCCATCATAGACACATCTTAAGTTACGTTTATTGGAAAATATTAATGGCAACAAACATAATAGAATATTAGATGGATTCTATGGCTGATTTTGTTTCATGAAACTACATTTTATTTTGACCTTCATTTGTAACTTTCTGTGGAGTTAATCTTAGAACATTACTCATTTCTGAAGGTGTTAATGTACAATAAAGGGTTTGTATTATTGTTAGACATTATCTTTTCCAAGTTTTACATGTTCTCTGCATCTGACCTGAAGTTCATTTAACAGCTTAAAAATCTTTGTGATCATATGATGTGTTTCTGTAACTGTCTGCATTTTTTAAGATTCTGAAACACGCATTATAAAATTATAATTTTAAAAACTTTTTAATATAACACAACTCCTATGTATTAATTTTAAATCTTCCAATGTATATACATATATGGAGATTATATTAATATGCTGTATGATATGGTGACTTGGGATCGAATCTCTGAAAGACAAACCATTTTACATTTTCCAAATTCAGTTTCTTAATCTACAAACCATTGTGTTTGAACTGGATGACATACAAGCAGTAGCATTTAAAAAATTGTGTTTGGTTTTATGATCATTACTAAATTTCAAAGTATTATGCACAATAAAATGATGAATAAAATATTATTTCATATGTTAAAGAGATTCCTTAGACAATCACATAGACTATACAAAAATATATTTTATGTTTATTTTACATTCCATATTTTTAAGCATACATGCCTAAATATACACCCTTTTTGGTGCCAATTAAGTAGAATTTGAATTAACTATTTAAAGAAATAGAATCAAAATATGTCTTTATATAGTTTGATCACTCAACTACATGAACAAGAGGCTAAGAAAAATATTTAATTGAAACATGTCTTCTTTCTAAATAAAAATCATTTAATGATAATTAGGCTAAAATCTACATCTAAAAATATAAAGCCATTTCACAAATACTATTGTAAAATAAGAGGTTGAGACTGAACTTTAGTCCTTATATTAATTTGTTAATGATCCTTTAAAATCTATTTCAGAAACCATTATGAGTTAAGCAGCTTTCTTATAGTAACTTGTGCATATATCTGACTTGAGAACACACCCTTCTGGGTACCACTGCATACCCACTGAATCAGAAATTCCAAGAAGATTTAAAATCTTCTTTCCTCCTTCTCTTCCCCACTCCTTCTCTTTCTTTCTCTCTCTTTTTCTTTCTTTCCATCTCCCTCCTCTTTCTTTTTTTTTTTTTTTCTTTTTTTTTTTGTGGTACACGGGCCTCTCACTGTTGTGGCCTCTCCCGTTTTGGAGCACAGGCTCCGGACGTGCAGGCTCAGCAGCCATGGCTCATGGGCCCAGCTGCTCCGCGGAATGTGGGATCTTCCCGGACCAGGGTACGAACCCGTGTCCCCTGCATCTGCAGGCAGACTCTCAACCACTGCGCCACCAGGGAAGCCCTTCTCCTCTTTTTTTTTAAGTAATGTCTCTGTGGTTCTTATCAACAGCAACATTTAGGAAAATATTTAGATTTATCATTGGAAATAATGTTTAGAGTTTAGGTGATAAACCTGTTTTTTTAATAACACATTTAATTAATTAGAAAGAAGTTGTATATATCATTAAGCCATAAACTAATATTGAATAGAATTTTTTTTTAAGTCAGAATGCATACATTGGGTTCTTTGTAGGCTCCTCACGAACTTTCTTTTTTTTTTTTTTAACATCTTTGTTGGAGTATAATTGCTTTACAATGGTGTGTTAGTTTCTGCTTTATAACAAAGTGAATCAGTTATACATATACATATGTTCCCATATCTCTTCCCTCTTGTGTCTCCCTCCCTCCCACCATCCCTATCCCACCCCTCTAGGTGGTCACAAACCACCGAGCTGATCTCTCTGTGCTATGAGGCTGCTTCCCACTAGCTACCTATTTTACGTTTGGTAATGTACATATGTCCATATCACTCTCTCACTTTGTCACAGCTTTCCTTTCCCATTCCCCATATTAAATCGATGGTTACAATGGACTTGTTTTGGAACTACAATATAACTATACTTCCTACAAGTGCAGCATATATTCAGAAATTCTAAAAACCTGTACTATCCAGTAGCTCTATTTTTCCAATATTTTTTTTTAATTTACAAATAAGAAACAGAGACTCAATAAGGTAATAGATTATTTTAGCAGATGTCTAGGCAAAGTTGTTATGTAGTTTCAGTCCTTACTTTGACAGGTATTTGGTTTTTTACAGAACTGCAAATTGAAATTCAGACATGATACCTCTAATATAACATTTAAGGAAAGCTACATTTTAATATAGATTTAAACTAGTATGATTGAGTGGCATGAGTTCCTAATGCTTTGTGTGTGCTTACTCATTTGATTCTTGCAATAACTCAATGAGATAAGTAGAAACTTATAAATAAAATTATAAATGTAAAGTTGTTAAATGTTCATTCCAAATGTTTGACAAAACATTCGGCAAATTATTGTTGGTTTTGGTATCAACTGTTATGTGACTGTGGACATTTTATAGTAATAAGAGAGGATGTTTTAAGCTGTTACTATTTACTTGAATCCTTGGTCTCTGGATTAGTTATCTTGTGTCCCATTGCTTTTTGATTCCTTGGTATTACTCTGTTCTCTCATCTCTCATTTGATGTAATAAGAAGACCTAAATTAACAGTTATACAGTTAATATTATTTTCTTATGAAAAATACAAACATCTAATATATATCCTTAGATATAGTAAATTTTTTTCCTATACTGAGAAATTATTACAAGGTAGGATATATACATATTCTTGTCACTGGCTGGTAGGTTCATTATCAGAGTTATTAGCAAGTGCACATAGCTATTTATACATGACCAGGAATGGAGAATCTCTTAAAAACATAACTTATGGATTTCCAAACATTAATTATTACTGGACTGTGGGTATTGTTCCCAATAGAGGCTTCCAAATTTTTATATAATAAAAAATTAAAATTAAAAATCAAAAAAAAGTTAAATTTCATCTAATTTCATAATAGAATTACACTTAGGTCAAAGAGAAAAGAATGATAGTCATAGTCATCATATTAATGACTTATTCTAAAATAATAGAGTGAGGAATAAATACTGGTTAGATATACTCAATCTATTCATTATCTTCCTTATTTCATTCAACATTTTTTTTCCAAAGTGAGGCATTTAGGGACACGGTAGTGGCCAAAAATATCAAGAGACTGGCCCCATGTAGGTCATTACTCAAGCTGTGAAGACTAGTAATAAATAAACAAGATAATTCAAATTTTAATAAATGCTGAATGAAATTAATACAGTGATGAAATTTCAAAGGAATGATGGTACTATTTTATATAAATAGATCTAAAAGTCTCTGTGAGGAGATGTCAGATGACCTGAGACCTGATAGATGAAAATATATCAACTATAGAAGCAAGAATACTAATTTGAGGAATATGAGGAGTGCATTATGATTAAGGAAAATAAGAAAGACCAACTGACATGGCTGAAACAAAGGCATTAAAAGCAAGGAGTTGAATAAATTGGAGATTTAATCAAGCTGAAGATTATACACTGTATAGAAGGTAAGGAGTTTATTCCAAGCTCCAAGGGATGACAAAGGTATATATGCGGGGAAATTGCATGACTTCTCTGGATACTGTGGGAGTAATAGGACTGTAAAGTTGTTGTCTCAGAAGATATTTTTACCAATATATAATAACAATACATAAATAAATATTATATAGAAATAAATATAAATACTATATTAAATATTTATAATATACATATATATTTTCTTTTTTTAATGAAACTCTGGTTTGATTGTGGTACCATTTACTGAGATGGGAAAGCTGAGAGTAGGACAAGCCCAAAATGGTGGAATGAGTAGTGAGAGAAACAAGAGCTCCATTTTGGGACATTTTAAATTTGAGGTCTATTTAAGTGGAAAGGTCAAATAAGCTTTGGAATATATATTGTGAAACCTAGAAAGGAGTTTGTGGATTTCAGTCTTTTTGAATTGTCATAATCTATTTTTAGATAAAACTATATGATTTTGTAACTGATTTCATGAAAGAAATGTAGAAGGAATAGACTGGGTCCAAAATCAGTCTGGAACATAGGAGAAAAGCTAATATGAGAATAAAGGGAACAGAAAGTGAGGGAATAGAAACACCAGGAACCTATGTTGTCGATGCAACTTCAGGACTCAACATGATTATAAGCCTCAGGTCAGAATTTTCTGCCCCTAGATTTGTAGTTTATTTGGAAATAGATTTCCCACAAATGTTTACTTGATTTCTAATCTTATTGAGTTTTATACTCTAGTAACAAAATGCTAATATACTTCTCAATTCTGCTTTATTTCTTATTTTCTTGCCCCATTCCTCTCTCTCAACCTAATGGTGTCTACATTGAAAATATCAGGAAAAATAGGTGTAAAGTCTTCATCCTTAATCTATTTATCCCTGAATCATTATATTATTTTGTTCAAAGCTTTTTTTAATCCCCTTTCTACCTATTTAGGATATAAGAGCAGTAGTTTTGTCTAGTTCTATAAGGCTCTTATCTTTTTTTGAAAATTATTGAATCTGCTGATTCTTTCCTCCATCTCCTTCTTGTAATATCTTGATAAACATAGTCAATAAATATCAATGCATATTTTTAAACCTCTTTTTTTTTCTTAAATGCCATGGCTGAGGGAGGAAAGAGTCTTCTTTCCTACTTAGAACAGATAGCAGTATTACTAAATATTTTACCATTGCCTGATACAGATAATCATCATTCCAATCTTCAAGAATAATTTTGTCACTGATATCCATTCAGATACTAAGCCAGATATTATTTTTTGTGAGAGCTACACCCTCCTTTTGGCACTAATTTCTATATCACATTCACTTACATTTTTTATTGAAGTAAATTAATTTACAATACTTGATTCAGGTTTACAACATCGTGGTTTTGTTGTTTTTATACACAACAAAATGATCACCCCAATAAGTCTAGTTACCATTTGTCACCATACAAGATTATTACAATATTATTGGCTCTATTCCCTATGCTGTGCATTATACCCTGCTCACAATTTTTTTTTACAACAGAACTAGTCACATGGCTCTAACCCAATTTCATGAAGGACTGGTTTTAGAGGTGTGGATGGGAATTCTCTGAGCACTAACAGTATTGTCCACACTGTATTATAATGATTTCCCTTTTAACTTGTTTTCTTTCTTCAAATAGTAGAGGAGAGGAAGGAACAGAACAGAAGAAGGAATCAGTTCTGCACAAGAATGAAAGACTTTTTTCCCTAAGGTAATGTTTTTAAGGGGTTGCTTACAGAAAGTTGTGCAGAAGCAACAGAATGTAAACTCAGACTTGAAAGAAGATTTTCTTAGGGCAGAAAGACTGGGTATAGCAGCGATGTCCAAAACTGGCTCATCAAAATCTTTAGTTTCTTTTTTATAAGTGTAAGCATCAGTACATTCTCATTCCTAGATCCATGAAATGAGACTAGCTAAATATAGTACCCTGCATTCTATGTTTGCTACAAATATGGTATCATCTTTTTATGCAGCTGCTTATAATATGAAAACAAATTTCCACTTTCTGTGATTCACAAAACATTCTTTTCATAATATAGTGAGCTACGTAAAATATATTCTCAAATGAACTCAATATTAAAAGTCACCAGTTTGGTCACTACAAATAGAATTCTAAATTTCATGAATGTAAGTCATAAACTTTAATTGCTCTGTTGAATATTGTGACATTTTTAGGGTTCCAAATAAATTTTCAGTACCAGAATAGGTCTGCAAGTTTCATTACAGAAATCTGACTCATACATTATGATTACTGAGATTAGTAATTCTAAGTTGGCACATAGATAATTTGGAGAAAATCAGTTTAAATAACTTTGTTTATGTTTTAAATTGAGGACATTAGCATCATATTATTAACATAACTTACAGAAGTTCTCTCAAAATGAAAAGTATCTGTTTTGGAAGTTTCAGACAGGGTATTAGCATAAAAGATTTACTAAATAGAAAAACGCAGGGAGTGCTTAATAAAGAGAACATTTATAAAGTGTGAGCAGAGTATAGCAAATCAGAAAGGCTGATATGATTCTAGGGAGTTTATAACAGCAAAGCTATTACCACTTCTAGAACTAAGATAAAGAAGGGAGGGAACAATTACCAAAACCTGGACGAAAAGTACAGATAGCTTGTAAAAATCAGTGCTCTACAATCATGGAACCCAACCAAACTAGGTTAACATGGCAGGGAAAGATAAATGCCCTCACTTCATGCTCCAACTTCTGGTTGACATCCTGTCTAGGATCTCATTCACTGAAATAAACCAGTAGCCAGGAAACAGACAAAAAAATTTCTAATGATAGAGTACATATATGCCAGGGCAGACATTTAGGTGAAGAAGTGTAATGAGTAGATCTAGAGGGGCAAATGGAAGTTATCCAACACAGTTTGAGATTAGATGAAAGGGAAAAATTAAGTTGCCCATTAAAAATAGGAAAAGAATAGAATAACAAAATATTGACCATTTATTTTATAACTATTTTTCATCACAATTCTTCTAGTTGATACCATTTACTGACTATTGTTGACTGACGGATATGGCAACATTTTCTTTATAATGATCTTACCAAAGCTGACATAAAAACTACAGTGTATTTGGGTAACTATTGCTGGAACCACATTTCTAACAGAATATTAATACTTTATGAAGTTTATTTGATATATAGCTCTAATACAATATGATTTTTGATTGATAAAAACAAAGTATACTTTAAAGGAAAAGATTAAATGTTATTAAAATTACTGAATTTGCTAAAGTAAACAAGTGTCGTATTCAATTAAAAAAATCTGAACTTCTAAAATTTTTGTAAACATTCCATGCAATACAGTTGGCTTCAGTACATATAAATGAACAGATATGTGATTGTTCTGTATATGCTTTTTTTCCATATAATATATCAAATTAAATCTGATTTTGGCCCCAGCCTTATGATTTCTTTTAACCTTAATTATCTCCTTAATGACCTTGTCTCCAAACACAGTCACATTGGGCATTAGGGTTGCAGCATATGAATTTGGGGAGAACACAATTTATAATTCAATCCATAACAAATGGTATTTTATTAGTTCAAAATTATGACTACTTTTGTCCATAAAGCCAATTAAAATAATAATTAGTATTTTTATAAACACAAATTTTGTAATATCTAATTATTCACTTTCTATAGTTTGCATGTTGATAAAATACATTTTTTTTTATGAAAAGTAGGTATAGATTTAAAAGTTTTGTTTTTAAAGGATAAATTACATAGCTGAAATTCCAAAACAGAGTCTTGGAATAATTTTTACTCCTCTTTTATTAGAGTAACAGTCTAAGTACTCTCTAGATTCCATAATTGACAAAAGATTACTTTTGAAGCGATCAATGAGAATATTTTTAAAATTCTTATTATTTAATAGATCTTATAATATTATAAGTTGTGCATTCTTTTTAACATTTCAGCTATTAATGTACCCAACTCTGCTGAGTATTCATACAAAATGTCAAGCATTAAAGAGCGAATTTCTTTGCTTTTGTATTGTAAGTTCAAACATTTAAGTTGTCATTTATCACTAATGGTTTTTCTTAAAGCCATGGTAATTCAATGAATCTACATTAGCTGACAGTAGTAATTTCAACTGTTAAAATTATCACCAAGATTTTAGAGGTGTTCAGTAATGGAAAAGGTTTTTTTTCCTGCTATTATATATCCACATCAGTACATTTTACTTCTTAGATATGGCACCAAAAAATAAGTGACAAAAGAAAAAGTACATAAACATTAAAAATTTTTGTGCTTCAAAGGACACCATCAAGTGAGAAGACAACTCACAGAATGAGATAAAATGTTTGCAAATCTATATTTGACAAGGGACTTGCATCCAGAATGTATATTAAAAAAAGAAACAAAACAAAACTCTTACAATTATACAATTAAAGGACAAGTCACCCGATTAAAAAATAGAGATTTCTTAAACAGTATATACAAAGTACAGTGAAAAGATGTTCAAAATAATTACCCACATGGGAAATGCAAATCAATATGACTTCACTTCCTCTAGGGTGGCTATGACCTAAAGGACAGATAAAAACATGAATGTGGAGAATGTGGAGAAATTGCAACCCTCATATATTGCTTATGACAATTGTGAAATGATGCAGCTCCTTGAAAAACATCTTGGCTGTTCATCAAAATGTTAAATATAAGGTTTTCATATGACTAATCAACTCCACTTCTACGTACATAGACAATAGATATAATAGTATACATCTAAACAAAAACTTGTAAATGAAGGTTTATAACAGCATTATTCATACTAGACAAAAATATAAAGAGCTCAAGTGTCCATCAACTGATAATGCATAAAAAATATGGTATATTTATGCAAAGGAATATTTTTCAGCAATAAAAAGAATGAAGTACTGATACATGATACAACATGGATGGACATTGAAAACACTATGTGGAGTGAAAGAAGCCAGTCCTAAAAGACTACGTATTATATGATTCCATTTACATGAAATGTCCAAGATAGGCAAATCAAAGGAAAGGAAAGGAAAGTAGTGGTTGCTAGGGGTCAGGGATAGGTGGGATGGAAAGAGATGTGTATGGTATGGGGATTCCTCTAGGGGGATACATATTTTCAAAAATTATTTTCAATGGTTGTACAACTACGGTGAATGTATTAAAAATAACTGGATACTAGTGATGTTGAACAATTTGTCATGCACCTGTTAGTCATCTGTAAGTCTACTCTGGACAAATGTCTATTCAGGTCATCTGACCACTTTTTGATTGGGTTGTTTGTTTGTTTTTGATAATGAAGAGTATGAGTTGTTAATATATTTTGGGCATTAACCTCCTGTCAGTCATATCGTTTACAAATATTTTCTCCATACCCTAGGCTGTCTTTTCATTTTGTTAAATATTTTTCTGCGTAAAAGGTTTTAAGTTTAATTAGGTCTTGTTTCCTTATTTTTGCTTTTTTTCTTTTGCCTTAGAAGATAGATCCAAAAAACTATTGCTCCAATTTGTGTCAAAGTGTGTTCCACCTATATTCTCTTCTAGGAGTTTTATGGTTTCTGGTCTTATATTTAGATTTTTAATCCATTTTGTTTACTTTTGTATATGGTGTGAACTAATGTTCTATTCTTACTGCTTTACATGTAACTCTCCAGTTTTCCCAGCACCACTTATTGAAAGACTGTCTTTTCACCATTATATATTTCTGCTCCTTTTGTTGTAGATTAATTAACCATAGGTACATGGGTTTATTTCTGGGCTCTCTATCCTATGTCATTGATCTATGTGTTTGCTTTTTTGCCAGTAGCATGCCATTTCGATTAGCTTTGCAGTATAGTCTGAAGTCTGGGAGGAAATGCAAATCAAAAAAAGCAATGATATATTACCATATACTTGTCAGAATGGCTATCATCAAAAGTCTACAAATAACAAATGTTGGCAAGGATGTGGAGAAAATAGAACCTTTGTACACTGTTGGTGGGGATGTGAATTGGTGCAGCCACCATGGAAAGCAGTATGAAAGTTCCTCAAAGAAAAAAAAAAAAGATAGAACTACCATATAATCCAGTAATTCTACTCCTGGGTATATATCTGGAAAAAAATGAAAACACTAATTTGAAAAGATACATGCACCCCAATCTTTATAGCAGCACTATTTACAATAACCAAGTATAGAAGCAACACAAGTGCCCATCAACAGATGAATGGATAAAGATGTGGTATACAATATTGGGATACTACTCAGCTATTAAAAAAATAAAGCAGTGAAATTCTGCCATTTGCAGCAAGGTGGATGGACTTAGAGAATATTATGCTTAAGGAAATAAGAAAGAGAATGACAAACACTGTATGATATCAATTATATGTGGGATCTAAAAATAATACAAATTAATGTATGTGTAAAACAGAAACAGACAATATAGAAAACAAGCTAGTTCTTACCAAAGGGGAGAGGGAAAGGGTGAGGGGCAAGATAGGGGTATGGGATTAAGAGATACAAACTACTATGTATAAAATAGACAAGCAACAAGGACATATCATATAGCACAGGGAATTACAACCATTATCTTATACTATTTTTAATGGAATATTAAATCTCAAATAAAAAACTTAACCTACCTCCTAAAATAACTAGAAAAAGAACAAAAAAACTAAAATCAGCAGAAGGAAGGAAATAACAAAGATCAGGGAATAAATAAAATATGTACAAAAAACAATGGAAGTGCTTCCCTGGTGGCGCAGTGGTTGAGAGTCCAACTGCCGATGCAGGGGACATGGGTTTGTGCCCCAGTCCAGGAAGATCCCACATGCTGTGGAGCAGCTAGGCTCATGAGCCATGGCTGCTGAGCCTGCGCATCTGGAGCCTGTGCTCTGCAATGGGAGAAGCCACAAAAGTGAGAGGCTTGCATAGCGCCCAAAAAAAAAAAATGCAATGGAAAAAATTTAATAAAACCAACAGCTGGGTCTTTGAAATGGTAAACAAAATTGACAAACTTCTGGCCAGGCTCACCAAGAAAAGAGAGCTCAAAAATTATATATAAATAAATAAAAATGACACATGGGAAATTACAACTGATACCACAGAAATACAAAAAACAAACAGACAAACAAAAAACTATAAGAGAATGCTATGAACAATTATATGTCAACAAATTGGGCAACCTAGAAGAAATTGACAAGTTTCTGGAAACATACAGCCCACCAGAACTGAATCAAGAAGAAATAGATAATTTGAACAGATCAACCACTAGCAATGAAATAGAATCTGTAATAAAAAAACAGAACAAAAACCTCCCTGAAAACAAAAGTCCAGAACTAGATGGCTTCACTGGGGAATTCTACCAAACATACAAAGAAGAAATTTTACCAATCCTTCTCAAACTCTTCCAAAAGATTGAAGAGAAGGAAACACTCCCAAAGTCATTCTATGAAGCCACCATCACCCTGATACCGAAACCAGACAAAGACACTACCAAAAAATAAAATTACAGTCCTATATCTTTGATGAATGGAGATGCAAAAATTCTCAACAAAATATTAGCAAACTGAATCTAACAACACATAAAAACTGTCATACACCATGAGCAAGTCAGATTCATCCCAGGACCACAAGCATTGTTCAACGTATGCAAAAGAATCAATGTGATACACTAACCACATCAACAAAAGAAAACACAAAAACCACATGATTATCTCAATAGATGCAGAAAAAGCATTTGATAAAATTCAGTGTCCATGCATGATAAAAACTCTTATCTAAGTGGGCATGGAAGGAACATATCTCAACATAATAAAAGCTATTTATGACAAACACACAGGCAACATAATATTCAATGGTGAAAAGCTGGAAGCCTTCCTCCTAAAATCTGGAAAAAGTCAAGGATATCCACTCTCACCACTTCTATTCAACATAGTACTTGAAATCCAAGCCACCATAATCGGACAAGAAAAAGAAATAAAAGGTATCCAAATTGGAGGAGAAGAGGTAAATTGTCATTATATGCAGATGACATGATACTATATATAGAAAACCCTAAATTCTCTGCACAAAATCTACTAGAACTGATTGACAAATTCAGCTAGGTAGCAGGATATGTGATCAACATACAGAAATCTGTTGCATTTCTTTACACTAACAATGAAATATCAGAAGGGGAAAGTTAAAAAAAAAATTCCCTTTTAAAATCACATTAAAAAAAAAAACAACTTATGAATAAACCTGCCAAGGATGTGAAAGATTTACATTCTAAGAACTATAAAATGTGGATAAAGGAAATTGAAGATGATTTAAAGAAATGGAAAGATATCCCATGCCCTTGGATTGGAAGAATTAATATTTTTTAAATGGCCATACTACCAAAAGCAATCTACAGATTAAATGCAATCCCTATCAAATTACCCATACTTTTTTCACAGTTCTAGAATAACTAATCCAAACATGTATATGAAACCATAAAAGACCCAGAATGGCCAAAGCAATTTTGAGGAAAAAGAACAAAGCAGGAGGTATAACCCTCCCAGACTCCAGGCAAAACTACAAAGCTACAGTAAACAAAAAAGCATGGTATTGGCACAAAAACAGACATATGGATCAATGGAACAGAACAGAGAACTTAAAAATAAACCCACACATGTACCTATGATCAATTAATCTTTGAAAAAAGAGGCAAGAATATACAATGGGGGAAAGACAATCTCTTCAGCAAGTGGTGTTGGGAAAGTTGCACTGCTGTCTGTAAATCAATGCAGTTAGAACACACCCTCACACCATACACAAAAATAAACTCAAAATGGTTTAAAGACTTCAATATAAGATATTACACTATAAAACTCCTAGTAGAGAATATAGGTAAAACATTCTCTGACATAAATTGTAACAATGTTTTCTCAGGTCAGTCTCCCCAGGCAATAGAAATAAAAGCAAAAATAAACAAATGGGACCTAATCAAACTTATAAGCTTTTGCACAGCAAGAGCAACCATAAACAACATGAAAAGAAAACCTATGGACTAGGAGAAAATATTGCAAATGGTGTGACCAACAAGGGCTTAATTCCCAAAATACACAAACACTTCATACAACTCCATAACAAACAAAACAAACAAAACAAAACAAAAAATGACATAGACATTTCTCCAAAGAAGACATACAAATGGCCAACAGGCACAGGAAAAGATGATCAACATCACTAATTATTAGAGCAAATCAAAACTACAATGACATACCACTTCACATCAGTCAGAATGGCCATCATTAAAAAGTCTACAAATAACAAATGCTGGAGAGGGTGTGGAGAAAAGGAAACCCTCCTACTCTGTTGGTGGGAATGTAAATTTGTGCAGCCATATGGAGAACAGTATGGAGTTTCCTCAAAAAACCAAAAATAGAGTTACCACATGATCCAGGAATCCCACTCCTGGGCATATATCTGGACAAAACTGTTATTCAAAAAAATACATGCACCCTTATGTTCATAGCAATATTTACAATAGCCAAGATATGTAAACAACCCAAATGTCCATTGACAGATGAATGGAGAAAGAATATGTTGTATGCATATAATGGAATATTACTCATATATTAAAAAAAAAGTGAAATAATGCTAGTTGCAGCTACATGGATGGACATAGAGGTTATCATACTATGTGAAGTAAGTCAGAAGGAGAAAGACAAATACCATATGACATCACTTACATATGGAATCTAAAATATGACACAAAAATCTACAAAATGAAAATGTACAAAAATCTACAAAACATAAAAAGACTCACAGACATAGAAAACAGATTTGTGGTTGCCAAGGCAGAGGGGGATGGGGGAGGATTGGAGTGAGAGTTTGAGACTAGAAGATGCAAACTATTATATATAGAATGTATAAACAAAACGGTTCTATTGTATAGAACAGGGAACTGTATTTAATATACTGTAATAAACCATAATGGAAGAGAATATGAGAAAGAATGTATATATATATATATATATATATATGTATACTTATTTAGTATATATATATGTATACATATTCAGTATATATATATATAACTGAATCACTTTGCTGTACACCAGAAACTAACACATTGTAAATCAACCGCACTTCAATTAAAAAAAAAGAAAATATTCCTAATGTATATTTTAATGTTGTATCAGAAGCAATCTTCACATGCAACAATCATTCAAAAATTACCCATTAATCAATGGGTGGTGCTTTTGAAACTATTGAAAATTAAACAAATTTTAATTGCTCAATTTCAAAAATTGGAAATTTTAATGAATTATAAATGCATTTTCTTAAGATTATATTTTTAAGAAAAAAAGGATAAATACAATTCAGTGCCAATGCTCCCTTATAATTAAAGCCTTCACTGAACACTAAAATGTCATATTTTCACCTCCCGTTAACTACTGTCTACCCTCTCTTCCCCATTACATTTTTTTAAATAGAATTTTTTATACCTACTATTCTACATACTTTGCTTATATTCTTATTATATTTCTCCCCCAACAAAATATGAACTCCTTGAGGGGAGGGATTTCATTCATTGCTAAATCCTTTTTGCTTGCAACAATGGCCATAGATTGCACACACTTAGTACAGTGTTTTGGAAGGAAGGAAAAATTTCACTCTCAATACACATAAACATACTTAGACATAAGTTTGAAGTTGATGTATCTTTTTTTACTCAGGCCTAATATACATTTTGTATGTTTGTTAATTCCCATTTCTCTTTTATTTCTCTAATTAGCAGTAAGAATTTTAAAAACATCTT
The DNA here is from genome assembly GCF_951394435.1 of Stenella coeruleoalba. Taxonomy (NCBI): domain Eukaryota; kingdom Metazoa; phylum Chordata; class Mammalia; order Artiodactyla; family Delphinidae; genus Stenella; species Stenella coeruleoalba. Next base: position 41,896,906 of record NC_137164.1, on the reverse strand, counting down.
TTTAATCTACATATAAAAGTATATTTTACGATATGTATGCGTTAATCTGTACATTTAAAAATTATACTTCTGACATCCTCATAAGACTTATATTTTCACTACACCTTTTGTATTAGACATCTGTCCATTCTTCATACACATAGATCTATTCATTTATTTTATTTCTTAATTTGAATACCATTACATGAATATATAATATTGATCTTTTTTATTCTCCCTATTTAGGTTAGTTCCAAGTTAGGCTATTGGAAAAAAATAATGATGCAATGTACTTCTTTGAACACTTTTCCCTAGTTTGCATAAACAAGAATTTCTCATATATACATACATATGCACTAATTCAAGATTGTGCATTTTTCAACATTTTGAGTAAAAATTTGCCTCTCAAAAGTTTATACAAAGTTATATTTCCAAAAGCAACTTCAGAGTTCCCATTTCACTACATCATCACTAACACTGAGCATTAGCATGCATTAACATTCTTTTCCAGTCTAATAATTGTGGCATATTTAATTTAGTTTCTTGATGACTAGTACAGCTGGATATTATTTCATATGCCTTGCCCATTTGTATCTATTTCTAGATGAATTTCCTGTTTTTTAACTTTGTCCAATTTTATTGGACCATTTTTCTTTCCTTTTTTTTTCTTACTTCAAAAATGTCTCTTACACAGTGAAAATACACATTACTTGTCTGTTTCTGGTCTTGTAATATTATGCCTTTTCATCTAGTTTGCTTATTAAATGTAATAATACTCATCAGTCCTTTATTTTATGATTTGTGCTGTTTATGCTTTTTAAAGCAGACCTTTGCTATGCCAATTCTCAAAGATATATATGAAGTATGTTCAAATTTTAAGCATTTTTATTTGTAAGTTGTTTTGGGAAATATGCTGAAATAGTGTTGTAATTTCATTTTTTCCCCCTATGGATAGGATATTGTCCCAAGTCACATATTGAGTTTCTTTTTCTATACTGGTTTGTAAAGCTAATCTTTATAGCAAGTATGAATATATTTGTGGATTTAATTCTGTGATTTCTGTTTTGTTTCATTGAAATAGGTTTTAAATCACGTGACCATAACAATATTATTTTACTTATTTTTTAATTTAAGCAATATTGTTTTAAATTTTTTAGCTTTATTCGGATATAATTGACATGTAACTTTGGGTAAGTTTAAGGTGTGCAATATGATAATTTGATACATATATATATATTGCAAAATGATGACTACAAGAGGGTTACTTAGCATTTCCATCACCTCACATAATTACCATGTTTTTTTTCATAGTATGAAGTAGCTCTTCATTTAAGAACTACTCTCTCAGCAAATTTAAGTATATGATACAGATTTGCTAACTGTAGTTACCATGTTCTATATTAGATCCCCAGAAATTATTCACCTAATAACTAGAACTTTATGCCCTTTGACCAACATCGTCCCATTATCTCCATCTTCCCAGCCCCTAGAAACCACCATTCTAATCTGTTTCTATGAGTTTGACTTTTTAAGATTCCACATATAAATGAGATCATACATCTTTTAATGTACCTGTTTGGCATTTGGATGTCTTCCTTGGAAAGATGTCTATTCAGTTCCTCTGCCCATTTTTTAATCAGACTGTGCTTTGTTGTTGTTGCTATTGGGCTGTATGAGTTTCTTTTATATTTTGGATATTAACGCTTTATCAGACATTTAGTTTGCAACTATTTTCTCCCATTTTGTAAGTTGTCTTTTCATTTTGTTGATTATTTATTTTGTTGGGCTGAAGCTTTTTAGTTATTTATTTTTTGTTGCTTATGCTTTTAGTACCATATCAAAAAAAAAATCATTGCCAAGCTCAATGTCAAAGGGCTTTTAACCTGTTTTACACTTAGATTTTTATGAATAAAGGTGTTACATTTAAGTCTTTGATACATTTTGAGTTAATTTTCCTGTGATGTAAGATACAGGTTTAATTTCATTTTTCTGTATGAGATTATTCAGTTTTTCCAAACCATTTATTGATAAGACTATTCTTTCTCCATTAAGATTTCTTGACCACTTTGTCAAATATTGTTTGATCTTTTATATGTGAGAGTTTATAAATTTAGTAGCGAGGCAGGTAAGAACAAATCATATACAACACTGAAGAATTACTGAGAATTTTTATATTATAGGAAAGGTACTTGATTCATTTTATTTACTTCATTTCTCTTATAAAATACTACTTTCCTATTTCCTGTCTATTTACCAAAAAAAAAAAAAATCATAAACAATGTAAAACTTTGTTATCAATTAGATTTTTTTTTTTTATTTTGAAGGGTCCTTTATTGCCTCTTTCAGAAGGGAGAAGGGCTGTTTTAAGTCCTAAGTTATAAGCACAGGCTCTATTTTGTGAAGCATAAAGATTATATTTTTAAAAATATGAACTGCAGTTTAATTAACTATGTATTCAATAATCACACAGTAAGGCAATAGGATGTTAATATATACTCACAAAGATTTTGTGAATGACTCCTGACTACTTTATTCATTTTATTTATTTTATTTTTATTATTTTATTTATTTACTTATTTTTACATCTTTATTGGAGTGTAATTGCTTTACAATTGTGTGTTAGTTTCTGCTTTATAACAAAGTGAATCAGTTACACATACACATATGTCCCCATATGTCTTCCCAATAGAGTCTACCTCCTTCCCAGTCTCCCTATCCCACCCCTCTAGGTGGTCACAAAACACCGAGCTGATCTCCCTGTGCTAGGCAGCTGCTACCCACTAGCTATATATTTTACGTTTGGTAGTGTATATATGTCCATGCCACTCTCTCACTTTGTCACAGCTTAACCTTCACCCTCTCCATATCGTCAAGTCCATTCTCTAGTAGGTCTGTGTCTTTATTCCTGTCTTACCCCTAGGTTGTTCATGATATTTTTTTTCTTAACTTCCATATATATGTGTTAGCATATGGTATTTCTCTCTCTCTTTCTGACTTACTTCATTCTGTATGACAGACTCTAGGTCCACCCACCTCATTAAAAATAGCTCAATTTTGTTTATTTTCATGGCTGAGTAATATTCCATTGTATATATGAGCCACATCTTCTTTATCCATTCATCCGATGATGGACACTTAGGTTGCTTCCATCTCCTGGCTATTGTAGATAGAGCTGCAATGAACATTTTGGTATGTGATGCTTTTTGAATTATGGTTTCCTCAGGGTATATCCCCATTAGTGGATTGCTGGGTCATATGGTATTTTTATTTGTAGTTTTTTAAGGAACCTCCATATCATTCTCCATAGTGGCTGTACCAATTCACTTTCCCACAGGCAGTGCAAGAATGTTCCCTTTTCTCCACACACTCTCCAGCATTTATTGTTTCTAGATTTTTTGATGATGGCCATTCTTAAGGGTGTGAGATGATATCTCATCGTAGTTTTGCTTTGCATTTCTCTAATGATTAATGATGTTGAGCATTCTTTCATGTGTTTGTTGGCAGTCTGTATATCTTCTTTGGAGAAATGTCTATTTAGGTCTTCTGCCCATTTTTGGATTGGGTTGTTTGGTTTTTCTTCTTTTTTTTTTTTTATTGAGCTGCATGAACTTCTTGTAAATTTTGGAGATTAATCCTTTGTCAGTTGCTTCATTTGCAAATATTTTCTCCCATTCTGAGTTTTGTCTTTTGGTCTTGTTTATGGTTTCCTTTGCTGTGCAAAAACTTTGAAGTTTCATTAGGTCCCATTTGTTTATTTTTATTTCCATTTCTCTAGGAGGTGGGTCAAAAAGGATCTTGCTGTGATTTATGTCATAGAGTGTTCTGCCTATGTTTTCCTCTAAGAGTTTGATAGTTTCTGGCATTACATTTAGGTCTTCAATCCATTTTGAGCTTATTTTTCTGTATGGTTTTAAGGCGTGATCTAATCTTATACTTTTACATGTTCCTGTCCAGTTTTCCCAGCACCACTTATTGAAGAGGCTGTCCTTTCTCCACTGTACATTCCTGCCTCCTTTACCAAATATATGATGACCATAGGTGCATGGGTTTATTTCTGGGCTTTCTATCCTCTTCAATTGATCTACATTTCTGTTTTTGTGCCAGTACCATACTGTCTTGATTACTGTAGCTTTGTAGTATAGTCTGAAGTCAGGGAGCCTAATTCTTCCAGCTCTGTTATTCGTTCTCAAGATTGCTTTGGCTATTCAGGGTCTTTTTGTTTCCATACAAATTGTGAAATTTTATGTTCTAGTTCTGTGAAAAATGCCAGTGGTAGTTTGATAGGGATTGCATTGAATCTGTAGATTGCTTTGTGTAGTAGGGTCATTTTCACAATGTTGATTCTTCCAATCCAAGAACATGGTATATCTCTGCATCTATTTGTATCATCTTTAATTTCTTTCCTCAGTGTGTTATAATTGGCTGCATAGAGGTCTTTTGTCTCCTTAGGTAGGTTTATTCCTAGATATTTTATTCTTTTTGTTTCAATGGTAAATGGGAGTGTTTTCTTAATTTCACTTTCAGATTTTTCATCATTAGTGGTAGGAATGCCAGAGTTTTTTGTGCATTAATTTTGTATCCTGCAACTTTACCAAATTCATTGATTAGCTCTAGTAGTTTTCTGGTAGCATCTTTAGGGTTCTCTATGTATAGGATCATGTCATCTGCAAACAGTGACAGCTTTACTTCTTCTTTTCCAATTTAGATTCCTTTTATTTCCTTTTCTTCTCTGATTACTGTGGCCAAAACTTTCAAAACTATGTTGAATAAGAATGGTGAGAATTGGCAACCTTGTCTTGTTCCTGATCTTAGTGATAATGCTTTTAGTATTTCACCATTGAGAACGATGTTGGCTGTGGGTTTGGCATATATGGCCTTTATTATGTTGAGGAAAGTTTCCTCTATGCCTCCTTTCTGCAGGATTTTTATCATAAATTGGTGTTGAATTTTGTCAAAAGCTTTCTCTGCATCTATTGAGATGATCATATGGCTTTTCCCCTTCAATTTTTTAATATGGTGTATCACGTTGATTGATTTGCATATATTGAAGAACCCTTGCATTCATGGAATAAACCCTACTTGATCATGGTGTATGATCCTTTTAATGTGCTGTTGGATTGTGTGCTAGTATTTTGTGGAGGATTTTTTTAAACATCATATTGGAGTATAATTGCCCCACAATGGTGTATTACTTTCTGCCCTACAACAAAACGAATCAGCCACACATATACATGTGCTCCCATATCTCCTCCCTACCGTGTCTCCCTCCCTCCCACCCTCCATATCCCACCCCTCCAGGTGACCACAAAGCACCAAGCAGATCTCCCTCCACCACGTGGCTTCTTCCCACCAGCTAACTACCCCACGCTTGGCAGTGTATATATATCCATGCCTCTCTCTCACCCTGTCACACCTTACGCTTCCCCCTCCTTACATCTGTTGAGGATTTTTGCATCTATGCTCATCAGTGATATTGGCCTTTAGTTTTCTTTCTTTGTAACATCTATCTCTGGTTTTGGTATCAAGGTGATGGTGGCCTCGTAGATGAGTTTGGGAGTGTTCCTCCCTCTGCTATATTTTGGAAGAGTTTGAGAAGGATAGTTGTTAGCTCTTCTCTAAATGTTTGATAGAATTCGCCTGTGAAGCCATTTGGTCCTGGGCTTTTGTTTGTTGGAAGATTTTTAATCACAGTTTCAATTTCAGTGCTTGTGATTGGTCTGTTCATATTTTCTATTTCTTCCTGATTCAGTCTTGGCAGGTTGTGCATTTCTAAGAATTTGTCCATTTCTTCCAGGTTGTCCATTTTATTGGCATAGAGTTTCTTGCAGTAATCTCTCATGATCTTTTGTATTTCTGCAGTGTCAGTTGTTACTTCTCCTTTTTCGTTTCTAATTCTATTGATTTGAGTCTTCTCCCTTTTTTTCTTGATGAGACTGGTTAATGGTTTATCAATTTTATTTATCTTCTCAAAGACCCACCTTTTAGTTTTATTGATCTTTGCTATCATTTTCTTCATTTCTTTTTCCTTTATTTCTGATCTGATTTTTATGATTTCTTTCCTTCTGCTAACTTTGGGGGTTTTTTGTTCTTCTTTCTCTAATTGCTTTAGGTGCAAGGTTAGGTTGTTTATTTGAGATGTTTCCTGTTTCTTATGGTAGGACTGTATTACTATAAAATTCCCTCTTAGAACTGCTTTTGCTGTATCCCATAGGTTTTGGGTCATCGTGTCTCCATTTTCATTTGTTTCTAGGTATTTTTGTATTTCCTCTTTGATATCTTCAGTGATCACTTCTTTATTCAGTTGTGTATTGTTTAGCCTCCATGTGTTTGTATTTTTTACAGATCTTTTCCTGTAATTGATATCTAGTCTCATAGCATTGTGCTCAGAAAAGAAACGATACAATTTCAATTTTCTTCAATTTACCAAGGCTTGTTTCTTGACCCAAGATATGATCTATCTTGGAGAATGTTCCATGAGCACTTGAGAATAATGTGTATTCTGTTGTTTTTCAATGGAATGTCCTATAAATATCAGTTAAGTCCATCTTGTTTAATGTATAATTTAAAGCTTGTGTTTCCTTATTTATTTTCATTTTGGATGATCTTTCCATTGGTGAAAGTGGGGTGTTAAAGTCCCGTACTATGAATGTGTTACTGTCGATTTCCCCTTTTATGGCTCTTAGTATTTGCCTTATGTATTGAGGTGCTCCTATGTTGGGTGCATAAATATTTACAATTGTTATATCTTCTTCTTGGATCGATCCATTGATAATTAGGTAGTGCCCTTCTTTGTCTCTTTTAATAGTCTTGATTTTAAAGTCTATTTTGTCTGATATGAGAATTGCTACTCCAGCTTTCTTTTGGTTTCCATTTGCATTGAATATCTTTTTCATTCCCCTCACTTTCAGTCTGTATGTGTCTCTAGGTCTGAAGTGCATCTCTTGTAGACAGCATATATATTGGTCTTGTTTTTGTATCCATTGAGCCAGTCTGTGTCTTTTGGTGGGAGCATTTAGTCCATTTACATTTAAGGTAATTATCAATATGTATGTTCCTATTCCCATTTTCTTAATTTTTTGGGGTTTGTAATTGTAGGTCTTTTCCTTTTCTTGTGTTTCTTGCCTAGAGAAGTTCCTTTACCATTTGATGTAAAGCTGGTTTGGTGGTGCTGAACTCTCTCAGCTTTTGCTTGTCTGTAAAGATTTTAATTTCTCCATCAAATCTGAATGAGATCCTTGCTGGGTAGAGTAATCTTGGTTATAGGTTTTTCTCCTTCATCAGTTTAAATATGTCCTGCCAGTCCCTTCTGGCTTACAGAGTTTCTGCTGAAAAATTAGCTGCTAACCTTATGGGGATTCCCTTGTGTGTTATTTGTTGTTTTTCCCTTGCTGCTTTTAATATGTTTTCTTTGTATTTAATTTTTGACAGTGTGATTTATGTGTCTTGGCATATTTCTCCTTGGACTTACCCTGTATGGGACTCTCTGTGCTTCCTGGACTTGATTAACTATTTCCTTTTCTATATTTTGGAAGTTTTCAACTATAATCTCTTCAAATATTTTCTCAGTCCCTTTCTTTTTCTCTTCTTCTTCTGGAACCCCTATAATTTGAATGTTGGTGCATTTAATGTTGTCCCAGAAGTCTCTGAGACTGTCCTCATTTCTTTTCATTCTTTCTTCTTTATTTTGCTCTCCAGTAGTTATTTCCACTATTTTATCTTCCATGTCACTTATCCGCTCTACTCCCTCAGTTATTCTGCTATTGATCTCATCTAGAGTATTTTAAATTTCATTTATTGTGTTGTGCATTGTTGCTTGTTTCATCTTTAGTCCTTCTAGGTCCTTGTTAAATGTTTCTTGCATTTTCTCTATTCTATTTCCAAGATTTTGGATCAACTTTACTATCATTATTCTGAATTCTTTTTCAGGTAGACTGCCTATTTTCTCTTCATTTGTTAGGTTTGTTGGGTTTTTATCTTGCTCCTTCACCTGCTGTGTGTTTTTCTGTCTTCTCATTTTGCTTATCTTACTGTGTTTGGGGTCTCCTTTTTGCAGGCTGCAGGTTCATAGTTCCCGTTGATTTTTGTGTCTGTCCCCCGTGGCTAAAATTGGTTCAGTTGGTTGTGTAGGCTTCCTGGTGGAGGGGACTTGTGCCTGTTTTCTGGTGAATGAGGCTGGATCTTGTCCTTCTGGTGAGCAGGTCCATGTCTTGTGGTGTGTTTTGGGGTGTCTGTGGACTTATTATGATTTTAGGCAGCCTCTCTGCTAATGGGTGGTGTTGTGTTTCTGTTTTGCTAGCTGTTTGGCATAGAGTGTCCAGCACTGCAGCTTGCTGGTCGTTGAGTGCAACTGGGTGTTGACGTTGATATGGAGATATCTGGGAGGTTTCCGGCATTTGATATTATGTGGAACTGGGAGGTCTCTTGTGGACCAGTGTCCTGAACTTGGCTCTCCCACCTCAGAAGTGCAGCACTGACTGCTGGCTGCATCACCAAGAGCATTTCATTCACACAGCTGAGAATAAAAGGGAGAAAAAGTCAAAAGAAAGAAAGAAAGAAAGATAGATAGAAAGAAAGAAAGAAAGAATGGATGAAAGCGAGTAAACAAGTAAGAAAGAAAGAAAGAAGGAAGGAAAGAAGGAAGGAGGGAAGAAAGGAAAGAATGAAAGAAGATAAAATAAAATAAAGTTTTGAAAATAATAAAAATAATTATTAAGAAAAAAATTTTTATTTTAAAAAAGAAAAAATAGATGGATAGAACCGTAGGACAAATGGTGGAAGCAAAGCTCACAGACAAAATTTCACACAGAAGCATACACACTCACAAAAACAGGAAAAGTTGCAAAAATAATAAATCTTGCTCTCAAAGTCCACCTCCTCAATTTTGGATGATTCGTAGTCTATTCATGAATTCCACAGATGCAGGGTACATCTCGTTGATTGTGGAGCTTTAATCCACTGCTTCTGAGGTTGCTGGGAGAGTTTTCCCTTTCTCTTCTTTGTTCGTACAGCTCCCAGGGTTCAGCCTTGGATTTGTGACCGCCTCTGCATATAGGTTGCCGGATAGCATCTGTTCATCGCTCAGAGAGGGTGGGGTTAAAGAAACCGCTGATTCGGGGGCTCTGGTTCACTTAGGCTGGGGGGAGGGAGGGTTACGGAGTGCGGGGTGAGCCTGTGGCGGCAGAGGCAGGCGTGACATTACACCAGCCTGAGGCGTGCCATGTGTTCTCCTGGGGAAGTTGTCCCTGGATCCCGGGACCCTGGCAGTAGCGGGCTGCACAGTCTTCCTGGAAGAGAGTTGTGGAGAGTGACCTGTGCTCGCACACAGGCTTCCTGGTGGTGGCAGCAGCAAACTTAGCATCTCATGCCCGTCTCTGTTGTCTGCACTGTTAGCCGAGGCTCGTGCCGGTCTCTGGGGCTTCTTTAAGCAGTGCTCTTAATCCCCTTTCCTTGCACACCAGGAAAAAAAGAGGAAAGAAAAAGTCTCTTGCCTCTTCCGCAGTCCAGACATTTCCCCGGAATCCCTTCCGGCTAGCCGTGGTGCACTAACCCCCTGTAGGTTGTGTTCATGCCATCAACCCCAGTCCTCTCCCTGCCCTCTGATCCGACAGAAGCCCAAGCCTCAGCTCCCAGCCCCTCCCACCCCAGTGGGTGAGCAGACAAGCCTTTCGGCCTGGTGAGTGCTGGTCGGCACTGATCCTCTGTGGGGGAATCTCTCCACTTTGCCCTCCGCACCCCTGTTGCTGTGCTCTCCTCTGTGGCTCTGAAGCTTCCCCCCTCTGCCACCCACAGTCTTCACCTGTGAAGGGGCTTCCTAGTGTGTGGAAACCTTTCCTCCTTCACAGCTCCCTCCCACTGGTGCAGGTCCCTTCCCTATCCTTTTGTCTCTGTTTATTGTTTTTTCTTTTGCCCTACCCAGGTACGTGGGGGGATTTCTTGCCTTTTGGGATGTCTGAGGTCTTCTGCCAGCGTTCAGTAGGTATTCTGTAGGAGTTGTTCCACGTGTAGATTTATTTCTGGTGTATCTGTGGGGAGGAAGGTGATCTCCATGTCTTACTCTTCTGCCATCTTCCCGATGGCCCCCTGACTACTTTATTCTTTATCTTCAACAGCAGGAGATTCTTGCTTTTACTGTAATATACATAATTTTACCCTCCTTTGTCATATAGCCTCCTGTAATAGAAATAGATATTTCTCTGCTATTAATAGCTTTTTATCCTCAAAAACTCTAGATATTTATCTTATTTGAATAGATAAAATTGTGCTAACTTTGTATTTATATTGGCCAAAAAAATAAGATTGATGTAGACTGAAAACAAATCTATGCTTAGAAAATAAGAAATGCATTCATAGTTTGTGTAGGTAACATTAGAATGAAAAAAATATAAACTTTATTTTTAGTTTACCCTTCCTTCCTCTCTCATTTCTTTCTTTCATTCTTTCTTCCACTATTTCACTTAATGCATAGACTGAATGTGTTAGATACCTTTTAAAGTAATATAAAAATTATATTATAAAATTTTCTCTCTTCTTATAACATGCAAAATTATACATAGTAGGTAAATCAAGACTTGTTTATTTTTAAACCAGGATGGCATTTTGCTGTTAATATTATACTAACTTAATAACGAATTGATTTCCTCAAACTGATAAGGAAATTGCTGATTATATGAGGTTTCCATATTTAGTAGAGATGAATATTAATATGTAAAATGATGAATTGCTAATATGGGACACTGAACTTGCAATCAACTATAAAATATCAACAGTATAAAAGAAAAGAATTTATAGCAGTAATTTTAGAACTCAATTCCATTTCTAATGTCTTGTATAACAAAGAAGTAGGTAATTCATCACCTTTGTATAGGAAGAAATGATTTTTTTCTTTAAAAATGCTTATTTTATTATATTTGGCAAAAAAATTAACTGTGCAATCATTATCAGAATTTTATTTTAAAATGTGTTCCAGGGGCTTCCCTGGTGGCACAGTGGTTAAGAGTCTGCCTGTCAATGCAGGGGACATGGGTTCGAGCCCTGGTTCAGGAAGATCCCACATGCTGCAAAGCAGCTAGGCCCGTGCGCCACAACTACTGAGCCTGCGCTCTAGAGCCCTTACGCCTAGAGCCGGTGCTCCGCGACAAGAGAAGCCACCCAATGAGAAGCCCACGCACTGCAATGAAGAGTAGACCCCCCCCCCGCCCTCACCGCAACTACAAAGAAAGCCCATGCGCAGCAACAAAGACCCAACACAGCCAAAAATAAGTAAATAAATAAACAAATTAAAAACAAAAATGTGTTCCAGAAAGAAAGGAAAATAAGAAAAAAAATACCTGCATGGTGGTATAAAATAAATGCTTATTGAAAATGTTATTTAATTAAAATTATAGAAGTCATTCTTCATTCATAACCACAAGTAATCAAGAAACGTTATGTTAAATTTAGCTCCATTTCAGTCAAGATGTATTGCTGTACTGTCTTGTTTTTCTTTAAATGTAATAGAACACCACTCTTTGTATCTAATTTTGTTTAAATATATTAGAATTGTAATCTTAACAGACAAAAATATAAACTTAACTATTAATTCCTTTTATTGACATTAAGGAAAAGTTCTAAGATTATGCTAAGTAACCAAGTATGATATATTGATATATATATATAACTAGGTATGATATAAATTCAACCCAATAAAACATCTTTTAAAACAGAGGTATCAGACTATATGCATTTAACTATTTATTTGTTCCAGATTTTAAAAGAAACCTCAGAAAATGTTATAACATATATGACAAAAGATTAACATCCCTGTTATTTGTATGAAGAACCTCTTGTGTACCACTTCAGATCCTCCTGTGTCTCCCTGGTCTTGGATAGGTGTTCCAAACCAGATATTGCTATAGCACCTGTCACTTTGCAGCTTGCCCCTGATTTCATGTGCACGGGTCCTTACTAAGGCCAAGCTCATGTAAGCTTGGTTTGGCCAAGCTCAGGCCAAGCTTTTCCCTCCAAACCTGGGTCTTCCCTGAAACCCGGGGCTTCCCTGTCGACCTTGAGGCTTAAAATGTCTCAGCTCATATGCATGAAAAACTGAACTTTGCAGGTCAGTTAAATGTAAAATGTAGGAGTGCAAATTTTTGACTAACATCATTTAGGATGTAATTTCTTACCTCTCCCTCTTTCATATAGTCTCTGCTAAGATGCATCCATTTTACTGTTACTCAAAAGAAAGTAATAAGATCAAGCAGTCAGTAGTGTTAATATTAAGTGATAACCATCTTGCACTGACTTCCTCTTTCCCTTCTTGTCCCCTTGTTCTTCACTCTCACTCTTCTGATTTTACATTTCCTCAAAAAATAAGTATGACATTAACACTTGTCTCCAGCTATGCTTTCTGGGAATCCCACCATACAAACCTTTGTTAGAAATAAAAACGACGAGAGGTAAATTCTATAATATAAAAATAAGCAAATAACATGAAACATAATTCACAAACCAAGAAATGCTACAAAAATATTGAAAAAAATTTTCTACTTATGAGACACAATGTAAAATGTGATCTCCCCAAATTTAACTGTGTTTTTATACTAATAAGAACATCAAACATTGCTAATTTTGAGGGAGAAATCATACATTGTTGAATAAAATGAAAATTGTTCATTCTCTCTTCAAAAAAATATGTTTACTAATTGATTACTATAGGACAGTTATTTTTCTTAGTGCTTTGCATAAATAATGCAATTCTTAAACTAACTCTACTACAGGTAACATTGCTTTTATTTTTCAGATAAAAAGTGGAGAATCAGAGGTGAAGTTGTTAAGAGTTCAAACTCAGCACTCTCACTCCAGAAGACCTGTTCTTTATTGCCTGCTCACTCTCCTGCTTATTATGGATTTCAGACACTATGGTAAGTTGTAGACATATGTACTTCCAACTTCAGGGTATCCTCCTGGTGCTGACTTCAGTGCCTAAACTTCAGATTACTGAGACAGCCTCCCCAAACTCAAGGTCATCAAATATCTGACTTACATAAAGGGTTGATTAATCATTTTTATGCCATGGAACCCTTTGGCAGTCTGATAAAACCAATGGATCCCTTCTGAGAATAATAAAGGTTTAGTTTAATAAAATAAATTAGAATTAAGGAAAATAATTTTATTTAAATATAGTTTACAAATATTGAATAAGTAAATTTGTGATAAAGAAATGTATATGCTTCTTTAACAAGATCTTGTCATGGTTCCAATAACTAATTTCAAAGTAAGGATGGCTCAGAATGACTCTGAATGATATTTCAAGATATCACTGCAAGAATTCATGAGCCCTGAATTAGAACTTCTGCCAAAGGTTTCAAAAAACCCAGTTTTTAGGACAATGGTTAGCTCGAGTGGATTTGAGTTGGGTATTTCCTTTCTCCAGGTTAGTTAAGCTCAGATAATATCCCAGGAATTTAGGCTCTGGTTAACTAGTTATCCCTGAGGGCAGGCCTTTTTAAGAATAACAGAGTTGCCCTAGGATATTTCAAAATGGTTCATTTCCACTCCCCCTGTCAGAAACATGAAAGGATTTTTCTTTGATATTTACTGTGAGAACTTATTCAATCTTCTGGAGATAAAGCTCAAAAAAGTATGGAAGCCTGACTATAACTATGCCCCCTGGAATTTTTAACTCTTAGAATTGTCCACACTGAGCCTCCAGCAATTTAATTACCATTCAGTTTTTTTCTATCTCAGCACTGGTTCCCACAGCAGTTTCTGCTCATCGGTCTCTTCTCCAGTAAGCCATGACTCCCTATATTCACCTCTCTCTGTCTCACCACGATTGGAGGTAGTCATTGTCCCTGTGTCCTTATTTAAGGATTTGAAAGGAACTGGTGAATTTTCAGTCTGCTCAGCTTTTTGCTTATTGTTAGGACAGAGTAGAGGCATCCAGGCTTCCTACATGTTGAACTAGAAGCAGGAAGTCCTATTATTTATTTGGGAAGAAAATAAATTTTAAAAAATTTAGTGTATGCTTGTTAAATTTACGCAGGATAACTTGATTGTTAAATTTCAAAGTCAGGGCCATATGTGGCTAGAGTATAAATAGATAACTAGGCTGTTTTTATAATTGTAAAAGATGTAAAAAACATCTTTTCCTATCACCTTGTCAAAAATTTTATATTTAAATGGTAGAAAATAGATAGAGACAATATTCCAATTATATATTTCATTTACATTTCAAATGTCAAAAAAGTAATTTCATTAAATTAATGCTGCTCTTTACTAGAGTGAAATGTGTTTTATTTCACTTTAGTCATCCATTTAATGTAGCCACATTTAATATAAGCAATATTTTCACAAGCATTGTTTAGCAACATAGACCGAATTAAAACAAATCTTCAGCTCCAGCGATAAAATTTAAATTTGACCCCATTTCTCCCATGCTTAAATCTTTCAGTAACTCCCCATTATATATAAGAGTTTCATGACTTTTTCTGTAGAGATAATAAACATTTTAGGCTCTGTGGACCATACAGTCTCTGTCACAACTATATAATTCTGTTTTAACATGAACGTAATCACAGCCACTACGTGACCATATTCAAATAAAACTTTATTTACAAAAAAGATGGCAGGGTTGATTTGACAACCTCTAATATGTAAGAAAAAACCCACAATTTTAAGAATGTTTTACAAAGCACTTCAATACCTGCCCAACCTACATACGCATTTACATTGACTACTAGCCACTGCCCTCACTTTATAGCCTAGCCATTCTAAACAGCTTACCTTTCCTTAAAGGTATTGTTACGGAGGATCTTCAAGACTACCCTCGGGTAAATGATTCATTAGAAGGAATCACAGAACTCAGCAAAGCTACCATGCTATCAGTTGTAGTTTATTACAGTGAAAGGAAACAGGTTAAAATTAGCAAAAGAAAAAAGTGCATAGGGTAGAGTCTGGAAGAGACCAGGTGCAAGCTTCCAATTTTCTCTCCAAGTGGAGTCACTGAGACCATGCTTATATGCCTAGCAACAATGTGTAGCCACATACATAAAGTATTGACAACCATGGAAGCTCATCTAATAATTGGTGTCCAGGGTTTTTACTGGGGATTGGACATGTTGGCACAGCTTGACTGCCTGCATAGATGACCTTAGTTACTCAGTCTGAAGCCCCTCTCAAGGTCAAACTGACATAAGGCGGTCAAAGCCTTCACCATTGATCACATTGTTAGCATAAACTATCCGGCATGGCCAAAGCCTCAGATAAACAGAGATGTCAAAGGCATTCTTATTTTTCTTTTTAACTTAAATATTGGAAGTGCATTTTAAATGTTTAAGTCAATACAACAGGAAACATAGGGGACCAAAATAACTTGGAAAGAACAAGAATCTATAAACTCGACAGGCCATTCTTAACAGGAAGGATAGTGTAAGTGTTTAGCGATTAACTTCCATAAGTGAGGCAAACACCAAAACTTTCTTTGAAATGCACAAAATTTGTGCAACCCAGACCTGCGGAGTTAATTCTTTACTGTGCAGGTACCCAGCTGTTTTGTACCTTTGTAGCTTTGCTCATACAAATGCTTTTCTACCTGTCCCATCCTCCAAAGAGAAATAAAGCTGACACTTAGTGTAAATTCCTTTTAGTATGGGCATTCTCTTAATTAGCTTTGTGTTCCTAGTGCATATATAGTGCCAAAAATATAGTAGTGGATAAGTGTTAAAAAAATTTGAACATGATATCACAATTCCACTCCTGGGTATTTATCCAAAGAAAATAAAAACACTAATTAGAAAGGATATATGCAACCTTATGTTCATTGCAGCACTATTTACAATAGCCAAGATATGGAAGGAAACTTAGTGCCCATAAATACATGAATGGATAAAGAAAATGTAGAATATTACTCAGCCATAGAAAAGAATAAAATCTGGCTATTCATAACAACATGGATGGACCTAAAGGTATTATGCTAAGTGAAATAAGTCAGACAAAAAATAATAAATACTTTATGATATTATTTATATATGTGGAATCTAAAAAACAAAACAAATGAACAAACATATCAAAACTGAAACAGAGTTATAGATACAGAGGACAAACAGGTTGTTGCCAGAGGGGAAGAGGTTGGGGGAAGGGAGAAGTAGGTGAAAGGAGATTAAAAGGTACAAACTTTCAGTTGCAAGATAAATGAATCATGGGTATGAAATTTACAGTGTGGGAAATATAATCAATAATAGTGTAATATCTTTGTATTATGGCATACTGTAACTAGACTTATTATGGTTATTATTTTGAAATGTACAGAAATATCCAATCTCCATGTTGTGTAACAGGAAATAACACGGTTTTATAGGTAAATTATATTTCAAAAAAACAAAGAAACTCATAGAAAAAGAGATCAGATTTGTAGTCACCAGAGGCAGAGGGTGGGGTGAGGTGAAGTTGGATGAAGGCACTCAAAAGATATAAATGCCCAGTTATAGAATAGATAAGTACTAAGGATGTAATGCACAACATGATAAATATAATTAACACTGTTGTTACACTATATATTAAAATTGTTAAGAGAATAAATCCTATGAATTCTCATCACAAGAAAATTTAATTTAATTAATTAATTAATTTTGTATCTATATGAGATAAGGGATGTTCACTAAACTTGTGATAATCAGATCATGATGTATGTAATTCAAATCATTATGCTGTACACCTTAAACTTATACAGTGCTGTGTCAGTTACATCTCAATAAAACTGGAAGAAAAAAATTATTCTGAACAAAAATAAATCAAAATTTATTCTTTCCTTAAATTTATTTTTATTTATTTATTTTTTACAGTACGCGGGCCTCTCACTGTTGTGGCCTCTCCCATCACGGAGCACAGGCTCTGTACGTGCAGGCTCAGTGGCCATGGCTCACAGGCCCACCTGCTCCACAGCATGTGGGATCCTCCCGGACCGGGGTATGAACCCACGTCCCCTGCATTGGCAGGCAGACTCTCAACCACTGTGCCACCAGGGAAGCCCTTTTTTTAATTTTTTTAAAAAAATTATGTTGTTCAGGAAGTATACATTGGAATGCATCAATAACATAAAAATGCCCTCTAGTTATTGTCAACAATTTTTCATCTTACTGAATTAAAACATCTGCATATAGCTTTCATATTAGAAACAGATGAAATGTGGGAAAAGAAATCTAATAATTAAGGATAAAAATTAAAGCAGGGGGCTTCCCTGGTGACGCAGTGGTTGAGAGTCCACTTGCCGATGCAGGGGACACAGGTTCGTGTCCCGGTCCGGGAAGATCCCACATGCCGAGGAGTGGCTGGGCCCGTGAGCCATGGCTGCTGAGCCTGTGTGTCCAGAGCCTGTGCTCCACAGTGGGAGAGGCCACAACGGTGAGAGCCCAGTGTACAGCAAAAAAAAAAAAAAAAAAAAAAAATTAAAGCAGGAAGTATACAATATCATTAAGGAGAAATTAAATTTTATATTATGTAATTTTCAAGCATTATTCCTGTAAGTTTCATATAGTTCTAATAGGTCAACAAACTATAACCTGCCATCTAAATCTGGTCTGGTGCTCCTTTTTTTGTAAATAAAGTTTTATTGGAGCTCAGCCATTCCCATTCATTTATGTATTGTGTATGGCTGCTTTTACATTAAAGTGGCAAATTTGAATACAGTAGTTTACCCTTTGCCATGGTTTCACTTTCTGCATTTCAGTTACCTGTGCTCAACCATAGTCCAAAAATATTGAATGGAAGATTCCAAAAATAGTTCAGAAGTTTTAAATCGTGTACTGTTCTGAGTAGCATGATGAAATCTCATGCTATTCCCTCCATCCTGCCCTGGACATAAATCATCCCTTTTTTCTGAATATTCCACTTAGTAGCCCTTGGTTATTATATTGATTGTGTTCAAGTCATCCCTATTTTACTTAATAATGGTTTTAAAATGCAAGAGCATTAGTGCTGGCAATTCGGACATGCCAAAGGTAAGGTGTAAAGTGCTTCTTTAGGTGAAAAGGTGTAAGTTCTCAACTTAGTAAGGAAAGAAAAGAAAAAAAAATATCTTGAGGTTGTTGAGATCTATGGTAAGAACAAATCTTCCATCCATGAAATTGCGAAGAAGGAAAAAAAATTTGCACTAGTTTTGCTGTCACAACTCAAACTGAAAAAGTTATGGCTGCAGTGCAAAATAAGTACTTAGTTAAGATGGAATAGGCATTAAATTTATACTATGAGATATTTTGAGAGAGAGAGACCATATTCCCATAACTTTTTCCATAGTATTTTATGATTAGTTATGGTTAATCTCTTACTGTGCCTAATTATATTTTTAATTTTTAAAATTTTTTAAAGTTAATTTTTATTAGGGTATAGTTGACTTAAAATGTTATGTTAGTTCCTGCTGTACAGCAGAGTGAATCAGTTATACATATACACATATCCACTCTTTGTTTTAGATTCTATTCTCATATAGGTTATTACAGAGTATTGAGTAGACTTCTCTTTGTTATACAGTAGGTTCTTATTAATTATCTATTTTATATAAAGTAGTGTGTATATGTCAATACCAATCTCTCAATTTATCCCTCCCCCTCCTTTCCCCATTGGTAACCATAAGTTTGTTTTCTATATCTGTGACTCTATTTCTGTCTTGAAAATAGGTTCATTTGTACCATTTTTTTTTTAGATTTCATATATAAACAATATCGTATGATATTTGTCTTTATTTGTCTGACTTACTTCACTCAGTATGAACATCTCTAGGTTTCAAATGGCATTATTTCATTCTTTTTATGACTAATATTCCATTGTATATATGGACAACATCTTCTTTCTCCATTCCTCCATCAATGGACATTTAGGTTGCTTCCGTGTCCTGGATATTGGAACTAGTGCTTCAGTGAACATTAGGGTACATGTATATTTTTGGATTATGATTTTCTCCAGATATATGCCCAGGAGTGGGATTGCTAGATCATATGGTACCTCTATTTTTAGTTTTTTAAGGACCCTCCATACTGTTCTCCATAGTGGCTGTACCAAATTACATTCCCACCAACAGTATAGGAGGGTTCCCTTTTCTACACACACTCTTCAGCATTTATGGATTGTAGATTTATTTATTTATTTATTTTTTTGTGGTACGCAGGTCTCTCACTGTTGTGGCCTCTCCCACTGTGGAGCACAGGCTCCGGACGTGCAGGCTCAGCAGCCATGGCTCACAGGCGCAACCTCTCTACGGCATGTGGGGTCTTCCTGGATTGGGGCACAAACCCGTGTCCCCTGTATCGGCAAGTGGACTCTCAACCACTGCGCCACCAGGGAAGCCCAGATTGTAGATTTTTTGATAATGGTCATTCTGACTGGTGTGAGTTGATACCTCATTGTAGATTTGATTTGCATTTCTCTACAATTAGTGATGTTGAGCATCTTTTCATGTGCCTCTTGGCTATCTGTTTGTATTCTTTGGAGGGACAAGGAAGGACACTACATAATGATCAAGGGATCAATCTAAGAAGAAGATATAACAAATTTAAATAAATATGCACACAACATAGGAGCACCTAAATATATAAGGCAAATGCTAACAGCCATAAAAGGGGAAATCAACAATAACAAAATAATAGTGGGGGATTTTAACATCCCACTTACACCAGTGGCAGATCATCCAGACAGAAAATTAATAAGGAAACACAAACCTTGAATGACACATTAGACCAGATAGACTTAATTGATATCTATAGGCCATTCTATAGATATGAAAGCAGCAGAATACACTTTCTTGTCAAGTGCACATGGAACCTTCTCCAGGATAGATCACATTTTGTGTCACAAATCAAGCCTTGGTAAATTTAAGAAAATTGAAGTAATATCAGCATATTTGCTGACCACAACACTATGAGATAGGAAATCAATTACAGTAAAAACTGTACAAATCACAAACAAATGGAGGCAATACAATATGTTATTAAATAACCAATGGATTACTGAAGAAATCAAGGAAGAAATCAAAAAATACCTAGAGTCAAATGACAACAAAAACACAATAATCCAAAACCTATGGGACACAACAAAAGCAGTTGTAAAAGGGAAGTTTATAGCAATACAATCTTACATCAGGAAACAAGAAAAAATTCAAATAAACAACCTATCCTTACACCTAAAGTAACTAGAGAAAGAAAAACAAACAAAACCCAAAGTTAGTAAAAGGAAAGAAATCATAAGTATCAGGGGAGAAATAAATGAAATAGAGATGAAGACAACAGTAGCAAAGATCAATGAAACTAAAAGCTAATTCTTTGAGAAGATAAACAAAATTGATAAACCTTTAGCCAGACTGATCAACAAAAAAGCGAGAGGACTCAAATCAGTAAAGTTAGAAATGAAAAAGCACAAGTTACAATAGAAACCACAGAAATGCAAAGGATTGTAAGACATTACTACAAGCAACTATGTGCCAATAAAATGGACAACGTAGAAGAAATGGCCAAATTCTTAGAAAGGTACACCTTCCAAGACTAAACCAGGAAGAAATAGAAAATATGAACAGACTAATCACAAGTACTGAAATTGAAACTAATTTTAAATTAAACTTTATTTTAGATATATCTGTAGAGGAAAAAACAGTGTATATTGGGTTTGGTACTATCAATGGTTTCAGGCATCCACTGGAGATCTTAGAATGTAGTCCCTGAAGATAAGGGGGGACTACTGCAGTTGCAAGGAAACCAGAGATCATATGGCCCAGAAAGCCTAGGATATTTTCTATCTGACTCTTTTCAAAGTTTAGTGAGTTCTGCCTTAGGTGAACAAAAACAACTATAAATTCAAAATATATAGTTTTAGTCACTTTATTGGTTTTACTTCTAAAGCTTACTTCCACTTAATCTATTAAAATTTTCCAGGAAAATAATTGGTAATATTAAAAGTATCTCATATATATATTTATATCAGAGTTTTCTCTTTTATAGTGTCTCCCTGTCCTTTCTTTGAAAGAGGTTACTTCCTAAATATATTGTTTTATAAATTGGTCTTCTGGTATAAAAAATACTGACTTTTATCTATAAGATCTAAATTTATGATAGCTAATGTTTTAACAGTATTAATTCTGTTTCAATAATATTACTATTAATTTGCCTTTAATGTGTATCTAGTGATGAAATAATGGTTCCCATTTTTCCCCATTAAATAAGGCTTTTTAAAAAATCCATATCCTTGGGCCAGGAGTGCTGAGTGCTTTGAAATTGTTTCAGATCTGGTATTGAAGAGGTTATTCCCCATGACATTTTTTTTTCTTAACTAGGGTTTGGCTGGTTAGGTCAAGGAGATCATATTGAGCTCTGTGTGGAAGGTCCATATTAAATCAATTTCAAATAGCAGGCAGGAGGATGAAGTTCTTGCTGCTTAGCTCTTACTTCCAAAGAGATGTAGCAAGAAGGATGGGAAGAGATCCCAACAGACACTCAAATCACACCATCAGAAACAATATGGCCACAAGTATAAGAGGTGAACACAGTTATAGGACACAGATGTTTGCCAAATTTTAAAAAATCAAGTTGTATTTTATGACAAAATTCAATGATAATGTGAGGGAAACTGGGTCACTGGGCTTTGAACCAGGCAGATATTTGAAAACACAGAAGAAATTGGGAACCTAGATATGGGAAGAAAGTGAGAGGCAAGGAACCAGTTCCCAGTAATATGGAACAAATTCATAGTGGAAGCAACTGAAAAGATATTTAATGAATAACTAATAATCTCATTCTTTGTTTTAATTTTTTTTTTTTTTTAGATTGGTCAATGAATCTGAGGAAAGGTGAAAATGTTAGGTGGCATTAAATGCTCCAAAATTCAAAATTAACATGACACAGGGTCATGGAGCTAAGAAAAACATTACAAATAATTATTTATACTCATTTTAAATGTTTTTTTTTTTTATGAAATGTACGTAAAAATAGACCAATTTCTCTCTTGATTACATTCTTGATTACATTTTACTTTTTCTCTCTAGAATCTAGAAGAAATCTAGAAATAATTTCCTTTCTGGATTTGATTTGTCTTTTTACCAAACATTTATATTTACAGAATAAAAGAAGTATAATGCCATGACTTTATCAGAAAATAAAATTTAAACTATGTCAGCCAAAATTAATGAAGTGAAAAACACTGTGACAACTCAAAGGAGTTTAGAAGGAGAACACTGCTAGAGTAAACACTGTTTTTGTTATTTATTTTATTACTTCAACTTGTTGTTATTCAATGAAACATGCAGAAATAAACACCAATCAAGTTTATTAGAAAAATATAGACTATAGCATAGATGGATTATTATCCATCATAATGTTATTATTCATGAGAGTTACTAAATAACTTTTATAGAGTGTTTTTGTTATAAATGGACATATAAGAAGGCCATAAGGAGAATAGATTTTGAATTCAGACAGCCTGCTTTTGATCATGGCTCTGCCACTTGAAAAACTCACTTAATCCCTTTGTTCTTTGGAGTCATTTTATCTGAAAAGCAATGGAAGAAGAGCATCTCTTTATTGTGCTGTGAGGATTAAATAGGTTAGTTCAAGTTGTGTTCACACCTGTGCCTTACTGAAACAAGTCTCAATAAACATTAGCCATTACCTTATACCACAAGAACTGGAAAAATATAGATATATATAAAATCCAAAATATATTTTAATGTGAAATTTATATTGGAAGGTTATTGGTCTGTATACTTCTGTAACTAAGTTGCTAACTTAGAACTGAGATGTTAGAAGCTTTGCAACTTGAGAGCCATTATGGCTCAGAATTAAAGTGCTATCGGCTGCAAGTAACAAAAAATCCAAGTAAAACATAAAGTGTAAACAAAGAATAAAATAGAATATTATTCAACATAGCATTAGGTAGGAAAACAACCAGTTTCTTTATCTCTGGTCTTTTAATCAATGCTTGTGTTTCCTCTAAGATTATTCCCTCATTGACATAAAATGTCAGTCAGAGAAACTGGAGCAATATTCTAGGTTCTAGTTCACAGCCAAAGAGAGAAAGTGATAACCGTTTCTTCTCAAGCATGGAGTAGGAGTCTTTCCCTTTAAACTGATTGTTTCTTGTTCACCTTGTCCATGCACCAATTGGCTTACTTAACTGCATCTATTCCTACAGGATAGGGGCACGGGTTTTAGGAAGTTTCTCTAGATTTATGCAGTTCTGTGGCATTCAGCAGAGAATAGAATAATATTGTTTATTTGGTAGAAAACAATTAGGAGTAAGTAAATTCTAAATAGACAAAAACAATGTCAATAATAGACCACAGTAGTAGACACTTTAATTATATCTTACTGATTTTGTTCTATTTAGGATGTTATTTTAGCAGGTAAATTATGCACCAATAGAGTAAGTTGTTGCTAATGTAAAGAATTTCTTCCCCACCTGTGTATCACTGCATGGATTTTTATTTTTCTAAACAGTGACATGTTGTTATAGGTAATAGTGACAAAATGCACATTTATGTAGAAAGAACTGACAAAAATACAATTTACTCTAAATATATTTTGACTAGGAAAACAGGCAAAGAAAAAGAAAATACAGGGCTTCAAACATTTCTTATAGGTGGTGTGTTACAAAAAGAGAGAAGGATGAACATGTGAAATAGGAATTTCCCTCATTGCTAATTCTTGTCAGGATTGACATTCATAAGAAATATGTTTATTTTTATTTTTTAACTTTATTTTTGCTTTGGCAAGCTCTATTTATTTATTTATTTATTTAACATCTTTATTGGAGTATAATTGCTTTACAATGGTGTGTTACAAGGGTGCTCTACAATGGTATACATTTTCTGCTTTATAACACAGTGAATCAGCTACACATATACATATATCCCCATATCTCCTTCCTCTTACGTCTCCCTGCCGCCCCCCTATCCCACCACTCTAGGTGCTCACAAAACACTGAGTTGATATCCCTGTGCTATGCAGCTGCTTCCCACTAGCTATCTATTTTACATTTGGTAGTATATATAAGTGCATGCCACTCTCTCACTTTGTCCCAGATTACGCTTCCCCTTCTATGTGTCCTCAAGCCCATTCTCTAGGTCTGCGTCTTTAGTGATGTCCTGCTGCTAGGTTCTTCATAAACTTTTTTTCTTAGATTCCATATACATGTGTTAGAATACTATATTTGTTTCTCTCTTTCTGACTTATTTCACTCTGTTGACAGACTCTAGGTCCATCCACCTCACTACAAATAACTCAATTTCCTTTCCTTTCATGGCTGAGTAATATTCTATTGTATGTATGTGCCACATCTTCTTTACCCATTCATCTGCCGATGGACACCTAAGTTGCTTCCGTGTCCTGGCTATTGTAAATAGAGTTGTAATAAACATTGTGGTACATGACTCTTTCAATCATGGTTTTCTCAGGGTATATGCCCAGTAGTGGGATTGCTGGGTCATATGGTAGTTCTATTTGTAGTTTCTTAAGGAAACTCCATACTGTTCTCCAGAGTGGCTGTATCAATTTACATTCCCACCAACAGTGCAAGAGGGTTCCCTTTTCTCCACACCCTCTCCAGCCTTTATTATTTGTTGATTTCTTGATGATGGCCATTCTGATTGGTGTGAGGGGATACATCATAGTAGTTTTGATTTGCATTTCTCTAATGATAAGTGATGTTGAACATTCTTTCATGTGTTTGTTGGAAACCTGTATATCTCCTCTGGAGAAATGTCTATTTAGGTCTTCTGCTCATTTTTGGATTGGGTTGTTTGTTTTTTTGATACTGAGCTGCATGAACTGCTTGTATATTTTGGAGATTAATCCTTTGCCAGTTGCTTCACTTGCAAATATTTTCTCCCATTCTGAGAGTTGTTTTTTCATCTTATTTATGGTTTCCTTTGTTGTGCAAAAGCTTTTAAGTTTCATGAGGTTCCATTTGTTTATTTTTATATCCATTTCTCTAGGAGGTCGGTCAAAAAGTATCTTGCTGTGACTTATGTCATAGAATGTTCTGCCTATGTTTTCCTCTAAGAATTTTATAGTGTCTGGCCTTACAATTAGGTCTTTAATCCATTTTGATTTTATATTTGTGTATGGTGTTAACGAGTGTTCTAATTTCATTCTTTTACATGTAGCTGTCCAGTTTTCCCTGTACCACTTATTGAATAGGATGTCTTTTCTCCATTGTATATTCTTGCCTCTTTTATCAAAAATAAGGTGACCACATGTGCGTGGGTTTTTCTCTGGCCTTTTTATCCAGTTCCATTGGTCTATATTTCTGTTTTTGTGCCTGTACCATACTGTCTTGACTAGTGTATGTTTTTAGCATAGTCTAAAGTCAGGGAGTCTGATTCCTCCAGCTCCATTTTTCTTTCTGAAGATTGCTTTGGCTATTCGAGGTCTTTTGTGTTTCCATACAAATTGTGAAATTTTTTGTTCTAGTTCTGTGAAAAATGCCATTGGTACTTTGATAGGGATTGCATTGAATCTGTAGATTGCTTTGGGTAGTATAGTCATTTTCACAATGTTGATTCTTCCAATCCAAGAACATGATACAAACATTTGTTTGTATCATCTTCAATTTCTTTCATCAGTGTCTTATAGTTTTCTGCATACAGGTTTTTTGTCTCCTTAGGTAGGTTTATTCCTAGGCATTTTATTCATTTTGTTGCAGTGGCAAATGGGAGTGCTTCCTTAATTTCTCTTTCAGATTTTTCATCATTAGTGTATAGGAATGCAAGAGATTTCTGTGCATTAATTTTGTATCCTGCTACTTTAGCAAATTAATTGATTAGCACTACTAGTTTTCTCATAGAGTCTTTAGAATTCTCTCTATATAGTATCACGTCATCTGCAAACAGTGACAGTTTTACTTCTTTTCTGATTTGGACTCCTTCTGTTTCTGTTTCTTCTCTGATTGCTGTGGCTAAAACTTCTAAAACTATGTTGAATAATAGGGGTGAGAGTGGACAACTTTGTCTTATTCCTGATCTTAGAGGAAATGGTTTCAGTTTTTCACCACTCAGAATGATTTTGGCTGTGGGTTTGTCATATATGGCCTTTATTATGTTGAGGTAAGTCCCCTCTGTGCCTACTTTCTGGAGAGTTTTTATCATAAATTGGTATTGAATTTTCTCAAAAGCTTTTCTGCATCTATTGAGATGATCATATAGTTTTTCTCCTTCAATTTGTTAATATGGTTTATTACATTGATTGATTTGCATATATTGAAAAATCCTTACATTCCTGGGATAAACATCACTCGATTATGGTGTCTGATCCTTTAAATGTGCTCCTGGATTCTGTTTGCTAGTATTTTGTTGAGGATTTTTGCATCTATGTTCATCAGTGATATTGGCCTGTAGTTTTCTTTCTTTGAAACATCTTTGTCTGGTTTTGGTATCAGGGTGATGGTGGCCTTGTATAATGAGTTTGGGTATTGTTCCTCCCTCTGCTATATTTCGGAAGAATTTGAGAAGGATACGTGTTAGCTCTTCTCTAAATGTTTGACAGAATTCGCCTGTGAAGCCATCTGGTCCTGAGTTGTTGTTTGTTGGAAGATTTTTAATCACAGTCTCCATTTCAGCACTTATGATTGATCTTTTTATATTTTCTATTTCTTCCTGTTTCAGAGTTGGCAGGTTGTGCTTTGCTAAGTAGTTGTCCATTTCTTCCAGGTTGTCCATTTTATTGACATAGAGGTTCTTGTAGTAATCTCTCATGATCCTTTTTATTTCTGCAGTGTCAGTTGTTATTTCTCCTTTTTCATTTCTAATTCTATTGATTTGAGTCTTCTCCCTTTTTATCTTGGTGTTTCTGGCTAATGGCTTATCAATTTTGTTTATCTTCTCAAAGAACCAGCCCTTTCTACTGTTTCCTTCATTTCTTTTTCATTTGTTTCTGATTTGCTCTTTATGATTTCTTTTGTTCTGCTAACTTTGGGTTTTTTTTGTTCTTCTCTTGCTAATTGCTTTAGGTGTAAGTTTATGTTGTTTATTTTAGATGTTTATTGTTTACTGTTTCTTGAGGAAAGGTTGTGTTGCTATAAACTTCCCTCTTAGAACTGCTTTTGCTGCATCCCATAGGTTTGGGGTCATTGTGTTTTCATTGTCATTTGTTTCTAGGTAGTTTTTGATTTCCTCTTTGATTTCTTCAGTGATTTCTTGGTTATTAAATTAATATATTGTTTAGCCTCCATGTGTTTGTATTTTTTACAGATTTTTTCCTGTAATTCATATCTAGTCTCATAACGTTGTGGTCAGAAAAGATACTTGATATGATTTCAAATTTCTTAAATTTACCAAGGCTTGATTTGTGACACAAGATATTATTTATCCTGAAGAATGTTCCATGAGTACTTGAAAAGAAAGTGTATTCTATTGTTTTTGGATGGAATGTCCTATAAATATTAATTAATTCCATCTTATTTAATGTATCATTTAAAGCTTGTGTGTCCTTATTTATTTTCATTTTGGATGATCTGGACATTGCTGAAATTGGGGGTTAAAGTCCCCTACTATGATTGTGTTATGGTTGATTTCCCATTTTATGGCTGTTAGCATTTGCTTTATGTATTGAGGTGCTCCCACGTTGGGTGCATAAAGATTTACAATTGTTATATCTTCTTGAATTGATCCCTTGATCATTCTGTAGTGTCCTTCTTTGTCTCTTGTAAGAGTCTTTATTTTAAAGTCTATTTTTTCTGATTTGAGAATTGCTATTTCATCTTTCTTTTGATTTCAATTTGTATGAATACATTTTTCCATCCTCTCACTTTCAGTCATGTCCCTAGGTCTGAAGTGGGTCTCTTGTAGACAGCCTATATATGTGTCTTGTTTTTGTATCCATTCAGCCAGTGTGTATCTTTTGGTTGGAGTATTCAATCCATTTACATTTAAGGTAGTTATCAATATGTATGTTCCTATTACCATTTTCTTAATTGTTTTGTGTTTGTTATTGTAGGTCTTTTCCTTCTGTTGTGTTTCCTGCCTAGAGAAGTTTCTTTAGCATTTGTTGTAAAGCTGGTTTGGTGGTGCTGAATTCTCTTAGCTTTTGCTTGTCTGTAAAGGTTTTATTTTCTCCATCAAATCTGAATGAGATCCTTGCTGGATAGAGTAATCTTGGTTGTAGGTATTTCCCTTTCATCACTTTAAATATGCCCTGCCACTCCCTTCTGGCTTTCAGAGTTTCTGCTGAAAGATCAGCTGTTAACCTTATGGGGATTCCCTTGTATGTTGTTTATTGCTTTTCCCTTGCTGCTTTTAATATTTTTTCTTTGTATCTAATTTTTGATAGTTTCATTTATATGTGTCTTGACGTGTTTCTCCTTGGATTTATCCTGTATGGGACTCTGCCTCTTGGACTTGATTAACTATTTCCTTTCCCATATTAGGGAAGTTTTCAACTATAATCTCTTTAAATATTTTCTCAGTCCCTTTCTTTTTCTCTTCTTCCGGGACCCTATAATTCAAATTTTCTTGTGTTTAATGTTGTTCCAGAAGTCTCTTAGATGTCCTCGATTCTTTTCATTCTTTTTTCTTTATTCTGCTCTTCAGTCATTATTTCCACTATTTTATCTTCTAGGTCACTTATGCTTTCTTCTGCCTTAGTTATTCTGCTATTGATTCCTTCTAGAAAATTTTTAATTTCATTTACTGTGTTGTTAATCATTGTTTGTTTGCTCTTTAGTTCTTCTAGGTCCTTGTTAAACATTTCTCATATTTTCTCCTTTCTTTTTCCAAGATTTTGGATCAAGCTTACTACCATTACTCTGAATTCTTTTTCAGGTAGACTGCCTATTTCCTCTTCATTTGTTTGGGCTGGTGGGGTTTTACCTTGTTCCTTCATCTCCTATGTGTTTCTCTGTGTTATCATTTTGCTTAACTTACTATGTTTTGTGTCTCCTTTTCACAGGCTGCACGTTCGTAGTTCCTGTTGTTTTTGGTGCCTGCCCCCAGTGCCTAAGGTTGGTTCAGTGGGTTGTGTATTCTTCCTGGTCAATGGGACTAGTGCCCGTGTTCTGGTGGATGAGGCTAGATCTTGTCTTTCTGGTGGGCAACACTGCATCTGGTGGTGTGTTTTGGGGTGTCTGTGACCTTATTATGATTTTAGGCAGCCTCTCTGCTAATGCGTGGGGTTGTATTCCTGTCTTGCTAGTTTTTTGGCATAGAGTGTCCAGCCCTGTAGCTTGGTGGTCATTGAGTGGAGCTCAATCCTAGCATTGAGATGGAGATCTCTGGGAGAGCTTTTGCTGTTTGATATTATGTGGAGCTGGGAGGTCTCTGTTGGACCAATGTCCTGAACTCGGCTCTCCCACCTCAGAGGCACAGGCCTGACACCTGGCCAGAGCACCAAGACCCTGTCAGCCACATGGCTCAGAAGAAAAGTGAGAAAATAGAAAGAGAGAAATAAAAAAAAAATAAAGTTATTAAAATAAAAAATAATTATTAAAAATAGAAATTTATAAAGTAATTAAAAAAGAAAAGAAAGAAAGAAGAGAGCCACCAAACCAAAAAACATATCCACAAATGATAGCAACCACTTAAAACTATACTAAAACAAACAACAACAAAAACGGACAGACAGAAACCTAAGATCAATGGTAAAAGCAAAGCTATACAGATAAAAATCACACAAAGAAGCACACACTCACAAAAAGAGAAAAGGGGAAAATATATATATATATATAGTTGCTCCCCAAATCCACCACTTCAATTTTGGGGTTATTCCTTGTCTATTCAGGTATTCCAGAGATGTAGGGGTACATCAAGTTGATTGTGGAGATTTAATCTGCTGCTCCTGAGGCTGCTGGGAGATATTTCCCTTTTTCTACTTTGTTCACATAGCTCCTGGGGTTCAGCTTTGGATTTGGTCCTACCTCTGCGTGTAGGTCCCCTGTGGGTATCTGTTCTTCACTCAGACAGGACAGGATTAAAATAGCAGCTGATTAGGAGGCTCTGGCTCACTCAGGCTGAGGCGAGGGAAGGGTACAGAATGCAGGATGAGCCTGCAGTGGCAGAGGCCAGCATGACGTTGCAACAGCCTGAGACACGCTGTGTGTTCTTTGGATCACAGGACCCTGGCAATAGCGAGTTGCACAGTCTCTTGGGAGGGGATGTTTGGATAGTGACCAGTGCTTGCACACAGGCTTCTTGGTGGCAGTGGCAACAGCGTTAGTGTTGTATGCCTGTCTCTGGTGTCAGCACTGATAGCCGCAGCTCATGCCTGTCTCTGGAGCTCGTTTAGGTGGTGCTCTGAATCCCCTCTCTTCGTGCACCCCAAAACAATGGTCTCTTGCCTCTTAGGCAGGTCCAGACTTTTTCCCAGACCCCCTCCTGGCTAGCTGTGGTGCACTAGCCCACATACCACTAGCCTTCAGGCTGTCTTTACACAGCCATCCCCAGTCTTTCCCTGGGATCTGACCTCCAAAGAAGCCAGAGCCTCAGATCCCATCCCCAACACATCCTGGCCTACGGGTGAGCAGACATACCTCTCAGGTTGGTGAGTGTTGATTGGCACTGACCCTCTGTGCAGGAATGTATCTGCTTTGCCCTCTGCCCCCCTATTGCTGCACTCTCCTCAATAGCTCTGAAGTTTCCCCCCCACACCACTCCCTGTCTCTGCCAGTGAAGGGGCTTCCTAGTGTGTGGACAATTTTCCTCCTTCACAGCTCCCTCCCAGTGGTGCAGGTCACATCCCTATTCTTTTGTCTCTGTTTTCTTCTTTTTTCTTTTGCCCTACCCAGGTATGTGGGGAGTTTCTTGCCTTTTGGGAAATCTGAGGTTTTCTGCCAGCGTTCAGTAGGTGTTTTGTAGGAGTTGTTCTACGTGTAGATATATTTCTGATGTATTTGTGGGGAGGAAGGTGATCTCCACATCTTACTCTTCCTCCATCTTGAAGGACTCTCGAAAAATTATGTTTATTTATAGAATTAAGTATTCTGTAATTATTCTGTGAAACATCTTTTCAGATTGTTTTCTGAAGGAATAAACCTATGAGGGAAAGAGACAGTTAAATCATCAAATAATACAGAAACTAACATAAAATAAAGGAGGTAGATTTAGATAGAATTGGATTTCATGACTTTATTATTATTATTTTCCCTATTTAGCATTTACATCTGCATATAAATGTGATTGCAACTCAAATATATTTTACTGGGCAAAGTTATATTTGATTGTATTTTGGTTATCTTGAGAATAAATTTAATATATATCTAGGATTTAATTAGAACACCTAATACTCATTAGAAATTGTCTCCTACATTTTTTGGATTTATGCTTAAAATCATTTTTGTTCTTTGTTAAATTAAAAAAAATCTATAACTATAAATTAAAAAGGGTTGGGCTTCCCTGATGGCGCAGTGATTGAGAGTCTGCCTGCCAATGCAGGGGACACGGGTTTGTGCCCCAGTCCAGGAAGATCCCACATGCCGTGGAGTGGCTAGGCCCGTGAGCCATGGCCACTGAGCCTGTGCATCCGGAGCCTGTGTTCCACAATGGGAGAGGCCACAAGAGTGAGAAGCCTGCATACTGCAAAAAAAAAAAAAAAAAAAAAAAAAAAAAATTAAAAAGGGCTGAGAATCACAGTGGTTCTATATAGAATGGATATTTGTCATTTATTATGTTAAAGCTTAATTGAGCACACCTAGTAAGAATTTTAAAGTGCTAAATTACTTGAAGTATTTATTCAGAAATTATACATATTTTAACATATAAAGATAACAAAGAATTTAAATAGAATCTGGCACTCATACACAGTTTTTATGTATGATTATGCATTCAATTTCATTTTTCCAATAATGTACCTATTAGATTGAGAGTATGAATTTATGTCCAGCTTCACAATTTATTCCTTCTCCAAACATTAGAGAAATAGATTACATTCTGTGTAGAAATGCTATATGAATTGTTGTGTGCTTACTAATCATAGGACTTGTGTATCCTCTATTTTATCCTTCTTTGAGTTTATTGATTACTACATTGACTTTTCTATTTTCAACCTGTCTGTTCTTTCAGGCTAGTTTGCACCATTAGCAAAATATACAGTTTATGTTTTATTCCTCTTTTCAATACCTATTTTTGAAATTAGACTTTGAAATATAGCAGATGCTTGTCATTAAAATAAACATTTTAAATTTGCAATGAGACAAATTCCAGTGTTTTCTAAATTGAATAAAATATGAGCTGCTTTCAAAGTAAATAATGATACCCTAGTAGAAAATAGCTTATTGTTTATAGGATATAAATATATAATAGTATTTAGATAGAAAAATATATATGTGTAAAACTGAGAGATGTACCTCAAGAATCTTTAGATGAGAATATTTTTACCGTTAGGATTTAATCTTTATTGGTACTTGCTATAGTTCAAAAACATTTTTTAAATCACACATTTCATAATATACCATTTGCATTTCTATATGATACAAAGTAAGGAATTGACCTTGGGTTGCTTCCGCCTGCAGTGGCTTGAAGCAGGATTTCGGTTTCCCAGCCAGAGATTGAAATCAGGCCACAGCAGTGAGAGTGCTGAATCCTAGCCAGTGGATCAGTGGCCAGTGAAAAGACCCTGGACAGTAGGCTTTGTAGAAATGAATTCCCATGAAGAGATGGAAAGAAGTGAAACAAGTAAAATTGTTTATTAAGAGGAAAAAGGGTACATGTGGATAGACACATGGGCCAACTCAGAGAGAGAGTCGTGACCTTGTGGTAGATTGAATCACTTATATGGGGCATTTCTTCTGGCTTTCCTTTGACCAATCATCTTGCATTACCTGGTTCTGAGTCCCTATTTGGTTTATCTCAGGATCCTCCCATATGTCCTCCATCTCTTAGCCAAGATGTATTCTAGAGAAGAGGCATATGGGTAGGTTGACATCACTTACCATGAGGTGATGTCCCCTCCGTTTTGACCTCTGAGGAACCTTTCATGCATGTGTAGTCTGGAAGGTCTCCTTGACCTCGAGAATGAGAAATATGTGGCCTCCTATTTGGGCAGGTCTCAGCTCCTCTCTTGTTCCTGCTATTATCTTCATCTTGGAGTATCTATCCACAGGGGAAAAACTCCAGCTGCTCAGCCTGAGGCCAATCTATCTCTTGCCTCAGAATCATATAATTTAGATTCTTCATCATTTTTTCTTAGATATGTACACTTTCACAGCAATGAAGGTGAAATAATTCAATGAGTAGTTTTTTTCTCTTATGACAATATTTTACTCATGATTGAAAAACCCAAAAGTTCTAAATTATCAGAGCTTCTTCCATAATATTATAGATTTTCATATCCTAGGCTACATGTTGTCGAATGAAAAAAATGCACAATCTAAAAGTTGAGGGTTATGTTTTATTCAGGGCACATTCTTAGGACTTTGAGTCTGGGAGGCAGCATCTCAATTAACCCTGAGAAAACTGCTCAGAGGAGGTGAGGAGAGAGCTAGAATATATAGGAGTTTTGCAAGAAGGGCAGGTAGTCGGAACAAAACATTACCATTAATAAAAGAAAACAAGATAACTCAAGTTAAGAAATTTAGCACTTTTCTATGTATGGGAAGATGCAAGAGTCCAAGCTCACTGAAATTATTCCTTTGATATGCACTTCAGCTATCTGGGGCCAGTATCTTGTGTTTTTACATCCTTAGTTTCCTTAAGCTGCACCCTTGGGGGAGGATGCAGTCTGATGACTGCTAGATGGCAGGTATTCTTTGTTTCCTTCCTGAGTTCCCTTAGGCTAACCGTCAGGCAGCTACAATCACTGGTGACTGTGACATCCTTTGTTTACTGATATGGCAGGCAATTTTTAATTTCTCAATGTTGGCTTTATTATAAATTTAAAAACTGTGAAAATTACACACATGGGTTATATTGTGGCATATGTATATAATTTTGTCAGAGCTAAAACTAACCAAAGCCCGGTGTTCTATTTTAGATACATACTTCTACACAGGGAAAACTTATAAAGCAATGACTTTGAAACAAATATGCTTCCTTTGAGTATGCTCAACAACATGTTTCAAAGTGGCAACAAAACTAACAGTAATGACTGCTCAATACCACAAAGGACCAACACTCCTTAATTCAGGTTTTGTTAAATTGTAAGTTACATGAGTGAGGATTTTTATTTTACTTTTTATTCAGTGTTATATTTCTGTCACCAGGTTGACGTGCGTTGTAACAAAACAGCTTCAACTGCGGATGTCAATGGAAGACCTGGACCAGCAATCTTGGTCCCGTGATAGTAAGCAAAGAATTAAAGTACCACTTTAAGCTCAAGCACAAAACAAAGTTTATTTAAGCATAGGTACACTCTCAGAGAGGGAGATAGAGAAAGAGAGAGAAAGATCGACAGTGGGCTGTTTATGAGAGTGGGCTGTTTCAGCAAAGCGAAGCAAGTCCAAAGCAAAATTTATCAAAGCACTCTGAGAGAGAGAGAGCGGGCTGTTTCTGCGAATTGAGAGCAGTAGTCCCGTACAGGCTTAAGGGCACTTTTAAGGAGCAGTTTTCAGGGAGGCGGGGTGAGTGACAGGGGATCATTATTTGATTGATGGTCCAGAGCTATGTAACAAGTTTACTACTGTGCATACTCTCACCTTTAATGATGGTAAAATGAGTTTGTGTTTACTATAGGTTATATTCCTGTCTGGTCTGGACATGTGCAGCCCAGGGAAGTTCCCTCATGTTACTGTGCTCCTCTTCATCAGGATAAGCTGCCCACCACACAACCACAGGTTCACCCATTCTGGGTGGAGTCAGGGGAGAGAATCCAGATGGTTGGGTGCGACATGATTGCTCCTTCTTGTCTTTCTCACCACTGTCACCTCCTTGCTGCTAATGTCTAACTACCTAACATTCCTCCTCAAGAGTATGGGACCCAATTCTTTGGGACATGGACAACAACCTCTCTGGCTGCTTCCTGCTGGTAAGGGGTAGAGTTTTGATTGGGTCCCTCTTCTTGCTCTCTTTCAGCAAGGGGGTGGTCTGGTGTGATGACCATCAAAGGACCTCATGTAGATCTCAGTCTCAGGGCTAGGCTGAACAGACAAGTAGCCACCTCGTAGAACCATTTGGAATCAGATAGCTTGTAGGCATTCTGAAATGAGTCAAACAAGTAGGTTAATGATACAAGGGCTTAACAACAAAACAAAGACTAACAGGACTAATGGTCCCAATGAGGCCATGTCCATATCTTGGTATCCATAGAGGAGAGGAGGGAAGAAAGCCAGCTAGGGCTTTGTCCTGCTCTGTCTTTCAGATTCTCTATTAGTTTGATGTTTTTCTTTAAAACCCAAAGGTTTTCTTCAACCTGCCTGGAGGTATTAATATAGAAGCAGCACGTTTCATTTAGCAGGGCACAGACACCTCTAGCCTTAGCTGTCATAACATTGAGGGCTCTCCTATTTTGTAAAACCACCTCGGCCAGAGAATCTAAGGCTGATTGTTGCTCCTCAATGGCTGCTGCTGTAGCCTTCCAAGATTCCTGGATCATGATGGTAAGATTGAGAATGCTCCTCTCTAAGAGGGGTATATCACAAACCAAAAAACTCCCCTAAAGACACTGTGGATCACTTCGGGCCTATCAAGAACTGGGCTATCATGAGCATGTCCCCACCCCCCACAGACAATAGTTCATTTTTGTCTCTTTTGGACAGGTTTTAAGACTTCTTCAAGGAATGATCCAAGGTTGGGACATCTCCTGAGGAAGCTAAATCCTTTGTAGTCATAATAGATGCCTCTGGGAGAGCAGCAGTGATTGTGCAGGTGCCCCTCCAAAGTGTGGGAAGATCTAGATATACCCTGGTAAAACATGGGAATGAAAATCTGGTGGCCCTCAAGAATATCCTGGTTGTGCGTCTCCAGAGCCAGGCCTTCACCTGTTGGGAGTTTTCCTCTGGAAAATGGCTGGGGTCCCATGGCCTAGGATTATATTTGGAAGGCCAAACACCGAGGAAGTAATCATCTATACACAGAGGGGAGAATCCGGGTTCTGACTGATTATGAGTGTGATGGGGGGATTGACATAACAAATTTCTGAATATTAACTGGATTACATTATATTTTGGAGGACGATTTTGTAGGAAAGTTATGTTAAGTAAGTGTCTAGTGGTCATGCCAATCCCTACATACTCAGTTCCCAGGGCTTATCTGTTTATGGGGATATGGTCCTCAGTAATATTCTTCTTAGTTGAATTTTTCCTTGAGTTTCCCCAATACAAAGTGAAATTACCTTCGTGTACATCATATTCATCTTCTTCTGACCATGGATCCCATCCCAGACTAGTCCAATTAAAGTTGAGGGTATAGTTACAGAAGGAGTCATTTAACCAGTCCAAGATGGGTCCCTATCCCTCCAGGTTCTGGAAACAAAGCTGTGTCTTTCTTAGAAGTTTGGAGGCTGTACCTACACAGACAGCTAGGCCTAAGGCAAAAGAGTCAGGGTCTACTTGGCTTTGGCCCTCATATAAAAGATAATACATCCCATAATATGGACCTGCTAAGTTATACAGCTGTTTGATGGAGGTAGGGAGGGCCAATAAGTAGAGGTCCTCTAGGTTTGGGGTTCCCTTGGGGCATATCCAAAAGTCAGTTTTATTGGTTAATTTTGCAACTTGATTTACAGTGGTTGTCAGTAGATGGTAAGAATATGAAGAAATAAAGGGAAAGGAGCAAAGTCCAATAACTGCAAGGAGAGATGTCATATTAGGGAAAGAAGAGGCAGCATGCAAATTCATTTTGTGACGATATGCAGAATAGAATGAAAGTGAGCACAGTGAGACAAGTCAGGAGATACAGTAGGCCTATTACTTCTGCCAGCTGTGGGAATGGTGGGTTCATGGATATAGAATTTACTTATCTTGCAGTTTTCATTTGAACAGGATCTGGAGGTTCTCCAAATGTTCACAGGTATACTTCACTGGGGAGATGTCCTCAGACTCGGTGGCTGTCCAGGGCTTTATCTGGGAATGGTGAATCCAACTGGTAATCCTTGGTACTTTAACAACTGTAGGAGAAGAGAGCAAGACTGGA
This sequence comes from Stenella coeruleoalba, assembly GCF_951394435.1. Lineage (NCBI taxonomy): Eukaryota > Metazoa > Chordata > Mammalia > Artiodactyla > Delphinidae > Stenella > Stenella coeruleoalba. The sequence goes on along the minus strand of NC_137164.1, from coordinate 41,859,924 downwards.
TAGGGTCCCTTTCAGGTCAGCTGAAGTTGAGAACCAGGGGAGCCATCCTTCCAAGTTTTGATGAGTACTTGTGTTCCTGGAGAGTAAAGGCAAGGAGCAGACTCTGAGGAAGGAAGACATTTTACCCCGTAATCCTGGAGGGCTTGTTGGAATTGTCCAAGGGGGGTGATATAAGATGTAATGGCAGAGGTGTCAGCGTCCATCAGTAGGTCCCCTTATAAGAAAGGCCTACCATACAGCGTTTCATAAGGGCTAAGGTAAAGTAAGGCCTTTGGGGCTGTTCTGATCTTTAAAAGAGCAATAGGGAGGGCTTCCTTACAAATGAAGGAGGTCTCTTGGGTTATTTTTCTTAAGGTATTTTTAGAACGTTGGTTGGCTCTCTCTACCTTTTCTGAGGATTGGTGTCTCCAGGAGGAATGAAGGTGGTACTCAATATCTAGAGCCTTGGTTATCTGCTGAGTAATTTGGGAAACAAAGACAGGTGAGTTATCACTCTGAAGAGACAACAGAAAGCCAAACCTAGGGATAATTTCAATTAAAAACTTCTGGACTACCTCCAAAGCTTTTTCTGTCCTGGTACAGAAAGCTTCTACCCAACCGGTAAACGTGTCCATGAACACCAAAATGTACTTATATCATCGGTAAGGATGAACCATTGTAAAGTCCATTTTCCAGTCTTCCCCTGGATATGTTCCATGTCTCTGAGCCAGAAGGACCAATGATGGTGGCTTACTTCCCTGAGGATTGTTAGTCAGACAAGTAGGGCACGATGATGTTACCTTATTAACTACATTGTAAAGTCCCTTCCCAGAGAAGATAGAAGAAACAATCTCGTATAAGGTATCTCTCTCTAGGTGAAAAGCCTCATGTAAAGGTTTAATAATTTTCCATTGTAGCAATTGGGGCAGGTGAGTTAAGCCTTCTCTCTGGTACCATCTGTCTGGGTCCAGGTGCTACTCATGATTTATGGCTCATTTAATCTCCTCAGGCAGGTGAGACAGGGAAGGGAGAGAACTAAGGGAAGGAACTAAGGCACACGCTATCACAAAGGACTGAAGGGCTGCCTATCAGGCAGCCTGATTGGCTAGCTGATTTCCTTTTGTTATTTCATCGTCACCCTTCTGGTGACATCTGCAATAAATCACTGCTACCTGGGAAAGCTTGAGGACTGCGTCCAAGAGGGAGAGAATTTGAGGCCCATACTTAATCAGGCTGTTTCAGGCCATCAGGTAGCCACGTTCCTTCCAGATAGCAGCATGAGCATGTAGAACCAAAAAAGCATATTTAGAGTTAGGGCCTTATTTTTAGCTAGGGTTAAGGCTCAAGATAAAGCAATTATTTCTGCTAATAGGGCTGAGGTTCCTGGGAGAAGAGTCCAAGCCTCAGTAACCTGTGTCAAGGAGACCACCACATATCCTGCCCTTCTACATCCTTTGGAAACAAAACCACTACCATTGGTGAATCAAACCTCCTCAGGGTTTTGTAATGGAATATTGCTTAGATTGGTTCAAGGCAACAAGGAATGAGATATTATATCTTCACATGGGTGAACTGGTAGATCTTCCTCAGGGAGGGGGAACAGGGTAGCTGGATTTAAAGAAGAGCAGATCATGACACATAAGTCTGGATTCACCAACAGTAATGCCTGATACTTGAGGATTCTGCTATCTGTGAGCCAGAAATGACCTTTCCCTTCCAAGAGAGAGGTAACCTGACGGGAGGTGTATACTGTCAGGGGTTGCCCCAACATAAACTTGGAGGCTTCTTTAACCAATAAGGCCAAGGCAGCAGCTACCCTAATACAGCTAGGCCATCCAGTGGCCACCAGGTCCAGTCTCTTTGACAGATAACCTACAGGCCTCCGGACAGGGCCATGTTCCTGATTTAAGACTCCTAAAGCCATCGCTTGTTTTTCTGCCATAAATAGTTGAAAAGGTCTATCAGTTCTTGGGATTCCCAAAGCTGCATCCTGGTATAGGAATGTCTTTAGCTGCTGGAAAGCTTGGGTTTGGTTAGGGTCCCAGAACAGAGGTTCAGAGTCAGATTTTCCTTTCAGGACCTCATAAAGAGGTTGTGTTTTTAGTCCTTAATTAGGAATCCATAATCTGTAATACCCCGTGAGGCTTAAAAAGGCTCAGAGCTGTTTTAGGGTAGTTGACTCTGGCAGATCTAAAATCCCTTGTATTCTATCAGGAGAGAGGCTTTGTTCCCCTGGAGAGAGGATTACTCTCAGATATTTGATTTCTTATTGTGCCAATTGGACCTTCAACTTGGAGATTTCATAGCCTCATTTGACCAAAAAATTGAGGATCTGTGTAGCATGAGTTAAGCCTCTCTTATAGTCCGGAGAGCAAACAAGAAGGTCATCCACATACTGGAAGATGGTCCCTTCCTCCAGGTGTAGATCTTGGAGGTACTTGGCCAGGGCCTGGCCAAAATGGTGAGGACTGTCTCGGAACCCTTGGGGTAGGACTGTCCAGGTGAGTTGTTGTCTTCTATTTGCTTCCTCATGCCACTCAAAAGCAAATAGGTGGTAGGACCAGGGTTCCAGAGGTATGGCAAAGAAGGCATTATTTAGGTCTAACACAGTAAACCAGGAGGCTGTGCCAACAAGTTGTATAGGTTGGGGACTACTGGATGGAGTGGGGCAACTGCCTCACTGATAGCTCTTAAGTCTTGGACCAGTCTGTATTCTCTATTTGGCTTCTTTATAAGTAAGATAGGGGTGTTGCAGGGAAAACTGTGAGGAATAAGTAGCCCACATTGTAAAAATTTAGTTATGAGCGACTGCAGTCCCCTTCAGGCTTCTGGACAAATAGGATATTGTTTCTGATTGGGGAAAGAGGTTGGGTCCTCCTCTACTGGGGAGGCAGTTATAGCTATCCCTGGTATTCTATTGGACCAGACCTGGGTGTCTACTGACAAATCAGCTAAGGCTGGTGTGCCAGTCCTCAGAGGAGGCTGTGTCTCTAAGACTAAGAACTAGAGGGTGTTACTGGGGTGATTCCCTCGAGTACCAGTTTGGCTCCCTGCTTGCTCATGATGTCCCGACCTAATAGTGGGAGGGAACATTCAGGTATGACCAGGAAGGAATGACAGAAAGTATATCCTTCCCAGTAACAATATAAAGGGACAATAAAAGACCTAGGAGTAAGTTTACCTGAGACTCCTGTAACCTGACAGGAGCTGGAGGAGAAGGGTTCAGAGAAGGAAACTAGGACAGAATAGGCAGCCCCCGTATCTAATAAGAAAGATATGGTCCTACCTGCCACATCCACGTTTGCCCTTGGCTCCAGTCCAGTAATACTGACGTTAAACAGGGGGGCCATCTGGAGCAGAGGGTCCCGTCAATGTAGGGCCATCTGAGGGGCTGAACCTGGGCCCTTTGGCCCAGGGGAAAGTTGTTTCCCCAATGGCCACTTTTTTGGCATTTTGGACAGGACGTTGTAGGAGGCTTGTCCTTGTTGGGGCATTCCCTCTCCCAGTGGCCAGGCTTATTGCAGACCTGGCATCAGTCTTTCTTTCTATTGGGGCAGGTCAGGGCTTCTCTGCATGGGGGTTGCCCCTGTAGGGCTGCCAATAATTGGACCTGCCTATTCTCTTTCTTCTTTTCCCTCTCCCAAGCCTTGACCTGCTCCTCCTGGTCTCAGTTATGAAAGGTAGTGGTGGCCCTAGCTAAAAGTTCATCTAGATTAACATTGGGCTTCTGCATAAGCTTTTGGAGTTTCCTCCTGATGTCTGTTGTGGACTGGGTAAAGAATCTATCTTTTAAAGTGGGTTGTCCTTTCCTATACCAGGTCTACGTTGGTATATTTAATTATTGCCTCCTTGAGCCTTTCCAGGAAGGCTGTACGGTTTTCATTGGGTTCCTGGCTGATGGAAGAAATCTTTGAGTAGTTAATGGGTTTCCTTCTGCTTGCTTTGAGTCCAGCTTTTATACAGGTTATAAAATGTTATACATTTTCATTCACTTATACTTTGGTTCCCAGCTCTGAGGCTGTTCCACAAGTACCATTCATTATACACTAGTGCTCCCACCATGACAAGAGTACCCACAAGTCAGACCTGGTGCCATGAGGGATTCCCACAGCCATAGACATCCCTGTGTGAGAAAAAGGGATTAAAACATCCTCAGCAGCCTTTGCTACAGAAGACCACAGTAGCCCTTGCCACTGCTACAGATACCCTCAGCTTTAGCCACTGAGGATCCCTGTGATCTTCACAAGATGCTGACCCCAACTAATGAAGGGGCATAGAGATTATAGCACTGGGCCTTCCCTGGAGCTGGAACCACTAAACGTCACCCAGCTGACATCCTCACACTCACCCAAGGTAAAGACCTTTCCCACAAAAAAAAAAAAAAAGTCTATAAAGTCTGGAAGAGGAAACTGCTCCATAAAATGTGCAGACATCAACACAAGACTTACCCAGAAAACAAAAGGTGAGGGAGTTCATCACCATTAGATCTTCCTTATAAGAAATGTTAAAGGAGTTTCTTCAAGTTAAAATAAAAAGACAATCATTTTTATCAAGAAAATAAACACAATTTTATCTAACATCAAAACCTATGTTGTTCAAAATAATAATATATTTCCTTTGGAATCTAGCACAGCTTATAGTATACCTTTTGTTATTTTACAGTAAACACAGGACTCTTAGGAAAGGCAAAATCATATTAAGTAAAAACAAAGTTACAAGATATATTTGTTTTATCAGATTAATTACTTCCATTTAAAAAGATTTGAGTGGCCTGACATTGATGTCTTGATTACCAATTAATTAATATTTATAATTTATATATTTATATAATACCTACTGAATTGAATAGGTGTTTAGCTCTACATTATAACTATTATTTTGTCTTCAATGATTTTGTTCAAAGTGCATGCATAATAAGGGGTACTATCTGAGTATTACAAAGTATATTGCTGTATTATTTTCTAAATGTCAGCTGTGTTATAATGTTATAATTATTTTCTATAATGTCACCTGCCTCTATGGTGGCTTTAACCATGACTCTCCTTATTTATACTTGTCATACACATATAGCATTAAAGTAATGGTTGAATGAGACAAAATCATTCAAACTGCATATCATTACAGTGGTTATCAGGCAAGAGTTACCTTCAAAGGCTTTAAAATCATTTTCACAAAATTATGTCAATCATTGTCAAAAGGAAAACTTCCTATAAGTATATTCAAGAAGTAAATTTCAATAGTGTTTTTCTTTGGTTCAAAATATTATATTCCATACTTTATCTTAAATTATATGAAAAATTTTTTTCAAACATATTTATATTGTCTAACCTGTATTTATAAAACTAAACTAAGAGGAAACACAAAACAAAGTTATTTATTTAATTACCAAATAAACTCACTATTTCATAATCAAAGTCAGGTACTCCAGGGCATGAATTGCATCGTGTTAATTCACCCTTAGGTGTATTGATGGCTCAGAGCCTTCAGCCTTATGCGTAACAACACACTAGGTGTGAAACATTACAACATAATTCACAACCTGTCATGTATTATGACTTAAATTAGGAATGTTTATGATCTTGTTATTCATACTCTATTAGTAACAGATAACTTAAAAAAGGGACAAGGGACAATAAGCACAATAGCATCATCATCACATAAGCTGAGAGCTCAATTGTGGCTTAATTCAGTCTGGAATGGTAACTGAAGAAATAATGAAAATAAACATCATAGGAGAATAGCACAGCACAAATATTTTGCCCAGAAGAAGAACTATGAAAGAACATATACAAATATTCTTTGACCACATTATTTGGTACACTAATATTTGAGGATATTTACTTAGTAACCTAAGAGACATTCAGGTAAGAAATCACTATATCTATCTATCTATCTATCTATTTATCTATCATCTATCTATCTATCATCTATATATCTAGATATAGATATGTGAAAAGAGGAAATAGAATTAGGCCATCAACATACTAGAAGATTTTTGACTCTTTAATACCTAAACTTAAAGATGATTTTGTTTTATTCTCTAATGATGTAACAAATGTTTTCAATATTGCTTGTAACTAAATGACTACATAGAGACTCCAAAACAGTTAGATACTGTTTTTATTTTCATATCTATGCAGTAGTAAATATTTAATCATTTACACTAGTTAAGAATTATGTTGTATTAGAGGAAAGTTCATCTTAAGACTGTTAGTGTAAAGAGCACTTACAGAATAACCTGAGAATTATAATACAGGCAGAAAAGATTTAGGAAAGAATTTTAGTAAAATAGGATTTAAAAATATATATATAAAGGAATCAGACCCAATCAAACAGAAGTGTTTTATTTTTACCTGTGATACCTACTGTAGATTTACCTAATTTTTTTTATGTAGTCAGGAAAAATAGATTTCCATGTCTGTACTGGTCAGAACATGAATATCTACTAGAGCTTGTTAGTGGATAGTAGTTAAAACACTACTAAAAAAATATATTTTTTTTATGTTTCTCCACTTTATCCCTTAGCTCAAGGGTTCAATTGTTTTTCCTGACCCACAAGGACTAAATATTATTTATCATGACATCAAATATGTCTTAAAACCAGATTGCTCTTAAGTGTTTTGTGAAAGTAGGAAAGGCACCATTTTCTTGGTACGTTCAACTAAAACTGCACTGAACATATTTTTCTTTTTTAAAAATGTTTATTTTGTATTGGAGTATAGTTGGTTTACAATGTTGTGTTAGTTTCAGGTGTACAGCAAACTAATTCAGTCATACACACACATGTATCTATTCTTTTTCAGATTCCTTTCCCATATAGATTATTACAGAATATTGAGTAGAGTTCCCTGTGCTATACAGTAGGTCTCCTCTTGATTATCTATTGTATATATAGTGGATATGTTAATCCCAGCATCCTAATTTATCCCTCCCCCCACAACCTTACCCTTTGGTAGCTATAAGTATGTTCTCTAAGTCTGTGAGTCTGTATCTGTTTTGTAAATAAGTTGATTTGTATCATTTAAAAAATACTTATTTATATATTTGGCTGCACCAGGTCTTAGTTGCAGCATGCGGGATCTTCATTATGGTATGTGGGATCTTCATTGTGGCATGTGAACACTTAGTTGGGGCATGTGGGATCTGGTTCCCTGACCAGGGATGCAACCCAGAACCCCTGCATTGGGAGAGTGAAGTCTTAGCCATTGGACCACAATGGAAGTCTCCTGTATCATTTTATTTTTAAGATTCCACATATAAGTGATATCATATGATATTTGTCTTTGTCGGACTTACTTCAGTTAGTGTAATAATCTCTAGGTCCATCCATGTTGCTGCGAATGGTATTATTTATTTTTTTATGGTTGAGTAATATCCCATTGTATATATGTATCTTTTTTATCCATTCATCTGTCAATGGACATCTAGATTGCTGTCACGTCTTGGATAGTAAAAATAGTGCTACAATGAACACTGGGGTGCATGTATATTTTAAATTATTATTTTGTCCAGATATATGCCCAAAAGTGGGATTGCTGCATCTTATGGTAGCTCTATTTTTAGTTTTTTAAGGAACCTCCATACCGTTCTCCACAGTGGCTGTACCAATTTACATTCCCACCAACAGTGTAGGAGGGTTCCATTTTTTCCACATGCTCTCCAGCATTTATTGTTTGTAGAATTTTTTATTTTGGCTATTCTGACCAGTGTGATACATCCAGTTTGGAGAATTTTATTTCTTTTTCTTGTCTTATTACTGTGGCTAGAACTTCCAAAACTATGTTGAATAAAAGTGGAAAGAGTGGGCATCCTTGTCTTGTTCCTGATCTTAGAGGTAAAGCTTTCATCTTTTTACCATTGAGTATGATGTTAGCTGTGAGTGTGTCACATATGGTCCTTATTAGGTTGAGGTATGTTCCCTCTTTGCCCACTTTTTGGAGAGCTTTTTTTTTTTTCCCTGCAGTACATGGGCCTCTCACTGTTGTGGCCTCTCCCATTGCAGAACACAGGCTCCAGACGTGCAGGCTTAGTGGCCATGGCCCACGGGCCCAGCCGCTCCGCGGCATGTGGAATCTTCCTGGACTGGGACATGAATCCATGTCGCCTGCATCAGCAGGTGGACTCTCAACCACTGCGCCACCAGGCAAGCCCGAGAGTTTTTTTTTTTTTTAATAATAAATGGGCATTGAATTTTGTCAGAAGTTTTTCTGCATCTATTGAGATGATTATAAGGTTTTTATTCTTCAATTTGTTAAGGTGGTATATCATACTGATTGATTTGTGGATACTGAAAAGTCCTTGCATCAGTGGGATAATTCACACTAGATCATGGTGCATGAAATTTTGGGGGTATTGTTGGATTTGTGTTACTAAATTTTTGTTAAATATTTTGTTGAGAATTTTTGTATCTATGTTCATCAGTAATATTGGCCTGTATTATTTTGTTGTTGTTTTCTTGGTATCCTTGTCTGGTTTTTGTATCATGGTAATGGAAGCCTCAGAGAATGAGTTTGGGAGTGTTCCTTCTGCAATTTTTTGAAATAGTTTCAGAAGAATAGATGTTATCTCTGCTCTAAATGTTTGATAGAATTCCCCTGTGAAGCTATCTGGTCCTGGACTTCGGTTTGCTGGGAAACTTTTCATCGCAGTGTCAATTTCAGTACTTATGATTGGTCAATTCATATTTTCTATTTCTTCCTGGTTCAGTCTGGGAGATTGTACCTCTCTAAGCATTGTCCATTTCTTTTAGGCTGTCCATTTTATTGGTATACAGTTGCTAATATCAGTCTTTTATGATCCTTTGCATTTCTTTGATGTCAGTTGGAATTTTTCCATTTTCGTTTCTAATTTTATTGATTAGCACCCTCTCCCTTTTTTTCCTTGATGAGCCTGGCTAAAGGTTTATTAACTTTTTCATCTTTTCAAAGAACCACCTTTTGGTTTCATTGATCTTTTCTATTGTTTTCTTCATATCTTTCATTTATTCCTGCACTTATCTTTATGATTTCTCTCCTGCTACTAAATTTGGGCTTTTTTTGATCTTCTTTCTCTAGTTGCTGTAGGCATAAGATTAGGTTGTTTATTTGAGATTTTTCTATTTTCCTGAGTTAAGCTTGTCTTGCTATAAACTTCCCTCTTAGAACTGCTTTTGCTGCATTCCATAGGTTTTGGATCATTGTGGTTTTGTTTTCATTTGTCTCTAGGTATTTTTTATTTCCTCTGATTTCTTCAGTGATCCATTGGTTGTTTAGTAGAATATTGTTTAGTCTCCATGTGTTTGTGTTTTTTACAGTTTTTTCTTGTAGTTGATTTCTAATCTCATAGTGGTGAGGTAGGAAAAGATGCTTGAGATGCTTTCAATTTTTTAAAATTTACCAAGGCTTGCTTTATTGCCAAGTATGTGATCAATCCTGGAGAATGTTCCATGTGCACTTGAAAAGAAAGTGTATTCTGTTGCTTTTGGATCAAATGATCTATAAATATCCATTAAGTCCGTCTGGTGAAATGTGTCATTTAAATCCGGTGTTTCCATATTGATTTTCTGTCTGGATGAACTGTCCATTGATGTAAGTGTGGTGTTAAAGTCCCCCATTATTATTGTGTTACTGTTGACTTCTCCTCTTATGGCTCTTAGCATTTGCCTTATATACTGGGGTGCTCCTATGTTGGCTGCATACATATTTACAATTGTTATACCTTCTCTGTGGATTGATCCTTTGATCATTATGTAGTGTCCTTCTTTGTCTCTTGTAAAATCTTTATTTTAAAATCTTTGTCTGATACGAGTATTGTTACTACAGCTTTCTTTTGATTTCCATTTACACAGAATATATTTTTCCATCCCCTCACTTTCAGTCTGTATGTATCCCTAGATCTGAATTAGGTCTCTTGTAGATAGCATATATATGGGTCTTGTTTTTGTATCCATTCAGTCTATGTCTTTTGGTTGGATATTTAATCCATTTACATTAAAGGTAATTACCAATATGTGTGTTCTTATTGTCATTTTTGTTAATTGTTTTGGATTTGTTTTTGTAGATCTTTTTTCTTACCTTCCTGTTTTGGTCTCTTCGCTTGTGATTTGATGACTATCTTCAGTGATGAGTTTGGGTTCTTTTTTCTTTTTTGTGTGCATATGTATTGTAGATTTTTGGGTTTTGGTTACCATAAGTTTAGCCATCTATATACATACAAGATTGTTTTAAATTTCTGACCTCAATTTCAAATGCATTTCAAATAGCCTGTATTTGTACACTCCTCTTCTCATGATTGCTGCCTTTGATATTATACCTGTGTGTGGATGGTTTCCTACATTTTCTGTATTTTTGCTTTTACTGGTGAGCTTTCACATTCATAATTTTCTGGTTTCCTGTTGTGGCCTTTTCTTTTCTACCTAGAGAATTTCCTTTAGCATTCATAGTTAAGCCAGTTCGGTGGTGCTAAATTCTTTTAGCTTTTGCTTGTCTGTAAAGCTTTTGATTTCTCTGTCAAATATGAATGACAGCCTTGCTGAATATTCTTGGTTGTAATCTTGCCCTTTCATCACTTTAAGTGTATTGTGCAATTCCCTTCTGAACTGCAGAGTTTCTGCTGAAAAATCAGCTGATAACCTTATGGGGATTCCCTTGTATATTATTTGTTGCTTTCCCTTGTTGTTTTTAATAAGTTCTATTTGTCTTTAATTTTTGTCAATTTGATTTACATGTGTCGTGGCATGTTCCTCCTTCGGTTTATCCTGTATGGGTTTATCCTGTATGGAACTCTCTCTACTTCCTGGACTTGGGTGACTCTTTCCTTTCCCATGTTAGGGAAATTTTCAGCTATCATCTGTTCAAATATTTTCTCAGGCCCTTTCTCTCTCTCTTCTCCTTCTGGGACCCCTATAATGCAAATTTTGGTGTGTTTAATAATGTCCCAGAGGTTTCTTAATCTGTTCTCATTTCTTTTCATTCTTTTTTCTTTATTTTGTTCCTTGTCAGTGATTTCCACAATTCTATCTTCCAGCTCACTTACCCATTCTTCTGCCTCATTTATTCTGCTATTGATTCCTTCTAGAGTATTTTTCATTTCAATTTTTGTATTGTTCAACTCTGTTTGTTTGTTCTTTATATATTCTAGCTGTTTTTTAAACATTTCTTGTATCTTCTACGTCTGTGACCCCATTCTTTGTCTGAGATCCTGGATCATCTCTACTATCTTTACTCTGAATTTCTTTATGGGGATATTGCCTATCTCCATTTCACTTAGTTGTTCTTCTGGGGTTTTATCTTGTTCCTTCTTCTGGAACATATTCCTCTGCCATCTCATTTTGTCTTACTTTATGTATTTCTGGTTTCTGTTCCACAGGATGTAGGACTGTAGTTCCTCTTGGTTCTGGTGTCTGTATCCTGATGGGTGAGTCTGGTCTAGAGGCTTGTGTAGGTTTCCTTGTGGGAGGGACTAGTGCCTGCCCACTGGGGGGTAGAGCTGGGTCTTGTTTCTGTGGTTGGTAGGACAGTGTCAAGGGGTGTGTTTAGAGGTGGCTGTGGGCTCGGGAAGACTTAAGGCAGCCTGTCTGCTGAAGGGTGGGGCTGTGTTCCTGTTCAGTTGGTTGTTTGGCCTGAGGTGTCCCTGTACTGGCACCAACAGGGTATTGGGTGGGGTCGGGTTTTGATGTCTAAATGGCAACCTGCAGGAGAACTCATAACAACAAGTATACCCTGGTACCTCTTGACACCAATGTCCTTGTCCACACAATGAGCTACAGGTGCTCCTTGAGTCTTCAGGAGACCTTCTAAGACCAGCAGATAGGTCTGGCTCAGACTCCTATTAAGTCAGTACATTTTCCCTTCATCATGGTGCAAACAAGACGTGTGTGCACCCTCCAAGAGTAGAGTTTCTGTTTCCCCCATTCCCATGGAATTCCTGTACACAAACACTGCTGGCTTTACCAAGACCTGGACACAAACCTGTGTCCCCTGCATCAGCAGGCAGACTCTCAACCACTACCCCACCAGAGAAGCCCACATGGTGACTTTTTGATAGTCAAACTTCCTAAAGGTGGCTTAGCACTCCAGAAAGTTTTCCAGTGAACAAAGTGAAAGTCCCATGGTCTCTTGTGACTAAACCTCTAAAGTTAAATATTGCAATTTCCATAGCATTCTAATGGTCAAAGAAGTCACAAGTTTACCCAAACTCAAGAGGAAGAGATATAGAATTTACCTCTCAATGAGATGAGTCAAAGACTATGTGCCTTTGTTTTTTTTTTTTTTTAATGATCACATAAAAGAATGAAAAATGTTGTATCAGGGATATTGAAAAACACAATAATTTTCAAAATTTACAATTAGACTGGAACAACTGGGCTTTGAGCTTATGTACTTAATTTTAAATATAGAGTGAAGTCTATACATAAATCTTTAGAAAGGAGTAAAATTTAACAGAGGCAAAGATTTCAATACACTTTGTCATATATGCTTTAAAAATAGGTGGAAAAGTTTAAAAAAAAAGTCAGTGAGTTTAAATTGGGATTTATGTGATATTTAGAAATATCAACATATTTAACTTATTTGGACATGATATGATCTAACTTATCATTGCTGTAATAAGATAGCCAAGACTGATGTGGTGATTAAGCTTGTTTACTAAAATCAGACAGCAAATTTTTCCTTGAAACTTTAGCCTTAAAAAAAGAAAGTGGAAGTTGTTACAAGATAAGAAAGATGTATTTATGTAAAATAAAACAGCTTGGTAGAAATCAGAAAAAAAAGAAAATCCCAAACTGAATCAGCCCACTTCTTTGGGAGGAGAAAATAAGATAAACATCATTGTTACCTTTGGGGGAATCTCAAGAAGAACTTTGTAGAGAGGCATATATAATTCTTCATTTGCTGTCTCAGTCTGAGGAAAGATTATAAAATCTAAATATTAATTTAATTTTAATTGTTTTCCCTCAAAGTTCAAATCCATATTTTTGGGACATGGTGAACTACAAGATTTATAGAAATTAGAAAGCCCTTATATATAAAACAGATATGTTTCCTACTGGTTTATGATCACAACTATGTGCTGTCAATTTGAATGTTTGGGGATCATAAATATTATAGTCAATTTCCAAAGCTCAATATCAATAAATCTGGAAAATATTTTATTAACAGTATTCTAAATATGTCGATATTCCTTGAACTATATTATATTAGGCAAATTCAGGTGCTTCTTTCTGAAGAGAAAAAGTCATCATTTAATTTCTCCCACTTAAAATCCTCCCTCTTTGAGAAAGTGTTAACACGCCTTACAAAGACTTTTATACTTTCACCCTATCCAGTGTTACATTGCAGTTTAAGGGAAATTTTATGATTTTGCTTCTTTCTTATTCTTAAACTCTTTTCATCTGGTGCTTTTTTTTTGTATTCTTTCCCTAAATAACTCCTCTTTGTTGCTGAGGTCATAAATTACATTCTATATCATCCTTAAACTTTTTTTTATCCTTCTTTAAACCTTTAAGTTAGGGAGAAATGTCACTTTAAATTATTTCCATGACAAATTGTACAGGTGATCATGGTAACATCATGATTTTCTAAATCATACTCACTATGTTAAAATAGAAAAAAATCCGAATTAATATCAAAGCTCTGACACAATGCAGCTAGTCCTTTTCAATGTTTGGTTTTTACTTTTTACTATTTTCATAAGGTAATAAGTTAGAAAAGCTCTCCTGGTTATGTCATAGTCATTATTATAATTCCTTGAATTATGCTCATCCAGGTAAGTAATACCTATGAGTCTTTTCCCTTTATATATAATTTTCATGCATAATTCCATATTCTCCAAACCTAATATTTCCTTTATAACATATATTACATTTCATATTACTATATACATAAATTTATTTCACCTCCTCTGGAGGAGTAAATCATATCTTCTCATTTATCATTGTAAATTTTACTCACCAGAGTACTTCACAAGACTAGTATAATGTCTTGCACTTGGCAATCACTGAATATTTGTTGAACTGAATCAAATCAAATTGAATATGGGCCAATAATCAATATTCATATCACTTTTTCATCCAGAGCAAATTAAGTTATAGAATCACAAATTCATCCAGCTTGTCCTCAAAATGGAATGAAGAGACGAAGATTATATATATATGTGATATTTTTATGGGAATTCAAATTTTTTCTGTCTTGGGCAAGTTGTTTTATAGTATATATAAAAGTATATATAAGCTCCATAGTATGTGTAGAGCTTTTAATCTCAATCTATATTTTAAAACAATTTTTTGGAGTGTAATTTCTTTACAAAGAAATGTTGTTTTAGTTTCTGCTGTACAATGAAGTGAATCAGTTATATGTATACATATATCCCCACCCTCTTGGAACTCCTTCCCACCCATCTAAATCCCACCCATCTAGGTCATCACAGAGCACCTAGCTGAGCTCATTGTGCTATACAACATGGTCCTACTAGCTCTCAATTTTACACATGGTAGTGTGTATATGTCAATTTTAATCTCCCAATTTGTCCTGCCACCCCCTTCCAACCTGTGTCCACAAATCTGTTTTCCACATCTGTGTCTCTGTTCCTGCCCTGCAAATAGGTTTATCTGTACTGTCTTTCTAGATTCCAAATATATGTGTTAATATACGATATTTGTTTTTCTCTTTCTTACTTACTTCACTCTGTATGACAGACTCTAGGTCCATCCATATCTCTACAAATGACCCAATCTCATTCCTTTTTATGGCTGAGTAATATTTCACTGTATATATTTACCACATCTTCTTTATCCATCATCTGTCTGTGTACCTTTATGTTGTTTCTATATCCTGGCTATTGTAAATAGTGCTGCAATGAACACTGGGATGCATGTGTCTTTTTGAATTTGGTTTTCTCAAGGTAGTGCCCAGTAGTGGGATTGCTGGGGCATTTGATAGTTCTATTCTTAGTTTTTTTAAGGAATCTCCATACTGTTCTCCATAGTGGCTGTATCAATTTACATTCCCACCAAAAGTGCAAGAGGGTTCCCTTTCCTCCACACCCTTTCCAACATTTGTTTTTGTAGATTTTTGATGATGGTCATTTTGACCAGTGTGAGATGATAACTCATTGTAGTTTTGATTTACATTTCTTTAATCATTAGTGATGCTGAGCATCTTTTCATGTGCCTCTTGGCCATCTGTATGTCTTCTTTAGAGAAATGTCTATTTATGTTTTCTGCCCAGTTTTTGATAGTTTTTTTTTTATATTGAGCTGTATGAGTTATTTCTTTATTTTGGAGATTAATCCTTTTTCAGTTGCTTTGTTCACAAATATTTTTTCCCATTCAGAGTGTTGTCTGTTCATCTTTTTTATGGTTTCCTTTGCTGTGCAAAAGCTTTTAAGTTTAAATAGGTCTCATTTGTTTATTTTGTTTTTATACCCATTACTCTAGAGGGTGGGTCAGAAAAGATCTTGCTGTGATTTATGTCAAAGAGTGTTTTACTTATATTTTCCTCTAAGAGTTTTATAGTATCAGGTCTTACATTTAGGTCTTTAATCCATTTTAAGCTTATATTTGTGTATGGTGTTAGGGAGTGTTCTAATTTCATTCCTTTACATAGAGCTGTCCAATTTTCCCAGCACCACTTATTGAAGAGACTGTCTTTTCTCCATTGTATGTTCCTGCCTCCTTTGTCATAGATTATGTGACCATAGGTGCATGGGTTTATATCTGGGCTTTCTATCTTGTACCATTGATCTATATTTCTGCTTTTGTGCCAGTACCATACTCTCTTGATGACTGTAGCTTTATAGTGTTGTCTGACATCAGGGAACCTGATTCCTCCAGCTCCATTTTTCTTTCTCAAGATTGTTTTGGCTATTTGGGGTCTTTTGTATTTCTATACAAATTGTAAAATTTTTGTTCTATTTCTGTGAAGAGTGACATTGGTAATTTGATAGGGATTGCATTGGATCTGTAGATTGGGGTAGTATAGTGATTTTCACAACATTGATCCTTCCAATCCATTTTCATGGTATATACTCTCCATCTGTTGGTGTCATCTTTGATTTCTTTTATCACTGTTTTATAGTTTTCTGAGTACAGATATTTTACCTCCTCAGCTAGGTTTAGTCCTAGGTGTTTTATTCTTTTTGTTGCATAGGTAAATGGGATTGTTTCCTTAATTTCTCTTTCTGTTCTTTTGTTATTAGTATATAGGAATGCAAGAGATTTCTATGCATTAAATTTGTATCCTGCAACGTTACCAAATTCATTGATTAGCTCTTAGTTTTCTGGTGGCATCTTTAGGTTTTTCTATGCAGAGTATCATGTCATCTGCAAACAGTGACAGTCTTATTTCTTCTTTTCCATTTTGGATTACATTATTTCTTTTTCTTCTCTGATTATCTTGGCCAGGACTTACAAAACTATGTTGAACAAGAGTGGCAAGAGTGGACATCCTTGTCTTGTTCCTGAACTTAGAGGAAATGCTTTCAATTTTTCACCATTGAGAATGATGTTTGCTGTGGGTTTGTCGTATATGGCCTTTATTATGTCAAGATAGGTTCCCTCTATGCCCACTTTCTGGAGAGTGTTTATCATAAATAGGTGTTGAATTTGGTCAAAAGCTTTTTCTTAATCTATTTTTTATTAGCTTCAAAATTCTGCTGCTTGACAGCTTTCACATTACAGCTTTCACAGTCCTTTGTCATAAAATAAAGTCTCCATTATTAATTATCACAAAGCTCAGCACAGCAGAATTATATAACAACAGAAGGATCAACTACATGGGAAGGCTTTCAACAAGAAGTTCTGAAACAGAGTCCTCTGCCTGAAAGAATTAACTTCCAAGAAAGGCAATGGTTTAGAACAGCTTGTATACACTATTCTATAGATAAGGTTCATTCTTCAGAATATAAATGTTACAAGCTAGTAGAAATATTTATTTTCTATGATTTAAAATTCTATCTTTAAAAATGCCAGTGTTATCACAAATTAGTATTTCATAATAATTTCCTACTTTGAAAATTTCAGCAAACATAATAAACAGTATAGTAACATAATTTTATTTTGTTCACTAAACTCTTGGTCTATCCACTGTTTATTCTAATATTGTTAAGGGCTTTCTTCAACATTTTTTGGTAAATGAATTATATTATTCATTTCTTTTTCATCCTGTATTTGTATACTAATATAGAAAAACAATAATTTGAATTGAATGTATTTCTTCTTTTGCAAACAAATGTTTCCATACTGAAGTCTAGTTTGGTATTTTAACCAAATATACTATTTATTCTTTGTGATGTCATTGTGCTTTATTAATATTATTTGTATATTATATGATTCAATAACAAATATGTAAATTGGCATATGGTACACAAATAGCTCATTAGAATACCTCTAATTTAAAAATATCTTCATTTTGACATGAATTCACAAAAGCTTTTTCAACTGCTTTACCACATACACTCTAAATCCTTTAAAAAAGTTTTTAGCAATTATGAATTCTGCTAATTAATTAGTTGTATGTAGCTATGCATGGCATTTAGTTATACTTCTGTGATAGTTGGTATAAAATATATAAATTTAATGAATGTTAAGGGACCTTAAAATTAATTTTGATCATCTATTTTTGATATTTTATTATTCTGTTTCTTTAAATTTATGGTTAAACTTATTAATAATAAAAAAATTAGGAATAGATTGAAGCATGAGGCTATTTATACTAGACTAGAATACTGTGGAATTGAATAGACAGAATGAACTATGAAATTGCAGCACTGAACTTTAAATTTGACTCTTAAAAAGATATCAAAAATTGATAAAGTGGTAAGAGTTGTTGAACGTGGTACTAATATGATGAGTAGAATGCCAAAATTGATCTACTTGAATAGTTGTTCCTCAAAATTAATACATACCAGTGAATTATTTGCAGTAATATTTGGACAACCAGAAGAAACTTAACAGATTAACTTAGGTGACCTGGAATGAATCTATTTATCAGTTGCCAATAGCAGGATAATTTCTAGTATTGTGGGGATTTAATGAAAATGAAGTATGTATTTTCAGTGTAGGAGAGAGTCTATGTAGAAGCTTATGAAATTGGATTACAGGAGTAGAGATTCACTCAATGTTTATAGCAGATATTGTATAATAATTTCTCTTAAAAGATTGGATTATCTATCTTTGCATGTTAGTCTGGGAGTGATGGTAGATTAAAAAAACAAATTATTTGGAAAGTGATATGGGCCTTCCAAATCTAAGATATGAATCATGATGTAATATAGCTTTATATGTTGTGGTTACAGAAATATTCCTTAAGGAGCTGAGCAGTAGTGTCTAAATTTACATGAAGCAGAGTAGGGGGTAAAATGAAGACATGGTATATACACAGAAAAGAGTTATATAATCTCAATGGAAACAGAAAAGTCATTTGACAAAGTTCAATACAGTTTCATAATAAAAACTCACAACAAAGTCAACAAAGTAGGTATAGAAGAAATATGTCAAAATAATGAAGACCATATGTGAAAAGTCCACAGTAAACTTCATACTCAATGGTGATAAACTGAAAGCTTTCCTCCAAGGTCAGCAACAAGGCAAGATTGTTAATTCTCACCACTTCTATCTAACATATTACTGGAAGCCCTAGCCAAAACAATTAGGCAGGGTAAAGAGAGAAAAAAGCATCCAAATTGGAAAGAGAGAAGTAAAATTATCTCTTTTTGCAGATGACATACTCTTACATGTAGAAAACCTAAATATCCACCCCCCCACACACTTACAGTTGTTAAAATCAATAAATAAATTCAGTAAACTTGTGGGGTACAAAGTCAACAAACAAAAAACAGTTATGTTTCTATACACTAACCATGACCCTTTGTAAAAGAAAAGAGGAAAATAATCCAATTTCCAATAGTACCAAAAATAATAAAATACTTGAGAATTAACTTAACTAAGGAGGTGAAAGATGTACACTGAAAGCTACAAAACACTGATGAAATAAATTAAAGAACACAAATAAATGGAAAGACATTCTGTCTTTGTGGATTGGAAGATTTAATATTGTTAAACTGTCCATAGTACCCAAAGGGACCTACAGATTCAGTGCATTCTCTATAAAAATCCCAATGGCATTTTTTACAGAAATAGAAAAATATAAATTCTAAAATTGATGTTGAACAACAAAACATCCCAAATAGCCAAATCAATCTTGACAAAGAACACATACTAATTTCAAAATATATTACAAAGTTATAATTAATAAAACAGTATTGTACTGGCATAAAAACTGACATATGGACCAATGGAAGAGACTAGAGAGCCCAGAAATAAACCCACAAAAACATAATCAAGAAAGGTGCCAATATATAATGGGGAAAGGATAGTCTCTTCTATGTCTGGATATACACCTACAAAATAATGAAATTGGACACATTTTACACCATACACAAAAATAAACTCAAAATAGATTAAAGAGCTAAACACAAAACTATAAATCTCCTAGAGAAAAAAGTTCATGGTTACTCTTAGCAATGATTTCTTGCATGTGACACCAAAAGCACAAGCAACAAAATCAAAAATAGATAAGTGAAAAGGAGAAAAAAACAACAGAATTAGAAGTTTACCTACTGAATGGGAAAAATATTTATAAACCATATATCTGATATGTGCCAAAACACATAAGAAACTCCAACAAGGCAATAGCAACAAAAACAAAAATGTGGCCAAAGGAATTGAATTGACATTTCTCTAAATAAGACATATGGAATGACCAACAGGTACATGAAACTGTGCTCAACATCATAATCATGAAGGAAATAGATATCAAAACCACAAGGAGATATCACCTCATACCAGTTAGAACAGATATTAACAAAAATAAAATAACAAGTGTTGGCAACAATGTGGAGAAATTGGAACCCTTGTACAATGTTGATGTAAATGTAATTTGCTGCAGCCACCATGGACAAGGTATGGATATTCCTCAATAAACTAAAAATAGAACTATAATATGATCCAACAATCCTGCTCCTAGGTATATATCCACAAGAATTGGAATCAGGATCTTGAAGAGCTAACTGCAGTCCCATGTTCACTGCAGCATCCAAAATAGGGAAACAATCTAAATGACCATAGACAGGTAAATGGATAAAGAAAATTTGGTATACACATAAAATGGAATATTATGAGCCTTAAAAAGGAAGAAAATACTACATGTGCAACAACAAGAATGAACGTGGGGAACATTATGCTGTGAGACAATCAAAGCACAGGAGAAAATACTGTTTGACTCCACATTTATGAATTATTTAAAATAGTCAAAATCATAGAAGCAGAGAGTAAAATGGTCGTTGCCAGGTGTTGAGGAGAGGGGAAATGGGGGGGCTTATGTTCAACAGATGCAGATTTCACTTGGGTAAGATAAATGATTCTAGAGACCTGCTGTACAACATTGTATCTTGTGCTTTTAAAATTTGTATAAGAGGGTAGATCTCAAGTAAATGTCCTTACAACAATAAAAATAAATAAATAAATGCAAAGAAAAAGTAAAATAAAATTGAAGAGAAAAAATTTTAAAGTAAAAAAGATGAATATGAAAACATAAAATGTTTATTAAATTACAGAGATAATATCTGGTTAAGCAAAACTGCCTTTTAGTGGAAAAATCTGTGAATAAATCCAGTTGTGGTTATTTGAGTCACATATCTATTAAGTCGTCCCTTGGCTTCTGTCCTTGTGCAATGTGAACATTTTTTCAATGTAAATTTTTTTTTAAAGAAATAGGGATAGTTTTATTTATTTATTTATTTTTAACATCTTTATTAGAGTATAATTGCTTTATAATGGTGTCTTAGCTTCTGCTGTAAAAACAAAGTGAATCAGCTATACATATACATATATCACCATATCTCCTCCCTCTTGCATTTCCCTCCCATTCTCCCTATCCCACCCCTCTAGGTGGACACAGAGCACTGAGCTGACCTCCCTGTGCTATGTGGCTGCTTCTCACTAGCTATGTATTTCACAATTGATAGTGTGTATATATCCATGACACCCTCACTTTGTGCCAGTTTACAATTCCCCCTCCTCATGTCCGCAAGTCCATTCTCTATATCTGCATCTTTATTCCTGTCCTGTCCCTAGGTTCTTCAGAAACTTTTTTTTTTTTAGATTCTCTATATATGTGATAGCATATGGTATTTGTTTCTCTCTTTCTGAATTACTTCACTCCGTATGACAGTTTGTAGGTCCATCCACATCACTACAAATAAATCAATTTCATTTCCTTTTATGGCTGAGTAATATTCCATTGTATATATGTGCCACATATTCTTTATACATTCATCTGTTGATGGACACTTAGGTAGCTTCCATTTCCTGGCTATTGAAAATAGAGCTGCAATGAACACTGTGGTACAAGACTCATTTTGAATTATGGTGATTTCAGGGTATATACACTGTAGTGGGATTGCTGAGTTGTATGGTAGTTCTATTTTTAATTTTTTAAGGACCCACCATACTCTTCTCCATAGTGATGTATCAGTTTATATTCCCACCAACAATGCAAGAGAGTTCCCTTTTCTCCACACCCACTCCAGCATTTACTGTTTGTAGAATTTTTATTTATTTTTTTTTTGCTGTACACAGGCTTCTTACTGTTGTGGCCTCTCCCATTGCAGAGGACAGGCTCTGGATGTGCAGGCTCAGCAGCCATGGCTCACGGGCCCAGATGCTCCAAGGCATGTGGGATCTTCCCGGACCAGGGCACGAACCCATGACCCCTGCATCTGCAGGCAGATTCT
Organism: Stenella coeruleoalba; assembly: GCF_951394435.1. Lineage (NCBI taxonomy): Eukaryota > Metazoa > Chordata > Mammalia > Artiodactyla > Delphinidae > Stenella > Stenella coeruleoalba. The sequence continues at coordinate 41,838,177 of NC_137164.1, read as the reverse complement.
CAACAACTGCACCACCAGGGAAGCCCTGTTTGTAGATTTTTGATGATGGCATTCTGACTGGTGTGAGGTGATAACTCATTGTAGTTTTGATTTGCATTTCTCTAATGATTAGTGATGTTGAGAATCCTTTCACGTGTTTGTTTGCAATCTGTATATCTTCTTTGGAGAAATGTCTACTTAGGTCTTCTACCCATTTTTGGATGGGGTTATTTTTTTTTTTAATATTGAGTTGCATGAGCTACTTGTATATTTTGGAGATTAATCCTTTGTCAGTTGCTTCATTTGCAAATGTTTGCTCCCATTCTGAGGGTTTGCTTTCATCTTGTTTACAGTTTCCTTTGCTGTACAAAAACTTTTAAGTTTCATTATGTCCCATTTGTTTATTTTTGTTTTTATTTCCTTTACTCTAGGAAGTGGGTCAAAAAGGATCTTGCTGTGATTTATGTCATAGAATGCTCTGCCTATGTTTCCTTGTAAGAGTTTTATAGTGTCTGGCCTTAAATTTAGGTCTTTAATCCATTTTGAGTTTATTATTGTGTACAGTGTTAGGGAGTTGTCTAATTTTACATGTAGCTGTCCAGTTTTCCAACACCACTTATAGAAGAGGATGTCTTTTCTCCATTGTATATTCTTTCCTCCTTTATCAAAGATAAGGTGGCCATATGTGTGTGGGTTTATCTCTAGGCTTTCTATCCTGTTCCATTGATCTATATTTCTGTTTTTCTGCCAGCACCATACTCTCTTGATTACTGTAGCTTTGTATTATTGTCTGAAGGCAGGGAGCCTGATTCCTCCAGCTCCGTTTTTCTTTCTCAAGATTGCTCTTGCTATTTGGGGCCTTTTGTGTTTCCATACAAATTGTGAAATATTTTGTTCTATTTCTGTGAAAAATGCCATTGGTAGTTTGATAGGGATTTCATTGAATCTGTAGATTGCTTTGGGTAGAATACTCATTTTCCCAATGTTGATTCTTCCAGTCCAAGAACATGGTCTATCTCTCCATCTGCTTGTATCATCTTTAATTACTTTCATCAGTGTCTTATAGTTTTCTGCATACAGGTCTTTTGTCTCCGTAGGTAGGTTTATTCCTAGGTATTTCATTCTTTTTGTTGCTATGGTAAATGGAAGTGTTTCCTTAATTTCTCTTTCAGATTTTTCATCAGTAGTGTATAGGAACGCAAGAGATTTCTGTGCATTAATTTTGTATCCTGCTACTTTATTAAATTCATTGATTAGCTCTAGTAGTTTTCTGTTAGCATCTTTTCCATTCTCTGTTGTATCATGTCATCTGCAAACAGTGAGAGTTTTACTTCTTTTCTGATTTGGATTCCTTTTATTTCTTTTTCTTCTCTGATTGCTATGGCTAAAACTTCCAAAACTATGTTGAATAATAGTGGTGAGTGTGGGCAACCTTGTCTTCTTCCTGATCTTAGTGGAAATGCTTTCAGTTTTTCACAATTGGGAACAATTTGGCTATGGGTTTTTTATATATGGCCTTTATTATGTTGAGGTAAGTTCCCTCTATGCTTACTTTCTAGAGGGTTTTTATCATAAATGGGTGTTGTATTTTGTCGAAAGCTATTTCTGCATGTATTGAGATGATCATATGGTTTTTATCCTTCAAATTGTAAATATGGTGTATTACATTGATCAATTTGCATATATTAAGGAATCCTTACATTCCTGGTATAGACACCCTTAATCATGGTGTATGATACTTTTAATGTGCTGTTGGATTCTGTTTGCTAGTATTTTGTCTAGGATATTTGCATCTGTGTTCTTCAGTGATGTTGGCCTGTAGTTTTCTTTTTTGTGACATCTTTATCTGTTTTTGGTATCAGGGTGATGGTAGCCTTATAGAATGAGTTTGAGAGTGTTCCTTCCTCTGCTATATTTTGGAAGTGTTTGAGAAATATAGGTGTTAGCTCTTCTCTCAATGTTTGATAGGATTTGCTTGTTAAGCCATCTGGTCCTGGGCTTTTGTTTGTTGGAAGATTTTTTATCACAGTTTCAATTTCAGGGCTTGTGATTCATCTGTTTATATTTTGTATTTCTTCCTGGTTCAGTCTCAGATGGCTGTGCTTTTCTAAGAATTTATCCAATTTTTCAAGGTTGTCCATTTTACAGCATATAGTTGCTTGTAGTAACCTCTCATGATCCTTTGTATTTCTGCAGTGACAGTTGATACTCCTCTGTTTTCATTTCTAATTCTATTGGTTTGAGACTTCTTCCTTTTTCTTGATGAGTTTGGCCACTGATTTATCAATTTTGGTTATTTTCCCAAAAAAACAGCTTTTAGTTTTATTGATCTTTACTATCATTTCCTTCATTTCTTTTATATTTTTTTCTAATCTGATTTTTATGATTTCTTTCCTTCTGCTAACTTTGTGTTTTTTTTTTGTTGTTGTTGTTGTTCTTTCTCTAATTGCTTTAGGTGTATGGTTAGGTTGTTTATTTGAGATGTTTCTTTCTTCTTGAGGTAGGATTATATTGCTATAAACTTCCCTGTTTGAACTGCTTTTGCTGCATCCCATTATTTTGGGCCATCGTGTTTCCATTGTCCTTTGTTTCTAAGTACTTTTTGATTACATCTTTGATTTATTCCATGATCTCTTGGTTATTTAGTAGTGTATTGTTTAGCTTCCATGTGTTTGTAGTTTTTACATATTTTTTCCTGTAATTGATAACTAGTCTCATAGTGTTGTAGTTGGAAAAGATACTTGATATGATTTCAATTTTCTTAAATTTACCAAGGCTTGATTTGTGACCCAAGATATGATTTATCCTGGAGAATGTTCCATGAACACTTGAGAAGAAAGTGTATTTTGTTGTTTTTGGATGGAATGTCCTATAAATATCAATTAAGTCCACCTTGTTTAATGTGTCAGTTAAAGCTTATGTTTCCTTATTTAATTTCATTTTGAATCATCCGTCCATTGGTGAAAGTGGTGTGTTAAAGTCCTGTTCTATTATTGTGTTACCGTCGATTTCTCCTTTTATGGCTGTTAGCATTTGCCTTATGTATTGAGGTGCTCCTATATTGGGTGCATAAATATTTGCAATTGTTATATCTTCTTCTTCGATTGATCCCTTGATCATTATGCAGTGTACTTCTTTGTCTCTTGTAATAGTCTTTATTTTAAAGTCTATTTTGTTTGATCTGAGAATTACTACTCCAGCTTTCTTTTGATTTACATTTGCATGGAATATCTTTTTCCATCCCCTCACTTTCAGGCTGTATGTGTCCCCTAAGTCTGACATGAGTCTCCTGTGGGAAGTATAGATATGGGTCTTGTTTTTGTATACACGCACCCAGTCTATGTCTTTTGGTTGGAGCATTTAAGCCATTTACATTTACGGTAGTTATTTATATGTAAGTTCCTATTACAGTTTTCTTAATTGTTTCGGTTTAGTTTTTGTAGGTCTTTTCCTTCTATTGTATGTCCTGCCTAGAGAAGTTCCTTTAGCATTTGTTGTAAAGCTGGTTTGGTGGTGTTGAATTCTCTTAGCTTTTGCTTGTCTGTAAAGATTTTAATTTCTCCGTTGAATCTGAATGAGATCCTTTCTGGGTAGAGTAATCTTGGTTGTAGGTTTTTCCCTTTCATCACTTTAAATATATCCTGCCACACCCTTCTGGCTTGCAGAGTTTCTGCTGAAAGATCTGCTGTTAACCTTACAGGGATTCCCTTGTATGTTATTTGTTGCTTTTCCCTTGCTGCTTTTAATATATTTTCTTTGTATTTAATTTTTGATAGTTTGATTAATATATGTCTTGGCATGTTTCTCTTGGATTTATCCTGTATGGGACTCTCTGCACTTCCTGGACGTGACTGACCATTTCCTTTCCCATATTAGGGATGTTTTCAACTATAAACTCTTCAAATATTTTCTCAGTCCCTTTTTTTTTTTTTTTTTTTTTTTTTTTTTTGTGGTACGCAGGCCTCTCACTGTTGTGGCTTCTCCCATTGCAGAGCACAGGCTCTGGACATGCAGGCTCAGTGGCCATGGCCCACGGGCTCAGCTGCACTGTGGCATGTGGGATCTTCCCGGACCTGGGCACAAACCTGTGTCACCCACATCGGCAGGTGGCCTCTCAACCACTGTGCAACAAGGGAAGCACTCTCAGTCCCTTTTTTTTTTTCTCTTCTTCTGGGACACCTAAAATTCTAATGTTGGTGAGCTTAATGTTGTCCCAGAGGTCTCTGAGACTGTCCTCAATTTTTTTTATTTTTTAAATTTTTCTTCTGCTCTGTGGTAGTTATTTCCAATATTTTATCTTTCAGGCCACTTATCTGTTCTTCTGCCTCATTTATTTTGATATTGCTTCTAGAGAATTTTTTTTTTTTTTTTTTTTTTTTTTTGTGATATGTGGACCTCTCTCTGTTGTGGCCTCTCCCATTTTGGAGCACAGGCTCTGGAAGCGCAGGCTCAGCGGCCATGGCTCATGGGCCCAGCCACTCCAAAGCATGTGGGATCTTCCTGGACCAGGGCACGAACTCATGTCCCCTGCATCAGCAGGTGGACTCTCAACCACTGCGCCACCAGGGAAGCCCTCCTTCTAGAGAATTTTTAACTTAATTTATTGTATTGTGCATCATTGTTTGTTTGCTCTCTAGTTCTTCAAAGTCCTTTTTCAACGTTTCTTTTATTTTCTCCATTCAATTTCCAAGATTTTGTATCATCTTTACTATCATTACTCTTAATTCTTTTTCAGGTAGACTCACTATTTCCTCTTCATATTTTTGGTCTGTTGGGTTTTTACCCTCTTCCTTCATCTGCTGCAGGTTTCTCTTTCTTCTCATTTTGCTTAACTTACTGTGTTTGGCATCTCTTTTTCACAGGTTGCCGGTTCATAGTTTCTGTTGTTTTTGGTGTCTGCCCCAGTGATTAAGGTTGTTTCAGTGGATTGTGTAGGCTTCCTGGTAGAGGGAACTTGTGCCCGTGTACTGGTGGATGAGGTTGGATCTTTAGGCAGCCTCTGAAAATCTCTGCTAATGGATGGGGTTGTGTTCCTCTCTTGCTAATTGTTTGGCAAAGGGCATAGCACTGAGGCTTGCTGGTCATTGAGTGGAGCTGGGTCTTAGCATTGAAATGGAGATCACCGAGAGAGCTTTTGCCCTTTGGTATTACATGGAGCAGGAAGTCTCTGATGGAACAATGTCCTGAAGTTGGCTCTCCTACCTTGGAGGCTCTGGACTGACACCTGACTGGAGTACCAAGACCCTGTCAGCCACACTGTTATGTACCTTGTAATTTCTTGGCCTTTGGGAAGTCTGAGATCTTCTGCCCAAATTCAGTAGGTATTCTCTAGGAGTTTTTCCACATGTTGATGTATTTTTCATGTATTTGTGGGGAGGATGGTGATCTCTACTTCTTACCCCTCCATCATCTTGAAGTCAAATGTGCAGGGATAGTTTCAGACAAAACAGACACCAACCTTTCCTGTGTACCTAATGTTATAGCTCCACATCCAAAGGCTCTGTTCTAATTTCTGAGCACCGTGCCTCCTTTCCACTCACTCAAATAGATCTCAATGTAAACTTTTAAGGTTGAAACGAATCTGATTTCCAATGAAAGATAACAATTTCACCATATATACTCTTTTACCACTTGATATCTCATTGAAGTGAAAATAAAGTTGAAAACATTAGTACAGAAGAAAAATAGGAATATAGTACTGAGTAAAAAAAGTAATTACAAAAGTTTTGAATGATAGAAAATAGATAGATTCAGTAATGTAAATGACTTATTATAGAAAGCTATCCAGATGACTAAAGTGAAAAAATTAGCCTCCTATAGCCCATAAGATGACTCAAAATGTCCTGCTGATGTTTCCAATGACACATAAAATTCAATATGATGAACAAAACACTAAGACTAATCAGTCACTATCCTTTTCTTTTGGTAAATGACAGCAGTCAAGAGATTGGCCTTCAGACAGAAAACAGCTGGAATTACAAAGGAAAGAACTCAAGTGTGTTTGGTGAAATCTGTTTGTTGCTTGACAGAGAACCTCCCTCATTCTCATCATCTTGAAATTACCTAGGTTTTTCTTATGAAAACAAACTTTCAATCAAACTTTTACTTCTGAATTTTAAATATGAAGTAAATTAAATGATAGCAATTACCAACAGTATTTCAGAAAATTATCCAACATGAATGAATCAAGAAAACAAGTACCACAACAAAACAAATGTGAAAGGAACAGAGACAATGAGAGTGTCATGGCTGAGACTAAGAAAACAACACTAATCATTAGAGAAATGCAAATCAAAACTAAAATGACATATCACCTCACAAGCCATCATCAGAAAATCTACAAACAGTAAATGCTGGAGAGGGTGTGTAAAAAAGGGAACCCTCCTATATTCTTGATGGGAATATAAATTGGTACATTTGCTATGGAGAACAATATGGAGGTTCCTTCAAAAAAATAAAAATAGAGCTACCTTATGATCCAGAAATCCTACTCTTGGACATATATCTGGGAAAACCATGGTTCAAAACCATAAATGCATCCCAATGTTCATTGCAGTGCTGTTTACAATAGCCAAGACATGGAAGCAACGTAGATGTCCATCAGCAGATGAATGGATAAGGAAGATGTAGTACATATATGCCACGTTGGAATATTAGCCATTAAAAAGAATGTAATAATATCATTTGCAGCAGCATGGATGGACTTGGAGGTTATCATACTAAGTCAAGTAAGTAAGATAGAGAAAGACAAATATCATATATCTCTTATATGTGTAATCTTAAAAAATAATACAATTGAACTTATTTACAAAACAGACTCACAGACTTTGAGAAAGAATTAATGGCTACCAGGAGAGAAGGGTGGTGAGAGGATAGATTGAGAGTTTGGGATTGACATGTGCACACTGCTATATTTAAAATAGTTAACCATCAAGTACTTACTGTATAGCAGCAGGGAACTCTGCCTGGTATTCTGTAATAACCTAAATAGGAAAATAATTTGAAAAATAATAGATACATGTGTATGTATAACTGAATCACTTTGCTGTACACCTGAAACTAATACAACACTGTAAATAAACTATACTCCAATATAAAATAGAAATTAAAAGAAAAACAAGTATAGCATTTTGCTCAGTATTGTACAGTATTTATATAGTAATAATAATGTAAATGCATACTAATAATTCAATTAAAATTGGAATGCACAGAATCCATAGACATGTAAATGAATTGAAACAGTGAAAAATCTTTATTTACCTGATAGCAATAAATATGGTCAAAAATTTCAAACATATATTATTTAGAAACATGGAGGTAGGGCCAACCAGAAAACAGTAAAAATTAGAAAGTTTTCATTCTGGGAGTAAGACTAAGAAGAGGACACCTGTTAGTATTGTAATGTTAATTAATAAATTTTTAGTACGATTTATACATTAAGTTATGTTTATTCATGCTATTGATGAAAATATAGGTGTATTTTTTCTAATACAAAGTTAAATTAGTTGTTACCTAAGATAATGACTAGCATTATAGTTATAAAAATATGAAATAAAAATTGTTATTGATGCTTACCAATAAAAATGTCATTACCAAAGTCACAAAAGCTGTAACTATTCTCATATATTTCTTGTTTCTGACAGAACACATTAATAGCATTCTAGATTTTTCCTTTTGTTGGTGTTATGGGAAGTACAGGGAAGAAGAGTTAATTTAATGGATATACACCCTTTGTCAAAATAAAGTAGCTCATCCCTTTAGAGAAAGGATCACTAATACTATTAACATAGTTATTAGGGACCTTTCCAGGAGTATCCCTTACAGTTGAAGAGCTGCCATGGTGCTGTAATAAAAATTTAAAAGTCACAAACTGCAAAACAAAACATTTTGCTTCTTGAATAAAATGTCATATGTCAGAGAGTTTTTTAACCCTGTTATGTGTCCCTGGTTTAGTTCAGGTTTTATCTTTAATATTTCCTTGGTCATTTCTATCTCAGCATTATTTTGGGTAGAAAAACTGAAAAAAGTTCTTAAAGAAAATAATTGTGTTTATTTCTTCAGATCATAATAATAGGCATACTAGTTAGGCATACTATTCTGCTGAGCAAATATAACTTATTAATTGCCTGGAATGTCTGATACTTACCTGATATCACTCCCTCATTTGTCAACCAGAAACAAAATAACAGCCTTTCAATGATAAAGATAACCTTAGTTTTCATCAAGTTTAGTTAAAGAGCAGACTGTCTTTTTTTTTTTTTTTTTTTTGTATAATGTTTTGCCCTGAAAATGCATCCAATCTCTGTGTGGACTCTCTCAGTATGGAGCTTACTAATTTAGGCAGCCTCCTATTCATTTGTAAAGTAGGTTTAATAGTTAGAATTAAAATATATATATACTAAGGAGATGAGCCTCTTTATTGATTATGTCCTCTCTTCTTACTTTTACCTCTGATTAAGTGGATTTCATCATTCAAATGACAGTTTCCCCAAAATATGAAGAGAGTAATTTGGTCCCTCTTGAATATTCAATGTTAACTCTACCTAGTTCTTTCAATCATTTTTCTGTTAAATTATTTTTAAGGTCATTTAATATACTGTCTGCATTCCACCCACAAGTACCTAGTTGATCAATATTCACTTCAAAAGTAGTGTCCAGGGGTTTCCCTGGTGGTGCAGTGTTTGAGAGTCTGCCTGCCAATGCAGGGGACATGGGTTCATGACCCAGTCTGGGAAGATTCCACATGCTGCGGGGTGGCTGGGCCCATGGGCCATGGCCGCTGAACCTGCGCGTCCAGAGCCTGTGCTCCACAATGGGAGAGGCCACAACAGTGAGAGGCCTGTGTACAGCAAAAAAAAAAAAAAAAAAGGAATGTCCAAAACTGAATAATGCTATTTCAACTAACTTCAGAATCACCATAGAGTGTGCTATGGATGTTCAAATTTTATCCCTTAGTGACTCACCTACATTTCAACTTATTAGATGCTGATTGTGCTGGGTATTTAGCAAAATTGTTAAAAAATATTAAACTTTTATTTTCCATATTATATTTTATTAGATTATTTTAGTTTCTGTTTTACATAATTTCATCCAAAAGTCTTGAAACTTTTTGAAAAGGATAGACATTCATCTCTTCTAAATACTTTCAGTCCCTGTCCCTGAATGCCTGTGAGAATATGAACACTATTCAATAATGGTAGGGTTGATTTGTTTTGCTGTGGTGGTGATGGATATTGTTTTTGATGTTCTGTCTTATAGTAGATGTTGAGCTCCCAATTAATGGTGCTATATTCATCTATGTATCCCCAGATATTTATCCTCTAAGAAAAAAACATAAGCTTTTATTTAATTTATTTTCTATTGATTTAAATTTATTTTCTTATTATGCACATGAACTGAATATTATGTTTATTAAGTACCTTGACTAACATTTTATTTGTCCAATGGAACATTCATTTAAGTATAAATACATTCTTAATAATATTGACTCAGACAATAAGGAAGATAAAGACAATAAGAAAGATAAAGATATAGAAATGGAAGCAGATCTAATAGTGTCATATGTCTCATACTTCTTTTTTTCCTATTTTTTTCTCATTGGAAAAAAATATCATTACTGAAAAGTTTGAATTTAACATTCAGAATCATTTGTCCCTCATGAACTGTACTAAATTCCTAGACAATAGTGAAGTCAGAACAGCATATATGAATTTTTCAGGAGAAAATTTCATATTCTTTACATTATTAGTAGAAATGAAATTTTCTCTTAATGCAGTTATTTCTTTGTTAAAGTTAGAAAACCAAATTTTCTTCTATGATTTATGGTCTTTAGCTATATTTTGAACCTAATACAATTTCAAATGAAAAAAGAGTAAGTCTTAATTGAAAATTTATTTAAGCTGTATTCAATTGTATATTTAAATAATCTTTTAAACATAATATACTATATTTTCTTATAGTTTAAATTATTTTTAATAATGTTATTTTGAACAAATTAAGTCTTATATAGCTCTGTCAAGAAAAACAATTAGTATTGGTCTGATAAAAGTTGTACTACAGCAAAAGAAATATGATATAAATAGACCAATTCTAGTTATGTATTTATTCACAAATTTTTTAAATTGTCTCAATAATTATTTTTTGAATATAATAAATCAAACGCATTCATGAATTTAATAGTACAGCTTTATTCATTCATGTATAAACCTAAAATTATATTTCACATTGAAGTTTTAATTTTACTGAGACTCAAATTTCATTTGCACGTGTTGAAAATCAGTTGAATTGAGTCTTGCATATTGTATTTGTTTTCTATTTTTGCCACAGTACATTTCTGCACAGTTAGTGACTTAAAACAAGACAACTTTATTACCATATGGTTCTTTAGGTGGAATTCCACACAAGTTTCACTGGGCTGAAATCAAGGCATTGTACAGCTGCATTCCCTTTAGAGGGCTCTGTGGGAATTTCCTTGCCTTTTCTAGCTTCTAAAATCTTTCTTCATTCCTTGGCTGTGATACCTTTCATCTGGTAAGGTATCATCCTTCTGTTCCTGCTTTGGTCCTCACATCTCTTTTGCTGACCACAGATGGAAGGGTTCTCCCCTTTCAGTGATTTATATGATTAATTGATTCCACCTGTATAATCTAGACTTCTCATTTCAAGGTCTTTAACATTAAACACATCTGCAAAGACTTTTTGCCATGTAAGGAAACACATTCTCAGGTTCTTTGGATTAGGGCATGAATATCTTTGGGGAGATCATAATTCTTCCTAATACACATAACATCCAGCATAGTTTTTTTTTTTTTTTTTGCATTTATTTTTCCATTCTTTTTTTAAAAGAAATTTATTTTATATTGGAGATAGTTGATTTACAATCATTTTTTTTGTATAATGTTTGATTGATAATCTAGGTATAATCTAGGTATTCGTTTGATTTCCCTTTGTGTGGAATACCTTTTTCCATTTCCTCACTTTCAGTCTGTATGTGTCTGTAGATCTGAAGTCGGTCTCAGTGGGTTGTTTTAGTTTCAGGTGTACCGCAAAATGACTCAGTTACACATATACAAATATTTATTACTTTTCAGATTCTTTTCCATATAAGTTATTACAGTGTATTGAGTAGAGTTCCACATGCTCTACAGAGGGTCTTTGTTGATTACCTATTATGTAGATAGTAGTGGGTATATGTTAATCCCAAACTCCTAATTTGCTCTCTCCCCACCTTTCCCCTTTAGTAATCAAAACTTTGTTTTCTAAGTCTATTAGTCTGGTTCTGTTCTGTAACCAAGTTCATTTGTATCATTTTTAGATTCCCCATAAAAGTGATATCATATGATATTTGTCTTTCTCTGACTTACTTCACTTAGTATAACACTCTCTAGGTCCATCCATGTTGCTGCAAATGGCATTATTTCATTCTTTTTAATGGCTGGGTAACATTCTTTTGTATATATGTACTACATCTTCTTTATTCATTCCTCTGTCAATGAACATTTTTGTTACTTCCATGTCTTGGCTATTGTAAGTAGTGCTGCAAAGAACATTAGGGGTCATTTATCTTTTTGAATTATGTTTTTTTCCAAATACATGCCCAAGCAGGGGTCTTACTGGAGAATATGGTAGTTCCATTTTTAGTTGAACCTTCATACTGTTTTCCATAGTGCCTATGTCATTTTACATTCCCACCATCAGTAGAGGAGGGTTCCCTTTGCTCCACACCCTCTCCAGCATTTATTGTGTGTAGGCTTTTTAATGATGGCTGCTCTGACTGCTGTGAGGTGATATCCGATTGTTTTGATTTGCATTTCTCTAATAATTAGCCATGTTGAGGATCTCTTCATGAGTTTCTTAACCATGTGTATGTCTTCCTTGGAGAAATGTCTGTTTAGATATTCTTCCCATTTTTTTGATTGGGTTGTTTGTTTTATTGCTATTGAGCTACATATGTTTTTTGATTATTTTGAAAATTAAACCCTTGTCAGTAGCGTCAGTAGCATCATTTACAAATATTTTCTCCCATTCTGTGGGATGTCTTTTGGTTGTGTTTATGGTTTCCTTTGTTGTGCAAAAGCTTTTATGTTTAATTAGGTACCATTTATATATTTTTATTTTCTTTACTCTAGGAGATGGATCCAAAAAGATACTGCTGTGATCTATGTCAAAGAGTGTTCTGACCAGATTTTCTGCTAAGAGTTTTATAGCATCCAGTCTTTCATTTAGATCTTCAATCCATTTTGACTTTATTTTTGTATATTTTGGTTCTAGCTCTGTTAAAAAAGCCAATGGTAATTTGATAAGAATTGCATTGAATCTGCAGATTGCCTTGAGTCATATAGTCATATTGATAATATTGATTCTTCCAATCCAAGAACATGGTATATCTTTCTAGATATTTGTCTCATCTTTGATTTATTTCATCTGCATCTTATAGTTTTTGGAGTACAGGTCTTTTGTCTTCTTATGTAGGTTTATTCCTTGGTACTTTATTCATTTGGATGCTATGGTAAATAGGATTGTTGCCTTAATTTCCCTTTCTGATCTTTTGTCATTAGTGTATAGAAATGCAACATATTTCTGTATATTAATTTTGAGTCCTGCAAATTTACTGAATTCATTGATGAGCTCTAGTAGTTTTCTGGTAGCATCTTTAGGATTTTCTATGTATATTATCATGTCATCTGCAGTGACAGTTTTGCTTCTACTTTTCCAATTTGTGTTCCTTTTATTTCTTTTTCTTCTCTGATTACTGTGTCTAGGACTTCAAAAACTATGTCAAATAAAAATGGCCTGGGTGGACATTCTTGTCTTGTTCCTGAACTTAGAGAAAATGCTTTCAGCTTTTCATCATTGAGTACAATATTACCTGTGGGTTTGTCACAAATAGTCTTTATTATGTTGAGGTATGTTCCCTCTATTACCATTTTCTGGAGAGTTTTTATCATAATTGCTGTTGAATTTTGTCAAAAGCTTTTCTGGTCTATTGAAATGAATATATGATCTTATTCTTCAATGTGTCATTGTGGTGTATCACACTGCGTGATATTGGAAAATCCTTGCATCCATAGGGTAAATCTCACTTTATCATAGTTTATGATCCTTTTACGGTATTGTTGGATTTGGTTTGCTAGTATTTTGTTGAGGAATTTTGCATCTATGTTCATCAGTGATATTGCCCTATATATTTCTTTTTTTGTGGTATCTTTGTCTGGTTTTGGTAACAGGGTTATGACAGCCTCATAGAAAGAGTTGGGGAGTGTTCCTTCCTTTGCTGTTTTTTGAAATATTTTCAGAAAGATAGGTGTTATCTCTGCTCTAAATGTTTGTTAGAATTCACCTGTGAAACCATCTGGTCCTGGACTTTGGTTTGTTGGGAGTTTTTCAATCACAGTTTGAATTTCAGTGCTTGTTATTAGTCTGCTCATATTCTCTATTTCTTCCTGGTTCAGTCTTGGGAGATTGTACTGTTCTAAACATTTGTCCATTTTTTCTAAGTTGTCCATTTTCTTGGCATATAGTTGCTTGTAATAGTCTCTTATGATTCTTTGTATTTCTGTGGTGTCAGCTGTAACTTCTCCCTTTTTCATTTCTGACTTTATTAACTTGAGCCTTCTTCCTTTTTTCTTCATGTGTCTGGCTAAAGTTTTATCAATTTCATTCATCTTGTCAAAGAACAAGGTTTTAGTTTCATTGATCTTTTTTGTTGTTTTCTTTGTCTCTATTTCATTTATTTCTGCTCTGATCTCTATGATTTCTTTCTTTCTACTAACTTTGGGTTTTGGTTGTTCTCCTCTCTCTAGTTGCTTTAGGTGTAAGTTTAGGTTGTCCATTTGAGATTTTTCTTGTTTCTTGAGGTAAGATTTTATTGCTATAAACTTCCCTCTAAGAACAGCTTTTGCTATGTCCCATAGATTTTGGATTATCATGTTTTTATTTTCATTTGTCTCTAGGTATTTTTTTATTTCTTCTTTGATTTCTTCAGTGATCCGTGGTTGTTTAGTAGCATATTTTTTATTCTCCAAGTGTTTATGCTTTTTAGTTTTTTCTCTTGTAGTTGATTCATAATCTCATAGCGTGTTGGTTGAAAAAGATGCTTGATATGATTTTAATTTTCTTAAATTTACCAAGGGTTGCTTTATGGTCCAGCATGTGATCTATCTTGGAGAACGTTCTATGTACACTTGAGAGGAATGTATATGCTGCTGCTTTTGGATGGAATGTTCTGTAAATATAAATAAGTCCATCTAATCTAATGTGTCATTTAGGGCTTCTGTTTTCTTACTGATTTTCTGTCTGGATGATCTGTTTATTGATGTCAGTGGGATGTTCAAATCCTCCACTATTATTGTGGTACTGGCAATTTCTCCTTTTCTTGCTGTTACCATTTGCTTTATAAATTGAGGTGCTCATATGTTGCATTCATATATATTTACAATTGTTATACTGTCTTCTTGGATAGGTCCCTTGACCATTTTGTAGTGCTTTTTTGTCTCTTGTAACAGTCTTTCTTTTAAAGTATATTTTGTCTGATATGCATATTGTTACTCCAACTTTCTTTTGATTTCCCTTTGTGTGGAATACCTTTATCCATTTCCTCACTTTCAGTCTGTATGTGTCTGTAGATCTGAAGTGGGTCTCTTGTAGATAGCTTATATGTGGGTCTTATTTATTTATCTATTCAGCCAGTCTGTGTTTTTAGTTGGAGTATTTATTCACATTTTATGTAATTACCAATATGTATGTTCTTATTGCCATTTTGTTAATTGTTTTAGTAGGTCATTTTTTCTTCCCTTCCTTTTTTGTTCTCTTCTCTTGTAATTTGGTAGCTTTCTTTAGTTTTATGTTTGGATTCCATTTTTGCATGTGTGTTAATATCTATTGTGGATTTTTGACATTTTTTTTTGGCCACGCCACACAACTTGTGGAATTTTAGTTCCCCAACCAGGGATCGAACCCAGGTCCTCAGCAGTGAGAGTGTGGAGTCTTTGCCAATGGACTGCCAAAGAATTCCCTCTATTTTAGATTTTTGTTTTGTGGTTACCATGAGGTTTTGATTAGGAGTCTGTATATATACAAGATTGTTTCAAGTTTCTGGTCTCTCAATTTCAAGTGCATTTCAAATATTCTGCATATGTGCTCTCCTCTTCTCACAGTTGCTTGTTTTGATATTATATTTTTGTGTGGATGATTTCCTAACTTTACTGTATGCTTGTCTATACCAGAGAGTTTTCCCATTAATTTTCTTCTTTCTAGTTGTGGCCTTTTCTTTTCTGCCTAGACAAGTGTCTTTAGCATTTGCTGTAAAGCAGGTTTGATTGTGCTGAATTCTTTCAGCTGTTTCTTGCCTATAAAACCTTTGATTTCCCTGTTGAATCTGAATGACAGCCTTGCTGCATAGAATATTTTTGGTTGTAGGTTTTTCCCTTGCATCACTTGAAATATATCATGTCACTCCATTTTGGCATGCAGTTTCTGCTGAAAATGTTATTTGCTGCTTCTGCCCTGTTGATTTTAATATTTTCTCTTTGCCTTTTATTTTTGTTAATTTGATTAATATGTGTATTGATGTGTTCCTCCTTAGGTTCGTCCTGTATGGTACTCTCTTTGCTTCCTGGTCTTGGTTGACTGTTTCCTTTCCCATGTTAGGGAAGTTTTCAGTTATTATCTCTTCAAATATTTTCTCAGGCCCTTTCTCTCTCTCTCCTCCTTCTGAGACCACTATAATGTGAATGTTGGTGCATTTGACGTTGTCCCAGAGGTGTCTTAAACTGTTCTCATTTCTTTTCATTCTTTTTTCTTTATTCTGTTCTGTGGAAGTGATTTCCATCATTCTGTCTTCCAGCTCACTTCTCTGTTCTTCTGCCTCATTTATTCTGCTATTGATTCCTTGTAGTGTATTTTTCATTTCAGTTATTGTATTGTTCATCTCTTCTTTATATCTTCTAACTCTTTGTTAAACATTTCTTGTATCTTCTTGGTCTGTGCCTCCATTCCTTTTCTGAGATCTTGGATCATCTTTACTATCATTACTTTGAATTCTTTTTCAGGTAAATTGCTTATCTCCACTGAACTTAGTTGTTCTTCTGGGGTTTTATCTTGTTCATTTTTCTAGAACATATTTCTCTGCCATCTCATTTTTCCTAACTTTCTGTGTTTCTTGTCTCAGTTCTGCTGGCTGCAGGATTGTAGTTGTTACTTGTTTCTGGTGTCTCTCCCCAGTGAGTGAGGCTGGTCTAGAGGCTTGTGCAGGCTCCCTCATGGGAGGGACTTGCGTCTACCCACTGGTGGGTGAAGCTAGGTCTATATCCCTGGTGGACATGACCATGTCAAAAGTTGTGTTTAGAGACAGATGTGGCTTCAGGAAAACTTTAGGCAGTCTGTCTGCTGATGGGTATGTCTGTGTTCCTGCCCTGTTGGTTGTTTGGCCTGAAGGATGCCAGTTTACAGACTGTTGGGTGGAGTCAGGTCTTGGTGTCAAAATTGCTTCTTCCAAGATAGCTCACACCAATGAGTACTCCCCAGTGCTTTGCCACCAGTGTCCTTGTTCCACAGTGAGCCATGGTTCCCCTGCTCCACCTTCCTAGGAGACACTCCAAGACCAACAGGTAAGTCTGGCTCAAGTTCCTATGAAGTCAGTGTTTTTTCCCTGGGTCCCAGTGTGCATGAGACCTTGTGTGCACCCTTCAAGAGGGGAGTTTCTGGTTTTGTCAGTGTTGTAGAATTTCTGCAAGCAAGCCCCACTTGCCTTCAAAGTGAAATGCTTTGGGAGATCCTCTTTCTGATGTCAGATCCCCAGACTGAGGAGCCTGATGTGGGGCTCAGAACTGTCATTCCTATGGGAGAACCTCTGTGATATAATTATTTTCCAGTTTGTGAGTCACTCACCTGGTGGTATGGGAATTAATTATATCTCAAATATGACTTATTTTTTGTCTTTGTGTGAAGAATATCTTTTAAGTTCCTGCTTTTTTTTGGGGGGGTGATTGTTCAACAGTTAGTTGTGATTTTGTTGTTTTCATGAAAGGAGCGTGAGTTCAAGTCCTTCTACTCTTGTCTTCTGCCTCTATTTTTCCATTCTTTAGAGAACAATGCCCATGGCAAAAAATTGCATATTTTCTTAAAATTGCTATTAAGTATATAACACATCTTTAAAGTTTAGCAGATGGTATATGAGTAGAGGCCCAGGAAATAGTATAGAAAAATAGTTTTTATTTCAAGAGAGACAATTTTCCATATTTGGGGATTTTCAATGACTTCAGGCTAAATCACTTCAGACTATAAGGAAGGAGCAATAACTGGAAAAGAGAAAGTAACAAAAGAGATAAAAATTAACATTTTTGACAATGTGCTAAACATAAACATTGCATTAGAAATTATGTATTCAGAGGACATAAGTATTTATTTATTTCTTCATAAAAGGAACATTTTTTCTTTGATTATTTGATGATGATGCCATGTGTCCATCATTACAAGTCTCCAGAACTGCACATATAAGAAGACAAAATTTTACCTTGAGAATACCCTTAATAATGGAATACACAGAAAAGTTACTACAAGTTTAACAAATAATATAGTAATTATTATAAACCTAAATATATATAGTTAGTTATTGGAAAAATGAGCACAGGTAGTTATTATTCTTGGATGACAGAGAGGAAGGAATTAGAAATATTTTTCAAAGATATGTGCTCTTGTTACATGGTTGTGAGCTTCTTACTGTAAAGGAATGTTTCTTGTTAAGATTTGTGTCCTTATGTTCTATTATGGTGCTGAGTGTTCAACATAAGTTTGTTGTTAATAAAGATCATGTTTCAGACTGTAGAGAAGAAACAAACATTAATTATTTTCCAAGTGCTGACACTAAATACACATTGCTAAACCCAATGACCATATATTGAAAAGCACACCCATTATTTTGATGAAGATTTGGAAGTTCAAAAGTTAAATGACTTGCTACTCAAAAGAAACCTTAACAATTAAAGTATAGATTCAGGATTTTAGTGATTTTGTGGCAAATCAACATACATGTCATTCAAAAAATTAGGTTATTTCTGCTGTATTGGATTGTAATGTAATAATTTTAAAATCTCATATTTCTTTATGGTAAGTTAAAATGTTTAACTTCCTCAGAAGAATCTCATATATTTCTTCTCCTCTTTATTGGGGGAACATATCCCTCAATTTAAAAATCAATTCCAAATGTTAAAATTGGTACTTCATATTCAGCATATTATTAACTAAGAATATTTTGTCAAACATTATTTCATTCAGCTTGTAGGAATCAAATATTTTCATTTAAAAACATGAAATTAAATATCTATCCCAGGGTACAGAATCCATGAAGATTTTGATTTGCATTTTCTAGGAGTAAACTTTCTTACAATTAATTAATAAATATTAAAGAATACCTATATACTTACCCTAATTCATCTCTGAAATTAATTTTTGTAGCATTTAGCATGAAATAAAATATGAAGACTTATCTAGAATGAAGACTAATAATAAGAAAAAAGTAAAAAAATTCTAGGAGTATGAGAAATAGCACATTTTGAGAACTGCTTATTAATAAACTTCAAGGTGAACAAAAGAGATTAGGGAATGATGGCAATTGATAACTATTTATTGGCTCCAACCAAATGCCAGGCAATTATCTGACTACTGGAAATATGATCAGGTAATGGAGAGACTATACATAACACGTACACATATGGAAATTTATAAATATATAAGTGTATTTAAAAATGTCAATTGGCATTCTAGTAAATTGAAATCCATTTTGGAATAACTTAGAAATGTATTTTGACATAATGCTCTTGAAACAAAATAGTAGTTTGGCAAAATAAATGAAGTGATTCAGAGAAGTCACCATAGGACCTATGAGTTTAGAACTTGGCTTGTCTGATTTCATGATGATAAACTGGACAAGGAACCAGAAGAGTGTTATAATTAAGACTAGTGGTGTTACATAAGTTGTAAAAGTAAGGTAAAGTTTATATAATGGGGGCAATGAGACAACTGGCCTTTTTAGTCATCTTATAAGGTATGACATGAATTTGAAAATGTATATGTGTGGAAAAAAAGCATTCCTTTCTATTCACTAATTTTCTATGTAATTAAAAAATAGTATTTTTAGTTAAAAAAAAACTAAATAATTCTAGTAATGAAGCTATGCCATGGTAAATATGAGACAATATCCAGTAATTATGTTTTTATCTCTTCACAAAAACCTTCATGTTACATAACATTAACTTGAAAAGCAGGGTCTATAAAGCCAGAGTAACAACTTGGTGAAATAAATTTTTGAAAATATAAATTCACAGATTACACTATCCAAACATACATACTTGCAAGTGTAATGTATTTCAACATAGATGTTGTAAGGATAGAATATTATTATACTAAAAAGACCAAAAATAAATATGCAATATCATAAATAAGAACATTATACTTTCTTTTATAATTTTCTTTATATGTGCTTCTCTATTTCAACTATCATTCTGATTTTAATGGATAAGGTAACAACTTAGGCACTTTCTACTTTAGGTCTTATTACTTTACTCATGCCTCAATTTGATGTTACCAAAATTAACATTCAGAAATTCTTAGTTTTCTGAAAGCATTCTTTTTTTTTTTTAGTTGAAGTATAGTTGATTTAAAATGTTATGTTAGTTTCTGGTATACAACAAAGTGATTCAGTCATATATACACCTTATTCTTTTTCATATTTTTCCATTATAGTTTATTATAAGATATTGAATATAGTTCCCTGTGCTATATAGTAGGACCTCATTGTTTATGTATTTTATATATAGTAGTTTGTATATACTCATCCCATACTCCTAATTTATCCCTCCCCCAGCCCTTTGCTGCTTTGGTAACCATATTTGAATTGTTTCTGTTTTGTATCATATTTTAGATTCCACATATAAGTGATATCATATATCTGTTTTTCTCTGACTTATTTCACTTAGTACAATAATCTCTTGATCCATCCATGTTGTTGCAAATGGCATTATTTCATTCTTTGTTATGGCTGAGTAGTATTCAATTTTATGTATGCAAATATATATATATATATATATATATATATATCTTATGTATGTATGTATGTATGTGTGTATAGACAGATAGGTATATCTTCTTTATCCATTCATCGGTTGATGGACACTTACATTGTTTACATGTCTTGGCTATTGTAAATAGAGCTGCAGTGAATACTGGGCTGCATGTATCTTTTTGAATTAGAGTTTTCTCTAGATATATGCTCAGGAGTGGGATTACTTGATCATATGAAGTTAGAACAGTCCCTCACAGCATACACAAAAATAAACTCAAAATGGCTTAAAGACTTAATTTTAAGACAGGAAACCATAAAGCTCCTAGAAGAGAACATAGGCAAAACATTCTCTGACATAAGTTTTAGCAATATTTCCTTAGGTCAGTCTTCCAAGGAGATAGAAATAAAAGCAAAAATAAACCAATTGGGACCTAATCAAACATAAGCTTTTGCACAAGAGAAACTATAAACAAAATGAAAAGACAACCTATGGACTGGGAGAAAATATTTGCAAGTGATGTGACCAACAAGGGTTTAATTTCCAATATATACAAAGAGGAAATACAACTCAATAGCAAAAACAAAACAAAACAACCTAATCAAAAAATGTGCAGAAGATCTAAATAGACATTTCTCCAAAGAAGACATATAGATGGCCAATAGGCACATGAAAAGATGATCAACATCACCAATTATTAGAGAAATGAAAATCAAACTACAATGAAGTATCACCTCACACAGGTCAGAATGGCCATTAGTAAAATGTCTACAAATAATAAATGCTGGAGAGCATGTGGAGAAGAACAAACTCTCCTGCACTGTTGGTGGGAATGTAAATTGGTGCAGCCACTATTGAAAACACTGTGGAATGGATTTAAATACTACCAAATGTAAATAGATAGCTAGTGGGAAGCAGCCACATAGCACAGGGAGATCGGCTCAGTGCTTTGTGACCACCTAAAGGGGTGGGATAAGGAGGGTGGGAGGGAGACGCAAGAGGGAGGACATATAGGGATATATGTATATATATAGCTGATTCACTTTGTTATATACCAGAAAATAACACACCATTGTAAAGCAATTATACTCCAATAAAGATGTTAAAAAAAAAAAGTCCCTTAAAAAACTAAAAATAGAGTTACCATATGAAAGCATTTTTTGATGTAATTTCTGTTTTTCTGTGATTCAGAATTATTATTTTTGTTATATAAATTCATAATCTAACTTTCTACAGTTTTATGATTAATACTTTTCTTTGAAGGAAAATAACTGATTTCTATACAAAATTTTACTTTAACAGGTTATGTATTATCCAGCTGCATTATAATAACTCTGGGCTTATGCAATTTTAAAAAATGACTTTTAACTTCTAAATTATTTCCAAAATCAAAAGTATATTTTTAATTTTTAAGGAAAATAATGTTCAGTGCATTTCTGTGTTAAAGGGTAGAATGAAGTCTTTGTTTTTGCTGTTAAAATTATTTCCAGTTTTACTTAATAAGCTTAAATGTTATTCTTCAGTGATGCTAACATTGAGTAAGTTCTGTAGTAAAAAGTGTACATATTCTCTTTCAGGGTTCTGATTGAATGTGTTATTATTTTTAATTCTTGGTGGAAAACAGAATTTATACCATAAGAACTTTTTTTTTTTTTTTTTTTTTTGCAGTACATGGACGTCTCACTGTTGTGGCCTCTCCCGTTGTGGAGTACAGGCTCCGGATGCGCAGGCTCAGCAGCCATGGCTCATAAGCCTAGCTGCTCTGCAGCATGTGGGATCTTCCCGGACCGGGACACGAACCCATGTCCCCTGCATTGGCAGGTGGATTCGCAACCACTGCGCCAACAGGGAAGCCCTATACCATAAGAACTTTGAAAGATTTCTCTATTTTTTTTTTTATTCACCTCAATTCTTTTGTTGAATGAATAACCATGCACCAAGCCTATACCATAGAGAGTTCCGGAGCTTTAACTGATTCTCTCAACTTAGTTAAGGAAACTTGAAAATCACTGTTCACAGTCCTCTGTGTTACAATTAGGAGAGAGACTACATTATTATATATTCTCTTATGGAAGCATAATGAGCCCTCAGGCTAAATAACATAATAGGAAATATTACACTTAGGTTTCAATATCGCCATGCAACAGACTATCTATATGAATTTGTGTGTCATGTTACATAAATAAAATGATAAATGAGATGTACATGAAACTTAATAAGTCATACATGAATATTTTCATCTCATAAAAATATAAACGAGTGCCTATTTTCTTACTAGTTAATTTATAGGATGAGGAAAAATTCTACAAATTTTATGTAAGACCTACAATATACCAGGAAATGTGCTGAGAGTTTTACATTTGTTAAAAATTAAAAAACTACAAGTCCATCATAAAGTCACTAAAAAGCCTGAGTGCAATGCCTTTGAGAGAGCTCTGTTTCCAAATAATATTTTACATACTCATGGTGTTCTCAATAAAGTTTTTTTTAATATGCCATTGGCAAACAAAAGCAAAACCAAAGAAAAATTATATATATATATATATATATATATATATATAAAATGTATATTCTATATATTACATATAGAATGTGTACAATTGAAGAATGTGATCTACTCTAGGGTTAATTGTTCTTCCTAAAATACTATAACATATATGGGTATAATAACAAACTTTTCAAAGTAATAGTGATATTGGGTGGTATCTTGTTATTTTTAATATTCTTATATAATACAATAAAAATTGATAATAAACATATTTATTCACCTTCTTACTTTATTCCTTTCTTTATTCATTTATTATTTCATGATTACATTTATTCATTTAGAACCAATCACTGTTCTACATGCTGTGGATAAAGCAATAAACAACAACAAAACAGTTTTCATGAAGCTAACTTTCTACGAGACGTATAGTTCAAGTAATGCTGGCTGCTGTAACAGATAATTCTAAAATACCCAATAGATGAAACAAACAAAGGTTTAATATATTTTTATGTCACCCTACAGTAAGAATATTCCTAGTTGGGGCCTTCCATGTGATTAAATTAAGCAAACAGCTTTTTTTTTTTTTTTTTTCTTTCCATCTTGAAGCATCATTTCCCTCAGGGCCTTGGATTACATTCCATTCAGATGGCTGATGGGGAAAGTGAACAAGGGAGGAAAGCACAGCAGTCTTTTAACTATTTCATCTAAAAAGGGACAAATTACTTTTGTTCACATTTCATGAGTGAGAACCAGGTTTAGGCCCTAGGGAATAGGGAGCAACACAAGGGAAATGTAATTCTGACTTCACAACTGATTCCAAACAAAATTAGACCCTGTGGATAGAGCAAGATGTTAACGGTCAGCTAACTGTCATTGCAACTGTCCACCATGATGATATACAAACCTTGCTTCTGCTTTTCTTTTCCAACACAGAACACATTTTCCTTTCCCCAAAGAAGGCAAACCAAGTTACCTTTAAAACAGCAACCAATTTAAAGTCCAGTTTATGAAAAGTTTCCTCCATAAGTTCTAGATATGGTTCTTCTCAGGGCAGCAAACTGAGATAAAATTGATTAGTGTCTGCCACTCCAAATCTCAGAATGTATAGGAGTAGAGCTGGGACAAAGTAAAATTACAATTAAAACAAAAACAAACAGTAACAACAAACTTGAGAAAGGAAAGAATTAGGGCCACACAACACTTATCATCATAGGTATAATGAAATCTGAGTTGAATGACATTGTGAGGATGACTGTTCTCCTTTTTAAGTTAGGTACAATTTCTTATTTTTGGTAGAAATTCTTTTATCCATTGTTCTTCATGAGTTCTTTCTCTGTATGGCAATGGGAGAAGTTATCCCTTGTGCATTATTCTCTTTGGCAACATCTGAAGCTGAGATGGAAACTGTGCCTTCATGAGATGCTGTAAATTTCTTTAGTCAGCTTTAAGACTTAGCAAGCTTAATGCCTGAGAATTATTTTAATTCTCAAAATAAAAGCAGGGTTTTTTTTGACCTGGACAAACAAGATACATAATTAGAATTCCAGTTTTGAACTTTTTTGCTTAGATCCATAGTTTCAATGAGTAAATGTTCAACCTTGAATGTTATGTCAGAAATTTTGCTTTGTTTTCCATGCCACCTACTAAGCCAATGATATAGCTAATCTTTACTTTAAGAAACACATTTCATTATTATTCTTTAGAATTTAAGGTCATTCTAGATGTAGTAAAGATCAGTTCTGAATTCTTGACAACCTGACATAATCAATCTTGATTTTATTTCTGGGTCACACTCTACTAAGAATGCTCCTGATCAAGCAGCCTTCCTTCTGGTTATTTTTGAAAAATGACAGACACTTCCATATTGTGGCTCAGTACCCTTCTTTGCCTTCAGTTTCCTCTCTATTAAAGATAGGTAGGGGAAAAGCTTCTTAGAGAGCACACTTGTTTGTTAACTCAGAAGGGACACACAAGTTTTATGCTTACATTTTATTTACTGCAAATAATCATGTGGCTCCACTAGATAAAACAGTGGTTTAGGAATGTAATCATAGGCAGGCATACTCTTTTAGGCAATGATTTTATGTAATGAATGGAGTCTGTGTCTTTGATCAACTAGTTGCTTTTAACACATGATTAAAGACACTAAAATTAAAGGAAAAAAAGGATGACATAAAATGTCAAATTATGTTATATATTATGAGGTAAAACAAAATTGGTTAAATGGATAATAAGTGATAATTGGAGAGGGGCTTATTTCATCTTATAGGGTATAAAAACCTGAAGAGGAAGGGGGTGATCCATGTGGGTATTGACTTCCAGCAAATGAAAAAGCAGCAAATGAAAATATTTTAGGCAAAATGTGCTTAGAATTTTGAAGGAGAAAGTGGAAGGATATTATACATGAAACAGTCAGTGAGGTGAGTATGGAAAAAGAATGATCAGAGATGTATCTGGATCTGAATCACATAGCATCTTACAAGATGTTAATAATTTTGGAATTTGCTCTGAGTGAAATGGGAAGTTATTAGATGATTTTAAGCAGAAAGGCAATATGATCTTACAAAAAAGTGGCAAAAATGATATTCCAAGAACCCACGTATATCTTCACTGTTTCCCCTGATGTTTACATTAAAAAAAATTATAGTGAAGATGTCAATCCAGGAAATTAATATTGATACAATATTACTAATTCACAGATTTTATTTGAATTTTACTAGTTAACTCAATACAGTTCTTTTTCTGGTTGAAGATCTAATCCAGAATTGTACATTTCTCTTAGTTGTCACATCTCCTTAGTCCCCTTCAATCTAGAGCAGCCCTTCAATTTTTACTTGTCTTTCACAGTCTTGACCATTTGGAAAAACACTGACTGATAGAATGTCCTTGGAAATGGATCTATGTGATGTTTCCTCAGATTAGACTGAGTTTGTGCAATTTTGGCAGGAATATAAAAGAAGTGTTGCTTTGTTCTTTTCAGGGTAATATACCAGCAAATAATATTGACATGTCTTCTTACCAGTAAAATTAGAGCATTTTGGGGGAGTAGTACCTGCCAGGTTTCTCCACTATAAATTTCTATTTTTCTATTTGTAATTAATCACTATCTGTTGGGAGATATTTTGATACTATGAAAATATCCTGTTTATCATTAAACTTTTGCCCAATTAACATAATATCCCTCAGTTATTGCCTACAACAATGATTATTTTGGTATTTGTCAAACGGTGATTTTCTATGTCCATCCTTCTTTCTATATTGATTAGTATGAATTCTAATATAAGGAAAAATTCTTCTTTACTCTTCATTAATTCACTTGGTTCTTTATATCAGTATGTAATCATGAATATTTATTTTCTTCTAGCATTATAATTAAGTAGCAACATTGCTTATTTCATTTGTTAAAAATATTATTTGGCCATTGAGAAATTCTTCCTAGTAAGTCCTATAATCTCTTGATATGCCCTCATCATTTTGTTAAAACAATTTCTTACTTTCTGTCACCACAAGATATTACAGTCTCATTTTCTACTTTTCAGTCACAGCCCTAGAATCAACAATTTATCCAAAAAACTTCTTTGTTGCATTGTATTTAAAAACCAACATCTAGGTGCTGAGTGTTCCTATTAATGCCAGATGCCATTTTTTGTAAGTCTCTTTAATGAACAGTGGTCAAAAATATACATATAAACACTCAAAAAACTGCTTCAATCTCTATATATATTTAAGATAAGAAAGCCTAGTGTAACTGATGTGTCTGTGGACATGAGAGTAAAATAAAGTGAGGTTAACTATATCCGGGGCAAGGTATTCTGTGGTCTTGTACACAATGATAAGTCTAGCTTTTATTGTAAGAGTAATGAGAAGCCATTGAAGGGGTAAAGCTTGTGCAACATATGATGTGATTCACGAACACAAAAGATAACTTTACCTGTAAAAAGATGATTGCAGTTAGGATCTACTGGGATGTGAGATTTAAAATAAGTAAAGGGCATAAAAGAAAATAAATGAGATTTAAAAGATAGTAAGAAAAGAAGTGGGGGAAGAAGCTAAGGCACACAGTTATCTCTTTCTAAGCATTTACATTAATATTATGGCCAAAATTCATAAGCTTGTCTTCCCATAGCAAGGGGGAAAACAAAAATAACTTTTGGGTAGCAATGAGTTAACCTGCAGAAATAAGTGCCTTAAGAGGTATTTGTCATTTTGAGTAAATGGTTCATGACTGACCTTGTGTTGGGAAAATAGTTCAAGTGTCTCAACATGTATAAGTAAGAAATGGCTATGTAAAACAAACCTTATATCAGGAATGATAGAGAGATTTTAATCAAATTACACACAAAGGAAACCAGCTGAGACTAATCCTATGAATCATGGCCCTAGCTGAGCACTCTACTTGTTTCAGGAGATGAAAAAGACAGAAGTCAAGGTAATATTGCACACCCTCAAAATACTGATTGAAGACTAATGGAGAATCTCAGTTAAGTAGACATGGAAAAAGTAAAACATATCCACTTTATACTTGGGCAAATAGAATGAGTTGGCTAAATATATATGAGAAAAAAATAACCCACATAATTATTTGCAAAGTACCAAAACAAAAAAAGAAAGAATTTCAAAAAAAAAAGTTCAGATGGAAAAGGATAACATTCATGAAAAAAAAAACATTTCCAAGTAACATAGTTTTTCACAAAAATGCATAGTTTCCCAGATGTAAAAAGGAAGAAAAGTGATATTGCTAAAGAAAAAGAAAAAAAAAATCAGAGGCATGAGAGGGAGTATCTAAGATAGAAAAGTAGGAAGACCCTGATCTCACCTCCTCCCACAGGTATTCCCAAATTACAGCTATTTACAACTATCAATGAGAATGACTTGGAGCCTAGAAGAAAATATTTTCCACAACTAAAGATATAAAGAAGAAATCACAGTAAGATGGGAGGGAGGGGAGGAGATATAGTATAATCAAGACACATAGCCCTGAGTAAGCAACCCACAAATGATGCCATAATAATTGCAGATGTTCTTCCCAAAGAGTGAAGGGTCCAAACCACACATCAAACTCCTCAGCCCAGGAAATCTGCATAAAAAGGTTTTGCCCCAAGAATGTCTGGCATTGGGACTTGCACATGGGAGAGCTGGAGACCTGTAGGAAACAGAGACATTGCTCTTAAAGGTTGCATGCAAAATCTCACATGATCTGAGACCAAGCACAGAGGCAATGATTTGAAAAGATTCTGGATTAGATACACTTGCTGATTTTGGAGAGCCTCCCAGAGAGGCAGAAGGCAACTAAGACTCCCTTTGATAGTGGAGATGCTGGTAGCCACAATTTTGGGGAGCTTTCTCTACCATGAGGACACTGGTGTTGACTAGAAATATTTTGGAGTCTTTCCCTGACCTGTTAGTGCTGGAGGGCTTACCCACCCACAAGCCAGTTGGCATCATTACTTGGACACCCCAGGCTGAACATCAAGCCACATAGGGAGCCAAGCCCACACTCCAAAGGCCAGCACCATGTTCCCACAAGCCCCTCAGAAGCTGCCCTGGGACCTCGTACTAGCAGCTTGTAACAGTCCCACATCCTGTGGGCCATGTAGCCAACTGTGAATAGCTCTGGCCACACCCACCAGAGGGCTGGCAGCAATCACAAAAGACAGGGCTTAGCAGCCAGCTGGGCTTGGCCAAGCCCCACCTACCAGTAAACCCACAATATTTGTCCACACCACAACATAATGACACAAACAACACATATAGGGTGCATCCTGAGAGCATATTAGCTCTACTCACCATAAAGTAGTGTGCCACTGAGCCTTATAGGACATCTAAATAAAGCTATTTCTCCCAGGTCAAGAAATGTACCCAACATACCTAAGGCATAGAAATAAACATACAGAATTAGATAAAATGAGGAGACTGAGGAATATGTTCCAAACAAACAAATAAATAAAAAGAAGACAAACCTCAGAAAAAGAACTAAATGAAATGAAGATAAGCATTCTACTTGATAAAGAGTTCAAAGTAATGATTAAGTGATTCAATGAATGTGGGAGAAGAATGAGTGAACAGAGTGAGAATTTTAACTAGAGTTAGAAGATATATAGAAGAATCAAACAGAGATTAAGAATACTGTAACTGAAGTAAAAAATATACTAGAGGGAATAAACAGTAGATTAAATGATATGGAGGAATGGATCAATAAACTGGAGGACAGAATAGTGGAAATCACCCAAGCTGAACAGGAAAAAGAATTTCAAAAATGAGGGTAGTGTAAGAGACCTCCAGGACAATATCAAGCATACTAACATTAACAGTCTAGACATTCCAAAAGGGGAAGAGAGAGAGAAAAAGGCAGATAACTTATTTGAAGAATTATAGCTGAAAATTTCCTAATTTAGGGAAGGAAATAGACATACAAGTCCAGAAAGTACAAGTTCCAAAAAAATAAATCCAAAGAGTCTCACACCAAGGCACACTATAATTAAAATGACAAAAATTAAAGATATAGAAAGAATCTTAAAAGTGACAATAGAAAAGCAACTAGTTACAGACAAGGGAACTCCCACATGGTCATCACCTGACTTTTGGGTAGTACTTTTGCAGGCCAGAAGACTGTATATTCAAGACATATTTCGAAGGAATGAAATGAAAATCCAACAACAAATACTCTACCTGACTCTACCTATCATTGAGATTGAAGGAGACATAAAGTGTTTTACAAACAAATAAAAGTTAAAAGATTTCAGCACCACTAAACCAGCTTTATAAGAAATATTAAAAGGGCTTCTCAAAGCAGAAAAGAAAAGGGCACAATTAGAAATATGAAAATTAGAAAGGTAAGCCTCATTGGTAAATGAAATCATATAGTAAAGATATATAGATCAACCATTTAAAAAACTAGTAGAAACTTTGAAAAACAAAAGTAATAAAATCATCTATATCAAAAATAAGTAGTTAAGGGTTATACAATACAAAAATATGTAAAATATAATGTTAAAACCTTAAAGGTGGTGAAGGAAATTAAAAAGGCAGGATCATTAGAATATATTTGATCTTAAGAGATCAACAACTTAAAATAACCATGAATATAAATATATATAGCTTGTGATAGATGAAGCTCATGGTAAAAAAATAAACAAACTAAAAACTTATAACAGATATACACACACACACAAATAGAAAGGAATCAAAACATAACACTGAAGATAGTGACCATATTACAAGTGAAGATAACAAAAGAAGAAGAAAGGAACTAAAAAGAACTACAAAAACAACCAGAAAACAATAAATAAAATGGCAATAAATACATACTTATCAATAATTACTTTAAAGGTAAATGGAATAAATACTCCAATCAAAATAATAGAGGGGCTGAAGGAATTCAAAATAAATTACACATATATATGCTGTTTATAGGAGACTCACTTGAGATCTAAAGAAGACACACTCAGACTGAAAGTGAGGAAATAGAAAAAGGTATTCTATGCAAATGGAAACAAAATGAAAGCTGAGGTACCCATACTTATACAAAGTAGACTATAAAACAAAGAATGTAACAAGAGAAAAGAAGGACATTATATAATGATAAAGAATTCAACACCCAAGAGATACAAATTGTAAGTATATATGCACCCAACACAGGAGCACCTAAATACATAAACCAAATATTAAGAAATATCAAGGGGCTCTATGAGGAGGGTGGAGGGGAAGATGGTGGAAGAGTAAGACCTGGATCCTCCCCACAGATATGCCAGAAATACATCTACACGTGGAGCAACTCCTACAGAACACCTACTGAATGCTGGCAGAAGACCTCAGACCTCCCAAAAGGCAAGAAACTCCCCACGTACCTGGATAGGGCAAAAGAAAAAAAGAAAAAACAGAGACAAAAGAATAGGGATGGGACCTGCACAAGTGGGAGGGAGCTGTAAAGCAGGAAAGGTTTCCACACACTAGGAAGCCCCTTCACGGGCACAGGGGGGAGCTTCGGAGCCATGGAGGAGAGCACAGCAACAGGGGTGCGGAGGGCAAAGTGGGGAGATTCCTGCACAGAGGATTGGTGCCAACCGGCACTCAACAGCCCAAGAGGCTTGTCTGCTCACCCACCGGGGTAGGCGGGGCTGTGAGCTGAGGCTCGGGCTTTGGTCGGAGTGCAGGGAGAGAACTGGGGTTGGCTGTGTGAACACAGCCTGAAGGGGTTAGTGCACCACGGCTAGCCGGGAGGGAGTCCAGGAAAAGGTCTGGAGCTGCCAAAGAGGCAAGAGACTTTTTCTTTCCTCTTTGTTGCCTGGTGCACGAGGAGAGGGTTTTAAGAGCGCTTCTTAAAGGAAATCCAGAGACGGGCGCGAGCCATGGCTAAAAACACGGACCCCAGAGACGGGCGTGAGCCGCGGCTAAAAGCGCGGACCACAGAGACAGGCAGGAGATGCTAAGGCTGCTGCTGCCGCCACCAAGGGGCCTGTGTGTGAGCACAGATCACTATCCACACCCCTCTTCAGGGGAGCCTGTGCAGCCCGCCACTGCCAGGTTCCCGGGATCCAGGGACAACTTCCCCAGGAGAACGCACGGCAAGCCTCAGGCTGATGCAATGTCAAGCCAGCCTCTGCCACCGCAGGCTCTTCCCGCACTCCATGCCTCTCCCTCCCCCCATCCTGAGTGAGCCAGAGCCCCCGAAACAGTGACTCCTTTAACCCCGTACTGTATGAGCAAAAAACAGGAACCCTCCAGTGACCTATATGCAGAGGCGGGGCCAAATCCAAAGCTGAGCTCCTGAGAGCTGTGAGAACAAAGAAGAGAAAGGGACATCTCTCCCAACAGCCTCAGAAGCAGCAGACTAAAGCTCAACAATCAACTTGATGTACCCTGCAACTGTGGAATACATGAATAGACAACGAATCATCTCAAATTGAGAAGGTGGACTTCAAGAGCAAGATTGATGATTTTCTCCCCTTTTAGTCGTTTTGTGAGTGTGTATGTGTATGCTTCTGTGTGAGAATTTGTCTGTATAGCTTTGCTGCCACCATGTGTCCTAAGGTTCTAACCATCCCTTTTTTTTTTCGAAATAATTATTTTTTAATTTAATAACTTTATTATACTTTATTTTATTTTACTGTATATTCTTTCTTACTTTCTTTTTTCCTTCCTTCCCTCCTTCCTTCCTTCCTCCCTCCCTCCCTTCTTTCCTTCTTTCCTTCTTTTCTTCTTTCTTTCTTCCTTCCTTCCTTCTTTCCCTCCTTTCTTGCTTTCTTGCTTTCTTCGTACTTCTACTAATTCTTTTTCTACATTTTCTCCCTTTTATTCTGAGCCACGTGGATGAAAGGCTCCTGGTGCTGCAGCCAGGAGTCAGTGCTGTGCCTCTGAGGTGGGAGAGCTAACTTCAGGACACTGGTCCACAAGAGACCTCCCAGCTCCACATAATATCATATGGTGAAAATCTCCCAGAGATTTCCATCTCAACACCAGCACCCAGTTTCACTCAATGACCAGCAAGCTACAGTGCTGGACAACCTATGCCAAACAACTAGCAAAACAGGAACACAACCCCACCCATTAGCAGAGAGGTGGCCTAAAATCATAATAAGTCCACAGACACCCCCAAAACACCACCAGACGTGGACCTGCCCACTACAGAGACATGATCCAGCCTCATCCACCAGAACACAGCCACTAGTCCCCTCCACCAGGAAGCCTACACAACCCACTGAGCCAACATTAGCCACTGAGGACAGACATCAAAAAAAAAATTATATCGATAATTAACTTAAATGTAAATGGATTAAATGCTCTCACCAAAAGACACAGATTGGCTGAAGGGATACAAAACAACACCCATATATATGCTGTCTACAAGAGACCCACTTCAGACCTAGAGACACATACAGTCTGAAAGTAAGGGGATGGAAAAAGATATTCCATGCAAATGGAAACCAAAAGAAAGCTGGAGTAGCAATTCTCATATCAGACAAAATAAACTTTAAAATAAAGACTATTAGAAGAGACAAAGAAGGACACTACATAATGATCAAGGGATTGATCCAAGAAGAAGATATAAAAATTGTAAATATTTATACACCCAACATAGGAGAACCTCAATACATAAGGCAAATACTAAGAGCCATAAAAGGGGAAATCGACAGTAGCACATTCATAGTACGGGACTTTAACACCCCACTTTCACCAATGGAAAGATCATCCAAAATGAAAATAAATAAGGAAACACAAGTTTTAAATGATACATAAAACAAGATGGACTTAATTGATATTTATAGGACACTCCCTCCAAAAACAACAGAATAGGGCTTCCCTGGTGGTGCAGTGGTTGAGAGTCCACCTGCCGATGCAGGGGATACGGGTTCATGCCTGGGTCTGGTAGGATCCCATGTGCCACAGAGTGGCTGGGCCTGTGGGCCATGGCCACTGAGCCTGCACATCTGGAGCTTTTGCTCCACAGCAGGAGAGGCCACAGCGGTGAGAGGCCCAAGTACCTCAAAAAAATAAATAAATAAAACAAAATAAAAAACAGAATACACATTTTTCTCAAGTGCTCATGGAACATTCTCCAGCATAGATCATATCTTGGGTCACAAATCAAGCCTTGGTAAATCTAAGAAAACTGAAATTGTATCAAGTATGTTTTCCAACCACAATGCCATGAGACTAGATATCAATTACAGGAAAAGATCTGTAAAAAATACAAACACATGGGGGCTAAACAATACACTACTTTATAAAGAAGTGATCACTGAAGAAACCAAAGAGGAAATAAAAAAAATACCTAGAAACAAATCACATTGGAGACACAAGGACCCAAAACCTATGGGATGCAGCAAAAGCAGTCCTAAGAGGGAAGTTTATAGCAATACAAGCCCACCTTGAGAAGCAGGAAACATCTCAAATAAACAACCTAACCTTGCACCTCAAGCAGTTAGAGAAAGAAGAACAAAAAAATCCCAAAGTTAGAAGAAGGAAAGAAGTCATAAAAATCAGATCAGAAATAAATGAAAAAGAAATGAAGGAAACAATAGCAAAGATCAATAAAACTAAAAGCTGCTTCTTTGAGAAGATAAAAAAATAGATATACCATTAGCCAGGTTCATCAAGAAAAAAAGGGAGAAGACTCAAATCAATAGAATTAGAAATGAAAAAGGAGAAGTAACAACAGACACTGCAGAAATAAAAAAGATCATGAGAGATTACTACAAGCAACTCTATGTCAATAAAATGGACAATCTGGAAGCAATGGACAAATTCTTAGAAATGCACAACCTGCCAAGACTGAATCAGGAAGAAATAGAAAATATGAACAGAACAATCACAAGCACTGAAATTGAAACTGTGATTTAAAAACTTCCAACAAGAAAAACCCCAGGACCAGATGGCTTCACAGGCTAATTCTATCAAACATTTAGAGAAGAGATAACACCTACCTTCTCAAAGTCTTCCAAAATATAGCAGAGGGAGGAACACTCCCAAATTTCTTCTACAAGGCCACCATCACCTTGATACCAACACCAGACAAGCATGTCACAAAGAAAGAAAATTACAGGCCAATATCACTGATGAACATAGATGCAAAAATCCTCAACAAAATGCTAGCAAACAGAATCCAACAGCACATTAAAAGGATCATACAACATGATCAAGTGGGGTTTAGTCCAGGAATGCAAGGAATCTTCAGTATACGCAAATCTATCAATGTGATAAACCATGTTAACAAATTCAAGGAGAAAAACCATATGCTCATCTCAATAGATGCAGTGAAAGCTTTTGAAAAAATTCAACACCCATTTATGATAAAAACCCTGTAGAAAGTAGGCATAGAGGGAAATTTCCTCAACATAATAAAGGCCATATATGACAAGCCCACAGCCAACATCATCATCAATGGTGAAAAACTGAAAGCATTTCCACTAAGATCAGGAACAAGACAAGGTTGCCCACTCTCACCACTCTTATTCAACATAGTTTTGGAAGTTTTAGCCACAGCAATCAGAGAAGAAATGGAAATAAAAGGAATCCAAATCGGAAAAGAAGAAGTAAAGCTGTCACTGTTTGCAGATGACATGATACTATAAATAGAGAATCCTAAGGATGCTAGCAGAAAATTATTAGAGCTAATCAATGAATTTGGTAAAGTAGCAGGATACAAAATTGATGCACAGAAATTTCTGGCATTCCTATACACTAATGATGAAAAACATGAAAGTGAATTCAAGAAAACACTCCCATTTACCACTGCAACAAAAAGAATAAAATATCTAGGAATAAACCTACCTAAGGAGAAAAAAGACCTGTATGAAGAAAATTACAAGACACTGATGAAAGAAATTAAAGATGATACAAACAGATGGAGAAATATACCATGTTCTTGGATTGGAAGAATCAACATTGTTAAAATGACACTACTACACAAAGCAAGATACATATTCAATGTGATCCCTCTCAAACTACCACTGGCATTTTTCACAGAACTAGAACAAAAAATTTCGCAATTTGTATGGAAACACAGAAGACTCCGAATAGCCAAAGTCATATTGAGCACAAAAAACGGAGCTGGAGGAATCAGGCTCCCTGACTTCAGACTATACTACAAAGCTACATTAATCAAGACAGTATGGTACTGGCACAAAAACAGAAATAGAGATTAATGGAACAGGATAGAAAGCCCAGAGATAAACCCATGCACATTTGGTCACCTTATATTTGATAAAGGAGGCAGGAACGTAAAGTGGAGAAAAGACAGCCTCTTCAATAAGTGTGCTGGGCAAACTGGACAGGTACATGTAAAAGTATGAGATTAGATCACTCCCTAACACCATACACAAAAATAAGCTCAAAATGGATTAAAGACCTAAATGTAAGGCCAGAAACTATCAAACTCTTAGAGGAAAACATAGGCAGAACACTCTATGACATAAATCATAGCAAGATCCTTTTTGACCCACCTCCTAGAGAAATGGAAATAAAAACAAAAATAAACAAATGGGACCTCATGAAACTTCAAAGTTTTTGCACAGCAAAGGAAACCATAAACAAGACCAAAAGACAACCCTCGGAATGGGAGAAAATATTTGCAAATGAAGCAACTGACAAAGGATTAATCTCCAAAATTTACAAGCAGCTCATTCAGCTCAATAACAAGAAAACAAACAATCCAATCCAAAATTGGGCAGAAGACCTAAATAGACATTTCTCCAAAGAAGATATACAGACTGCCAACAAACACATGAAAGTATGCTCAACATCATTAATCATTAGAGAAATGCAAATCAAAACTACAATGAGGTAACATCTCACCCCAGTCAGAATGGCCATCATCAAAAAATCTAGAAACAATAAATGTTGGAGAGTGTGTGGAGAAAAAAGAACACTCTTGCACTGCTGGTGGGAATGTGAATTGGTTCAGCCACTATGGAGAACAGTATGGAGGTTCCTTAAAAAACTGGAAATAAAACTGCCATATGACCCAGCAATCCCACTATTGGGCATATACCCTGAGAAAACCAAAATTCAAAAAGAGTCATGTACCAAAATGTTCATTGCAGTTCTATTTACAATAGCCTGTAGATGGAAACAACCTAAGTGCCCATCATCAGGTAGATGGATAAAGAAGATGTGGCACATATATACAATGGAATATTACTCAGCCATAAAAAGAAACAAAAGTGAGCTGTTTGTAATGAGGTGGGTAGACCTAGAGTCTGTCATACAGAATGAAGTAAGTCAGAAAGAGAAAGACAAATACCGTATGCTAACACATGTTTTTGGAATTTAAGAAAAAAACATGTCATGGAGAACCTAGGGGTAAGACAGGAATAAAGACACAGACCTTCTGGAGAATGGACTTGAGGATATGGGGAGGGGGAAATGTGAGCTGTAACAAAGTGAGAGAGAGGCATGGACGTATATACACTAACAAACTTAAGGTAGATAACTAGTGGGAAGCAGCTGCATAGCACAGGGATATCAGCTCGGTGTTTTGTGACCGCCTGGAGGGGTGGGATAGGGAGGGTGGTAGGGAGGGAGACTCGAGGGAAGAAATATGGGAACATATGTATATGTATAACTGATTCACTTTGTTATAAAGCAGAAACTAACACATCATTGTAAAGCAATTATACCCCAATAAAGATGTTAAAAAAAAAGAAAGAAATATCAAAGGATAATTTGACAGTAACAAAAGAATAGTAGAATATAACACCAAACTTAAATAAATTGACTATATGCAATTTATATATAAATTATGTATATTTATATATAAATTATGTATATATATGTATATATAAATCTAAAAGGAAAATAATACACATTCTTTTCAAGTACACATAAAACATTCTCTAGGATAGATCACATGCTATGTCACAAAAAAATTATCAATAATTTAAGAAGATTGAAATCATATCAAGCACCTTTCCTGACCCCAGTGGTATGAAACTAGAAACGAACTACAAGAAAAAAATGTAAAAAATACAGACATGTGGGGATTGAAAATAATCTACTAAACAACGTGTGGCACACTGAAGAAATCTAACAGGAAATAACAGATACATAGAAACCAAAAGAACCAAAACTTTATGGTACACAGCAAAAGCAGTTATAAGAGGGAAGTTTATAGTGATACAAGTATACCTCAGGAAACAAAGAAACAAAATTCAGATAAACAATCTAACTTAAACATACAGAAACTAGAAAAAGAAGAACAAATGATACATGAAGTTAGTAGAAGAAAATGAATCATAAAGATTAGAGTGTAAATAAATAAAACACAGACTTAAAACACAATAGAGGACTTCCCTCGTGGTCCAGTGGTTAAGACTATGAGTTGCAGGGACATGGGTTTGATCCCTGGTCATGGAACTAGATACCACATGCCACATGGCATGGCCAAAACAAACAAACAAACAAGAACAACAAAAACAAAAGAATCAATGAAAACAGGACTAATTTCTTTGAAAAGATAAATTAAATTGATAAAACTGTAGCTAGACTCATCAAGAAAATCAGTTAGAGAACACAAATAAATAAAATTAGAATTGAAAGAGAAGTTACAAACTGCAACAGAGAAATACAAATGATCATAAGAGATTCATCTGAAAAACTATATGCCAATAAAATGGGAAAACTAGAAGAAATTTATAAATTCTTAGAAATGCAAATTCTTGCAAGACAGAATCAGGAAGAAAACATAAAATATAAACAGACTAATTGTCAATAATAAGATGGAATTAATAATCAAAAAATCATACACCACGATCAAATGGGATTTATCCAAGAGATGCAATGATTCTTCAATATATGTAAATTGATCAATGAGACACACCACATTAATAAATTGATGAAAAAACACCACATGGCCATCTGAACAGATGTAGGAAAGGCTTTTGACAGAACTCAACACCCATTTATGATAAAAACTTTCCAGAAAGTGAGCATAGAAGGAACTTATCTCAACAAAATAATGGCCATATATGACAAACCTACAGCAAACATCTTTCTCAACAGTGAAAGACTGAAAACATTTTTTCCAAGATAAGGAAAAAGGCAAGGATATCCACTCATGTCATTTTTATTCAACATACTTTTGGAAGTCCTAAACACAGCAATCAGAGAAGGAAAAGAAATCAAAAGAATCCAAATTGGAAAAGAAAAAGTAAAATTGTCATTGTTTGCAGATGACATGATGTTATGCATAGAAAATCCTAAAGATGCTACCAGAAAACTACAAAAGCTCACCAGTAAATTAGGAAAAGTTTCAGAATACAAAATTAATACACAGAAATATTTTGCATTCCTACACACTAATAACAAAAGATCAGAAAAATAAATTAAGGGAACAATCTCATTTACCTTTGCATCAAAAAGAATAAAATACATAGGAACAAACTTACCTAAGGAAGCAAAAAACCTGTACTCAGAAAACTGCAAGATACTGATGGATATGACACAAAGAGATGGAGAGATATACCATGTTCATGGATTGGAAAAATCAATATTGTCAAAATGACTATACTACCAAAATAACTCCACAGATTCAATGCAGTCCCTACCAAATTACCAAAAACATTTTTCATAGAATTAGAACAAAAATGTTTACAATTTGTATGGAAACACAAAAGACCCCGAGTAGGCAAAGAAATCTTAAGAAAGAAAAACAAAGCTGGAGGAATCAGGCTCCCTGACTTCAGACTATACTACAAAGCTACTGTAATCAAAACAGTATTTTACAGGCATAAAAAGAGAAATATATATCATTGGAACAATATAAAAATTCAGAGATAAACCCACACATCTATGGTCACCTTATCTATGAAAAAGGAGGAGGAGACCTTCAAGATGGTGGAATAGTAAGACATGGAGATCACCTTCCTCCAAGCAAATACATCAGAAATACAGCTACATGTGGACCAACTCTGACAGAACACTTACTAAAAGCTAGCAGAAGACCTCAGACTTCCCAAAAGCAAAAGTGAGACAAAAGAATAGGGAGAGGACTTACACCTCTGGGAGGGAGCTGTGAAGGAGGAAATGTTTCCACACACTAGGAAGCCACTTAATGGGAAGAGATGGGCGGTGGTGGGAGGAAGCTTCAGAGCCAACGAAGAGAGCAAAACAATAAGAGTGCAGAGGGCAAAGAGGAGAGATTCCCATACAGAGGATTTGTGCCAGCAAGCACTCACCAACCTGAGAGGTTTATCTGCTTACCCACAGGGGTGGGTAGAGGCTGGGAGCTGAGGCTCAGGCTTCAGAGTTCAGATCCCAGGGAGAGGACTGGGGTTGGCTGCATGAACACAGCCTGAAGGGAGCTACTGCACCCCAGCTAGCTGGGAGGGATTCCAGAATAATGTCTGGAACTGCCTAAGAGGGAAGAGAATATTGTCTTGAGGTGCACGAGGAGAGGGGATTCACAGCACCACGTAAATGAGCTCCAGAGACAGGTGCAAGCTGTGGCTATCAGTGTGACACAAGAGACAGGCATGAAATGCTAAAGCTGCTGCAGCCACCAAGAAATCTGTGTACAAGCACAGGGCACTATCCACAACTCCCCTTCTGGGAGCCTGTGCAGCCTGCCACTGCCAGGGTCCCATGATCCAGGGACAACTACCCCAGGAGAACACACACTACACCTCAGGCTCTTGCAACTTCATGCCAGCTTTTGCCACCACAGGCTCACCCTTCATTCCGTACCCCTCCCTCCTCCCAGCCTGAGAGAGCCAGAACCCCCTAATCAGCTGTTACTTTAACCCTGTCCTATCTGAGTGAAGAACAGACAACCTTAGGTGACCTACATACAGATACGGGCCCAAATCCAAAGCTGAAGTCCAGGAACTGTATGAAAAAAGAAGAGAAAGGGAAATTTCACCCAGCAGTCTCAGGAACAGTGGTTTAAAACTCCACAGTAAACTTGGTGTACCCTGAACCTGTGGAATACCTGAATAGACAATGAATCATCCCAAAATTGAAGTGGTGGACTTTGAGAGTAACTGTAGACTTTGGGTTTGCTTTCTGCATCTAATTTGTTTCTGGTTTTATGTTTATCTTAATTTACTATTTAGAGTTTATTATCATTATAGATTTCTTTATTGATTTGGTTGCTCCTTTCCTTTTTTGTTTCTATATATATTTTTTTCCTTTTTCTCTTTTTGTGAGTGTGTATGTGTATGCTTCATTGTGAGATTTTGTCTGTATAGCTTTGTTTTTACCATTTTTCCTAGGGTTCTGTCTGCCTCTCACATTTTTTTTTTTAGTATAGTTTTTAGTGCTTGTTATTATTGGCAGATTTGTATTTTTGGTTTGGCTGCTCTCTTCTCTTTCTTTTTTTTTTTCTCTTTTTTTTTATTACTTTTCAATTTTTAAAAATTTCTAATTTTTTTTAATTTTAATACCTTTTTAAATTTATTTTTTTCTTTTCTTTCTTTCTCCCTTCTCTTCTGAGCCATGTGGCTGACAGGATCTTGGTGCTGTGGCTGGGAGTCAGGCCTGTGCCTCTGAGGTGGGTGAGCCAAGTTCAGGGAATTCATCCAACAGAGACCTCCTGGCTCCCCATAATATCAAACAGTGAAAGTTCTCCCACAGATCTCCATCTCAACGCTAAGACCCAGCTTCATTAAACGACCAGCAAGCTACAGTCATGGACACCCTATACCAAACAACTAGCAAGACAGGAACACAATCTCACCCATTAGCAGAGAGGCTGCCTAAAATCATAAGGTCAGAGACACCCAAAAGCACACCACTGGATGTGGTCCCACACACCAAAAAGACAAGATCCAGCCTCATCCACCAGAAGATAGGCACTAGGTCCCTCAACCAGGAAAACTATACAACCCACTGAACCAAACTTAGCCACTGGGGGCAGATACCAAAAACAAAGGGAATTATCAACCTGCAGCCTGTGAAAAGCAGACCCCAAACACAGTAAGTTAGCAAATTGAGAAGACAGAGAAACACAGAGCAGGTGAAGCAGCAAGGTAAAAACCCACCAGACCAAACAAATGAAGAGGAAACAAGCAGTATACCTGAACAAGAATTCAGAGTAATGATAGCAAAGATGATCCAAAGTCTTGGAAATAGAAAGGAAAAAATACAAAAAAAGTTTAACAAGAATCTGAAAGAACTAAAGAGAAAACAAACAATGATGAACAACACAATAAATGAAATTAAAAATTCTCTAGAAGGAATCAAGAGCAGAATAACAGGCAGAAGAACAGAGAAGTGACCTGAAAGACAATATAGTGAAAGTAACTACTACAGAGCATAATAAAGAAAAATGAATGAAAATAATTGAGGTCATTCTCAGACACCTCTGGGACAACAATAAATGCATCTTCAAATTATAGGAGTCCCAGAAGAAGCAGAGAGAAAGAAAGGGACTGAGAAAATATTTGAAGAGATTATAGTTCTAAACTTCCCTAATATGGCAAAAGAAATAGTCAATCAAGTTCGGGAAGTGAAAAGAATCCCATACAGGATAAATCCAGGGGGAAAGACACCAAGACACATATTAATCAAAGTATCAAAAATTAAATGCAAAGAAAAAATATTAAAAGGAGCAAGGGAAAAGCAACAAATAACATACAAGGGAATCCCCATAAAGTTAACAGCTAACCTTTCAGCAGAAACTCTGCAAGCCAGAAGGGAGAGGAAGGTTATATTTAAAGGGATGAAAGGGAGAAACCTACAACAAAGATTACTCTACCAAGCAGGGATCTCATTCAGATTTGACAGAGAAATTAAAACATTTACAGACAAGCAAAGGCTAAGAGAATACAGCACCACAAAAGCTGCTTTACAAAAAATGCTAAAGGAAATTCTCTAGGTAGGAAGCACAAGAGAAGGAAAAGACCAACCATAACAAACCCAAAATAATTCAGAAAATGGTAATAGGAACATGCATATCGATAATTACCTTTAATATAAATGGATGAAATGCTCCAACCAAAAGATATAAACTCGCTGAATGGGTAAAACAAGGCCAATATAAATGCTGTCTACAAGAGACCCACTTCAGACCTAGGGACACAGACAGACTGAAAGTGAAGGGATGGAAAATGATATTCCATGCAAATGGCAATAAAAAGAAAGCTGGAGTAGCAATACTCATATCAGATAAAATAGACTTCAAAATAAAGTATATTACAAGAGACACAGAAGAACTCTACATAATGATCAAGTGATCAATCCAAGAAGAAGATATAACAATTGTAAATATTTATGCACCCAACATAGGAGCACCTCAATAGATAAGGCAAATGTTAACAGCAATAAAAGGGGAAATCAAAAGTAACACAGTCATAATAGGGGACATTAACACCCCACCTTCACCAGTGGACATATCATCCTAAGTGAAAATAAATAAGGAAACATAAGTTTTAAATAATATTTTAAATAAGATGGACTTATTCAATATTTATAGGACATTCCAAGCAAAAGCTACAGAATACTTTCTTCTCAAGTACTCATGGAACATTCTCCAGGTTAGATCATATGTTGGGTCACAAATCAAACTTTGGTAAATTTAAGAAAATTGAAATCATATCAAGTAACATTTCTGACCACAATGCTATGAGACTAGATATCAACTATAGGAAAAAATATGTAAAAAATACAAACAAATGGGGCTTCCCTGGTGGTGCAGTGGTTGAAAGTCCACCTGCCACTGCAGGGGACACGGGTTCATGCCCCGGTCCAGGAAGATCCCACATGCCATGGAGTGGCTAGGCCTGTAAGCCATGGCCACTGAGCCTGCACATCTGGAGCCTGTGCCCCGCAATGGGAGAGGCCACAGCAGTGAGAGTTCTGTGTACCACAAAACAAACAAACAAACAAAACATGGAGGCTAAACCATACATTCCTAAATAACCAAGGGATCACTGAAGAAATGAAATAGGAAATCAAAGTATACCTAGAAACAAATGACAATGAAAACATGATAACACAAAACCTATGAGATGCAGCAAAAGCAGTTCTAAGAGGCAAGTTTATAGCAATTCAATCTTACCTCAAGAAGCAAGAAACATCTCAAATAAAAAAAATAACCTTACACCTACAGCAATTAAAGGAAGAAAAAAAGCACAAGCAAAATTTAGCAGAAGGAGAGAAATCATAAAGAACAGATCAGATATAAATGAAAAAGAAATGAAGAAAACAAGAGCAAAGGTCAATAAAACTAAAAACTGGTTCTTTTAGATGATAAACAAATTGATAAACCATTAGCCAGACTAATTTAGAAAAAAAGGGAGAAAGCTCAAATCAATAGAATTAGAAATGAAAAGGCCAATTAACAACTGACTCTTCAGAAATACAAAGGATTATGAGAGATTACTGCAAGCAACCATATGCCAATAAAATGGACAACCTGGAAGAAATGGACAAATTCTTAGAAAAGCACAACCTTCAAAGACTGAACTAGGAAGAAATAGAAAATATAAACAGACCAAACACAAGCACTGAAATAGAAACTGTGATTATAATTCTTCCAACAAACAAAAGCCAAGGATCAGATGGCTTAACAGGCTAATTCTATCAATCATTTAGAGAAAAGTTAACACATATCCTTCTCAACTCTTCCAAATATAGCAGTGGCAGGAATACTCCCAAACACATTCTATGAGGCCACCCTCACCCTGATACCAAAACCAGACAAATATATCACAAAGAAAGAAAACTACAGTCCAATATAACTGATGAAAATAGATGCAAAAATCCTGAACAAAATACTAGTAAACAGACCAAGAACATATTAAAAGGATCATACACCATGATCAAGTGGGGTTTATCCCAGGAATGCAAGGATTCTTCAATATATGCAAATCAATCAATGTGATAAACCATACAAAGAAATTGAAGGAGAAAAAGCATACAATCATCTCAGTAGATGCAGAAAAAGCATTCAACAAAATTCAACACCCATTTATGGTAAAAACCCTCCAGAAAGTAAACATAGAGGGAACTTACCTCAACATAATAAAGGACATATATAAAAAACCCACAGCCTACATTGTTCTCAAAGATGAAAAACTAAAACCATTGCCTCTAGGATCAGGAACAAGACAAGGTGGTCCACTCTCACCACTGGTATTCAACATAGTTTTAGAAGTTTTAGCCACAGCAATCAGAGAAGAAAAAGAAATAAAAGGAAACCAAATCAGAAAAGAAGTAAAGCTGTCATTGTTTTCAGATGACGTGATACTATACATAGAGAATCCTAAAAATGCTACCAAAAACTACTAGAGCTCATCAATGAATTTGGTAAAGTAGCAGGATACAGAATTAATGCCCAGAAATCTCTTGCATTCCTATACACTAACGATGAAAAATCTGAAAGTGAAATCAAGAAAACACTCCCATTTACCATTGCAACCAAAAAGAATAAAATACCTAGGAATAATCCTACATAAGGAGACAAAAGACTTGTATGCAGAACTATAAGACACTGATGAAAGAAATTAAAGATGATACAATGGAGAGATATACCAAGTTCTTGGATTGGAAGAATTAACATTGTGAGAATGACTATACTACCCAAAGCAATCGACAGACTGAATGCAATCCCTATCAAACTACCAATGGTATTTTTCACAGAACTAAAACAAAAAGTTTCACAATTTGTATGGAAACCCAAAAGACTCTGATAGCCAAAGCATTCTTGCAAAAGAAAAATAGAGCTGGAGGAATCAGTCTCCCTGTCTTAGACTATACTAAAAGCTACATTAGTCAAGACAGTATGGTACTGACACAAAAACACAAATATTGATCAATGGAACAGGATAGGAATCCCAGAGATAAACTTACACACATATGGTTACATCATCTTTGATAAAGGAGGCATGAATATGCAATGAAGAAAAGACAGCCTCTTCAATAACTGGGAAAACTGACCAGCTACATATAAAAGAATGAAATTGGAATACTCCCTTACACCATACACAAGAGTATACTTCAAATTGA
This sequence comes from Stenella coeruleoalba, assembly GCF_951394435.1. NCBI lineage: Eukaryota > Metazoa > Chordata > Mammalia > Artiodactyla > Delphinidae > Stenella > Stenella coeruleoalba. Next base: position 41,793,210 of record NC_137164.1, on the reverse strand, counting down.
TTAAAGACCTAAATGTAAGGCCAGACACTATAAAACTCTTACAGGAAAATGTAGGCAGAACACTCTATGACATAAATCACAGCAAGATCCTTTCTGACCCACATCTTAGAGAAATGGATATAAAAACAAAAATAAACAAATGAGACCTAATGAAAATTAAAAGATTTTGCACAGCAAAGGAAACTATAAACAAAATGAAAAGACAACCCTCAGAATGGGAAAAAAAAACTTTTGCATATGAAGCAACTGATGAAGGATTAATCTCCACAATCTACAAGCAGCCCATGCAACTCAATATCAAAAAAACAAACTACCCAATCCAAAAATGGGTAGACGACCTAAAAAGACATTTCTCCAAAGAAGATATACAGATTGCCAACAAACACATGAAACGATGCTCAACATTAGTAATCATTAGAGAAATGCTAATCAAAATGACAGTGAAGTATCACTTCATACTAGGCAGAATGACCATCATTAAAAAATCTACAAACAATAAATGCTGAAGAAGGTGTGGAGGAAAGGGAACCCTCTTACACTCTTGGTGCAAATGTAAGTTGATACCGCCACTATGGAGAACATTATGGAGGTTCCTTAAAAAACTAAAAGTTGAACTACCATACAACACAGCAATCCCACTACTGGGCATATACCCTGAGCAAACCATAATTCAAAAAGAGTCATGTGCCACAATGTTCATTGTAGCTCTATTTACAAGAGCCAAGACATGCAAGTAAGCAATAATCCATTGTATATATGTGCCACATCTTTTGTTTTTTCTTGCAGTATGCGGTATGCAGGCCTCTCACTGTTGTGATCTCTCCCATTGTGGAGCACAGGATCTGGACATGCACGCTCAGTGACCATGGCTCACAGGCCCAGCCACTCTGCAGCATGTGGGATCTTCCCGGACTAGAGCACGAACCCATGTCCCCTGCATTGGCAGGCAGACTCTCAACCACTGCGCCACCAGGGAAGCCCCGTGTGCCACATCTTCTTTATCCATTCATCCACAGATGAATGGATAAAGAAGATGTGGCACATATATACAAAGGACTATTTCTCAGTCATAAAAAGAAACGAAACTGAATTATTTGTAGTGAGGTGGATGGACTTAGAGTCTGTCATACAGACTGAAGTGAGTCAGAAAGTGAAAAACAAATACCGTATGCCAACAAATATATGTGGCATCTAAAATAATAATAATAAAAAAAGATTCTGAAGAACCTAGGGGCAGGACAGGAATAAAGATGCAAATGAGCTTGAGGACATGGGGAGGGGTAATGGTAAGCTGGGACGAAGTGAGAGAGTGACATGGATGTATATATACTACCAAATGTAAAATAGATAGCTAGTGGGAAGCAGCCACATAGCACAGGGAGATCATCTCAGTGCTTTGTGTCCACCTTTAGGGGTGGGATAGGGAGGGTTGGAGGGAGACGCATGAGGGAGGAGATATGGTGATATATGTATATGTATAGCTCATTCACTTTGTTATAAGGCAGAAACTAACCCACCATTATAAAACAATTATACTCTAATAAAGGTGTTAAAAAAATCCAGATGAACACTTGAATAAAAAAATAAATAAATGGAGGCAACAATATTCAATGGAGAAGACAGTGTCTTCAATAAGTGGTTCCTGGAAAACTGGAGAGCTACATTTAAAAGAGTGAAATTAGAACACTCTCTAACACAAGACACAAAAATAAACTCTAAATGGGTTAAAGATCTAAATGTAAGGCTGGACTATAAAACTTGTTGAGAAAAACACAGGCAGAACACACGCTCACATAAATTGCAGCAAGATCATTTTTTATCCACCTCCTAGAGTAATGAAAATAACAAAATTAAACAACTGTGATATAATTAAACCTAAAATGTTTTGCACAGTGAAGGAAACCATAAACAAAATGAAAAGACAGCCAACAGAATGGGAGAATATATTTTCACAAAATCAACCAACAACAGATTAATGTCCAAAATATACAAACAGCTCATGTAGATCAATATCAAATAAACAAATAATTTTAAAATGTGTGGAGTTTTCCACAGAGCTGGAACTCCCTGCTCGGGGTCTCTTCCCTCTGCCATCATGGAACTGCCCCAGAACCTGAGGGGAGGGTGGCCTCATTGAGGCTGCCAGCTCCAGTGGGGACCCAGTGGCCAAAGCCATAACAGTTGTGGGGACAGAGGGCCAAATCACTCATCCAGGGGTAAGCCAGCTGCCATGTCATGAGAACACTAAAGCAGCCCTAAGGAGACATACATGTGACAAGAAACTGAGGCCTCCAACTGCAGCCACGTTACCATATGGATGAAAGGCTCTTGGTGCAGCAGCCAGGAGTCAGTGCTGTGCCTCTGAGGTGAGAGAGTCAACTTCAAGACACTGGTCCACAAAAGACTTCCCAGCTCCACGTAATATCAAATGGCAAAAGTGTCCCACAGATCACCATCTCAACACCAAAACCCAGCTCCACTCAATGACCAGCAAGCTACAGTGTTGGACACCCTATGCCAAACAACTAGCAAGACAGGAAGGCAACATCACCCATTAGCAGAGAGGCTGCCTAAAATAATAATAAGTCCACAGACACCCCAAAACACACCACCAGATGTGGACCTGCTCACCAGAAAGACAAGATAAACCCTCATTCAACAGAACACAGGCACTAGTCCCCTCCACCAGGAAGCCTACACAACCCACTGAACCAACCTTAGCCACTGGGGACAGACACCAAAAACAACGAGAACTATGAACTTGCAGCCTGCAAAAAGGAGACACCAAACACAGTAAGATAAGCAAAATGAAAAGACAGGAAAACACACAGCAGATGAATGAGCAAGATAAAAACCCACCAGACCTAACAAATGAAGAGGAAATAGGCAGTCTAGCTGAAAAAGAATTCAGAATAATGATAGAAAAGATGATCCAAAATCTTGCAAATAGAATAGAGAAAATGCAGGGAACTTTTAATAGGGACCTAGAAGAACTAAAGATGAAACAAGCAATGATGAACAACACAATAAATGAAACTAAAAATAATCTACAAGGGATCAATAGCAGAACAACTGAGTCAGAAGAACGGACACATGACCTAGAAGATAAAATAGTGGAAATGACTACTGCAGAGCAGAATAAAGAAAAAAGAATGAAAAGAACTGAGGACAGTCTCAGAGAGCTCTGGGACAACATTAAATGCACCAACATTAGAATTATAGTGGTTCCAGAAGAAGAACAGAAAAAGAAAGGGAATGAGAAAATATTTGCAGGAATTATAGTTGAAAACTTCCCTAATATGGGAAAGGAAATAGTTAATCAAGTCCAGGAAGCACAGATAGTCCCGTACAGGATAAATCCAAGGAGAAATACGCCAAGACACATATTAATCAAAGTGTCAAAAATTAAATAAGAAGAAAGCATATTAAAAGCAGCAAGGGAAAAACAACAAATAACACATAAGGGAATCCCCATAAGGTTAACAGGTGATCTTTCAGCAGAAACTCTGCAAGCCAGAAGGGAATGGCAGGACATATTTAAAGTGATGAAGGAGAAAAACCTACAACCAAGATTACTCTACCGAGCAAGGATCTCATTCACATTTGATGGAGAAATTAAAACATTTAAAGACAAGTAAGAGCTGAGAGAGTTCAACACCAGAAAACCAGCTTTACAACAAATGCTAAAGGTACTTCTATAGGCCAGAAACACAAGAGAAGGAAAATACCAACAATAAAAAACCCAAAACAATTAAGAAAATGGGATTAAGAACATATGCATCAATAATTACCTTAAATGTAGATGGTTAAATGCTCCCACCAAAAGACACAGACTGGCTGAATGCATACAAAAACAAGACCCATATATACGCTGTCTACAAGAGACCTACTTCAGATCTAGAGACACATACAGACTGAAAGTGAGGGGATGGAAAAAGATATTCCATGCAAATGGAAACCAAAAAAAAGCTGGAGTAGCAATTCTCATATCAGACAAAATAGACTTTAAAATAAAGACTATTAGGAGAGACAAAGAAGGACGCTATATAATGATGAAGGGATCGATCCAAGAAGAAGATATAACAATTGTAAATATTTATGCACCCAACATAGGAGCATCTCAATACATAAGGCAAATACTGACAGCCATGAAATGGAAAATCGACAGTAACACATTCATAGTAGGGGACGTTAACACCCCAGTTTCAGCAATTGGAAAATCATCCAAAATGAAAATAAATAAGGAAACACAAGCTTTAAATGATACATAAAACAAGATGGGCTTAATGATATTTATAGGACACTCCATCCAAAAACAACAGAATACATATTTTTCTCAAGTGCTCATGGAACATTCTCCAGGATAGATCATATCTTGGGTCACAAATCAAGCCATGGTAAATTTGAGAAAATTGAAATTGTATCAAGTATCTTTTCTGACCCAAATGCTATGAGACTAGATATCAATTACAAGAAAAGATCTGTAAAAAATCCAAACACATGGAGGCTAAACAGTATACTACTTAATAGTGAAGTGATCACTGAAGAAATCAAAGGGGAAATCAAAAAATACCTACAAACAAATGACAATGGAGACACAACAATCCAAAACCTAAGGGATGCAGGAAAAGCAGTTCTAAGAGGGAAGTATATAGCAATACAATCCTACCTTAAGAAACAGGAAACATCTCGAATAAACAACCTAACCTTGCACCTAAAGCAATTAGAGAAAGAAGAACAAAAAAACCCAAAGTTACCAGAAGGAAAGAAATCATAAAAATCAGATCAGAAATAAATGAAAAAGAAATGAAGGAAATGATAGCAAAGATCAATAAAACTAAAAGCTGGTTCCTTGAGAAGATAAAAAAAAATTGATAAACCATTAGCAAGACTCATCAAGAAAAAAAGGGAGAAGACTCCTATCAATAGAATTAGAAATGAGAAAGGAGAAGTAACAACTGAAACTGCAGAAATACAAAAGATCATGAGAGATTACTACAAAGAACTCTAGGCCAATGAAATGGACAACCTGGAAGAAATGGACAAATTCTTAGAAATGCACAACTGGCAAGACTGAATCAGGAAGAAATAGAAAATATGAACAGACCAATCACAAACACTGAAATTGAAACTGTGATTAAAAATTTTCCAACAAACAAAAGCCCAGGACCAGATAACTTCACAGGCGAATTCTATCAAATATTTAGAAAAGAGCTAACACTTATCCTTCTCTTACTCTTCAAAAATATAGCAGAGGGACGAACACTCCCAAACTCATTCTACGAGGCCACCATCATCCTGATACCAAAACCAGAGAAGGAGGTTACAAACAAATAAAACTACAGGCCGATATCACTGATGAACATAGATGCAAAAATCCTCAACAAAATACTAGCAAACAGGATCCAACAGCACATTAAAAGGATCATACAACATGATCAAGTGGGGTTTATGCCAGGAATGCAAGGATTCTTCCATATATGAAAATTAATCAATGTGATATGCCATATTAATAAATTGAAGGAGAAAATCCATATGGTCATCTCAATAGATGCAGAGAAAGCTTTCAACAAAATTCAACACCTATTTATGATAAAAACCCTGCAGAAAATACGCATAGAGGGAACTTTCCTCAACATGATAAAGGCCATATATGAGAAACACACAGACAACATCATCCTAAATGGTGATAAACTGAAAGCATTTCCACTAAGATCAGGAACAAGACAAGGTTGCCCACTCACACCACTCTTATTCAACATAGATTTGGAAGTTGTAGCCACAGCAACCAGAGAAGAAAAGGAAATAAAAGGAATCCAAATCGGAAAAGAAGAAGTAAAGCTGTCACTGTTTGCAGATGACATGATACAATACATAGAGAATCCTAAGGATGCTAGCAGAAAACTACTAGAGCTAATCAATGAATTTGGAGAAGTAGCAGGAAATAAAGTTGATGCACAGAAATCTCTGGCATTCCTATACATTAATGATGAAAAATCTGAAAGTGAAATCAAGACAACACTCCCATTTAGCATTTCAAGAAAAAGAATAAAATATTTAGTAATAAACCTACCTAGGAGACAAAAGACTTGTATGAAGAAAATTATAAGACACTGATGAAAGAAATTAAAGATGATACAAACAGATGGAGAAATATACCATGTTCTTGGATTGGAAGAATCAACATTGTTAAAATGACACTACTACACAAAGCAAGATACATATTCAATGCGATCCCTACCAAACTACCACTGGCATTTTTCACAGAAGTAGAACAAAAAATATCGCAATTTGTATGGAAACACAAAAGACCCCGAATAGCCAAAGCAATCTTGAGAACGAAGAAAGGAGCTGGAGGAATCAGGCTCCCTGTGTTCAGACTATACTACAAAGCTACATTAATCAAGACAGTATGGTACTGGCACAAAAACAGAACTATAGATCAATGGAACAGGATAGAAAGCCCAGAGAAAAACCCACACACTTATGGTCACCTTGTCTTTGATAAAGGAGGCATGGATGTACAGTGGAGAAAGGACAGTCTCTTCAATAAGTGGTGCTGGGAAAACTGGACAGGTACATGTAAAAGTATGAGATTAGATCACTCCCTAACAGCATACACAAAAATAAGCTCAAAATAGATTAGAGACCTAAATTTAAGGCCACAAACTATCAAACTCTTAGAGGAAAACATAGGCAGAACACTCGATGACATAAATCATAGCAAGATCCTTTTTGACCCACCTCCTAGAGAAATGGAAATAAAAACAAAAATAAACAAATGGGACCTCATGAAACTTCAAAGTTTTTGCACAGCAAAGGAAACCATAAACAAGACCAAAAGACAACCCTCGGAATGGGAGAAAATATTTGCAAGTGAAGCAACTGACAAAGGATTCATCTCCAAAATTTACAAGCAGCTCATGCAGCTCAATAACAAAAAAACAAACAACCCAATCCAAAAATGGGCAGAATACCTAAATAGATATTTCTCCAAGGAAGATATACAGACTGCCAACAAACACATGAAAGAATGCTCAACATCATTAATCATTAGAGAAATTCAAATCAAATCTACAATGAGATATCATCTCACACCAACCAGAATGGCCATCATCAAAAAATCTAGAAGCAATAAATGCTGGAGAGGGTGTGGAGAAAAGGGAACACCCTTGCATTGCTGGTGGGAATTTGAATTGGTATAGCCACTATGGAGAACAGTATGGAGGTTCCTTCAAAAACTACAAATAGAACTACCATATGACCCAGCAATCCCACTACTGGGCATATACCCTGAGAAAACCATAATTCAAAAAGAGTCATGTACCAAAATGTTCATTGCAGCTCTATTTATAATAGCCTGGAGATGGAAACAAGCTAAGTGTCCATCATCGGATGAATGGATAAAGAAGATGTGGCACATATATACAATGGAATATTACTCAGCCATAAAAAGAAACGAAATTGAGCTATTTGTAATGAAGTGGGTGGATGTAGAGTCTGTCATACAGAGTGAAGTAAGTCAGAAACAGAAAGACAAATACCATATGCTAACACATATATATGGAATTTAAGGAAAAAAATGTCATGAAGAACCTAAGGGTAAAACAGGAATAAAGACACAGACCTAGTAGAGAATGGACTTGAGGATATGGGGATGGGGAAGGGTAAGATGTGACAAAGTGAGAGAGTGGCCTGGACATATATACACTAGCAAACATAAAATAGATAGCTAGTGGGAAGCAGCCGCATAGCAAAGGGAGATCAGCTCGGTGCTTTGTAACCACCTAGAAGGGTAGGATAGGGAGGGTGGGAGGGAGAGAGACACAAGAGGGAAGAGATATGGGAACATATGTATATGTATAACTGATTCACTTTGTTATAAAGCAGAAACTAACACACCATTGTAAAGCAATTATACTCCAATAAATATGTAAAAAAAAAAAAAGTAACAATGGAAATTTAAAAGAGAAAAAAATGTGTGGAAGTTCTAAATAGATATTTCTCCAGAGAAAGCATGCTGATAGCCAAAAAGCACATGCAAAGATGCTCAACATCACTAATTATTAGAAAAATGCAAATCAAAACTACAATGAGTATCATCTCACATCATTCAAGATGACCATGATCAAAAACTCTACAAACAATAAATGCTGGGTGTAGCAAAAAAGGAACCCTCCTACAGTGTTGGTGGGAATGTAAATTGGTACAGCCATTATGGAGAACAGTATGGAAGTTCCTTAATAAACTGAATATAGAGCTACCGTATGATCCAGCAATCCCACCCCTGGGCATATATCCCAAGAAACCATAACTTGAAAGGATACATGCACCCCAATATTTATTGTAGCACTATTCACAATAGCCAGGACATCTGAGCAACCTAAATAGCCATCAACAGAAGAATGGATAAAGCAGATGTGGTACATACATAGAATGGAATATTATTTAGCCATAAAAATAACAAAATAATGTCATTTGCAGGGACATGGATGGACACAGAAATTGTCATATGGAGTAAAGTTAGTCAGACAGAAAGACAAATACCATATGACAGCACTTCTATGTGCAATCTACAAAAAAATGGTACAAATGAACTTATCTACAAAACAGAAATAGTGTCACAGATGTAAAATATATACTTATTGTTACTGGGGGTAAAGGGGGGGTGGGATAATTTCAGGAATTGGGATTGACATACACACACTACTATATATAGAATGGATGACTAACAGTGACCTACTGTATAGCACAGTGAGCTCTACTTAATACTCTGTAGTGACCCATGTGGCAAAAGAATCTGAAGAAGAATTGATATATGTATATGTATGGCTGATTCACTTTGTTGTATGACAGCTGCTAGCACAGCATTGTAAATCAACTATACTCCAAAAACAAAAAAGTATACCAACAAACAAAGCCCATGAATAGACAGTTTCATAGGACAATTCTATCAAATATTTGAAAAGTTAACACCAATCCTTCTCAAAATATTCCAAAAATTGAAGAGGATGAAATTCATTCTACAAGGCCAGTATTACCCTGACACCAAAATCAGACAGAAACACCATAAAAATAGGAAATCCCAGGCCAATATATCTCATGAACATAGATGCAAAAATATTCAACAAAATATTAGCAAACTGTATTCAACAATACTTTAAAATAATCATACACCATGATCAAGAAGGATTTATCCAAGTCGTGCAAGTATGGTTAAATATTCGAAATCCAATCATTGTAACACACCACATTAACTAATTGAAGAATAAAAATCTCAATAGTTGCAGCAAAAGCTTTTAACAAAATTCAACATTGATTTATGATGAAAAACTCTGAACAAAGTGAGTATAATGGAAACATAACTCAACATAATAAAGACATATATGACAAGATCATGGTTAACATTATACTCAACAGTGAAAAGATGAAAGCACTTCCTCAAAGATCAGAAACAAGTCAAAGATGACCACTCCTACCAGTTTTAAACAACGCTGTTGGAAGCCCTAGCCACAGCAATCAGACAAGGAAAAGGAATAATAGCAATTCAATTTGGAAAGGAAGAAGTAAAACTGTAACTATTTTCAGACTACATGATACTATATGTAAAAATCCTAAAGATGCCACTAAAAAACTTTTAGAATATATGAATTCAGTAAAGTTGTTCGTTGCAAAATTAAGGTACAGAAATCTGTTTCATTCCTATACACAGTAGTAAACTGTCAGAAAGACAAATTAAGTAAACAATCCCATTTATAATTGCATCAAAAAGGAATAACTCTAGGAATACATCTAATCAAGGAGGGAAAATACATGTATTCAGAAAGCTGTAAAAGACATTGATGAAAGAAACTGTAGACTTCAAAACAAATGAAAAGAGATACCATGTTCATGGATTATAAGAATTAATATTGCTAAAATGAACATACTATGCAAGGCAATCTACAGATTCAATTCTATGTCTAATGAAACTCCAATGACATTTTTTACAGAATTACAAGTAATAATTCAAAATTGGTATGGAAACACAAAAGACCCTAAAGAGCAAAAACATACTGAGAAAGAAAAACAAAGCCGGATGTATCATGTTCCCTGATTTCAAAATATATAACTATGGTTATCAAAACAGAATCAAAACTGCATGTACTGGCACACAAAGAGACACATAGATCAATGGAACAAAATAAAACCCCGTAACCCAGAAATGAACCCACACACATGTGGTAAATTAAACCACTAAGGTGAAGGAGGCAAGCATACACAGTGGAGAAAAGACAGCCTCCTCAGTAAACGGTGTTGGGAAAACTGCACAGCTACATGAATAGAATCAAACCAGACTACTTTCTCACATTGTATACAAAAAAAAAACTAAAAATGCATTATGTAAGACTTGAATTCATAAATCTCCTAGATGAAAACAGGCAGTACACTCTTTGACATCAGTCTCAAGTCAAAAAAAACAAAACAAAACAAAACAAATATAGAAATGGGACTACAACAAATTGAAAAGCTTTTGCACAGTAAAGGAAACTACCAACAAAATGAAAAGACCAGGTACTGAATGGAAAGAGATTCTTGCAAAGGATATATTTGGCAAGGGGTTAATATCAAAGGTATACATTGAACATATAGAACTCAACATCAATAGTACAAACAACCTGACTAAAAATGTGCAGAAAACCTAAATATACATTCTTCCAAAGATGACATACCAATGACTAACAAATACATGAAAAGATGGTAACGTCACTAATCATCAGAGAAATGCAAATCAAAACCACAAAGAGATATAACCTCACACCTGTCAGAATGGCCATTATCAAAAAGACAGCAAATAACTAGTGTTGGAGAAGGTGTGGAGAATGGGAAGTTTTGTGCACTATTAGCAGGAATGTCAGTTGGTGCAAAACTATGGAAAACAGTATGGATTCCTCAAAAAATTAAAAACTGAACGAGTATACAATCCAAACTTGAACTTATGGTTATTTTTCCAAAGAAAACAAAAACTAAATCAAACTGGTATAGGCACCCCTATGTTTATGGCAGCATTATTCACAATAGCCAAGATATGGAAGCAACTATCTGTCCATTGATAGATGAATGGATTAAAAAACACATGATTATATATATATATATATATATATATATATATATATATATATATATATACACACACACATATACATACAGTGGAATATTACTCAACCATAAAAAAAGAATTCTTATCATTTACAACAAAATGGATGGACCTGGAAGGTATTATGTTAGCGAAATAAGTGAGACAGAAAAAGACAAATACCATATGATTTCACTTATATGTGGAAACTAATAAACAAAACAAATGAACAAATATAACAAAACAGAAACAGACTCATAGATAAAAAGAACAAACCAGTGGTTGTCAGAGGGGTTGGGGCTGGGCAGATGAGTGAAATAAGTGAGAGAGATTAAGAGGTACAAAATTTAAATTGCAAAATAAATGCATCCTGCTGGTGAAAAGTATAGAGTGGGTAATCTGTTCAATAATAACATATTTTTTTCATGGTGACAAATATTTTTATGGTAACTGGACTTAACATGGTGATCATTTTGCAATGTATAGAAATACGAATCACTACATTGTACACCAGGAACTAACATTATGTTGTAGGTCAATTATACTTCAAATATAAACAAACCACCTCATAGAAAAAAGTTCAGATTTGTGGTTACCAGTGGTGGGGAGCAGGGGGAGGGCATGGACAAGGGTGGTCAAAAGGTACAAACTTCCAGTTATAAGATACATTAGTACTAGGGATGTAATCTTCATGATTATTATAAATAAAACTGCTGTATATTATATATGACATTTGTTGAGAGAAAATCCTGAGTTCTCATCACAAGGAAAAATAAGTTTTTTCTTTTTCTTTTATTTTGTATGTATATGAGATGATGGATGTTCACTAAACTTATTGTATTAAACATTTCATGATGTATGTAAGTCAAATTACTATGCTGTACACCTTGTACTTATACAGTGTTGTATGTCAATTACATCTCAATATAAGTGGAAGAAAAAATCAGATGCACAGTTATAATGACAAAATGAAATGTAGCATGATACTGATAAGGGGAAAATATATTTAAGAAAATAATATAACAACAAAGAAGAAAACATATGTATAATATTTCTATAAATATATTCTTCATACCTAATTTTTGTATTTATTGTTTTATATTTTGTATTCATAAATCCAAATTTTCAAAATAAAATCATATAATGTATAGGTAAAGTTGTAGATTCATAGGATCATTTATACACAGTTTTCCTGGGAAAACATCCAAGAGAAATTCTTACACAGGCCATATCTTTGTATTAGTTACAGTAGCAGTGCTTTAGAGTCAGGCTAGAGTCTATCAGTGTAGGATTGGGTTACTACAATGTGGTACTATTGGCAAACTGGAATATTATGCTGAAGAAAAAAATCAATGAAAATTTTCTACATAGTTGAATGTGAAGAGTACTTTAAAATTTATTAAAGTTAAAAAATACATATATTGTGTAAAATCATTAAAAATAATAAACATATGCAAAAACTGTATGTATTTTTTCAAGGATACATAGTGATCTGTGTTCACATTTTAAACTTTCAGAGTGGGTGCTGGCTGTGAAAAATCAGACCATGGGAAGACAGAAAGAGATAAAAATACAGCAGTATTACAGTAATTAAGTTAAACTTTACATGGAACAATAAGGCATTTATGTTATGACCTCATGTGTTGATTAACAACACTGTGCATCTGACACTCAAATAATGAAAAAGAGAGGGGAAAAAAGGTAAATATCTATAAAATAGATGTTACTTCTTTTTATTTGGTGAGATAACTTCTGTAGCTATTGCTATTTAAATGCATATTTACCCTTTGGATTTTCAACAAACACTGAAGAACCCACCAGTATTTCCTGTTCTCAATCACTCACACACACATACACACACACACACCCCTATGCACACTTTCACATAAATAACTACTTAAGTTATTTTGGCATTTTTTCCTCATAATACAATATATATCCATAATCAATGGTTGGTTTCACATATAACTGTAAACTTTGCATCTTAATTTTAAAATTTTCTTTCTTTATTTTTATTCCTCAGCTTCTTATTTTTAATTGAAGTATGGTTGCTGTGTAATATTATATGTTACATGTGTACAATATAGAGATTCACAATTTTTAAAAGTTATACTCTATTTACAGTTATACTAAAATATTTTCTATATTCTCCATGTTGTTGCAATATATCCTCATAGCTTATTTTATACCTAATAGTTTGTGCCTCTTAATCTGCTAAACCTATGTTGTCACTCCTCCCTTCCTTCTACTCATTGGCAACCACTAGTTTGATATTTATATATGTGAGTCTGCTTCTTTTGTTATTTTCACAGTTTGTTTTATTTTTCAGATTTCACATATAAGTGATATCACACAGTATTTGTCTTTTTCTCTCTGACTTATTTCACTTAGCATAATGCTCTCCAAGGACATCCATGTTGCTGTAAATGGAAAAATTCCATTCTTTTTATGGTTGAGTAGTATTCCACTATATATATATATACGGTGTGTGTGTATATATATATATATATATAGATATATATATATATACACACACACACACCGTATATATATATATATATACACCATATATATATACATATATATATATACATCATATATATATATATACACCACTTCTTCTTTATCCAGTCATCTGTTGATGGACATTTAGATTGCTTCCATAACTTGGCAATTGTAAATAATGCTGCTATGAACATTGGAGTTTGTGTATCTTTTTAAACTAGTGTTTTTATTTTTCAGATATATACCCATGAGTGGAATTGCTGGGTCATATGGTAGTTCTATTTTTAGTTTTCTGAGAAACCTCCCTACTGTTTTCCACAGCAGCTGCACCAATTTACATTCCCACCAACAGTGTACAAAGATTCACTTCTCTCCACATCATTACCAACATTTGTTATTTCTGTTCTTTTTGATGACAGCCATTCTGACAGGTGTGGGGTGACATCTCTTTGTAGTTTTTGTTTTGCATTTCTCTGATGATTAACGGTGTTGCGTATCTTTTAATGTGCCTGATGTCCATCTGTATGTCTTCTTTGGAAAAATGTCTATTTAGGTCTGCTGCCCATTTTTTTAATCAGGGATTTTGTTTTCTTGATGTTGAGTTGAATGAGTTTGTATATTTTGGATATTAACCCCTTATTGTTTATATCATTTGCAAATATTCCCTCTGACTCACTACGTTGTCTTTTCATTTTGGCAATGGTTTCCTTAGCTGTACAAAAGCTTTTAAGTTTAATTAGCTCTCAGTTGTTTATCTTTTCTTTTATTTCCTTTGTTTTAGGAGATGGATCCAAAAATACTATTGCTATGATTTGTGTAAAAGTGTGTACTGTCTATGATTTCCTCTAGGATACCATACCTTATGGTATCCAGTCTTACATTTAAGTCTTTAAACCATTTTGAGTTTATTTTTGTGTATGGTATTAGAGAATAGTTCTAATTTAATTCTTTTACATGTAGCTGCCCAGTTTTTCTCACACCACTTATTGAAGATGACTATCTTTTCTCCATTGTATATTCTTGCCCCCTTTGTTGTAGATTGTCTGAACATAATGGCGTGGGCTTATCTCTGGGCTCTCTAACCTGTTCCATTTATCTCTGTCTGTTTTTGTGCCAGCACCATACTGTTTTGATTACAGTAGCTTTGTAGTATAGTCTGAAGTCAGGGAGCATAATTTCTTCAGCTCTGTTCTACTTTCTTGAGATTGTTTTGGCTATTCGTGGTCTTTTGTGTTTCCATACAAAATTTTAAATTATTTGTTTTAGGTCTGTGAAAAATGCCATTGGTATTTTGACAGGGATAGCATTGAATCTGTGTATTTTCTTTGGAGGCTATGGTCATTTTAACAATGTTAATTCTTCCAATCCAATGACATGGTGTATTTTTCCATCTGTTTGTGTCTTCTTCAATTTCTTTCATCAGTGTTGTACTATAATTTTCCAAGTACAGGTCTTTTATCTCCTTAGGTAATTTTATTCCTTTCCATTTTGATGGTAAATGAGCTTATTTCCTTAATTTCTCTTTGTGATAGTTCATTGTTAGTATATACAAATGTAACAGATTTCTGTATATTACTTTGCATCCTGAAAATTTACCAATTTCATTGATGAGCTCTAGTAGTTTTCTGGTGGTGTCTTACGGATTTTCTTTGTATAGTATCATGTCTTCTGCAAACAGTGAGAGTTTTACTTCCTGTTTTCCATTTTATTTCTTTTATTACTATTTCTTCTCTGATTGGTGTGGCTAGGGCTTCCAGAGCTATGTTGAATAAAAGTGGTGAGAGTGGGCATCCTTGTCTTCTTCCTGATCTTAGAGGAAATAATTTAAGTTTTTCACTATTGAGTACAGTGTTAGCTGTGCATTTGACATATATGGCCTTTATTATGTTGAAATATGTTCACTCTATGCACACTTTCTGGAGAGTTTTTATCATAATTGGATGTTGAATTTTGTCAAAAGATTTTTTACATCTACTGAGGTGATCATATAGTTTTTATTCTTCAGTTTATTCATGACATGTATCACATTGATTTGCGGATATTGGAAAATGCTTGCATTCTTTGGATAAATTCCACTTAATGGTGAATTATCATTTTTATATATTGTTGGATTCAGTTTGCTGGTATTTTGTGGAGGATTTTTGCATCTATGTACTTCAGTGATATTGGCCTGTAATTTTCTCTTTTTTTGGTATCTTTTATGGATTTTGTATTAGGATAATGTTGGACTCATAGAATGAGCTTGGAAGTGTTCCTCATTCTGTAATTTTCTGGAATATTTTGAGATGGATAGGTAATAACTCTTCTCTAAATTTTTGGTAGAATTGACCACTGAGGCCATCTGGTCCTGGACTTTTGTTTGTTGTAAGTTTTCTTAATTATTGATTCAATTTCATTTCTTCTATTTGGTCTGTTCATATTTTGTATTTATTCCTGGTTCAGTCTTAGGAAATTGTACCATTCTAAGAATTTGTCCATTTCTTCTAGGTTATCCATTTTATTGGCATATAGTTGTTCATAGTAGTCTCTTATGAGCCTTTGTATTTCTGTTGTAATTTCTCCTTTTTTATTCCTGATTTTATTTATTTTGACCCTCTCCATTTCTTACTGCATGAGTTTGGCTGAAGATTTATCAATTTTATTTATATTTTCAAAGAATCAACTTTTAGTTTCATCAATCTTTTCTATTTTGTTTTTTAGTCTATTTTTCATTTATTCCTTCTCTGATCTTTATGATTTCTTTCCTGATGGTAACTACGGTTTTGTTTATTCTTCTTTTTCTAGTTCCTTTAATTTTTAGTTATTTATTTTTTGACCACACCACATGGCATGCAGGATATTAGTTCCCAGAGTGGAGGTCGAACCCACATCCCCTGTAGTTGAAGCACAGAGTCCTAACCACTGGACCACTGGGGAAGTCCCTCTCTATTTCCTTTAGGTGTATGGTTAGGTAATTTGAGATTTTTCTTGGTTCCTGAAGTAAGCTTGTATGGCTAAAAACTTTCCTCTTAGAACTCCTTTTGCTGCATTCCATAGATTTTGGATCATTGTGTTTTCATTTTCATTTGCTCTAGGTATTTTAAAAATTTCCCCTTAGATTTCCTCAGTGGTTCATTGGTTGTTTAATAGCACATTTTTAGCCTCCACATGTTTGTGGTTTTTTGCAGGTGTTTTCTTGTAGCTGATTTCTATTCTCATAGTTCTGTGGTCAGAAAAGATGTTATATGTGATTTCAATTCTTAAAAACTTACTGAAGCTTGTTTTGTGGCCTTTCATTTGATTTATCTTGGAGAATGTTCTATGTGGACTTGAAAAGAATGTGTATTCTGCTGCCTTTGGATGGAATGCTCTATATATATCAATTAAGTTATTTTGGTCTAATGTGTTATTTAAGGCCCATGTTTCCATATTGATTTTCTCTCTTGATGATCTGTCCATTGAGGTAAATGTCTCCTGCTATTATTGTGTTGCTGTTGATTTCTCAGTTTATGTTTGTTAATATTTTCTGTATATATTTAAGTGTTCCTATGTAGGGTGATAGGAAGTGTGGGAGGGAGGGAGACACAAGAAGGAAGAGATATGGGAACATATGTATATATATATATATATAACTGATTCATTTTGTTGTAAAGCAGAAACTAACACACCATTGTAAAACAATTATACTCCAATAAAGATGTTTATATATATATATATATATATATATATATATATATATATTATCTTCTTTTTAGATTGATCCTTTGATCATTAGGCAGTGTCATTCTTTGTCTCTTGTAAATGTTTTTATTTGTTTATTTATTTATTTATTTATTTATTTATTTTTGCAGTATGCAGGCCTTTCACTGTTGTGGCCTCTCCCGTTGCGGAGCACAGGCTCTGGATGTGCAGGCTCAGTGGCCATGGCTCATGGGCCTAGCCGCTCTGTGGCATGTGGGATCTTCCTGGACCAGGGCACGAACCTGTGTCCTCTGCATAGGCAGGCAGCCTCTCAACCAATGTACCACCAGGGAAGCCCAAATGTTTTTATTTTAAAGTCTATTTTGTCTGATACAAGTATTGCTACTCTGGCTTTCTTCTGATTTCCATTTGCATGGAATAACTTTTTCCATCCCCTCACTTTCAGTCTGTGTGTGTCTCTAGATCCAAAATGAGTCTCTCATAGGCAGCACATATATCGGTCTTGTTTTTCTATTCATTCAGCCATTCTGTGTCTTTTGGTTGGATCATTTCGTCCATTCACATTTAAGGTAATTATCAATATGTACATTCTTATTGTAATTTTGTTAATTGTTCTGGGTTTATTTTTATATATTTTTTCTTTTTCCTTTCTACTTCTTTTGTTCTCTTCTCTTGTAATTTGTTCAATACCTTTACTGTTATGTTTGCTTCTTTTTTTGTGTGTGTATATCTATTATAGATATTTGGTTGGTAGTTACCTTGAGGTTTTTATATAGCGGTCTCTCTATATATACATGATTGTTTTAAGTTGCTGATCTCCTAACTTCAAATGCATTTTAAAAACCCTGCATCAGTATTCTTCTCCTCTAATAATTACTGTTTTTTAATATAATATTTTACATCTGATTTTTTTGTGTATCCCTTAACTGCTTTTTGTGGGTATAGATGATTTTACTAGTCTTGTCTTTTAACTTCTCTAGTAGCTTTGTGTGTGTAAGATTTCCTACCTTTAATGTATGTTTGCCCTTACTGGTACATTTTTCATTTTGTAATTTTCTTGTTTCTATTTGTGACCTTTTCTTTTTCACCGAGAGAAATTCCTTTAACATTTGTTGTACAGCTGGTTTGGTGCCAATGATATCTTTTAGCTTTTGCTTGTCTGTAAAGTTTTTGCTCTCTCCATCAAATCTGAATGAGATCCTTGCTTGGTAGAGTCTTATTGGTTGTAGGTTTTTCCCTTTCATCATTTTTGTTTGCTGACAGCAAAACTCCAGGGGCCCCAGGGGTAATGCTGGCTCACTTGTGAGCAGAGTCAAGGTTCAAAAGACCCTGGGGCTATTGTCCCTCCTACATTGGTGGGTCAATTTAGATCCTGGGATTAATGTTGGACTACTGGGAGGCAAAGTCAAGTCCTGGAGACTGGCTTCAGCCTCAGGGATTCCACAGCTTGTGTCAGATCTCTGGTACGGGGGAGACTGTTTCCTGAAACAGTTGGGTATGAATTCTGAGGCTTCCCAAAGCTTGTGTTGGACTGCTAGTGGGCAGGGCCATGATCCAGCTAGTCCTAGGGCAGTGCCTGGCCTCCTGTGGGTCATTTGGGTCTGCAGACTGTAGGACTGACATTTTCTTGTGTCTAGTGTCTGCCTCCTGTTGGGTGAAGCTGGCACTTGGTCCTCTGTTACGTAGTGCTGTGTCTAGATGTATGTCTAAAGGCAGCTGTGGGCTCAGAAAGCCTTTAGGCAGCCTGTCTGCTTATGGGTGGTGCTGTTTCCCCACCCAGTTACTTGTTTCACTTGAGGCATCCCAGTAGTGGCACCTATAGGCTGTTGGGTGGGGCCGGGTCTTGGTGCTAATCACCTAGATGGAGGATCCCATGATGGCAACAACTAGCTGTATTATCCATGTGGTAGAAAGCTTCTAGATATGGCTGCCATCAGTGTCTATGTCTCCAGGATGAGCTGCAGTCACACTCTGTCTCTCTAGGATATTCTCCAAGCCCAGCAACTTGTTATGGCCCAGGCTCCTATAAAATTACTGCTTTTGTCCTGGGTCCTGGTGGGCATGAGGGTTTGTGTGCATTCTTTAGGAGTGAAGTCTCAATTTACCCCAGTTCCTTTGGACTCCTGAAATTAAGCCCTGATGGGCCTTAAAACCAAATGCTCTGGGGGTTTGTTTTCCTGATACAGGACCCCTGGGCTTGGGAGCCCTACATGGGACTTAGAACTCTCACTCCTATGGGAGAACCTCTGCACTATAATTATTCTCCTGGTCACCCATCCTGGGATATGGGACTTGATTATATCATGAGCCTGTCACTCCTACCCATCTCATTTTGATTCCTTTTTTATATCTCTAGTTGTAGAAGGTATTTTCTGGTCAGTTCTGGTCTTTTTCATAGATGGGTGTTCTGCAAATTGTTGTGATTTTGTTGTGCTCCTGAGAAGAGGTGAGTTCAGGGTCTTTCTACTCTGCCATTTTGGCTGATCTCTGATTTTATTTTTGTAGGCTGTATGCCATTTGTTGGCATAGATTTGTTGACATGGAGTCATAGAATATTTTGTTACATATATTAACAATTGTGTGACAGATCATTTAAAAATTAATATTCAAGTTTCTAGAAACTATTTCTCTCTCTTTGTTATTAACTTCAATATTGCTTAGTTATTTTCCTCTTTTCTTTTGGTTAAATATTTAATCATTAAGTTAAATATATTTCTATCAAGAAGCAATCATAAAGAAGAGCACCAATAGATGTAAACCAGGCACATTTCCATCTCAGATACTTAACACTTGCACTTCTGTCTGCTTAGTACTATTCTTACAGTTACTCACATATCTTACTACCATATTTCCTTTAAGTCCTTGCTTAAATGGTGTGTTCCCAGCAAGGCCTTCCCTGTCCACAGAACTCTATCCTCCTTACTATCTTTTTAATTAATTAATTAATGCTTGCTTATTTGTTTATTCATTTTTTCCTTTGGTATTACACTGCAAGTAAGCTCTCTGAAAACATTTTTTTCTCAATATCCTAAATCTTAGAAGTGTACCTGATATTTATGACATACATTAAAAGCACTTGCTGAAAGAATGAATAAAAGCTGTTTTGTGAAGTAAAAAAAAATAATAATAATGGACATTTTGTTTAGAAAAACATACATATGCAATAAACATTTTGGTTTTCATAGTCCTTTGTGAGAAGTTGCTCTTTTATTTTACTGCTCTAGTGTCTTTGTTTTAATAACATCAGGCAATAGGAATATAATTTTACAACTTTGCTGGAATGCATAAATAGGAGATGAAATTATTATACTATATGGAATTCTTTTCTTAGAGAAATATTTTCTTGAGTTATTTCACAGACTTGACCTTTGAAAATTGGTGGCATACTGCTTCGAATAAATAATGATTATGTTTGACTTATTCACATATTTTAGAATCTCTGTTATACTGTTCCACTACAAATTTTCTACATTTTAGGGAAAACAAAGAGGTTTAAACTCCAAAAAGTATGATTAGCATAATACCCTTCAAATTCTGGGTCAATTACTTAGGCTTCCTCAAAGTTTAACTCTGCTAATTAACTCCAACTCATTTTATATACCAATCCACAGTCATTCACATGGAGAAAATGAAAATATGAATCTGTTAAAGGCCAAGAAATAACATTATAGAAATTATTTGAGAGTTAAACTAAGTTGCAATGTAATTCTGAGGCAGTTACAGCCTTTTAAAGTGTGTGATGGAACTCCTTACTCACTCATGACTGATAAACTTAGAAAGTGGAGGATTCATATGTTGTCCCTCATCCTTAATGTGCCTAAGGAATCTTTCAATAATTGAAGAAAATATGGAATTTTAAATAATCTGAGTGATTATTTAAAATGTTTATTACTTATAGCCTAGTATATAGAACATTTTTTACTATAATTTGTATAAACTTCAAAATAGATGTCATCTGGATTTTTAAACTGTGACTAATTGATGAAATAGTCTATTATAATGGCAAAGATATCAAACATGAAGATAATAATGCCAATTTGCTATCATTATATACTCATAAAATCATGAAATTGCCATTCAAGTGGAAACAATGGCTTTTCTGCAAATTTTTAGCACCAATAACATTTTTTATTATAAAGGTTAGGAGTAGAGAAGTTTATTCTATTAATTATATTAGAAAAACTAGTAGTTGTATGTTTTTACATCAATTATAGACTGGAATCTATGATATAAAGTGAAAGTTTTTGTAATTTGTATGACATATCAATTTGATATTATTAATTAAAATCCTTATGGTTATATTTCAACAATTGAAAATTAAATTTTGGATCATTGTCACATATATGCCTGATATTTCAAGTTATTTGTAATAGTAACTTCACACAGTTTAGAAAATAATCACAAATTTCCTGAAAATTTATTTTAAATAAACCTTAACATAATATTTAAAACATTGTCTTTGAAGAGAAATAAACATGGCCTTTCAAAGTGTTTATTTCCTTCTTATGATTGAACAGTTTCTACTCAAAAATACTTGTATGTATTTTTGATAGAAGAAAATACTTCTATCATACTAACCTTTTAATTATTATATCAATATTTAATACTTTAATTTGTTCAAGTGTATATTTTGAATGCATATAAATATATGCTAATACTTAAAATGCATACACTTAATGCATATAAATTAATTTAGTTGTATATCATTAAGACAAATGTACACAAATGTATATATTTAAAATATATGGATATATTTTAAAAATGAATATACTTGAAGGATAGGTGTCAAATGCATATACTTAAAAAGATAGCAACCTATATGGGAAAAGAATCTGAAAAAGAATAGATATAAGTATATGCATAACTAAATCACTTTGCTTACACCTGAAATGAACAAAATATTTTAAATCAACTATACTCCAATAAAAATTTAAAATAAATAAATAAATTAAAAGATCTGATTTAATACAAAATTTTCCATTAGTCATGGTAATACCAACTTCATTTATATTTAGTATTGATGAAGTGTTTGTGATAGTGGTTTTCCAGCATTGTCTTATATAAAGGACTACATAAAAATAAAATTTATCTTATCTGACTTTTCAGTAGACTATTCTCTATAAGCTGACATTCTAGTTTTCAAGAAGATTAAATTTTCTATTACCATTAAACAAGAAATATAAGTATCATGCCCTGATTGCCCTGAGAATTCACTCTGTTAGATCTATTAGATAACATACTTCATTATATACAACAAAAATCTGAAATAGCTTGGACTGAAAAAGACTGAGATGAAACAATGAAGTCCAGGTAATGGCAGTGATGAAGATGGTCTTCAGAGTATAAAATTATTAGCCAGATTCTAACTATGTGACCCAAGTCCAGTCACTGTATCTACATTCCTTGCAGCTTAGTAACTGAGTCTCTAAATTCTCTGAGCTTAAGTTCTGTTTCAGCCCAAACCATAACTCAGGTTTATTCTTGATAATTGCAAAGCAGTTTGGCCAAACTTTAAAATGTGAGAAAAAAATTCCTCAAAACTGCTCTCATTTCAGATGCCACTTGCAATTTTAAGGTTCCCCAGAGCCACTTTCATTTCAGACTAACTAGCCACAAATTCAAAGATCTCCATGACTACTCCCAGGATAAATAATTCACTAGAAAGACTCACAGAATTCAGAAAAGCACTATGCCTAATGATTACAGTTTATTACAATGAAAAGTTACAAATTAGAATCAAAGGAAGGGATGTATGTGTATCTAAAGTTAAAGCTTCCATGGTCCTCAGAGATTCTTTATTCTTCAAGCATCAGTGTGGGGTTGTGTGTGTGAAGTATTACCAACATAAGAAGTTCACTGGACCTTCAAATTGAGAGTTTTATTGAGGTTTCATTAAGTAGATATGAATGATCCTTTATCCATGTGGTTGAACTCAGTTTCTGGCCCCTTCCCCTCCTCAGAGGTCTCATGTAGCCTAAGACAAAATCCTCTAGTCACAAAGTTGATCTGTCTGGTGTTGCCAGCCCCCAACCTGTGTCATCTCATTAGCACAACTATTGACATCATGAGTTACCTTATTAACAGGAAATATTAGGTGTTGTCAGAGGGGTCCACCATGAATAATGGACACTTCTATAACTCCAGAAATTCAAAGCTTTTAGAACTTACCTCTCAAGAGCTAGGACAATGACCAGACCGTTCCTGGGAAGTCAAATTTCATACTACAAAATGATCAACCAGCAACTAAAATCAGAGCTTGATCTTTATTTGACCTAGACTCCTGCTGTACATTGCTTCATTCAACCAAAATGCTAGCTCCATGTTAGTCGGTCTATCCAAATCCCAGACTCTCACTCATGCCCAACCTTTTTGTGAGTGTGTTCCATTTACACTTAGCACTCTATGGGAAGCCAAGCTCTTCTTCTGACAATTTAAATGATAAAGACAAATGAAAGCTAGCTAGATAGATAGCTAGGTAGATACACAGATAGATAATCCCTCCTATTTCTGCTAAACAACAACAGCAACAAAAAAGAAAACACAAAATCAAAAATCCAATTAAAAGTCCATGTAAATGACATTTATAATAGTAAATTTTTAATATTTTATAATTATTTGAAGGCTGTATCTTCTATTTTTGTTACTATCTCATATAGGGAATATTCTACAAATAATTTAGAATTTTAAAAATTATTTTTGATTGAATGACCACAATTTGACAAACAAATTCATTACTCTTGTCTGATATGCCTCCTTTTGTTATGGCAAGAGCATCATACACCCCTCCCCTTTTCAATAATGTTAGTGCTCCTTGTTCTTACATCTAAAGTCTTTCCTTATGAATAATGTCTGGATTCACAATGAACCCACACATAAACACTGCAACTATATTCATTGTTTACATTGATGATACAGTTGAGTTTAAGAGAAAATAAATGGCTCATTAAGTGAACCCTGTCAAAACCAGAATTGGTAACCACAGCAGAGTGCACAGTTACTCTGAGATTTTCACAATTAATGACTAATTTGTCATTGTGTACATAGATTCTAATTACATGGAGTCTTAGACCAGTAATTATAGTCACAGTAGTTCCATAGTTATATTCAAAATAAAAGTTTGAAAATTAGCATATGTATTAAATCATGGGGGTAATTTATTTTGGTGAATGTTGATTATATAATTAGTAAATAATGGATAAAATATGAATGAAATTACAAACTATGGTGCTGTGTACTCAAGGATTTTGAGTAATGCCTCTCTCTGTAAAGTTCTACCCTTATGGACTATTTACTATAATATATATATATTCATATAAATATATGAAAATTCAAAGATTTTTAAATATGAAAAAAAACCAGTCTTTCTTATGACACAAGGCTGAGGAATTTGAAGTTTGAAACACCTACTCTGTGTCTAGAGTTTGACAGTGACAAAGTATAAGAAATGTAGGCTTCTGAACAAACTTGGGTGAAAGGGAAAACAAGGATAGTTTATATTTGCCTGTAAACAATAGAGTAGGCCTGGTAAAGCCAGCAAGACCAAGTCTGAAAATATAACTACTAGTATTACAAGTTTGTTTAAAGAAATATAATATATCTTGGATAATGTTAGCTATAATAATGAGGTGACAATTATGAATCAAACACTTCACTAGGATATATACATATATGTATATATAACTTCCTTCACAAAAATATATGACATATCAATATATATATATAACTGCTATGCCATTTAAGGTTATATAGTCCAGAAATCAGAATAATAGGTTTGTCATGGTTTGTTAAGTTGAGTAACAGATACTGACTTCTGTATACTCCTTACTTAGCTTTTATGCCTTCATGTGTATGCACTACTTTTTTTTTTTTTTTTTTTTTTTTTTTTGCCGTATGCAGGCCTCTCACTGTTGTGGCCTCTCCCGTTGCGGAGCACAGGCTCCGGACACACAGGTTCAGTGGCCATGGCTCACGGGCCCAGCCGCTCCGTGGCATGTGGGATCCTCCCAGACCGGGGCATGAACCCATGTCCCCTGCATCGGCAGGCGGACTCTCAAACACTGCGCCACCAGGGAAGCCCCATATGCACTACTTTTAAATGCATTTCTTTTTGAAGTTGTTCACTGGTTCTCTGCTGACTCCGTAATAAAACATAGGCTCCTTACTTTGTGTTAAACTGTATTAGTTTATTCCAATTCACTTTCCTGTAGTGCCTCTCCCTGAAAATAGTTCCCCATCTCATTAATGTCAGAATAGGGTTTGTGACCTGCTCAATAAAATATGTGAGGAAATGACATGTCACTGTGCAACAGAAACTTTAAGAGCCAACATTTCCTCTGCCATTTTCCTGCTGCCAAGACTACCAGCAGCGTTCCAGGTACAGGCTCTTCCATCAGCTGGGACTGAAAGTTAAGATGTCAAGGAACAGAGCTGCAGTTGACCTTCAATAGATATGTAACATGAATTAAAATTTAACCTTTATTGGGGTAAATTGCAAAACTTTGTTCCTGTTGCATAATCTAGATGATTCTAAGAGGTATATTTTGACTTCTCATTTTGGTCATCTGGTTCTTTGCCTCTCCAATCACTACAAAATATCATCACTAATTCTTTCAATACTATCAATCAATACTATGTTACTTAAAGCATTCTTTGAAAGACAGGTCTAGTCATTTTGTAACTCAATAAAAGTAACTTTAAAACTTCCCATTGTTCTTAAGTTAAAGTATCTCTCACAGTGCATCCCTTACTTAACATACATCTGACACCTGATGATTCACCAGCATCTCCCAGGTTCTTCTGTTCCAACAACAATGACGCTTTTATTTCCTTGATCACTCCCAACACACTCCTCTCTGCCACATTGTCCAACCTAGCATACCTAGTATGAATTCCCTACTTCTATTGGGCACTCTTATACTCTACTTTCAGATCTCAACTGAATCACTTCTGAGAGAAGCACTCAAACTTCCTGAAGAGAATAAGAAATCTTAATCATTTCTGAAGTAACAAAACTAAGTAATAGAATGGACAGAGTGATATGAGCTGTAGCTAGGTACTCAAATTGTAAATAAAGATGATAATATTTTATCTTATTTGTCTCACCCTTTTTATGTGTGCATTACATATATTGTGTAGAATGGTTTGCATATACTGACTCCAACCTTGAAAACTAACATATATGAAGTATTCTCTCATTATCACAGCTGAAGACAATGGATTTCAATGTTGTTATTTGTCAAATGTCAATTAGCATTCAGAACCAGAATTTAGGTTTCTCTGTGTCAAAATTCTCTTTCCAGTATAACATGTTTGAAGAAACCAGAGTTCATTTACAAATAAGGTTACTGTTTTATTTTCCTCAATGAAAGCCAGTGAAAAATTTATAATTATTCTGTCACTTGTTGAATTACTTAAATTAAAAAAAAAATTGAACACTGTTTTTTTTATACTGAATTTTTAGTCCTCTGCTTTGAATCTTTGTGATGTTTTATGCCAATTCTAGTAGTAATTCATGTGGATGCATACTTTAGTTTAGAAGATATTAGGCTAGATGGCATCAAGTTGCTAAGTGAGCTAGTTTCTTACTAGATTTAATACCCACGCTGCCTTGACTCATGTTATTTTGAGGCTTTGTCTCCATCCCAGACTTCCACAGTCCACAAATTTGTCATAATGTTTCAAATTGTATATCAGCACAAGAAAATCAGCCAGAAGCCTAAAAGAGACATCTGTGTCATCCTTGCTTAGAATTCAATCTTGACATTTTAATACATATTTATGTAATATAAAAATAAATGTTATTTATATAAATAATTCAACTGAAAATTCAGTTATCTGTTAATTAACAGGTCGACTAAAATAAAGCAGTCTTCCCATACTCAGTTGGCTAGCTAATTGTCTGCTTATGTCTTATTAATAATTCAAATGATAACCTTTCTGTGTTAGTACTGAGAATATACTTTTCCTTTAGTGGTCAGACATGAGTATAAGGTTACTGTAGATATGTGAAAAGACACAAAACAGGCCCAAAGACTTAAATTACTGGAAACTAAAGAAAAAAAAAAAAAGACTGAAAAAATATTTATCCTCTTATACCCAAGGCTGTATAAGAGGCTCCATGAAAGCGGAAATTTTGTGTTTTAAAATGTCACTATTAGAAACAGTGGTAACTACATGCATTTTGAAAAATAATGGCATTTAAAATTTTTCCTAACTTCAAATATGTTGTGTAATTCCTACATATACTTTTTCCTACACAGTAATACCAGGAGCAAAATACCCCATGCATTCTCCACAATTACTATAAAGTCTGTTTATTTCACATATCTACAATGAGACACATATGAATGTGTCCTTTTTCTTCTTCTTTTATCTTCAAGTACCTTCTCAATTAAAATATGAAGTAATTATCAAACATAGATCTAAAATGATAGGAATCATGGTAAATTGCTTTACTTTGATAATAAAGGTAAATATTAGCTTCAAATTACTTAAGCAAAAATTATTATTTTACCTTAGAGTTTTAAAACAATGTTAAAACCTTGGATAGTAATGCACAAACACACATGCACAAACTTCCTTTCAGTAATATTCTCTCATTTTCTCTCTCCTTACACCTGAAATCTTTATTTCTTGTTATTCCAAAATTATTTTATTACACAATTTTTCTATTACACAAGGCATTGTATACAGACAGCCTGGATTTTCACTGTGGGATGAAGATTAAAGGAAGTCAAATATATCCGAGAGGGCTTCCCTGGTGGCGCAGTGGTTGAGAGTCCATCTGCCGATGCAGGGGACACGGGTTCGTGCCCTGGTCCGGGAAGACCCCGCATGCCGTGGAGCAGCTGGGCCCATGAGCCATGGCCGCTGAGCCTGCGCGTCCGTAGCCTGTGCTCTGCAACGGGAGAGGCCACAACAGTGAGAGGCCCGTGTACCACAAAAAAAAAAAAATATATATATATATATATTTATGTATATCTTTGAGATATGATTGTATAAGATTTCTTATGTGATAACAATGAACAAATTGTATGTGTATAATAATCAAGACTATTGAACATTGTAGAGATATGCATTACCTATTTCTTAAATTTATTTTCTAAACAAGCATTTCCAGTATTTCTATAAGATCACTGTGAAATAAATAGGTTCTTTTACTTTTAAATGGTGAAATGAATATCTGTTCACATAGTGAAGTGGTGGTCCAAAGTTTAGGGAAGAAAAAAGCAATTAGGAAAGATATAACTTATGTTAATATTTAAGTGATACATTACCTATTATTTGAAAGAAAGGATTTAAACTTTTATTTATTGTTTTATTTTTCTTCATTCATTATTATAATAGTTCTACTTTCCATTTGTAAATAAGACATTTCATGTTATTACTTTGGTAGCAACATAGTGAACCTCTATGAAAAGTGTAATTTGTCTATCATCTTGTACTCCATTGCATCACTTCCCTTTAGTCACTTCATTATATCTGGGCCTTTTTCTTTATTTCTGTATATAAATAGATGAAAACCACTATGCAAAACCCATTCCCACTTTCAAACAAAACTGTTCATTTATATTAAAAATTTGTACTAATTTTTAACCAGTACAAATTTGCAATTGGGTGCCCATATTATTGTAGAAAAACTTCAATGAAAGAAAACTACCTCAAATAATTTCAGACATTTTTTTTTTTTTTTTTTTTTTTTTTTTGCGTTATGTGGGCCTCTCACTGTCGTGGCCTCTCTCGTTGCAGAGCACAGGCTCCGGACGTGCTGGCTCAGCGGCCATGGCTTATGGGCCTAGCCGCTCCGCGGCATGTGGGATCTTCCCGGACCGGGGCACGAACCCGTGTCCCCTGCATCGGCAGGCGGACTCTCAACCACTGCGCCACCAGGGAAGCCCAATTTCAGACATTTTTAATGATGTAGCAAAGAAAGTATCACCAAATAACCAAAGTTCCCACTGCTTTATCTTGTTATTTTTTCCTTTGACTAGATATTCAGTTAGACAAAAATCTGGAAAGCCTCCTTAAGGAAACATGACCTTTATTTCATACGTCATTGTTATAATTCATTTATTCCTTCTATAAACATGTACCTTTAGCTCTGTACTACATTCTACTTTATGAAAAATTAATTTAGAAATTAATTCAAGAAAAGTCATAGAGTAGCATGTTTGGGTTTCCCCTCAAACAGACTGTGACGCAAGAATGTAAGTGCCTATAGTTTATTTTGGAGTTGCATGAAACACAGAAAGGTGAGGAAGTGGGAAGTGAAATGGTAAAGAAATGTAGTTAAAAAAAGGATGTTATTGATCCCATAAGGAAATTCTGGGAAATGCTGGAAAACACCATTGAGATATGAGAGATTTGAGACATTTAGGTTGAAGCTACTTGGGTGGGCTGGGAGGTAAAGATTTGGTAGCTTAAGGGAGCAGAGAGAACTTGGTTGGAGGGTGGGAGATGGTAATTCACAGGCACATTTTGTCTTTCTGGATACTGGGCCAGAAAATGTTCTATAAAGCCACCTAGTGTCCTAGAAAGAGTACAGAAATAGATGCAGAAATTGGCTGTTTGGATTAGGTTAGAGGGATTTGGGCAGGACATTGGCATCATCTCCTACAACATGACAGATGTCTTTAATATGAGTGTTTATATTAGAAGTGATCCTTTGTGTAGTGAAAAAAAGCCTAAAAGATGGAAACATTAATCTGGAAGTTAAATCCGTATTCTGGTTCCATATTGATGACTATAATGGGCTTTGATGTTCTTATTTTTATGTAATCTGTGGTCAACAGATATATTCATAAATGGAAAATAAACAAGAGTTATATGATTTTACATGCATTGTGAGAACTAGAGCTCCCTTCACACCTCTGCCAGCTCATTCTTTGATTACGTAAGTAGTATTTCACAACTTGGCCAAACAGTTCAAGTTGACATACTCTATTCTTCATGTTTCCAGCTCCATTTCACTAGGGTGTTATCTTGTATTATAATGCAAACTCAAAGTGGCAAAACTAACACCAATGGCCACTAAAAAAGTGATGCTGCTGCCAACACCCTTGCTGTGAGTGACCTTTATCAAGTCCTTGAAGGTCTACATTAAAGTTGCAATCATGTGCTCTAAAGGTGTCTTCTACTGCAGAATTTCTGAGATTTTCAATGTCCCAACATACACTTTTCAAAATTCTTTTTGCAGGCCTTTTGCTTTACTACATGAGTGCATGAGGGGCTGGGTCAGAGGATATTCTATGTGAGATATGATGGTGTATTAAATATCTTTTAACCATTCTTCCTTTTCTGAAAGTTGTGTGAGATTCTCTTAGAGGATAAAGGTTGATTCACCATAGAGCCTCTTACTCAAGTTTCTCTATCTGTTCAGAGAGTCATCCAGTATTACTCAAACATGCTACAATCCTGGGATAAACAAAGTTCAATCAGCTTGCCCTGATTGTGCTGTAATACTAAAAAGCTATACATCTCTAAGTGTATCTTAAATATATCTGAATAGTAATATAGTGAGTTAAACTCCATTAAGTCTCTGGTATAAAGGTATTATATGTTTTTCAAATTTCAACACTAAAATGATGTGTATGTCAGTTTGATGAATGATTATTCAGAAAAATCAAACTGGAAAACACCCTGTGAGTTTTTTGCTGAAAATTTATCATGATTGAAATAGAATGTCTTCTGAATTTTTAACATAGATAATAGTTTGTCCTTATGTTCTCCTTCAACTAAGTTGGTGTTGCTGACCTCCCACAACTCACATCCATCATAAGATAAAACTCCATTAGCAAAGTTCTCATCAAAATTCATTGTCATTAATGCAAGTTTGTCACAAATAATCCCCTGTCCTCCCTTGTGAGATTGTGAGGTAGTCATTATGGAGAAATGCATCGGATATACTTAAAGAAGTAGTGCATTGTTGTGATAAACTCATTAGTACTGCTATTACTTCAGAATATTTTTTAATATCACCTATAACATAGAACACACAGATACCAAATTTCATTAAAATCTCAATGGTTATCCAACACTCAACAATTTATCCCTCTTTGTTCGCAAGAGGGTACCATCCATATATTTTTGTTACTGACAAAACAAAAATATATTCTGTATATTTATTTTCCCCATACTTTCCCTTAGTTCTTAAGAATGCTTTATCTGGATGGTAGAACACAGGTTCAATTGTACTGAACCAGGAAGAGGTGTTTCTAAAGGAGAAAATTTATGCTCTTGGTTTATTATTGAAGGCGTTTTTTTTTTTTTTTTTTTTTTTTTTAATACCAGAACAGTCCAAAATGTAACTGACAGATGGAAGCTGGAGTCTTGGAGGGCAAGGCACTAGTTTCATCTAGTTTGATTCTATACAGAACAAGCCCAATGCCAACTATAATGCTTTCTGATGGATTTTGATTACCTGTGCTTGGCTAGCTCCTCTTTACATTACTTCAGTTCACACTCATTTTAAAGACTAGATGGAATTTCTCCATAGCAGTGGCATGTCCATTTGGGGCAGGGGATAATCAGGCCTAGACATTATTTCTCCTGTGTGCTCACATACACAATAACCTGCTTCCCCTGCTGCTTCACAAGAATTATTGAAACATTTTCTCCCTGTTGCCAGCTGCATCAGTCTCTGTGACGTCCTTATATTTTGATTCTAAATATTATTTCCAAAAAAATGCATTATTCCTTAGAATCCAAAAATAAGACTGGAAGTCACCTTGAGTTTCACTTATTATTTCTCTTGTCTTCAGTGTAAAGCATAAGAATTTTATTCTTAATAACTTCAAGGAAAGAAGAGTCCAATACCCTTCAAAATTCTATCCTCTATTTATCAAGCTGCAATATTGACTTTTTAAACCTGCTTCTTGAGATTAGGTTTATCTCACTCTATTTTTTTTTACCCACTCAGTGAAGATGGGAAAATATATCTGTGTCCGGGGTTTTCTTTCTCAAGCCAGTGTGTTTTCATTAATGTTTATATGACTTGCAGTTAGGTAATATTTAGCCTATTTTTTTTCTTTTATTTTCTCATTGAATTACTGTTCTATTCTTAGAGCAACTAAAATAGCCACTTTTGAATATCGAGAATATGGAGTCATTACATTCAACTTAATAAAGTTAAATAAATATTATATTTTTGAGCTTAAGATCACATTAAAATTTAAGTATTCTAAAGTGTTAATGTAAAGATTGATACTTAAAGTTTTCTAT
Organism: Stenella coeruleoalba; assembly: GCF_951394435.1. NCBI lineage: Eukaryota > Metazoa > Chordata > Mammalia > Artiodactyla > Delphinidae > Stenella > Stenella coeruleoalba. Next base: position 41,760,689 of record NC_137164.1, on the reverse strand, counting down.
ATATGACATACATTTTTTCTCACAATTTTCTTAAAGTAAGAGATATGGGGAGAAGTCATTTGTCTCAGAAAAGTAATTCATTGTTATTTTAACACATAAGTCAATTATTTTATTTCAATTTTTAGTTCAAATTAAGCATATATAAAAAGTTCACAAGATAGTGAGTGAGGGGGGTCAAAAAGTATAAACTTCCAGTTATAAACTAAGTCACAGGTATGTGATGTATAGCATTGTGACTATAGTTAATAATTACTTATTGAATATTTTAAAGTTGTTAAGAGAGTAGGTCTTAAGAGTCTTCATCACAAGAAAAAAAATTGTTACAGTGTATGGTGATGGATGTTAACTAGACTAACCTTCGTTATCATTTTGCATTGTATCTATGGTTATTCTGACACTTATACACATACATTAGGCTCTTTTTAAATTGTACCCTTTGAGCAACGATTAAAATTAGTATTAATATTTTCTTACTATCCTGATATTTGCCTCTCGCACGTTGCATAATTATTTTTGTTATTATTGCTCTTGTTTTTAAGCATTTTGTATTTTCTGATATACCTCACCTCCGTTTTTATTAATTTTGCTTTCTTGTTAATCTTTTCATCTATTTGCTTATGTCCGTTGCTCCCTTATTACTATAAGACATGTTTTAATTTTCCCAATTGGTTTCTCTACCTGGCAAATTAATTAAGATTGTCACTTCCTCACTCCACTGTTCAGCCTGATTAATCTCATTCTGTACACATGAGGTAATGGAATGATTGGTTAAAATAGCAGGAGAACTTACTTCTTGTTTGTCAGGAATGATTCTGATTAATCAGAATTATAAAAAGTAATAATGAATATGGAACCATTGTTTGAGTGTAAACAAGTATCTGAGGTAAAACCACAAGAAACTGGTCATTGAAATTTTGAACTCAGGTGTGTGTTTGACTGCAGTGATAGTGGCTTAAGGGAAAAGTAGAAATGATTTTGTGCGTGTGTTTGTAAATAAACTTCTCAAAAAATTTCTAAAATACATCCTTCAAGTAAAGTCACAACATATTCTGCTTTATTAACATATTAAGAAAAATAAGAGTATATTCCAGTTCCAAGTAACTTCCCATGCACTGAGATAGGAACATATGCACATTGTGAAATGTGAGGTACCCCAAATCTCCATCTTATCAACATCTCTCTTTTGGAATTCTATAATGTATACTACATAAATTCACTTTTTAAATATGACTTTGTAGATCCCTATGGAATTCAAATTAATTATCTGAGAGAATGTATAATGAACAAACATTACATTTTTGGACTGATTGTAATAAATAAAATAATATATTAGGTCTCTGCTCTGAAGTCAAGGAAACTGGATTTATACAATTTTATACTTTGAGGAGTAGAAGAAAAAGGAAAATACTGAAATATTGGGATATTCTTGAGAAAAATATATCACAGATCAAACAGGGGACCAGCTCAAAAATATGAGATAACAACAATAATGATAATGGTTTAATCATTGAATATTGTTTCTCATAATGTGGTTTATAAGTAACAAATATTAATTTTATTCTCACAACTTCCTTAGGTAATAAGTATATCATTGATACCAATTTTACAGGCAATAAAATATAATAAAAATCAGTTTCAGATAGATAAATATTACGTGCTAAAGGAGTTTAGTTTTAGTATTACTGATATGGGGAGCATTGGGGACATCAAGATTTGAGTGACATCATTTGACATATTTTATGTTAGGGTTACTCTGGCTATTAGGCTAAGAATAGAGTGAAAAGGGCAAGAGAAGAAGCTGGAAATTATCAGGAGGTTATTGTAATAATCCAGGCCAGAGATTATGGTGGCCTGAATTAAGATAATAACAATTTTGGTGGTGGAAAGTGGTTAGATTCTAAATGTGCTTTGAAGATAAAGCCTATAAAATATATTGATAGAATGAAGGTGGATTCTGAGAGAAAAGGATATATCCGGGATGTCACTGAGGTTTCTATTTAAAGCAAGTGGAAGTTTTTATTTAAAGCAAGTGGACTTCCCAATAACTGAAATAATGAAGAGCAGTTTTGACAGGGCAGGGAGAATGGGAGCTGAATTTAGGACATGTTAAGAGTGTAAGAGTATATTGTATCCTTGTATTATTCCTGAATTTAGAGGAACGGCTTTCAGCTTTTCACAGATAAGTATGATATTAGTGGTGAGTTTGCTATAAATGGCCTATATTATGTTGAGATATGTTCCCTCTATACCCACTTTGATGAATTTTCATCATGAATGGATATTGAATTTCATCAAATCTTTTTTCTGTGTCTATTAAGATGATCATATTGTTTTTGTCTTTCCTTTTGTTAATGTGGTGTATCACATTGAATGATTTGCATGTGTTGAACAATCCTTGTGATGCTGGATACACCAACTTGACCATGGTGTAAAAAGCTTTTTATGTATTGTTGGATTTGGTTTGCTAAAGTTTATTGAGGATTTTTGTATTCATATTCATCAAAGATACCTGCCGGTGATTTTCTTTTTTTGTAGTGACTTTGTATGGTTTTGTTATCAGGGTGATGATGGACTCATAGAATGAATTTGGGAGTGTTCCATTTTCTTCAATTTTTTGGAATAGTTTGAGAAGGATAGGTATTATCTCTTCTTTATATGTTTGGTAAATTCCCCTGTGAAGCCATCCAGTCCTGGACTTTTATTTGCTGGGAGTTTTTTTTATTACAAATTTAATTTCACTATTAGTGATTGTTCTCTTTAAATTGTCTGTTTATTCTTGATTCAGTCTTTGCAGGTTATATGTTTCTAGAAATTTACCCATTTCTTTTACATTGTCCAATTTTTTGGCATATAGCTGTTCTTAGTATTTTCTTATGATTTTTTTATTTTGGGGGTATCAGTTGTTATTTCTTCTCTTTTATTTCTTATTTTGTTTATTTGGGTGAGTGAAAGCGTTTAATATCCTGTATTTTATCACTTCTTTGTAATTAGTAATTTATAAATCTCTATAATGGTTGGCATTTTTCTCATTATTCCTCTTTTACTGCATCTGTCACTGATACTCTTTATAGATTCTTGACCGATGGCTTTTGCTTATTTGTAGTTTCTTCTTACTCACAACTTACTATCAATCACTGTCTCTCCTGTTTCATATCTTACATTTATACCCAGTTTAATTGTCTATTCTAACAGCTGCTTGATTATTTTATATTTTCTAGTTGTGCTTGCCAAAGTGGAGGATGTCCTTGTATCCAACATTGTCTCTCTCTGAGAACATAGTTATTTTCATGCCAAATTGCCTCATATGTTGCTGGTCAGCTTCTGAATTGTGAGTCCTGGGTCAGTTGTTCTTCCCTGGCCCACTCAGTTGTTGTCAAATGATATTTTATGGAATGTGGCCCTTTACAATTTCTCTCAAGAAAGAAACTTGGTTTAGGTTTTCTAAGCGAATATGCATGGTAGCTTTCATGATAAACCTATATACAATAATCAAAGTCTGAGGAATATTTGTAAACAGTGAGGTTTTATATGATAATTCATTTATTATTGATCACATTTTGACCCAATCTCTATCTTATATGGAGCAGATAGATTTCCAATTTTATCTGCTTATCACTTACTTTTGCTGATACACATATAAATATTCTTTTGGAATTCCTTTAAAGAACTCAGATAAAATAATAAAACTCCAGTGTTAGGCACTGTATAGAAATACAACATCATTAAATAAGTTGTTCAATTCTACTAAACTCTATTAATTTAAAGTAGTAAGTGATCCTGTTCTTTCAGTTTTCATGCTTTCTTTCCATATACTACTTGCAAGAATGAAAGTGGAGGTTTGATTATAGCAGTTAATAGTAATATATCATAGTTTTTTTTAAAAAAAGGGAACAACTTAAGAAAGATGAATTACTTTCCAAATGCTAAAATCTGCTTTGAACTAACAGATCTTTAAATCATTTTTTCAGATTTTATTTGTATATAATATGGCAGTGCAAATAGGTCACAAGCACTGTTACACAGAAACCTGGATAATTTGGTCTTATACTTTACACTTCATATGGACATGAAAAAGAAGATTATGAGATAACATTAATAATGACTTGGCACCGTTTTATTGAGAATAAAATGTGAGGTTGAAAACTAGAAATTGTGATTATGTAAGATTTATTATTTATTTCTTGGAGTCCAAACCATAAACTTAAAAATACAAATTTTTCTATCTTTTATTTTCTTTTGGTCAGGAATTTATAAGTAGCTTAGTTGAAGTGTCTCTTCCTCTGTTTCAGAGATTTTCATGAGTTGACAATCAAGCTGTCAGAATGGGCTGCTGCAACCTGTAAGTTTAGGATTAGGCATAGGCTGAAAGTTCCTCTTCTGAAATTGTTCACTCAGAAGGATGATTGGGTTCAATTTGATAATCCAGAGTAATATACCTATTTTAAGGTCTGTAGCCTTAATTACATCCACAAGTCCCCTTTGAGATGTAGTATTACATATTCACAAGTTTCACACTAAGAGGGATGACTTTTTAGCACAAGAAAATGTTTTCATGCTTCCAATTTGTGTGTGTATCTTTTCAATAATTTTTGATACTTGGAGGTAGAACTTTTCTATTCCCAGAGTCCAAAAAGTGTTTCACAAAAATTTCAGAAAATAAATGCACGTGTGTTTGTGTTTTTTGTGTCTGAAGGGTGTGGAGTACATTTCTATTTATACACACACCTATGTGGTGATGAGGAAAAAGGTGGCATTCATCCACATTAAATATTTTCCCTTTAATTTGTACCCCTCCTTCCTCTTTAAGTAAAAAGTACCATCAGTTTTACAAGGCTATTTTGGTTTTTAACTAATTATCTGAAAACCATGATAAATATAACAAAAAGGAACAAGTGTACAGGAATTATTTTAAAAGTAATTTTATTATTGATTTTGTCACTTGATTTTCATTGAAATGAAAATAATTGTCACTTGATTTTTACTGAAATGTAAATAGAATGAAATTTGCCCTTTCTTAGCTGCCCTCTTAGTCCTGCACTGATTTGCTTTCTCTGACTCTTGTCTTGAAATTTCATCCTGTGGAACACTTTCTTCTCAACATAGTATTCTATGCATATATGAATGATAACATTTATCATTCTCTCCAATGACCTTGACTTCTTATCTCTCTCTTCTTCTGTTCATTACTTCAGAGTTTTAAAGGAAAAAGACAGTGTCTAACTCATTTCTAAATTTTCAGAGACTAACGTGACAGAAATAAACTAAGAATGTGTATGTGTGAGTGAGTAAATGAATGAATGAGTGAATGTACATACTTTGGATTTTCTCTTCTCTCTTTGGTGAGTCTCCATCTCAGTACACTACCATAGCCTAAGGAGGTACAGTAGGCAATATGTGTCAAATGTTCACACAATAGATCCAGAGAGATCCTAAAAAGTAATTTACATCTTACAACAAACTTCTTATTATCTCAAATGTATAATATATAATACAGCAAAGTTATGTTATGCATTTCCTCATATGCTGTCTGAAATTTAATTTTTAACACGTTGATAATTTTTTGCTGAAAATACATTGCTTTGTAGAAGCACTAAAATGATCATTGGCTTAAGCATAAATAAAAAAATTGTATTTCACTTTCCTTTTTATCATCAAAGTGGTTACTTTTTTCATTTAAACTCTTAGTAGGTTCAACCAGTTTCGACCTATCAAGCTTTCATTTCCTGCTGTCTGAAATGAAACATCTTTCTCACCTATAGCTGACAAGAGTCACATATCTTGTGGGATTGATTTCTTTCATCTTGTCCTTTCTTATCCCTTATCTTTCTTTTACTTCTTTTCCTTTCAGTGATAAGGTCTCTACATTTTCTTGTTGTGTTCATCTTCTTCTTGTTCTTCATTTATCAATTTCCAGCTTCTTAATTTATATATTTTGCCTCCATTTTTTCTCCATTTGCAATGATTTTACCTTTTCTTTTCTCTTAACATTTTGTATTTCCCCCCTATTTATTATGCTGAAAATTTTCCCTCTTTATATTGCTATCATTGAATCTTAGGTCACTGTTTCCATTTATTATTATTTATAATTATATACCTCTTGGTCAACTTTTCTAACTTTATGCATATTTTCATCTTATTCAACTTTCTAACCTCATTAACTGCCCTCACTATTCATTTAACCTTAACCAGTGTTTACCAGATTTTTAAAATCTAGCCATGTATTTTTAGTCTCCTTATTATGTAATTGCACATACTCTTTTTCTCTCCTATATCATAGCCATGGAAATTTTCCACTGCTTTGTAGCAAAGCTTAGGATAACTGGGAGTCTGATATTAGCATAGAAAAGTATGATTATTTGGCTTCTAGGAAAAGCTTCTGTGGTACAGTATCATCAGTTTCAGAAATCAACTGTTCCTATAATAAATAGGAGGAGATGTAGAAACCAGTAAGAGAAGTATGAAATACATAACATCACTGTGTATCTGTCTGTGGCCAAATATGCCTGAATTGAATAAGAAAAGATATATGTTGCACCCACTTGCTCTAACCTAATTGTTCTCTGATAGCTATCTTAAAAACTTCCTTACCTTTTAAGATTGTATGATGTAATTTAAAATATTGCAGTACCATAATGTATTTACAAATATATTGATTTTATATAAATCAAGTAAATCATGTGACAAATAAGTGACTGAGTATTACAAAGAAGTTGAATATTTCCATTTTAAAATTTTTCCTCAAGGGGAAACTGTCTTTTGACTAATCCTTTATACACTGTTTCACAAGGTTCTCCTGTTTACTGTCCATCTCTACTTTGTCAGTAAAGCATGAGAATAATCTCCCTGCCTTGTGACCAATTTCCTTGTGAATTACACCCTAAGCAACCGAGGTAACTTAGAAAAGTAGTATATTACTCTGATTCTGGAAATCAATTAAATGTTTTCTATGAAAAAAGAAAATCTTGACTTGTAGTAACTCATATAATGTGGCAGGCAAGGATTTGGTGTACATTAACATGTCTTGGACACATATTGTAGAAGCAGTTAACATTCTGAAGTATGCCTTTTAATAACTGATATCAAGTTCTGGAATATAGCATAAATTAAAGAAACTTAAAATGTCTAATTTCTATTTTATCTAATTTAAGCAACCTCAATTATAAGACAAACTGGTATTTTATGTACCTCTGAGAAAGAAACTGTTAAGAAAAAAAAAAACAAACTGTTCCCACTAAAGTATGGTAAGCCATCAATTGTTGGACAGGTTAACTTTATAGATATTTAAATATAAAAAATATGAATCTTAGAACTGATAAAATCCAATATAAACATATTTATACAATCCAATATAAACATACATAATATACAGACATATTGATTCTAAAAAAACAAGTTACTTCATTTTCAAATTATTCAACAATATTTTTATTTTCATTCTCAAGTGGAATGGGAGATATTTTCCTTTTACGATCTTTTTAAAATTAATTAATTTATTTATTTTGACTGCATTGTGTCTTCATTGCTGTGTGCGGGTTTTCTCTAGTTGCAGCAAGTGGGGGTTACTCTTCATTGCAGTGTGCAGGCTTCTTATTGCAGTGGCTTCTCTTGTGGAGCATGGGCTCTAGGCATGCGGGCTTCAGTAGTTGCTACACGTGGGCTCAGTAGTTGCAGCACGTGGGCCCTAGAGCATGCAGGCTTCAGTAGTTGTGACACATGTGTTCAGTAGCTGCAGAACGTGGGCTCTAGGATGTGAGGGCTTCAGTATTTGTGGCATGGGGGCTCAGTGGTTGTGGCTCACAGGCTCTAGAGCACAAGCTCAGTAGTTGTGGCACACGGGCTTAGTTGCTCCATGGCATGTGGGATCTTCCCAGACCAGGAATTGAACCCATGTTCCCTGCATTGGCAGGCAGATTCTTAACCACTGTGCCACCAGGGAAGTCCCTCCTTTGATGATCTTAATTGACTATGTTGATATAGAAAAATGTTTGGCACACACAAAGTGTTAATAACAACAACATTTTAAGACTATCTGAAATCAAAATGGATTAATCCAAGTGTTACGCACAATGGTTCTCAATCCAGAAATTAATATTTAATTTCTTTAAATTAATACAATCCTGATTAAGAGCACCCACACATAATAAATGAGAAAAATCCATATTATTGATTACTGAAACCACACCCACTTTTCTTTCTAGAATATAGAATGATTAAGTGGTGCTTAATTAGCAAGAGCAATTTCAATGCATCAAATACAGCTACTGCCAAAATTCAGTTTGTTCAAATTCTCAGTGCTCTTTTGTGTCAAGCAATTCTGCTTATCTATGAGCAATGGGAAACTTTTCTGAGTACAAAAACCCCCTACCTGTGCCAGGCAGACATCTTCTCTGAGGTCATACTACACCCTTTGTGCAGTGCTATGAAGCAGCACTTAGCTTCATCTTTCATAATACCCACGAAAATCTTGGGGTTCTAAGTCTCTACTTCCACTAGTTTCACAAAGGCATTTTTGCCTACTCCACTCCATCTAAATTATTAATCATAATCTCTTCAGTGAGTTTGGGCTATTTATAAAATACAAAAGATAAAAAGAGTCATATATTTAAGGCAGTTATTTCTTACTACCCTTTCATATTTCTGCAAGCAAGAAAATACTATTCAAAATCAGGAATCAGGATAATACATAGCTAGCTATTATTATAACTATTATTCTTTGGGTGATATACAAAATCTTGGATGCATGAATTCAGTTTGTGAGGTAAAATAAAATGAAGGAGTGTGAAAACACAACAATCAAGGTGAGACAGTGATAGAGAAAATGTTAATAAATCGTGTGCTATGAAGGTTATTTTCATAGGCCCTCTGAGATATATGCAAAGTGCCTTCCTGATTCTTTATTCCAAAGGATGAAAGCCTAGAGCATGTAGACCTTTGCTCCCCTCCCCTGTTTTTTTAATATTGCTCCTGGAGTTAACTTTGGGTGGGTGAAGGAAAAAAGAGCTCTACTTTGAAGCCCAATATGGTGCTCAGTTTGAGGAGGTTCAACTCAGAAAACTAGATTTCTCTGATCATTAGCCATCCAAATCTAGAATGGGAGTAGGACAGGAAATAATGTCTATTAATCAATACCTCAAGAGCAGCTGCAGAAGAAACTGTAGCTTATTCCAATCTAGTTTTCTTGGCTAGCCTACTGTAGCCATGAGGCCAAAGGAATGAGAAGAAAGATAGAGGAAAGTATAACAAAGCCATGTTACAAAGGGGTTTGGCCTAGTCATTGAGGTAACTTACATGTTTTGTCCTCCAGTTTTAGCTTCAATCCCACATGTACCATTTCTATTGTACAATGTGTTGCTGCAATGCTTGCCTGACAATTATGATTCAGTAGATTAGAAAATACTTATGTAGTTCATTTTTGACAGCTCCAATCCCATAATCACTTGATGTCCCACGGGAGGGTATTGTCTCTACCATGGATTCAGGAGGTCTTTTACAAATTTTAAGTTTTCTTCTGTTGTAAAAGGCATGGCTTTGCTGTAGATTCTTAGTGGTTGGTGTTGCAACTCTCCTATTGAGATTTTCCAGAAATTCCATCCATTGTATTTATCCTCACAAAGCAGAGATATTTATTCACTATCTCTAATTTATCCCTTATTAAAGATTCCTTCAGAGGCATTTAATTATTTTCTCACCCAAGGTTGTAGCTATGTATGGTGACCAAGCTCCTATATAAGTTCAGAGCAAAGCCTTGAAACAGAAAAACAGATTCACTTTGCCGTAGCCAAAAATGGAGGGAGCCACAGGGATGTGAGGCAGGCCTATAGCAGCATGAAACCGGAAACAAAACATCCTAGGAATTTCTTTAATCATTCAAGTAAGAAATATCACAGTTTTGTAAAACTATATAAAGAAAAGGTAAAAATAAATGAGGTTGGATTGGAGACTTGTTAAGATGTCAATACTACACTTTCCAAAACTTATAAGAGAAACCTGTGAATTTTTCTCATTTTTAAAGTTTTTAATGAACTGGATAGAATTATTCTAAAAATATCATAATGTTTAAGCTTTCATAGTGTTTAATGTTTTCTCAATTGAAATTGACCTATTAGATATTTTGGATATATTTTGTTGATCTCATCCTTTTTTTCTTGGAATAGATGACAGATATATTTTACTCTTTGAAATCTTAGTACCAATATTGAAGATGTATAATCTGCCCTTTAAAATGAAATTTTTTATTTCTTATGGGACATTCTGTATAAAGGTGTGCCAGTGAATGAAAAGTTTCTCACCAAATTGTACATAAGCCAATCCTCATAATGATGAGGGATAAAACTGGCAGCACCTTTATTCCTGTCTCAAGTTGTGGTCCAGAAGTGTATTAATTAACATGTTAATGCTCTTTAACTTACCTACCTTAGAAAATCTCTATCAAGTAAAAATTTATTTCTTAATTTAATCCTTAATGTAGAATTCTTATCTTGAACATTTGACACTTGTGATTCAAATGATGAAAAGGAAGGGGAGAATTTAAAATACCAAATTAACATTCATCACACTAATTCAGTCAGGATGGGCACCCAACTTGATTTCAAAAAAGGGTCAAAAGAAGATTTCTATTCGATAGTACATGGATTTTTTTTTCATTTTTAATGTATGGATGAGCTTAGAATGTTAATAGCATATTGGTTATTAGGTAAACGTCTGATTTTTTTCCATCCTACACCTATTTTTTAGTAGACAACTTGCACTTCCTCCACTTTCAGCCTATGTATTTTGGGTGAAGTAACTATCATACCTTCCTTCAGGAGACTGCATGTGGCTATTGACTAATTAATGAGAATACAATGCCCACTGCCATAATGACTGGTTCTGTAAATATTAAACTATCTTTGCTGATGATATCAGGGAAAATACGATCCCTATCATTTACTTTGCAAACAGTAGGATGTACAACCAGAAGTAGTAATTATCTTTGCTACTGTACATAGGTCTCAGGTATGAAAAGCCTGCCTATCATTAAAGTCAACACACTTGTAACAGAATATCCAAAAATCAGGTAGACAGTAATGAAGTGGTTGGAATTTTGGACTCAACCTTGCCTAATATACATCAGTATTTTTTAGTTAGATGAGTCAATAACTCCTCTCCCACAGCCTAGTATTTCTGCTGTAAGCCAATTTCAGGTGGAATTATATTTAACCTGTTAAATACTCCCTGTTCTCTATTGTAAAGTAAAATTTGTCATAAATGATAATTGTCTCCCTATTCCCTGGAAGTTGATCCAATCCTGTTCATGTGAGTCAAAGAATGAGGCATTTGTACTTTCAAATTAAAAAAAAAAAAAAAAAACAGATTTCAGTAGTACAGATATCAGGCAAGAATAAGTAATAAGTGTAATAAGCAAATAGATGTTTATTTCATCAAATTTACTTTGACATATGTATATCAAATTTAGTGCATTTAAGTATTAATTTACTAATGGTATTTGAGGCACCTGAATTAATTAAGTAAAAAATGTAACTTACTTATTCTATTTTATGAAGTGGAAAGAATCTGGGTCATTAAGTGCTTAAACATTCATGATGGGTGATACCCACCATATATGAATATAAAATTCTTTTAAGATACAGATTTTTTTAGTTGTTTCAATATCCATCTTTTCAGCAATTAAAATGTCTGCAGATATTCTTCTTTTTATATCTTCTGATATTCTCCTACGTAAAGGCAAGGGATGGTAATAGCATAGTAACAACTCTTTCCTAAAAGCTCTTAGATGTGGCACATATTTACAATGGATATTACTCAGCCATAAAAAGAAAAGAAATTGAGATATTTGTAGTGAGGTGGATGGATATAGAGTCAGTCATACAGACTGAAGTAAGTTGGAAAGAGAAAAATAAATACCATATGCTAACACATATATAAGGAATCTAAGAAAAAAAAAGGTCATGAAGAACTTAGGGGCAAGATGGGAAATAAAGACACAGACCTACTAGAGAATGGACTTGGGGATATGGAGAGGGGGAAGGGTAAGCTGTGACAAAGTGAGAGAGTGGCATGGACATATATACACTACCGAACGTAAAATAGATAGCTAGTGGGGAGCAGCCGCACAGCATAGGGAGATCAATTCAGTGCTTTGTGACCAACTAGAGGGGTGGGATAGGGAGGGAGACACAAGAGGGAAGAGATATGGGAACATATGTATATGTATAACTGATTCACTTTGTTATAAAGCAGAAACTAACACACCGTTGTAAAGCAATTATACTCCAATAAAGATGTTAAAAAAAAATCTGTGAAAAGTGGTGAATTGTCTGTATTCTTTAGTGAAGACCTTTGTTAGTATTTCAAAAGTGGAGCATCAGGCTTCCCTGGTGGCGCTGTGGTTGAGAGTCCACCTGCCGATGTAGGGGACACGGGTTCGTGCCCCGGTACGGGAATATCCCACATGCCGCAGAGCGGGTGGGCTTGTGAGCCATGGCTGCTGAGCCTGCGCGTACGGAGCCTGTGCTCTGCAATGAGAGAGGCCACAACAGTGAGAGGCCTGCGTACCTAAAAAAAAAAAAAAAAGTGGAGCATAAAATCTCTTGCTTGGTAGCTCAGTCTCTATGCTAAAAGAGGATTTATGATTCACAGAGCTATTGACTCAGACAATGACATCAAATCAAGATAACAAATCAACACATATTTTATAAGTATGTAGTATAAGTAAATCGTTTCCCCACTTAAGCATTATGTTGCTGCTAGGTATTTTCTGATAGAAACCCACATCATAAATTTTCCCTTTAGAAAATTCCTCTTCAACCATGAAGTTTCACCTTAAGCATTGTATTCCTTTGCATAAATAATCAGATAAATTATTTATAGTGTGATGTATAATACGATAAAAAGTACAGGATACTATCAATTCACCTAAAGAGAATACATAATCTAAGCTTAGTGATGGTGGTAGTAGTAGTGATGGTGGTTGTGGTGATGGTGGGGTGCATATATGGTCATATTTCATTTTCTGGAGAAAGTACTATCTAAAGATTATCTAGAGTTACGAGAATGTAAAGTCAGAAGAGATCATTTGTTTCTGATTTTTTTTTTTATTAGCTGCTGTATCATCAGAGCTTAAATTAGTGTCTGATACAAGACAGGTGCTCGCAGGGAGATCAGGTTGGTGCTCTGCAATGACCTAGAGGGGTGGGATAGAGAGGGTGGGAGGGAGGCTCAAGAGGGAGGGAATATGGGGATCTATGTATGCATATGGCTGAATCACTTTGTTGTACAACAGAAACTAACACAGCATTGTGAAGCAATTATACTCCAATAATACTCCAATAAAGGTAAACAGGTGCTTAAAAATGTTGACTAAATGAATAAATTAATTATTTAAATAAAATAGTTACATTTGCAGTATGAAGGTATATTTGGAGGAAAATGGGAGGATTATATTTTAGAAGGAGGTGAAAAGAAACATCAAAATACTCACTTGTGCATGGAATACTCAATAATGACTATGCCAGAATGTGCATGGATTTGTGAGAAGATACTGGCTAAGCAGAGGTTGCAGAGTGACATTTTGATAGAGCTGGGGAGAAGATACTGAGGAAGTATTTTAAAGTCACATGACATGAAGATTTTAATTTATTTTGTTAAGCAATGGTAAACTACCTAAGAGTGTTAAACCCAATAAATAAAATAATAAGCTTTGGTTCTAGATAATAAAATGATGTAAGGGGTATGCTGATTTTACTAGTTTAGAATAAAATAATTAATGTATATTTGTTTTAGAAAACTGCCATTTTTCAATGATAACATTATCACATTTAAAATAATCTTATAAAAATAACATTAAATAATTTGTTAGTAGTTTTATTACTTTTGGCTGCTATGAATACTGTTTCTAGGAACACTAATGTACATGTTTTTTGTGTAGACATATATTTCAGTTCTCTAGGGTATTTTCTGGGTCATGGTAACTTTATGTTTAAAACTTTAAGGAACTTCCCATCTGTTATCCCAAGTGGCTGTGACATTTTACATTCTCACCAACAATGAATAATAATGATAATTTCTCCACATCTTGATTAACACCTTTTATCATCTATTTTTAAATGATTGCTTCTCTAGTGGGGGTTACCTCATTGTTTTGATTTGCATTTCCTTATTGACTAATAACATTGAGCATATTGTCATGTGCTTATTAGTTATTAATATATTTTCTTTGAGATATGTTTATTCAAATCACACGCCTATTTTAAAAATTGAGTTGTACTTTTACTATTGTATTTATATTATTGCATTTTAAAATTTTCTAATAGTTCTTAATATACCCTGGATACAAGTCTTTATCTGATACATGATGGGTGAATATTTTCCCAAATTTTGTGGGTTACCTTTTCACTTTTTACATGTTATCCTATGAAACCTCAAAAATTTTAGTTTTAATTAAGTCCAGCTAACCAACCTTCTCTTTTATCACTCGTGCTTTAAGAGCTGTAGCTAAGATATTGTCTAACACATGATCACCAGCTTAATTCTTATTTTTTCCCCAAGATATTTATGGATTAACAAAATATCATGTATTTATACCATGAAATATTATTTAGGCAATAAAAATAACATATGAATATATTTTTGAACACTCTGAAAGATGAGCTTCACACACATTTTATGAAGATTTGTATGAAGGGCTGATCTGAAAAATAAGAGATTCTGAGACAGAATTCACCTGGCTTCTAAATGAAGCAATACTCTCCCTGAATTTATTTATTACCAGCATATTTCATTGTGAGAGATAGTATAAAAATTTGGAACCTAAAATTTGGATAGAAATATGAAGGTGACCTTGCTGCTGATGGGTTATTTGCCACTGCTATTGGGTATTATTTCATCTGCTATGAGGTAACAGCATGATACTGCCAACAGGGGGAGCTACAGACAGAAGACAAATGAAACTGGTTTTGTTTAGGACTAATTTAGCTGAACTGACAATATATTATACTTTAATAGCCTCTCAGAGTGAATTTAATTGATGACCCAAATTAGATATTTTCTTAGAGTATCTTTGTACTGGATTTGGATGCAAGCTGGGTGCTTATGTTTGCTTTCCTGCATTTAACAGTCCACTGCCATCTGGAGAAGGTAACTACTAATAAGTTACTCGAAGTTTTTTCTATTGCTGCTTCTTCTGTGAAGAACTCAAAAGTTTCCGATAAGGCAAGAGAAAAAGACAAAACTAATGCTTTCCTCAGTGAGATCTAAGAAGGTTTAGTAGATAGACAAAATCACTAACACTTTAAATGTGTTTTTAGCTTCATTTTCAGTCAGTAAAATGAAAGTTTGTATTGGATAAATTGTTTTTAGTGTTGGGACTGTCTATTATACATTTATATACACAAACACCAAATAATAATTCAGGAAAGAAAATATTTAGAATAAGGAAATTACAACTGAGTAATCTTGCTTGATAATTAAATCTAATGGCAGATAAAAATAATTAGATTCTTATACTTAAGAATGGTCAGAGAATAACTAGTCGTTCTTAATTATAATAATCTTGTTTCTGATACAACAAAGAATGGGAACAAAAGTTAAGACCAATCATTTTTATCTACTTATGTGTATACCTGAGATTTGGGGCATTTCATATTGTGGCAGTATACAACAATGTTAATTAAAAATGTGGTACAATCCCCCAGGTCAAGTTTACTACGCGACCACAGGTATTTTTCTGATGTGATATTCATTCATTTGTTTATGCACCAAGAGTTGCATAGTCTATGTGTCAAGCATTAAGTTATGTGCAAGAAAAATAATGACTCAGACATTGTTCTCTGCCTTCAAATTGCATGTAGCTTAGTAGGAAGAGACAGTTATTTAAATATATGACTGAAATAATATTACAGATACTAAGTTGGAAATATGCAAAATATACACCAGAAGTGGCTGTAGTGCTTAATTGTCAATTGGGATCTATCTAGAATCTATTCTATGAGGAGCATATTAGGCACATGTCACTTTGAGGCTCTGTGATTGATGTTTAGACTGCAAAAGGGCCTTGCACTTTAGGAACTCACATATTAATGGACTCACAATATCTTAGTACATTTCCAAGTCGGCTGATGGTGTTTTTTGAATGTTCCGCTGACATCTTAAGGTCAATATGCGCCAGACTAAACTTCTCTTTCTTCCTATTTTCCTACACTTGTGTCTCCATTATTTTTTCTATTCTCCAAAGCATGAAGATGCAGAGTTATTTTCTTCTTCTCACTTATTTGTCACATGCATCTATTCTATGCTCTTCTTTTTCTGTTATCACTACACAGTACAGATACTGTTGTCATACTACCTAAAATTATCAACACCTCTAGTCGTTTTTCATTCCCATTCCAATTTATATTAAAACCACTTCTGAATGAATTATAAGAGAAACTGATCTGAACTTACTATTCTTTTCCAGTCTCAAATAATGTTATTGATTGCCCTCTATAGTTAGAAAAAAAATCCTTAACCTGCAATTTAAGTTACTCCATACTCATACTCCATATCTAGCATATTTTTCAATGTGTCTCATTTCCTGGCATTTTCCAATATTTTATTTAAAGGGAATTGCACAACATGGGGGATATAGCCAATATTTTGAAATAACTGTAAATGGAATGCAATCTTTTAAAACTGTATAAAAATTAATTAATTAAAAATAAATAAAGGTAGTTACATAGTATTTCCTCTAATGTGTAGTTTCCTGATTTTCTGCTTTTTCCCCCCTTGTCATTTATACTGCAACATATTTCTCAATGCAAAAACCTCATTTTTACTTGTTATATCAAAAATGCTATTGCATCTGTGAGACTTTCCTCAGTACAATTCTGTTGATAGGTTGATGGATTTCCTCATAAGTTCACATTATTTTGTGTGCACCTGTAACATAGAAGTGATCATTTGAGGTTTCTTTTATGTAATACAGAAAACATTAGATTTAGAGTTAGACCTTGAGGTTCAACTGATGTGAACCTGTCAGTTACTATTGCTTCTGTGAATTTAGCTAAATCTTGTTCTATCATATTAGTCATCAAAGAAGTAAATAACAGCTATCAACAACTACAAAAATAATATCATTAATAATTGATAATAAAGTAAAATATTTAACACATTTTGGAGAATGTTAAATATAAATGGGAGATAGACTTAGTTGTTAATCTTTGGTTCTCATCTTCTACATGAAAAGATGATTTATTTTGGGTTCATTTTCTGTTACCCTTGGGCCTACATAATAGTCATTTCAGGTTTAAAGCAAGAATAAAGGTGAATGTGAATAATTGGTTTTATATTTAATAATCACTTGAGAGATATTTGTTTGCTGAATAAATAAATGACTGAATGAATAAATGAACTTTAGTAAGAGATACTGCATCTCTCTTAGGTAGCATTAGGCTATACATAAAAGTCACTAATTACATATGGTCTAAATTCCTTTAAGAAGAATGTATGATTTGGCAGTTAACAGCATGTTCAAAATCATCATTGATGAGTCTTAATTTTTTCAAGAAGAAATAAAATATTGGCTACGTTGAGAAGAGCAAAATTAGTTTATCTAGAGAGATATGAGACCATTTTTTAAAAGGCATAGCTAACTTCTTCAAAAAATATTTATTGTGTTCTCTCTTTGACCTATATATTGTGGTAAAAGTTAGCTTTACATTATTCTTCTTAAACTGATGGGTGCTTAATTATTTTACTTCTCTGTTGATCTATTACCAGAAAAGTACAATTCAAAAATAAAACAAACACAAATGAAACCTAACTCAAGCAGCTGCTATATCCTCACTGTCATTTCTTCAACCTCCAACTCAAACTGCCAAAAAGATTGTAATAAATGTGAAATATCATGGCATATCACATTAGATGGGAACCAGGAGAATACATTTTCACAGACAGGGACTTTTAAATGACAATAAAATAGTTCCTTTCTTTAAAAATAAAATAATAATCTAACTCAGAGAACAATTTCAATTTCACAAATAATTTTCAGATGGACCTATAGATTGTTATTTTTATTTATTTAAGTGGAGTCACTTCCTTTAGAAAGTTTTCTGCAGCTAAAGCTGAAGAACTTTTTAGGACTATTTGATTTGAGACCAGAAGCAACCTCTGCATAAATGCCAAAACATGCTTTGATTGGATATACTTCCTGGCACTCATGTTAAAACATAAACTCACTTGACCAACTTCAGAGCAATGGGGATTTCACTGAGTTCTTTCATATTCTATTAATCTTCAACAAATGTTTGATAGAATTATAGAATTTATAGCCTAAAGGAGTCTTTCTTTCGTTCAACCCAGCCAATTACAGATATGTAAACTGTGGTCCACACAGATTGAGAGAATTGTCCAAGTCCAAGGTTAAATACCTTCCTATTAAGAGCAGACGGAAACTAGGTTCTCTCTCTCTCTCTCATTTTAGGATAGATATATAGTCATTTTTTAGTCCTGTCTTCTGACACTAATTTGTCATCCTGTACTTTCATACATAAAAGTCATAAGATATAAAGTATCTTCCATAAAACTATGAAATAATTCCATAACTCTAAATGCATCCATAAATCTTATTTCGAGTTCAATCATATACTATAGTAATCAACACAAATATGGATTTTTCATGACTATGCTGCAGTAAGAGACACATAGAGACAATTCTATATATTCCTTGGGATTTCTCAGTTCTTTTCAAACTACAACACTCAAAATTGTTAGAACAATTTGACAATAATTGGTGAAGATATGCATAGGACACATACTCTCATTTTTTTGTTTTATCTTATTTTGGCAACTGGTGCATCATGGTGAAATTCATTAGGGGAAAAAATAGAATCGTGAACAGAAGAGAAATGTAAAATGAACTGCAAGCATGTTAGCAAGCTTTCCTTTAAACCAACTTTTGTCTGGCATTAAAAAAAAAAAATCTTTCAATGAGCCGGGATGAGATCTGATTTTTGAGATACAGTTTTAAAAGATTTTAATATTCTTGATTTAAATACTGTCTATGGCATGATTACTTTTATTTTAGCATGGTTAATTAAAATATAAAGATAACTACAAATAATTAAGTCCTATGAAAGTGAATAATTTTATCAGTGAGCAAATAATTTTAAACATTTACAATGCATCTGAAAGCCAGTTGCTAGATATCGAAAAAATATATTTAAAAAATAAAACATTATATTATATATGTATGCATTTAATTTTATTAAAATAGTAAAGGAAAATTATCAAGTAGTGTCATTACCTCAAATATTTAGACAAGGGAATAAAAGCTGATGAATACTATTATTTACTTATGGACTGTAACCTCACCTCTTTGGGGCTTACCCTACAGGCCCTGTGGGCTGTATATAAGACATGGTAACCTCTTGTTCATTAGCTAATAGAACTATTCGAGTCCTCTCCATCTATATTCCTATACACGTTGTTGCTAATGTATTATACCCTTTACATTTTATATTTTGAATTACCTTATTTAATTTACTCTATTTTTAATTAAGGAATTAAGCTCTAGACAAATCTTAAAATCCCATAGAAAATAACTATTATTAATTGAACCTTCTTCTTAAGCTGGAAGTGAGATCAAATGGTGAGAGAGCATTATATTCAGGAATTGCAAATTGTACTTCACAGTTCTAAAACCCCTTTATTCAAAGAGTAAAACTGATACAAGTGTTTTGAAGTATATGAAACACTTGGAACTACATGGTTTAAAAACCATTGATTTAGTGTAGTCCAGTGCAACAGTGCTTCTCAAACTAAATGTGGTGAAGTACCAAGTTTTTGTTTAGCTTTATTTTGCTTGCTTGTCCAGTCTAATGTTTTTGTAAAACAAAATAAAA
This sequence comes from Stenella coeruleoalba, assembly GCF_951394435.1. Lineage (NCBI taxonomy): Eukaryota > Metazoa > Chordata > Mammalia > Artiodactyla > Delphinidae > Stenella > Stenella coeruleoalba. Next base: position 41,740,812 of record NC_137164.1, on the reverse strand, counting down.
ATGAATAACTAGAAAAAATTTAATGAAAAAAGATTTAAAATTTTGTCTCAATTTCTAAATATTAGATTTAACAAGGCTTACATAATATTTCAATAAATAAATCAGAAAAATATCACACAGTGAAAGAAGAAAATAATTTTAAAATTGTATGCATACTTTATTGAATGTATGCCAATAGATGAATACTTTAGAACATCATTATTACATATTTAACATTTTGTTGTTTAGGAGTGAAATAAGGATCCTGCATGTTGAATGTCTATATGCTCACATTAAACAAACACTGTGTATACCAATATTAAAGTTTTGATATAACAAAAGAGTTTGCTTTTTGCTTGTTAATTATTTTAGGATGTAGTAATAACAATGTTATTCACAAGGAATAATGTACATTGAAACTTGTTCTGTGGTTCCACTAATGCTGACTGTTTTAACTGTCAAAGTAGAGAAACCTGTCTGTTGGGATGAAAAGAAGAAATTTTAAAGTAATACAGGCAAACTAAGTATATTCGTTTTTAATTTTATCCATAATGAAGGAAGTGATATAATCTCAAACACTTCTTTCTTAATCAGTAGTCAGTGCTATCAACTTATTCTGTTGTTATATTGAAGTTTCAATGATTTTTAAGTGGAAGAAATGGGTCATAGTTTAAAATTAACCTTAAAATATCATGTTTTAACATAGTTCTATATGCACCTACAACCAATGACAAACCAGGCAGGTTCAAAATGCCTGAGCTCGTCTGTACCCTGTCCAATTAAACACATTTCCTCATCACAGACTTGTATGCTTCAGCAAGGTCAAATTGCTCTACAAATTTAAAAATGCTTATTCTCAATTTCTTTATGTATCTCATCACAGTTTAGGAACAGTGGAATGTCACTGATCTGCAGAAACTACTTGGAGAAGAACCAATGCAAAACTCAGATATTGGTAAGATACAGCTTCCATTCTACCATCAATTTTAAACCTTTCAAACTTCCTTTGGTGAATGATCTTTTCCTCTTTTTTTTCTTTTTTTAAATTTTATATTGGAGTATAGTTGATTTACAATGTTGTGTTAGTTTCAAGTGTACAGCAAAGTTATTTAGTTATATCTATCTCTCTCTCTCTCTCTCTCTCTCTCTCTCTATATATATATATATATATATATATATACACACACACGTTTACCTATTCTTTTTCACATTTTTTTCATAAAGGTTATTAAATAGTATTGAGTAGAGTACCCTGTGCTATATAGTATGTCCTTGTTGATTATCTATTTTGTCTATAATAGTGAGTATATGTTAATCCCACCCTCCTAATTTATCCCTCCCACCAAACTTTCTCCTTTGATAACCATAAGTTTGTTTTCTAAGTCTGTGTGTCTTTGTCTGACTTATTTCACTCCATATGACAATCTCTAGGTTCATCCATGTCACTGCAAATAGCATTATTTCATTCTTTTTTATGGCTGAGTAATATCCCATTGTATATATGTACCACATCTTCTTTATCCATTCATCTGTCAATGGACATTTAGGTTGCCTCCATGTCTAGGCTACTGTAAGCAGTGCTGCAATGAACATTAATGTTCATGTATCTCTTTGAAGTATGGTTTTCTCTGGATATACGTCCAGAAGTGGGGTTGCTGATCATATGGTAGTTTTAGGTTTTCTTAGTTTTTAGGAACCTCCATACTGTTCTCAATAGTGGCTGTACCAATTTACAGTCCTATCAAAAGGAGGATTCCCTTTTCTCCACACCCTCTCCAGCATTTATTTTTTGTGGACTTTCTGATGATGGTTATTCTGACTGGTGTGAGATGATATCTCATTGTAGATTTCATTTGCATTTCTCCAATAATTACTGATGTTGGGCATTTTTTTCATATGCTTTTTGGCCATCTATATGTCTTCTTTAGAGAAATGTGTATTTAGATCCTCTGCCTATTTTTTGATTGGGTTGTTTGTCTTTTTTACATTGATCTGCATGAGCTAGTTTGATATTTTGGAGATTAATCCCTTGTCGGTTGCATAATTTGCAAATATTTTCTCCCATTCTGTAGATCGTCTTTTTGTTTTGTTTATGGTTTCCTTTCCTGTGAAAAAGCTTTTAAGTTTCATTAGGTTCCATTAGTTTATTTTTATTTTCATTACTCTAGGATGTGGATCCGTAAAGATATTGCTGCAATTTATGTCAAAGAGTGTTCTATGATTTCCTCTAGGGGTTTTTATTATCTGGTCTTACATTTAGGTCTTTAATCAATTTTGAGTTTATTTTTGTGGATGGTGTCCAAGAATGGTCTAATTTCATTCATTTACATGTAGCTGTCCAGTTTTCCCAGCACTGTTTATTGAAGACACTGTCTTTTCTCCATTGTATATTCTTGCCTCCTTTGTCATAGGTTAATTGACCATAGGTGCATGAGTTTATTGCTGGGCTTTCTATCCTCTTCCATTGATGTATAACTCTTTTTTTCTGTCAGGATCATACTGTTTGGGTTACTGTATCTTTATCATATAGTCTGAAGTCAGAGAGCCTGATTCCTCCAGCTTTCTTTTTCTTTTTCAAGGTTGCTTTGGCTAATAGGTGTCTTTTGTGTTTCCATACAAATTTTAAGATCTTTTTGTTCTATATATGCAAAATATGCCATTGGTAATTTGATAGGGATTACATTGAATCTGTAGATTACCTTGGGCAGTAAAGTCATTTTGACAATATTGTTTCTTCCAATACAAGAACATGGTATATCTTTCCATCTGTTTGTGTTATCTTCGCTTTCTTTCATCAGCATCTTAAAGTTTTTGGAGTATGGTATTTTACCTCCTTAGGTAGATTTATCCCTAGGTATTTTATCCTTTTTGATGCAATGGTAAATGGTTGTTTGGCCTGAGGAGTTTCAGTACTGGAGCCTTAGGGCTGCTGGGTGGAGCCAGGATTTGGTGTCAAAATTGTGGCTTCCAGGACAGCTCACACCAATAAGTACTCCTCAGTATCTCCACCACAAGTGTCCTTGTCCCCACAGTGAGCCACAGCATCCCCTTGCATCCACAGGAGACCCTCCAAGACCACAAGGTAGGTCTGGCTTAGGCTCCTATGAAGTCACTGCTTTTTCCTCTGGGTCCTGGTGGAGATGAGAACTTGTGTATGCCCTCCAAAAATGGTGTTTCTTTTTCCACCAGTCCCATGGAGCTCCTGCCATCAAGGCTTGATGGCCTTCAAAGCCAAATGCTCTGGGTGCTCCTCCTCCTGATGCTGGACTCCCAGACTGGGGAGCCTGACATGGGGATTAGAGTTATCACTCCTGTGAGAGAAACTCTGCAATATAAGTATTTTCCAGTTTGTCAGTCACCTACCTGGTGCATATTGGATTTGATTGTATCGCAAATGCACCCTTTTTACCATCTCAATGTGGATTCTTCTTTGTCTTTGGAAGTAGAGTATCTTGTTTTTGTAGGTTCCAGTAATTTTTTTGATGTTTTTTCAACAGTTAGTTGTGATTTTGGTGTTTTAGTGAAAGGAGGTGAACTCAGGTCCTTCTACTCTGCCATCTTGTCCTGGGATCTAATTCAATTATCTCCTCTTTTTAAAATAAACTTATAGTTTGGGTAGAATCAATTCATTTCCCAAACACCTATTTGGCTTAAGCCGATCAGTTTGATTCCATGTCCTATGCAGTAGTGTTGGCTCAATTTTATGTAGGTGTTGGACTTTAAGTTAGCCATATCAAAATAACACTCAGAAACTTAATTTTATTTTCTATTTTTATTGAAGTATAGTTGTTTTACAATGTTGTGTTAGTTTCAGGTGTACAGAAAAGTGATTTAGTTTTATATATATATTCTTTTTCAGATTCTTTGTCCCATATAGGTTATTACAAAATTTTGAGTATAGTTCCCTTTGCTACATGGTAACTCCTTTTTGGTTATCTATTTTATATATAGGAGTCTGTATATGTTAATCCAAACTCCTAATTTACCCCTCCCCCTTTCCCTGTTGGTTACCATAAGTTTGTTTTCTATGTCTGTGGGTGTATTTCTGTTCTGTATATAAGTTCATTTTATCATTTTTTTTTAGATTCCATATATAAGTAATATTATATAATGTTTGTCATTCTCTTTCTGGCTTACTTCACTTAGTATAATAATATCTTGTTCCATCCATGTTGCAGCACATGGCATATTTCATTCTTTTTAATGGCTGAGTAATATTCCATTGTATATATATATACCACATCTTCTTTATTCATTCATCTTTTGATGGACATTTAAGTTGCTTCTATGTCTTGGCTATTGTGAATAGTGTTGGAATGAGCACTGGGGTTCATGTATCTTTCCAAAGTAAGGTTTTCTCTGGTTATATGCACAGGAGAAGGATTGCAGGATTATATGGTAGATCTATTTTTAGTTTAATTTTAGAACCTCTGTACTGTTTGTTCTCCATACTGACTGTATCATTTTATATTCCCACCAAAAATGTAGTAGGGTTCCTTTTTCTCCTCCTCTCCAGCATTTATTATTTGTAGACCTTTTAATAATGGTCATTCTGACCTGAGTGAAGTGGTACCTCATTGTAGTTTGATTTGAATTTCTCTAATAATTAGCGATGTTGAGCATCTTTTCATGTGTCTTTTGGTGAACTGTATGTCTCCTTTGGAGAAATGTCTATTTAAATCTTCTGCTCACTTTTTGATTGGGTTGTCATTTTTATATTGCTCTGTAGGTGTTATTCATATATTTTGGAGTTTAATCTCTTGTCAGTCACATTATTTGCAAATATTTTCTCTTGTTTTGTAGGTTGTCTTTTTTTGCCACTTTCATTCAGCATAGTTTTGAAAATCCTAGAAATGTCATTCAGGGAAGAAAAGAAATATAAAAGATACAAATTGGAAAACAAGAAGTAAAACTGTCAGTGTTTGCATATGACATGGTACTATACATAGAAAATCCTAAAGACACTAGACACTAGACACCAGAAAACAAGTAGAGCTCACCAATGAATTCAGTAAAGTTACAGTATACAAAATAAATGTAAAGAAATCTGTTGCATTTATATGCACTAAGAACAAAAGATCAGAAAGAGATATTTAGGAAACAATCCTATTTATTTATTTATTTATCTATTTTTTGCATCAAAAAGAATAACATATTTATGAATATACCTACCTAAGGAGGCAAAAGACTTGTACTTCAAAAACTCTAATAAGATGATGATGAAAGAAATCTAAGATGGCACAAACAGATATAAAGATATTTTACTTTCTTGGATTTGGAAAAATCAATATTGTAAAAATGACTTTACAACCAAAAGCAATATACAGATTTAGTGCAATCCCTATCAAATTACCAATTCCATTTTTCACAGAACTAGAACAAAAAAAAATTAAAATTTGTGTGGAAATCTAAAAGACCCCAATTAGCCAAAGTAATCTTGAGAAAGAAAAATGGAGCTGGAGGAATCAGGCTCCTTGACTTCAGATTGTACTACAAAGATACAGTAATCAAAACAATATGGTACTGGCACAAAAACAGAAATATAGATCAATGGAATAGGATAGAAAGCCCAGGAATAAACCCACACATTTATGATCAATCTACAACAATGAAGGCAAGAATATACAATGGAGAAAAAAGACAGTGTCCTCAATATGTGTTGCTGGGAAAACTGGACAGCTACATATAAAAGAATGAAATTAGAAAATTCTTTAACAGCATATTCAAAACTAAATTCAAAATAGATTAAAGACCTGAATGTAAGACTGAATACTATAGAACTCCTAGAGGAAAACATAGGCAGAACACTCTTTGACATAAATAGCAGCAATATCTTTTTGGATCCATCTCCTAGAGTAATGGAAATAAAAACAAAAATAAACAGATGGGACCTAATTAAACTTAAAAGCTTTTGTTTGGGGAGGGGGAAGGGTGAGCTGTGACAGGGCGAGAGAGAGTCATGGACATATACACACTAACAAACGTAGTAAGGTAGATAGCTAGTGGGAAGCAGCCACATGGCACAGGGATATTGGCTCAGTGCTTTGTGACAGCCTGGAGGAGTGTGATAGGGAGGGCGGGAGGAAGGGAGACACAAGAGGGAAGACATATGGGAGCATATGTATATGTATAACTGATTCACTTTGTTATAAAGCAGACACTAACACACCATTGTAAAGCAATTATACCCCAATAAAGATGTTAAAAAAAAAAGGTTTTGTTTATCAAAAGAAACCATAAACAAATCTTTTCTGTATTTTGTAATTGCTAAGGGAGAAATTAGCATGAATACAAAAATGTGTCCCTATAAATTATGGCACCAGAAAGAGAGGTGGCCTTAGAATGAAACTGTGATTGCAAAAGGCAGAGGATTAAGATAGAAAAGGCATTTGGTCAAAAATATAATCTACCTTAATTAATATGCATGCATATAGAACAGCACTCATTTCACAAAAGTACATTAAAAAAAGATACAACATATATACATTAGAATGGCTGCCTATACATGGAATAAGAAGAAAAAATAAGTCAAAATTGGGTTAAAATCAAGAAAAAATTAGATGGAACTTATATAGGAAAACAGTGTACGCGCTTAACTGAAATCTCCATCATCTACTGTCATGCATAAATATACCTAGGTCTATATCCATATGTGTATCTATATCCATATTTACAGCTCTATAAAAAAGTAGCATTCTTTTTGCCATTGTTGAGCCATTGGATCAAACCATCTTTGACATCTTCCTGATTATGGAAAATAGAATGAGCCTGAAAACACCTTAACTTGTAGGATAGTGTTTTTGTGTACTTTAGTTCAGTTTTAACCCAAAGGTAAAATTTTTGCTCTACAGTCAATAATCATTTTTATTAACCAAACATTTAATATTTATTTGTTCTTTTTTCCAAAAATATCCTTGTTTGATTATTTTCCTTCTTCTAGAAAGATAACTCTCAAAATGTTCTTTAAAGGAAGATTTTCAATGGCAAAATCTCTCCAGTTTTCCTAAAATAAATTTATGGTTGTTCCATTATTAGAGGTAATTAAATACTAGGTTGAAAGTCATATTCTCTCAGCAAACTAAAAAACTATTATCTCATTATATTCAGATAACCAATGATGAGAAAATAGATACTGGTAAATAAGACATTTTGGAAGATATTCTGTTTCCATTCTTCACTCCACACTCTCACTCCCAACACTTCAATCTGCTCTTTAGATTTTCCCTTTTCTTTTTGGATTGGCAGGTTTATTCTTATGTTATAAATGTGGATTTATTCTTATTTCTCATTTATGAGTTTTATAGGGATTTCTATGGATCAGAGTCTTAAGAGATTTTTTCAAATTTTATTTCTTCAAATATACTTCTGATGGTTTCTCTTTTCCTTTTCCTATGGAACTCTCATTAAATATATGTTGCAAAATCAATCTCTTTTTCATATTTTCCATCTGTTTTTCTCTCTGGTCTTGATCTGTTAGTATTTCTTCAGATTTATATATAATTTCACAAATAATTTTTCAGTTAACTCTAATCTGTATTAAATTTTTCTATTGTAAGTTTTCATGCATGGCCATCTTCTTCGGTAATTTTTAAAATTTATAGCCATTTTAATATTCCCATCCTTTTTCTTTCAACATACTTATATTTAATATTTTCTGCGTGACAGAGAATTTCTATTTTTTGAGATTCTGACCAAGCTATCTTCAGTTTTTTCTCACTCAGTGTCTTATTTTCATGTTTAGTCTATGATATTTTTTACTCTAATCTCATATATTTAAGAGCTTGATTTGTCAGAAAATGTTGAGGTCTATTTCAAAGATGGCTTTCTTCAGAGAGAATTTGCATTTGTTGTTGCCTGAATCCTGGTGGCAATCTCACACTGTTTCCATTTTTAATGAAATCAATGTAATACAAATTCAGGATGCAATCCTTTTATTTTTTAAAAAGCCCTATTTAACACCAAGCTTTCAGTCAGAAAATTTTGTTTGAAATCTTCTAGGGATAGTTTTTATGTTTATTTTATTTGTATACCCTAATACAAGGGCCAATTTTTATACACTTATAAGAGGGTAGCCTTTGTCTTCCCAGTTTTGTAAAAGGAACAGAGGGAGGTGCTCTTTCATATTAGACTGCCCACATTGGGTGAACCCTGGTCTCAGTCTTGATTGTTTCAGAAACTTTGAGCCTAGGAAAATTGAACTTTTCTTATCTGGCTCAGAAAATAATCTCTGTGTTCAAGGTTGTGCTTAGTTTTGGCCTCTGCATAGTATACTTTTTGTGTGTGTGTGCTACTTAATTTACACCTACACTTTCATTTGGAGATTCAGTCAGGATGCCAAATCTGCTGGAAGTGGAATTCCCTCTTATTTGCCTTTGAAATATTTAAATAATATTTAAATATTGAGTTTTACATGTGTACACTATTAATGTTTTTGCAAGAAATATGTGTGGTGACCTGTAAACTAATTTTGTATTATATTCCTTATGAGTATGAGTGAGTATGGCCAGCTGACTTATTAGGACTGTCAATTGAATCAAGCTTTATATTATTTTCCCTTTATGTGTGAATAAAGGGAAAATACAGACACACTGCCTCTTAAGGTGGTTTAAAATTCACTTTTTGGTAAAAGTTATCACATTTCTAATGACAGTGAACATGTCAAGAAAAGCAATGGTTCTTAGCATAAAAATAAATTGGGAATAAATAAAATAGTGTAATATTAAAAGCAACTATACCTTAAATCCATGATATAAAAATGTTTTTGAGGTGAGAGTATAAGCAAATATTTCTAGAAGAAGGGAGAGTGGTGGTGAGCAAAATGAGTGTTGAGAAGGGGGCTCTAATTTAAAAACAACTTAAGAGGTTTTTTTCCCATAATGCATAAACTTGCTTACTCTACATTTTAGATTCTAAAACAATCTTTGAAATGAAGAGTGAAAGTAGAAAATGAGAGAGAGACATGAATGCATGAAAAATTTTATTTATAACATTCTCTTTTATAGAAGTTAAAACTTATTAAATTATTTTCCTATTTAAAAATATGAAGTGCATGTATGCTATATAACAAAAATAGTTTAATTCCACAAATCATTATTATTCACCTATGTGAATAGCAAACATCTAATAACTTCTCTCTAAAGAATGAATAAATGGTGAATAATGTCCTATATTACTTATAGATATGTACTTGTGCATGTGTGGTTTTACACCTTTATTTATCTATCTGTTTTTTCTGGGTTAAAGTTAGCACACATATAAATGGACACTCAGACTTAAGATAACTACTCATTCTTATTTGGTCAGAATAAGTTAAAATAAATAACATCTTTAAAACTAAAATTTACTTACTTGTCAATACCAAATTTATTGATGCAATAATACAATTCTCCTTGCCCATGATATTGCATATATATACAATGGAATATTACTCAGCCATAAAAAGAAATGAAATTGAGTTATCTATAGTGAGGTGGATGGACCTAGAGTCTGTCATACAGAGTGAAGTAAGTCAGAAAGAGAAAAAAAATTACCATATACTAACACATATATAGACTCTAAAAAAAAAAAAAAAAGTTCTGAAGAACCTAGGGCCAAGACAGGAATAAAGATGCAGATGTAGAGAATGGACTTGAGGACATGGGGAGGGGAAAAGATAAGCTGGGATGAAGTGAGAGAGTAGCATTGACATATATACACTACCAAATGTAAAATAGGGAACTAGTGGGAAGTAGTTGCATTGCACAGGGAGATCAGCTTTGTGCTTTTTGACCACCTAGAGGGGTGGGATATGGAGGGTGGGAGGGAGATGCAAGAGGGAAGGGATATGGGGATATATGTATAGCTGATTCACTGTGTTGTACAGCAGAAACTGGCACAAAATTGTAAAGCAATTATACTCCAATAAAGATGTTAAAAAAAAATACATGACTTCATCAAGTTAAATCCATGAACCTTTGCTGTCAGTTTCACAAATAGCTGACAGTGTTTCACAATGTGAAATTTCCTCATCCAAAGTAGAATGTAACATAGGGAATGGTAAGTTTTTAGGTCATTTGTTGACAAAAATGGACCATGCTGGAAATAAATATGGTCCATGTATCCAATAATACCCAACTGACCTTTAATCAAATTTACACCATTGGAAGAAGGTACTGTATCATTAGTAAATGAATTGAACTCTGTTTATACACTGATCTGAATGTATTTAGTAGAGATGGAATTAAATAAAATCTATTCTTTTAAATCTTGAATTACTCAACTTTTTCAAGTATGTAAATCCAGAATATAAATTGTTGAATGCAATGGAGCTACAGAAGAGCTACATAATAAAACAGTTCACAAAGATAATGTACTCTGAACTTATATGAATACTTGGTCATTCAATGCATTGTTTAATATATATTTTATTGAAATGTTTATGAATAAAATTAGGAGATCATGGCACATTCTTTATTTATCCATTGATTTAAAAAACAATCATTTACAATTCATACATGGAAATAACTAATCTGACTTCATCATCTATGTATTAATGGTCTAAACTTCAAGTTCCTGATTCCTTAATTCAATTTTGCAAGACAACTTTTTTCATCATTATCTACAACTTCTTTTCTGTTAGAAGCTATAATTTAGATAATAGCTTTTGTTTACTTCATATTACTAAAATTAAAACCTGCTTAGACCAACAAATTTGACAACCTAGCAGAGATGTACAAGTTTTAAAAACACAGCCTACCAAAACTGAGTCAAGAAGAAACAGGTAATTTGAACCCACCAATTACTAGAAATGAACTAGAATCTGTGAAAACAAAACAAAACAAAAGTTCCTGTAAAGAAATGTCCAGGACTAGAAGGCCTCACAGTGCATTTCTACCAAACATATATAAAAGAACTTATACCTTCTTTTCAAACTATTTTAAAAAATTGAAGAAGAGGAAACACTCCCAAATTCATTCTATGAGGCAACCTGATAACCTTGATATCAAAACCAGACAAAGACACCACAAAAAATATTTCAGGTCAATGTTTTTGATGACTATGTATGCAAAAATCTTCAACAAACTATTAGCAAACCAAGCCCAACAATTCATAAAAATGATCATACACCATGATCAAGTTGGATTCATTACAGGGTCACAAGAATGGTTCAACATATGCAAATCAAACAATGTGATACACCACATTAACAAAGGGAAAGACAAAAACATCATGATCTTCTCAATAGACAGAGAAAAAGCATTTGACAAAATTCAACATCCATTCATGATAAAAAATTCTCACCAAAGTGAGTATAGAGGTAATATATCTCAACATAATAAAGGCCATTTATGACAAACCCACAGCTAACATAGTACTCAATGGTGAAAAGCTGAAAACCTTTCCTCTAATTCACAAACAAGACAATGGTGCCCTTTCACTATTTCTATTCAACATAATATTGGAAAACTTAGCCACAGCAATCAGACAAGAAAAATATAAAAAAATGAAACGTACCTAAATTGGAAGGAAAGAAGTAAAACTGTCAGTATGGAAGGGTGACATGATACTCTATATAGAGAAATCTAAAATCTCCACACAAAAACTATTAAAACTAATAAATGAGTTCAGCAAGGTAGCAGGATACAAGGTTAATATATAGAACTCCATTGTGCTTTTTTACACTAATAATGAAATATCAGAAAGAGAAAGTAGGGGTTTCCCTGGTGGTACAGCAGTTGGGAGTCTGCCTGCCAATGCAGGGAACATGGGTTCAAGCCCTGGTCTGGGAGAATCCCACGTGCCACGGAGCAGCTAGTCTCGTGCACCACAACTGCTGAGCCTGCACTCTAGAACCCACGCTCCACAAAAAGAGAAGCCACAGCACCACAACGAAGAGTAGCCCCCACTCTCTGCAACTAGAGAAAGCCCGCACGCAGCAATGAAGACACAACACAGCCAAAAATAAAATAAAAATTTAAAAAAAAGAGGAAAGAGAAAGTTAAAAATCAATCCTGTCTAAAACCATGTCAAAAAACAAATACCTAGGAATAAACTTAACCAAGGAGGTGAAAGACCTCCTTGATTAACACTATAAAACACTGATAAAGGAAACTGAAGATGACTCAAATAGATATGTCTCATACTCTTGGATTGGAAGAATTAGTGTTGTTAAAGTGGCCGTACTAGCCAAAGCAATCTACAAATTTAATGCAATCCCCATCAAAATATCCATGACATTTTTCAGAGGGCTAAAACAAATAATCTTTAAATTTATATGGAACTACAAAAGACCCAGAACTTTCAAATCAACCCTGTGAAAAAAAGAACAAAGCTGGAGGCATAACACATCCAGACGTCAGACCATATTACAAAGTTACAGTAATCAAACAGCATGGCATTGGCACAAAAACAGACATACAGATCAATGGAAAACTATAGAGAGCCAAGATATAAACCCATGCAGTTAAGGTCAATTAATATATGACAAAAGAGGCAAGAATATACAATGAAGAAAAGACAGTCTCTTCAACAAGTGGTGTTTGAAAATCTGGATAACTACACATAAATCAATGAAATTAGAACACTTGCTTACACCATATATTAAAACAAACTCCAGTAGGTTAAAGAGCTGAATGTAAGACATGACACCATAAAACTCTTAGAAGAGAACATAGGTAAAACATTCTCTGACATAAATCATAGCAATGATTTTTTAGATCAATTTCCCAAGGTAAAAGAAATAAAATCTAAGATAAACAAATGGGATTTAATCAAACTTAAAAGCTTTTGCACAGCGAACAATCAACAAAATGAAAAGACAACTCACAGAATGGGAGAAAACATTTGGAAATGATATGATCAACAAAGAGTTAATATCCAAATCACAAAAACAGTTCATACAACTCAGTACTGAAAAAAACAGCTTATACCACTCAATATCCAAAAATGGGCAGACCAAGGGGTGGAGTAAAGATGGTGGTGTAGGAGGATGCAGAGTACTTCTCCTCACAATTAGGGCAGCTACCAGATATGGTGGGGGACCTCAACATCCAATAGTATGGGAGGAACCCCCAAGAGACCAGGTAGGATGTGGGGGGCGGGATGAAGTGGGAAGAGAAGTGGAGGCTGGATGGGACCAGTGCCCTTGAAGGGTGGCTGGGGGAAAGGAGGTGTTGCCATGCCTGGAAGGTCTATCATTTGTTTGGAGGATTGTGGGAGGAATGTGGTTAGTATTTGCCCTGCCCACTCGGACCCCAGGAAGACTGCTGGGATCCTGGGCTTGGTCCTTCACTGTCTGAGGTCGCCACCAGCAGTGTGGGTCCTAGCGGCATGGGGGAAGAAGAGTAGAGGCGAACAGGGAGTGACCCTCTGGAATGTGGCAAGCATTTTCCTTGTCCACTCAGGCCCCAGAGAGCCTGCTGAGGTCCCTGGCCTGATCAGCTGCACTCTGAGGCTGGAGGAACTCTGAGGCCCTTCAGGTTGCACTAAGCCTAAGCCCTGCTCCTCACACCCCCAGAGTCTTTTCTGGCTGTGTGAGTCCTAAGCCTAGACCCTGCCCCCACCTAAATCTCACTTCTGCCTAAGCCCCACACCCACTAAACCTCAGCCACCCACAGCCAAGGCCTTTTCTGGCCTTTTAGGTTTTTTTCTTTTCTGCTATTCTGGTTCTGTTTTACTTTCCCATTGTTTCATTTATGTTTTTATTTTTTCAAACATATATGTTAATTTTCTAATCTTATTTCATTTTTTATTGTTATTGTTCCACTTTTTTTTTTCTGCCACCCCATGTGGCTTGCAGGATGTTTGTTCACGATGTGGGGGTTGGCCCTGAGCTCCTAGGGTGGTCACACAGAGTCTGAACCACTGGGTTAATAGAGACTCTCAGACCCCGGGAATAATCAACAGAGTGAGGTCTCCTGGAGGTCCTCATCTCGGCACCAAGACCTGGATCTACCCAAAAGAACAGTCTACAAACTCCAGTGCTGGAAGCCTCAGGCCAAACAAGCAGTAAGACAGGAACATAGTCACACCTATCAAAAAAAAAAAAAAAAAAAAGAAAAAACAAAAAAAAATATGTTACAGATGAAGGAGAAAGGGAAAAACTACAAGAACAAATAAATGAAGAGGAAATAGGCAAAAAGAATTCAGAGTAATGATAGTAAAGATGACACAAAATCTCGGATACAGAATGGAGGCAAGGATCAAGAAAATATAAGGAATGTTTAACAGAGACCTAGAAGAACTAAGGAACAAACAAACAGAGATGAACAACACAATAATTGAAATGAAAAAATACACTAGAAGGAATCAATAACAAAATAACTGTGGTGGAAGAAAGAATAAGTGAGCTGGAAGATAGGATGGTGGAAATAACTGCCAAGGAGCAGAATAAAGAGAAAAGAATGAAAAGAATTGAAGACAGTCTTAGAGACTTCTTGGACAACATTAGATGCACCAGCATTTGAATTATAGTGGTCCCAGAAGAAGAAGAGAAAAAGAAAGGGTCTGTGAAAACATTCAAAGAGATTATAGTTGAAAACTTCCCTAGCATGGGAAAGGAAGTAGCCACCTAAGTCCAGGAAGCATAGAAAGTCCCATATGGGATAAACTCTAGGAGAAACACAGCAAGACACATGTTAATCAAAATAATAAAAATTAAATTCAAAGAAAAAATATTAACAGTAACAAGGGAAAAGTGAAATAATATACAAGGGAATCCCCATAAGGTTATCAGCTGATTTTTCAGCATAAACTGTGCAGGTTAGAAAGGAATGACAGGAAATATTTCAAGTTATGTAAGGGAAAAGCCTACAACCAAGATTACTCCACCCAGCAAGAATCTCATTCAGATTCAATGGAGGAATCAAAAGGTTTACAGACAAGCAAAAGCTAAGAGCACCACCAAACCAGCTTTGCAACAAATGCTAAAGGAACTTCTCTAGGTGGGTAAAAGAAATGAAGAAAAAGACCCACAAAAACAAAACAAAATAATTAAGAATATGTTAATAGGAACATACATATTGATAAGTACCTTAAATGTAAACAGATTAAGTGCTCCAACCAAAAGACACAGACTGTCCAAATGGATACAAAAACAAGATTCGTATATGTGCTGTCTACAAGAGACCCATTTCAGACCTAGGGACATATACAGACTGAAAGTGAGGGGATGGGAAAAAATTTCCATGGAAATGGAAATCAAAAGAAAGTGGGAGTAGCCATAGCTATATCAGATAATAATAGACTTTAAAATGAAGACTCTTACAAGAGATAAGGAAGGACACTACAAATGATCAAGTGATCAATCCAAGGAGAAGAAGATATGAAAATTTTAAATACATACACACCTAATATAGGATCAACTCAATACATAATGCAAATGCTAACAGCCATAAAAGGGGAAATTGACAGTAACAATAGTAGGGGTCTTTATTACCCTACTTAAACCAATGGACAGATCATCTAGACAGAAAATATATAAGGAAACACAAGCTTTAAATGATACAATAGACCAGATAGAATTAATTGATATTTATAGGGTATCCACCCAAAAGTGGCAGAACACACTTCCTTCTCAATATCACATGGAACATTCTGCAGGATAGATCAGACCTTGGGTCACAAATCAATCCTCAGAAAATGAAAGAAAATTGAAATCAATTCAAGCATAATTTCTAACCACAACACTGCGAGAAGAGAAATCAATTACAGGAAAAAAAAAACTGAAAAGACACAAGCAATGCAGTGCTAAATAACCAACAGGTCACTGCAGATATCAAAGAGGAAATTAAAAAATACATAGAAACAAATGACAACAAAAACATGATGACCCAAAACCTATGGGATGCAGCAAAAGCTGTTCTAAGAGGGAAGTTTATAGCAATTCCATCTCACCTCTAGAAGCAAGAAAAATCTCAATCTAACCTTACACTGAAAACAACTAGAGAAAGAAGAAGAAAAACAACAAATATGTCAGTAAAGGAGAGAAATCATAAAGATCAGAGCAGAAATAAATGAAATAGAAATGAAGAAAACAATAGCAAAAATCAATAAAGCTAAAAATTGTTTCTTTGAGAAGATAAACAATATTGATAAACATTTAGCCAGACTCATCAGGAAAAAAAGGGAGAGTATGCACATCAATAAAATTAGAAGTGAAAAACAAGAAATTACAACTGACACCTCAGCAATACAAAGGATTATAAGAGACTACTACAAACAACTATATGTCAATAAAATGGACAACCACAAAGAAGTGAACAAATTCTTGGAGAGATACAATTTTCCAAGACTGAACCAGGAAGAATTAGAAAATATAAACAGACCTATCACAAGTTATGAAATTGAAAATGTAATTTTAAATCTTCCAATAAACCAAAGTCCAGGACCAGATGGCTTCACAGGGGAATTCTATCAAACAATTAGAGAAGAGCTAACACTCATCCTTCTCAAAATCTTCCAAAAAATTGCAGAGGGAGGAACACTCCAAATTCGTTGTATGAGTCCACCATCACCCTGATACTAAAACCAGACGAGGATATCATAAAAAAAAGAAAATTACAGACCAATATCACTGATGAACATAGACACAAAAATTCTCAAGAAAATACTAGCAAACAGAATCCAACGACATATTAAAAGGATCATACATCATGACCAAGTGGGATTTGTCCCAGGAATGCAAGGATTCTTCAATATACACAAATCAATTAATGTGATACACCATACTAACAAATTGAAGAATAAAAACCATATGATCATCTCAATAGATGCAGAAAAAGCTTTTGGCAAAATTCAACAGTCATTTATGATAAAAAGCTCTCCAGAAAATAGGCATAAAGGGAACCAGCTTCAACACAATAAAGGCCATATATGACAAACCCACAGCAAACATCATTCTCAATGGTGAAAAACTGAAAGCATTTCCTCTAAGATCAGGAACAAAACAAGGATGTCCAATTTTGCCACTCTTATTCAACATAGTTCTGAAATCCTAACCACGGCAATCAGAGAAGAAAAAGAAATAAAAGAATACAAATTGGAAAAGAAGAAGAAAAACTGTCACTGTTTGCAGATGACATGATACTAGGCATAGAAAATCCTAAAGATGCCACCAGAAAACTACTAGAGCTAATCAATGAATTTGGTAAATAGCAGGAAAAAAATTAATGCACAGAAATCTCTTGCATTCCTATACACTCACAGCAAAGGATCAGAAAGAAAAATTAAGGAAACAATCCCATTTACCTTTGAAACACAAAGAATAAAATACCTAGGAATAAACCTAGCTGAGGAGGTAAAATATCTGTACTCAGAAAACTATAAAACACTGGTAAAATATATCAAAGATGACACAAACAGATGGAGAGATATACCATGATCTTGGATTGTTAGAATCAACATTGTGAAAATAATTATAATACCCAAAGAAATCTACAGATTTAATGCAATCCCTGTCAAATTATCAATGGCATTCTTCACACAATTAGAACAAAAAAATTTACATTTTGTATGGAAACACAAAAGACCTCAAACAGCCAAAGCAATCTTGAGAAAGAAAAAAGGAGCTGGAGAAATCAGGCTTCCTGACTTTAGACTATACTACAAAGCTACAGTAATCAAGACAGTATGGTACTGGCAAAACAGAAATTTAGATCACAGGTACAGGATAGAAAGCCCAGAGATAAATCCATGCACTTATGGTCACCTAATTTATGACAAAGGAGGCAAGAACACACAATGGAGAAAAGACAGTCTCTTCAATAAGTGATGCTGGGAAAACTGGACAGTTATATGTAAAAAATTGAAATTAGAATGCTTCCTAACACCATACACAAAAATAAACTCAAGATGGATTAAAGACCTAAATGTAAGGCCAGACACTATAAAACTCTTGGAGGAAAACATAGGAAAATCACGGTTTGACAGAAACCACACAAAGATTTTTTGACTTACTTCCTAAAATAATGAAAATAAAAACAAAAATAAATAGGACCTAATAAAACTTAAAAACTTTTGCACAGCAAAGGAAACAATAAACAAGATGAAAAGACAACCCTCAGAATGGGAGAAAATATTTGCAAACAAAGCAACGGAGAAAGGATTAATCTCCAAAATATACAAACAACTCATGCAGCTCAATATCAAGAAAACAAACAACCCAATCAAAAAATGGACAGAAGACCTAAATAGACATTTCTCCAAGGCAGACATACAGATATCCAATGGTTCCATGAAACTATGCTCAACAGCACTAATTCTTAGAGAAATGTAAATCAAAACTACAATGAGGTATCACCTCACATCAGCAGAATGTCTATCATCAAAAAGTTTACATACAATAAATGCTGAAGAGGGTGTGGATAAAAGGGAACCCTTATACACTGTTGGTGCAAATATGAATTGGTGCACCCACTATGGAAAACAGTATGATGTTCTTTAAAAAACTAAAAATAGAGCTACCATATGATTAAGCAATTCTACTCCTGGTCATATATCCTGAAAATATGAAAACTAATTCAAAAAATTCATGCAGCCTAGTGTTCATAGCTGCACGAACTACAGTAGCTAAGATTTAGAAACAACTCAAGTGCCCATCAACAGACGATTGGTTTAAGAAGATGTGTGTATTTTACTCAGACATAAAAATGAGTGAAATATTGCCATTTGCAGTAACATGGATGGACCTAGAGAATGTCATACTAAGTGAAGTAAGTCAGACTGAGAAAGACAAATATTATATGATATCACTTATATGTGGAATCTAAAAAATAATAAATATGAACCTATATACAAAACAGAAGCTGACTCACAGGCATAGAAAACAAATTTATGATTACCAAATGGGAGAGGTGGGGAGGGACAAATTAGGAGTATAGGTTTGAGAGAAACAAACAACTTCACATAAAATAGATAAGCAATAATAAAGATTTACTGTATAGCACAGGGAATTATAGTCAATATCTTGTAAAATCCTCTTATGGAATATAATCTGTCAAAACCCTAAAATCGTTATGCTCTATACATGAAACTAATGCAATATTGTAAATCAACTGTACTTCAATAAATTTTTTTAATTAAAAAAACTTCTCTATTATCTTTGTTGAAGACTGCTTTAAAGAAGTGAGAATGTCTTTATCAGTGTAAAATGGCACTGATTTTAAGTCTAAGAAAGTCTAAGAAAATGATGGTTAGCTCATGTTCTATTATTTCAATGTAAATATTGCACTGAATTTAAGAAATTTTGTACGTAAAAATTCATTAAAATTAACAAACCCTGACAAAATACACATTGTTCCCCAAAATTTGTGGTTTAGAATGATCTATTATAAAAACTTTTGGGTTTTATAATAGATGGTTTCCTTTACATGGAAACCATCTATTATAAAATTATTATAAAATCTATTTAAAATAAATTCTATTATAATATTATATTATATTATTTTATAATATAATTATTTTATAATTATATAAAATTATAATATAATATAATTATATAATATATAATATTATATTATAATATATATAATGTAATAATTATATATATTATAATAGATGGTTTCCTTTATGTGGATATGATTATAATACTCTGTAAGTGTATACTGCTTTGGAATGAAAATTAATTTTAAAATATAGAATGTGATATTTCATGTCTAATATGGGCTACAGTGGCAGCAGGTATACATTAGTAATGGGTTTTGAGCCCAGTTTTTAGAAAAGTACCATCTTCCTCATAACTTAGGACATCTGGTCTTAGACATACTACTAATCCTCCATGGGAAGAACTGCCATGGAGAGAAACTACAATGACAAGAAGAAAAAAACCCTGATAAATTAGGTTATGTTGAGAAGGAAACTATAATGTAGGCCGTTGAGCATGGCTCAGGAGAAAAAATTTGTCAATCAACCATAGACTTTCCCTCTTGGCAAGGTCATTTGAGTACGGTTTAACTTTTTAAAAACAGTTGCTTTTTGGGCTTCCCTGGTGGCGCAGTGGTTGTGAGTCTGCCTGCCGATGCATGAGACACGGGTTCATGTCCCGGTCTGGGAAGATCCGACATGCTGTGGAGAAGCTGGACCCCTGAGCCATGGCTGCTGAGCCTGCATGTCCAGAGCCTGTGCTCTGCAACGGGAGAGGCCACAACAGTGCAAGGCCCGCGTACCACAAAAAGAAAACAAACAAACAAAAAAAACAGTTGCTTTTTAAAAATAAAAAAGCAAAGAAATAAGTCCATCAGAAAGATTGGGCAGTATAGCAGATATTAGAAAAAAAGAAAATAGACTCTCTGATGTGCAGGAGAGACTGTATTTAAGATAATAACTCAATTTTAGGCTTCATCTACTGTGGGAACTGATTATGTGTAGATCCTCCAGTCTTGGTAAAAAATCTAGGTAATCACAGCTTGGGTGTCAAGGGCTACAGACCCAATTCCCAGAGCAATTATTTTAATAACAAAAGCTACACAGAATATTATATAGCACCAATAGAAGGCCACAACTCATTGGATCAATATAAAATAATATGACTGTAAAAGTTTTTTTTTTTTTAACTTTGAGAGGTGTGTTTCATAAAACATTAACAAAATCAGTAAAACACACCATAGACACTAGCCTATCTAATTTAATAGTCAGGGCTTATAATTAGGATGGCCAAGGTAGGACTGAACAAATATCCTCTTCCCCCTGGGAAAGGTGAAATACACTATGAAAATTTATTTCACTATGTCGTTGAGATTCTTTTCTCTTAGCCTTTTTCTACCACTGTCTTCATTGACATGTGACCCTTCATGTAGAAATATGCTGCATTTCTAAATTTTTGAAATATCTTGAACATTGACATTGTTTTGATTAATGAGCTCATTGTTATTCATTCTAGTTAGATCTTGATGAAAAAACTCTCCTTTTCTTAACTTCAGCAATGACTCACTATTTTTAGGGTTACCACTGAGGCACTCAAATGAGACACTGTGCAAGTTCTCAGACAACTTTATAAAGCAGAACCTCAGAACACTGAGCTTCTAATCAGCAATCCTTTTTATTCAACAAAAACTTTTGCTATATAGCCAAAATATATAAGAAATTTTACTGTTTTTATTTAATCAATCTACATAATAAAGTTGGTCTTCTAAATTTGACATTATATCATCATTACAATGAATACACTGTTACATCACGGTATCCCAAATTCATATGTCTCACATATAATTATTATGTTCATTATACATTTAATGACATTCTACCTTTAATCACTATATCTAAGAAGAAGAAGTTAGTGTAATTCCTTACTGTGTCACATAGTAGTTTGAGTGTACTAAATAGTTTATGTAACTATTTTATGTGAGTTATAGCTAAATATAATTTGATGTTTTTGTTTGGGTGAAACCAAGGTAAACTAGAGAAAGTTAGTATAACATCTCCATGATGGAAATTTACCTAGCTTAGTCAAAAAGAAGAGAACCTGAAAATGTTTTCACTGTTATGTTCACATCTACTTTCCTGCAACCTGATGGAAACATTAAGATTTCAATTTCATTTTATATTTGTAAGTTGAACAAATGTGCTTTGTTATTATTTATTTTCCTGTATTGCTTACATCATTAATTATTCACTGAAGCAATAGAATTTACTTAATAACTGCCAAGGTTTTATTCTGAAGTTGCTCTGGACAGGGGCATATCAATTCATTTATTTTTTCTTTCTACATATCTCTGTATATACATTGTTGCCATCAAATTGATCAAGAAACCATAGCATCGATTGGTAAGGTGGCCAAATTAACTGAAGTATTTTCATATGGACATAGCTAATGAACTTTTCACAGAAGTGTTATGACTTAGTGACTCTGATCTAAAGGCAACTTAAATATAAACAAGACTCTTGGTATTAATTTACTACAATTGGTCAATTATCTTCAAATTTGCTTATGTGAATATATTTTCGAGTATAATGTAGTTTCTGCAAAACAAAGTATGATTTAATTTTATACTTCATTTTAAATGTAAAATATTAACTTTCTTGTAAGCATCCCTGATACAGAGAGAACACTGGAAAACATACTGGAAATTAACATAATTATATCAAGAGTTCCCTAGTGGTCAAAAGCATTAGTGCACAAATTACATTATGAATATGCAAATCTAGTATTTTTAATTTAGGTCATTTGTCACTGGTATTAGAAATTACAAGTCACTGATGCTGACTACTTTTGAAAGAGTATCAGATGACTGGTAATTTAATTTAAAAGAACATTTTTGTTCATCAACATTCTATCCAAAATATATAAGATCCATTAATAGGAAAATAGTAAGTTCTTTAAATGTTTGAGTACAGAATTCTCTTAAAAAGATATATATTGGGCCTGAGTAATAATAGCTTCTTCTAAGGGAAAGCTTATTTATTTACACACCTTGCTAAGAATTCTACATTCATTCACAATTCAACACATAATGTGTTGTTATTGTGAATCCAAATTTTATATTCTTAAACACTATAGCATCTTCTCCACCTCACAGAGGTCTAACATTATCAATAAAGCTTTGAAATGTCATATTGGAAATTATTTCAAATTAGGAAAAGAAGAATCAGATACATGTGCAGATATTATTTATAGTTTTTAAGAATTCCCAATTTCTTAAATATCATAACAGTGTATTAACACAGTGGACTACGTTTGAGATGATTGGGCAAAGTTTTAAACAGTCTTCAACCTCCTCTGAATTTCTTTGAAAAGTAAACTTTAAATACATATAATTAGTGGACAAAAAAGTACATATATTTTCTATATCTAATTTTCATTTTTCAGTTAATTGCAAAATTAATGTAGACTTTGTATATTACAATACAAATTTTATTTTTAAACATTCTTGGAAATTTCAAGACATTTCAAGAAATTCTTCTGAAGAATAGACAGACCCAGATTTAGAAGAATTACATTCTTTTACTGTAAGAAGTCTATAAAAGTTACTAGTATTTCCAGTCTAAAGCCAGGGATTGTATAAGAAAAAAATTTGGAGAGGGAGGCTTTGGTAGTTAAAATGCAGAGAAGATGACTAGAAGCCTTCATTCCTAACACTATCACTACAATTGTGTTAAGAGTTGAGTTAAGAATACACAATATTTTTCCCCAAGAAATGTGACTGCAATTGTGGCAAAAATCCTGGAGAGTGGAACAAGACACCCAATAACCCTTCCTTCTCCCTCTCACTCTGCCAGACTTCAAAAGTTTATCCTTTTATTTTGAATTTAGAAACTACCACAAGTGAATAGATATTACATGACCACATAGTTTTCCTAACTGAATCATCTACACACACATTTAGAACCCTCCTTACCCCGCTGGACATCTGCACTTAGGTCCCATGTACAAAAGCCATATTTAATCCTTAGATTATTATCCTATAGAGAAATGTACTGAATTCCTAGTTGTAACTGCAAAGGTATTGTGTTATGTTAGACAAAATCAGAGTTAAATTTAATGTTCTGTATTTATTTGTAACCATGCTGACAGTAAACTTTGCAAATGTGATGAATAAAATTTAGGTGACTCAGGGCACTTGGATAAAAATTAAAATGCATGAATCAGAAATTTATGTTTAAAAATTACACACAATTTTCCAGGGAAACATCCTAGACTATATAAATATTATTTTGATAAATCGAGAATCACTAGATTCATATTTTTCTATACTTAATTTTATTTCTAATGTCACATAATAAAAATATGGTATTTAGAAGATTAAAGATTTGTATGCATTTTTAATTCTCTAATAGGACTACTAAAATGTGAACAGATGGTAAACTCAAATCTTAATTGAAAAACAGACCTTATAAGAAATAATTAGGAAAATATTTATGTTAAATATACTTATGTCACTTTTCTAAATATTAGTTTATGAAAACATCTTTAATGTTAAATGGGTTATCATTTTACATGACCTTGCTTAAAGAGTGAATGTTTATTTATATATAGAGAGATTGGTAATTATCAAATGAAACAGGTACAATTATGTTTATGGTAATCATTTAATATTACTTAATAATCTCCACAGATTGGAGCTACCAATCCAATTATTACATTTCCTCCTGCCTAAAGGTCATAACAAAGTATTTCTTCTCTGTGTCTTTTGTGGGGCAGAAGATGATCAAGCTTTATAGGTATACATTCTTCAGTCTCATTTCCATTAGCTCTGGAATTTTTTCACAGATAAGAACTAACAGAAGTGATATAGAAGTGAAATGTATTCTTCTTAATCTTCATACGTCCTGTGAGGGAAAGTAGCTCACTGTTGCCTTAGTTGACATATAATGCCACCATGATAAAAGGCTATGATAATGTTATTTTAATAACAAAACAGTCAAAAAGGAGAGAGTTACCAGGGATAAAGAAATAAAATAATAGAATGAAAAAAATAGACTAAAGTATCATTTAGGCATTAAAAAAAGGTGATAGACAATATATAAAGTTTGTTATTGAGATCTGAATTGCAATTTTATAAACATCAGCTCCTGACAGCAATATCTCAGTAACTAATAAATGAGAACCTGGTTATTAAATAGGCTGAGTACTTGGGAAAACAGAATGCTTCCACCACAACTCCACCTAAACAAAGACGTTTCAGGTAGGGTGGAGATGTAGGAAAGAGGATGACTACATATAAAGCTGCCATTGAATATGAGTCTGGTGTTTGTGTCCTGTGTGGCTTCAGTTATCGTATCTTAATACTTTGTTGTTTTCAAACAAAGTACACTTTGTCAAAAGACTAATTAGGATAGTAGTCATCTACAGATTAATTTTTGGACTGTGGGAGAGTAAGAGCATCACCTAATCATATAGAACATTTTTTAGTTAATTGTTCAAAATGTACAATAGTATTAACTACTAGGCCTCCAGAACTCAATTCAGGTTTTTGAGCTAAGAGTACATAATATGATCATGTTTCTTTAAAAGTCATTCAGTATTACAGTGCAAAAGTTGAAATATACATATTTTATCTTGATGGGTACTTCCATTATACTTTAGTCACCCATATTACATTCTGAAGCCTTTAGCACAATCAAAATTCATCATTAGGTACAGTCCCCCTCAAACAAGGGCAGTACCAAGTTTAATTGCACATTCATTTAAATACCCTCATGAATCTTAGTGTCCTTGGAGATAACAGTAGATTTATTTTACAAATACAAAAACTGAGGGTCAAATAATTTGAGTAATTGTTCAGCATCACATTAGTCGATTGTAAGATGAGAACTAGAAAACAGATCACATTGTCAGCCCACTTTTATTTTAAAAAATTTTATTTTAAGATAAAAAATTTATCTTAAAATAACTTGCTCAAATGTAAGCTCTGCAAGGCAGGGAGAATATGTGTGTTTCTTTGCTGTACTCCATATCCTTAGACAATATTTGAAATATAGTTATGCTCAATAAATATTTGTTTAAAGATTGTATGGAGGTTGATATTCAAGATAAGAATTTTTGTCAAAACAAGATTTGTTTACAAAAAGAAAAGAACAGCGACAATAATTTCCTTTGTTTTTGCATGGAGACAATTGTTTTTTTTTTTTTAACATCTTTATTGGGGTATAATTGCTTTACAATGGTGTGTTAGTTTCTGCTTTATAACGAAGTGAATCAGTTATACATATACATATGTTCCCATACCTCTTCCCTCTTGCATCTCCCTCCCTCCCACCCTCCCTATCCCACCCCTCCAGGCTGTCACAAAGCACCGAGCCAATATCCCAGTGCCATGCGGCTGCTTCCCACTAGCTATCTACCTTACTACGTTTGTTAGTGTGTATATGTCCATGACTCTCTCTCGCCCAGTCACAGCTCACCCCTCCCCCTCCCCATAACCTCAAGTCCGTTCTCTAGGAGGTCTGCGTCTTTATTCCTGCCTTACCCCTAGGTTCTTCATGACATTTTTTTTTCTTAAATTCCATATATATGTGTTAGCATATGGTATTTGTCTTTTTCTTTCTGACTTACTTCACTGTGTATGACAGACTCTAGGTCTATCCACCTCATTACAAATAGCTCAATTTCGTTTCTTTTTATGGCTGAGTAATATTCCATTGTATATATGTGCCACATCTTCTTTATCCATTCATCCGATGATGGGCACTTAGGTTGTTTCCATCTCTGGGCTATTGTAAATAGAGCTGCAATGAACATTTTGGTACATGACTCTTTTTGAATTTCGGTTTTCTCAGGGTATATGCCCAGTAGTGTGATTGCTGGGTCATATGGTAGTTCTATTTGTAGTTTTTGAAGGAACCTCCATACTGTTCTCCATAGTGGCTGAACCAATTCACATTCCCACCAGCAGTGCAAGAGGGTTCCCTTTTCTCCACACCCTCTCCAGCATTTATTGTTTCTAGATTTTTTGATGATGGCCATTCTGACTGGTGTGAGATGATATCTCATTGTAGTTTTGATTTGCATTTCTCTAATGATTAATGATGTTGAGCATTCTTTCATGTGTTTGTTGGCAGTCTGTATATCTTCTTTGGAGAAATGTCTATTTAGGTCTTCTGCCCATTTTTGGATTGGGTTGCTTGTTTTTTTGTTATTGAGCTGCATGAGCTGCTTGTAAATTTTGGAGATTAATCCTTTGTCGGTTGCTTCATTTGCAAATATTTTCTCCCATTCTGAGGGGTTTCTTTTGGTCTTGTTTAGGGTTTCCTTTGCTGTGCAAAAGCTTTGAAGTTTCATTAGGTCCCATTTGTTTATTTTTGTTTTTATTTCCATTACTCTAGGAGGTGGGTCAGAAAGGATCTTGCTGTGATTTATGTCATAGAGTGTTCTGCCTATGTTTTCCTCTAAGAGTTGGATAGTTTCTGGCCTTACATTTAGGTCTTTAATCCATTTTGAGCTTATTTTTGTGTATGGTGTTAGGGAGTGATCTAATCTCATACTTTTACATGTACCTGTCCAGTTTTCCCAGCACCACTTATTGAAGAGGCTGTCCTTTCTCCACTGTACATTCCTGCCACCTTTATCAAAAATAAGGTGTCCATATGTGCATGGGTTTATCTCTGGGCTTTCTATCCTGTTCCATTGATCTATCTTTCTGTTTCTGTGCCAGTACCATACCGTCTTGATAACTGTAGCTTTGTAGTATAGTCTGAAGTCAGGGAGCCTGATTCCTCCAGTTCCTTTTTTTGTTCTCAAGATTGCTTTGGCTATTCGGGGTCTTTTGTGTTTCCATACAAATTGCGAAATTTTTTGTTCTAGTTCTGTGAAAAATGCCAGTGGTAGTTTGATAGGGATTGCATTGAATCTATAGATTGCTTTGGGTAGTAGAGTCATTTTCACAATGTTGATTCTTCCAATCCAAGAACATGGTATATATCTCCATCTATTTGTATCATCTTTAATTTCTTTCATCAGTGTCTTATAATTTTCTGCATACAGGTCTTTTGTCTCCTTAGGTAGGTTTATTCCTAGATATTTTATTCTTTTTGTTGCAATGGTAAATGGGAGTGTTTTCTTGATTTCACTTTCAGATTTTTCATCATTAGTATATAGGAATGCCAGAGATTTCTGTGCATTAATTTTGTATCCTGCCACTTTACCAAATTCATTGATTAGCTCTAGTAGTTTTCTGGTAGCATCTTTAGGATTCTCTATGTATAGGATCATGTCGTCTGCAAACAGTGACAGCTTTACTTCTTCTTTTCCGATTTGGATTCCTTTGATTTCCTTCTCTTCTCTGATTGCTGTGGCTAAAACTTCCAAAACTATGTTGAATAAGAGTGGTGAGAGTGGGCAAACTTGTCTTGTTCCTGATCTTAGTGGAAATGCTTTCAGTTTTTCACCATTGAGGATGATGTTTGCTGTGGGCTTGTCGTATATGGCCTTTATTATGTTGAGGAAAGTTCCCTCTATGCCTACTTTCTGCAGGGTTTTTATCATAAATGGGTGTTGAATTTTGTCAAAAGCTTTCTCTGCATCTATTGAGTTGATCATATGGTTTTTCTCCTTCAATTTGTTAATATGGTTTATCACATTGATAGATTTGCGTATATTGAAGAATCCTTGCATTCCTGGAATAAACCCCACTTGATCATGGTGTATGATCCTTTTAATGTGCTGTTGGATTCTGTTTGCTAGTATTTTGTTGAGGATTTTTGCATCTATGTTCATCAGTGATATTGGTCTGTAGTTTTCTTTCTTTGTGACATCCTTGCCTGGTTTTGGTATCAAGGTGATGGTGGCCTCGTAGAAGGAGTTTGGGAGTGTTCCTCCCTCTGCTATATTTTGGAAGAGTTTGAGAAGGATAGGTGTTAGCTCTTCTCTAAATGTTTGCTAGAATTCGCCTGTGAAGCCATCTGGTCCTGGGCTTTTCTTTGTTGGAAGATTTTTAATCACAGTTTCAATTTCAGTGCTTGTGATTGGTCTGTTCATATTTTCTATTTCTTCCTGATTCAGTCTTGGCAGGTCTAAGAATTTGTCCATTTCTTCCAGATTGTCCATTTTATTGGCATAGAGTTGCTTGTAGTAATCTCTCATGATCTCTTTTATTTCTGCAGTGTCAGTTGTTACCTCTCCTTTTTCATTTCTAATTCTATTGATTTGAGTCTTCTCCCTTTTTTTCTTGATGAGTCTGGCTAGTGGTTTATGTATTTTGTTTATCTTCTCAAAGAACCAGCTTTTAGTTTTATTGATCTTTGCTATTGTTTCCTTCATTTCTTTTTCATTTATTTCTGATCTGATTTTTATGATTTCTTTCCTTCTGCTAGCTTTGGGTTTTTTTTTTTTTTTGTTCTTCTTTCTCTAATTGCTTGAGGTGCAAGGTTAGGTTGTTTATTCTAGATGTTTCCTGCTTCTTAAGGTGGGCTTGTATTGCTATAAACTTCCGCCTTAGAACTGCTTTTGCTGAATCCCACAGGTTTTGGGTCGTTGTGTCTCCAATGTGATTTGTTTCTAGGTATTTTTTGATTTCCTCTTTGATTTCTTCAGTGATCACTTCATTATTAAGTAGTGTATTGTTTAGCCTCCATGTGTTTGTATTTTTTACAGATCTTTTCCTGTAATTGATATCTAGTCTCATGGCGTTGTGGTCAGAAAAGATACTTGATACAATTTCAATTTTTTTAAATTTACCAAGGCTTGATTTGTGACCCAAGATATGATCTATCCTGGAGAATGTTCCATGAGCACTTGAATAAAATGTGTATTCTATTGTTTTTGGATGGAGTGTCCTATAAATATCAATTAAGTCCATCTTGTTTAATGTATCATTTAAAGCTTGTGTTTCCTTATTTATTTTCATTTTGGATGATCTGTCCATGGGTGAAAGTGGGGTGTTTAAGTCCCCTACTATGAATGTGTTACTGTCGATTTCCCCTTTTATGGCTGTTAGTATTTGCCTTATGTATTGAGGTGATCCTATGTTGGGTGCATAAATATTTACAATTGTTATATCTTCTTCTTGGATCGATCCCTTGATCATTATGTAGTGTCCTTCTTTGTCTCTTTTAATAGTCCTTATTTTAAAGTCTATTTTGTCTGATATGAGAATTGCTACTCCAGCTTTCTTTTGGTTTCCATTTGCATGGAATATCTTTTTCCATCCCCTTACTTTCAGTCTGTATGTGTCTCTAGGTGTGAAGTGGGTCTCTTGTAGACAGCATATATAAGGGTCTTGTTTTGGTATCCATTCAGGTAATCTGTGTCTTTTGGTGGGAGCATTTAGTCCATTTACATTTAAGGTAATTATCGATATGTATGTTCCTATTCCCATTTTCTAAATTGTTTTGGGTTCGTTATTATAGGTCTTTTCCTTCTCTTGTGTTTCTTGCCTAGAGAAGATCCTTTAGCATTTGTTGTAAAGCTGGTTTGGTGGTACTGAACTCCCTCAGCTTTTGCTTGTCTGTAAAGGTTTTAATTTCTCCATCAAATCTGAATGAGATCCTTGCTGGGTAGAGTAGTCTTGGCTGCAGGTTTTTCTCCTTCATCACTTTCAGTATGTCCTGCCACTCCCTTCTGGCTTGTATGGTTTCTGCTGAGAGATCAGCTGTTAACCTTATGGGGATTCCCTTACGTGTTATTTGTTGTTTTTCC
The DNA here is from genome assembly GCF_951394435.1 of Stenella coeruleoalba. Lineage (NCBI taxonomy): Eukaryota > Metazoa > Chordata > Mammalia > Artiodactyla > Delphinidae > Stenella > Stenella coeruleoalba. The sequence continues at coordinate 41,710,787 of NC_137164.1, read as the reverse complement.
CTTGCTGCTTTTAATATGCTTTCTTTGTATTTAATTTTTGACAGTTTGATTAATATGTGTCTTGGCATATTTCTCCTTGTATTTATCCTGTATGGGACTCTCTGTGCTTCCTGGACTTGATTAACTATTTCCTTTCCCATATTAGGGAAGTTTTCAACTATAATCTCTTCAAATATTTTCTCAGTCCCTTTCTTTTTCTCTTCTTCTTCTGGAACCCCTATAATTCGAATGTTGGTGCGTTTAATGTTGTCCCAGAGGTCTCTGAGACTGTCCTCAGTTCTTTTAATTATTTTTTCTTTATTCTGCTCTGCAGTAGTTATTTCCACTATTTTATCTTCCAGGTCACTTATCCGTTCTTCTGCCTCAGTTATTCTGCTATTGATCCCATGTAGAGTATTTTTAATTTCATTTATTGTGTTGTTCATCGTTGCTTGTTTCATCTTTAGTTCTTCTAGGTCCTTGTTAACTCATTCTTGCATTTTGTCCATTCTATTGTCCATTCTATCTCCAAGATTTCGGATCAACCTTACTATCATTATTCTGAAGTCTTTTTCAGGTAGACTGCCTATTTCCTCTTCATTTGTTAGGTCTGGTGCGTTTTTATCTGCTGTGTGTTTTTCTGTTTTCTCATTTTGCTTATCTTACTGTGTTTGGGGTCTCCTTTTTGCAGGCTGCAGGTTCATAGTTCCTCCTGTTTTTGATGTCTGTCTCCAGTGGCTAAGGTTGGTTCAGTGGGTTGTGTAGGCTTCCTGGTGGTGGGGACTAGTGCCTGTGTTGTGGTGGATGAGGCTGGATCTTGTCTCTCTAGTGGGCAGGTTCACGTCTGGTGGTGTGTTTTGGGGTGTCTGTGGCCTTATTATGATTTTAGGCAGCCTCTCTGCTAATGGGTGGGGTTGTGTTCCTGTTTTGCTAGTTGTTTGGCACAGGTTGTCCAGCACTGTGGCTTGCTGGTCGTTGAGTGAAGCTGGGTGCTGGTGTTAAGATGGAGGTCTCTGGGAGATTTTCACCATTTGATATTCTGTGGAGCTGGGAGGTCTCTTGTGGACCAGTGTCCTGAAGTTGGCTCTCCTACCTCAGAGGCAGAGCCCTGACTCCTGGCTGGAGCACCAAGAGCCTTTCATCCACACGGCTCAGAATAAAAGGGAGAAAAAGTAGAGGGAATTAGTAGAAGTATGAGGAAAGAAAGAAGGAAAGGAGGGAAGGAAGGAAGGAAGGAAGGAAGGAAGAAAGAAAGAAAGAAGCAAAGAAGGAAAGAAGGAACGAAAGGAGGGAGGGAGGGAGGGAGGAAGGAAGGAGGGAAAGAAGGAAAAACAGAAAGAAAGAAGACACAGTAAAAATAAAATAAAGTATAATAAAGTTATTGAATTAAAAAATTCTTATTTAGAAAAAAAAAAAGGGACGGATAGAACCTTAGGACAAATGTTGGAAGCAAAGCTATACAGACAAAATCTTACACAGAAGCGTACACATACACCCTCACTAAAAGAGGTAAAAGGGGGAAAAATCATAAATCTTGCTGTCAGAGACCACCTCCTCAATTTGGGATGATTCGTTGTCTAAAGGAGGGAAGGAAGGAAGGAAAGAAAGAAAGAAAGGACGAAGGTAAAGTATAATAACGTTCTTAAAATTAAAATGATTATTAAGAAAAAAATTTTAAGAAAAAACCATGGACGGATAGAACCCTAGGACAAATGGTGGAAGCAAGACTATACAGACAAGATCTCACACAGAAGCACACACATACACATTCACAAAAAGAGGAATAGGGAAAAAAATCATAGATCTTGCTCCCAAAGTCCACCTCCTTAACTTGGGATGATTGGCTGTCTATTCATGTATTCCACAGATGCAGGGTACATCAAGTTGATTGTGGAGCTTTAATCCGCTGCTTCTGAGGCTGCTGAGAGAGATTTCCCTTTCTCTTCTTTGTTCTCACAGCTCACAGGGGCTCAGCTTTGGATTTGGCCCTGCCTCTGCGTGTAGGTCGCTGGAGGGCGTCTGTTTTTTGCTCAGACAGGACGGGGTTAAAGGAGCCGCTGATTCGGGGGTTCTGGGTACTGAGGCCGGCCGGGAGGGAGGGGCAGGGAATGCGGGGCGGGCCTGCGGCGGCAAAGTCCGGCGTGACCCTGCACCAGCCCGAGGCCCGCCGTGCGCTCTCCCGGGGAAGTCGTCCCCGGATCCCGGGAACCCGGCAGTGGCGGGCTGCACAGGCTTCGCGGAAGAGGGGCGTGGAGAGCGACCTGCGCTCGCACACAGGCCCCTTGGTGGCGGCAGCAGCAGCCCCAACGTCTCCCGCCCGCCTCTGGGGTCCGCGCCTCCAGCCGCGGCTTGCGCCCGTCTCTGGAGTCCGCGCCCTCAGCCGCGGCTCGCGCCCGTCTCTGGGGTTCGCGCTTTTAGCCGCGGCTCGCGCCCGTCTCTGGAGTTCCTTTAAGCAGCGTTCTTAAACCCCTCTCCTCACGCACCAGGAAACAAAGAGGGAAGAAAAAGTCTCTTGCCTCTTCGGCAGGTGCAGACTTTTCCCCGGACTCCCTCCCGGCTAGCTGTGGTGCACCAACCCCTTCAGGCTATGTTCAAGCCGCCAACCCCAGTCCTCTCCCTGCGCTCCGTCCGAAACCGAAACCCGAGCCTCAGAGCCTCAGCTCGCAGCCCCGCCCGCCCCGGCGGGTGAGCAGACAAGCCTCTCGGGCTGGTGAGTGCCGGTCGGCACCGATCCTCTGTGCGGGAATCTCCCCGCTTTGCCCTCCGCACCCGTTGCTGTGCACTCCTCCGCGGCTTCGAAGCTCCCCCCTCCGCCTCCCGCAGTCTCCACCCGCGAAGAGGCTTCCTAGTGTGTGGAAACTTTTCCTCCTTCACAGCTCCCTCTCACTGGTGCAGGTGCCGTCCCTATCCTTTTGTCTCTGTTTATTCTTTTTTTCTTTTGCCCTACCCAGGTACGTGGGGAGTTTCTTGCCTTTTGGGAGGTCTGAGGTCTTCCGCCAGCCTTCAGTAGGTGTTCTGTTGGAGTTGTTCCACGTGTAGATGTATTTCTGGTGTATCTGTGGGGAGGAAGGTGATCTCCGCATCTTACTCTTCCGCCATCTTCCTGCTCTGAGCTGTTTTTTAATTCATAAATTTATTATTTGTTAATAAATCTGGCAGTCATAGCTGTTAATTTTTCAACCACGCATATGAGACCAAGAAGTACCAGAGCTCTTCCACTGACTTAACATTGAGATGGAGGCAATTCTTACATAGCTGTTCTGAAAGAGCTTAAACATATGTGTCACCTACAAATTGGCACTTGCCATATACTGCTACAAGGATTAAATTATGAGCCACTGCAGCTGCTGACCTTCAACACCCCCTGAAACGAGTCCAGGGTGGAGATTAGGAATGAGGCAACCTATGTTCTGGGAAAAACTGGCAAAACAGGTCTTCAGATAGTTAGATATTTTCAGGAGACAATTTTATGAGCCCAATTCTTGCATCTCCTCATATCTAGAAAAGCACTAAAATTCTTCATGGTGACGTTTGTTCCTCATGACTAGCAGTAACCTTCATGAGATCAGCAGAAACCTTCTGCAAAAAATATATGCTTGATTGCATGTATTTCCACTTCACCAAAATCACATATATACTGATCTTCCCCCCTACTTATTTGGAGCAGTTTCTCAGCTGTCTCCTGGGTTATAGTCCTCATTTTGCTCCAAATAAAAATTAACTCACAACTCTCACACTGTGCATTATTTTTTCAGTTGACAGATTTGGCGACCAATGAAGGGAAAGAGAATAGACTTCTCTCCATCTGAACTCTACAAAGAACTAGAACTTTGGTACCAGCAGAGGTCCCTTGCAGCTGTTCACTCCCTGTGGAGTCCAGATGAATTTGTGTGAGTGTCCCCTGGTTCTCTGATCTCCCATATTGGTTGATGATCCTAAGTTTTATTTGGCTGAATATAACAGGTACTTGTCCCTCCAGCTGAAAGATACTGAGGATCAGTTGAAAGATACTGGGGAATGCCCACCCAGTTGAAAAGTGCTGGAGAGGTGCTCAGTTGAAAGATTTTGTGGTTTGCTCAGTTGAAGAAAACTGAGTGGTATGGGCTAGTGGTTAGGCATGAGGCTGATCTGATACTTTTCAGTTCGGCTGCCAGGGGTGGTAAAGTCAGAGTCCTCATACCATACAGTGGTCCCATAGGGGAACCCACTCATTAATTAAAACTCTTACTCATCTGGGGGTCACATATAAAAGTTGTCCATTCAGCGATCCGAGCACCTGCTCTGACCTTGGACCACTAAAGGAAGAAACTGAGACACATGAGAGGGATGAAATGACTCTAGGGTGATGCATAGAGGAGTTAAGCTCACAAGCAGCACAGTGACCCACAACACAATTTCAGTAGTAAATTTTATCCCTGACAAATTCAACTTAAAATGGGAAATAGAGTCTCTCAAACAGAGAAAAGAGGGGTGTCAGAAAACCAACCTCCAGCCTCCAGCTAACACCCCAGCCAGATTCATATACAGTACATATGGAGCTCATACTTGCAAGTACCTACTTAAATGGGGAAATTATACTAAAGTATATCTCGGTCTCATATGGCCAAATTGGGTTTCTTTTGATATTCAAAAATTCATATTTTTACACACACAGTTAGAAAAAGCTGGCTGTATCATCAAACAGACTAAATGGAATATTTACTTTAATTGGTATTTAGGAGCTTCTAAAAGAGGAAATGCTAGAGTAACTTCTTTGCAGGAAAACAATAAGAAATTGCTTGAAACTATATCAGAACTAGAAAAGGTCACTAGCACTGACTCTGTCTCTCCGTCTGCTCCTCCCACATATCCTCTTCTATCTGAACTGCCTGGCCCATATGCTATATCTTTTTCTCTTCCAATTCTTCTACCTCCTGCTATTCTCCCTTCCCCAGCAAAGGAGGATAAAAAATCAGAAATGAATTTAGCTCATTTTAAGGAGAACCCTATTACAGGGAGAGGTGAACAATCCTTGGTGCTTACATGCACACTCTGGACCTGAGCAGAACTTAGAGCCTTGGCTAAGGAATTTCCCAGTCCAAGTCAGGATCCATTGGGATTTGCTAAGGGATTTGAGTTAACCATCTGGACCTACAAGCTCAGGTTTTCAGATCTATATCACTTATATAGCTATTAATTTCTGAAATCAAAGCAAGGGAATGGATAGAGAAAGCATAGTCCACAGGCTTACAATGAATGGAAGGAATTAGCTTAGAAAGTACTTGAACTTATCCTAGAAAAATTTCCAAAAAACATAGACTGGATAAAGATTCAACAGTGCAAATCCGGATGAATCAATTCTGGACTATTATGAAAGCTTTGAACAACCTTTTAAGCAGTATTCTGGCTTGATGCCTGAATTATTCTCTAACCTGTAAGTTAAGAAGGAGAAACCTAGAAAGAAAAATGGATTTTAGACAGGAATTTCGAGTTAAACAAGAATAGGGCTGCTCCAAGGGAACATGGGGAGCCTTTCCCCTTCTCATCTCTAACACCCTGGGAAAAGTAAAAATGATTATACAAGGAGAAACAATTAAAGCCCTAATAGATACAGGGGACACCTTTTCAGTTTTGAACACTACCAAAATTAAAGCCTTTCTCCCTCAGAGTAAAACATCAGTACAGATGGTAGGGGTTTCTAATACACATTTTAAGGCTCTTAAATCATTACCTTTAGAATTCTACTTAGGGGAACTTAAAGGAAGACTCTCTTTTTTTCTAGTAGAAAGTGCTCCTGTTTACCTGATAGGTAGAGACCTATTAGAAGCTTATGAAACTCATATTTCCTTTACTCCTAAGGGAGAAATGTTTCTAGATCTAAAGGATCAGACTTCCTTCATCATATAATGTTTGTGACCCATGATGAGGATGCCACTGAACAAGACAAATTGCTAGGCTCAGTACCTAAAGAATAAAGGGCACTTGATTCTACTGACATTGGAAGGATACATTCTGCATCACCCATCAGAATTCCTATAGATAAGGATAAGACCCTGCTTATCATTAATTAAGGTAGGAGGCCATAGAAGGAATAAAACCATTAATATCAGCTTACATTGAGAAAGGTCTTATTGTGCCTTCCACCAGCCCTTATAACACTCCCATTTTGCTGGTTAAAAAAACAGATGGCAAGGGTTGGAGATTCGTACAGAGCTTGAGATTTATCAATGCTATTATCCCTCAACATTTTGTAGTACCAACACCCCATATCTTACTGTCCTATTTTCCTAAAAACAGTGACTTTTCTGTGATAAATCTCTGTCGCACGTTTTTTAGTATCCCTGTACTTCCTGACAATCAGTATCTTTTTGCCTTTACTTGGAATGAAAACGGCAATATACATGGACTGTAATGCTACAGGGCTTTACTGAAAGCCCCATTTACTTCTCCCAGATATTAAAAACCAATCTAGATGATCTGGATTGTCCTCATAAGTCAGTTTTGATACAATATGTAGACAATTTTCTGCTGTGTTCAAATTCTTTGATAAACAGCCAGCAAGACACCTGTATTTACTTCAGAAGCTAGACTTAAAGGGACATAAAGTGTCCAAAAAGAAATTGCGTTTCTGAAGGCTAGTATAAAATATTTAGGACATAGGATATCTAAAGAAGGACTTTTAATTGATCTGGATAGAGCAAAAGGCATTCTAGCCTTTCCTGCCCCCAAAACAAAAAGATAATTAAGATGAATTTTAGACCTTGCAGGCTACTGTAGGAATTGGATTCCAAATTTTTCCTTAATAGCTCAGCCATTATATAATCTACTCAAATAAGACCAAACTGAACCTCTTTGCTGGGATGTAGAACATTCATAAGCCATGGAGAACTTAACAAAAAAACTTCTGGCCAAGGCCCCAGCCCTGGGGCATCCAAATTATGATCTACCCTTCTTCTTCTTTGTTCATGAAAACAAGTGAGCTGCACTAGGAGTACTAAACCAGCAAGATGGTTGTTACTACTGGCCAATAGATTGGGTAGCCATGGGCCTCCCCCATGCCTCCGGGCTGTCACAGCGACAGTTGTGCTATGTCAGACCATAGAAGAGATAGTCATGAGTCACCCTTTTACTATCTTTGCTCCTCACTCCATGGAAATCTTACTAAACTCATAATACATAACATTATTCAGCAAGTCAATTAACTTCCCATGAGATTGTCATGCTCTTGCCAAATATAACTCCTCACAGATGCAACAAGCTTAATTCAGCCACCTTGCTACCAGAAGAATCAGAAGTCAATGACAAAAAACATGATTGTGTTGTTTTAACTGACAATCTCTTATTTCCTAGGACTGATCTCCAAGAAAGCCCCATGAATAATCCTGATTTTATATTATTCACTGACAGTTCATATCTTCAAGGACCACATGGAAAGTACCAGGCTGGTTATGCTGTCATTTATCCAGTATCAATCCTTGAGAATTGTCCCTTACCTAATGTCTCTTCTGCCCAAAAGGCTGAATTAATAACACTAACAAGAGCCTGTCAGTTGGCAAAAGGGAAATCTGCTAACATTGACACCAACAGCCACTATACTTTTGGGGTAGCACATGATTTTGGCAAGCTTTGGAAAAAAAGAGGATTTTTAACATCCTCAGAACAGCCTATCAAAATTGGAATACAAGTTGCAGAATTATTGGTTATCATTATTAGCTATCATTAAGGTATCTGGTCATACAAATGCTGATACCACAGAAGCAAAAAGCAACTCCTTAGCTGATCACACTGCCAAGACAGAAGCTCTGCAAAATGATAATAGACAGCTCACAGCTGTTTTCTCTTTTCAGCCTCCCTGTTAAATTTTCAGGAAGCGGCACCAAAAGGAGAAAAGGATACTTGGAAACAAAAAGAAGGAAGGTTTGACTCCAATAAAGTGCTCCGGATAGGCCCAAACGGAAAGCCTATCTTTATATTTGCAGCTTAATACACCGTTTTACAATATATTCATGAGCTAACTCATTGAAACACAGATAAGATGGTATTGTGGGTAAACAATATTCTTGGAAGCCTTCCTTCACTATAGCTAGGACAGTTTATTCTAGATGCACCACATATCCAAAATACAACCAAGGAAAGCCATTATATAGGTCTCAAGGAAACTTTCCATTACCTGCTGGTCCTTTTGAAATTTGGCAGATTGACTTTATCCAATGTCCCCTCTCAAGGCTACCAGTACGAACTTGTCATGATTTGTATGTTTTCCCATTTGGTTGATGCATTCCCATACAGAGGGGCCACTGCACAGTTGGTAGGCAAATGACTACTAGAAAGGGTGATTCCCATCTGGGGAGTCCCTGCAGAAATACAGAGTGATAGTGGAATCCATTTTACTGGATAAATTGTCAAGGAAATTTGTAAAATCCGGCCAATTATGCAGCATTTCCATTGTGCTTAACACCCGCAGTCCTCTGGGCTAGTAGAAAGAACAAATGGAACAATTAAAACCCAATTGGCTAAAATTGTAGATGTTTATTTCTTATCCTGGCCAAAGGCCATTCCATTGGTCCTCCTCAACCTAAGATCTACTCCCTTTGAGAAACATCATTTGTCTCCTTTTGAAATTATCACTGGGAGACCAATGAGAATAGATGAAGGATAGTATGAACCGAAACTACACTCAGAGCAGGATGTGAAGAAGATCACATCAGAAGTAGGCAGCTTACCCAAGGTGCTGGGCCTATTTCATATGATCATTTATAGTGTTTGCTTGACTTCTTGGAATTTTGCATATGAATCAAATGTTTTCCTATCATGGGCACAATCTTATGCTAATTTTAAAAATCCATCGGTTGTTGGGTTTGCTGCCAATTACCTGTGTCTAGTACTTCTGAGTTACCTTGATGGATTTCTCCCCTCCAAGGCTCTGATTTGATAATCCTTAGAAAATTTATTGTAGAAGAAAGAAATTCAGTCCAGTTCAGGCTACTATTGATATTACTAGATGGGATCCTCTCACCTGGACAATAATAATACCTGCCTTGATTCTAGCCATAAATACAAATTTTATTTCGGGGTCACTCAAGCTCAATCAGAACAACAAGCTAAGTCTCAATCAAAAACTGTAACCTCCTGTTTATTAGAAGGAAACCTCGCACACTTATGGGATGGATTTATGTGGTTAACACCAGGTTATGGTCATTTAAGCTTAAAAGCTCCTCTATGTTGGGAAAAATCAAATCATATTGATGATCAGCCTAGTAACATTAGAAAATTAGGCTGGGAGCCTTATGAACAATGTCTACATATTATTACCCTTAGAGGTAGTGATTTGTATGGAACCGATTGGGTCAGATGACCAGAGACACTGGGTGGCACCTAGTGGAACTCAGTGGATTTGTGGTAATAATTTATGGCCTTGGTTTCTACTGGGATGTATAGGAAGATGTACCCTGGGACTCCCTTGGACTTAAGGTCATATAAGTAACAATTTAGAGATGACTCCAGCCAATCTACCATTGGTATGAGCCCGATGGATCAAGAGATCTGTATTTCTCTGGTATGACCAATTAGCAGCTATTTTTGTACTTTCAGTAGGATTGGAGAATGTAATAGGCCATACTGAAGCCTTAACAAAATTCACTCAATATCCTTTACATGATAATAACCAGGCTATTAGCTTACTGAATTCTGACATCTCTATGATGAGAAAAGCAGTGCTATAAAACCACACGGCCCTTGATGTCCTTACAGCATTTCAAGGAGGGAGCTGTGCCATAATTCAAACTGAATGCTGTCATTTCACAAATGAATAGTCTAATATAACATGTTTAATGAACCATTTGAAAAATCAGATTTCTGCCTTAAGTGACCCGTTCCCTAGTCTTGACCACCTCTTCAAAAACTGGTTTGGTATGGGAAATTCTTGCCTTAAATATTTACTTATAAGTCTATTAATGGTATTATTTGTATTTTGCCTGTTTTACAAGATTTTTGTTTCTTCTATTACCAAATGTGTGACTGAGCCTACAAAAAATTAATGATGACTAGGCCACTTGAAGCAGTTGATCAAATAAATAGTTCTGTATGAGATCAATGATTGTTAATAGTGTAACTATAGATATGGAAAGATTCAACAAGAGAGTTTTTTTTTTCCCCTGGACAATAACAGACTAGTAAGAAAGGTGGTCCAGAGATCTTTGGTTACTGTTAATAAGGCCTAGTCCAGTAATAGCACATTGAGTGGCTTATCAGTAAAATCTTCACCAGACCTGGGAATGAACCTTCCTAACACCATGAGATTAAATAATTATGAAATGCCCCCCTACCATGGTCTTAATTATGACCATGAGGGGGCATTGTCACCTACAAATAGGCACTTGCCATCTACCTCTACAAGGATTAAATTATGAGCCACTGCAGCTGCTGACCTTCAACACCCCCCTGAAATGAGTTCAGCGTGGAGATCAGGAATGAGGCACTCTGTCCTCTGGGAAAAACTGGCAGAACAGGGCTTCAGATAGTTAGATATTTTCAGGAGAAAATTTTATGAGTCCAATTCTTGCATCTCCTCATATCTAGAAAAGCACTAAAATCCTTCATAGTGACATTTGCTCCTCATGACTAGAAGTAACCTTCTGCAAAAAAATATGTGCTTGATTGCATGTACTTCCACTTCATCAAAATCACATATATACTGACCCCTACCTCTTTGGAGCAGTTTCTCAGAGCTATCTGAAATGCTGTCTCCTGAGCTATAGTCCTCATTTTGCTCCAAATAAAACTTAACTCACAACTCTTATGTTGTGCTTTTTTTTTTTCAGTCAACATAAGTATGATTGAATTAAAGTATGGCCTTGCAGATATTCTTAAGAATAAAACAGTTGAGTAGTGATATGTCTGTTAAAACATTAATCATTGCTAAAAAGTCAAGACACTTGTGTCACAAATTTGAGCAAGGACTAGAAATGTTCTTAACATGAGCAGGGTGACATAACTGTAAAAGAAACTGAATGTTGCAATTATGGTTCTCTAACATGCATTTAATATGCATTAAATATACTTATAATTAATACATCATCAGCAGTTCTTCTTATTAGGCAATACCATGGGCAAATTCAGTTGTTGACCTTCAGAAAATGTATAAATGAGCAATTATAAAGCAGTCCTGGAAATAAAGCACTGTGTTCCACCAAACCAATTACTTAAGTCTAAACTAAGATTATTCCCCCATTTAATTAACTGCCTTAACATTTATTCTCTCTCTTAAACACAACACTTGATCATTTATCTCTGTCACTTACAAAAAAAAAATAGTGTTATGTGAGAAAAAATCAACTAGTTGTTTGGCAAGACAGAGACAAAATCAAGTCATCAATCACAAATATATAATTTTTCTAATGTTGGTAGTGGAATATATAGTTTATTTTGAGTTAACTTCCAACATTTCTGATTTGGTTATCTAGATAAATATAATGTGTATATATTTGCATATTTAATTTAATAAATCAAATAAAGAAATTTAATTAAATATATCATCTAAATTTGGAGAGTTGCAAATTTTAATTAGATGTAAAATAAACCTCATAGAGGAAATGCAAGTAATATTAAGAATATTCTATCATGTATATAAAAACAAACCATTATATATGTTACAAAATAAACTCTGATAAATTTATTTCAAAGTTCTTTGAGTATTTTAAAATTATATAATATGTGTCATTATATTTTTATTGGAGGTGAATAATAAGGAATTTAAACCATCAGCCTGTTTTACATGCTTTCCTGTGATTTACCAGGGAAGTCAACAGCCATTTAAATTTTCTTCTGGCAGTAAAATAGGGAAATGTATGTCCAGGGAACATAAATCTACTGTCACTTTTTTGCACAATTTTATTTGTTCTACCACCATTGATTCCAATGTGTTACACGGTGTAAAATAATGGAAATTAATACTATGTTGGGACTGCCAAATTCATTTCATACAGCAGTAATTATAATAATAAGCAAAATAATATATAATCACCCATGAGAATAAGCACAATTCCATGTATCAACATCCTGAAAAAATCAGTCCCAGTCTAAAGAAAATCTAACAAATGTTTTTAAAGATACTAATTTTCTGTTCCATTCTATGTTTTGTTTGTTTTCATGAGCATCTCTTATGTGGGAATACTTTTGTTTTACAGTATTTTAAACAGGCCGATGTTTGTATGTTTTCATTCTGGTAATTGGAGGAGCAATTAGAAGTAATGAGAATGGCGACAAGGAGGAGGTTTGCCAAAATCTCTTCGTTAAGTTGAATTCCAAGAAACTACCTGTGAAACAGATTTTACTCTATTTATTCAAGAAGAATACTTAAATACACCTCATTTCAACTCTTTGCCCAAAAATCACTCCATCTGTAAGTGAAAGACATGCCATTTTGGTTTGGGGAGATGTTAACAGGGATAAATCTAATTTATGACAGCATGTGAAATTTCTTTTCAGTCTTTCCTTTGTATTTCAATTTTCTCCTTTATTTATATCCATCTATAAATCCTTTTCTTTTTTCTTTTGAAACAAAGCCTTCTTGAGCCTCTAATTCAATGTGTATCACTGTGCCATATTCTAGTTACATATCCAGGCTATCCAATGTCTCAGATTTTTCTCATTGCTTCTCAATGGAAATATTAAGCACATGAAGATATCCATTCAAAGAGCCTGTCTTGCAGAACAATATGAGATGCCGATATGTTAAGCCTAAAACAACTCAGCATAAAATCCAAATATTGGGCAAATTTATAGACAATATTGAAATATACTCTAATATTGACTAGTGGCAGCATTTACCAAATTTATGAGAGAAATAAATATAAAACACTTGATATTGAGAACTATAAACATTTGGTCTGAGAGATATTTTCTTGAATAACACAAAAAACACTAGAATACATCTAAGTTCCCAGAAATTTAAAAGTAAAATATTATGTATAATCTGGAGAGTAAACAAGAATAAGAAAGAAGACCTTCACAGAATAAGTAAGTGGATGGATGGTCAATAAATATAAAGAGGTTCTCAATCTCACTATTTATCAGAGAAACTAACAACATATTACATGTACTTACCCAAATAAATGTGAAAACAATTAAGTTGAATTCCAATCTAGAGACAAAATGACAGTGAAGAAAAATGTCTCCTATACTGTGGATGGTAATGTAAATAATTCAATCATAATAAAGAGTGAGGTGGCAGTATCAGTTAAAGAGGAAAACCATACCCCAACAATTCACCTCTGCTAACTCCAGAATTCTTTTACAGTGGCATACAATACATATGAAAATATATACATGAATATACTTTATGCCATTGGTCATACAATTAAAATATGGAAATAAGAAATATGATGTGTAGTAATAAATAAATGTGATGTTGTCACAAGGATGTGCAATATATGAGAATTAAAAGAAAGTACATTTATAACTAACTACAGATTTTTAACATTGCTGCCAGTCTATGAAACATTTTTGTTTTTATCAACTAATTGATTTGCTTTGCATCAGGGATGAGAGAGAGGCAGCTTTGCAGATAGGAATTTTACACAAAGTATTTCTCCTTTTTGAATATTCAAGTTTCCTCATTCTAGATATAAACCAGAAGAGAGAAGCCCAAATATAGTCTCTGTATTAGTTTTTCTAGATTCTAAGTTTCAATCATGACATTTTGAAATAATGACATAGCATTATTAAATACTGATAATATATCAATATTAAATAATGACATAGTAAGTTCAGAGATGGACGTGAAATGTGCCTTTCAGATGAACTTACTTTCAGTTAATGACCTGGTTAAAAATCTCAGTTTTTTAAAATAGTACTAGTCAAGTATAATGTCTGATTTACTTTACACAGTAACTCTGAAAATATCACATTTAAGAAACACTAACTGAATGCTGCTTTCAAATTCTGAGTTGATAAATTTATATCAAGTATGTACATAGGCAGAGAAAACGATACTGAGAAGCATTTATATCTCACATAGCCCTCTTCAATTACTATTTTCTCCCCTTGCTTAATTTTTCTTCATTATTCTCTATTCTCCCATCTTGCCTTATTTTTTTTCTGCATTCATCACCCCTTGGCATAGTAGGTTTGCATCTGCCTCCCCTGCCTCCCCCCAATAGAATATAATCTCCATGAAAGCAGGAATTTCATTTTATTCCCTGCTGTCACCATCACCCATACTAGAGGCTTAATAAATAGCTACATATACAGAACCACTTGAATGTGTCAGGCAGGATCCTCAACACTGGAGATATGGTGTTGAATAAGATAGATATAGCCCTTGATTTCATGGAATTTACCTTTTTTTGAGGGTGAAAATAAGCTGTCAAACAAAATTTTTTAAAAAGACATAAAAAAGATGATGCGACAGAGAATACTTTAGATTAAGGAGTGATATTGTGACATTTGTGAATGATATGTAAAAAACCAACAAATAAATGCAGCCAAAGTGGCATTAAAAGTTTATTCAGGGACACATATAGAAATAGTAAAATACTTAGATTGTTCTGACACTGAAATTTCCTCACTACTACTGGCCTGTATGAAAACACTAAGTAGAAAGACTGGTTTGTTGCATTAAAAGGATAAAAAAATGAGTTGAAACACAGAAATTGAGCAATTCTTAGAAAAAGCCTTTTTTTCTTTCTAGCAGTATAGTTTTTTTTTTGTTTTTTTTTTTTTGCGGTACGTGGACCTCTCACTGCTGTGGCCTCTCCCGCTGCGGAGCGCAGGCTCCGGACGCGCAGGCTCAGCGGCCATGGCTCACGGCCCCAGGCGCCCCGCGCCATGCGGGATCTTCCCAGACCGGGGCACGAACACGCGTCCCCTGCATCGGCAGACGGACTCGCAACCACTGCGCCACCAGGGAAGCCCTAGCAGTATAGTTTTATGTCATTTTGAGTGACATATGATTAACGCTAAAACATTGTTTCAAGAAGAGAAATACTCTCTCTTTAATGCTTTAAATTGATTCCTAAAAGAATAAAGCACCTTATACAGTGAAGGATAGTTTCACTATAGAACTGGATAATCCAAGTAGATTTCCAATGTGCTGGCACTGACATTTCATCATAGTACAAAATGATTCCAGGTTCTCACATATTTATGCTTATTTGAACAGTGTTTATAAAATAAAATTCCCCTCCAAATCATTCACATTGTTATATGTATCTCTATATATGCATACATATACACACATATATCAATTTTGTTTAAAAATTAACAGTAAATTTTGTTCCTATTTTAACATCTGTATTTTTCCATTTTTCCTTCATATTTACTCTTACAACTTTCATTAAAGCTAATGAAGAATTTCAGTTGACCCCATAATGCAACAATAGGTTTTAAGCAACTGAAACCTATGGGTAATAATAATTTTTAAGGACAAGACTGGGATGGGTGGAAATGTCTCTATATCTCTTAATTCCCAGATATTTTATACTATTTTAGAAATGAATACAGAAATCAGAGCTATTATAAATATCAGTGTAAGTCTATCTCTGATTCAAAGCAATGTATACATTAACTAATGCTTGTTATTGTTAAAGGCGCTGTATCTCAAGTTGAATTTTCCCAGTTTCTCAGAAGTGACAGTTAAATTATAATCTCAGCATGTCCATCATGCTTAATGGACTCCTTGGGGACACCAGAATATCTTTTTTTTTTTTTCCTTCTTTTTCTTGCAGTACACGGGCCTCTCACTGCTGTGGCCTCTCCCGTTGCAGAGCACAGGCTCCGGACGCGCAGGCTCAGCGGCCATAGCTCACAGGACCAGCTACCCTGTGGCATGTGGGATCTTCCTGGACCGGGGCACGAACCCGTGTCCCCTGAATCGGCAGGCGGACTCTCAACCACTGCACCACCAGGGGAGCCCCAGAATATCTTTAACACAATGAACTTCCCATTCTTAAGTAGATGAAGTTTTAGAGTCCTTGATGGAACCTGCTTTTTCACTACAGTTAGCAAATGTCCGCCATTTAATTATACATGGAGTCTTAAGCTGAAATTTAAACTTCAGTCATTTGTGTTGTGACATCTGCAAAGTGCTTTGGAGGAAATGTGAAACCTAGTTGTTTAAATGTAGTTGAAATAGTTAAATTTATTTATTTATTTATTTATTTCTGCATTGGGTCTTCGTTGCTGAACGTGGGCTTTCTCTAGTTGTGGCAAGAAGGGGCTACTCTTCATTGTGGTGCACAGGCTTCTCATTGCAGTGGCTTCTCTTGTTGTGGAGCTCAGTCTCTAGTCACATGGGCTTCAGTAGTTGTTGCACATGGGCTTCAGTAGTTGTGGCTCTCGGGTTCTAGAGCACAGGCTCAATAGTGGTGGTGCACAGGTTTAGTTGCTCCACGGCATGTGGGATCTTCCCAGACCAGGGCTTGAACCCGTGTCCCCTGAATTGTCAGGTGGATTCTTAACCACTGCTCCATGAGAGAAGTCCCTAAAATACATTATTTTTGACAAAAGCCTTAAAATGATATTTAAACATTTTAAGGTAAATAATTTAATATAGAATATCAATTAGAAAAATATATTACACAAAATTAAATATTCCTTTCATGTATTTTTAACACAGATAGTATCTAGACAAGTTTTATGAAATACACATGTTAAATCAAAAACAAATCTGGGGACATCCCTTGTGGTGCAGTTGTTAAGAATCCACCTGCCAGTGCAAGGGACATGGGTTCAATCTCTGGTCTGGGAAGACTCCACATGCTGTGGAGCAGCTAAGCTCAGGCACTACAACTACTGAGCTGG
This sequence comes from Stenella coeruleoalba, assembly GCF_951394435.1. Lineage (NCBI taxonomy): Eukaryota > Metazoa > Chordata > Mammalia > Artiodactyla > Delphinidae > Stenella > Stenella coeruleoalba. The sequence goes on along the minus strand of NC_137164.1, from coordinate 41,694,029 downwards.
CACACCTAGAGCCTGTGCTCAGCAACAAAAGAAGCCACCACAATGAAAAGCCCATGCACTGCAACGAAGAGTAGCCCCTGCTCACCCCAACTAGAGAAAGTCTGTGCACAACAACGAAAACCCAATGCAGCCAAAATTAATTGATTAATTAATTTAAAAAAATCTGAGGGAGACCTTCAAGATGGCAGAAGAGTAAGATGTGGAGATCACCTTCCTCCCCACAGATACATTAGAAATACATCAACATGTATAACAACTCTTACAGAACACCTATTGAACACTGGCAGAAGACCTCAGACTTCCCAAAAGGCAAGAAACTCCCCCACGTATCTGGGTAGGGCAAAAGGAAAAAGAAAAAACAGAGACAAAGAATAAAGATGGGACCTGCACTTCTGGGAGGGAGCTCTGAAGGGGGAAACGTTTCCACACACTACGAAGCCCCTTCACTGCTGGAAATTGGGGAGTGTGGCAAGGGGGCAGCTTCGGAGCCACAGAGGACAGCACAGCAATAGGGGTGCAGGGGGTAAAGCAGAAAGATTCCTGCACAGAGGATCGGTGCTGACCAGCACTCACCAGACTGAGAGGTTGTCTGCTCAACAGCTGGGGTGGGTGGGGGCCCTTAGGTGAGGCTCAGGCATCGGAGGTCAGATTCCAGGAAGAGGAAAGGGGTTGGCAGCGTGAACATAGCCTGAAGGGGGCTAGTTCACCACAGCTAGCTGGGAGGGAGTCCAGTAAAAAGTCTGGAACTGCCTAAGGGGCAAGACACTATTGTTTAGGGGTGCGTGAGGAGAGAGGATTCAAAGCACTGCCTAAATGAGCTCCAGAGATGGGCGCAAGCTGTGTCTATCAGTAAGGACACCAGAGAGGGGCAGGAAATTATAAGGCTACTGCTGCAGCCACCGAAAACCCTGGGTGCAAGCACAGGTAACTAACCACACTTCCCCCTCCTGGGAGCCTGTGCAGCCCAAAACTGCCAGGGTCCCGTGATCCAGGGACAACTTCCCCAGGAAAACAGACAGTGCACCTCAGACTGGTGCAATGTCACGCCAGCCTCTGCCACCATGGACTCACCCCGCATACTGTACCCCTCGCTCCCTATTGTCCTGAGCCCCCTAATCTGCTGCTACTTTAAACCTATCCTGTCTAAGTGAAGAACAGACTCCCTCAGGTGACCTACATGCAGAGCCAGGGCAAAATCTAAAGTGCAACAGAAAGAGCTGTGCGAACAAAGAAGAAAAAGGGAAATTTTCCCCAGCAGCCTCAGGAGCAGTGGATTAAATCTTCACAATCAACTTGATGTACCGTGCATCTCTGAAATACTTCAATAGACAACAAATTATCCCAAAATTGAGGCTGTGGAATTTGTGTGATTTTGTCTGTATAGCATTGTTTTTACCATTTGTCCTAGGGTTCTCTCTGTCATTTTTTTTTTTTTTAAGTATACTCTTTAGTGTGTGTTATCATTGCTGGATTTGTTTTTTTTTTTATTTGGTTCCTCTCTTCTTTCTTTCTTTTTCTTATTACTTTTTTTAATTTTTAACTATTTCTTTTAATTTTTTATTTTTTAATAACTTTATTTTATTTTTTTCTCTCTTTCCTACTGAGCCATTTGACTGACAGGGTCTTGGTGCTCCGGCTGGGTGTCAGGCCTGTGCCTCTCAGGTAGGAGAGAAAAGTTCAGACATTGGTCCACAAGAGGCCTCCTTGCTCCATGAAATATCAAATGGAAAAAGCTTTCCCAGAGACCTCCATCTCAATGCTAAGACCCAGCTCCACTCCACGACCAGCAATATAGAGTGCTGGACACCCTACGGCAACTAGCAACACAGGAAGAGAACCTGACCCATTAGCAGAGAGGCTGCCTAAAATAATAACAAGATCACAGACATCCCAAAGCATACCACCAGCCGTGATCATCCTCACCAGAAAGACAAGATACAGCCTCATCCACCAGCATATAAACACCAGTCCCCTCCACCAGGAAGCCTACACAGACCACTGAACCAACCTTAGCCACTAGGGGCAGACACAAAAATCAATGGGAACTACAAACCTGCAGCCTGTGAAAAGGAGATCCCAAACACAGTAAGTTAAGAAAAATGAGAAGACAGAGAAACACACAGCAGATGAAGGAGCAAGGTAAAAACCCACCACACCAAGCAAATGAAGAGGAAATAGGCAGTCTACTGAAAAAGTATTCAGAGTAATGATAGGAAAGATGATCCAAACACTTGGGAAGTAGAATGGAGAAAACAGAAAAAACATTTAACAAGGACCTAGAAGAACTAAAGAGCAAACAAACAATGATGAATAACAAAATAAAAGAAATTAGTAATTCTCTAGAAAGAATCAACGGCAGAATAACTGAGGCAGAAGAACAGATAACTGACCTGGAACATAAAATAGTGGAAATGATTACCACAGAGCAGAGTAAAGTAAAAAGAATGAAAAGAATTGAGGGCAGTCTCAGAGACTTCTGGGACAACATTAAACACACCAACATTCGAATTACATGGGTCCCAGAAAAAGAAGAGAAAAAGAAAGGGACTGAGAAAATATTTGAAGAGATTATAGTTGAAAAATCCCCTAATATGGGAAATGGAATAGTCAATCAAGCCGAGGAAGCACAGAGAGTCCCATACAGGATATATCCAAGGAGAAACATGCCAAGACACATATTCATCAAACTATCAAATATTAAATACAAAGAAAAAATATTAAAACAGCAAGGGAAAAACAACAAATAACATATAAGGGAATCCCCATAAGGTTAACAGCTGATCTTTCAGCAGAAGCTCTACAAGCCAGAAGGGAGTGGAAGGACATATTAAAAGTCACAAAAGGGAAAAAACTACAACCAAAATTACTTTACACATCAAGGATCTCACTCAGAATCGATAGAGAAATTAAAACTTTACAAATAAGCAAAAGCTAAGAGAACTCAGCAACACAAAACCAACCTTACAACAAATACTAAAGGAACTTCCCTAAGCAGGGAACACAAGAAAATGAAAAGACCTAAAATAACAAACCCAAAAAATTTAAGAAAATGGTAATAGGAACATGCATATCGATAACTACCTTATATGTTAATGGACTAAATGCTCCAACCAAAAGACATAGACTGGGTAAATGGATACAAAAACAAGACCCATATCTATGCTGTCCACAAGAGACTCATGTCACTCTTAAGTACACATACAGACTGAAAGTGAGGGGATGGAAAAAGATGGAAATCAGAAGAAAGCTGGAGTTGCAATTCTCATATCAGAAGAAATAGACTTTAAAATAAAGGCTATTACAAGAGACAAGGAAACTACATAATGATCAAGGGATCAATCCTAGAAGAAGATATAACAATTGTAAAAACTTATGCACACAATATAGGAGCACCTCAATACATAAGGCAAATGCTAACAGCCATAAAAGGGGAAATCGACAGTAACACAATCATAGTAGGAGACTTTAACACCCCACTTTCACCAATGGAGAGATAATCCAAAATGAAAATAAATAAGGAAACACAAGCTTTAAATGATGTATTAAACAAGATGGACTTAATTGATATTTATAGGGCATACCATCCAAAAACAACAGAATACAATTTCTTCTCAAGTGCTTATGGAATATTTTCCAGGAAACATCACATTTTGGGTAAAAAGTCAAGCCTTGGTGAATTTAAGAAAATTGAAATCATATCAAGTATCTTTTCCAACCACAACGCTATGAGAGTAGATATCAATTACAGGAAAATGTCTGTAAAAAATACAAACACATGGAGGTGAAACAATAAACCACTAAATAACCAAAAGATCACTGAAGAAATCGAAGAGGATCCAAAAAATACCTAGAAACAAATGACAAGGAAAACACGATGACCCAAAACCTATGGTATGCACCAAAAGCAGTTCTAAGAAGGAAGTTTATAGCAATAGAATCCTACCTAAAGAAACATCTCAAGTAAACAACCTAACCTTACACCTAAAGCAATTAGAGAAAGAAAAACAAAAATATCCCAAAGTTAGCAGAAGGAAAGAAATGATAAAGATCAGATCACAAATAAATGAAAAAGAAATGAAGGAAACAATAGCAAAGATCAATAAAAGTTTGAGAAGGTAAACTATTAGACAGACTTATCAAGAAAAAGACGGAGAAGACTCAAATCAACAGAATTAGAAATGGAAAAGGAGATGTAACAACTGACACTGAAGAAATACAAAGGATCATGAGAGATTACTACAAGCAAGTATATGCCAATAAAATGGACAAACTGGAAGAAATGGACAAATTCTTAGAAAAGCACAACCTTCTGAGACTGAACCAGGAAGAAATAGAAAATACAAACAGACCAATCACAAGCACTGAAATTGAAACTCTGATTAAAAATCTCCAACAATCAAAAGCCCAGGACCAGATGTCTTCACAGGCAAATTCTAGCAAACATTTAGAGAAGAGCTAACACCTATCCTTCTCAAACTCTTCCAAATTATAGCAGAGGGAGGAACACTCCCAAACTCATTCTACAAGACCACCATCTCCCTGATATCAAAAGCAGACAAAGATGTCACAAAGAAAGAAAACTACAGGCCAGTATCACTGATGAACATAGATGCAAAAATCCTCAACAAAATACTAGCAAACAGAATCCAACAGCACAGTAAAAGGATCATACACCATGATCAAGGGAGGTTTACCCCAGGAATGCAAGGATTCTTCAATATATGCATATCAATCAATGTGATACACCATTTTAAAAAACTGAAGGAGAAAAAACATATGATCATCTCAATAGATGCAGAAAAAGCTTTGGACAAAATTCAACACCCATTTTTTAAATAAACCATCCAGAAAGTAGGCATAGGGAGAACTTACCTCAAAATAATAAAGGCCATATATGACAAACCCACAGCCAACACCATTCTCAATGGTGAGAAACTGAAACGATTTCCTCTAAGATCAGGAAGAAGCCCAGGTTTTCCACTTTCACCACTATTATTCAACATAGTTGTGGAAGTTTTAGCCACAGAAATCAGAGAAGAAAAGGAAATAAAAGGAATCCAAATCGGAAAAGAAGAAGTAAAGCTGTCACTATTTGCAGATGACATGATACTATATGTAGAGAATCCTAAAGATGCTACCAGAAAACTACTAGAGCTAATCAATGAATTTGGTAAAGTAGCAGGATACAAAATTAATGCACAGAAATCTCTGGCATTCCTATACACTAATGATGAAAAATCTGAAATGGAAATCAAGAAAACACTCCCATTTACCACTGCAACAAAAAGAATAAAATATCTAGGAATAAACCTACCTAAGGAGACAAAAGACCTGTATGCAGAAAATTATAAGACACTGATGAAAGAAATTAAAGATGATACAAATAGATGGAGAGATATACCATGTTCTTGGATTGGAAGAATCAACATTGTGAAAATGACTCTACTACCCAAAGCAATCTACAGATTCAGTGCAATTCCTCTCAAACTACCACTGGCATTTTTCACAGAACTAGAACAAAAATTTTCACAATCTGTATGGAAACACAATAGACCCCGAATATCCAAAGCAATCTTGAGAAGGAAAAATGGAGCTGGAGGAATCAGGCTCCCTGACTTCAGACTATACTACAAATCTACAGTAATCAAGATAGCGTGGTACTGGCACAGAACCAGAAATATAGATCAATGGAACAAGATAGAAAGCCCAGAGATAAGCCCACACACATATGGTCATCTTATCTTCGATAAAGGAGACAAGAATATATAGTGGAGAAAAGACAGCCTTTTCAATAAGTGGTGCTGGGAAAACTGGACAGGTACATGTAAAAGTATGAAATTAGAACACTCCCTAACACCATACAAAAAAATAATCTCAAAATGGATTAAAGACCTAAATGTAAGGCCAGACACTATCCAACTCTTAGAGGAAAACATAGGCAGAACACTCTAAGACATAAATCACAGCAATATCCTTTTTGACCCACCTCCTAGAGAAATGGAAATAAAAACAAAATAAACAAATGGGACCTAATGAAACTTTAAAGCTTTTGCCCACAAAGGAAACCATAAACAAGACCAAAAGACAACTCTCAGAATGGGAGAAAATATTGGCAAATGAAGCAACCGACAAAGGATTAATCTCCAAAATTTACAAGCAGCTCATTCAGCTCAATATCAAGTAAAGAAATAACCCAATCCAAAAATGGGCAGAAGACCAAATTTCTCCAAAGAAGATATACAGATTGCCAACAAACACATTAAAGAATGCTCAACATAATTAATCATTAGAGAAATGCAAATCAAAACTTCAGTGAGATATCATCTCACACCTGTTAGAATGGCCAGCATCAAAAATTCTAGAAACAATAAATGCTGGAGAGGGTCTGGAGAAAAGGAAAGCCTCTTGCACTGTTGGTGGTAATGCAAATTGGTACAGCCACTATGGAGAACAGTATGACATTCCTTAAAAAACCAAAAATAGAACTACCATACGACCCAGCAATCCCACTACTGTACATATACCCTAAGAAAACCATAATTCAAAAAGAGTCATATACCAAAATGTTTATTGCAGCTCTATTTACAATAGCCAGGACAGGGAAGCAACCTAAGTGTCCTTCAACAGAAGCATTGATAAAGAAGATGTGGCACATATATACAATATTACTCAGCCATAAAAAGAAAGGAAATTGAGTTATTTGTAATGAGGTGGATGGACCTAGAGTCTGTCATACAGAGTGAAGTAAGTCAGAAAGAGAAAAACAAATACTGTATGCTAACACATATATATGGAATCTAAGAAAAGAAAAAAAAAAACGGTCATTAAGAACCTAGGGGCAAGACGGGAATAAAGACACAGACCTACTAGGTAATGGACTTGAGGATATGGGGAGGGGAAAGGAAAGTTGTGACAACGTGAGAGAGTGGCATGGACATATATATGCTACCAAACGTAAAATAGATAGCTAGTGGGAAGCAGCCGCATAACACAGGGAGATCAGCTTGAGGAGTGGGATAGGAGGTGTGAGGGAGGGGGACGCCATAAGGAAGAGATATGGGAACATATATATATGTGTAACTGATTCACTTTATTATAATGCAGAAACTAACACACCATTGTAAAGCAATTATACTCCAATAAAGATGTTAAAAAAATAAAATCCAGTTAATGTTATTAAATAATGCTGACAGAGTGATATGACCTGCTCCCAAGACAATTTACAGGTCCACAGTTACAGAATGTAATTTATTTTTGTTCAGTCTATTGATTCAAAGGTTTTGTTATGCTCCATGTAACCTTGGAGATAAGTATGTGGACAATCTAGAGTAGCTGAGACTAGCCCATGTTAGGTAGCCTTAGATGTGTCAACGACAACAATAAAACAATATAATCAATGGTCAATCTAAGAGAGATATGGAAAATTTTATTCAAACCAACCTGAAGATTACAACTTGGGAGACAATCTTTTAGAAATCTCTGTGAACTGTCCTGCCTGTTAGAGGTCAAAGTATAGTTATATAAGTTTTTGAGACAAAAGGTTATATAGAAAAGTAACATACTGACAGTTAACATAGTCCAACAAAGCAAGTATTGGGTTTTTGTGACCCCTTACAGGACTGAGAAAGGAATGTTATCTCCTAAGGAGTTATATGCTGGTACCAGGAGGAAATAGAAATTGCTATTTTTTATGAATAGGCATTCCTTTGTCTTCAAAAGTGATCTATTTAATGTACAATGCACAGTAAAGGGGAAAGTTTAGTGGCTCAAATAAACAGAGAGAATTTTATGTTTAAAAATTTTCTTGTCCTGCCTAAAAATAATTTTATTTTATTAGATATAAATGTGTCTATAAAACTACCTTCATTTCTACCAAATATAGCCAAATTAAGGTTAATTTGTTTGCAAAATAAGTCTGGTTAATTGATCACATAGGTTTTTAAAAATTGGCTGTGCTGCAACTTTTCATAAGATATCTCAGACTGAACTTTTTAAAAAGGCCTCTCAAGGCCAGGAAAACTACATCAAGGAATTGCCACAGATTCCCCCAGTGATGTATATAGATTTGGGTGAATTCTCTTCTTGACTTTCCCCAAATATATTGAGATTCCTGCAGGTGTCAGGAGGTGGTCTTTCTTATTTCTTGTTTACCTGGAAAGACTGTTGTGAACCCTCTAAGTAAAGTTCCAGGTTGTTTTTCCCAGGGATTTTATGGTTCCATAAAGTTCACCTTAGTTCTTTAAAGCATCTGGTCATATCTGATGTTATGTATTTTCAAAATATGACATTTCTGTCAAGACCATGGTAATATAACCAATGTTTCCAACTGTGTCCTGTTATAGGAGAACAGATTCTTCTTGAACTTATGAAAATAATTATATTGCCATAAAAATAAGAATACTCACTAAGAGTTTCCAAATTCTAGAGGGATTAAGTAGAAAGAAAAGATAAATGTTTTAATTCTACTTATAAGGGTGTAATTTACCAAGTTGCTTAAGTCATAATTAACTTAAGGGGAAAGATTTCCTTATATCTGGAAACTACAGATTAAAAGATAGGAATATTTTAGCCAAAAACCCATAAAAATTATAACCATGTTCATCAGTTCATTGAGCCCTATGTAACTGATTCTTGATGTTACTCTTTTGTTAACAGTTTTATGAAGCCATTAGAGTTTCCATCAGAATTCTTTAATTTCTCACCCACTTCAGCAAAATGATTTCAATGTTATCAGAAACCTATACTTTCAAGAAGTTCTTTCTATGAATCTTCTTGAAATATTGTTTGCAAAAGCATGAGAGTAAAACAATAACTATCTATAAATGACAAAAATAAGTGATTAAAAATCTGATTACAATGCAATTGATAATGAAACAGTTATTGCTGTGGCATACAATAATTCAAGATAATAGCTAGAATTATGACCAATAACATTATACCAGGATATATCCAATTTTTATATTTTTTCATATAATTTCTAGAATATTAATATTAATGACATTTTACCCATACAATATAACCTAAGGTTTTCACTCACTTGATAATGCTTCCCATGTAACCCAACACATCAAATAATCCTAACATTTTTAATCTCTCACTCTCTCTGAGGTGCTTCAGGGCCCTTCTTTTGTGGTACACAGGCCTTTCACTGTTGTGGCCTCTCCCGTTGTGGAGCACAGGCTCCAGACGCACAGGCTCAGCGGCCATGGCTCACAGGCCCAGCTGCTCCGCGGCATACTGGATCTTCCCAGACTGGGGCACAAACCCGTGTTCCCTGCATCAGCAGGTGGACTCTCAACCACTGCACCACCAGGGAAGCCCTAGGGCCCTTCTTAAGCATTCTAAAGTTAGTTGGAGGTCAATCTTTGGAAATTTTTTCAAAAATATTAAAAAGTTTTGAAATATTTTTTTCATTTAGAATCATATGTCACTGTGAAACAATACTTATTCACTTAAGCAAAGCAACAATAAAATATTTTAAAAGCTAATACAGAAAGTTACAATTTACTTTAAAAGGTAAATAAACATAATCTTTTATCAAAAACAGCTCAATATTAAAAGAATGATAATAATAACTTGTTCTCTTAACAAAGAGAAAACCACACTCTAGTTTTGCACCACTTTACCTTCAATATTAAAATTCATTTACTTAATTAAATTCAATTTAATCTTACCCAGTCCTGATCATACATAAAATTTTCTCAGGATTCCTTTATCATAAACTTTCCACAACTTTCTGTATTAGTTTGTCCCTCATTTTTTTCCCATTTAGAAATAACCAGCTTTAGAACAAAATTCCTTTCTTTTCCCTTAAAAAAATCATTTCCATTTCTTATATCTTCCTTTTTCTTGTATACAAATATGTTTTCTTTACTAACTTTTAGTTGTAATTACATACATTAATTAGACTTCTAAACTCTTAAAAACCTTAATTTCTAGTGAAAAACAAAGAAGTAAGCAATTATGGACTGTCTTCTACATTGTGTAGATTGGCAAACATAAGTACTGTTTATAATTTCTTAAAAACATGTGCTTTATTATAGGAAATGTTTTAGTGTGTCACCAAACATATTTATTAATAGTCTCTCTGTAAAATATCTTTAGTCTATCTGTAAAAAAGAAGCTAGGGTTCAGTAATTAGTGTTTCAGTATCTTATTTTATTTGGAATGACCTTGGTATTTAATAAACTTCCATCACTTAACTTAATTTAGCGAAACTCTAAAGCTTCAAGTTACCAAAATCTGGAGAGACTATTTTTAAATAGACGTTACTAAAACAAAATTATTCCAAAAAGTTTACCTAAAAGCTCTCACCTTGTTTATTCATAAATTTACTCATAAAAATTTATGTATCAAGTTATTTTTCTTGCTGGCAAACTACAACAGTTGTAATAATATCTTATTGATTTCTAGTAAACCTAGGTTTGTATTAAATAACAAAAGTAATAAAATAATAAAAGTATTATACTTAATATTGATGATTCTAAATACCTGTCTACATTAATTAACCCAACAACCTTAAACTAGCTTTAATGCCAGATATTAATATAATAATATTTCATAGGCAACATAAACCTGAAATTTATTTGGGTTAGTTTCTCTTATATTTCTGAGAATTTCTTTAAGTGCTTAATTTCATTTAAGACAATTTAAATAGGGCTCATTTACAAATTAACTTTGATGGTACCATTTGGAGATAAAGATATATATACAATGTACAAAGACATAAATACATCCAAATAGACACAGAGATCTCATAATTTTCCTACTTGAGTTAAAAAAGCCTTTTTTCTCTTTCTTTTCAGTCTCAGGAATTGGAGGTGGTCTAGATAAGAAAGGAGTTCCTGAAAACACTGATAGAACATTTACATCTCAAGGCACAGAGAGAAGAAAGCAAGTACTCCTAGTGGGACTTTTTCCTTCATGATCAGAATTTTGAAAAGAAGTTTTATGAAGCTGGTTTTCTCTAACTGCATGCAAGATGAGATTTGGATTGTCAAAAGAACCCCTTCTTGGCCATTTTTAGGATGAGACTTCCCTCTTTTTCCACCTAAGTAAGCATTTGTAAGTTTCAGTGTTATACATAAACACAGTTGATACTCCCATAAGTAGCTGTCTTTCAGGGAGGTGGTTATTCATTTGGTAGCCTAATTCAGGTATGAGATGAGATCTAAGCAACTTTCTGAGGACAGTGTGGTGAATCATATGTATGCTGTTTCTGAGTCTAGCTCTCAAAGTTACCGTTGGGACAGTTCTATTATTTTACATGTCCCTGTTATTCCCTCAAATAGTCTAAAACCATCGTGTGTGCTTGGAGGACTAGGTTATCATCCTTTGTTACACCTGTAGACTCCAAGTGTCCTCTGATGAGTATCTCTCATATCCCGCTGGCTACACCATGTAAATGTCAATGAAAAAAGTAATATTCATTCTAAGAAAGAAATAAAAAAATTTATTTGAGCCAAACTTAGGATTATAACCTGAGAGAAAGTTCTGAGAACTGTTTCACTTGTTAGTGGTCAAAGCATAGTTATATAAGTTTAGTTTCTGAGACAAAGGGTTAACATCAAAATAGCATATTGACAGTTTACATAGTCTAGCAAAGAGATTAGTGGGTTATTGAGACCGCTTACAAGATTTAGAAAGGAATATTATTCGTAAGGAGTTACCTTGCTGGTGACAAGAGGAAATTGCTCTTTTCTATTTTGGTGAGTATATATTCTTGTGTCTTCAAAGGTGATCTAGTTAGTGTGTAATACAGATGTCCAATGCACACTAAAGGAGAGGAAGTAGCAGATGAAATGGACAGAAAGAGAATTTTATGTTTAAAATTATTCTTGTCCTGCCTAAAAATAATTTTATTTCATCAGATGTAAATGTGTACTAAAAAATGATTATTTATGCTATTTTTCAGCATTTCAATCTGAAATTAGATAAATTAGTTGGGGACAACTACTCATACCACAGACACTTTTAGTAGTTTCCTTAACAAAATTTTATATGGTACTCAAAAGAGTGCCTTGTATATGTTAAGAATTGAAAAATATATTGAACTTAATTTTTATTGGATAAAACAATAAATAAGTTGAAATGGAAAAGTCTATCTCACTCACAGTTTCTTTGAAAGAACTATTTAGGAAAAGTTACAAAAGAAAAACAGAGGATTTATATTTTTCCAAGGTAGGGAATATTTGCCTCTTTGTTAGAAAAAAAAAATTGTATTCATGTCTTGAGTTTCCACTTACACAAAGATATAATATTTACTACTAATTGTGAAACTCACTCATGTTAGTACTTATGTGTAGTTACATAAATGGAAGTTGTAGAAAAGTAAAATGATAAATATAACAAATAAAATTGAAATAAGTACAGAAGCCAATAGTAACCCAAGTGTCCTCAACAAAATATTTCCTGCAAAAATATAATACACTTGAAGGGAATCATGACAAACATGGTGTGCAGAGAAGAATGATGCAAATATGATGGTCAGTTTTGTTTAGAAGAATTTAGAAAAAAATGCAAGGAGGAATAGTATAGTAGAAAAAAGTATATAGTCATACATTGGATGTATGACTAACTTTACCACTAAATATTGTTAAAGTACACTATTGCATATTTTCTACTTTATCACATTGAGATATTGAACTAAATTATCTTGGGTGCCCAAGATAATTTGGGTGTTACTTGGGTGTTACTTGTTAGAGTAACAAGATAAGCTTTTAAATCTGAAAGGTCCATCCATAAAGCAACTTTTCACCCTCCATGGTCTATACTGTTTAAATGTTTAATAATGTCCTATGAAAGAATAATCTGGTATGCAATATATGGAATCCACTTTGAGAATGAAATGTAATAACTTTCTATTTTGTTTCTTATTTTACTTTCAGTCTTTAATTAACAAAGATTAAGAGCCTGTTGGTCAAGGCAAATTATTGAAGTTGATGAAATATATCTTAATCTGCTCATCCATCATTCCAATTGCCTTCAGTATCATCCTAGCCTCTGGATTTACATTTTAATACTTCATAAAGATTTCCTAATATCAATTTCCTAACTTTTATTGTAATGACTCCTTTGTGCATTTTCCTATAGTTTATTCAGACTCCGGAGGGATAATAGATCACTAATTGGATTTTTTTCCCCTAGTAATTTGTTAAATGGGTGCTGTTTTACTCTTTTTGCATCATCTTTTACACAACAAATGTTTATATTTTAAGAAAAGACTTTTGCGTTACTTCCAAAGTGTAACAAAATTTCAAAGACCTTTGCAGGCTTGTGAAAGAAAATAATTTTGACTACCAGTTTTCTTGGTGTCATTTTCATCACCACTGACAAATGTTTTTTAAGAAAAACTCAACATAAATGGAAATGTCATTGTTCCAGTTCTAAACCAAAACCCTTTGAATCATTTTTTTATTGTTCTATGTCTGTTTATTGAAGGTGTGCCCACATTCAGTTGATTTTCAAATCTAGTAATAGCTAATGCCAAATTTATATCAGCAATTCCTATACTCTACATGCCTCAACTGCTATTCCATTTGTTCTTGAGCCACTGATTGCCTCTTAAACTGTCTCCCTGCTTTGTTGCCACCACATTTATTTAGTCTATTTTCAACATAACAGTGAGTGTGATCTTATTCAAAAGTTGGTGAGATCATGACCCTCCTCTGTTAAACACCTTCTCACATTAAAAGCCAAGCTTCTTCCAGGATCCTAGACCATAGATGCTTTTGTTTCTTCCATATCTGTTTCTCCTGCACTCTCACTTGCTCACTCTGCTCATTAACACTAGTCTAAATGTTTCTCAAACATATCAGGTACACTTCTGTTTTAAGTCTTTTGAATTTGTTCTTCTCTTTCTCTCAGTGGTGTCTTCCTCAGACATACACTTGGTTGACTACTTCATTCTGAAAGTCTTTGCTTATATGCCCCCTTCTAAATAAGGTCATATTTCCCATAATCTTTCCCTGTTTTATTTTATTCTTTGCTATTTATCAGTGAAAATGTAAAAAATAATTTAAATGAAATTTTTTTCCAACTGTAAAATGAATGCAATCAATTGTGGAGGTTAAAAGAATGGCCTTTCCTACATGCTTAATGATGTTACCAGAAGATATCTTCGTTGCTTATATTAGATAAAAGCATGCTTGCAATTGTTATGAAACTTAAAATCATTGGTAAAGAATTATCTGTGAAATGCCTAATAAGAACCATGTCACCCTAACTAAACTGAATAAAAAGATTTAATCCAAGAATAACATTTATTTTACTGTAGGCCAATAATATTGTAAAGCAACATCTCCATTTCAAGTTCATTCTTTTTTTTTTTTTAATGTCTGTGATTATATCACTTTGACTGAAACTATTATTCAATAGAGAAAACATTCAAATGTAATTGCAAAGTCAGGGACCTACAGGGAAATGGGGATCAAAAGGTCTCATCACTCCAGGTGCTACAAAGCCTTCCCTTCCAGATGCTAAATATTTTACTCGTTAGGTATTTTTACATTAGGAATCTGTCTTAGCTGGTACAGGAAGACAAGGGGTCAAGCTAAATCAGATGATTCACCTAAACCTATTGAAAATGCAAAGTGTCCCAGGAGTCTTGTTGCTATTGTTAAGGATTATTTAGTAAATCCGATTGCTGAGTTTCTAAATATCCCAGCAGTCTGACAAAACTTGGTATCTTGACTTGATCAGGTCAGAGTCTGAAAATAGTGAAACCCTTATTAGAGAGTATGAAATCACAGTAGCTGCTCAGAAACACCGATTATTGATTACTGTGGAAAAAACAGAAGTGTATCTGCCATAACTAGGATGCCACTATTAAGTTTTAAGGATTTAATTCCCAACAGAAACCAAGATGACATACATAATTAGATTCTTATTTCTACATTATATTAATAACTACTTATGAAAATAACTTTAGATAATAGATATACTTCTGTTTGAGTGGTCTAAAAAGAATGAGGAGGATGATATTTTAAAATATCTATGTCATGGATAAGTATATGGTAATCTTTGTTTTGTTTGTTGTTGGTATTGAGTTTATAAAGCAAAACATACATATGAAAAAATACAGTAGATTATATGATATCTTCCTGACTAAGAAGGTGATAATTATTGACAAACATCAAAGGTTTTTCTTAGACATTTGTATGCAAAAGCTGTGAGCAAAACTCAGAGGAAATATGTCTTTTTGGGTTTTTTTTTTTTTGCCTTTTATTCTAAACAATCTAAGTATTCCATGCCAGTAGGGCAACTCAGGACTGATAAAATCAAACTCAGACTTACCCATATAATAAAGAAATTCTCACAAAAGGAAGGATAGAAGAGAAGGACAAAAAAGAGTAAGAGACTGAGGTAAATATTTTTTAAAATTGTGGTGGTTAATTAAGGGTCCAAGTGAAGAATACTATTTACAAAAGAATAATATCATTCTTAGCAGAACTTCATGTATATAAGGCCACAAACTAGTTGTCTGACATCAGGCAATTTACATAACTTCTTTGTACCTTTGTGTTCTCATCTTTGATATGATGAGAACTGATATCAATCAATCAAATGACAGAGGGAATGATATCAATTTTCACACCTGACTGAGAACTAAATGAGATAATAATATTAAATAATAATATTACTATTAAATATGATGTGTATAGTTGTTGCTATGAGGATTGTTAAATTTGAATAATAATATCTACAAATGGAATTGATGAAAGGGCTAAATGAGATAATACATTTAAGATATCAAAGAGGCTAAAGACAGTTTTAATTAAAAAAACCTAAATTCCATTCTTTATTGCTTTGCCATTTAGATTGTCATTTGTTAAGTTACGAGACCCCAATTTTTACTAATACCCCTATCACACTGAGAAGCTGATGGTAGTATTATGGATGAGAAACAAAGGATGTTCCAGTGTTTTTAGTGCTCTTTATAACTTGAAAGTCTTCTACACATATCTCAATTACTTTAAATTATCCTAATGAAGGAAGTCATTCTAGGCTTTCAGAAGTACAGATGCAGATATTCTAGGAAAATATGAACTTTTAATAATTTTTTTAAACCTGAAAACATAAAATGCTTTGAAATAGAAATGTAAGCTTTATATATATTTATATTTTATATTTTTCTAGTGTATTTTTAAGTGGAGGAAAATATAAAATCAAAATACAACAATAATATATGAAAATATAAGTTGCATTGCTTATATTTCACTCCTTTAACTAAAATATAAATTCTAGAAATTTTATGTGACCAAAGTAATGTTTTTGTTCCTTAATACATATTTTCCTGAACATCTTTATGTTTCCAGTCTGAAAAAGATATTGACATCTGAATGATGTCTATACATTGATATTTATAAGCCTCAGGCCATTACCACCTCTCATAAATGTTAAGAATATTAATAATTTATTTCTTTTGTTGTTTCTTCATTTGTTCTAACATCTACAAATTTTAGTAAATTCAATACAGTGGCTTATGAGTTGGTCTTCTAATTTAAAGATACCAAATTGGTTAGATTAAGAAAACATACATAGAAAAATATGTTGTATAATCTACATAATGATTTAGTAATCTTCCATACCAAAATATTACAGACAATATTTTAATCCTAGATTCATGTTTTAAAATGTTTAGGGGATAATAAAGTACATATTAAAATTTAAATTTGAATAGTTATTGGAATTAATATGATAAATAATATAAGGTCGAACTAAAACTTGTATAGATCATTTTCTTGACCCACAGAATACAGGGAAAAAAATGTCATTGTTAAGTTAAATTTCCATAGTACTTATTTTCCTTCATCTTGCCCACCATTATTTGCTTCACTTCTTATTTCCATTCTCTGTTTATCAAAGTGATTTAAAAAATATATCATTTGGTTCAAGCAATGGAAAACACATAGAATACAGTTTTGTTAAATAGCTTTGATACATTTGAATAATCCAGTGTTTACAAAATTTTGGATGCACATTTACCAGAAAACTGCTCTAAACAGCTAAATTGCCACTATTTTTTCTTAAGTAGACTCGTAGTTCACAGTAATCTAGAAAAATATATTACAGATAAAGCTTCCAAATAATAATAGAAAAAGCTGATAATTGCTAATGTTCATAAAATAGCATTCAGGAAATTTATAGTAAGTAACAGCAGGCTTCTTCCCCCACCCCAAATATTGATGTTTTGCTCTACAAAGAATCTAAGGTTAATTTGACAATGGACTTTAATATATTCTTCATGCTTATTAGTTGGCTATTATACTATAGACAGTTTTCTATAGTAATATGAATATGAAACCATCATGAATATGTAACCATCATGCCTCGCATTGCAAATTAATGCAAATTAACCTGATTGATTTTTTTTTTAAATTTTGACTCAAGTGCTTAATTTTATAATGTCACAAGTAAAATGATTTTCTATTAATATGCAGTAATGATAAATTGTTTATTTTAAAATTGTAGATTTTTCAAGAGCAGTCTTAAATGATTCTCTTATCATTTAATAAACCAGGATATTTGCAATGGGTTCATGGTTGTAATAATATTAAGTCATTTGTGTTAAACTTTTGATTGACTACTTTTAAAAAGGCAATATTGTTAGAGTGCTGTCTTGGTTGCAATTCTGTTTTCCTATAAAAATTTTGGAAACTGCTTTTCTTGTCATAACTATAACTTATATATCTGATTTTTGAAAAATATCATAGGTTTATTTTAATTGTTAAAAAGAAAAAGACATTTATCTTTTAACATTAAGGATTATTAATAGTCAATTTTAAGACCTAAATGGCAAATGAATACCATCATAAATCAATATGGAATCTGCAGGAAAAATATTTTATAAATTTTTCTTACTCAACTTTAGGTTCTCTCTTTTGAAGTTATGACTCTTTCAAGAGATTGTCACTTTGAATAAATTACATGATATTGTGTAAAATTTTAGTTACCATCAGGTATCAAAATTGAACTTAAAAAAATTGTACTCCTCATGTAACTATGTTTTCTCCAACAAACTTAAGTAGATAAATGTAATTCTTAAAACATGGCATGGTAAATGTCACTGCAGCTAATCTGTGTATCAGATTCTCTTCCCCTTCCTGGCACAGGGAAGAACTGAACTTTTCTGATACATTTAAGTTAGACCATAGTCAAATGGTTTGTTTTTGACAATGAATATGATGAGTAAAAGTAATAACTCTCTTACTTCTGGGTAGAAGTATTAAATTTCTTATTCTTACTTATATAGATGCAGTCCATGTAAGCATGTAATGAAATGTTTATAAGAAAGTGTCCCCAAGATCAAAGGAGTGTAAAATACTAAGATAACCCTTGGAAGACTGACAATGCTTGGGACTGAGAAATATAGGTTATTCATTTGGTGTTGTTTGCTACCACAACATAGCAAGCGTATTCTGACAAACATCAGAATACATGACCTCAGCATAAGTTTCTAATTAATGTATTAACTCAGCTAATGCATTGCAAGTGAATCAACAGCAAAGTGAAATTCTACTTAATTCATCACAGAACTTGCACATATCCTTGCCTTCCATTTTGCTTTCTGGGTTGACTTTTTTTCTGGGTTAATATTTTTCACATGTGCATAATATTACATTTAAAAGAGTAATTAAAGTAGTGTCTTAGAAAAAATCTGTCCTTTGCAGAGAAGTAAAGTTATAACTCTTTATAATTTAATCTTTTCATACTTTATAATCCATGATGGAGCATAAATAACATGGAATTCTTTAAAATGTAACTGTCGGGGGAAATAATTAACATCCGTCTCATTACACAACTAGCTTATAATCATTTAAAATATGTGTAGTTTTTTTTTTAATTTTTATTTATTTTTGCAGTATGCAGGCCTCTCACTGTTGTGGCCTCTCCTGTTGTGGAGCACAGTCTCCGGACGCACAGGCTGAGTGGCCATGGCTCACAGGCCCAGCAGCTCCATGGCATGTGGGGATCTTCCCGGACTGGGGCATGAAGCCGTGTCCCCTGCATTGGCAGGTGGACTCTCAAGCACTGCACCACCAGGGAAGTCCTGTAGTTATTATTTATTAGAAGGTACAATTTAATAAATTGCACATTTTTATATTTTTAAACAACATTTTTCTTGGAATTGTATAGTTTGGCACATACATAAAATGAAGTCATTATAGTTTTATTTTTTCACAGGCTTACCTTTGTTTAAAAAATAGAGATAAATATAAAACTGAGATAGACAGAGATAAACTTGCAATTTTGCAAATTAAAAAATAATATTTTCAAGGTTTCCTAAAGCTACATTTGTAACATTCAAAAAAGAAATTATATGATTATGATTATAGTTATAAGAAATATATTATTAAGTAATTTTTAACAGAATGATGCCTTACCATTATGAAAATATGAGCTTTCTTGCTCAAACTTTTTAAAGAAATTGAATACATGAGCCAAATAGCAAAACTCACCTTATAAAATTCTGTATTCTCATTTCTTATCAATTCAATACTTCTGAAAATTTAATCTGTCTGGAATACTTTGTTATTTCTTTAACAATTCTTAAATGATAATACATGTGTATCTAAAATAAAAATACTCACAGAGTAATTTATGATTCCTGGCACACATTACCCCCAAACAGACACACACACATATATAGAAACAAACACACAAACAGAGATGAGTTATTCTAGATCACTGAATATTTTGATTAATGCAAAGTTATCATTTATACTTTATAAAGAATCAATGAATTTTAAATGATAAACACATAGAAAATATCAATTTTAAAGTAATAGATTTCATGTGTCAAAAATCTATGATTACACTGCCACTACTAGCTCCCTAAAGTGATACATATATGCTAGATATTGAAATTTCAAGAGAACTCGGCATCAATTCTATAAGTTAAACTTTAAGTGTCAGATTATTTGAATGGTTCTATAAAATAGGAATAGATTGGACCATGATGTCAGATAGCTCTGGGTTTGAATAATAACATCAGTGCCTGCAATTTAACCAAGGCTTCTCATCTTTGTCATCTATTGAAAGAGAAAAAAAGTACTTAATTTAATAAAACATTTAATATAATTGAGATACAGTTAGTAATTTACCCAGGACTTCATGAACTCTTCAATTACTTAAAATCACTTTTTAAAATAAACAAGCAAACATATTTACAGAGTTCCTGCTTTATTTCAACTACTATGCTATCCAAGGAGTATAAAAATAGGAATCAATCACCTATAATCTCTCCCTAAGATATTTGCTTACAGGTGTATTCCCTTTTAGCAGATGTTTTAGTACTCAGGGTATGTGCTACATACAAATAAATGTGTTCTGACTTTTTAAAAATGTATTGATACATTTTTCCAAATGTGTTTCTAAGGAATAAATATTATTCTGGCTTTTTAAAAATATTTTTTAAAATATATAAAAAGAAATATGGACAAATAAGAAAATTATTACTTTTTTAAATAGCTAAGGTTAATAATGATCACCACTTTTGATCACTGTTTCATTTATACAGACATTTCCTGACTTAAAATGGTTTGACTTACAAAGTTTTGACTTTATGATGGTGTGAAAGCTATACTATTCAGTAGAAACTGTAAATTTTGAATTTTATCTTCTCTCAGGCTAAGGCAGCATCTCTCCTGATGCTGGGCAATGGCAGGGAGCAACTGCTCCTAGTCAGCCATGTGATTACAAGAGTAAACAACCACTTGCAACTGTTCTATATCCATACAACGATTCTGTATTTTTCATTTTCAATACAGTATTCAATAAATTACATGATATATTCAACACTGTATTACAAAATAGGCTTTGTGTTAGATGATTTTTCCCAACTGATTACTAATGTAAGTGTTCTGAACAAGTTTAAGGTAAGCCAGGCTAAACTATGATGTTTGGTAGATTAGGTGTATTTGATGCATTTTTGACCTAGGATATTTTCAACCTATGGCATATAACTCCATCATAAGTTGAGGAAGACCTGTATTAGCAAGCATTTTTTAATTGCTATTCACTTAGTTTTTCAAACACCTTGTAACCATTTATTTATTTAGAAATATTTTGGCAGATTTCTTACTGCCTCAGGAGGTGACAGGTCTGTCCCTCTAGGAGCCTCCTTGGCTTTTGCCTGAGGAGCTTTCAGACTGTATTTGAATGTACCTTTTTCCAGACTCAATGTGGAAACATGCCGAAGTCTGACTAGGTCCAACTTAGAAATGGGACCAAGTTAAGAGTCAGACTGGGTCTGACTTAGAAACTGGACTGGGTTTGGGGTTGGACCAAGTATAAGTTAGAAATAAGACTGGTTCTTGGTCAGACTGGGGCCAACTGAAGCCGGACTGGGCCCAGTGTGAGGCATCAGGTGAATAAAATTTTGTTTTAAGGCCATAAAAGCAGGTTAAACATACCCAAGATAATCTTTATTTACAGCAGCCGCAGCAAGAACTTTTAACCCAGATAAGCTTTTCCATTTATGAGCTGCCCTAGGAAAAATAGGGTTTTGGCCAAGCACTCACTAAGAAGAGTAGAGGGAAAACTATTTTTCCTCCTCTTCATGAGCTTCTGGTGAGCAGGATAAGACCAGCTGGGACATCTCACTTGCTCCAGAGCTTGCAGAATCCTGGGAAAAACTAGCAGAAGACATCAAAGGGACTTTCCAAGATGGCGGAGGAGTAGGAGGACATGGAGCTCATGTCTCCCCACAAACACATCAAGAATACATCTACAAATGGAACAATTCTCATAGGGCACCTGCTGAACAGTAGCAGAGGACCTCAGACACCTAAAAGGACAAGAAAGATCTTCACATAACTGGGTAGGATGAAAAATAAAAGAAGGGAAAAGGAAGAGGAGAAGAAGCAGGATGGAACCTACACCACTGATGGGGAGCTGAAGGTAATTAGAGGTTCCTGCATCTGAGGAAGCCCCTCACCAGTGGGGAGATCAGCTGGGACAGAAGGAGTGCCTCAGGGTCTTGGAGGAGAGCCGAGTAACCAGTCTGTGCCAGGCCGGACAAAGTGAGACTTACACAGATGGTCCATGTCACAGCCCTGCATGTCCCAGCCTGAAATGGGTGTCTGCTGGTACACACAGGGGCTGGGAACTAAAACATTGGGTTTGGAAAGCAGACCCAGGGAGAAGATTGCTGTTGGCTGTGAGGATACATCCTGAGGGCACAGGAGTGAAGAGCTTGGCAACTGGGAATGCTTGTGGAGGAAGCCAGGGCCACCACAGAAGGGTACCACCATTGTTGAGTGATTTTCAAGGGACGGAGACACCACTGCAGCCTCTCCCCTCACCTGTTGGCCCCTGCCTCCCAGGCACTAGGGAGGGCTCCTGCTAGAGCCAGCTTACATGTCCCTGCCATCACCTCCTCCACACCCCCTCCCTGCCTGAGTGACCCAGTTGCCCCAACCTCCAGATTGCCACCTGATGGGCTTGCACATTCCAGTCACTACTCCAGCATCCTCCCACATGGGTGGCCTGCTCACCCTGATTGCCACCTCAACCCCTTCCGGCCTGACAGGCTCATGTACTCTGGCAACCTCTGGAACAGACTCCAGTGGGAAGAACACATGCAGAAGTGGGGCTGAAGCCACAGCTGAGTCCCAGGGGCCAGGTGACTAAGGAAGAAGAGCTGCAACCTCTCCTTGTGGCTGAGTGAACCAAAGAGTTACACCTCCGCTGACAGCTTCCTAAATTCATCCCCTGTGAAGCATCTGAAAAGACAAAAAGTATTCCTGCAGCTGGGACAGGTCTGGCTTTAGCAGCCATGGACTTTGTGGGCATGTACATGTGGGGGTTGAGCCAGGCTAGAGTGTAAGCTGCCTCCATTGCTCTCACAGAGGGTCCAGGTGCACAACTACTGCAGTCCTGTGACTTGACCTCAGTGAATCTGTACCAGTGGCCTGGTGAAAACAAGGCCTGAGATGCCCCAGGGCCAATTGCTGGCATACCCATAGTTAAAGTGGGACTGAGAGCAGTGCCAACATACTGTACTTTGTGAGTTCACACAATGGGCAAAAGGGGACACAACAGAGTACATTCATAGATGAACAGCTCCAGAGGAGCTGTGGCTTCTCTCCCAGTGGGAGTGATTCAATCCCACCTACCTTGACCGCATATCAGAAACACAAAGAAACAGATCTGGGGGACTCTATTCCAACAACTAGGGAGCAGACCCAACCCCTGATAGGGCAGTGATGACCTCAGAGCAAAGGGAAGGCCCCACTCAATATCCAGGGCAGGGTCCGGTCACCAAAACACCAATCAAACCTGCTATCAAGGGGATAATGTCATAAATCTCTGGACAAATCTCATGACCAGGGGCAGATACTAGAGGCAAGAGGAACTATGATCCATCAGTATATGGAAAGGAGACTACAAACACAGTAAAGCTGACAAAATGAGAAGACAAAGAAATATTTTGCAGACAAAGAAGAAAGAAAAAAAATCCTGCAAGAACAACTAAATGAAGAGGAGATAGGCCATATATATGAAAAATAATTCAGAGTAATGATAGTAAAGATGATCCAAGATCTTGGAAAAAGAATGGAGGCATAGATCAAGAAGATACAAGAAAAGTTTTAAAAAGACCTAGAAGAACTAAAGAACAAACCAACAGAGATGAACAATACAATAACTGAAATGAAAAATGCATAAGAAGGAATCAATAGCAGAATAACTGAAGCAGAACAATGGATAAGTGACCTGGAAGACAGAATGGTGGGAATCTCTGCCAAGGAACAGAATAAAGAAAAAGGAATGAAAAGAAATGAGGATAGTCTCAGAGACCTTTGGGAAACATTAAGTGAACCAACATTTGAATTATAGTGGTCACAGAAGAAGAAGAAAAGGGTCCTGAAAAAATATTTGAAGAGATTATAGTTGAAGACTTTTCTAACATGGGAAAGAAAATAGTCACCCAACTTCAGGAAGCACAGAGAATCCATACAGGATAAATCCAAGGAGTAACACACTGAGACACATATTAATCAAACTAAAAAAATTAAATACAAAGAAAAAATATTAATAACAGTGAGGGAAAAATAACAAATAACATACAAAGTAATCCCCATAAGAATATCAGCAGAAACTCTGCAGGCCAGAAGGGAGTGGCATGATATATTTAAAGCAATGAAAGGGTAAAACCTACGAGAATACTCTACTCAGCAAGGCTCTCATTCAGATTTGACAGAGAAATCAAAAGCTTTACAGACAAGGTAAATCTAAGAGAATTCAGCAACATCAAGCAGTGCACAACAAATGCTAAAAGAACTTCTTGAGGCAGGACACACAAGAGAAGAGAACAAAAGAGGAAGGGGAAAAAATGGGCCCAGAAAAACAAACCCAAAACAAATAGGAAAATGGAGGTAAGACCATACATATTGATAATTACCTTAAAAGAAAATGGATTAAATGCTCCAACAAAAGACACAAACTGGATGAATGGATTAAAAAAAAAAAAAAAACCTGTATATATGTTGTCTACAAGAAACCCACTTCAAACCTAGGGACACATACAGACTGAAAGTGAGGGGATGGAAAAAGATATTCCATACAAATTGAAATCAAAAGAAAGCTGGGGTAGCAATACTCACATCAGACAAAATAGATGTTAAAATAAAGACAGTTACAAGAGACAAGGGAGGATACTACATAATGATCAAGCAATCAATCCAAAAAGATGTAACAATTGTAAATATATATGCACCCAATATAGCAGCACCTCAATATATAAGGTAAATGCTAAGAGTCATAAAATAAGAAATTGACAATAACCCAATAATAGTGGAGAATTTTAACACCCCATTTACGTAATGGACAGATCATCCAGAAAGAAAACTAATAAGGAAACACAAGCCTTAAATGACACTTTAGACCAAGTAGACTTAATAGATATTTACAGGACATGCCAGATGAAAGAAGCAGAATACACTTTCTTCTCAAGTGCACATGCAACATTCTCCAGGATAAATCACACCTTGGGTCACAAATCAAGCCTTGGTAAATTTAAGAAAATTGAAATCATATCTAGCATCTATTAAGACCACAAAAATATGAGATTAGAAATCAATTACAGGAAAAAAAAACTGTAAAGAACACAAATACATGGAGGCTAAATAATGTGTTACTAAATGACCAATGGATAAGTGAAGAAGTGAAAGTGGAAATCAAAAAAAAAAAAAAAAAAAAACCTAGATACAAATGACAGTGAAAACATGATGATACAAAACCTATGTATGGGACAAAGCAAAAGCAGTTCTAAGAGGGAAAATTATAGCAATACAATCTTACCTCTAAAAACAGGATAAATCTCAAATACATTACCTAACCTTACACCTAAAGCAATTAGAGAAAGAAGAACAAACAAAACCTAAAGTTTGTAGAAGGAAATAAATCATAAAGATCAGAGCAGAAATAAATGAAATAGAGATGAACAGAACAATAGCAAAGATCAACTATAAGCTGGTTCTTTGAGAAGATAAATGAAATTTAATAAACCTTTAGCCAGGCTCATCTGGAAAAAAAGGGAGATGACTCAAAGCAATAAAATTAGAAATGAAAAAGGAGAAGTTACAATGGACATCAAAGAAATACAAACGACCATAGGAGACCACTACAAGCAATTATATGCCAATAAAATAGACAAACTGGAAGAAATGGACCAATTCTTAGAAAGGTACAACCTTCCAAGACTGAACCAGGAAGAAACAGAAAATATGAACAGACAAATCACAAGTAATGAAATTGAAACTGTGATTAAAAATCTTCCAACCAACAAAAGTTCAGGACCAGATGGCTTCACAGGACAATTTTATCAAACATTTAGAGAAGTATTAATAACTACCCTTTGGAAACACTTCCAAAATTGCAGAGGAATGAGCACTCCCAAGCTCATTTTAAGAGGCCTACTTTCACCCTAATACCAAAACCAGGCAGGGATATCACACGCAAAAAAAAGAAAATTATAAGCCAGTATAACTAATCAACATAAACACAAACATTCTCAACAGAATACCAGAATACTAGCTTTCTTAATTTTAAACACATTAAAAGGATCATACACCATGATCAAGTAAGATTTATCCCAGGGATTCAAGGATTCTTCAATATACACAAATCAATCAATGTGATACTCTGCATCAACAAGTTGAAAAATAAAAACCATATGATCATTTCAATAGATGCAGAAAAAGCTTTTGACAAAATTCAACACGTACTTATGATAAAAACTCTCCAGAAAGTGGGCATAGAGGGAACCTACATCAACGTAATAAAGACCATATATGCCAAACCCAGAGCAAACATTGTTCTCAATGATGAAAAACACTTTCCTCTTAGGTCAAGAACAAGACAATCATGTCCACTCTGGCCACTTTTATTTATCATAGTTTTGGAAGTCCTACTTATGGAATGTTTTTAGATGACATGATAATGTACGTAGAAAGACCAAAAGATGCTGCCAGAAAACTACTAGAGCTCATCAGTAAATTAGGTAAAGTTGCAGGATACAAAATTAATGCACAGAAATCTCTTGCATTCCTATACACTGCCACAAAAGATCAGAAAAATAAATCAAGGAAACAATCACATTTACCATCACATCAAAAAGCATAAAATACCTAGGAATAGCCCTACCTAAGGAGGCAAAAGTCCTGTACTCAGAAAACTATTAGATACTGATGAAAGAAATAAAAGATGACACAAACAGATGGAGAGATATACCATGTTCTTGTATTGGAAGAATCAATACTGTGAAAATGTCTATACCACCCAAAGCAATCTATGATTCAATTCAATCCCTGTCAAATTACCAATGAAACTTTTCACAGAATTAGAATAAAAAAATTTACAATTTGTATAGAAAAAAAAGATCCCGAGTAGCCAAAGCAATCTTGAGAAAGGAAAACAGAGCTGGAGGAATCAGGCTCCCTGACTTCAGACAATACTACAAAGCTACAGTAATCAAAACAGTATTGTACTAGCAGAAACACAGAAATATAGATAAGTGGAACAGGATAGAACGTCTAGAGATGAACCCACACACCTATGGTCACCTAATCTATGACAAAGGAGGCAAGAATATACAGTGGAAAAAAGACAGCCTCTTCATTAAGTGGTGCCAGGGAAAATGGACAGTTACATGTAAAAAAATGAAATTATAACACTCCCTAACACTATACACAAAAATAAAGTCAAAATGGATTAAGATTTAAATGTAAGGCCAGTTGCTATAAAACTTTTAGAGGAAAATAAAGGCAGAACACTCTGACATAAATCACAGCAAGATCTTTTTTGATCCACCCCCTAGAGTAATGAAAATTAAAACAAACAAATGGAACCTAATTAAATGTAAAAGCTTTTGC
Source organism: Stenella coeruleoalba (assembly GCF_951394435.1). Classification (NCBI taxonomy): domain Eukaryota; kingdom Metazoa; phylum Chordata; class Mammalia; order Artiodactyla; family Delphinidae; genus Stenella; species Stenella coeruleoalba. The sequence goes on along the minus strand of NC_137164.1, from coordinate 41,666,652 downwards.
ACAGCAAAGAAAACTATGAATGAAACAAAAAGACACCCTCAGATGTGAGAAAATATTTACAAAAAATCAACCAACAAGGGATTAATCTTCAAATTACACAAACAGCTCATGCAGCTCCATGTCAAAAAAAAAAAAAAAAAGTCAAAAAATGACCAGAAGATTTAAGTAGACATTTATCTAAAGAAAACATACAGATGGCTAAAAAGCACATGAAAAGATGCTCAACATCACTAATTATTAAAGAATTGCAAATCAAAAAACAAGGTATCACCCACATGGGTCAGAATGGCCATCATCAAAAAAATCTACAAACAATAACTGCTGGAAAGAGTTGGAAATAAGAGAACCTTTCTACACTGTTGGTGGGAATGTAATCTGGTACAGCCACTATGGAAAAAAGTATGGACATTCCTTAAATAACTAAAAATAGAGCTACCATATGATCCAGCTATCCCACTCCTAGGCATATATCCAGAGAAAACCATGATTCAAAAATATACATGAACAGCCATGTTCATTGCAGCACTATTTACAATAGCCAGGACATGGAAGCAATCTAAATGTCCATCAGCAGATGAATGGATCAAGAATATGTGGTACATATACACAATGGAATATTACTCAGCCATAAAAAATGAAATAATGTCATTTGCAGCAACATGGATAGACCTAGAGATTGTCATACGGAGTGAATTAAATCAGAGAAAAAGACAAATAGCATATGATGTCACTTATATGTGAAATCTAAAAAAAGGGTACAAATGAACTTATCTACAAAAGAGAAATAGAGGTACAGATGTAGAAAACAAACTTATGGTTACCAGCATGTAAGGGGGAGGCTAGGGATAAATTAGAAGATTGGGATTGACATATACACACTACTATATATAAAACAGGTTAACTAATCAGGACCTACTGTAAAGCACAGTATTGAGTAGTACTCAGTACTCTGTAATGGCCTATATGGGAAAAGAATCTGAAAAAAGGGTCCCTATATGTATATGCATAACTGATTCACTTTGGTGTAGCAGAAACTAGCACAACATTGTAAATCAACTATACTCCAATAAAATTAAAAAAAATAATTTTATCCTATAATACTAGTGTTCTTAAGTTGTTACTTCTTTTTTTCTTCAAAATATGAGGCACATGGTTAATCTAGATTTGCTTTTCAAATAGGAATATAGTGTAGTGCTTGTCTCTTCAGTAGCCTATACTTTCCAGGATGCCTACCATTCTTCCATCTACTCTCATATTTTTACATCTCTTGAAGAATATTTATATGTTTATTTTGTTGCATACTTAAGTATGCAACTCTAAGACCTTATCATTAGCATGGTTATTAAATGAGTTGAAATTAACAAATGTTGTGTGCTTTGTTTGATCCATTTCTCAATACAGTAAATATAGTAAATGTCTGGGATAACTATAAAATATGATAAGTAGATACCCAGGCCTACTTTTCATTTTCCACAGTTTTATGCACCAAATGTAAGTTTTCGTTCTTCCTCCACTGGGCTTCAAAATTTCTCTCATCATTGCCTGGCTCATGTTCTTCCTCAGGTTCATACAAATCATCTTCATCGATCAAATTTTTTTATAATTCTTTTTTCTCCACAAAAAATCCCATGTCCACAATCTGATATCAACTTTAATTTTCATAGAGTATTAATTTATATAACATATGATATAAAATCACTTTAATTTCACATATAATACTTATGTGTGTATCTTCTTTTTGCTGCTGAACAGTGAGGTACTTAATAGAAAGGATTGTGCTCATCTACTTTGTATTATTATTATAACAGAAAAAAATTTAAACCTTAAAAATCTACAAGGATAAGAGCATTAGTAAAGGGGACAGAAGTTAAAATTTTCAATATAATTTTCAAATCTGAACAGTAGGTGCACAAAATAAATAATTTAAAAGAATGGGATAAGCAAACTAGGAAATGTCTACAAAATTATTCGGGGATATTTCAATAGAAATAAATCAGAATTACACCCTTAGTACCAAACCCACATATGTGGAACTCCAGAGATAAGTGTAGGTATGGGGTAATTGGTCCTATAAGAGTGATTCAAGTCTTATTATTATCTCAATTTAACAGATGATGACAATGACATTTAAAGAGGTTAAGTAACTGCCTAAGGTTTTACACAATCGTTAATTTGCGAGACTTTTATTACATCCCCGATTTAAGAAAATCTTTTTTTATGTACTTTGAAACTCACATGTTATTAATAGCCAAGTCCTGTTAATTTTACTTAGCCTAATTACAATACATCCCCTACTATCCTCCCTTTCTATTTCTAACTCTTTTTAAGTGTTCAATTATGATATACTTCTTAAAAGTTTTAATGATACAGTAAGAGCAAAGCAAGATAAAGGGAATTTACAATGAAGATACAATCTGTGTGATCCTGAGAAACTTAATCATTATCACAGTTTATTCATCTGTAAAATGGTAAAAATAAAACTGTTAAGAGTTGACTGTTTGCATCTCTTCCCAAATTCATATATTGAAAGCCTAACATCCATTGTTATAGTTCTTGGAGATAAGGACATTGAGAAGTAATTAGAGTTAGATGAGGTCTTGGAGGTGGAGCTTTCATGATGGAATTAGTACTCTTTTAAGAAGTGATGCTACAAATCTTACATTCTCCCCACCCCAAAACAGAAGAAGTCACAGAGTGAAGTTAGATTCCCTCTGCAAGCCAGGAAGAGAGTTCTCACCAGAACTAGATTTCTCACCAAAACATCCTTTATGTATATACTCTTACAATCAAAAAATCTATCTTATTTGGTTCAACTTTTCCTACAATTTATTTTTTTTTCCTTTTTCCTCATGTATTTTAATCTAAGGAAAACTTACAAAGTTCATCTGTATTTTATTTTGAAAGTGTGAGGCTATATTCTGATGAGAAAATTTTAGCCAGTAGAGCATAATCGTCAAGGCTACAGATTCCAGAGTTAAACTAGCTATAAAAATACTAGCTGTATGATTGTAGGAAATTCACTAAATGTATTTTACCTCCACTTTCTCTTGTATAAACTGTTGATTAAATTAAGATTTTTTTTACAATTGTTACATAAGGATGCAATAAGACTTTATATATACTTTGAATTGTACCTACATGTGGTATAAAACTCAATAAATATTTACCTGGTAAATAAAGAATGAAATTGAGATAGGAGGTAGACGGGCCCCTGGGCTGAGCAGCTGAAATTTATCAAGTGGAATAAATTGGAGCTTTGTTTTCCCTAGACACTCCAAGGACAAACAATGGCAGGAGCTGAGCTCTGCTAGAGTAAAGAGATAAGACAACCACATATATCACTCCTGTGGCCAAAGAAACCTCCCCAATTACACATGTGCAGGAAATCTCCTCAGGGGTCCAAAAGGGAGGGGGTGCCATACCATAATAGGTATTGTCAAAGCTTCCATTAACCTCTGTTCTGGAATCCATCTTGGCAAAAAGATGTGCACATATATTAGGGAGGGCCCTAACATTGGTCAGGTGTAGAAAAAGAAGCAGGATAATTGGCCAGAGGAGGACATATACCAGAAAGAACTGTCTCAATATAAATGATTTAACTGCTTCTTTACTGCACTCTTTCTCATTAGGAAGGATGCCCACACCCTTTCTCTCCAGGTGTGTATTTCTGCCTTGCTTCTGTCTTAAATAATTAAACTGCTTCTCTGTGTGCTCTCTCACATGTTGTGCTGTGATCTAATAATAAACGTTGTACCTGTTTTTACAGTTTTTACCTCCTTGAAACATTCTTGCTTTCAAATGTGGACAAGAGCCAGGAAAAATTTGCTTCTAGTCTCTAGCCCCTGGTGCACTATTGGCTAAGATTTCTGGTTTTCATCCAGGCTACTCTGGTTCAATTCCTGGGCAGAGAAATAAGATCCTGCCTCAAGACTTCTCATTGCTGTCCCTCCAAGAATAAAATGACTACAAGGCAATGTCTTTTCTCACTTTAGTTAAATGTAAGAGTGTACTAAGAACATTTGCTATTAAAATATTAAAAAAAAATTAAATTTTCAAACTAGTCTAAAATAGAGGAAAAGACATAAGTAGAGATGTAGAAGTAGTTCCATTTGCTCAAAGGCATTCTTTTGTTATCTTTTGCTATGAAATAAACCACTCTAAATCGAATTTTCTTACAAAATTTTCTCATGATTTTTCAAAATGGACTGCATTCAATTGAGCAACTTTTCTCCTCATGTTGTGATGGTCACTTGTGTGGCTGCATTCAGCTGGTGGGCAGTTTGAATTTTAGGATGAATGAGCTTTTCTTCCTTTACATTTGCTTCTCTCTCCACACTATCCATCTGACCCGACAGTGTAGTGTTGACTGGATAAAAATGAACAACCTAAAAGTTGAGAGTTATTCAGAGGGCAAAACTGAGGACTTAAGCCTGGATACAGCACCTCAGATAACTCTGAGAGACTGCTCTGAAGAGGCAAGGAGGGAAGCCAGGATATATAGGATTTTTTGCAACAAAGAAATAATTGCAAAATATTGATAGTTGAGCATCAAAAGATTACTGTTAATTAAAGAAAACCAGATATCTCAAGTTAAGAAATTTAAGCACTTTTCTATATATGGTAAGATTCAAGAGTCTGGGTTCACTGAACTCATTCCTTTAATATGCACCTCAGCTATCTGAGGCTAGTATCCTCTGTTTTCTCATCCTGAGTTTCCTCAGGGTGCACTGCTGGGGGCGGGGGTTGCTGTAGTGTCTGATGATATAATGACAGGCATTATGTTTCTTTCCTAAGCTCCCTCAGGGATCACCACTGAGGGCAGCTGAAGCGGCTGATGGCTGCAACGTCCTTTGTTCACTGATATGACTGGTAGCATTTTTAGTTCACAGTAGCCAGACTAATAACATAGTCACTCATGCATTTCAAGAACGCAAAAGCAGAAGCTTCCAGAGCTTCTTAAGGCTCAGGTCTGACACTTGAACAGTATCACTTGTGTAATATTTTACTGGTTAAAGCAAACCACAGGCCGAGACCAGAGTTCATATGGAAAAAAAAAATCTACAAAGGCTCTAATATCAGGATGTATAGCTCACTGGGGGTCACTAAATTAACTGTTGACCACAGATGCAGTGGAAATGGTAGTAGATTTATGAAGACAATCAATGAATCATAGATATCACTTGGGGATTCTTGTTATCCTGAGATTCTTTGGCATCATAAGCCAGATACATCATTGTAGTTACCTTAAAATCTTTATAAAATATAATTTTCTATTAAAAGAATAAAAACCTTTCTACAAAATAAATTTAAATACTATTTAATTCATAAAAGTTAATACATAAACTTTAAAGTGTATATGTTATACATACCTTATAAAGTATATATAAACTATGTCTCATAAAACATATTAAATGAATTATATACTACCTTATAAAGGTAAAATAAAACGTCAATGAGTGAAAGCTATGCAAATTTTTCCAAGGTGACAGAAAACAACTATTATCAATTATTAATGTTTTCAATTTAAGAAATGTTTTCTTATCCATTAGCTGATTAATTCACTCTTAAAAATCTGTATTGTATTATATTACTTTCATTTTACAAATTAAATAAATGAGCTCTGGGTTCTGGAATTATGTAGTATGGCAGCTCTGATATTCTTAAACCCTCTCCTGCTAAAACATCCAGATGATAGATAATAATATTAAAATACATGTTTTAATGTATTGCTGATGTTTCCAAAGTAAGATAGAGAAAAGGAAGGAGGAGGAGGGAGAGAAGTGGGAGAGTGCTAAAAAAGGGGAGAAAAAATAATGATGATAGAAGAGGTGAAGGAAGAAAATAAAAGTAAGAGAAGACAGCGGAGGAAAAGAATAAAGAATGACCTGAAACCTGAATGGTTACCACTAATTATTAACTGATTAATTAATTAATTGAATACATAGTTATCAATCATCTATTAATTTTTACACACTGGTCCAGACACTGAGGATATTCAGTGGGGAACAAAAAATAAAGATTTCTGCTCTTAAATGTTTTACATTTTAGTGAGGACAAACAGGCATTAAATACATAAAGAGGTAACATATATAGTAGTGTGTCAGCAGAGGTTCATTTTGACTGATACATTAGTGCAGCTATCTACAGTTTTCACACACCAGTGCAAGATTTATTGGCCTGATCTTTTGAAAGCCAGAGAGTGAACATTACAAAATGCAAAGACAAATGTATAAAACTGACAGGAAAAAAAAGTTAGCTTTTTTCAATTCTTGTTAGTCAAAACACAGAGAGAATTGCTTTATGTCAAATAGTAATAAAAACAAATAAGTTCTAAAAATAATAAACCAAGGATATAATAAATATCTCTGCAACATGGTATGCATTATATTTATAATACTCTACACTTCGAAAATAAGCATTTATTCCTATTTTTTCAAATGAAGATTGTGCAGAAAACAGTTAACATATCAGGTCTGAATCTGTCCTTGGAAAAGACTGCTAAAAGACAACTATAAGGTTGTCTCTTAGTTGGCATCTGGGAACTTGGATCTCAGTAGGGTTCTCACCATTTCCAGAACTCATGGGTGCCTCATTAGACCAAAATTGTTAGTGCAAATAATATGGTTTATATTGAACACCTACTTACCTTCTGAGGTCTGGAATTTGGGAATGTATCAATACAAAGTAGAAAGTGCTTACATGATTAGCCGAAGTCTCTAATGATCTTCCTTGATAGAAAACATTTCACATGTGTTGTCACACCTCATTGTTAGAGGAAATAAGCATGTATTATGTGACTCTTGTAAGCTTGTGCCTAGTTTCCCATGGAATTTGTCCCACGCACCTTTTCCTTTTGCTTTATATTCTTTTGCTTCAATTAATCTAACCATAAACATGACTACATGCTGAGTCTTGTAATTTCTTCTAGATAATTCACAAACCTGAAGTTGACCTTGGAGACCACAGGCACAAAGACAAGACACTGATTCTCTGAATGCTTAAGTTACTTGCCCCCCTCATTGTGTCTGGGTTCAAAAATTTCAGTGATATGAAAACTTACAATCAATTGAAGGAATAGAAAACAGTGGTAAGCAGAGTAGTGTTAATATTATTCTAGAGAAGGAGAAAACATAAGATTCCTACTAGAAGAAAAGTTATGCATGTCATATACCTTAATTTATCTTTAACACACTTTTATTAAAAGAGTTCTATCAATAAAATAGCTAATCCTTCAGGGAGTTTGGGGTTTTTTTGCATATGAACCACTCCTTCTCTTTGCATGGCCTGCAATAAAACTTTCTCTGCTCCAAAAAAAAAAAAAAAAAAAAAGATAACCAAGTCAATAAATTATTATTGAAAAATCATAAGCTATAATCCCTCTTTCTTTAAGTCTTCCAGAGCATTTAAAGAATATTTAAGAGAAATTTAACAAATTCTGTTATTACTTAACATAACCTTTAACTTCCTAGAAAACCAAGACCTTTCTTTTCTTAACCTTCTTTTAAAAATTTTTCTAAAGTAATTTTTCCTGAAAGGAATGAAAAAGAGTATATGATGTAATCTTAGTCTTACACTGAATAAAATACTTTCTTTTATTCTTATTTTTTTTCAAGCTCTGTCTCTCTAAACTCTGTTTACTCTATTTTACCCAATTTGTCTCACCAGGTATGTTAAGCCTGTGACCTATAAGTATCAGCTAATCTCTATAGATATAGAGATGAGAGGAATGAAGTTTGCATTGACAAGTCCTAATGTCAACAGACAACCCAAGGCATCTATTTAATAATATCAGGTCTCAGTAAATGTACTGATCATATTGTGTCCTTGTGCTCTGGATTCGTGTGTGTTGAGAAAAGGGATATAGCTGTGAAAGGAAAAAATAAATTAATCTGTGGAAGAGGAAAATCAGTGAGAATTTGGGAAAACTGAATTGAAAAACTTCTGCTTTGGAATCTGTCCTTGGACTAATTTCACTTTCTGTATATTTGTTCTGTCACTGATTTTAAAAGGTCTTTGATAATTAAATAACTATGGCCCAATAACATAAATCTTGTTGACAATATAATATTTACTTTCAATTATGATTTATATAATTATTTATTAAACAAATATTCATAAAGTAACTACATTGTGCCAAGTATAAAGAACAAAATACTAAACAGATATAATTCTCTTAACCATGTATTAACTTTAAGGAAATAAATTATCCTTTCAACATAAATTATTTGTTACTAAAGCAGTCACATAAAAGGGTTCTTTTTCTGGTGAATGTTGGTGGAGAAACATTTTCTTTCCCTCACAAGAAAATTTATAATATATTTCTATTTTTTTTTAATATGCCAAAAGGAACATTTTTTAAGAGGGAAAGCAGTTTCCTTCTCTATGTAATGCAGGAATAAAGATGAATAATGTGAGAGTTTGTAATTAAGATGACTTTCATTTAAAGTTATTAACTAAGTATTGGATTTGGTTCAGAAATTAAGACATAATATCAAGGTCTTGGATAAGGAGTATTTGTAATCCTTTTTATCCTGTAATTGATGTCACTGGGCTTATAAAATGGTCTATGTCAAAATTAATTCACTAACACAATATTTAAAATCTTTTATACACTGGAAAGTTTGAATTTTTCAAGTCTGTGAATTAATAACAACAAAAAAAACTTTGTTTACTTTCTCTTTTCTTCCCATAGTGAAGCAGGAGACAGATGGGTCCCCAGGGCAAATGGTCTGAGTTTGGTCCTTGTAGACCGATAACTTTGAAATGAGAATGAAAGAACAATTGAGGGAGAAGGCTGGGACCTGCCCAGAAAGAAGATAAGAGACCACATATTCTGCATTCTTGAAGTCAGGAGACCTCCCCAACTACACATGGGCAGAAAGGCTCCTTGGAGGTCAAAAGGGGCATGACGCCAACTAATGCTCACTTATCCATAGACCTCTTTGGTAGAATCCATCTTGGCTAAAAGATGTGCACACATACATGGGAAAATCCTGAGATACACCAAATATGGACTCTGAACCAGGCAAATCAAAATGATTGGTCAAAAGAAACATGGAAGAAATGCCCCATAAAAGTGATTCAAGCTGCCACGAGGGCATGACACTCTCTCTTAGTCTGCCTGTGGATCTATCCACATGTACTCTTTTTTCTCTTAATAAGTACTTTACTTGTTTCACTACTTTCCGTATTTGTGGGAATTCTTTTTCTGCAAACCCATAGGACCAGGACCTTGCCACTGACCACTGGTCTAGTGGCTGGGAGTCAGGCTCTAAGCACCGTGACCCGACCTCAATCACTGACTAGGAACTGAAACACTGCTTCAAGGTGCTGCAGGCTGTGGCCACTTGAGATCAATAGCATTAATGTTCTCTAAAAATTACTTTTAAAACATATATTTCTATTTCTTGAATATCTTTAACTGAGTATTATCTTTACATGGGTAATTGCAAACAATATGCAAATCATAAAATTGAGTAAAAAATTGACTAATATTTGAAGAAAAATTAAACTTTTGATAACTGGTTATCATTTTAACATTTTGGCTATAATAATTATAGAGAAAATTTTGTTTACTATAATGTCATCATTTAATTTGGATAAATTATTTATTTATAAATAATATATGGAGAATTTCATACACTGTGCTTAATTAAGTGTTTAAATTTAAATATGTGCTTAAATTACATAGTATATTATGTATAATGTTTTTGAAACTATAAGCTAGGGTTAAAGTATTATGCTAATAGGCCACCTGATAAGACCCTTATTATTATTGCTTTACATAGTTATTAAACTATTTTTGTTAAGTCTTTTTTGATTAATACAGTTCTTTGGACATGATTATAAATTTTCAGATCCAGCCATTCCACTTCTGGGTATTTATCTAAAGGAAATGAAAATACTAACTCAAAAAGATATATGCACACCCATGTTCATTGCAGCACTATTTATAATAGCCAAGATATGGAAACAACTTAAGTGTCCATTGATAGGTGAATGGATAAAGAAAATGTGATAGATATAGATAGATAGATGATAGAGAGATATATAGATAGATATAATTGAATATTACTTTCTATAAAAAAAAGAATGAAATCTTTCCATGTGTGACAACATGAATGGATCTTGAGGGCATTAAGCTAAGTGAAATAAGACAGAGAAAGATAAATACCTTATGATATAATTTACATGTGAAAGCTAATAAAAACAAAACCCACACACACACCAAAGAAAGAAGCTCATAGATAATACAGAGAGGAGATTTGTTGCCAGAAAAAAGGTGGGAGGTGGGAGTAATAGTTGAAGGGCATCCAAAGGTGAAACTTATAAAATAAATAGTTATAAAGTAAGTCATGGGAATGTAATGTACAGGATGGGGACTATAGTTAATACTGATTTATATATCTGAAAGTTGCCAAGAGACTAAATCTATAACAATGATGGCTGTTAATAGACTTATTGTGGTGTTCATTTTGCAATATATACAAATATCCTTATTATGTTGAATACCTGAAACTAATATAATGTTAAATGTCAATTACACTTCAATTAAAAGAAAGAAAGAAAGAAAGAAAGAAATCTAGAGATTCAGACCCAGGAGGTAGTCTTTATAATGCTGATTTTCTGGAAATTTCCAAGTCTACAAGGCCTCCCACAGGGAAAACTCCAAGAAAACACTTTTGACTTGGGAGAAAAATCACATTTCCAGGCTTTTTTTTTTTTTTTAACATCTTTATTGTAGTATAATTGCTTTACAATGGTGTGTTAGTTTCTGTTTTATAACAAAGTGAATCAGTTATACATGTACATATATCCCCATATCTCTTCATTCTTGTGTCTCCCTCCCTCCCACCCTCCACATCCCACCCCACTAGGTTGTCACAAAGCACCGAGCTGATCGCCCTGTGCTATGTGGCTGCTTCCCACTAGCTATCTGTTTTACATTTGGCAGTGTATATATGTCCATGCCATTCTCTCATTTTGTGCCATCTTACCCTTCCCCCTCCCCATATCCTCAAATCCATTCTCTAGTTACTCTATGTTATTATAATGGCAGTTTATGTTACTTAAAGGACAAGAGTTGCTATGGTGATGGTAAAGAGGTATAGCAGGAGAGGAGTGGAGAAACTGTTGCATATTGGAGACAGATTTATTTTTTTATAAAGAAAAATAGCTAATGACTCTTTTGAGCTATGCTTGAGATACCTCATTGCCCTTACCCTTGTCTATATACATCACAAAGTAATTAAAAATACTTCAGTATCAGGGCTTCCCTGGTGGTGCAGTCATTGAGAGTCTGCCTGCTGATGCAGGGCACATAGGTTCATGCCCCGGTCAGGGAAGATCCCACATGCCATACAGCGGCTGGGCCCATGAGCCATGGCAGCTGAGCCTGCTCATCCAGAGACTGTGCTCTGCTATGGGAGAGGCCACAACAGTGAGAGGCCCGTGTACCACAAAACAAACAAACAAAAAAATACTTCAGTATCAAAAAAAACCCAACAAAACTTTTATATTGTTGTGCTATTCAAACTTTAGCTAACTTAGAAAATTTCAACTATAAGCTCATATATTAGGTTGATTGGAAAAATGATTATATTTTACAATTTTCCCTATGCTATCTGTAACATGGTTCCAAATTCTCACATCAAGAGATGAAATCTAGACCAACAGTCAAATCTACCACCATCAATCCCTCCCATCAAACTTCTTACATAATCTCATCCACCAGTGCACAGAGAGCAGAAGCAAGAAGAACTACAATCCTGCAGCCTGTGGAACAAAAACCACATTCACAAATAGATAGACAAGATGAAAAGACAGAGGGCTATGTACCAGATGAAGGAACAAGATAATACCCCAGAAAAACAACTAAATGAAGTGGAGATAGGCAAACTTCCAGAAAAAAATTCAGAATGATAGTGAAGATGATCCATGATCTCGGAAAAACAATAGAGGCAAAGATCAAGAAGATGCAAGAAATGTTTAACAAAGACCTAGAAGAATTAAAGAACAAACAAACAGAGATGAACAACACAATAACTGAAATGAAAGCCACACTAGAAGGATTCAATAGCAGAATAACTGAGGCAGAAGAACAGATAAGTGACCTGGAAGACAGAATGGTGGAATTCACTGCTGTGGAATAGAATAAAGAAAAAAGAATGAAAAGAAATGAGGACAGCCTAAGAGACCTCTGGGACAACATTAAATGCAACAACATTCACATTATAGGGGTCCCAGAAGGAGAAGAGAGAGAGAAAGGACCAGAGAAAATATTTGAAGGGATTATAGTCAAAAACTTCCCTAACATGGGAAAGGAAATAGCCACCCAAGTCCAGGAAGCACAGTGAGTCCCATACAGGATAAACCAAAGGAGAAACACGTCGAGATACATAGTAATTAAATTGGCAAAGATTAAAGACAAAGAAAAAAATTGAAAGCAGCAAGGGAAAAATGACAAATAACATACAAGAGAACTCCCATAAGGTTAATAGCTGATTTCTCAGCAGAAACTCTACAAGCCAGAAGGGAGTGGCATGATATACTTAAAGGGATGAAAGGGAGGAACCAACAGCCAAGATTACTCTACCCAGCAAGAATCTCATTCAGATTTGATGGAGAAATCAAAAGCTTTACAGACAAGCAAAAGCTAAGAGAATCCAGCCCCACCAAACCAGGTCTACAATAAATGCTAAAGGAACTTCTCTAAGTGGGAAACACAAGAGAAGAAAAAGATCTACAAAAACAAACACAAAACAATTAAGAAAATGGTCATAGGAACATACATATTGATAATTACCTTAAACATGAATGGATTAAATTCCCCAACCAAAAGAAACAGGCTTACTGAATGGATACAAAAACAAGATCCATATATATGCTGTTTACAAGAGACCCACTTCAGACCTAGTGACCCATACAGACTGAAAGTGAGGGGATGGAAAAAGATATTCCATGCAAATGGAAATCAAAAGAAAGCTGGAGTAGCTATACTCATATCAGATAAAATAGACTTTAAAATAAAGAATGTTACAAGAGACAAGGAAGGACACTACATAATGATCAAGGGATCAATCCAAGAAGAAGATATAACAATTATAAATATATAAGCGCCCAACATAGGAGCACCTCAATACATAGGCAACTGGTAACAGCTATAAAAGAGGAAATCGACAGTAACACAATAATAGTGGGGGAATTTAACACCTCACTTACACCAATGGACATATCATCCAAAATTAAAATAAATAAAGAAACACAAGCTTTAAATGACAGAATAGACCAGATAGATTTAATAGATATTTATAGGACATTCCATCCAAAAACAGCAGATTACTCTTCCTTCTCAAGTGTGCATGGAACATTCTCCATGATAGATCAGTTCTTGGGTCACAAATCAAGCCTCACTAAATTCAAGAAAATTGAAATCATATCAAGCATCTTTTCTGACCACAACGCTATGAGATTAGAAATGAATTACAAGGAAACAAAAGTAAAAAACACAAACACATGGAGGTTAAACAATACGTTACTAAATAAACAAGAGATCCCTGAAGAAATCAAAGAGGAAAAAAAAAAATACCTAGAGACAAATGACAATGAACACATGAGGATCCAAACCCCATGGAATGCAGCAAAAGCAGTTCTGAGGGAAGTTTAGAGTTATACAATCCTACCTCAAGAAACAAGAAAAATCTCAAGTAAACAACATAAATTTACACCTAAAGAAACTAGAGAAAGAAGAACAAACAAAACCCAAAGTTAGCAGAAGGAAATAAATCATAAAGATCAGAGCAGAAACAAATGAAATAGAAACAAAGAAAACAATAGCAAAGATCAATAAAACTGAAGGCTGGTTCTTTGAGAAGATAAATAAAATTGATAAACCATTAGCCAGACTTGTCAAGGAAAAGAGGTAGAGGACTCAAATCAATAAAATTAGAAATGAAAAAGGAGAAGTTACAACAGACACCGCAGAAATACAAAGCATCCTAAGAGACTACTACAAGCAACTCTATGCCAAAAAAATGGACCACCTGGAAGAAATGGACAAATTCTTAGAAAGGTATAACTTTCCAAGACTGAACCAGGAAGACACAGAAAATATGAACAGACCAATCAGAAGTAATGAAATTGAAACTGCGATTAAAATTCTTCCAAGAAACAAAAGTCCAGGACCAGATGGCTTCACAGGTGAATTCTATCAAACAATTAGAGAAGAGCTAACACCCATTCTTCTCAAACTCTTCCAACATTTGCAGAGGAAGAAACATTCTCAAACTCATTCCATGAAGCAACTATCACCCTGATACCAAAACCAGACAAAGATACTTCAAAAAAAAGAAAATTACAGACCAATATCACTGAATAATATAGACGCAAAAATCCTCAACAAAGTACTAGCAAACAGAATCCAACAACACATTAAAAGCATAATACACCATGATCAAATGGGATTTATCCCAGGGATGCAAGGATTCTTCAATATACACAAATCAATCAATGTCATACACCATATTAACAAATTGAAGAATAAAAACCAGATGATCATCTCAATAGATGCAGAAAAAGCTTTTTACAAAATTCAACACCCAATTATGATAAAAACTCTCCAGAAAGTGGGCACAGAGGGAACATACCTCAACATAATAAAAGCCATATATGACAAACCCAAAGGAAACATCATTCTCATTGGTGAAAACTGAAAGCATTTCCTCTAAGATCAGGAATGAGAAAAGGATGTCCACTCTCACCACTATTATTCAACATAGTTTTGGAAGTCTTAGCCATGACAATCAGAGCAGAAAAAGAAATAAAAATAATCCAAATTGGAAAGGAAGAAGTAAAACTGTCACTGTTTGCAGATGACATGATACTATACATAGAGAATCCTAAAAATGCCACCAGAAAACTACTAGAGCTAATCAATGAATTTGGTAAAGTTGCAGGATACAAAACTAATGCACAGAAATCTCTTGCATTCCTATACACTAATGATGAAAAATCTGTAAGAGAAATTATGGAAACACTCACATTTACCATTGCGACAAAAAGAATAAAATACCTAGGAATAAACCTACCTAGGGAAACAAAAGAACTGTATCCAGAAAATTATAAGACAGTGATGAAAGAAATTAAAGATGATACCAACCGATGGAGAGATATACCATGTTCTTGGATTGGAAGAATCAATAGTGTGGAAATGATTATACTACCCAAGGCAATCTACAGATTCATTGCAATCCCTATCCAATTACCAATGACATTTTTTATGGAACTAGAACAAATCATCTAAAAACTTGTATGGAGACACAAAAGACTCTGAATAGCCAAAGCAGTCTTGAGGGAAAAAAACGAATCTGGAGGAATCAGATTCCCTGGCTTCAGACTATACTACAAAGCTACAGTAATCAAGACAGTATGGTACTGGAACAGAAACATAGATCAATGGAACAAGATAGAAAACCCAGAGATAAACCCATACACCTGTTGTCAACTAATCTATGACAAAGGAGGCAACAATATACAATGGAGAAAATACAGCCTCTTCAATAAGTGGTACTGGGAAAACTGCACAGTATATGTAAAAGAATGAAATTAGAACACTCCTTAACACCATACACAAAAATAAACTCAAAATGGATTCGAGACCTATATGTAAGATCAGACACTATAAAACTCTTAGAGGAAAACATGGGAAGAAGAGTATTTGACATAAATCACAGCAAAACCTTTTTTGATCTGCCTCCTAGAGTAATGGAAATAAAAACAAAAATAAACAAATGGGACCTAATGAAACTTCAAAACTTTTTCACAGCATAGGAAACCATAAATGAGACAAAAATACAGCCCTCAGAATGGGAGAAAATATTTGCAAATGAATCAAGAGACAAAGGATTAATCTCCAAATATATAAACAGCTCATGCAGCTCAATATTAAAAAAAATTAACAACTCAATCCAATAATGGGCAGAAGACCTAAATAGACATTTCTCCAAAGACGACATACAGATGGCCAAGAAGCACACAAAAAGCTGCTCAGCATCACTAATTATTAGAGAAATGCAAATCAAAACTACAATGAGGTATCACCTCACACCAGTTATAATGGGCATCATCAGAAAATCTACAAACAACAAATGCTGGAGAGGGTGTGGAGAAAAGGGAACCCTCTTGCACTGTTGGTAGGAAGGTAAATTGAGACAGCCACTATGGAGGACAGTATGGAGGTTCCTTAAAAAACTGAAAATGGAATTACCATATGATCCAGCAATCCCACTACTGGGCATATACCCAGAGAAAACCATAATTCAAAAAGACACAGGCACCCAAATGTTCATTGCAGCACTATTTACAATAGCCAGGACATGGAAGCAACCTAAATGCCCATCGACAGATGAATGGATAAAGAAGATGTGGTACATATATACAATGGAATATTACTCAGTCATAAAAAGGAGTGAAACTGAGTCATTTGTTGAGATGTGGATGCATCTAGAGTGTCATACAGAGTGAAGTAAGTCAGAAAGAGAAAAACAAATATCGTATATTAACGCATGTATGTGGAACCTAGAAAAATGGTACAGATGAATGGGTTTGCAGGGCAGTAGTTGAGATACAGATGTAGAGAACAAATGTATGGACACCAAGGGGGGAAAACCTCGGTGGGGTGGGGTTGGTGGTGTGCTGAATTGGGTGATTGGGATTGACATGTATACACTGATGTGTATAAAACTGACGACCAATAAAAACCTGCAGTATAAAAAAAACAAACAGAAAAAACAACTAATACTAAACTTTCTTTGGCTTATTTGTATGGAAATATGTTAATATAAATGTTTCAGACATTACATGAAATTTCTAATAATCTTATATGTTCTGGTATAATGTTATAAGTCATTATACTAGTTATTACTTCAAGGTGTATATCTCAGAAATAACTAAATTTCCTTGTCAATTGTGTTATTATGAACTTTCATCAGATCTTTAACTGTGGTCATTTTTAAGTCTTTTGTCATTTACAGACAGTTCTGGGTGTAGACTGATGCTTTCACAAAAATGTTCTTATAACAGGGTTTCACCTTCAAGGAATTCATGGAAAAGACTCTGACAGGTTTCTGGTAAATGACTATACTGCTGAACGGAATGAATAAACATTTTCAGAACTCTAATGGAAAACTGACAAATTCATAAAAGTGCTAACAAAAGATAAAGATTAAAAAAATTAATTACATGGAACTGAGTGAACTGATGAAGATGATTATAATTTTTGTGACTTTCTGTTTGAATAAAAAAAAATCCCACAAGGACTCAGAGGCAAAACATATACAAATCAATTTTAACTGCAAAGTAAAGGAGCTGTTGCAGTGGTGGATTACTGGACTGAATGTCAATATTATGACATAGTATGAGTGTGTTTCATGTTTGGGAATTGCAATCATTTTTGCTTTTGTGTTCATCCATTTATAGTGCTTGGTGTCAGTTTATTTATCTCTTGTAAAAATAAAATACAGTGTGTGTGTGTGAGTTGTGGGAAAAAAAACTATTTCTGTGCTCAGCCATCTTATCATCTGTAAAATGGAGGCAACTCTAAGAACACATAGTTACAGAGATGTTGCACAAAATAAAAACAAATAAAAAGAGAGAGATGAAATCTATTTCCTCACTCTTTGATTTTAAGCTGGCTTTGTACATTTCTTTGACCAATAGAATTCTGAGTTCCAAGCTTATGTTAGTTATGTTAGGTCCAAACTTAGGCTTCAAGTGTCTTCACAAACATCTTCTCTCTTTTGAAACTACCATGAGAATAAGCCTGAGCTAGCTAGTTAGAAGATAAATGTACAGTTGGATCAGAGATAAATTGTCCAACTAAGAGCATCCTAGAGCAGTCAGAGAACCAAAACATTAGCTCATAAGAGCTTCAAGAGTGAGACCAAATGAGATCAACAGCCTAGCCTGAGAATGTTGAATAGCTTAGCTATCTGTAGACTAGTGAGTAATAATAAATATTCTTGTTTTATGTTAGTGAGATTTATGGTAGGTTATTACAGACTAATAGTTAATTGATATGACTAGGAAATATTTTTTGTAGAAATATTGCATTGAGAATAATGTGTAAAACATTTTTTTGGAAAAGGTTTAAGTTACTCTGAGGCCCTCTGATAGTAAAACACAAAAAAACATGCAAGCCCTAATTCAGTCAAATTGGAATGGAGAATGTATTTTTTTTAAACATTTTTATCGGAGTATAATTGCTTTACAATGGTGTGTTTGTTTCTGCTTTATATGGAGAATGGATTTTAAAACAGGGAAATTTTGGCAGAAAAGCAGAAGCCATTAAGAAAAGAAATGTATAAAATTGAAAAACACAACAAATGAAACTAAGAATATATTAGATGCATTTAAAAACATATTTTACAAAATTGAAGGCATAGTGAACTGGAAAATAGGAAGAAAGAAATATCTAAATCAAGAAAGTAATGTTAGGAGTCATAAGAAAAGGAGTCAAAAGGTTAAAAAAAAACAGATGAGTGGAGAACCAGAGGAGAGGAGGAAGAAAATAAGTCAGAAGCAATATTTGAAGAGGTATTGCTCAGAAGTTTTATGAAATTCATTAGAAACATCAAGCTACAAGTTTTAAGATCTTATCAGAATAAATAGTCCCCTCCAAGAAAAAAAATCAGAGATGCATAATTATGAAACTGTTAAAAATCAAATATAGGGGCTTCCCTGGTGGCACAGTGGTTAAGAATCTGCCTGCCAATGCAGGGGACGCGGGTTCGTGCCCCGGTCGTGGAAGATCCCACATGCCGTGGAGTGGCTGGGCCCATGAGCCATGGCTGCTGAGCCTGCACATCCGGAACCTGCGCTCCACAATGCGAGAGGCCACAACGGTGAGAGGCCCACATACCGCAAAATAATAATAATAAAAAATAAAATATAAAGACTAAGTATTTTAATAATTGATTTAAAATGAAGAAACTGATCTTTCAATTGTATATGTTATTTATTAAAGAAAATATTATAAATATGGGAACATGGATTGGAACACAACTTGTATTTGACTCAGAAGGTTAAATGTCTTCCACTATATTTCCTCACTTTGTATATTCCTAACTCTTCCAGATGCATTGCCACAATTGGTTTATTTAATTGCGCCTATTGTGAGTTTACCTTTGAATTACCTTATAAATTTACTAAAGGTAAGAAATTTACATTTAGTGCTTTCATATTTTTGTTGTTGCTGTTTGTCACTTAACATAAAAGTGTATGTAGAAACATAGTCTATATGACAAAACATTATGATCATGATCATAATTAGCATCATCTTTATCCATGAAAAATAGATATGAGATGTATAAACATGATGTATTTTGTTAGGATGTTGCTATGCAGAATTAGAATGATTTAATTTACATTCCAGTTTCTCCTCTCACTGGGTATACATCTCTGAGCAAGTCACATAACCCATCTCACTTTCCTCCCCTATAAAACAGTGTTAGTAAAAATGACTTCCTTAGAGTATAATTTTGTTGACCCAAACAAATATTCCTTATGAACCAATTATCACAGTGGTTAGCACAGGAAAGCCACTCAATAACTGTTAATAATTATTATTACTATTTAAATATAAAAGTCTACACTTAAGAGTTTATAAATATATGAATACATAAAATCTTGATAACATATAAAGACCTTTACAAATATTGAAAAAAATGTTTGAGTAAATATAAAAATTAATGACAACTGCATTTGTACAGGCCATGCAGTTTGGAAAATGAATCCATACTTACACAGATAATTTGGAAAAAAATCTTTCAAAGTCATTTTTATCTCTGAAAGAACTTCAGTAATGGCTCTCCAAAAGTGGTTCATCAATTTCTGGCTTAATTTAGGAAATATTAACCATAAACATTTTTGTGATAAACATAGGACAAATGATATTACTTTAGTAATTTTCACATACTATTCTGTATATAGTAAATGCAGTAAATACTTCAGAATATTTATGTATATACCATATAACCAAAAGTATGTATCATTGTCAAATCCATCTCATTCATACATAATAAACAATCACAAGACATTAATATATTTTGGAAAAGTCTAAAGATATAACCACTAAGATAAACAAGAGAGCATGTAAATAAGTTAGGCACACTCAAAGTAAATCAATTTATATCTCTATATAAAACACATGCTATGTAAAATTATGCTCAATAGAACACTTTAAAATGAAACATAAAAATGTGAAAAATTAGATGAAGGACAAGCTTTCTCCATTTTTATTTATCACATTACTATGGCAATAATTTTAATATTTAATGGAGAATACTGCTGCTTTCAGATGGTGATGCATTAATCTTCTCAAGCTTTATTACTTAATTGAAAGAAGGGATATTATTTCATATAATTTTGTCTCTAGGACTCCACATGTCTTTAGTTTAACAGTCACTATTTCAAAATTTGGAAAATCATGACAAGTTTCGTGCATCTCTCTTGACAAGGGTTTTAAGTCAGAAAGAATTAATAAAGATTGTATATGAGAAAGTAGAAGTCCAGAAAATTTTCTCACAGATTTCAGCATAATTTCTCACCACTTGATATAAATAAAACATGGCAGAGTCATCCCTTTTTATTGTCTCAGGGAACAGAGAAGCCACACTGAAAAGGAGATCTTCTCATGGGTCTGCATCCAAGAGTTGCAGACAAATATTCTACACTAGTAAAAAAAAAATGTTAAGAGACCTCCTGCTGATACATTCATGCTTAATAGATCCAATTTTAGCAATATCCCTATTAAAATGAGAATAAATTCTCTGAAAGTTTTGCTCCTCACCATCTTCATTCTTCTATGTCTTTATTTCAGACTTTCGGTTAGATTTTTGGATAAATTTCAGCTTCAACTAATTTAGTGTACAGTGTTTACTATGGAAAAAAAAACACTGCTTCCAGTACATTTACAGAGAAAGAATATTTGCAAACATTCAATATACCCTACTTATACTCTAGTCCCTGGGCATAGACACTATCAGCTAATTTTCTTTCTCAAAAGATACTGCTGGCTACACTTTCTTAACCTCAAAATGGATATATATTTTCTTCCTTAACTGTAGGTAACAGCTATATTTTACTTTGAATAAACCATTAGCAGCTTAAATAAACAAGAATACATGAATACAATTATTTTGAAGAAAGAAAAAGGCAAGCTTTTACTTATCTTCCAGACAAATATATACTAGATGCTTAATACATGCCAGAAAGCTTTAGATTCTTGAGATACAACAAAACAATCATCACTCTCACTCACTTTGGAGAATTCTAGAAGCAATAAACAAATTGTTCAGTCCGGTTGTGTTGAACACTGTATGGAATACTGGATTTCTTTTTAAACTGTATTGGAAAGCCAAGGAGTAATATGAAATGATTTATGTTCCTAAAGCATTCTTCTGGGTCCTCTATAACAGAAGTGGAAACAAAAATAATAGCATGGAGATCATTATGAAGGTCCAGGCAACAGATGATAATGGTCATCTGAGAGTAAACTACAAGATTAGCAGGCTGATTTTTATGTAGTGGTCATATTTAGTATGTCAGTGTGGAGAGTTATATCTTAAAATGTTAAATTAATGCCCTTTGAATTTGAGAGACTGAAGCCTAATGACACAACAAAGTTCTTTAAGCACAAGTGAATATAACATTTTACTATTCTATTTACAAAAGACTATGAGATTGTAAGAAATTACTTGGCATATACTTTTAATCTGAAACAAGTTTCCATTAACTAAAAATAATTTTCTTAAAATTGTAAGAAGTTTGGTCTTCTACTTTTTGTAATATAGTCTTTACTAATTTTTCCTATTGTAAGCTTTAATGTATTCCAGACATTCCATTCCTAGATATTTATGTTTACACAAAAATGTGTACACAAATTTCCATAGCTTTATTTGTAATAGCCTCAAATTTGGAAACAACCCAAATATCCATCAACAGGTGAATGGATAAACAAATTGTGGTATATCCATAAAAGGGCCTACTACTCAGCAGAAAAAAGAAATGAACTAGTGATAAACACAAAAATGTGAATAAATCTGAAAACAAAAACAACCTGAATAAAGGAAACCACACAAAATGAGTACAGGATGTAAGATTCCACTTATATAATTTTTTTAAAAAATGCAAATGAATCTATAGTGACAGAAAGAATAGTAGTTGTCGGGAAGAGAGGTAAAAGTGGTCTGTACTGATTATAAAAGAGGATACTTTTGAAGTTGGTTGATATATTCATTAGTTTATTTTGGGAATTCATGTATGGATGAAAATTCATTGAATTTTACACTTCAAATATTCACAGTAATTGTACATCAATTAAACCTCCACAAAATATTAAATTGAGTCATTAATCAATATGTGAATTATTACTAAATGGAAGCATTATAAATGGAGTAATAGGAGGAATTTTGAAAAAGAATGATCATATTAATTATAAATTAAAATTTAAATGGAAGCTATAGTATATCATAACATTAAATATTGATCTTCATCACACTTTACATATTTATTTTGCTACAGATTTTGTTTTATTTTGGTTTTTATTTTAGCTTTTTACTCTGCTTAATAAACCAGATACTGGGGACTTATACATTTTTAGAATAGATTCATAATTCTAGAATCAGCAAATAAACAAGATATTAATAAAATCCATTTGGGATTTTAAAAAATACGGTGTCCACTCAGCTGTCTTTCATTATTTAAATAAGGAAAATGTAATAAAAGTACAGTACATAAATGTTCATACGTTAACTTTGTTATTGGAAAATATTTTATAAAAACTGTCATTGATTGGGTTCTATCACCTGCTCATAAGATATTTAAGTAATTTGTCTGAATATAAAAGCTTAAGTTCACTTGCAATTAATGGGGCTTCTACACTAAAAAGTTTAACATACCATCAGAAAAGGTATATTGAAAGAAAAGTGAAATATGATTACCAGGAAGACAGAGTAACTTTTGCAGTTTAATAATAAGTATGTGGTTAGTTCTAGAGCCCTATTTCAATTTATAGCTATATTCTTGGGTATTTTGGCTTTACCTAACTTGATTTTTAAAAAAAAGTAATGAAACTTTGAATGGGGAAGAGAGACAATCTGTAATCAGAATAAAATCATTCCCTGATGCAATTTATTTCACAGGTCTTAGAATAATATATTTCTTAAATTATATTTACTGATGTATTGCTGGTTAAAATAAAACCCTACCTTCTTGAATAGCAAATTGATTATATACCACCTCTGATAACCAAAAAATATATTTTTGCTGATATTAAATAAATATTACTGAACCAGTGTCTGACAGCGTACCAAAAAATGCTTACTGGGATGTGGAATGTGAATATGTGGATAAAGTATTTCAGAAATAGAAGAGTATCATAGCATTGTAACATAAATGCAGATTTTTACTGATGGTTTATTCCACTAGGAGAACTTCACTTAAAATAATGTAATATTAGCCACAATTTATTTTAGAAAATCGTCAAAATACAAAGAGACCAATGATAACATATATGAAGTTACAAAAAATCTGGGTTAGATAAAACAATTTTCTTCTTGTGAGTTATAGAAATAATACTCTCTTTTCTTCTCCTGAGAGAGTTATCATGAATTGACATGAGAACATTTTCTCCTAAATCCATTTGCAGATACATTTTTTTTTCATTTGTCATAACTGATTTTGTTAATGAAACACTCTTTGCAGCCAGCAATCATTTTGCTGAAAGATGGTAACTTTGTCAGTGACAATTTTATTTAGTTTCACATACACACATCATATTCTTTAACTCATGTATTGTATTACCAGGTTAATAGTTGAGGCACTACTTGGACAATTAGAAATTTCTTTTGTAATAATTTTTATGAATTCTTGAAACTTTTGTTTACTATTTGTTATTATGAAATAAGGAAATAGAGTATTTTCCTAAGACAAGTACATAAATATTTGTAGATGACTTGTTCCCTTTCGTTTTTTTCTCCCTTTGTATTTTTAAATTCGTTTCCCAAGGATTTTTTCTGGTATATACTGTTAACCATTATTTGTGAGAACTTTATTAAGATTAAGATTTGTTTACAATCTTTACTGTAATCCTAAAATTTTGCGAGGCAAAAATAGTCCCTACTTACTTGATATTATATTATATTATATATATGTATATTTATTTATTATACTATATTATAAATGTATAAAATTTTTAATAAAATACTCATTATAGAATTCCAAAGAAAAAAACAAATTTTAATTCAGAGGTGAAAAAGTTATAAGCATAGTTACTTACATAGAGAAATAACACATATATGCTATTTTAAAATTTGTTCTGCACTCAAATGTTTAGATCACATAGGGGTAATTTTATATCACTTTTTACATCTTTTTTTTTTTTTTTTTTTTGCTATATAGAGAAAAACAAAGTGTACACACCTATATTGACTATGATGATGGACTGTGTTTATACCATATTGAGAATAACAGCTGTTAAAAATCAAGGACAACTGTGCAAGCCAAGCTTAAAAGGAATTTACTTGATGAAGAGCAATTTTACCTCAGGCCACAACGTGCACTACTTCTTTGACTGCAAATTCTTTAGAACTGCCTATGTTCATCCAAAATTACATAGGAGGGACAGCAGTTGTGGGAGATGAGAGGGAAGTCATTACATTTAGAGCTCTAAAGTATATTAACACTCTTTCTGAAGAACTCACCATCTTTTAGACTTGCTTACCTCAATGCTTCTTGATAAACTGCTTAGTCAAAAAGATACTTGAGAATGTGCTAAACAACTACAATTGTACTTTAGTTGTCAGTAAATAGAAAAGTTTGATTTTTTTTTTTTTGTGGTACGCGGGCCTCTCACTGTTGTGGCCTCTCTCATCGCGGAGCACAGGCTCCGGACGCACAGGCCCAGCGGCCATGGCTCACGGGCCCAGCCGCTCTGCGGCATGCGAGGTCTTCCCGGACCGGGGCACGAACCCGTGTTCCCTGCAACGGCAGGCGGACTCTCAACCACTGTGCCACCAGGGAAGCCCCTGATCATTTTTTTAATGCACAATAGTGTACTGGATAATGGATGGAACAAATGCCTGATTACATGGAGAATATAATACATTTTAGCTGTGAGGTGATTTTTGGGAACAAATTGCCCACTTACCTTTCAGATCTCAATTTAAAAGTGAGTTCTCAGTGTGGCCTTCCCTAAATTCAGACATTATAGACATAGGTTCTACCACTTATACTTCTGTGACTATGTATACTCTATTTGTAGATTATTCATCAACTTAGTGATGTGTCTGTATTACCCACTAGACAGTATGCCTCATGATGGCAGGACACATATTTGTTATGTTCAACACTGTGGCCAGGAGGAATTTTTTGCACATGTTAGATTATCTGGACATATTTTATGAATGGGTGTATAAATAAGTTGATTTTATGAGTGAAAAACTGAAAGAACTACTAGTATACTATACATACTATACACACAAAATGTGCTATAATTATGAAGCAATAGATAGTCATTCATATTTTAGAAATATGAGTGGTCATTTGGCAAAAAGGATAGAATCAGGAATCACAGGTTTGGGTTCATACAAGAACTGTCACTAAAAGTTGTCTGGTTTAGGAAAATTTAATCATGAAATTATGTTGAAAATTAATTGAGATAATATTTTAAAAGTGCTGTATGATTCTTGATAAATCTTTCATATACTTAGTTACATATATTAGTAGAAAAGATGTGGCAGCATATGTTTTACCTACTCTTCCATATAGGTGACCCTTGTAAGATTTGAAAATATTACATTTTCTCTCCTTGTTTCACCCTCTTCTATATGGGGCAAATTTAGAATTTCTCCCTGTTCTACTCAGGAGTGACATGTGGCCATTATTGGCAATTAAATGTAGAAGGACATGATGTGAGTTACTTGGAGGGAGAAGCTTAAATAATCAGATGCAGATGTTCCTTCTATTCTACTGTAATATATAGAAATATTCAAGATAGAAACTTCTGTCAATTTATCCTATAAATTAGATGACATTAGAGTACCATAATGGAAATGAAGTAGGAAAAGGAAATAAACTTATGTTTTTATAAGCTTGTAAGATTTTCAGAATATTTTATAGAGCAGCATAATACAACCTAACCTGGCAGACTTCGAAACACTCTCCTTATTTAATCATAGGCCTTCAAATTCTGGTGGTATGATTACATAATGAAAAAAATAATGATTGCTATAGGGTCTCAAAATATAATCTAGAAACGTATATGAGAAGAAAATTCTTGAAGAGGAGATCAAGATATCAGAATAAGAGGATGCAGATCTCACCACTCCCAAGAACACATCAAACATACATCTACACATTGAGAAATTCTTACTGAAAGCAAATGAGAGTAACAGAAAAACTCTTATACAACCAAGGCTATAAGAAAGTTCCACATGGAGTGGGTAGTAAGGGAAGAGAAGCTACCAGATTGGGATCCATGCCCCTAAGAGGGGACACAGGGGACAAGGGTACTTATGTAAGCTTTGAGATCCTCTCTGGGGAGTGAGTGATTTGAACCACTTATTGGGTGCCACAGCCCTGGGGTCAAACGCTGTGAGGATGAGTCCCCTTAGCTGATTTAAAAACCAGTGCGACTAACAGTGAGGCTATAAGAAACCTACACTTTACTTGTGAAGAGTACACACATACTTGAAAAGAGAAAGAGATGGAAGAAGCAGATAGAAACTACCCAAGACTCTGGGCTATTTCTCAAAACAGCCTCAGCACATACCCCAACCTGAACTGAGTACCCACTTTGGCCCCTCTTGCTCCACAGCATAGCTCCACACTAAAATGAAGCCTGCCATAGCCAAAGGGAATATGCAGTTGTGAAAGATAGAGTCAGCACAGATGCAGCATGCCATGCTGGGTGTTCAAACAGGTGTTCACAGGGGTAGCAGATTGGGAGCCCTCTGGAGCTCTGGTGTGTAAAATTAAATGTAACCACAATACACAATTAAAGGATAAACATGAATATGTAAAATGTGACATCAAAAACAGAAAAAAACAACATGTTGGAGGGGAATAAAAATATAGATATTTTAGAATGTGTTGAACGTAAATGACTACCAGTTTAAAAAAGTCAATAGGTCAACATATATGAACCCCATGGTAATCACAATGAAAAATTTACAAAAGATACAAAACTAAAGACAAAGGAACAGAAACATACACTAAAGAAAATCATAACATCACAAGGGAAGAAAGTAAGAAGCGAAGAACAGAGAAGAAGTACAAAACAACCAGAAAACAATCAACAAAATTGGCAATAACACATACTTATCAATGATTTTAAATGCTAATGGACTAAAAGTACCAATTAAAACCTATAGGGTAGCTGATTAGGTTAAAAAAACAAAAAATAAAAACAGAACCCATCTATATGCTGCTTACAAGAGACTCACTTCAGAGCTAAATACATACACAGACTGAAAGTGAGGAAAAAGATATTCTAGTTAAGGAAATGACAAAAAACTTGGAGCAGCAATACCTATATTAGACAAAATTGACTTTAAAATAAAGTCTGTAATAAAAGAGAAAGAAGGGCAGAAGGAAGGAAATAATAAAATCAGAGAGAAAATAAATTAATATGCACCAAAAAATAAAAATAGAAAAAAAATCAATGAAACCTAGAGCTGTTTTTTCTGTTTTGTTTTGTTTTTTTTGTTTTGTTTTTTTTTCCCAAAAGAGACAAACCAAATTGATAAACCTTTAGCCAGGCTCACCAAGAAGAAAAGAGAGAAGACCCAAATATCAAAACAAGAAATGAAAGAAGAGAAATAATACCTTGTATCACAGAAACAGAAAAAAAATCAAAAAAATACTATAAAGTTATATGGGGCTTCCCTGGTGGCGCAGTGGTTGAGAGTCCACTTGCCGATGCAGGGGACATGGGTTCCTACCCCGGTCTGGGAAGATCCCACATGCCGCAGAGTTGCTGGGCCCATGAGTCATGGCCGCTGAGCCTGCACGTCCGGAGCCTGTGCTCTGCAACGGGAGAGGCCACAACAGTGAGAGGCCTGCATACCGCAAAAAAAAAACCCAAAAAACAAAACAAAGAAAAAACAGTTATATGACAACAAATTGGATAACCTACAAGGAACTGATAAATCTCTAAAAACATACAATCTTCCAAGACTAAAACAAGGAAATCTGAATAGACCAACCATTAGTAGTGAAATAAAATTAAAACAATCAAAAAAACTACCAGCTAACAAAAATCCAGGACAAAATGGCTTTACAGGGAAATTCTACAAAACATATAGCAAAGAGCTAACACCTATCTTTCACAAATTACTCCAAATTATTGAAGAGGAGGGAACACTCTCAAACTTATTATAAAGGCCACAATTACTCTGATACCAAAACCAGATAGAGACACTGTAAAAAAAGAAAGTTAGAGAC
This sequence comes from Stenella coeruleoalba, assembly GCF_951394435.1. Taxonomy (NCBI): domain Eukaryota; kingdom Metazoa; phylum Chordata; class Mammalia; order Artiodactyla; family Delphinidae; genus Stenella; species Stenella coeruleoalba. Next base: position 41,638,152 of record NC_137164.1, on the reverse strand, counting down.
AAATATCACTGTTGAATATAGATGAAAAAATCCTCAAAAAATATTATCAAACTGAATCCAACAGTATATAAAAAGGATCATACACCACAATCAAGTTGTATTCATTCCATGGTCACAAGAATTGTTCAATATCCATAAATCAATCAATGGTATATACCACATTAACAAAAGAAAGAATAAAAATTACATAATCACATCAATAGATGAAGGAAAAGATATGACAAAATTCAACATCCATTCATAAAAAAATCTCTCATCAAATTTGGTTTAGATGTAACATATATCAACATAATAAAGGTCATTTATGATAAACCCATAACTAACAACATACACAATGGTGAAAACATGAAAGCTTTTCCTGTAAAATCAACAAGACAAGAATGCTCATTCTCACCACATCTATTTAACATAATATTGTAAGTCCTAGCCACAACAATCAGACAAGAAAAAGAAATAAAATGCATCTAAATTGGAAGAGAAGTAAAAATTGTCAGTATTTGCAGATGACATGACACTTTATATAGAAAACCCTAAAGTCTTCATGAAAAAAATTTAGAACAAATAAATGTATTTAGAGAAGTTGCAGATACAAGATTAATACACAAAAATCTGTTGCTTTTCTATACACTAATAATGAGCTATCAGAAAGAGAAAGCATGAACAAGATCCCTTTAAAAAATAACACCAAAAAGAATAAAACACCTAGGAATAAACTTGATCAAGGAGATGAAAGACCTATACTCTGAAAACTATAAAACATTGGTGAAGAAATTGAAGATAATATAAAGAAATTGAAAGATATCCTGTGTTAATGGACTAGGAGAATAAATATTGTTATAATTTCCATACTACCCAAAGCAATTTACAGATTTAATGCAATCTCTATCAAAATACCCATGACATTTTTCACAGAACTAGAACAAATAATCCTAAAATTCATATGGAACCACAAAAGGCCCCAAATAGCCAAAGAATTCTTGAAAAAAAGAAAAAAAGCTGAAGGTACTACATTCCCTGACTTCAGAATATATTACAAAACTTCAGAAAGAAAACGTAGGCAGAGTACTATTTGACATAAAGCATAGCATTTTGGATCTGTCTCCTAAGGCAAAGGAAACAAAAGCAAAAATAAACAAATGAGACCTAATTAAACTTAAAGGCCTTTGCACAGCAAAGGAAAGTAAAAGACAATCTACTGAAATAGAGAAAATATTTGTAAGTGATATGACTGATAATGGGTTAATTTCCAGAGTAATAAAAAGCTCATACAAATCAACGTAAAAAAAAAATCCTGATTAAAAAATGGACAGAAGAACTGAATAGACATTTTTCCAAAGAAGGTACAGAGATGGCCAATAGGCACTTGAAAAGATGTTCAACATTGTTAATCATCAGAGAAATGTAAATCAAAACCATAATGAGATATCATCTCACACCTGTCACAATGGCTATCATGAAAAAGCCTACAAATAACAAATGTTGGAGAGGATGTGGAGAAGAGGGAACCCTAGTACACTGTTGGTAGGAATGTAAGTTGGTGCAGCCACTCTGGAAAACAATATGGGGGTTCTTCAAAAAACTAAAAATAAAACTACCATATGATCCACCAGTTCCACTCCTGGGTATAAATTCGAAAAAAACAAAAGACTCTAATTTGAAAAGGTATACACACCTCAATGTTTATATGTTCATAGCAACATTATTTACAATAGCCAAATATGGAAACAACCTAAGTGTCTATTAACAGATGAATGAATAATGAAGGTGCACTATATATGTGTATATATTTAAATGTATACATATATATAATATGTGGTATATATATGTAATGTAATATTACTCAGTCATAAAAAAAACAATGAAATTTTGCCATTTGCAACAATATGGATGAACTTTAAAGTTATGCTTAATGAGGTAAGTCAGACATAGGAAGCCAAATATTGTATATTAGCATTTATATGTGGAATCTAAAAAATAAAACAAAGGAATGATTATAACAAAAAAGAAACAGAATCATAGATATGAAGAACAAACTATTGGTTACCAGTAGGGAAAGGGAAGAGGGAGGGGTGAGATATGGGTAGGGAATTAAGAGGTACAAACTACTATGTATAAATAAATAAGCTACAAAGATATGTTATAGAGCCAGGGAAGGTAGGCAATATTTTGTAATAACTTAAAAGGAGTATAAGCTATAAAAATATTGAATCATTACATTCTACATCTGAAACTAATATTATATAATGTGGTAAATCAACTATACTTCAATGTAAAGAAGTAAATAAAAGAAGTCTTGAAAGTCAAGAGTTTAAATTTTCAAATCATGCATTTTTTAAGCAGTGAAAAGGTCATTAGAATTTCAAAAACAAAACAAAACAAAATTCTGCTATAAATTTTATACTGTAAACAGCAAATGAAAAAGTAAATGAAGAGCCAGGCTAGCACAGGGAAGGGCTGGAAGAAGTGAAGATAATGCTTAAATGCTAATGGGTGTCTCAGGGTGTACATAGGAACACTCTTCCACCCAAGATAAATTTTGAGATCAGAGAAGGTGTGCTCTGGTCATTTGAAGTGAAGTTGGGGTGGCACAAGGCTTTGTAGACAATTCTCTACTACTGGTGTGATGGAATATTGGGGGTGTATGGTGAAGCACTACTAGTCTGAGACTCTGATATGTTACCTCCAGTCTAGATGGCAGATGCCTGTGGAAACATAATTGACTCCAGATAACACACAGAATAAGCACCAGGTTCCTAACTCAAGGAATCAAGAGAAAGAATAAATTTTATTTTTTTCATTAATGCCACCTCTTTATGCTATTTTGTTATGCAATGTTTTAGTCTGCTTGGGCTGCCATAACAAAATACCAAAGGTTGGGTTGTTTAAACAACAGAAATTTATGTTCTTACAGTTCTGGAGGCTGGAAGTCCAAAATCGAGGTGCCATCAGTGTCGGTTTCTGGTGAGGTCTCTCATCCTTTGCTTGCAGATGGCCACCTTCTTGTTGTGTCGTCACATTTTTTTGGTAACATTCCATTTGTCAATTAATTTATCTCTGAACCAATATCAGTATTAATTATTATAGCTTTATTTTTATAGCTTTTTATTAAATGGTATCTGATAGTACAATCTCCTCCTTTTGTTATATTTTCTTTTTTTTACATTGGTTTATTCAGAAATATGTTTCTAATTTCCCAACACATTAATTTCCTGGGTCCCATCTAATTATTTTTGCTAAATTGCCCTGTGGTCATGGAATGCTCTTTGTAAAATAAAATCATTTTTAAATAACTCTGTTTCTGATGTTTGACCACTAATAGCTTTCAGGCCCCACCTACCCCTTCCTGTTTTTCTGTCTGGGGAAGCAGATAAAACTTGCAAGCCACTTGCCATAGGGGAGGCAGGTGTCATGCTGCAGGCAGGGAAGACTGAACCACTCAAACTTGGGTTCCCTCATCCTGATCTTCCAAACTGACCACTAAACCAGAAAGTCCCATTATGCAAGCAATAAATCTTTTCAATCTTGATGAATTGTGGTATCATCAGTCTCAACATCCAAATCATTTTTAATCCCTAGTAGTTATGTATGTTTGTATGTTTTTCAAATCATATTGTTCTCTATATATATTGTTCATCCCTCTTTCTAAGCATTTTTTTTTTTTTTTTTTTTTTTGCGTTATGCGGGCCTGTCACTGTTGTGGCCTCTCCCGTTGTAGAGCACAGGCTCCGGATGCACAGGCTCAGCGGCCATGACTCATGGGCCCAGCCACTCCACGGCATGTGGGATCTTCCCGGACCAGGGCACGAACCCATGTCCCTTGCATCGGTAGGTGGACTCTCAACCACTGCGTCACCAGGGAAGCCCTCTAAGCATTTTTGAGATACATAAATTATTAGAAATTATTACATGTCTAAAAATGTTTATATTATCTGTTTCTTTGTTTTGCTTGTTCTCATAATAAATTATTATGATTTATTGTGTGTTGATTTGTTTTGAATGTGAATTACCATTTAATTTGGGTGCTTATTCATAGAAATTCTTTAAGGTTTGAGACAAAGTTAGGTTCCTCAGTAAATAATTTGTGTTTGTACACGTGATGATTTGATATACATATATATTGTGAAATATCTGATTACCACAATAAAGTGAGTTAACACATTAATCACTTCATATAATTACCACTTTTGTATGTTTGTAGAGAGAACAGTTAAGATCTACTCTCAGCAACTTTCAAGTATGTAATACAGTGTTGTTAACTAAAGTCAACATGTTGTACTTTACATCCTCATAACTTATTCATTACCATAGGTGTGAGGTGATATCTCATTGTGGTCTTGATTTCCATTACCCTGAAAATTAGTAAAGGCCACTCAGGCTGTCATGCAGTGGGCAAGAAACTATATACAACTGCCTTTCTCAACTTCTTGACTTAACTTAATTTTTCTTTTATACTACCTACTATCATCTATCACATCTTTACTTGTGGAGAGCTCTCCATGTAGCATGTAGGAATCTGTTCCAGGAGAGTCATAGCCATAATTTATCTCCTGCTGCAGCAGCTACCAAACATATATCCTTTAAAACCTGGTTGTAAGAAAAAATGACTTTTTGTTTGTTCTACTACACTTAGTATTCTTAATGGTTCCTAATAATATGTGTGATATAAGAGTGATTACATTATCATTATACTCTAGATAACAAATTACAGGTGTATTTAAGTGGTATTTTCGTTGTGTCCAAATAAATCAGTGACTAGGACAATTACCAACATAATCAAGTATTTTTTCACTAGTGTTTTAAAAGCTGCTGCTTTGTTTTATATTTTAATAGCTTTTTAAAAATGTAATGCCCAAAACAGACATAAATAAACATTGAAAGGGCTTTGGTTTAAAAAAATGGCATAATTCAACATTAGCCACATTTTAATATTTTGTTATAGCTTATAACTATAATAGTTATTTCAAAGAATAATACATATCAAAATGCATACTTAGAATGAGATACATTTTATTGTTGATAAAAACCAACAGGCTTCTGCTGTAATCAATAGATGAGATATGCAGCTATTTAATTCTTTCATAATCTGATTTAATCATATAATTCTAAAACATTTGGTTAGACAGCTGCAAAGACACTGAGAATATAAAGGATAATTATATTCACTTCTATCATTATGCACAGCATATTATCTAATTTTGTATGCAAATTGTGTGATAAATTACATGTTAAATTTAAGATATAGAATAATAATAAAATGGTTACTACCATGTGATTTACAAATTAAAATTACAATAACATTGGTTTTGATCTTTTGAAAAGACAATATATATAGAAGCTATTCTCTAGGTAAGAGTAATGCTTTGGTTTAAAGGATTATCGCAGGAGAGATTACCATAAGGTCACTTCTAAGTGTTCAGAAAACACCCATATCCTTGTGAAAGTACTTATTTTAATGCTAAAAATATTTATATATGGAAAATTAAATTTATCATTTGCATAAAGCATATATAATCCACTTAATGTCCAAGGGAGTTTGTTGAATTTTAACAAAAAGCAGAATGTTTTCTGAGTTAGAAATAGGTACAGGTATGTTTTAAATGCTTAAATAAAATACAAATACTAATGGGAATTTTTGTAAGATTTATATTCAGATGGGGGTATACTTAAATAAACATATTTTTTTAATCAAATTTTATGCACGAACTTTTTGCAGAAAAGAAACAGAAAAGATAACTGAAGTTATCTTAAAGACTTTCAATCAACATAATCTAACCAAGAAATGAGCCCAGGCTTTGAAAGTAGAAAAATCTTTGCTCAAATACTGATTTGGACATTTAATAAGTGAGAAATATTGGACAAGATAATATTTAGCATCAGTTACCTTATAGGATGATAAGAATAAGAATGGTTGTCGGGGCTTCCCTGGTGGCGCAGTGGTTGAGAGTCTGCCTGCTGATGCAGGGGACTTGGGTTCGTGCCCCGGTCCGGGAAGATCCCACATGCTGCGGAGCAGCTGGACCCGTGAGTCATGGCCGCTGAGCTTGCACGTCCGGAGCCTGTGCTCCATAACGGGAGAGGCCACAACAGTGAGAGGCCCGCGTACCGCAAAAAAAGAATGGTTGTCTTAAAGGATATTAGATAAAATTTTATACTGAGACAATATACATATGGCACAAATATTATTTTCTCTCAAAATATATGTATATTTCCTCAAAAAAAAATATACCACCATAGCTCTTTGGACAAACCTCTAATCTGATATGTCTTACAATATAATAAAACTATCGTTTTTCCTCATTTGAAAATAGTGAAATATATATAAAAATATATATAATCTATAATATGATATATAGTGATATATACATATATACAAATCCCCAATGTACCTTACATGTTGAGGAAAAATAAGGCAAATATAATTTTATTCTGAAAAACTGACTGCTTTTCTGAATTAAAGGATAAATAAAACAAACTTACATGGCATTAAACTTTAATGGAAAATCACACAAAAAAGTGAGAAAATACTGACTCAAAATTGGTGGCTAGTTGTGACGATCAAATTACAGCACATTTTCTTGAATAAAAAACATTTTTATTAATATCTCAACAAAATTCATGCTTTGGTTTAATTCACATCTTCATCTTTTTTGCTGGGAAAATTTTCACTTTAGGTTGAAGCTTCCTTGTGTATTCAGATTTTCCTTAGTGGTTTTTATCCTTGTCTACACAGTACAATCACCTAGGAAACTGTATAAAATTCAAATGCCTGAGTTCTACCTCCAGAGATACTGATTTAATTGGACTGGGTTTTGTCCAGGGTGTCAGGGTTTTAAAAAGCTGCCAAGTGATACTAAAGGGCAGCTAAGGGAGAGAACTACTAATTAAGGGACTATTTTGTGCAAATACTAAGCAGGTTCAAGGTATTTTAAACCTTCAAACTTACTATATTTTTATCACCATTGTTCCCACAGAGCTGCATCAATACTTTAAAACTAACTAGCCAATAATCTTTAAGTCTACTAGGTGAGATACACGTATTTAACTCACTTTCTCCCTGGTAAGGATTATAACTAGAATTTAAAACAAAACAGTTGATGATGATATCCCTTTCCCCAACTCAAAATATAGTTATGGAATACTTGTTTGCTCTTTATTAAAATACCAATAACTAAACAAGTCAAAGTCGCTATGTCTATATTTATATGTGTACTAAAACTACTTTTTGTGTAATTCTGTGATGTTTGGTGAGGCATTTCCCAATGGGAGGCTCTCCAGTGGTTCATTATTATTAGGTGTTTCAGTTAAAGTAAGTGTAACAGCCACTCATGCATGTACCACTTACTATGAAAAACTGAAAGGACCTCCAAATTAGCATTTTACTAAGGTATTGTTTTAATGATGGCAATTATCACTGATGGTAATGTGACTGCTTCCTAGGAACAAATGTAAACAGTCTTACTTTGAAGGATGTTAAAACAGAGCATACCGACTCATATCAATAAAATAGGCTTTATAATCTTGTCAGATGAACTGTAAAACTTTGAAAGACCTAGAAACTGTTAACTTACTTCTCTTCCTATTTACTTAACAAGTTTTAATTTATGTCTTATAAATTTCCCACATTGATTTAGACTAAGATCAACTCTAGATATTCTCAATATTGCAACAGAAACCTCATGGGATTCAGAGCTCTGAAATTTCTCCACAAAATACTACCTAAACACACACACGTGCACACACACCCCAATAAGAGAAACAGTTGTACCAGGGAGAGCACCAAAACAAACAAAAATTCCCACAAAATGACAACAAAATAAACATCACAAACAAGAAAATCATTCACAAATAGAAATATTGGATACAAAGAAAGGTTAAAGAAGCACTATTGTTTGTAAGAGATAGTTAAAAATAAACTCAGTCATTCATCAAAGTGGGTAGGGTAATGCTTCTCACCTGCACCCTCAACCAGAGTAGATGGGGACAGGAATAAGAAAAAGTAGAGAATTTCTTCCCATATTCAAACTTTTTCCTAGGTTTTTATTTGATGTGTGGACAACAAGGGTGTGTTTCTTTAGGGAATTTTTAAAATAGTCATCCACTTGGGCTGGTTTATTGTAGCATTGTGAAGGTGAATACTATATAGCCTATGATTCTGTGATCATATGTGATCATATTCTGTTATCACTATATAGCCTATGATTCTGTGTACACTTCAAAATGAGTACAGTCACTTTCACCAGTCTATATTTCCAAATGTAAATTCTTTAGAAGGATGCATTTATACCCTTAGACAGTAGGTTTTGATGTAATCTTTTAAAACACATCTTTCTTTCAAGGGTGAATGAACAGCATTTTACATGTCTGGAAACAAACAAAATCGAGGGAACATGGATTTCACAAAATTTTACTCAATCAAATCAATTATATTAATTGTTAATTATATTAAATTAGGTTTCTTTCATTTTTTTTTTAAATTACTTGTTCATTCATCCAGCTTTAAAGCAGGTACTCACAGTTTCCTAGAAATGTCAATTTGCATAGTATTAATAGATATTTTCTTTCACAGATATGAGATATGTTTTATTAATAAACTCAGAAATATTTACTGAATGGCTATTATGTTCCAGTCATTTTCTAGATTCTAAGAATACAGCAATGAACAATATAGACACATTTCTTGTCCTCATGATTCTTATATTCTTGTGACTTCTGAGTACATTTAGTTTCAAAAACTTCTGAGAATGAAATTATTCTTAATGGTATAATTATAATTTAACGCCTACATTTCAGTGAAAATTTTCACATAACTAATTGATATTTCACATAGCTATTGATACTGTCTTAAAAATTTAAAAAATCACTTTAACATATTTTTCTCTAAAGTTACAATTAAAATAGAATTACTTCTAAAAAATTAAAATGTAACAATTTTATTTTACAGTTTACAACTATAACAGAACTGATTAAAAAAATAATCTTAATATGGTTCCTTATTTATAATAAACTTACTAAGTTTCATATAGTTCCCAATCTGCTATGATGCATATCACAACCTTCAAAAAATCAGGAACATTGCCATTTTGAATTTTTTAAAAACTGTCAGTTTTTTTTTTTTTTTTTTGCGGTACGTGGGCCTCTCACCGCTGCGGCCTCTCCTGCCGCGGAGCACAGGCTCCAGATGCATAGGCCCAGCGGCCATGGCTCATGGGCCCAGCCGCCCCGCGGCATGCGGGGATCCTCTCGGACCAGGGCATGAAGCCACGTCCCCTGCATCGGCAGGTGGACTCCCAACCACTGCACCACCAGGGAAGCCCTAGCTGTCAGTTTTATAGTATCAAATAAGTTGAAATTGAATAAAAAGGATCATTACATAGTTCCACTGATTTTTTAACTTGCATTTTTTCATTTTCTTAGTTTAAAATATAATCTCAGGAATTAATTATACTTATATTGTTGTGTCCCTACCACATAATTTTGTAAAAAAATAGTTTTATTATATTTCTGGTAGTTGATTTTCTTACCTCTAAAAAGTTATTTAAATTACCTGTAGATATTTGTTTGCACTCCTTGTTTTATAGCATTAAATTGGATGTGCTAATGTGAGGAAGTGTGGAAACCGTACTGAGAGCTTAGGATAAGGTGCTGATCTACCATGGTAGCAACATAGTAATTTCTTAAATACCCAACTCCCTTTGACTAGGAAGTGAGTGATGTGATTCCAACAGATAAACCCTTGAGAGGTAACATACCAAGTTTGAGGAAAAGAATCTTGGGAACCATCTAGTGCAACACAGTTCACTAACTCACCAAGCCCACATGATTTGGTATCAAGAAATACATTTGATGCTCATATAATCTTGTTCTACTGGTCTTTTAATATCCATCCAAAATTTTAATACTCATTCCATAATAATCTGTGGTATTATACATTATTTTAAAATTTGTTCTTGTTCATCTTTTTATTTAACATTAAATAGTTTCTTGTCAGGTAAATTGTAATCATTGAAGATAGATGTTTTATGTTCTTAATGTGACCTCACAATGCCTATTACAGTATTATGTATATAATATTAATTATAAACATACCCTGTGTTTCCCACATAGTCTTCTAAAATGGTAACTATTGTCTCTCTTGCATCCATACCAGAGTAATCAGTGAGGAAGAAGAGTAAGCTGTTACTGGTAATCTTTAAAGTCTAAAAGAGTTATCTAATGTGCCTAGAAGGAAAATTCTTCAAAGAACTGTGTGTCTAAGTGGATGTTGACAATATCATGTATGTGGACATGAAAATAACTGAAAATTGTGACAGGGATAATGTGAAAGAGAAAGACAATGAGCTGGGGGACCAAATCTTCAGAAAATGAGAAGGAGAGGACTGAAGATTATAAATAACTGGGGCACAAAGTGACAATATGTGGCATAGACTGTTGTCGTTAGCCTCAAAAATAACTGAAGGTTTGGGGAAAGGAGGGTAGGTATTGATATGCTATAATGAGAGAAATGTAGCATATTTATCCTCACTTATTACTATGTGCATTCCATCTTCCATTTAATCCATTAATATCACAGTATTTTCACTGTGCTTCATGCCCTCATATCTGTCTTCCTTACATATATGATTTAAAATGAACAGCTACTATTACAATATCTCTCCTTTGTGCATAAAGTTTCAAAAAAGTTACCCACTCCCTTTTCTGTCTTATTTTCTTGGAAAAAGTCTATAGTTATAAACCAGTCACCTGCTCTAAGCCATTATCAAATAGGTAGACTTGAAGGAGAAAAAACTTACAACCATGTTAAATAATCTTACTTTTATTTTATTTTTTTTTTTTATTAACATCTTTATTGGGGTATAATTACTTTACAATGGTGTGTTAGTTTCTGCTTTATAACAAAGTGAATCAGTTATACATATACATAAGTTCCCATATCTCTTCCCTCTTGCGTCTCCCTCCCTCCCACCCTCCCTATCCCACCCCTCCAGGCTGTCACAGAGCACCGAGCCAATATCCCTGTGCCATGCGGCTGTTTCCCTCTAGCTATCTACCTTACTACGTTTGTTAGTGTGTATATGTCCATGACTCTCTCTCGCCCCGTCACAGCTCACCCTTCCCCCTCCCCATAACCTCAAGTCCGTTCTCTAGGAGGTCTGCGTCTTTATTCCTGCCTTACCCCTAGGTTCTTCATGACATTTTTTTTTTTCCTTAAATTCCATATATATGTGTTAGCATACTGTATTTGTCTTTTTCGTTCTGACTTACTTCACTGTGTATGACAGACTCTAGGTCTATCCACCTCATTACAAATAGCTCAGTTTCGTTTCTTTTTATGGCTGAGTAATATTCCATTGTATATATGTGCCACATCTTCTTTATCCATTCATCCGATGATGGGCACTTAGGTTGTTTCCATCTCCGGGCTATTGTAAATAGAGCTGCGATGAACATTTTGGTACATGACTCTTTTTGAATTTCGGTTTTCTCAGGGTATATGCCCAGTAGTGGGATTGCTGGGTCATATGGTAGTTCTATTTGTAGTACTTTAAGGAACCTCCATACTGTTCTCCATAGTGGCTGAACCAATTCACATTCCCACCAGCAGTGCAAGAGGGTTCCCTTTTCTCCACACCCTCTCCAGCATTTATTGTTTCTAGATTTATTGATGATGGCCATTCTGACTGGTGTGAGATGATATCTCATTGTAGTTTTGATTTGCATTTCTCTAATGATTAATGATGTTGAGCATTCTTTCATGTGTTTGTTGGCAGTCTGTATATCTTCTTTGGAGAAATGTCTATTTAGGTCTTCTGCCCATTTTTGGATTGGGTTGTTTGTTTTTCTGTTGTTGAGCTGCATGAGCTGCTTGTAGATTTTGGAGATTAATCCTTTGTCAGTTGCTTCATTTGCAAATATTTTCTCCCATTCTGAGGGTTGTCTTTTGGTCTTGTTTATGGTTTCCTTTGCTGTGCAAAAGCTTTGAAGTTTCATTAGGTCCCATTTGTTTATTTTTGTTTTTATTTCCATTACTCTAGGGGGTGGGTCAGAAAGAATCTTGCTGTGATTTATGTCATAGAGTGTTCTGCCTATGTTTTCCTCTAATAGTTTGATAGTTTCTGGCCTTATATTTAGGTCTTTAATCCATTTTGAGCTTATTTTTGTGTATGGTGTTAGGGAGTGTTCTAATTTCATTCTTTTACATGTACCTGTCCAGTTTTCCCAGCACCATTTATTGAAGAGGCTGTCCTTTTTCCACTGTACATTCCTGCCACCTTTATCAAAGATAAGGTGTCCATATGTGCATGGGTTTATCTCTGGGCTTTCTATCCTGTTCCATTGATCTATCTTTCTGTTTTTGTGCCAGTACCATACTGTCTTGATAACTGTAGCTTTGTAGTATAGTCTGAAGTCAGGGAGCCTGATTCCTCCAGTTCCTTTTTTTGTTCTCAAGATTGCTTTGGCTATTCGGGGTCTTTTGTGTTTCCATACAAATTGCGAAATTTTTTGTTCTAGTTCTGTGAAAAATGCCAGTGGTAGTTTGATAGGGATTGCATTGAATCTATAGATTGCTTTGGGTAGTAGAGTCATTTTCACAATGTTGATTCTTCCAATCCAAGAACATGGTATATGTCTCCATCTATTTGTATCATCTTTAATTTCTTTCATCAGTGTCTTATAGTTTTCTGCATACAGGTCTTTTGTCTCCTTAGGTAGGTTTATTCCTAGATATTTTATTCTTTTTGTTTCAGTGGTAAATGGGAGTGTTTTTTTGATTTCACTTTCAGATTTTTCATCATTAGTATATAGGAATGCCAGAGATTTCTGTGCATTAATTTTGTATCCTGCTACTTTACCAAATTCATTGATTAGCTCTAGTAGTTTTCTGGTAGCATCTTTAGGCTTCTCTATGTATAGGATCATGTCATCTGCAAACAGTGACAGCTTTACTTCTTCTTTTCCGATTTGTATTCCTTTTATTTCCTTCTCTTCTCTGATTGCTGTGGCTAAAACTTCCAAAACTATGTTGAATAAGAGTGGTGAGAGTGGGCACCCTTGTCTTGTTCCTGATCTTAGTGGAAATGCTTTCAGTTTTTCACCATTGAGGATGATGTTTGCTGTGGGCTTGTCGTATATGGCCTTTATTATGTTGAGGAAAGTTCCCTCTATGCCTACTTTCTGCAGGGTTTTTATCATAAATGGGTGTTGAATTTTGTCAAAAGCTTTCTCTGCATCTATTGAGATGATCATATGGTTTTTCTCCTTCAGTTTGTTAATATGGTTTATCACATTGATAGATTTGCGTATATTGAAGAATCCTTGCATTCCTGGAACAAACCCCACCTGATCATGGTGTATGATCCTTTTAATGTGCTGTTGGATTCTGTTTGCTAGTATTTTGTTGAGGATTTTTGCATCTATGTTCATCAGTGATATTGGTCTGTAGTTTTCTTTCTTTGTGACATCCTTGCCTGGTTTTGGTATCAAGGTGATGGTGGCCTCGTAGAATGAGTTTGGGAGTGTTCCTCCCTCTGCTATATTTTGGAAGAGTTTGAGAAGGATAGGTGTTAGCTCTTCTCTAAATGTTTGATAGAATTCGCCTGTTAAGCCATCTGGTCCTGGGCTTTTCTTTGTTGGAAGATTTTTAATCACAGTTTCAATTTCAGTGCTTGTGATTGGTCTGTTCATATTTTCTATTTCTTCCTGATTCAGTCTTGGCAGGTTGTGCATTTCTAAGAATTTGTCCATTTCTTCCAGATTGTCCATTTTATTGGCATAGAGTTGCTTGTAGTAATCTCTCATGATCTCTTTTATTTCTGCAGTGTCAGTTGTTACCTCTCCTTTTTCATTTCTAATTCTATTGATTTGAGTCTTCTCCCTTTTTTTCTTGATAAGTCTGGCTAGTGGTTTATCTATTTTGTTTATCTTCTCAAAGAACCAGCTTTTAGTTTCATTGATCTTTGCTATTGTTTCCTTCATTTCTTTTTCATTTATTTCTGATCTGATTTTTATGATTTCTTTCCTTCTGCTAGCTTTGGGGTTTTTTTGTTCTTCTTTCTCTAATTGCTTGAGGTGCAAGGTTAGGTTGTTTATTCTAGATGTCTCCCGCTTCTTAAGGTGGGCTTGTATTGCTATAAACTTCCCCCTTAGAACTGCTTTTGCTGCATCCCACAGGTTTTGGGTCGTTGTGTCTCCATTGTCATTTGTTTCTAGGTATTTTTTTATTTCCTCTTTGATTTCTTCAGTGATCACTTCATTATTAAGTAGTGTATTGTTTAGCCTCCATGTGTTTGTATTTTTTACAGATCTTTTCCTGTAATTGATATCTAGTCTCATGGCGTTGTGGTCAGAAAAGATACTTGATACAATTTCAATTTTCTTAAATTTGCCAAGGCTTGATTTGTGACCCAAGATATGATCTATCCTGGAGAATGTTCCGTGAGCACTTGAGAAAAATGTGTATTCTGTTGTTTTTGGATGGAGTGTCCTATAAATATCAATTAAGTCCATCTTGTTTAATGTATCATTTAAAGCTTGTGTTTCCTTATTTATTTTCATTTTGGATGATCTGTCCATGGGTGAAAGTGGGGTGTTTAAGTCCCCTACTATGAATGTGTTACTGTCAATTTCCCCTTTTATGGCTGTTAGTATTTGCCTTATGTATTGAGGTGCTCCTATGTTGGGTGCATAAATATTTACAATTGTTATATCTTCTTCTTGGATCGATCCCTTGATCATTATGTAGTGTCCTTCTTTGTCTCTTTTAATAGTCCTTATTTTAAAGTCTATTTTGTCTGATATGAGAATTGCTACTCCAGCTTTCTTTTGGTTTCCATTTGCATGGAATATCTTTTTCCATCCCCTTACTTTTAGTCTGTATGTGTCTCTAGGTCTGAAGTGGGTCTCTTGTAGACAGCATATGTAAGGGTCTTGTTTTTGTATCCATTCAGCTAATCTGTGTCTTTTGGTGGGAGCATTTAGTCCATTTACATTTAAGGTAATTATCGATATGTATGTTCCTATTCCCATTTTCTATATTGTTTTGGGTTCGTTATTATAGGTCTTTTCCTTCTCTTGTGTTTCTTGCCTAGAGAAGATCCTTTAGCATTTGTTGTAAAGCTGGTTTGGTGGTGCTGAACTCTCTCAGCTTTTGCTTTTCTGTAAAGGTTTTTATTTCTCCATCAAATCTGAATGAGATCCTTGCTGGGTAGAGTAGTCTTGGTTGCAGGTTTTTCTCCTTCATCACTTTCAGTATGTCCTGCCACTCCCTTCTGGCTTGTAGGGTTTCTGCTGAAAGATCAGCAGTTAACCTTATGGGGATTCCCTTATGTGTTATTTGTTGTTTTTCCCTTGCTGCTTTTAATATGCTTTCTTTGTATTTAATTTTTGACAGTTTGATTAATATGTGTCTTGGCGTATTTCTCCTTGTATTTATCCTGTATGGGACTCTCTGTGCTTCCTGGACTTGATTAACTATTTCCTTTCCCATATTAGGGAAGTTTTCAACTATAATCTCTTCAAATATTTTCTCAGTCCCTTTCTTTTTCTCTTCTTCTTCTGGAACCCCTATAATTCGAATGTTGGTGCGTTTAATGTTGTCCCAGAGGTCTCTGAGACTGTCCTCAGTTCTTTTCATTCTTTTTTCTTTATTCTGCTCTGCAGTAGTTATTTCCACTATTTTATCTTCCAGGTCACTTATCCGTTCTTCTGCCTCAGTTATTCTGCTATTGATCCCATCTAGAGTATTTTTAATTTCATTTATTGTGTTGTTCATCATTGCTTGTTTCATCTTTAGTTCTTCTAGGTCCTTGTTAACTGATTCTTGCATTTTGTCCATTCTATTGTCCATTCTATCTCCAAGATTTCGGATCAACCTTACTATCATTATTCTGAATTCTTTTTCAGGTAGACTGCCTATTTCCTCTTCATTTGTTAGGTCTGGTGCATTTTTATCTTGCTCCTTTATCTGCTGTGTGTTTTTCTGTTTTCTCATTTTGCTTATCTTACTGTGTTTGGGGTCTCCTTTTTGCAGGCTGCAGGTTCGTAGTTCCTCCTGTTTTTGATGTCTGTCTCCAGTGGCTAAGGTTGGTTCAGTGGGTTGTGTAGGCTTCCTGGTGAAGGGGACTAGTGCCTGTGTTGTGGTGGAAGGGGCTGGATCTTGTCTCTCTAGTGGGCAGGTTCACGTCTGGTGGTGTGTTTTGGGGTGTCTGTGGCCTTATTATGATTTTAGGCAGCCTCTCTGCTAATGGGTGGGGTTGTGTTCCTGTTTTGCTAGTTGTTTGGCACAGGTTGTCCAGCACTGTGGCTTGCTGGTCGTTGAGTGAAGCTGGGTGCTGGTGTTAAGATGGAGGTCTCTGGGAGATTTTCGCCGTTTGATATTATCTGGAGCTGGGAGGTCTCTTGTGAACCAGTGTCTTGAAGTTGGCTCTCCTACCTCAGAGGGAGAGCCCTGCCTCCTGGCTGGAGCACCAAGAGCCTTTCATCCACACGGCTCAGAATAAAAGGGAGAAAAAGTAGAGGGAATTAGTAGACGTATGAGGAAAGAAAGAAGGAAAGGAGGGAAGGAAGGAGGGAAGGAAGGAAGGAAGGAAGGAAGAAAGAAAGAAAGAAGCAAAGAAGGAAAGAAGGCAAGAAGGAACGAAAGGAGGGAGGGAGGGAGGGAGGAAGGAAGGAGGGAAAGAAGTAAAAACAAAAAGAAAGAAGATACAGTAAAAATAAAATAAAGTATAATAAAGTTGTTGAATTAAAAAATTCTTAATTAGAAAAAAAAAAAAAGGACGGATAGAACCTTAGGACAAATGTTGGAAGCAATGCTGTACAGACAAAGTCTTACACAGAAGCGTACACATACACCCTCACAAAAAGAGGTAAAGGGGGAAAAATCATAAATCTTGCTGTCAGAGACCACCTCCTCAATTTGGGATAATTCGTTGTCTAAAGGAGGGAAGGAAGGAAGGAAGGAAGGAAGAAAGAAAGAAGCAAGGAAGGAAAGAAGGCAAGAAGGAACGAAAGGAGGGAGGGAGGAAGGAAGGAAGGAGGGAAAGAATGGAAAACAGAAAGAAGATACAGTAAAAATAAAATAGAGTATAATAAAGTTATTGAATTAAAAAATTCTTAATTAGAAAAAAAAAAAAAAAAAAAAAAAAAAGGACGGATAGAACCTTAGGACAAATGTTGGAAGCAAAGCTGTACAGACAAAGTCTTACACAGAAGCGTACACATACACCCTCACAAAAAGAGGTAAAGGGGGAAAAATCATAAATCTTGCTGTCAGAGACCACCTCCTCAGTTTGGGATAATTCGTTGTCTAAAGGAGGGAAGGAAGGAGGGAAGGAAGGAAGGAAGGAAGGAAGAAAGAAAGAAGCAAGGAAGGAAAGAAGGCAAGAAGGAACGAAAGGAGGGAGGGAGGAAGGAAGGGAGGAGGGAAAGAAGGGAAAACAGAAAGAAGATACAGTAAAAATAAAATAGAGTATAATAAAGTTATTGAATTAAAAAATTCTTAATTAAAAAAAAAAAAAAAAAGGGACGGATAGAACCTTAGGACAAATGTTGGAAGCAAAGCTATACAGACAAAGTCTTACACAGAAGCGTACACATACACCCTCACAAAAAGAGGTAAAGGGGGAAAAATCATAAATCTTGCTGTCAGAGACCACCTCCTCAATTTGGGATGATTCGTTGTCTAAAGGAGGGAAGGAAGGAAGGAAAGAAAGAAAGAAAGAAAGGACGAAGGTAAAGTATAATAACGTTCTTAAAATTAAAATTGATTATTAAGAAAAAAAATTTTAAGAAAAAACCATGGACGGATAGAACCTAGGACAAATGGTGGAAGCAAGACTATACAGACAAGATCTCACACAGAAGCATACACATACACATTCACAAAAAGAGGAATAGGGAGAAAAATCATAGATCTTGCTCCCAAAGTCCACCTCCTTAATTTGGGATGATTGGCTGTCTATTCATGTATTCCACAGATGCAGGGTACATCAAGTTGATTGTGGAGCTTTAATCCGCTGCTTCTGAGGCTGCTGGGAGAGATTTCCCTTTCTCTTCTTTGTTCTCACAGCTCCCAGGGGCTCAGCTTTGGATTTGGCCCCGCCTCTGCGTGTAGGTCGCTGGAGGGCGTCTGTTTTTTGCTCAGACAGGACGGGGTTAAAGGAGCCGCTGATTCGGGGGTTCTGGCGTACGGAGGCCGGCGGCGGGGAGGGAGGGGCACGGAATGCGGGGCGGGCCTGCGGCGGCAAAGTCCGGCGTGACTCTGCACCAGCCCGAGGCCCGCCGTGCGCTCTCCCGGGGAAGTCGTCTCCGGATCCCGGGAACCCGGCAGTGGCGGGCTGCACAGGCTCCGCGGAAGAGGGGAGTGGAGAGCGACCTGCGCTCGCGCACAGGCCCCTTGGTGGCGGCAGCAGCAGCCCCAACGTCTCCCGCCCGCCTTGGGGTCCGCGCCTCCAGCCGCGGCTTGCGCCCGTCTCTGGAGTCAGCGCCCTCAGCCGCGGCTCGCGCCTGTCTCTGGGGTCCGCGCCCTCAGCCGCGGCTCGCGCCCGTCTCTGGGGTCCGCGCCCTCAGCCGCGGCTCGCGCCCGTCTCTGGGGTCCGCGCTTTCAGCCGCGGCTCGCGCCCGTCTCTGGAGTCCGCGCTTTCAGCCGCGGCTCGCGCCCGTCTCTGGGGTCCGCGCTTTCAGCCGCGGCTCGCGCCCGTCACTGGGGTTCGCGCTTTTAGCCGCGGCTCGCGCCCGTCTCTGGAGTTCCTTTAAGCAGCGTTCTTAAACCCCTCTCCTCACGCACCAGGAAACAAAGAGGGAAGAAAAAGTCTCTTGCCTCTTCGGCAGGTGCCGGCTTTTCCCCGGACTCCCTCCCGGCTAGCTGTGGTGCACTAACCCCTTCAGGCTATGTTCAAGCCGCCAACCCCAGTCCTCTCCCTGCGCTCCGTCCGAAACCGAAACCCTAGCCTCAGAGCCTCAGCTCGCAGCCCCGCCCGTCCCGGCGGGTGAGCAAACAAGCCTCTCGGGCTGGTGAGTGCCGGTCGGCACCGATCCTCTGTGCGGGAATCTCCCCGCTTTGCCCTCCGCACCCGTTGCTGTGCACTCCTCCGCGGCTTCGAAGCTCCCCCCTCCGCCTCCCGCAGTCTCCGCCCGCGAAGGGGCTTCCTAGTGTGTGGAAACTTTTCCTCCTTCACAGCTCCCTCCCACTGGTGCAGGTGCCGTCCCTATTCTTTTGTCTCTGTTTATTCTTTTTTCCTTTTGCCCTACCCAGGTACGTGGGGAGTTTCTTGCCTTTTGGGAGGTCTGAGGTCTTCTGCCAGCCTTCAGTAGGTGTTCTGCAGGAGTTGTTCCACGTGTAGATGTATTTCTGGTGTATCTGTGGAGACGAAGGTGATCTCCGCGTCTTACTCTTCCGCCATCTTCCCTTCGACCAATAATCTTACTTTTAATTTAGGTCACTTGTTGAATTCTTAGAGCAGGTTTGGGGAGTAAAAGTAAGAAGGAAGCTTAACATTTAAAGGATATTTTTTTCTTTTAGAATCCAAGTAGCAAAGCATTCTATCTCCTCAAATATCTTCCACTAAGAAAGTGGACTAGTACCTTTAATGATTGTAATTTCATAAACACCTTATTTTATATGGTAAGCATTTAGTGTTTGTAGTGGATAATTATATACTATAAGATTAAAATATATAAAGCGACAGAATTAGTAAATATAGCTATAAGGTAATGAGGTTAGCAATTATTTATCTATTTTTAAGCATCAGGGTTCCTTTTTAGTTTCTGGAAATTTTACATTTTTAATTTCTTCACCACTGAACTAAAGGGCATCCTTAGCACTGTCTGATGATCCCACCACATTTTCCTACTCCACTGACTCTACCACTACTCTGGTAACTGTTAGGATTATTCTCCTCTTTATGAAACTACAGAATCTTCTCGCATATCCATGGATATTTGTTACTTCATTGTCAAAGTAGAACTATGAAGAAAGTACTGCATGGAGCCACCATCAAATCTGTCAACTTTCACATGCCTGCCCTCTTCTTACACCACGTGATCTACATGCTCCTATATAACTATATGCCTGATCTCTGCTTGTGCACTGGATCTCCTTCCCTCTTGTCTTTAAAGTATATCTCTCCTGAGATTTCCTGGTTTTGCTCCTCCATCATCAATATTCTCTTTGCTGCTTGGCCATTCTCATAGAAACATATTGTTACTTCTCCTAGCCTAAAAATAAAATAAAAACCAAAATAAAATTCCTTTTATCCTGTATCTCCTTCTATTGCCTGACTCACCTGTCCTGCTTTTCTGCAAAATCCATGGAAAATGTAACTGTACTTACTGTCTCAACACCTTCCCTCATTCTCTCTCCAACCAACTCCAATCAAGCTTTGTTTCCCTCACTCCAAAGAAATAGTATATGTCATACTCACCTCAACTCATCCAAATTCTGTGGTCGATTATCAGTTCATATCTAAGGTGTCATGGCAGAATCATTTCACATGTTGTTACCACTCTCATCCTTCTGGAGTATTTAATTTTATGGACTACCACAATATTCTTAGTTGGTTTTGCTTCTATAACATTGACAGCTGCTTCTCTGTCTCTTTTGCTTATTCCTTCTCATTTTATGGCTCTCAGAGTTCAAACCTGAGTTATTTCTACATTCACTTCCTAAGTTATCTTATTCAGTCCAATGCCCGTGAATGTTATCTGAATGTTTGATAGCTCTGTTATATTCACATTATTTCCAGTTCTGTGTCTGGCACATCACATTAAGTGCTTGTTGAATGAAATCAGAAATGAATGAAACGTAAAATATCAGATATTTTTATACAAAGAGCTGTTGAAAGTGTTAGTGGCAGAGCCAGTGCTGGTCTTTTGACTTCTAATCTAGTCATGAGTCCACATTAGGAAGTTTTTCTTTTCATTCCAAATTTATCTTTAAAATGCATTATTTTTTTCCTTCAAAATGGCACTTGTCAGATAACTGATGCTCTTAAACTTGAATGTCAGTCATAAAACATTTCATTTATAGTCAAAATATCACTCAGATATATTAAATCTCTTCTTAATTTTGAGAATAGATTGAATGACCTGCAGTGCCCAGATATTTGGCAATTTTGATTTTGTAAAAAATGAAGTTGATAGACAAATAAATTACAGAAAATATAATATTCCCTACACACATTTTAAACACAATTAAAGTAGAGCTTTAATTTTGATTTTAGACTAGGACACAAATGGTATCAAGTTAGTAATAGTACAGTCATGGGAAATTTATTTAAATCTCTCCAAGTTTTACTTGATAAATAGAAAAAAATGAGTTTCTCAATGAGTTGTGAGTATAAAACACATCAAATAAGTTAGAATACTACCTAACATATTAAAAGATCTTAAAAAGTTACCATGGTTTTATTACATCAGTTAATTCAAGTTGATATTAAGTTAAAATTAAATTTATTGAGTACATTTATGACATCAAGATACATTAATGTTGGTTTGTATCTAGAGTTAAAACTAAATCACAGAGAGAAGCTGGGCAGTTCTAAAGTATGTGTTTCCTGACACCTTTTCAGTTTTAACTCCTTAATTAACAAGGGTGTGGTATTACTTCTTCTGAGTATTTTCTATATTTGATTTGAATCATAAAGTCACCATTTGTCTTCAGAGTATAGTGTTCCTGGATTAACTTCTCATTTACAGAACTATCTGTGTAAGGTAAGAAGAATAATACACGTGAAGCAAAATTATTTCATATTCTGTCCAAATCAGTCAGTTTCTAGACTGCCTCACTTGGCCATTACTCTAACATATTCATGTAAATGTCAAAACATATCTACAGTTTCTTTAGTAGTAAATCCATTTTTGGTTTCGACACGAAACACTATTTGCTTATATTTAGAAGAAAATTTGTCTTTCAACCTGCTATTCAGTTACCTGCCATTTTTCAATATTACCCTGATTGATTTAATTAATTCTCTGCTATAAGTACTATTTTCATGTCTGCAGCTTTTTTTGTGTGTTTGTCAAAACTGTTTTAATTTAAAACTTAGGCTACATTCATCAAATACCAACAATTTTGGTACAACATAGGATAATTCTAGAGAAATACTTATGTTTAAAAATATACTTTATTAATGCATAGTTACTTAGAATAGCTTTTTGTCATACTCAAGTGTTGTTTGAATAGAACTAAAATATATGCCAGATAGTGAAGGTACTGAGAGATGGTTAGTTTAATGATAAATGCATTAGTGATATTAGGACATTTGTCTGACTTCTTAGAGCAGGTTTCAGGAGTACAAGTAAGAAGGAAGCTTAACACTGAAAGATTATTATTCCTTTGGTATTCAACTAGAAAAGCATTCTATCCCCTTTAATATCTTCAACTAAGAAAGTAGACTAGTATCTTTTTATGGTTGTAATTTCATAAATACCTCATCTTGTATGGTAAGCATTTAGTTTTTTTCAGTGACTAATTATATACTATAAAATAAAATATGTAAAGAGACAAAATTAGTAAATATAGCTATAAAGTAATTTGTTTAGCTATTATTTACCTATTTACTTTTATATATGTTTTTTTTTTCTTTTTAGTTGCTGGAAATTTTACTTCCTCTTTAATACAGTAAACTTAATAGTTGTCTAAAGTTCATTTTACATCTACTTAATTCATTTCCTATGACATGTCTCCACATTCAAGGAACCAGATATTGGTAGTTTAATGCAAATGAGAGTTGGAAATTAGAAATTTAGCAAAATTGCCAAGCAGCTTGCATCAGGCACTCCTTCAAAGCATGCATTTGAAAACAAAAAATCAACTCAGCAAGCTATGACAACAACTTTTATTCTTCTCATTTATTCCTAGAGACAGTTGAAAATCCATGAGATTTGTAAGGTATTGACCATAATATTTACATTTTCTATATTTTAATGAGATCTCTTTCCCTTTTACAGGAGAGCTCCCAAAGCAAACTCACCATATTTTAAGTTCAAAATATGTCTGATTTACTTACTGAAAATTCTTTTGCCTTTTTCTTAATATTAGTAAAATATTTATTCAGTAACTCTAGGCATAATGACATATGCAAAAACACTTATGTATTGAAAACTCTCAGTACTTTTCCCACCTTATGTTGTGGGAAAATGGTGCTGTTCTGAAATTTTGCTTGAAATCTTCATTAAAAGTAACACTATATTTCTATATACTGAAATTTCTTTTTATGTCACCTATATAAAACTAGAATTGAATGATTAAAGTAATATTTGCTATGGGTTCAACAGCACTTTTTATATCCTCCTCCACTACAATGATATAGTCACTGATCAAAAATATTCAATTTACTACATTCCCATGTAGGAGTGATGATCCTAAATATTGGGAACACTGGTCTTCTAGAAAATCGAGAAACTTAGCTAGCATGTCAAAACAAACAACCCCATAATACCATAGACATCAACAGAAAAAAATGTTTCCCTAACAACTCAATATTTAATTAAATAAAAATCTATAGAATTGGGGTAGCATGGGAAGGGGGATGAAAAAGAAATTAGAAAGGTTAAGGAAAAACCTTGAAGAAGTGAAAAGCAGGACAGAGATGGGTCAAGGTAGATATATTTTTATCTCTGTTTTCACTTATAAGTTGTTAAGAACCTGTAAGCTTATATGTTTAATATATCCAAATTTTTCTCATAAAGTCTTAAAGCATGATTTTATTCAAAAATAATTCATTGGAGAAGAAGTGATTTGTGAAATGATCTCTTTTATATGTGACAATATTATTTGGATAAAGTATGTATTATTAGGTTTTTATGTAAGCAAACAAAACAAGGCTATTAATTATTGTGATCTACAATTTAATATAATGATGCTTTTACAGATACAGATTGTTGTTCTATTCTTAGAATATCCAGGGTGATTGGATATATTGTTTATACAAGAAATGGCAAACAACTACTTTAAGAAATTGACAAATATGCTAAATGAATAATTAAAGAATCTCATTTGTGAAATCCTAACGTTTCCTTGAAGAGGATGCCTAAGGTAAAAAGCAATGTTTTTCACCTCATTTCACTGATGCAGTGGTAATTTACAAGAGGGCCTTGTGAATTGTGAAAGTATATCCCAGTGTATGAATTTGAAGGCATTCAAGCATTGGGATTTTTCTTGTTGCCTTTATATCAGAAAACCTCTGAGACATAAATTGTTAAATGAGGAATAATTACAAGCAAGGTGAGATTAAATAAGCATAGTCAAAGTACAGAATGATGACTCAACACTTTCTGTTAATGAATTTATTATGTTCTTTTACTGCTTGCACAAATACATATTTCTGTGTGTATTTGGTTAGCTAGTACTTTAAATAAATTTTCAGAGATTTAATTTTAAAACATAACTTCAATTTAAAATGTACCTTTATTCAAGTTATTCATTCCATTTTAAACTTTTTACTTTAGTTCCCAGCTGTTCTATTATGTTGGGTTGAGAATTTTTCTTCTCTAGAATGCTAATTCACAGATCTTCTTTAGATAGGAAAACACTATCAGTATTAATTTAAAAAGAAACTAAAGAAGAAATAAAATAATTAAGATAGAAGTATTTGAATTTAAATTCCATTCGTATAGAATAAAGTGAAATAATTGTTCTCATATATTGATAATATACATAACAGTCCTCAGAGTTTTGTAATAAAAATTAACCTTTTCTACTTTCCTTCTTTGTTTACTGTTTTACTATTACTAGTTCTCTTACTATGTAAATTCTTTGGTACTGCAATCTTAGTCACACAAATGAAAATAGTATTTTTAAACACATATAACATTAAAATACTATGAAGTCCACTGTATATTCTGAGTAACCTCTGTATATATTAATGCCTTTATCTTATCTGAAGTTTATTTTTTATAATTTTTATGATCAGATTTTCTAGATATTAATCTGCTTACTGTTTTTTTAAAGTTTTTGCATTAATCTCTGTGGGTTACTGCTTTTTTCTAATTCATTTCTGTGTAGTTTTCTGTTCATCTTATAATACTATCATTTTTTTTTCACGTAAGTCAATTTGAATATTTAGTAATTTATTTATTTTTTTCCAAAATGAAATAATGTAGATATTGACTTTATAAATGTGGACATTTTTGCATACAACCTCTTATATTTAATGTTACAGAAAATTTTCTTTGTCTTCAATTTGTTTGTTTGGTTGTATTTTATTTTGGAAGTTTCAAGCAGATTCTAAGGAACTAAGATACACAAGTGACTTTTGAAGAAAAAAGTTTGAGACCATACACTCCCCTATAAAAAGCTACAATAATTAAGAGAGTGTAGTATTAGACTAAAATAGAATATACAATAAAGAAAAAAAGAGTCCAGACAAAGACTCATTCTTATATCTTTACACCATATTTGAAAAAAAAAAAAAAAAGAAAAAGAGAGAGAGAGAGAAAGAAAGCAGCACTTATTCTTTAACAAGTGGTGTTGGTGAAAGTTAATATTCAGATTAGACAAAAAATAAACTTTGAACAGTACTTAATACTATAAAAATAATTAAGATATATCATAAACTTAAATATGGAAGCTAACATAGAAAACTCCTAGAATAAAACATAATAAAATATATTTAAATCATTGGGGTAGACAAAGACTTATTAAACCATACACCAAAATTATTAAGCCTAAAAGAAAATATTGGAATATTTTGATATAATTAAAATTAAAAAAATTTGCTCATCAAAAGAAACTATTAAAAGAATTAAAAGACAAGCCACAACAGAGAGAAGATATTTGCAATGCATATATCTGACAAAGTATGAGTAAACACAATTTTAAAATAAGTAAGAGACATGCAACTTTTCAAATATATAAGATTAGAAGGATTTCCCCCTAAAATTAAATAATTTAAAGCACAGGGAGATACTTCATAATATTCTGTAACTTAATATTAATAAATAAATCAACAATCAAGAAAAATATAGAAGGGTTTACTTGTTTGATCATTATTTAGCTTTCTATAAGATTTATTTAGTATTTGGCTCAGATAAATGAATATTTATGAGGGTGCATGGAAAGGGAGTGACCTAGATAGTGGAGTAGGTGGACATTGAGCTAACCTCCATCCATGGGCACACCAAAATTACAACTACTTACAGAGAAACAATTGGTGAGGAAGACTAGAAGACTAACAGAAAAGATATTCTACAAGTAAAGATATGAAGAAGGAACCACAATGAGACAGGTAGGAGGGGCAGAGACATGGTATAATCAAGACCCATAGCCATGGGTGAGTGACCCAAAAATGAGAAGATAATTAAAATTACAGAGTGTCTGCCCAAGGAGCAAGGGGATTGACATCCCCTTATCAGACATATCAGACTCCCCAGCCCAAGGCTCCTATCCCAGGAAGACAAGCCCAAAGAATGTTTGGCTTTGAAGGCCAGAGGGTGGTTGGAAGTAGAGACCCCACAAGTAAAGTGTGCACACAAAATTGCATATACTCTGGGACAAAGGGCAGAAGCAGCCCTTTGAAAGGAGCCTGGGTAGATCCACCTGCTTATCTTGGAGAGCCTCTTTGAGAGGCTGGAGGCAACTGAATCTCACACTGGAGAGATAAACACTGGCTGCAGCCACTTTGGGGAGGTTGTTCTACCATGAGGACACTGGTGCTGGAATCCTCCTTCTGGCTTATTAGTACCAGAACTCAGCCTGACCCACCAGTCTGTCAGCACCGGTACTGGGATGTCTTAGGCAAAGCAACTAGCTGGCTGTGAACACAGCCTCACCTATCAGCAGTCTGGTTGCATCAATACCCCCTGAGCCATCAGCTGCCCCAGGACCTGGCCTCCACCAGAGGGCCCAGGACATGGCCTTACACACCAAGAACTGGGTTAAACTTCCTCTACCAGTGGGAAGGCACCAGCCTCAGAAGGTACTGGGCCCCAGCCCCCCTCACAAATAGGCTAACACACCATCCAGGGCCCTGCAGCCAGAAATCCCAAGACCTGACTTTGCCCACCAGGGTGTGGACACTAACCTCAGGACCTGGCCTCCCCCACCAGTGGACAAGCACTAGCTCAAGTATCTCCTGAGCCCCAACCCTGACCACAAGAGGTCAGACAGCAGCCCCATGACCAACACAGACACTCAGTCTACTGTGTCAGTATCCAGCCCATGCACCTCTAGGCCAACACCATCCAGGAAGACCCTAGGTCCAACCACATCCACTAACTGACTGACACCAGCTTCAAAACCTTGCAACCAACTATGTCAAGAACCAGCAGGTTAACATCAGTACTGGGACACCTGGGGCCCCAGCACTGCTTATCAGCAGGCCAACACCAGTTTTAAGACACCTTGGACAACTCAGTCAGACACTCCAGATCTAGGACCACTTACCAGTGGGCCAACACCAGCTTTGGGATACCCTGAAACCACAGCCGACCATGTCAGAACCGGCCAAACCAACCAGTGTGCTGACAGGCTGACACTAAATCTGAGAACCTTATCCCAGCAACCACCCACCCAGAAATCTGGCTCTGTCCACCAGAGGGCCAGCACTAGCCAGGGAATCCCCTGAGTCTCCATAGCCAGGCACCTCATGATGCAGAAAAACCACACATTTTAGAACCTGATAAACACCTGGACCATGAGCCAGCCATGCCTACCAGGCCACCCACAGTAGTTAGCCCACCAAAACAGAAGAGCTGATGCAGCCTACATTGGTGGCACCCTGAGAACATGTAGCTCTTGTGACAAGAGGAAAGTGTGCTGCTGGTATTCATAGATTATCTACAAAAGGCCACATTTCCAAGGTCAGGAAATACAACCAATCTACCAAATACATGGAAATAAAAACAACACATTAAGCAAAATGTGGCAAAAGAAGAATATGTTTCAAATGAAGGGATAAGTTAAAACCTCAGAAAAGAATTAAATGAAGTGGAGATAAGCAATCTACCATATAAAGAGTTCAAGGTAATGATCATAAAGATGCTCAGAGAACTCAGGAGAATAGCTGAAAAGAATGAGATGTTAGAAGATTTTAACAAAGAGTTAGGAAATATAAAGAATAAGGTCTTCTCTGGTGGTGCAGTGGTTAAGAATCTGCCTGCCAATGCAGGGGACATGGGTTCAATCCCTGGTTCAGGAAGATCCCACATGCCATGGAGCAACTAAGCCCATGCACTACAACTACTGAGCCTGTGCTCTAGAGCCCATGAGCCACAAAAACTGAGCCCACGTGCCACAACTACTGAAGCCCATATATGCCTAGGGGCTGTGCCCCACAACAAGAGAAGCCACCACAATGAGAAACCCACACACCAAAACGAAGAATAGCCCCTGTTCACTGCAACTAGAGAAAGCCCATGAACAGCAACAAAGACACAGCACAGCCAAAAATAAATAATAAATAAATAAATTTATTAAAATTAAAAGAACAAAAAAGAGATGAGGAATACAATAACTGAAATAAAAAGTATACATTAGAAGGAATCAACAGATTAGATAATACAGAAGAACAGATCATCTAACTGGAAGAAAAAGTAGTGGAAATAAATGAAACAGAACATAAAAAAGAAACAAAGAATAAAAAGAAATGAGGATAAGTTTAAGAGACTTCTAAGACAACATCAAGCTTACTAATATTGACTTATAAGAGAAGAAGAGAGAGAGAAAAGTGCAGAGAACATACTTGAAATCATAATAGCTGAAAACTTACCTAACCTGGGAAAGGAAACAGACATCCAGGTTGAGGAAGCACAGAGAGTCCCAAGCAGGATCAACCTAAAGAGGACCACACCAAGACATGTTGTAATTAAAATGGCAAAAATTAAAGTTGAGAAGAGAATATATAAAAGCATCAATGGAAAATCAACTAGTTATGCACAGTAGAACTCAAAATTATCAGCAGACTTTTCATCAGAAACTCTGCAGGCCAAAAGGGAAGGGCACAATATATTTAAAGTGATGAAATTAAAAAACAACAAACAAACAAACAACAACAAAAAACTACAACCAAGAACACTATATCCATCAAAGCATTTATTAAGATTTGAAAGGAAGTTTGTAGAGAAGAAAAAGCTTAAAGAATTCAGCACTACCAAACCAGCTTCACAAGAAATGTTAAAGAGACTTCTGCATTTGAGAAAAAGGCAACAAACAGAAATATAAAAATTATGAAAAGGAAATTCTCATTGGTAAAGGCAAATATATAGTAAAGTTACTAAATCAACCATGTATAAAGCTAGTGGGAATGTTAACAGACAAAAGTAGTAAAATCATCTATATCCACAATAAGTAGTTAAGGGATACACAAAACAAAATCATTTAAAATATGATGTCAAAAACAGTAAACATGTCAGGTAGTAAAAACACAGTGTTGTTAAAGTGTGTTTGAACTTAAGAAATCGGCAACTTAGTTATGTATGTATATGTATTCCTATATATAAAGCTCATGGTAAACACAAACCTAAAGTGTGTAATAAATATACACACAAAAAAGATAAAGGAATCCAAATATAACAAAAACAACACCAAAACAATTCACAAAATGGAATATATATATATATATATATATATATATATATATATTCTATTCTGTTGCTTTTGGTTGGAATGTTATATGAATATAATAACATTCTTTTCAAGTGCACATGGAACATTCTCCGGGATAGATCACAAGCTAAACAAGTGTCAGTAAATTTAAGAAATGTGAAATCGTATAAAACATTTTTTTGCAAGCACAATACTAGGAGACTAGAAATCAACTGAAAAAAAGACTGCATAAGAAAAATATGTGGAGGCTAAGCAACATGTGATTAAACAATCTAAGGATCACTGAAGAAATCAAAGAAATAGAAAAAAACTACCTGGAGAGAAATAAAAATAAAAACAAAATAATCTAAAATCTGTGGAACTTGATTGCTGACATAATGAATTTGTCAGCAAGGTGGGCAGGAAGCAGTAAACAAAAGTGCTGTGAAACTTTATTCTCTGTGGCAGTATGTTGTCACCTTCAGTTTGAAGAGGGAAGTTTATAGTGATAAAAAACCTACCTCAGAAAACAAGAACAACTCAAATAAACATAACCTTATGCCTAAAGGAGGTAAAAAAAAGAAAAACAAACAAAACCCAAAGGTAATAGAAGGAAAGAAAGCATAAAGATCAGAGCAGAAAAAAAATAGAGACTAAAAAGTAATAGAAAGTATAAATGAAACAAGAGCTAGTTCTTTGAAAAGATAAACTTTTAAGCTGACTCATCAAGACAGAAAAAAAGAGGGTCCAAATCAATAAAATCAGAAATAAAAAAGGAGAATTGACTGCCTAGACAATAAAACTTAAAAGGGTCATAAGAGATTACCACGAAAAGTTATACAGTGATATAATGAACAACATAGAAAGAATGGATAAATTCTTAGAAATTTACAATCTCCCAAGATTGAACAGGAAGAAATAGAGAATATAATTACCAGTAATAAAATTGAATCGATAATTTAAGAAAACTCCTAATAAATAAACAAACTAAAAAAGTTCAGAATCAGAACCAGGTAGCTTCACAGGAGAATTTTACCACACATTTAGAAAACAGTTAACACAAATCCTTCTCAAATCATTCCAAAAATTGCAGAAAAAGAAACACTTCAGAATTCAGTCTATGAGGTCAGTATCACCCTGATGACAAAACCTGACAAATATATCACAAAAAAGAAAATTACAGGCCAATATCACTGATAAACATAGATGCAAAATTCCTTAATGAAATATTACCAAACCGAATTCAACCATACATTAAAATGATCATTCACCATGATCAAGTGGGATTTATCCCAGTGATGTGAGGATTGCTCAATAGCCACAAATCAATCCATTTGATACACCATATTAACAAACTGAAGAATAAAAATCATATGGTCATCTCAGCAGACGTGGAAAAAGATTTTGACAAAATTCAACATCATTTAAGACAAAAACTTTCAACAAAGTGGATATAGAGGAATCATACCTCAACATAATAAAGGCCATATATGACAAACCCATGGCTAACATCATACTCAATAGTAAAAAGCTGAAAGCATTTCCTTTAAGGTCAGGAACAAGACAAGAATGCCCATTGTCACCACTTTTATTCAACATAGTATTGTATGTCCTCACCATGGAAATCAGACAAGAAAAATAAATAAAACAAATCCAATTCAGAAAAGAAGAAGTAAAACTGACATGTTTACAGATGACATTATGCTATACATAGAAAATCCTAAAGATGTCACCAAAATCCTACTTGAACTCATCAATGAATTTGGTAAATTTGCAGAATACGAAATTAATATACAGATATCTATTGTATTTCTATAGACTAACAATAAATTATCAGAAAGAAATGAAGAAAAAATCCCATTTACAATTGCATCAAAAAGAATAAAATACCTAAGGAGAAATCTAAGAGGTAAAAGACCTGCTCTTTGAAATCTATGGAACACTGATTAAAAAAAAAAAAAAATGAAGATGACATGAACAGATGGAAAAAGGGTTCATGGCTTTGAATAATTAATATTTTAAAAATGACCATAAATATTCAAGGCAATATGTTGCTTCAATGAAATCCCTATCAAAATAACAGTGGCATTTTTCAGAACTATAACAAATAATTCTAAAATTTGTATGGAAAACCTAAAGACACTAAATAGCCTAAACAATGTTCAGAAAGAACAAAGACCCAGGTATCACATTCCCTGATTGCAAACCATACTACAAAACTACAGTAATAAAACAATATAATACAGAAAAACAGATACATAGACCAGTGGAGCAGAACAGAGAGACAAAAAATGAACCTACATTTATATGGGCAATTAATATATGACAAAGAGGCAAAGACTAAACAATGGAGAAAAGAGAGACTCTTCAATAAATGATATTGGGAAAACTGGGTAACTACATGCTAAAGAATCAAACTGAACTACTTTCTCACACCATGAACAAAAATAAATTCAAAATGTATTAAAGACTTAAATGTATGAACAGATACCATAAGACATGTGGGAGAAAATCTAGGTAGTACACTCTTTGATATCAGTCTTAGTAATGTTTTCTTTGATATGTCTCCTAAGGCAAGAAACACAAAAACAAAAATAAACAAATGGGACTACATCAAATTAGAAAGCTTTAGGTATGAAATGTACAGTGTGGGGAATATAGTCAGTAGCTATGTAATATCTTAGTATTGTGACAGATCATGACTGAACTTCACATGGTGATCTTTTTGAAATGTACAAAAATATTGAATCACTGTATTTTGTAACAGGAACTAAGAGTGTTTTAGGCTAATGACATGTTTAAAAGTCACAAAGAAATTCATTGAAAAAGAGATCAGATTTGTGATTACTAGAGGTGGGGGTTGGGAGAGGGGAATTGGATGAAGGTAGTCAAAATGTACAAACATTCAGTTATAACATAAATAAGTACTAGAGATGTAAGGTACAATGTGATAAATATAATTAACACTGCTGTATGTTACATATGAAAGTTGTTAAGAGAGAAAATCCAGAGTTCTCATCACAAGGAAAACATTCTTTCTGTTTCTTTAATTTTGTATCTATATGAGTTGATAGAGGTCCACTCAACTAATTGTAATAATCATTCCATGATGTATGTAAGTCAAATCTTTTTCTAGAAACCTTAAATTATGCAGTTATATATGTCAATTATATCTCATAAAAATGGAATTTTAAAAAAGAGTACATTATTTTTAGTCTGGAAGCTTCAATGCACATTAATAAATAATGATTACAATTACAATTACAATAGAAGAAAATATATATCCAAGACTCATATACACCTATAAAACATAATCATATTTAAATATCCTCTAAGAAGGATGCAGTGTTAATAAAAAGAAAAGCAAAAGCATTACAAGATTATTTTCAGGTACTGACTCATTATATCAATGAATAAAAATAATTGTAATTTAAAATTGGAAAAATATTTGTTGTTAAACCTAATTTGAATTAACCACAAGTAATAAAATGCATTGAAAATGAGAGATAAAGAGACATCAGAGTCTACTTCAAAGAACAACAAGGGACTCTTGTTTCAAAGAAAGATAAAAATGAACCAACATTATTAACTTTTTACAAATTTCACTAAAGTTATAATTTCCTATCTGTTCTTTTTTTTAACTAAAAATGTTATTGTATCCCTG
Source organism: Stenella coeruleoalba (assembly GCF_951394435.1). NCBI lineage: Eukaryota > Metazoa > Chordata > Mammalia > Artiodactyla > Delphinidae > Stenella > Stenella coeruleoalba. The sequence goes on along the minus strand of NC_137164.1, from coordinate 41,604,970 downwards.
CTGCTAATTTTATTATTATTATTATTAGCTATATTTGCTATATATTTTACACATATTAATATTTTGTTTCACATATAAACTTAAAACTTCTAATTTTGTTATAATCATAATAAGCAAATTGTTTACCCTGATGTGTACTGTTTGTAGTAGAAGATGGAAGACTTCCTTATTAGTCTATATTAGCTGTTAGATATTTTATAGCATGAAGGATTAATAAGATTAAGCAGTGCAAGGAGACTGAGAAGCTTATCAGACGTTTGCATGGATAATGAATCTAAAGGGGGGGAAAGAAGTTATCAGCAAGGGCTAAGATGAAGAGGACAATATAACATTCAGAGGCTTTTGGTTGGAAACCAGAAGATCTGTAACATGGAGTAAACAAGAATTAGAAATAGCTCTCATAAGAACAAAAACCCAACTTTGAATCATCTCACTACCTGTATGATACCTGTCATCTGTGAAGGCTATGTGATTGAGAGAAGCAAAAGTAGTCTTTGGAATTTAAATGTACAAAGTTGACACCTCATCACATATATTTAGATACATGAGGAAGAAAAATATAACCAAATAGCAATAGATAAAAACAAAATACAACAAAATTAAAAAGCAGAATGAACAGTCTTATAAATTACTCAGCTTCATTCAGATATGAAAATAAAAAGAGATATGACAAATAAAATTCAGAGCAGTATGACAAGCTTAAAAATATAATCAAGTTAAATGAAATATATAGTAGAGCACAGTTTCTTTTATTTTATTATTATGATACAGCATATTGGTTTTTTTTTGGATGGAATGTCCTATAAATATCAATTAAGTACATCTTGTTTAATGTATCATTTAAACCTTGTGTTTCCTTATTTATTTTCATTTTGGATGATTTTTCCATTGGTGAAAGTGGGGTGCTAAAGTCCCCTACTATGATTGTGTTACTGTCAATTTCCCTTTATATGGCTGTTAGCATTTGCCTTATGTACTGAGGTGCTCCTTTGTTGGGTGCATAAATATTTATAATTGTTATATCTTCTTGGATGGATCCCTTGATCATTATGTAGTGTCCTTCTTTGTCTCTTGTAATAGTCTTTGTTTTAAAGTCTATTTTGTCTGATATGAGAATTGCTATTCCAGCTTTCTTTTGATTTCCATTTGCATGGAATATCTTTTTCCATCCCTTCACTTTCAGTCTGTATGTGTCCCTAGGTCTGAAGTGGGTCTCTTGCAGACAACATATAAACAGGTCTTTTTTATGTATCCATTCAGCCAGTCTATGTCTTTTGGTCGGAGCATTTAATCCATTCACATGTAAGGTAATTATCAATATGTATGTTCCTATTACCATCTTCTTAATTGTTTTGGGTTTGTTTTTGTAGGTCTTTTCCTTTTCTTGTGTTTTCTGCCTACAGAAGTTCCTTTAGCATTTGTTGAAAAGCTGGTTTGGTATTGCTGAATTCTCTTAGCTTTTTCTTGTCTGTAAAGCTTTTAATTTCTCTGTCAAATCTGAATGAGATCCTTGCTGGGTAGAGTAATCTTGGTTGAAGGTTTTTCCCTTTCATCAACTTTAAATGTGTCCTGCCACTCCCTTCTGGCTTGCAGTTTCTTCTGAAAGGTCAGTTGTTAACCTTATGGGGATTCCCTTGTATGTTATTTGTTGCTTTTCCTTTGCTGCTTTTAATATTTTTTCTTTGTGTTTAATTTTTCATAGGTTGATTAATAAGTGTCTTGACGTGTTTCTCCTTGGATTTATCCTGTATGGGACTGTCTGCACTTCCTGGACTTGAATGACTCTTTCCTTTCCCATATTAGGGAAGTTTTCAACTATCATTTCTTCAAATACTTTCTCAGTCCCTTTCTTTTGCTATTCCTCTTCTGGGACCCCCTATAATTAGAATGTTGGTGTTTTTCATTTTGTTCCAGAGGTGTCTGAGACTGTCCATAATAGTTTTCATTCTTTTTTTTCTTTATTCTACTCTGCAGTAGTTCTTTCACTATTTTATCTTCCACGTCATGTATCTGTTCTTCTGTCTCATTTATTCTGCTATTAATTCCTTCTAGAGAATTTTTATTTCAGTTACTGTGTTCTTCATCATTGTTTGTTTGCTCCTTAGTTCTTCTAGGCCCTTGTTAAATGTTTCTTGTATTTTCTTCATTCTATTTCCAAGATTTTGGATCATTTTTACTCTCATTATTCTGAATTCTTTTTCAGGTAGACTGCCTATTTCCTCTTCATTTGTTTGGTCTGGTGGGTTTTTACCCTGCTCCTTCACCTTCTGTGCAATTCTCTGTCTTCTCATTTTGCTTAACTTACTGTGTTTGGTGTTTCCTTTTTGCAGGCTGCAGTTCTGTATTTTCCATTGTTTTTGGTGTCTGCCCCCATTGGCTAAAGTTGGTTCAGTGGGTTGTGTAGGCTTCCTGGTGGAGGAGACTAGTGTCTGTGTTCTGGTGGATGAGGCTGGATCTTGTCTTTCTGGTGGGCACATCAGCATCTGGTGGTGTGTTTTTGGGTGTCTATGACCTTATTATGATTTTAGGCAGACTCTCTGTTAATGAGTGGTATTGTGTTCCTGTCTTGTTTGGTGTTTGGCATAGGGTTTCCAGCTCTGTAGCTTTCTGGTCGTTGAGTGGAGCTGCATCTTGGTGTTGAGGTGGAGATCTCTGGGAAATTTTCACCATTTGATATTATGTGGAGCTGGGAGTTCTCTAGTGTACCAATGTCCTGAACTCGGTTTTCCCAGCTCAGAGGTACAGGCTTGCTGCCCGGCCAAAGCACCAAGACCCTGTCATCCATACGGCTCAGAATAAAAGAAAGAGAGAAAGAAAGAAAAAATAAAACAAAATAAAATAAAATGAAAAATAATTATTAAAAATTAAAAAAAATAAGTAATGAAAAAAGAAAGAAGAGAGCAACAAACTTAAAAACAAATCCACTGATAGTAACAAGTGAAAACTTATACTAAAAAACAAAAACAAAGAAACGGACAGACAGAACCCTAGGACAAATGGTAAAAGCAAAGCTATGCAGACAAAATCACGCAAAGAAGCATACACATACACACTCACAAAAAGAGAAAAAGGAAAAAAAAAAAATATATATATATCATTGCTCCCAAAGTCCACCACCTCAATTTAGGATGATTTGTTGTCTATTCAGGTATTCCACAGATGCAGGGTACATCAAGTTAATTGTGGAGATTTAATCTGCTGCTCCTGAGGCTGCTGGGAGAAATTTCCCTTTCTCTTCTTTGTTCACACAGGTCCTGGGGTGCAGCTTTGGATTTGGCCCTGCCTCTGTATGTAGGTTGCCTGAGGCCGTGTGTTACAGCTCAAACAGGATGGGGTTAAAGGAGCAGCTGATTAGGGGGCTCTGGCTTACTCAGGCCAGGGGAAGGGAGTGGTACAGAATGTAGGGCGAGCCTGCAGCGGCAGAGGCCAGAGTGACACTGCAACAGCCTGAGGCACACCATGTGTTCTCCCGGGGAATTTGTCCCTGGATCACAAGACCCTGGCAGTGGAGGACTGCAGAGGCTCCATGGAGGGGAGGTGTGGATAGTGACCTGTGCTAGCACACAGGTTTCTTGGTGGCTGCAGCAGCAGCCTTAGAGTTTCATGCCCATCTCTGGGGTCCCGGCTGATAGCTGTGTCTTGTGCCCATCTCTGGAGCTCATTTAGGCAGTGTTCTGAATCCCCTCTCCTTGTGTACCCCAAAACAATTGCCTCTTGCCTCTTAGGCAGTTCCAGACGTTTACCTGGACTCTCACCCCCACCCCTCCCACCCCCCATCCCCGGCTAGCTGTGGCTCACTAGCCCCCTTCAGGCTGTGTTCACACAGCCAATCCCAGTCCTCTCCCTGGGATCTGACCTTTGAAACTGGAGCCTCAGCTCGCAGCCCCCACCCACCCCAGTGGGTGAGCAGACAAGCCTCTCGGGCTGGTGAGTGCTGCTTGGCACCAATCCTCCACGCAGGAATCTCTGCTTTGTCCTCCGCACCCCTGTTCCTGCGCTCTCCTCCATGCCTCCAAATCTTCCCCCCCTCTGCCACCTGCAGATTCTGCCTGCAAAGTGGTTTCCTAGTGTGTGGAAACCTTTCCTCCTTCACAGCTCCCTCCCACTGGTGTAGGTCTTATCCCGATTCTTTTGTGTGTTTTTTCTTTTGCCCTACCCAAGTATGTGGGCAGTTTCTTCCTTTTGGGAGGTCTGAGTTCTTCTGCCAGCATTCAGTAGGTGTTCTGTAGGATTTGTTCCACATGCAGATGTATTTCTGATGTATTTGTTGGAGGAATGTGATCTCCACTTCTTACTCTTCCACCATCTTTCCCTAATCCCCTATTTAAAAAAAAATTTGTACTAAACTTTATTTTTTGACATGTAATAATTTGTACTTCTTTATCTGTACAACTCTTGGCTTTAGTGGTAGTGGTGGTTTCCCAGTCGTATACTTTTTCTCAAACTCATCAAGTTGTACACATTAAATAGGTGCAGTGTTTTACATATCACATTATTATTATTTTTTTAATTCCCTTGCTCCCAGGAAAAGACTGATTATTCTGTAGTCATAATAACCAGATGTTTTAAAAAATTGAGGTACAGTTGCTTTACAATGTTGTGTTAGTTTCAGCTGTACAGTGAAGTGAATCCAAAAAAGAGTGGATATACATATATAGTTTTTGTTTTAATTGAACTTTGTTTAATTGATTTTAATCAATCGGTGCTTTGAACCAGAAGCACTTCTAAAAGTCAACCTCTCAGCCATAGCCACATACTTTTGAACATGAGCCAATTAGTTAAAACCTCATTGTCAACAGTTCAACAGTCTCACCTGAATAACCATAGGTGACATTAACTGACACTCCACTCTGAAAGACCACCAATCTCTGAACTTGTTTCTCTGAACTCTATATTTCATTGGATCCTCACTTTGCACAGAGAGACTGCCTACAAAAAGGTATAATTACCTCCTGCTTAAGTATGTGGTGCATTTCAGTCTTACTTTCCTAAGTTGCTATTGCCTCATTCTCTCTTACCTTTCAATGATACAATTTATTGAGTATACTTAAGATTTCTGCACTTTTGTATGTATATTTTAATAAAACTTTGTTAGACTAAGACAACCACCTTAAGCTTCTGAGATCTAGCCATGGATACTTTAGGAACTCACTGTAAGAAACACCTTAGCTTGGTCCCAAAACACCAGAAGACTTCTGGTAACAAAGGATGAAGTCAGAGACAACATTGGTTTGATATATTCTGCCAATATATTTTCTGTTAACTAAAACTTACAGAAGCTCATACAGCAGGTTTGTTAACAGCTGAAAGTAGTTTAAAAAGTTATAAAACAACAACATTGTTAAAACATAATAATAAAGTTAATCTTCCTTATTTAGGGTCAGTTTCATTGGTTTCATGGTTTTGGTGGCTATATAAATAGACAAAATCATAAATAGACACTAAATGTCCTAAACAAAACTCTGATAAATGATTACAAACACAGGGTCTTATTTATGCCATTTCTTACTGAATGTTGTCAAAATACTTCCAGTTGTCCAAACTGGAAAACTATAAACAGAATGACAATCCTCATCTTCCTCTCACAAATTACATCCTAATAACCTATGTCTTTATAAATGTAAATCATAAATGTCTCCTAAGTCTTTTATTTTTAATTATATTGCCACCACCCACAACTGAATTTACCATTATTTCACACCAAAAATACAGCCACAATCATCCTGTTTCCAGTCTTTTCTTCCAGATAGAACCATTTTAGTCAAAACACTGATTATTTACATTGCAGTCAGTGTTTTAGTGAATCTGACACATCACTCTCCTGCTTAGAACCCATCTTTATTTTATCCTTTGGATAAAGTAAAAATTTATTTAGTAGAACATGATGCATGGTTGCCAGAGGTGGGGAGTGGGGGTGGATGAATGGGTGAGGGGGGTCAAAAGGTACAAATATCCAGTATTAATATAAATAAGTCATGGGAATGAAATGTACAGCATAGTGGCTATAATTAATAATACTGTATTGCACATTTGAAAGTTACTAAGAAAATAGCTCTTACAAGTTCTCATTACAAGGAAAAATATTTTTTGTTACTGTGTACAGTGTTGGATGTTAACTAGACATTGTAGGGATCATTTCACAATATATACAAATACTGAATCACTAAGTTGTACACATGAAACTAATATAATG